>NC_091790.1:177577500-178827500 GCF_041296235.1 Equus asinus
ATTCGAGGGATTTGGCTAGCTACAAGATGTCTAGTGATTCCCTCACTGGTTTTTATTTGTCATTTTGCCGTAGGCATTGGTTGCATCTTCAGATGTCACCCAACTCAAAGAGGGTGACACTCTCAGAAGACGGTAAATATGTAGTACACACATTGAGCTGTTACACTCTAGTCCATACTGTAGTCCAAGCAATAGAGTTAGCTGAACGTTCCTGCTAGAGACTCAAAACAAGTCTACAAGTTTTATACTGAAATGCCAATTTAAGTTCTATTTTTAGTTTGTAAAACATTAAATATATTTTTAAATGTAGTGAAATTGTTCAGTTGGAGGTAAGTAGATTCAATGAATCTGCTTGTTGATGAGTCTTTAATGTATTCTGTTCTGGGAAAGTATTAATAATTTTGTCATTCATTCAACAAATATTTAGTAATCTCATTCCATGCAGAGAGAACATTATTTGAAAAGGCCTGAGGACGAAAGGGAAAGGGCAGTTTCAAGAGGGAAAAGAGGTCATTATGACCAGACCAGGTGGGGACGAAGAACAATAAGAAGAAGTGTAAGGGTTTTAAACAAGGAATTGAAGATCATACTGCATTTTTTGATAGATTATTTTGGCTACACATTGTAGAAGGCATATTGGAGGGGAAGGAAAAGAGAAAGTGTAAGGAGAACCACAAGGAGGCTATTGTAGAAATCTAGGCGAGAGGTGATGCCCTGATGTAAGACAGTGGAAATGAAAACAAGTGGATGGATTTAAGAGACATTTAGGAGAAGAATAAGATTTTTGAGGAAGTGGATATGGGAGGTGGCAAGATTGGGGGAGAAGACGCAGGAAATGCCCAGGCTTCTGATAAAGGTAGCTGAGAGAAAGGTAGTCCTATTTATTGAGACTGGAAACCCAGAAGGGAGAGCAGGGGAGCTGACGAGCTCAATTCAGACATTCAGAATTCAAGGAATTTGTGAGATATCTAATAAAAATATCCAGTAGGCAGTTGTAAATATAAATAGAAGATCAGGAAGAAAGACTGCAGAAATCTTCATTTGAGCCTAAGATGTGTTCACCACAGCTTTTTTTGCAAAGGGAAGTATGCAAGTGCTTAGGCAAGTACTCATCTCAGAAAAGAAAGTGATGAGATAAGTTTAGATAACAGACAATGAGGTAAGTATTGTAGGGAAGGAATAGTTCTTTGCATAATATATTGTCTATTTTCAATCCATCCCTTGGCTAAGCGCTCATGAGTTTTACATTAAAAAGTCTGCATTAAAAATGTAGTAGCTAGAAAGAGTGGTTTTAATAGAAGTCCCATGGTGCCTTGAGATCAGGGTGTCAGCAGCATTGGTGCCAGTTGAGTAGGCAGTACTGACAAATGGCAGTCTTCATGAGACCTAGCATAAATCCTTGAAACATCAGGCATTAGCAGGTCTTGCTCACATATCCATAGGCATTGCCACCAGAGGGGTGTCTTTACAGAGAGCATCAGGGATGGCAGAACCCAGGCAGACATGAGTAGCCTTGACTGGAACTACCACCAAGAAAACAGCAAGTGCCATAGACACACAAGATGGCTGGTTGGTGCAGAAAAAATGAAATTGGATAAGTAGAGTTAATTTCCAGAGAGAGACAGTGTGCCCTGGATGTGGTGGTGGTAGAGCTGGAGACATTCTCTTTTGTTACTGTTTTGGGGACCTTATTTGTAACACCGTGCTGGCGCAACCTAAGGGGGCAATCTACTTCTTGCATATATGTAGTACATATTGGAAAGTCATGTTTTTGAATTTGTTTTTAAAGATGAATTTTCTCTATTTCTATTTTAAAAACCTAAATACAATTCCTTCTTAAACACTGTGGATCCTAGTTCATTATTCCCCTGGATTAGTGGTTTTAAATGGAAAAAAGTGTTTCTCTTCTTCTCTTTAGAATCAAATGGAAGGAATTTTGCTAATTATAGTTATGTGATTATTTTTTATATCAGGGATAATACTCGGCTAAAGCAAGTCTACCCACCAAGAGTGAAAAGTGAAAGATGTTCTTCCTTAATTTAGATTTTAATTTCACCTGATCATTAATTCATTTTCACGCATAAACTGTGTTTTGTCAAATTAATTATTTAGGGCAATTGCTTCTGGTCTCATGTGCCGAACATTATATGAGGTTGGAGAAGTACTATCAAATTATGTTTTTAATTTGATAAGAAGCAGTATCTGATGATAAAACTTGCAAAGAGAAATAAGAAACTGCTAACTTTGAATTAAAACACTCAAAACTTCAAATTGCATTGGGCTATCATTAAACTTTACAGCCAGGCTTTGAATCTAGGCTCTGCTACTTTGCAATCAAGTTACTTTAACCTCTTTGAGCTTTAGCTCTCTCTTGGGTAAAATGAATATAATACTAAGAAAAAATATTAAATCAATGTGTTTTTATTCCTTTCTATAAATCAAGTTCCCTTGATACCACCTCCACAAGGAAGAGGACATGCCATTGGGGGAAGTCCCTGACAGACAATAATGGGAAAGAAAAGAAAGCTTTTCTGGCCCTGGAGAAACAGAAGAGAAAGGCAGCAGGTTGTGAGAGAAACGGTCAGGCAGTTAACTAAATTCCAAACCGCTGTCCCCTCACGCACTCCCAAGACTCAGTCCTCAAGTACGTATGAGAGAGCAATGATTAGTTTTAAAATGGAAGATAGAGGGTGATAAAGAGAAAAGCTTCGATCCAACTTCCTTGTTCAGACTCTAGAAGGAGACTGCCTCATGGGAAACCAAAATGGGCAGTCACATCAGAATAAAAATGGTGGCTAGATGATGAGATGCCTGAAATGAATGCACTGGGTGAGAAGTTCATCCAAGCCAGAGGGAGATCCTCCACAGCACAGTGAAGCCAAGGTTGGGCTGAGGCAGCAGGGGAGATGGCCAAAGAACCTGGGAGCTTTGCCAGTATTTCACCGCCGTGGACTTCAGCATCAGAGCCTGTGATGGCTTAAAGTTCATCATAAATGCCTGCTCACTAATGTGAGGTCCCATCTCCATCACAAGAAGCCACATAAAATTTAATATCCTTCTGTATCCAGAGGCCATCTTAAAAGGGAAGAGATGGGAGAAACTATCAAATGTAAAATATTTAAATTCTCTGCAAAGAGGGATGGTAGTATACTAGAAGAGACTGAGTTTCTTTTACTTAGTGAGTTATCTCTATTCCCCTACCCCATCCCTACTACAGATTGAGGCCCATGAGGAAGTTGAAATCAGTTAAGGAACATTTTAAAAACTATGTACATTTTGGCACTGAATTAAATGTATAAATTTCCAACCATCATTACTTAAAAACAAAAGCACAAGCAGAGCCCAGCCAGTATTTCAAATTTCAAATATTTGTGAAATGCCTAATAAAAACATTTTTCAATCAAATTTTTACCAGTTTTCTTGAGATACAGTTCACATATAACACTGTACAAGTTTAAGATGTACAACATAATGATTTGATACCTGTATATATTGTAAAATGATCGCCACAATGAATTTAGTTAACATTTTTCACCTCACATAGTTACAATTTTTTTCTTGTGATGAGGACCTTTAAGATCTACTCTTAGCAACTCTCAAATCTACAATACCATATTACTAACTATAGTCACCCTGCTGTACATTACTTCGCCAGAACTTATTTATCTAATAACTGGAAGTTTGTAGTTTTTGACCACCTTCACCTATTTTCCCCACCCTCCCATCCTACTCACATTTAACAAATATTTGTTGAGTTGTTGAGTGTAATACGGCAAGCCCTCTACTAGACACTAGAGACACACGGGTGAGCAGGCACAATAACATGGTCGCTGCCTTCAATTGTTTGTAATATTGTAGCAAAGAAGAGTTAATTCAAGTTGACCATCACAGTGAATTAATGCCTCTGGTCCTACTGGCGAGCCTAAAGTATACAGTGGAGAAAAGACTATCTGAAAAGACGGAAGGTGAAAAGAGGCAAAAGTAGATATGGTGGCACGTCATCAATCATTATCTCCACTGTCATTCAAGGACATTTTGTACCTCACACCGCCTGTGCTCATGCTTGACCTCA
Source organism: Equus asinus (assembly GCF_041296235.1). Classification (NCBI taxonomy): domain Eukaryota; kingdom Metazoa; phylum Chordata; class Mammalia; order Perissodactyla; family Equidae; genus Equus; species Equus asinus. The sequence continues at coordinate 177,581,573 of NC_091790.1, forward strand.
TTCTGAAGGGGAGTTTAATGGGACAAAACTATGAATGGCAACAACGTGGGTCATCGCCTTTTCATGAGTTGACTCAATGTGCCCCAAATATATTGGCTTTGCCAGTGAAACCACATCTTTTGAGAACTAAGCAAATTCAAGGCTTTTGCTGCTTGTAATCCTGGTTACTAGCAGGTCTTCGTTTTTATTTTTATTTTTTAAATTAAATATGATTCCATAATCTTATAGTTCAAAAGTTTTGTACTTTACAGCAATATTCTCAGACATCCAATTATTTAAGGACAAGAGGAGAGAGGATGTTTCTTTTTCTGCAGTGCGACAAAATTCATTCATAAGGGCTGTTATTAGTGCTTTGGGATATTTCACATACCTAATTGCAAACTGTATAATATTACAATGAAGTTCTTAGAGATGACGTAACCAGGGATCATAATTAATTCAATGGTATTAAGTTTAAATATTGCAAAAAAAAGCAAACATCAAACAAGGATCCTAGTTGCAAAATTATCTGTAATGGAATTTTATTGAGTTCACTTAAAATTTTTGAAGAAAATGTTGAAGTTTGATCCAGAAGATTACTGGGAAGGTGGTGTGGAAATTTTCATAGTTTGAGTTAAGGAATTGGTCAAGAGAGAACTTGCAAACAAAGGTATATTCTTGTTCTAACACAAGACTTTGGGTATATGGAGATGGTCCCTTAATCTGGATGTAGTCTAAGTACTTGAAAAGCATTATTTATCTATTGAGTCATTAAGGGCTTCTCCTAAGAGGCTCAGAGCACATCTCAGGAAACCTCAGGAAAATGATTTCATGGCCAAAGTCCATATAAACTATAGCACAGGGTAACAGTAATAATTCAATGCTAGTGGTCACCTAAATATTGTTATAAATTTCTAATCCTAGGAAACAACGTGCCATTCTCTGAATTTGCCAGGCTTCTTATTTAAACGTGCTGATCCCTCTGCTTGAAATTCCTCTTCCTTCTGTCTGAAATGGCTTCCCCTCCTTCTGCCTCATGTAAAGCTTTTTCTCATCCTTCCATTTCATCTCATGTGTTTCCTTTGCAAAGTGCTCCTCGGGTCTTTTCTTTTTCTATTTTTCATCAGCATCTTCTAACAAAATCCACTAGAGTACTCTTAATGCTGTATTTCATTTTTTAGATGGCATGTCAGTTCTAGGCTATGTGCAACTTGAAGACAGAGACAGACCATGCTTTCAATCTTCATAATTCCAGTGCCTAGCAGAGTGACTGGCACGTAGGAGGGGCTCAACGCAATATTTATTGGATTGATTTTTAAAATATCAAAAGTCAGTAGGTATCAACTATAAAAGTAATTTTATATTTATGTTCTTCCTGTTGCACTCTACTCTGGTTAACTGTATAACCACCATGTCATTCCCCTAGAAGATTTCACCCAGCAGGCAACACTCCAGCTGGTGTGGATAATGGGGAGGAGTTCATCAGCAGGACAAGCAGGGAAGAGCAGCCTGGTGAAGAGCCCAGCACATACAGAGGTGGCAGTGGATCATGGAGCAGGAACTATGCCTTGAATTTCATTGAAGGAATTTAGATTTGATTGTGGGCACTGAAGGGCCATTGAAGAGTTGAGTGGATTTTCATTTATTTGAAAAACAAAACAGAGATTTGAGAGAGAGAGAGCATGTTGAGCAGTAAAGAGGATGTTTGCTTTTAAAAAAGTGTTCATCCTGAATAAATTACAGGAAGACTAAACCAGAGGTAATACATTGGTGATCAGTGGCTGCTTCCAGCCTGTAAATGTGTTTTACTTCACCCACCTAATGTTTAAAATAAAATAAGGCAAATTTAAAATTCAGAGGATTTCACATAAAAATCCAGATTTCTTAAAGCTTTTTAAAAATTTAGAAATTTGGTGATGCTTTGTCCACATGGCAACACTCTTGAGGAAGCAGAAGTGGAGCGGTAAAGACTGTGGGCAGTAGGGCCCAACAACTAACGTTTACTGTATGAGTCCTTAAACTTAGTACAAGTCTTGGTAAAAGAAATGTGAAGATTGTTAAATGTGTACTTTAATCCCTATCTCAAAGAGCAAATAGAAATCCTAGTCTTCTTGTCTCCTTGCCCTAATTGGTGTTTGAGCATCTTCCTCTCCAACTACCATACACCAAAAATTCTACTAAAGACACGCTTCCTCCTTCTCCTTACCAAATCATTCCAAATGTAGCTATGAAAGAAAGAGTTCTCTTTGGAAGAAAAGGGGTGAATTACTTCACATAATCTCTTCTTGTCTGTAATTTGGAAAGTCATCCCCTATGTGAACAAATGTCATCCTAAAACTTGAGTAATTAACCAGAAAATAAGTCCTAGTCTTGATTCTCAATCGTGACCTCTAACCACACATCCAAAAACTAAAAAAGAGTAGGCATGAATAAAAGTCTTTCAACACCTTCTAGAGAGGTTTGTTGTAAATACAAGGTACTATTCAGAGGTACCACACCTTAAATAACTTTCTCCTTTCAATAGAAAAGAAAATGAAATAGGTCCCAACCCCAAAAAACCTGCTGATCAACTTGACTACCAGCTGACACTGATTATAGACTTAAGAAGGTTAACACAGCTATTTGGAACCATTAGGATGTTTGATCATTCAGTGAATAGAGTTTAAACAAGATTTAACCCTGAATTAAACTTATATCTATTTAAAATACAATTTTTGAGACTCTTCACTTACTTCGAAAATAATAATATCTGTGCCAAACCCCCAAGGGAGGGGTAAGAGCACACCCCACCCCACACCTACTGGGAAGTAAGTCCTTTATACTCCAGTTCTTTTCTGACCTCCAGATATATCCTCATGTAACTAAGAGTCAACTCAGGCCTGGTCAGTTGAGCATTCCTTTTAATGCAAGACACACACCTGTCAGGATAGCAAAAGTAAATGAGCACACACTGAAGTCCAGCTGTCCATGTTCATTACCAATGCCATCACTCAGGAGCTGTCCAAACTTGGCCAAATTACTGAACTTTTTTGTGATGCAGTTTACTCATTTGCCAAAGGAGGAGGATAACATTACCTACCGCTTAGGACTGTGAGGAGTAATTGGGTGATCTTTGTTAAAGCTCTTAGTACATACACATGCTGAGTGCATGTGTGCTTGCATGAAATCCCTCCAGTAGAACGCAAACACCTTGCAGACTGGGACCAGTGCCCAGCCCATAGTGGGTGTTTGCTAAATATTTGTTAAATGAATATCTAGTATTTTTCAGCGGTCTCTATAGATTTAGAAAGACATATTTAGTGTTTATTACATGCTAAACAGTGTTCTAAATGCTGTACAAATAATCTCTCATTTAATCCTTAAAAGATCCCTAAGAGGAAGGCACTAATATTATCCCATTTTTCAGAGGAGGAAACTGAGGCACAGTGTAGATAATTTGCCTGAGGTCACTCTGCTCTTAACAGGGATTCAAACCCAGACAATCTAGCAGCTGAGTCCTTGCTGCACTATGCAGAACTTCTCAAACTCCAGTGTGCATACGAATCTCCTGAAGAACTTGTTAAAAATACACATTCCAGAGCCCAGCCTCAATATTCAAGCACAGGAGGTAGAAGGTGGGATCCCAGAATTACCATTTCTGCCAGCACCCTGCAGATTCTGGTGCGGGGTATCCTCAGCCCACATTTTGAAAAACACTGGACCACCGTGATGATAAAACCCTAATCTGATTAACTGATCACTACATACAATAAATGGCAGGAATGAGAATAAGCCAAAGTTTAGGTCAACATGATACTTAAATAATAACACTGAGCCCCAAATATTTCTTTTGTTCCATTCTGGGATTCTGCCTGGGCTTTGACACACCTCTGAATGAAATGAGAGATTAAAGGAAATGCACCACAGTCAAATGATGGACTGGCAGCAAAATATCAATACCGAAGTGCTCAGCCAAGAGGCAGTGCAGCCTGCACATGTGCAGACAGAAAACCAGCAAACTTTGACAAGAGTCATTTGCAGTACTGCCATTTCTTCATCGTAGAGAAATCAAGCCTTTCCTTTAGTCATACTAAGAAGCCAGCTGAAATTCTCTAATAGAAAAATGTAGAATATACTTGTGTAGCAAGAACCACAAAATCAAGCTTGATTTCTGACAAAGTGAGAAAATACATGGTATTTCTTTGATTTCAAAATTCTCATTTATATGCTTTTAATGTTCCGACACTGGGGTATGTCCTACAATGAGCGTATTCATTAAATGGGATAGTATTTTTCCCTCTCCATCCAAAACAGGATCTTAGAACTGAAGACATATAGTAATTTACTTTTGAATCAGTTTTTAGATGGCACAGATTACTATGTTCACACACACACACATATGTACATGTATATATACACTTTATGCAATAAGATTATACTTTATGCATACATATGCAATAATTTTTATTATAAGAAACGGTAAGTTATTACTAAAAGCATAAGGCATAATTTTAAGTTATTATAAAAAAATGGTTTGCATCTACTATTTTTGTTTTAAAAGCCAAACAAATCTGATGATATTTTTAAACATGTAGAGCAAGAGTCAGATTTCAAAATATAGGGTAACTAGCCGAAAAAAATGAGTTCATTCAACACATTTAAATTTTTTTAGTGGTGGACGTTTACAAACTACAAATGATCTCTTTCTCATATACTCTCTCTCCACCGTCTACACCTCTCCTCAAAGCTATATGGTGGATTCTCTTAGAATATGTTTTACCAGAAAAAATAAGTAGTGAAATTAATAGATACAATTTTTTTTCTCTTTCTTAGACTTTTTGATGTATTGGAAGAGTCCCAGTATGGAGTAACTTGAAATAAAGAATAATGGGAAAAAAAGAAAGGGACTCTGGGAAGAAGACGTTCTCTAAATACAGTTCTGAAAAGTCACCACTGAATCCTTGGGCTACTTAAGAGCTTTATTAAACAGTTGGTGAATGAATACTTAAAAGTTACATTTATGAAAAAGAAAGTTAAGACCCCCCCAAATTTAAGACCACAATTATATGTAATGATATTTGCAGAGCAGCAACATTCTAAAAACTTATAAGGAAATTACTGGTGCCAAAAACATGGACTGCAAGACTGCAGTTTGTGAAATGTGAAGGGGTGAGAAGAAACTCTTAGCCCTATCCACTAAAAAAATAGGATTAATGAAGTGCTCATTTATTCATTCATCCTTTTATTTCATTCAGCAAGTATTTCTGGAGGAAGGCGTCTACAGACGATTTCAGTCCTATGTGATCAGTGATAGCACTGTGGTTGGTAGAGTCTTGTAAGGGTCGAAAGACAGGTAACATTTAACGAGTCGGAGAGGACATAGCATGATGAGGAACTAACATCGTAGGTGAAGGAAACAGGCGCATGGACTAGAAGAGGAGAAAAAGCACGGCACATTCATGAGGCTGCAAGTGTTGAGCAAAGCTTGAACGCAGAAAGGGAGCAGGGGTGAGGAATGAAGGAAGGTGAGGCTGGAAAGTCAAGCAGGAAAGTGATTTTGATTTGGAACCACCTGGTAGCAACTGAAGCCTTTAAAGCAAAGACAGCAACGATAAGACATGCATTTAAAAACATCCCACTGGCTTAATTTGAATTACAGAGAAAGCCAGCACTGTTACTTTCTCTAGATCATGTTAATTTTTATAACATTTCAATATTTGTTATTAACGTGTAACTCCAGGTAACCCCGGCTAGCTCTTTGTTATTAAAAAATGACTTTTATCTTGGGCAAGTGTTATCTTGATAAAGAAGAAAGAGCATACTAAAACAAACAAAAGACGGTACAAAAACAAAAACAATAAAAAATGATTTCTTCCTTTTTTATTACAGTTTTTTCTTGAAACAAAGTAAAGCAAAGCAGAACATGGTATTATAATGCATCTGAAAACACAGTAAAGTTTTCAAGTACGCTGAAAGCTCTAAAGAGGATATCATATTTCAAACAGTAAGCAAATAATCAGTGGAATAAAACTCCTTTAACAGAGGTTTTTTTAAATGCACACATGATCTTCAAAAGTAGGTTACTTAAAGCTCTGGGATTTAACAAAACTATTTACCCTTCTTTTCTAATTAATTTTCAAAGCTCTTTCCACTATACTTTCTCCCCCTTTCATCTGCTGTCATGATGTCTCTCCTTCATTAACTAGGGTTGCTGTTTTATCTGCTCCTGTTGAGAGAGAACAAAGCGGGGAGCTTAGTGCTGGAGTGCAGAGGAGGACGGGAGAGGGGAGAAGCATTTCTTCATGCAGGACAGGACTCAGGAAACATTTTCTGTGCTTTTAGGTTCCCCAGATCCTCGCCCAGGACTTACTGGTTATTTCGTACTCAGTTGTTGGGTGTGATTCCTCCCCTCTGACAGCAAGGAAACCCACCTGGAATGGCAGCTGTGGACTGAGTGCATTGGCTCCAAGCCTTTGATGGTGCTGCCAGGTTATCTTGGTTATCTGAAGACACCCTGCCTTTCTTTCACCATTTATTAAAAAGCTCTTTGTAGAACTAGTATGAGCAGCATTCACTCACTTATTAATTCAACAGATACTTATTGATGCCTACAAGTCTCTATTCTTACTCCATTCTTCTAAAATTTCACTTCCAATATCATAAGATATTTGTGCTTTTCTCTTGTGCTGATTAGAAGAATAATCACTATTAGTGGTACATGGAGCAACAAGAGGTGCCCACAATAACTCATTCTGTCACAAATAAAGTTGCCATGCGAGTTGAATCTTAAAATCGACTAACGGCTCAAAACAGATATGCAAAGTCACTGGGCTCCAAGACCCATCAGACTTTATTTTAACCAGTGAAGATGCTCTCATTTCTAAAGAAGTGATGAGTTTTGTACAAAGAAGGTGTCTTAGCCAAGAAAGCATAAAAAAATATTTCCAGAGACATAGGTGGTCAGTTTTCATCCAAGCTCCATAGGGATAGGATGTGAAGTTACTTGTTGGAGCAACATGAGGAAATTGTCCCATTGGTGGGTATATAGTGGAGACCCATCAGCCTGGCAGATTCCTTGTTCAACTGGACCCTTGATCATCTGCTTTCTCCAGTGGCTTGCCCACAGGGACAGGAAACACTGATCAAATTAATGTTAGTACAAGGTCCTCTTGGCAGGTGGATTTTTCATTGTAAATTAAACATTTCTGGTCTATGTATCAGTCACTTGGTTGCTTAATTAGCATACGTGGGTGTCCCTAAATCCAATCAATCCCAGAACACCATCAAACTCAGATTCTGAGCCTCTTAGGCTAAGAGCCAGTCTCTGGTCTTCAGTGAGTTCAACACGGTAAATATTACCTGGTGAGATAACAGCAGTGGCCACCGCTGTGATGTCTTAGTTTTGTCGCTTACCATTCTTTTTTTTTTTTTTAAAGATTTTATTTTTTTTCCTTTTTCTCCCCAAAGCCCCCCGCTGTTACATAGTTGTATGTTCTTCGTTGTGGGTCCACCTAGTTGTGGCATGTGGGATGGTGCCTCAGCGTGGTTTGATGAGCAGTGCCATGTCCACGCCCAGGATTCGAACCAACGAAACACTGGGCCACCCGCAGCGGAGCGCGCGAACCTAACCACTCGACCACGGGGCCAGCCCCCCGCTTACCATTCTTTTTAAACATCAGCATCAAACTTAAAGAGAGACGTGTTAAGGCGATACGTGTTTCTCTTCCCCATTTGGCAGGATAGTGTACAAATAGCTGATTAACTGACTGAGGGTGGCAGGGCAGGCTGCTAAACGACATAAAAGAGCTGACTTGGTAGGATCAATTCTATTTTTAAAATAAAAAAGCTTTCTATTTCTGTCTCTTCTTCCATGCACATATTCAAAGTTACTATTATTTATTCTTTTGTGTGAGTAAAAATTTGAGAGCGAGTTTTAATAACTCAGAGGAAAGTGAGCCCTGGATGGAACAAGGAAGCTAGATGTTAAATGGATCTGAACGTACTTTAAAATATTTCAACATTGTGATGTATGTCTATACAAGTTATGTACACCTTGGGGTGTAACATGTAAACATTTTAAGTACTCTAGTTAGGTATAAATACTTCAAGGATGGTTTGTTAACATCTGAAAAGCTCTAACCACATTCCAGAGATGCAGCTTCTAAAACTTTTGACACTCCATAGCCAAGTCTTCACCAGAGAAGTTCTTAATCGGATAAAGGATATCAGGAATAGTTTGAATTGGTAAAATGAGAGGTATCTAAGATTTGTGAAATGGCTAGAAATATTGTACAAGCGCCTGCCTTACAAAGACGATACGAACCCCTGGGATTAAGGATTTCAATTTAGTGCTGGATCTCATCACTTAAGGATACTGCAGTTCTCACCCAAGGATCCTGGACCTGAATTCGGACTAAAAGGCTAGCTGAATCCTGCTTCTAGAATAGTATCGCATCTGTCCCGAATGAACGTTTCATACAAAATGCTTGAGTGTGTGTAGAAGGACTGAGAACGAGCCCTCCCCTGGAGTGGGAAGAACAGCATAGTTAATGTTTGGGGGTCTGCTTGCTTATAAATGTTTGCATTGTGGCATATTTGTTCTGGCACTTGCTTTGATTTAACGTTCCTCCTGGCATGTAACAGGAGACCTAGAGACTTTCCCACCTCTAGGGTTAGGCTCTTCTGAAATCTCACAGTTGTGAATCGCCAAATTGGCTCAGGTCAGTTCACAACACCAGGACCCCAAATAAGAATATGCCCATTTTACAATTTTAATTGCACAGCCAGAATCTGTTCTAATTAATCACTGAAAAGACATGGATTAGTGAGCAATCCAGGCATTATTATAATTTTATTTTGGTTGTTAAGACAGAGGAGTTGAATAACCTGTTAGTCACCACTAAGTTCTTCCTCCTCTCATTTCTTATTGCTCAGACTCTTCAAAAGTCACCATTTTCGAGGAATGAAAACAAAAAGTCCAAATTACACTGGCTTTGTGGTGCGAGGAAACTAATTCCAAAGATTCCTTTGCCGGTGTTTCCATCTCAGGCCTCAGGACTGGGTGTCTCAGCTTTCCCCTCCCTCAGAGATTCCCCTCTCACTTCCGAGTAGCAGCTTTGTGAGGAGGACGAGTGTTTCAGGGTGGGAGGTTTATGTGTTGTTCCAGGAGGTTCCACGTTTCCTTCATTGACGTGGTTCAAATCTCCTTCCTGAGAAGAACAAGCTGGGCACAGACGCCCCTGTGACTCAACTCCCTTTCTGTTCAATGCGTCCACGCTCGGAACTAGGTGCTTCCTCAGGGAAAGACACTAACTCTCTAGTATATTCATCAGCTAACTTTGAGAAACAATACGGGACTCAGCTTCGTAGTTGAAGTTCCAGGCTATCCCTTGAGTCTCGGGACTTTGTTTACACTTCAGGGGAAAAGCCGGTTCCGAAGGTGAGCAGGGTTCCAGGACAGCTTTCTAGGAAGTTGTTGGCCATCTTTCAGCGAGCAAGACTTTTTAACTAGCTTTCTCACTTCAGTACTCTATTAGAGATACTGGAAAGAAAGAAAAAGTTTTGCCAAGGTTACTGGTCAAGAGGGAAGAGAGAGAAGAGGAGAGATGGAAAAAAGGAGCCGGGGGAAGATGGGAAGAGAAGGGAGTCTTGAGGAACACAGAAACTGAGCAATGTCCCATCTCCATTCCCCTCAAAGGCCTGGAAAGAATCTCATCTATTGAGCTCCTTTAACTATCCTAGAAGCTATCATTTGTACCTTCTCCAAAGAGGTTCCAGTCTTGATTAAACTCATTTGTCAACTTCAAGCTACAGGTCAAAGTCTTTATTTTTTACATTTATCAGTACCCTGTCTGTATTTTCTTTACACCATTCTCTCTGAGTGACAAGCAAATTCTCCATTTTTAATTGATTAGCCCTTGTATTAATTTTCTAGGGCTGCTTTAACAAAACACCACGAACTTGGTGGCTTAAAGCAACAGAAATTTATTCTCCCACACTTCTGGAGGCCGGAAGTCTGAAATCAAGTTGTTGGCGGAGCTGTGCTCCCTCTGACTCCTCTAGGGGAAGATCTCTCCTTGTCTCTTCTATCTCCTGGTAGCTGCTACATTCCTCTGCTTGCAGCAGCATAACTCCCATCGTCACACAGCATTCCCCTGTGTGTTTTTGTCTGTGTCTCCTCTCCTCTTCTCATAACGACAGTAGTCATATTGGACTAGGGCCCACTCTAATGACCTCACCTTCACTTGATTATAGCTGCCAAGATCCTATTTCCAAATAAAGTCACATTCACAAGTATTGGGGGTTAGGACTTGCACATATCTTTTGCAGGCACACATTCCACATAATGAGAGTCTTCCAGATATGGAAATTTAAAAAGCACAAAGTGAGACAAGGACAACAGTTGCCTAGGGCAGTTAATTTGTCTGACATCAAATTGCCAGCCTATAATAATAATTGTAATATGTACTACCTATGATAACTTTATGGCCATTATTATTATTTTATTTTGTTCTTTTCAAGAAACTTCTGCATCAGTTATTTCATTTGGTCCCTACAACAAACCTATGAACTCTTTCATGTGTGAGGGAGGACGGTATGATCGTGTCTTTTATTTTCTAATTAATAACGTAAGATCCCGTCCACCTTACTATCAGCCATCTCAGTTCTCAAGGTTATGTTTTCCTCATGAATTATCAAGTACCACGTAGCTGATGTAGTTGAAAGGAAGGGATCGATCCAACTTTTACGTTAGAGAGAATACTGGAGACTTCAGTCAAGGCTGCTTTTCCTCTCACTGCCACATGGTGTCACTATTGAGAACCCGTACTATATGGGGATCCCGATTCTTCCCAGGACATTGTGGATGGAGGATCTCATTCTCTGAGACGGAGTTAGCCTAGAGGACCTCCCAAGTTTGCAGCAGTTAGCTCTCACTTTCAGGCCCTACACAGTCACTCTCAGGTTACCATCTAGCCTCCAGAGGCTGTTGAGCCTAACAGTTCATCCGCCTATAAGCTCTGACTCCCTTTCCCTCCATGAGGATTCACGTGCCTAGAGGTGTTTTGAAACACACCATATGCCTTGTTCAGTCTTCACAGGTCATCTCGTCTCGAAGGTTGAGGTTACTTGGACTTGTCTCCTGCTACAAATACAAGGAAGCGTTTGGTGAGTATGTCATGAGGGAGCCTAGATATCTAGGCTTGGAAGCAAAGATGGAGACCCGGTCCTCAACCACAGTCCTCCTTTCAGGCTGATGTTTACAGGGCCTCCTTGCCTTCAGTTCCCTCTCAAAGCCACAGCCCAAGGCTCCTGCTGCCCCTGAAAACACTATGTCAAAAGTGGCTCAGCAGTTCTCCATTTTTAGGACTTTGATTGTCATTTCTGTTTCTCCAAGGAATCTCTCTTTCTCAGATCTGCTGGTTTTTCCATTTTCAATCTTGGAGAACCACCACCCCCCTTTTCATTCTGGATAAAGTTATTTTCTGTAATTGCCAAGTACAAAAGGTCACATTACAAGTCCCTGTTGTAGACAAAAGAGCCATTTGCCCTATTCCTGCCCTTCCAAACCCAACTATCTTCAGTGACACAAGATGCTCTTCTCCTTCACGTTCAACCACGGTGGAGAGTGACAGCTTCTCTCAGCAAATCCAAGATGGCTTCCTCATACCTTCCTTTAGAAGATGAGAAAAAAAAAATTTAATCTTTAGCAGGATAGTTAGCTGTAAAGATAATAATGATATCTTATGTGGTAAACTGTCTCAAGCCATTTTGGCCATTCACAACTGTTACATTTAAGAAATTAGAAGTGAATGTAGCTGTGTGTCTCTTCCACCACAACCTCACTACTAGACAAGGAAAAGCAAGTCTTACACCATTTCTTGCCCCTCATGCAAATATTTGTTAGCAAACAGACACACGAAAGAGTAGTACAGCCTGTTCTGTAAGCTTGCTAAAGTCCCAGTTCTTGTCCTTTTGGAGAATTTGATAAAAGCTGGCAAGAAAATATCCCTTCAATGAAAAAATGCAGCACTGTTCTGACTGCTTTATCAGCTAAACTTCTTGTTGGACCGAGCTGAGCTCTGTTAAGTAAAGAACACGATTGGACGGTGTTCTAAGCGTAAAGCTCAGCTCTGAGGTGTTAGACTGCTGGACTGCTGAATTCGTTATGTGTACTTTGTACCTGTGGTCTTTTTAGACTTTTGTTAAACTGCACTCATTTTCAAAATAAATACTGGGTTTATAACACCAGCGTTCACAAAGTCTCTAATGTATAATTACATAGCAGTTTTTGAGTGGCTTCCCATAGTCACTTTGTGGTGCGGACTCATAGTAAAGGTCTTTCAGATGCTAACCGCACACAGAGTGTGTATTCTGACTGAGGTACTTCAAATGAAAATAAATTTCCTTAGTGTGTAGATAAGGTTAACCTGCACACATATTCTCACATGGTTTAAATCAAAATAGTTTGAAGAAAATTAAAGGTAATGGAGCACCTTGTATCTACATTACACCTTTTTGCATTATTTTTTATAAAACATTTTCATATATATAATTTCATTTAAACTTCACATAAATTAAATAGATGGGAATTATCGTCTCCCTCTTTCAGATGTGAAAGCTGAGGTTGGAAGATAACAACCTCCCCGACAGCTACTCCACTAGTAGATGGCAGAGTGCGCTCCAATCCTGTCATTTGACCTTCCCCTTCAGAATCCTTTTTCCAAGGCTTGCCACTCAAAGTGAGACCATGAACCAGAAGCACAGCATCATCTGGGAGTCTATCAGAAATGCAGCATCTCAGGGCTCACCCCACAAGTGCTGAATCAAAATCTTCATGAGTTGATTGCTCAGTAAAGTTTGAGGAGCATTGGTTTAGAGCAGGGGGTACTGCTTGTCTTTGTAAATAAAGTTTTATTGGAACACAACTATGTCTGTTTGCTTATATTTTGTCTATGGCTGCTTTTACCCTTCAATAGATGAGTTATTAGTTGCAACTGAGACTGTATAGCCCACAAATCCTAAAATATTCAGTAACTGGACCTTTATTAAAAAAACATGGTGACCCGTGGTCTAGGACAGCGTCTCTCAAACTATTTGTGTCAAAGGGCCAGTTTTTTCTTTGCTTGTTTGTTTTTAATTTCCAATACATAGTGAGCCAATACTTTTATTTAAATACAATAAAAATGAGTTATAATAAAATAAAACAAAAAGACAAAAAATATAAGGCTTGGGGCTGGCCTAGTGGCATAGTGTTTAAGTTCACGTGCTCCACTTCAGTGGCCTGGGGTTTGCAGGTTCAGATCCCCAGTGCTGACCTACATACGCCTCATCAAGCCAGGCTGTGGCAGTGTCCCACATATAAAATAGAGGAAAGATTGGCATGGATGTTAGCCCAACCACAATCTTCCTCAAGCAAAAAGAGGAAGATTGGCAAGGGATGTTAGCTCAGGGCCTGTCTTCCTCACCAAACAAAACAAAACAAAACAAAACTCTCTATATAAAACCTGATTTTTTAAAAAATATTAGATTCAACAGGCATAAAATTACTCTGTTGAATTGCTAAAAATACTTGTCAAGTGCTTACTTTCAATTTCTGTACCCATCAGACTGGGGCCTATTTGCTGATGAGTGCTGGCCTGTGGACGGTGCTTTGAGTAGCTCTGAGGTCCAAGGAGCACAGCCAATTTCTTGTATTTTTCACAGCAGTTCTCATAACCTGGCTTTGGACAGCCAGTTTAGTCACAGGGCAACGAAACCTAAGAATTATAAATGTTTCCTAAGTATAGGGTGCCATCGCTCTTGGGTAAGATATTTCTTTTACGAACTTCAGCCGACGTTGTCTTTGCGGCTCTCTGATCACAGCTGCTGGTTTCCATCTGCCTTCTTATTTCAGAAACGTATGCGGTCGCTGCCGCTACTTCGCGTTAAAGTGGTGCTCACCAACTTACTCCTGAGCTTTCAGTTTTAAATATAGTATCTATGCTCACACTGCTGAAGGAACAGAACCCCCAAAGAAGTTATCGCTCTGCATACGGGGAAAACGCACTAAATTCTGTTGCCTAATGGACATGCAGAGCAAATGTTAGACTCCAGAAAAGAGAAAGATACAAGAACACGCTTTCCAAATTTCCTCCTAGAAAAATTACCTGCAGTCTGAGAAAATGAAGAGCCGACAACTCCTGTTATGAGCTGGTGTCATGTTGCCAGGCGACAAGCTCTCAACAGCTCTCAGCCTGTGTCCACAGCTGGGCTTTTAGGAGTCAGGCCCATCTCGTAAGTCCCCAAGAGTCCTCAACTCTGACTCTTGTCTCCTCTACTTTCTGTTCAGTTGTTTCGTGGAGACTGCCTGATTCGAGGGTCCTGGCAGGATCCCTAACCTATAGCCCAATAGAGCAACGTCCCTTAGGAATCACAGGTCGGGGGAGGGGAAACTTAACGTGACATCTGCCCCTGTGTTTGCAGCCTGGAAGAAACCCTGCAGGCCATCACACTGCACTGTGGGCTGACCAAATGCTTTCCTATAGAGCTCTTGGAATCTCCAATGTGCACATGAGATAGACTGGGAGTATATAGGACAGGAATAGAAAGCACACCGGGTCAGAGAGTGGCACCCCCTGCCAGCACACAACTGTTCTCCACCTTTACTTCTCAAGGGCATGAATAGAGCTGTCCATCACTTTAGAGTCCATTCCTGAAGCCCAGACAGTGGGCATTTTTGCATTATCTGTACAACACACACCACTAGGTAGGCACATAAATAAAAGTTAAATATTAATAAACATCACTTTCTAAAACCTAAAATAGCAGAATAAGATCAGCTGCCAATAAAGTTGCCATAATTATCGTCAGTGAATCTCAATAATGTGTTCCATTTATCACCATATATAGGAACAAGAAAAATGGTCCAGGACTTTCCCCCAGCACATCACAGATTTCAGCAGAAATTGGCCCAAACCAGAAATACAGGACAAAGAAGAAACTCAAATCACATAATTTTTCTGATGAAGCTAAAGTCGGGAATAAGATGAAAGAAATTTTGTTACTCCAGTAAAATGCATTCATTCATTGAGTGTGCCAGGTCATCTATTTATTTACTTATTTTCTGAGGAAGGTTGACCCTGAGCTAATATCTGTGCCTATCTTCCGGTACTTTGTACGTCGGTTGCTGCCACAGCGTGAGTGACAAGTGATGCAGGTCCACACACAGGATCCGAACCTTCAAGCCTGGGCCGCCAAAGCGGAGCACACTGAATGTAATCACTATGCCACGGGGCCGGCCCCCAGAGCATTTATTTTTAATCCTGACAGTGTTAAGTAGCCAAGTAAGAGAAACAAGTCTCACTTTAAAACAAGGACATGGAGGCTTAGTTAAGTGTCTTGTCCAAGATGGAGTGTCTTTTGTTGTTGTTGTTTTTGGTGAGGAAGACTTGCCCTAACATCTATGGCCAATCTTCCTCTTTTTTTGCTTGTGGGAGATTAGCCCTGAGCTAACTTCTGTGCCAATCTTCCTCTATTTTTTGTATGTGGGGTGCCTCCACAGCATGGCTAATGAGTGGAGTAGGTCCGCACCCAGAATCCAAATTTTCTAACCTGGGCCACCTGAGTGGAGTGTGTGGAACTTTAACCACTTGGCCACAGGGCCGGCCCATCCAAGATGGAGTTTTTAAATGACAGAGGCAGGATTTGAACCTGGATTGGCTGGGTTCATGGTCTTCCTACTAACTGTAACTCCTCTATCAGTGTCTCCTTGGTGGTGAGTCCTAGCTCAGGAAATCTTATAGTGTTAAAAATATAGTTAGAGTTAAAAAAACAAACAATAAAAACTTCTTAATCAGCAATATCTGAGACCAGGATAAAGAGCAAAAACAGTGGTCCAGGAATCTTCAGTTAAGCTCTCAGTAGCCAGTATAAAATGGGGAAAGGAGGGCCTGGGGAGGATGGGAAAAAGTGCATCGAGAGGAATCTGAAACTTCTTGAAGCTTTTTGTCCTCCATTTCTCAGGGTCTCATCTGGCACTTAAAGTGTTAAATTATATACTAAAATGATAGCTTCTGAGAATAGATTTGGTCCATGGTGTTTTTCAGTTATGTTGTACTTGTACATTAGAAGGTAAACATTTCAAGCTAAATTATTCAGTGAGGACTTAGCATTCATCTACTGCTGCTGAATGCTAATGAGAGAATGACAACATGGTTAATCCTTTTCTCTCACAACAGAAGAGAAAGCTATTGGCAGAGTCACTGACAATGTCTTTCCTAGGTCACTAATCTTTAAATTTTGAAGTTTAACTTTAGATTTTGAATTTAAACTTCTCACTTTAAATCAAGTGAGAAGCAAGTATTTATGAAGTATCAATTTTGTACTATTGCCACTAAGGAATGTGTGTGTGTGTGTGTACATGAGTGTCTCTATGGTGTGTCTACAGTGTGTGCATGTGTGTGTGACAGGGGGTGAATTTGGGGATTGAGAGCATGGGAATCCAAACAGAAGGATGACCTGTCACCAAAGAACTAATATTTAGCCAAAGAGATGACACATATGCTTAAAAAAAAACAACAATCCATCAAGGCAACAAAGAATTAATAGTTTTTCAGGATTGACAGGATGTTGATTATTCTTTGTCCCTTTGAACCATTTCCTCTCCCATTATATTGCTTCTTCCTATCAAAATTTAAACTTTCTGAAGTCACTCCATAAAAAAAAAACTTTCCTTCAACCTTATGTTACTATTCAGCGGCCACCTTATGCTTCTCTTGTCCTTTACAGTCAATCTTCTCAAACCCGTCTCTACCTCAGCATCTCTAATCATCCAGTCTGGTCACATGCCTCCTTGCTTCACCTAACTGTACCTCTGAGACTGCCTTTTACCCGAGGTCACCAAATCCAGAGGGCACTTTTCACTCCTAATTTTTCTTGACATCTCAGCACCTTTGCATCTTTTGTTACACTGTTCCACTTCTTGCTTGAAATACTATCTTTTTTGCTCCCATCCCCACTCCCAGTTCTTTTTTGACATCTTCGTCTCAGCCTCTTTTTTTGTGTGCCTGAGGAAGATTGGCCCTGAGCTAACATCTGTTGCCCATATCCTCTTTTTGTGTAAGGAAGATTGTCACTGAGCTAACATATGGGCCAATCTTCCTCTGTTTTATGTGGGATGCTGCCACAGCATGGCTTTACGAGCAGGGCTAGGTTTGCGCTTGGGATTTGAACCTACGAACCCTGGGCCACTGAAGTGGAGCCCATGAACTTAACCACTAGGCAACCAGGCTGGCCCCTCGTCTCAGCCTCTTTTGCTGGCCTCTTCTCTAACCAATTTCCAAATGTTGGTATTCTTGAGGGATCTTTCCCTTTTTGTGTATACTTTCTAATTCTCAGCCATTCACATGGGTTTACTTATTCCCTACCTATCTGACCTCTAATTCTTTGTGAATTATTCCCAAATCTAAGTCTGGAGTCCATATCTTTTTCTTGAATTCCAAGTACAAATACATTTCCTTAATCAGCACTTCTACTTTAATATCTCACAGGTACCTCAACTCAATATATCCTAAGATGAATCCATGCTCTTTCTCCTGACCTTCCTCCACAAATGAAAATGAAAATGCCACATACTGAAACTTACAGATGCAGTGAAAGAAGCACTCAGAGGGAAAGTCATAGCTGAAAATTTAAAAAGATGAAAGATCCCAAATCAACACCTAACTTTACACTGTAAGGAACTAGAAAAGAAAAGAGTTAACTAAACACAAAACTAGCAGAAGAAAGGACATATTAAAGATTAGACCAGAGATAAATGAAATAGCAAATAGAAAAACAGTGGAATTGACAAAACCAAAAGTTGGTTGTTTGAAAAGATCAACAAAATTGATACATCTTTAACTAGACTGTAAAAAAGAGAGAAAACATGCAAATAACTGGAATTAGATGTAAAAGTGAAGACATTACTACAGAACTACAGAAATAAAATAGATTAAATAGAATACTATGAACAACTTCTTAACAACAAAATACATAACCTAGATAAACTGGGAAAATTCCTAGAAACACACAAATTACCAAAACTGACATAAGAAGAAATAGAAAATCTGAACAGACCTATAAAAAGTAAAGAGATTGGAGCCAGCCCTGATAGCCTAGCAGTTAAAGTTTGACATGCTCCACTTTGTTGGCCTGGATTCTGTTCCCAGGTGCACAACCACACTCCTGATCTGTCAGTAGTTGTGCTGTGGTGGCAGCTCACAGAGAAGAACTAGAAAAACTTATAACTATATACAACTATCTACTGGAGTTTAGGCAGGGGGAGAAAAAAGGAGGAAGATTAACACAGATGTTAGTATAAGGTAAATCTTCCCCTACAAAAAAAAAAAAAGTAAAGAGATTGAATCAAAAATCAAAAAATTCCTGTGAGATCTACAGTTTCATTTGACAACATTTCCCCTTTTTCTAGCTGGTCTTGGAATGTTGGAAGAATACCATCCATCACAATCTCTGTTTCTGAAACATGTTTGCTGGTCATGAGAAAATACTAGTCAGCATACAGAATGGGGCCACTGCATGGATTTGATCCTGCCTCTGGAAATTTACTGAGCAGTGACAGTGCCACTTTGTGGAGGAGGCCTGCACCTTGGCCTCTACTCAGCTGGAAAATATCCAACAGTGCCTGAGCCAGCCAGATGTGATACCCTTCTGCTATGACCTTTAACTCCAAGAAGCAAGACAGCTCATGGCTCTTGACATGAAAATCCATATGGCCAATTGATTTTTGAGAAGGGTGCCAAGATCATTCAATGGGAAATGAATAATCTCTTCAAATAAATGGCACAGAGTCCATTGGACAGCTACATGCAAAAGAAAGAAGCTGGACACTTCATTTATGCAAAATGAGTAAGTTCTGGAGGTCTTGTTTGCAACATGATGACTATAGTTAATGATACTGTATTGTACGCTTGAAATTCACTAAGAGGGTAAATCCAAAGCATTCTCACCACAAAAAGAAAGGAAAGAATGAAGGAAGGAAATAGTAACTATGTAAGGTGATGGATATGCTAATTAGCTTGATTGTAGCCATCATTTCACAGTGTCTACACATACAACGTATACATATATCATGAGCTCTCAAGCCAGGAAAAGACAAAAAAGAACCTTAAATGCATATTAGTAAATGAAAGAAGCCAATCTGAAAAGCCTAAACATTAAATACTTGTACTTGTATGTACAAGGCATTCTGGAAAAGGCAAAACAATGGAGACAGTAAAAAGATCAGTGGTTGCCAGGGGTTTGGTCGGGGGGGAGGTGAGTAGGCAGAGCAGAGAAGTTTTCAGGGCAGTGAAAATACCCTGTATGATACTCTAATGAAGGCCGTATGTCATTGTACATTTGTTCAAACCCATAGAACAAACAACACTAAGAGTGAACCCTAATATAAACCATGGACTTTGGGTGATTATGATGTGTCAATGTTGACTCATCAATTATAACAAATCTATCAGTCTGACAGGAGAATGTTGATAATAGGGAAGGTTATGCATGTGTGGGAACAGGGGATATATAGGAAATCCCTACACTTTCCTCTTAATTTTGCTGTGAAACCTAAAACTACTCCAAAAAAGGTAAGTCTTTTTTAAAAAATGGAAATGTTAGCTTTATTGTGTTGATCATTTCACAATGTGCATATCAAAATATCAAGTTGAACAACTTAAATATATACATTTTTTGCCAATTATACCACAATAAAGTTGAAAAAATAAAAATAAACTCAAATTCATCAATCTCCTAAATATAAGGACTGCTAATTATAAAACTCTTAGAAGGAAACAAAGAGTTAAATCTTTATGACCTTGGATTTGACAATAGGTTCTTAAATATGACACCAAAAGCTCAAGCAACAAAAGAAAAAAATAACAAATTGAACCCTATCAAAATTAAAAATTTTTGCACATCAAAGGACATTATCAAGAAAGTGAAAAGACAGTCTACCAAAGGGAATAAAATATTTCCAAATCATATATTTGATAAGGGTCTAGCACCCAGATATATAAAGAACACTTACAACTCAATGACAAAAGACAGCCCAACTTAAAAATGGGCAAAGGACTTGAGACATATCTCCAAAGATATACAATGGCCAAAAAGCACACGAAAAGATGTTCAACATTATTGGTCATTAGGGAAATGCAAATTAAAACCACAATGAGATCCTACTTCACATGAATTAGTATGCTATAATAAATAAAAAGGGAAATAACAAGTATTGGGAAACACGTAGAGAAGTTGTCACTCATACATTGCTGATGGGAATGTAAAATGATGCAGCTGCTGGGGAAAACTGGTGGTTCCTCAAAAGGTTAAATACAACATTATCATGTGACCCAGGTGTCTGACTTCTAGATGTATACCCAACAGAATTGAAAAGAGTACTCAGATACTTATACACATATATTCATCGCAACACTATTCACAATAACCTAAAGCTGGAAACTAACCAAATGTCCATCAACAGATGAATGAAAAAGCCAATTGTGGTGTATACATGCAACGGAATCGTGCATGAATAAAGTACCGATACCTTCTACAACATGGAGGAACCTCGAATACATTAGGCTGAGTGAAAGAAGCCGGACACAAAGGGTCACATGTTGTATGATGCTATTTATATGAAATATCCAGAATAGGTAAATCCTTAGAGATGAAGAGCAGATTGGTAGTTGACAGGGACTGGGAGAGGGGGCAATGAAGAGTGACTGCTTCATGGGTGTGGAGTTTTCTTATGAGGTAATGAAAATATTTTGGAGCTAGAAATAGGGGGTGGTTGCACAGCATTGTAAATGTAGCAAATGTACGCTTAAAATGGTTAATTTTGTGCTACGTGAATTTCACCTCAATTAAAAAAGACAAACTCAGAATATATAGGACTAGGAAGATAATCAACAGCATCGCCCCTCTTTCCCAAACTCCCTTTCGAATTATTAACTCAGTTAGTATACGTTATATGATGGTAAAATTTATCATTTTTTCATCATCTTGAAATAAATGGCTGATTAAAGAAACTAATTTAAATATTTTAATTGGATAGTTATGCATTTTCTTATTAGATTC
Organism: Equus asinus; assembly: GCF_041296235.1. NCBI lineage: Eukaryota > Metazoa > Chordata > Mammalia > Perissodactyla > Equidae > Equus > Equus asinus. The sequence goes on from NC_091790.1 coordinate 177,602,627, forward strand.
AATGGCTTGTTACCAAATTAAATTTCTCTTAGCCAACAGAATCAAGACTTTTTTAAATGCAATTTAAATTAAGATGATAGGAAGCCTAGTATTTAGATTTCTTGGCATGTCGTACGTCTTCCATTTGTTTAAGTTTGCTAGCTTAGCGAGCCAAAGAAAAAGTAATTTTTCTTTTTCCTTTCTTAGAGTGAAAGTAAAAGTAAAATAAAAAAATTCAGGGAAAACAAATGTAATAGCACATAAACATTGAAATCTCAAAACCATTTTACATCTCCCTTTCTAATAGGGATATAAAAACATTCACAATAAGAACATATTTCATTGCAAACAGCAGAGGACGTATATGTTTCTTGGTGTCTTGATCGGATAATTTTAAATGGAAACTTCTACAATAGGTTTTCTTTAAATATTACTAATTTTGGTGTGTTCTCTAGCGATGAACTGAGACCAGATGCAATAGAACTATTAAAACAACCCTCCTACAGCCCCCAGGTGTTATTGATAGTCTGTATGTGCAGTCCTGTGCTATTCTTTTTTCACTGTTGTATGTTATTTATATCTTAAATTATTTAAATTTCCAAGAACAAAAAAGGAGAGTAAGAGAGACATCATAACAATGTATGCAAGTCAAAATGGAGTGAATTAAAGACTACAAATCCTGAGATCTTGTCCTAGTTTGGACTCCCCAAAGCAGACTCTGAAAAGGTTTGAGTGCAGTTAATTCATTTAGGAGTGAGCCCAGGAAAGCAGTAAGGGAGGAGAGAAAGTAAGACGTGAAACGGTGGGTGATCATATATGGATCACACGAATGAGCAGGTTACCACTCTAGGTAACTGGAATTAAATCTCTTTGAGGATCCTCTGAGCGACTATAGTGCATATCTCCCAGTTTTCCCACTGAGGTGTGAGAAGTCTGGGATATTTGTCCACCAGTTCCCTACTATTCCCATTTATTGGTTGGGCACTGCTCCTGGGTACTAACTCCCAGCTTCTCTGTCTGATCCCAAAGGAACTGAGCATGCTTCCACAGCTAGAAAATGCTTTAGGGAGAGACACACGAGACGCTGCTCATGTGGTCAGGAGCTGGCTGCAGGGAACCTCCGGGGTGGGCCAAAGGGATATGAGCAGCGCACTGTCACAGGCTGGGTTCTCCTGGAAGCAGACTCTGATATGAAGCATAACGTGCAGGATGTTGCCTAAGGAGTGTTCTTGGGCTCTACACTGTGGATAGGAGCAGAGGGAAACAACATCAGGCAGAACATGAAGTCAAGCTTCCAAGATGCAATACATTTAATTTAGATGTAGAATGAGAGCAAAGTCCACTCAGAAGAGTGAAAAATCTTCATCACAGGATATTCTTAAAGGAAAATGGCCAAACAGAGGATTTTCTACCCTTCTATTAATGATAAGTTGTAATTTATGTGAATCTTGCCCAATTATAGTGTGCTCAAATGCAAATAGTTAACATATTAAAACAAATAAAAATTAATTTATAACATACCTTCTATGTTACCATTTAATTGACTTAATTTTAAATTCATCAGGTTAAAATGATGAACCTTTAAATATGACTTGTGTCTTAGAAATATTAAATGAATAATATATGGTCCCCACAGCCACCCATCAGTGCTTTCTCAGGTTGCATGAGCATGGGAATGAAAGTGGGGCACCCATACATACACACACTTACACAGATGTGTAGACCAATGTGGTGATTTGCAAATTTTAATGTGCTGAAGACTCATTCAGCATACTTGTTTATATTGCAGAAGCTGTTATTTTTTTTAAACAGTTTTATTGGGGTAAAATTGACATAGAAAAAACTGCACATTTGATGTATACAATTTGATGGGTTTGGGTGTGGGCATACACCCATGAAACCATCACCTCAATCAATTAATAGACATATCCGTCACTTCCACAAGTTTGCCTGTGCCTCGTTGGTTTTTTGGTAAGGATGTTTAACGTGAGATCTACCCCATCAAGACATTTTTTAAGTGCACAATACAATATTGTTCACTATGGGCACCTTGTGGTTCAGCAGCACCACATGCGCCCGTCAGCAGATGAATAGATCACGCAGATGTAGTGTACACATACAGCAGGATATATTATTCAACCTTAGAAAAGGAGGAAATCCTGCCATTTGTGAAAGACGCTGGTATTTTTGTCACTACCCCTAGAGATCGTGATTTAGTAAGTCTGAGCAAAGCACATTTTAAATAAATATCCCAAACCATTCTCGTTCAGTATTCTAGGAACCACAATCATGAGATATTGAGTTAATGGAATTTTGAGAAGGGCTAATCATTTTTACAGACAAGAAAACGGAGATCTTTAGAAATTTTTTTTAACATTATTTATCTTTTATCCACTGCTGTTCTCATCTGAAATGGAAGCATTTCAAAAATTAACTTTATTTTGCTCTCTTGAATCTTTCTGGTGATAAGTCAGAGACCAATGAACCAAATGATGAACAAACTAAATTAAAAAACCACAAACAAGCCAGCAAACGGCCAAGTTTTTAATGTCCTCAATCAAGCTTTCTTTCACACTTGTTTAGAATCCTTACCCCAGAAAGCAATGAACGGGAATACGTGCAAACATTATTTTGACTTAGAAACTTAGCGAGACTTAGTAGTATTATAGATAAGTAATTATACGGTGAAGTCTTCAAAAATGTTATTTTTATAGCCAAAACCTCTCCTCTTTAATTTTATCATTACATGAATTAATTTTCTCCCTTCTTGCCATTTCCTTCATAGATAACGTACAATTAAATGTAAACTCCAGTCCAAATCCAAAATTCTGAATATAATCTAAAGTGTTCTTTTTAAACCACTATTAACAATAATTTGCAAGTGGTTACTAAACACATTCACATACATTATCTTTTGATCCATCCGATGCTTCTATGTGGGAAGTAGGAGAATAATTATTATAATTTGTATTTTAAAAAAGATAATTGATATTCAGTAAGTCTAAAAGATGTGTTCATGGTCATACAGATAGCAAAAGGAGTAGGTGGCGTTGGAAACTAGATGTCCTGGCTTTCGATCCTCTTCTCTCTCAAATATAACACCTTAAGTTTCCAATTAAAATTATTTCTTGGTATAGATCACATCAAATCAAATTCATGTTCAAAACGACCAGAGAATAATATTTTACCAATTAGTAATGGACAGAAGCATGTAGCAAGCTAAAACAAAATGAAAAACCAGTTATAATCTAGCCAGTATCCATGGATCCATTCTCAAATTGTATTGCCAACTGAGAGCTTGTCATCTTGGGGAGGACCAGGAAGAGGCTGAGGTCTTCCTTCGTAAGCTGGGTTTAGAAATAACACAGCAACTTTGCAAAAACTAACTACCGACAACAAAGTCTCCTAGCAGCAGAGGTTGGTCCTTGCTGTGAAAAGTGATTTTCTTCCCAAATATCATTGGATAGCATATTTTGTGATTTTTCAAGTTTTACGTATTTTAATGAAAGTTACAAACTATTATAGTTTCACATAATTTTTTATTCTGCTCATTTTCTTTAAGGCTATCCTCAAGCCAAAAGGATTTAAAAGGGAAATAAAAGAAAGCAAACAAACCAAGATTAATATAAGTTATAAATGAAATGCATTGTTTTAAATCTTACACTTCTACACTTTTTTAAATCAGGTGAGGGGGGGCCGGCCCCGTAGCTGAGCGGCCGAGTCCGCGCTCTCTGCTTGGGCGGCCCAGGTTTTCGCCAGTTCAGATCCTGGGCGCGGACAGGGCACTGCTCGTCAGGTCATGCTGAGGCGGAATCCCACATGCCACAACTAGAGACACTCACAACTCGAATAGAGAACTATGTACTGGGGGCTTTGGGGAGAAGAAGAAAAAAAACCAGGTGAGGGGGTAATGCCTCGCTCCCTGTACCTGGGAGTTGCGGGGGGGGGGGGGGGGGCCTCAGCCAGAAAAGAATCTGAGGGTGCATGCAGCCAAGAGTCAAATATAAGGACTGAGCACTTCCCCGTGGCAGGAGTCTGAGTTCCTAGACACCACTTTCAATCCGCCACAATAAACACCTGGCGGCGTTGCCTCAGGACCGACAGGAGCCAAAATAAGGGAGAAAGCTCTGGTCTGCACATTTCACACTGACCTTTTTGAATAAAATAAAACCTGTTTTTCTGTACACCTACTGTATTTCTAGTAAAGATTTCAAATGTGCAGAGAAGCCAAGATTTTCCTTCTCCTCAAACTCCAGCAGAATGATTTTAAAAGATTGTTAGGTTATCAAAGAGCCACTAAATATTTAATATTAGGCACAAAGCAGGAGCTCCAGAGGTACGGTGGCTAAGATAAAAAGATACAGGAGGAATATTTTTAAGAATTTTAAATTTCTGTGTTTTGGTCATCTTCCTGATCCTATGAGCTATATAAGGTTGTACTTGTTGGGTCATTTAAAACAGAGAGAAAGTATGGTCATCCATTTTAAGAATAATCTGGCACAGACCAAACAGGCAATAAACTACAGGTGATAAATCATAAATAATTTTATCTGTGGAACTAACTGCATTTGCATATGATGGGTTGCCAATTCCCAATGGCTGAAATGAGCTCTATGGAGAAGAAAAAAGTCTTAAGCAAATCCTGTCTTGAAAGCGCATGACATTGTGAGCTGCTCACAGAAGAGGACCGTGCACTATCAGCTTCAATTTTTAGTATCTGGAACATGGTCAGTACACAGTGAGTGTTTGTTGAATATCTGTTATCTCTGAGGACTAAAGCTGAATGCTAGGTTTTGCTTATCCAGAAATAGCAAAACCTCCTCAGTCTAAATTTGGCTGAAGTTGTAAATTGCAAGTTTTTGGAAACATCCTCCAAAATTGCATTATTACATTTCCATATTTTCATAACTGATTTTCAAAACATTTTAGTAAATCATACAAGGTATCAGGCACTAACAGGCCAAAAATTAGAAATTGGTTTCTTATTATATAAGAAGATGAGCAATAAAAGGAATCAGAAAGAACAAAGAAATTTAATGTGAGAGAATGAAGGGAGAGATAAGAGTCAGGAGGAGACAAATAAAAAGAAGTTAATAATCACGGACTCCAAGCAAAATACACATTAAAAAATAAGGGGCCGGCCCGGTGGCGCAGCAGTTAAGTGAGCACCTTCCGCTTCTTGCCAGTTCGAATCCCGGGTGCGGACATGGCACCACTTGGCACGCCATGCTGTGGTAGGCATCCCACATATAAAGTAGAGGAAGATGGGCACAGATGTTGGCTCAGGGCCAGTCTTCTTCAGCAAAAAGAGGAGGATTGGCAGCAGTTAGCTCAGGGCTAATCTTCCTCAAAAGAAAAAAAAAAAGAAAGAAAGAAAATAAGGACTCATGAATCATTTAGCAGAAGCTGAAACAAGAATATTACTTTTAGGAATTAAACCAATTTTCAAAACTGGTTTTATCTACGGTAGAGGTTGCTAGAATTATTGATGGAGTTTTATTCATTCATTTTCAAAGATTCACGCCACTACTATGCGGATGACACCTGAATTTGAAGTCTGCCCACTCTGCTGAACATCAGGCCCAGGTTTTCATTTCTCAGAAGCCTTCACCAGAAAATCTCGCAAGTATTTTTTAAACTTAACAAGGCTAAAGCTGACGTGGTATCATCTATTGCACCAAACCTTCATTGTCCCTTTCTTGGTAATAGCATTATTATAATTTCAGGCATGAAAGGCCAGAGAATCAGGGTCATCTTCATCTCCTTCTCTTTGTCTTCAGGGTTAGTAGTTTGCAGTCCTGCTGCTTCTGCCTCTACAAAGTTTCCCTTAGCTGCCCCAGTTCTCCGTCCCAGCTGCTGCCGTGAGCTTATTATTCTGGCCCTCATCCTTTTGCATCTGGACGTGACCAGTCTTGAGACACGCCCCAACCTTTAGAGGGTCATTGTCTTCCTACCTCATGCTTCGGTGCCAAACAACTAATGTTTACTCCTTGTACATGCCGTGCATATTCACATGTCAATACCTTTGCTCTCATCTTTTCCTCTGCCTGAAATGTTCTTCCTGAACCAAAATTCTACTAATACGTGAAGTTCTTCCTTATTCTAACAGTATAATCTACATCGTTCTGCTTTCTTGGAACTTTTTGATCTGTTTCTCATAAAGCACTGTGCTTTATATTAAAGTTGCTTGTTAATCTACCTATCTCTGCCAATAAATCCTAAATTAGGAGAAGTGATGATATCTGCCAATAAATTCTAAGTGGTTTAGGGAAGTGTTTTTTTGGTTTAAATCTCCCTAAGAGTCTTAGAAAGTGTCTGACTCATAGCAGGCATTCAAAAAACATTGATTAGTTACACTTTTTTTTTTTTTTTTTTTGGTGAGGAAGATTGGCCCTGAGCTATCATCTGTTGCTAATTGTCCTCTTTTTGCTTGAGGAAGATTGTCGCTGAGCTAACAACTGTGCCAATCTTCCTCTGTTTTATGTGGGATACCATCACAGTGTAGCTTGATGAGCAGTGCTAGGTCCAGGATCTGAACCTGCCAATCCAGGGCCACCTGAAGCAGAACACATGAGCAGAACACTACAGCAGAGCACCACTACACACTGAGCTGGCTCCCTGTTTATACTTTTAATATCAAAATTATTTAAAACTAAAGATGATTGGAAATATAGTTTCTAATTGAAAAGTAGATTTTGTTTGGCAAAAGTAAAACATTCTAACAATGATTATAAAAAGTTACTTGCCCTGAAATTTATTTAAAGTCTTAAAAACACAGGAAATTATTCTATCAAGGACATGAGATTTTATGGCATAGTTATTTGTCTCTAATAATAATAATGGCTGACATTTATGAAATGTTTACTTTGTGCCATGCACATACATGAACTTATTTGATCTTGATCTTCAAAACCACTCTATTTAACAGATAAGGAAACTAAGATGTGGAGAAGTTAATCATTTCCCCAATGTTGTAAAGACAGTAAGCAGCAGCACAAGGGTCTGAGTAAAAAAAGGAATAAAATATAGATGCAGAGAAATCACGTCATATTTTATCGATTTTTTACCATTGAATTTATTAAAGTAATTGATGTTCCTGTGGTAGGAAACCTACCATTGTTTCCATTGCCGATCGGCTCAATGGATTCCTGCTCTTTTAAAAATAATGACTTTTAAATCATATGCTGCACTAAATATGTATTTAAGGAATACTATTGCACAGCACATATCAAAAGAAAAGTAAATTTGAAAATTCTATAAAACATTATGATAATACAGTTGCTCAGGGAAATGTCTGATTCTGAATGCAATTTTCTACTCTTGGATGAATTTCCTGGAGGTCAAAAGATTATATTTTGGGGGCATTTATTTGCATTTCTATCACTGCTCCTTCAGAGTCAAGTGCTGTTGCTGGGACAAAATGACCTCAAGCATTAAAATGAGAATAATGTTAAATGATTCCTTATCTCATAAAAGCAATGCTCACCACTATCCCGCATATGATTCTACATAAGTTCTATATTTGACTCAAGGCAAACATCTGTAGTAGAACATTAGCCATAGCACTTTTGAAAGAAGGCCCAGGGAGCTTCAATTCTTCCATAAGGCAACAATGGAGGCGTGAATTGTGTCCCAGATTTTCAGTCAAAGTAATTAGAATGGAAAGATAGTGGTGTTATCCAGCCCTGAAATTACTATGGTGCCAGCGTAATTTAATATTTAAGTTGTGGGAGAGAAGCGAGGAGATAAAACTTCATACACTTGCATGAGACTGTGATCCTCCTGACATCATGACTCCCATCAAGTCTTGATAAAAATAATAAGAATAATAACAGTGTTTCACATATTGAGGTATATGGGAAAGCCATTCTGGTTTAAGTCTGGTTCAGCTTAAAACTTGTTTTTCCTAGAGTGGCCTGACCTATGGCCCACCAAAAATGCATTGTACATCTGCTTCAAACATTTTCCCAAAGCAAAGAATGCACTTTTCAAAGATAGGGATGAATGTCTCTCTTTCTCTGAGGCCAACACCAGTTCTTCTTTGAAGATAAGCTTTTCTTCCCAGAGAACCGAGGTCAAGTTGACCTGCCGTGTATGTGCTAAACTGTAGCAAAATATCTCCTTGTGACTTTGTAAAGAACATTGTATTCCTGTCATGCTTGATGTATGTTCTTTGGTCTGAAATGGTGTAGAAGCATGCTGCAAACCATGCTTCTCTGGAGAGCTTTCTTCCCTGGGGAAGGTAACACTTCCAGGCTTGTCCTCAGCATTAGCTCATTAAATATTATTCTATCTTTATTTCTATAAATCGGTTATTGATTATTTGCATCAACAGTGTGAACCCCAAGCAGCCTATCGTCTTCCAAAGATGCAACTCAGTTAGACAGACAACTGGACAGAATCATAACATCACCATCTTCAGATCCTCAGTTACTCTCAAGCTTTCCCCTTTCCACAAATTCCATTCTTTTTCTCATTGGTCATGATTCCACCAACAAAAATTGCTCCTGTCTGAAAGAAGAAATTTTTTCTAAAAGGGAAATGGCTAAAACCTACTAAAATCTAATGAGTAGAAGTATTTATATAACCTTCACTTTAAAGTTTTATTGCAGATCTTAGTAATAATGATGTGATGCACAGTGAATCAACAAACGTTAAGCGTTTCCTTTGTGTCTAGCACTGCCTCTTTGAGCAGGAGTCCAAGGACATCAAGGAACCAGTCCACCAGAATACTTTTTATAATTGTACAGTGTTTTATCATTTATCAAATTCTTTCAAGCATGTTTAGCTTTAGCTTCATAACAACCCTATGAGAAAAAAGGCAACATTACCATCACTTTATTTTAAAAGATGCAGAAATTGAGACTTAAAACATCGTTTCCTTGAGGCTCATAACAGGTAAGCAGAAGACGTAGGACTGGAACCCACATCTTCTGAGGCAAGATTCAAGGATTGTTATGTAAGTCACACAAACGAGCATGAACTCTAGAGAGAGCAGGATGTCTTTATTGAAACAGCAGGCTCAGGTCAGGGAAACATGAGGAAGTATAAAGCTCAGAACTGAGGCAAGGCCTAGTTAGAGTTGGGCAGTCATGTTATTTTTAAACTATTTTGATAATGGAAGGGGTATTGTGATATTGTGATTTATAACAAGAAATATATATTTGGTCTTTTCCTCATTCTTGGCACAGAGCTCCTAAAACCCTTGGAATTTCCTAAGTGCTGAAAGTCATAGAGGCGTATTTTGTTATATTAATGAAGCGACTTTTGGAAAGCAGCTAAGGATGGGGGCTGATTGCCAGTGGAGCCAACCATGTGGTTAAAGGGTTAGAACTTTCGGTCCCAATCCCCTGACCTCTGGGGAGGGGCGAGGGACTGAAGGTTGAATTAATCACCAATGGCCAATGAGTTAATCAATCATGCCTATGTAATGAAGCCTCCATGAAATCCAGGACAGAGTTTGGAGAGCTTCTAGGTTAGTGAGAATGTGAACATGTGGGGAGAGGGGCGCATTCAGAGAGGGCGTGGAAGCTGCACACCCTCTACCCTTACCTTGCCCTAGGAATCTCCTCCATCTGGTTGTTCCTGAGTTATATCCTTTTATACTAAACTGGTGATCCATAAGTAAAATGTTTCTGTGAGTTCTGTGAGCCACTCTAGCAAATTAATGGAACCTGAGGATGGGGTTGTGGAAACCTGTAATTTTTAGCCAGTTGGTCAGAAGCAGAGGTGACAAACCTGGGCTGTGACTGGCATCTAAAGTGTGTGTGGGGGGACAACCTTATGGGACTGAGCCCTTAACATGTGGCATCTGATGCTATCTCTGGGTAGATAGCGTCAGAATTGAGTTGAATTGTAGGACAGCCAACTAGTGTTGGAGCATTCTTGGATGGGTAGGAAAATACCCCCCCACACGTTGGTAATTGAGTCCACAAACCCAAAAGAGGTTAATAGAATGATCATGCCAAGACAAAAGGTATTTACCAGGATTGTGTTAGCAAATGGGACGTAAAGTTACCCCACGTCAGATTACTGTGAGTGAGCTCTCACAGACAAGTCGGGGTGTTTAGGGGTGATATCAGCCCTGATATTGGTTCCCCTACATTAAACCCAGCATATATGGGGGTAACACCAAAGCACTTTTTCCCTGCTTACTCCTTAGCTCCAGAATCCACTATACGCCATAGAGACAGATGGCCAAGAACAGCCACCTGGATTTCTTATCATCTCCTCCTCCTTTCTGTAAGCAGCATCCCAAGGTCAAATGCAGGCTGGAGGGAAAGCTCTGACTGGCAAGGCCACAGACTCCTCCCCGTGCCTCTACAAGCAGCCACGTTCCTCACAAACCTTTAAAACCCCTGGCCTCTCATCTTTTGGGGAGATGAGATGTAACGAGACAAATTTGAGGGCTCACTCTTGTCTCCCAGCTAATATCCCCAAAATAAAAACCCTTTCCTTGCCATAAGCCTGGATTTCCAGTTTTTATTTGGCCCCTCTTTTGTGGTGGGTAGGGAACCTATGTTTGTAGGAGCTAACAGGGAAAGAATTCCTAAAATGGGGCCCCAAACTATTCATTATAACCTAATGTTGCTGTGAGTCAGTAAGGAACAATTGTGAGAGGAGGAAAGGGTAAAGAACAAAAAAGAACTGAACATTGTTTCTGGAGAAAGGGAGCAAATAAGATGCAGAGTATTATAATAAAAACTGTTTTAATAATACAAATGCCTACCATTTATTGTTCCTTCTCATGCCTCAAAAACCCTGAAATTTACCCATTATCACCGTTTTCTTACACATGAGAGAACTAAACTTCATAAGGGTTAAGTTATCCGCATTCCCTGAGCTAGTAATAAGCAGAGGGCAGGTCTGAATCCAGGTCAGTCTGAATCTTACAAAACAGTTTAGCTGTGGGGTAAAAGGACCAATACAAAAGCAGTTGTTATTTGTGGTCTATAAACCAGGAGCTTGAGAAGTAGCCTGAGTGTCAGAGCCAAGAACAAATGGAGGAAAGAGGTTACCAGCCAAGGTCAAATTAGGTCCTCTAGAGGCCAGACAGAGTCCTATAGGTAAAACCCACATGATGAGCTGCCAATCTAAATAAGCAAAGTGCTACAGAGGAGGGATTCCATTGGAGTTTTCAGCTTCCTCTCCTGCATCTTTTCTCCTTCTTAAGGCTGATGAGCTTTATATCATGTGAGCCCCAGTACTGAGAAGAAGGCATCTGAATCCCTGACTCAGTGTGATATTGCTTCTCCAGGGTCTGAGGCCAAGAAAAGGCAAAAAGTTTAGTCTAGCAATGAATGTGAATAAGCAGTGATCTTTGGAGGCTGAAAGAGGAATGAAAATAAGCTGAGTCACAGAACAAAATTCATGTCCATGGTCATATATCTGACCCAAATAAAGAAAATATGAGAAGTTGGGTTAGTAAGTTAGATCAGCAGTGTGACAGGAACCCAGAGTTCTGCCCAGACTGGAGTCTCTAGAGTAGGGTTAAGTATGCAGTGGATTTTGTTGACCTCTGCTCTTGAGTAAAGAACTAAAGCCCAAATCCTGTCCCAGGAGACTGCATGGCCATGACAAGGGTATCCATAGGAAACTACTGAAATAGGGAACAGACAAGTCATAATGGGTGAGATTGGGTGGAGGTACCCAGAAAGGTTTCCAGAGGCCATCAGGTGCATTGGGAGCATGTTTGAGACACACATGAATAGACAATGAGAAATTAATGTCATAAACTAGTCTGATTAACAACCCTAAACTCCTTCAGTTTTTAGTAAAGATTAGTTGCTCACTTGAAGAGACTATTAGTGTACTGTTTAGTAGACAGTGTGTTACAGGGAGAGGTATGATCAGAGGAACGCTAGCAGGAAAGACCTTGATAACAGGGATTTGGATTCCCATGGGGGATGCTTCAAGCTCTTTACAATCATGCTATGCTGGGTGAGGCCTTAGAAATTGAGCTGGGGATACATTTTCTTGACAGAAGCCTTGAGAAGGCCTAATTCTTCCCAAGGAATGATGGTTTTTGCACGTTCTTAGATATGGCTCTCCCAGGGAGAATGAAGTGGATGTGTTTGGACAAGATTGCACTTTCTCATCTACATCTCCTCCACACTTTGTGACTCCTTCTCTCTGTGGCCTTATACTTAGTGCCTCATGTCCTTCCCAGAATGGTCCTTCCCGAGCCTTCAAAGAGGACCAGAAGAAAGGGGCATTTTGAATTCCTGAAGTGATGTTGCTGATGTTATTACTTGTAATACATCGTACTAGGAGATGCTAGCATTAATAAAACCTTGTTATTTCTTTGTAATTAGCAGTAATTGGTAATCACAAGTGTCATAATTTGCATGCATGGGCTGGACAATAAATAGCCACATTTTGATTGTAGTAATAATTGTCGCTTCTTCATTATTTCATCAACCATGTGGGTCTTTGAAGTGTTCCTGTCTTGTGATGCCATCTCATGTCACTCTCAGTGGGGAAGAAAATTCTGGTTGATTCTTTTCACTTTCTCACAGGCAATCAGCAGAATCAACTTTAACGTAAGCTACTCAGCTTCATAGAATGAAGTTTGGTTAGAAAGGAGAACTGGAATAAAAAAGATAAATTTGTACAAACTGTTGCTATTGCTGTTGTTTTGATGACATCTCACCCTCCTCATGAGTTGCTATAGTCTAGTCCCAGTACCCTTTCGGAAGGGGCTCTATCAGGATATTTAGAGTAATGTGACAACTTATAGAGTCCTCTTAAATTTACCTATCTTATCCCATGCCTGTGTTGACCTTCAAAATAAAAGTCAGTTATTTTACCAGCAAAAAATGGATTTATTTGGGAAGAGCAAAGAACTACAATTCGGGACATGTAATCTATGGTGAACCACAGCAAAGTCCAGAAAACAAAGGAGAAGAAATTTTTTTATAGAGGAGAAGAAGAAGTTGGGCGGGGCTGTTATAAACAAAGAGTGCATTGGAGCAAAAAATGGATTTATTTGGGAAGAGCAAAGAACTACAATTCGGGACATGTAATCTATGGTGAACCACAGCAAAGTCCAGAAAACAAAGGAGAAGAATTTTTTTTATAGAGGAGAAGAAGAAGTTGGGCGGGGCTGTTATAAACAAAGAGTGCATTGGAGCTAACTGGGAGTTTGAAGTGTAGTGGCTTTTCATTGGCTGAGTTGTGACAGTCTCTTATTGGCTGGGCTGTTGCTAGGCAAGGAGAAAATCTTCCTTCTTCCTGCTAAGGTAGCAAAGCAGGTTTCTTCCTGTTGAGTCTGCAATTGATGTGGAGTTGTGGGGTGTGAGAGCTCCCCTTTCTGGCCTCCTGACTCCTTTTTAAGTGAAAGTTCTGTTTGTTAATTTTCACACCTCAAGGCCAAGATAGTATATATGTATAGTGTGTGGATGTATATGATTTTGTATATATGAAGATAAACATATTAATATGTATATTTTATATACCATGTGACAGGAGAATTATTTAAATTTATAATGCTTCCAGATCTTCTAAAGAAGTGGGATCCAAGAACAAACCTTTGTCAAATTTGGTAATGAGTATGAAATTGAAATTTAAAGAAGCCAAAAGAAAGCAAAATTTCACTTAATAAGTAAAGTCATATGTCAAGAGAAGAGATGTGGATGGGAGGTTTATGAAAGAAAAAAGAGTTAGTAAGGCTAGAGAAACTAACAGAAGAAAGTTAAAGTGGCTGACATTGGAATAAAATTCTGGAGAAAGACAAGTGATTTCTCAGAAATGCCCCTTGGAGTTCTCATACCCTCACCCCAAGCTGCTTATCAAAATAAATATTTCTTTCAACATATACAGAACTCTCCCTATGAAGAATTCTGACAAGCTTAAAGACAGATAGTTGAGAAAAACTGACACAGCTATAAATGCACCTTCATTAGAAGGAAAATGGAAATACGATGTTATGATTGCTAATTTTATGTGTCTATTTGACTGGGCTAGGGGATGCTCAGATAGATTGTAAACATTATTTCTGGATGTGCCTGTGATGGTGCTTCCAAAGTAGATTAACATTTGAATTGGTAGACTGAGTAAAGAAAATTACTCTCACCAACGCAAGTGGGCATTATCCAATCCATTGTGGGTCTGAATAGAACAAAAAGCTGTAAGAAGGGTGGAAGTTGCTCACTACTTGAAGTGGACATCCATCTTCTCCTGCCCTTGGACATTGGCACTCAGGGACTCAGACGAAATTACACCACTGGCTTTCCTGTTTCTCTGGCTTGCAGATGGCACATTGTAGGAGTTCTCAGTCTCCATGGTCACATGATCCAATTCCTATAATAAATCTCTTTCTCTGTACACACACACACATCTATATATATCATAGATATATCATCTATGTCTGTTTCTGCTGTGTAGGTTCCTGTTGGTTCTCTTTCTCTGGGGAACCCTAATACAGATATGCTAATATTTATTGATATTAGTAATAATTCATGGAGCATTTACTATTTACCAGGCAGTCTTCTAAATAGTAAGCATCTCTTTCAGCTCAATAATATAAGCTCTATTTTACAGATGAGGAACTGAGGTTTAGAAAAGTTAACTAACATGTCCAAGATTACGTAGCTAATAAGTGTGGGAGCTAAGATTGAACCCAGGTCTATCTGATTCCAGAACTAACATTGCTAAGCCCTCTGCCACACTCTCTCTGCTAAACTGCGTTGTTCATGATGCAGTCTTCTATACCTGAATCTATCTGACTCTATTCACCTGAATTATGTAACTTTCTCACAAAGTAAAAGCTGTTAGCCACTGGGACTTGGGCTAAACTTCCTTAGTATGGGCTGAAAGGAAATCTTGGTAATACTTCATAGACATCTATCAAGCCACTGAGCTTTCTTTTTTTTCTTTCAGAAATTGGAAACAAATTATTTATTTAGTGCCTATTCTTTGAAATCTCTATTCGAACTACCATCCCCTCCAACCCACTCAAAAGTATATTCTGAATCATAATACACAGTCTTTAGCTAGATATATGCAGAAATACACAGGTGTATACCTAAATTGAATGCAGAAAGGATTTGATCATTCAAATGTCTAGCCCTGTACGTTTGAAAGAATAATAAAATAACCTGGTGAAATCATGACTTCAGAAGTATGGAAGTTAAAGCTAAGTGTATCACCACTATTTGTGAATGTCAAAATTAATTCCATTGAAGAGTTCTATTTCTCATATCACAGAACCAAGCTCTAATGTTCTGTGAATATGACAGCAAAATAATAGATTCTATATCCACAATTGACTCATCTTGCCAAATCAGTGGATTAAAGTGAAGGAAATTCATCTGGCATTTATTATAACTGTCAATCATTGAGATTATTGCTAGCTTTTCTGTATTTAATGATCTTCACTAATTTAATTATTAGAATATTTTTCTCTTATTTTGTGTTTTTGGTAAATGAACAATAAGTTTTTTATTTACAAAAATTATTCAACAAATATTTAGTGAAAATTTGACAACATAGAAAAAGAAACAATATTTTGTTACCTATAGATAATCTGTTAACTCTTCGGTAAATATCCTTCTGGAGTTTTCTTTTATTGATATATGATATGACTACTTGTGTATTCCACATTTATAGTGTATTCCATATTCTACTTTTTGCGTATTCTTTTAGGTTGTTTCCAATTTCATGTCAACAGTTTTTCTTTTAATTTTCTCTTTGTTAATTAAATTGGGTAATTTCTATTGATCTGTTTCGAGTTCATTAACCTGTTCTTCCTCTTTTACCAGGGCTTATGTAGAAGTTGTGGAGTGCAGTGTTCTATATCCATCCCTTAGTTTACTAATTACGTTGCTCAAATCAGAAGATTTAAATACAAGGTCTCTTTACTAATTTTTACTTTGCTTGTCTTTCTAATCATTGAGAAAGTCATGCTAATCTATTATGTTTGTGGATTCGTCGATTTCCCCTTGTTTTGTTGTTCACTATTTGTTTTCTATATTTTGAGGCTACTGTATATAGATGGTTACAGATTATAAATTACAATGTCTTACTTAAAGGAAACTCTGATCATTAATTGACCCTCTTTATCTCTGCTAATGCTTTCTGTTTTTCGTTCTATCTCATCTGGTATTAATATAAATCAATCAGCCTTATTTTGGTTAGTCTTTTCTCAGATATCTTTTCCATTTCTTTAATGTTTCTTTGCCCTGATGTTTTATATATATATATCTCTTCTTAATAAGATTATTAGCTTGAATCATATGAAATTACAATTCCTGTGGTCAAAAAATTATCAACTATTGGCAATTTCATATGATTTGACTTAATATTTCTATTTTTTTCCTATACAGTCAGACAATATTTGTCTTGTAGCTGGAGCATGCAGTCCTCTTTCATTTAATGTAGTGTGCATGATGTGGCTGGAGTCTACCAACGTATGTTGTGCTTTCCTTTGATCACATTTTTAATTTCTTTTTCTCACCTTTATTTCCTTATTTTTTAATAAATTTTTAATATTTTAAATTTGTTTTATCTCTTTTTGGAAGTTATATATGTACTTCCTGTTCTTTTAGTTCATAGTTCAGAAATTCATATATGCATTCCTAACTTATAAAGCTTAATGTTAATCAACACTTTTATGCAGTCTTAGACAAATTCTTCACAACAGTGCATTTTTACTCCCCTCTCAACTTATTATTTATTTTTTATTTTAATTCTATTTTAAGAACCTTTAGATCATCATTATTTTTATGTATAGTTAATATTCATTTACATAAGCCAATATATTTGCCATTACTGTAGTTTTGTTTTCCTCTCAGATTTCTGACTTTCATTTGGAATAGTTTTCCTTCTGCCCCAAGTAGATTTTTAGAATTTCTCTTGAAATTGTCTTTTTATTTTCCTCCATTCTGAAAAATATTTTTTCTCAGTATGGAATTCAAAGTTGGAAATTATTTGCTGTCAGTACATTGAAATTTGTATTCTGCTGTCTTTAATTTCTTTATCGGGAACTATATTGGGAATCATTTCTGTAAAACCTTACAATCTTGTCCATGTTTTCCTACTTTTAAGATGTTTAAATTCATGCTTATTTCCTTAGGATAAATTTCTAGAATTTGATTGGTTATGCCAAAAGATTTGCACCATTTTAAAGTTTTTGATAGACATTTTTCAAACTCACTAATTTATGTTCCCAACAGTGTGCAGATTTAGGAATAGATAGGACGGGAAAATATATTCTGGATAAAATTACTAATTATGTCTTTTACAAAAGAACGGAAATGTACATGATAGTTTACTTTAGCCCAAATTGTAATTTAGCAAACTCCATAAGTTTTCCCAAATTATTTCATTGTGCTGGAATATTATTGCACAGAATGCTACTTGAAATAATGGGAAATTAAACAGATTAGAAAATACAAACTGTTTGTTGATTCGTTTGTTTAAGTAGTGTTTGTTATAATAGAAATAAAGTTATCCTTTCTCAAAGAGATTCTTTCTGTGGGTACCCTGCAGCTTGAGAGCTTGTCTCCTTGAAGAAAATTCTTAATAATAATTGCTAATATTTATAGAGCGCCTACTGTGTGCACGCACTTTGAATGACTTTTCTCCCCTTATTATAAGGGAATATGTCTTACATATATAACTGTTGTCCCCATGATCCGTGTGATTTAGTACATGGCCCAAACACAAATTCCAATCATTCCTTGCATATTTTGAAATCATTTAAGCAATCCAGTATGTAGTTCATGGCAATGCTAATTATAATCCTGTCTCTTTTTAATACCTTGAAACGCCTAGATTCCTCTCACATTCTTAGCACAAAAGAACCCACCCTCTTTCCTACCATCTAGTTCCCTGGATCATTTCTCTCCTCTTCGCCAGAGCCTCTCATAAGCTATACTCCCAGCACATCACATTTGCCTCTACCTGCACAGCCCTCTGGGGGAATGCAATTAGTCTTTCTCTATGACAGCTTCACTCCAGAGAATATACTTGTGTATTCTGTTTTTAGAGGGCAGGACAGGGAGACAAGGTAAGCTGACAATACTCATATATTCTTTTTGAAATAGAAGAAGGGAAGTCTGTAAGCTACTTCCCCTCCAGAACACACACACACACACACACACACACACACACACACGCCCATCACCACTTTTGCCCAGTCATATATACCAAAGAAGAAACTCCTTTTCAGGGCTTTCTAAGACCCTGAAATTTAATGACCATGTAAGCACGCTCTTGTTTTAAGCAAAAAGTAATGTATAAAAATATGCACTTATTCAAAATTAAATTAGATATTATTATTCACCTTATACAAGGGTATGTCACATGTTTCCTTTAACTAGGTAGCTCTCCTGATACAATTATAATGTAGTTCCAGATACAGAGTAAATATATTCATGATTTTAGAAATACTCGTAATAACAAAATTGAGTTGCAACTTTAAGAGATTAATTTATAAATATATGTATCATACACTTGACCCATATAAATGGAGCCCTAAAGAAGTCCTATAGTTAAAGGATCATCTTCCCTTATGGAATTTAAAGTTTTCCAAGCATTGAAATTTCATCACATATTTGAATATATCAGAATGTAGATAACTATAGATCACATATTCGAAGAAAGAACCCCTACTACCAGTTATAATTTATATTTAGAGTCTTACCATAGTGGCACAGTAAGATGTGAGGGTTTTTTGAAAAACCGCTATTATAGATCTTGGTGTATCATCAAGCTCATCAAGTAGCGGTTCTCAGGCCACTGTTCAGAAACCAGGTTTTTCCCTGTATCTGAAGCACTGACCTGGGATCTTTGATGAAATATTGAACAGGAAAAGCAGAAGCCTCCACTTTGGTGTTGATTCTAAATCATTATTTTAATGAGTTAATAGCCTTGTCAGGCATTAGGTTAAAATCTGTTAAAAGAAAAACAAATATTCATTTTTACCGGATGTCAAAAACTTTCAGTAATTTTGAAGTTAACATTTTCTTTTCATTCCTACAGGAAAAGCTGCAAATAGTTTTAAGGAAATTTTTTTAAATGCAAGATTTCTCTTTAAGACAACTTTCAGCTACAATTACTGATTTCTAAAAGCCGTCTGCTCTACAATGCCATTTCTTTCCTCAAGTAGGAAAAAAAGTGCTCCTTGTGGCATTTTCATTAAATACTTTGGGGATCTCAGTTACAGAACTTATTTAGTCCCTGCTGGCGTTGACATTTTACTCCTTTTAATGCACTGAGGACAGGAGCGGGTCTTCTGCATGCCGTTCTCCCCACAGCAGCGCTGGGCACTGTGCTAGCACATTGTAGGAGTCTAACACATCTCTCACTGTATTGAATTAGTAAGTTTGAGAACATTAAATACATTGTTTATAACTTAATATGTCATACAAATATTTTAGTTGAACTGTAGAGCTAGAAGTAAGATCTCAAAGAGTTAAATAATTGTCCAAGGTCAACAGCCAGTTAATGGCGGAAAGAGATCTAAATCCGTAGCCCCCTAAGGCTAAGCACAATATTCTTTCTTTAACCAAAGTTTTTTGAGGTAAAATTTATTCGAATATTAATTATAAATTTACCATTTGAAATTTACATTTAAACTTATAGGGACTCAATATATAATTACTACATTTTCACTTATTAATAGTGGCATTTTAAGAACATTTTACACTGAATTGTTTTGATACACTTTCCTTATCTTTTTTGTCTTATATATAAAAATAATTCCCCAGCAATTTTATTTTTTTAAACATATTATGTTGGTAAATTTTATTACTAGAGAGTATAGACCGTATATCTATGATGATGCTGATGTTACAGTAAGGATCAAACGAGGGATTCTAGAAAGAGCTAGTTACACTTTCTCCAATCTGGTCTACCTCATTCACTCAAAGAAAAATGTTTTCATGGCTGCAAGATATTTCTCATGTGTCATATTAAGAATTAAATTGACTAGTATTTATGGAACATTTGACAGTATAGAAAGAACTTAGCACCTGGCCTCAAGTAGATGTTGAATGAATATTCGTTGAATACGAGCTGTGTAGGTGATCCTTTTATCTCATTGAATCTTCATGTCAACTTCACAAAGTAGGCATGTGCATGCTTACTTTACAAATGAGTTATTTATGTCAGAGCTGAGATTTTAATTCAAACTATCGTATTCCAAAGTTCTCTCTCTCTCTAGTAGCATTAGGATATGCATATTTCATAAGACGATATGTGCAAATCACATTTTCCCCTTAAAATATTTGTAGTATGGAGTTGTAGAGATTGTTTTTCATTCATTTCAGTCAGTCAAAACAGGACACACAAGCACATTCTAACAGGCTGTTGAGGAGAGTTTAACAAGAACAATGTACAAGGGTGTGGGTGGAGGGAAGAGAGGCCAACAGGTGACGATTATACACTTAGGGAGCTAGCCACAGTGGGTGGGGAGCTATTGCCATCTCTTGCCTGAAAGACAAAAGGGGAAAGACGGTGACTCCATCCTTTCAGCCACCACAGGCCAAATGAAGAGAATCCTTTTGAATTTGGGGTTACCTGCAAAAAGTGAAGACTGCGTCTAACTTCCCTTTGGGCAACAGCATTGGGGATCTGCCTTCTGGACCTACTTAGTTTAAAGGAAAATTGAATTGAAGGAAGACAGCAGTACCGGGGCTTTCTCAGAGTGGTCTGTACCCCCACCATTTACCCAGATAGAAATTGCCGGGAGGGCGCCCATGCTTGAGTTGTCTTACTAATATCATGAAAAAGAGGACCACAGCAACATGAGAATGTGGGAGGTACCCTAGAGTAGGAACCTGAGTGGCTCCTGAAAAAATAAAATATAAATAAAAATTCATACTTGCACTCCAGGAAAGAGAGTCAGCCTTGGAATGCCAATGTAAACATTTGGCCTTTCCCACACGTCTCTTCCCCAGCTCCAATGTATGAGGAGAAAGGTAAATCCAGAAAGAGAGGGGATAGAATTACACAGGGAGAAGACATGGAGGAACAGGACCCACACACATACCTCCACAGTGCAGTTTCCTTAGACTATTAAGTAAGCATAAGACACAGAGGGAGGAACTGTGCTAATTCGGCACGTAACTGAACTTATGTCATTCTAGAATGGAATTGACTTTTTAATATCTCAGAATAAACAGAAAGTTATGGAAATAATCTAAGGTAATTTTAAGAGGACTAGAAAGAGTGATTTAACAGAGCATGATTGAAAGTAGAAATTGGAGACAAAATAAAATCATTTCATGCTCATATCCCATCAAGACAAAACTGTTTAATACGCTAGTTACCTAAATAAGCATTGAGCACCTTCACATACATATTTGACAATGGTACTGCAAAGAGTTAACTGCAAATAACTTTCAGCTATATTAGCCTTACATTACCAAGAAGCTTGGGCAAGAAAACTTTCTGCAAATAGTCAGTTTAGTAGGAACTAATGTTTTACTATTTACTACAAAAATGTATTGAAATATAATTTACTATTTGTCATCAAATACTTATAGACTTTTATTTTTAAAAACAGAAATCCATTTTTGTTTGACTTCCTATGTGAATATCAAGGACACGGAGCCAGGAATATAAGTCTCAACCTCCGCCCAACTTCAACTTTGGCCTTGTTTTCACATCTCTCTCCTATATGTTTTGAGCGAGCTTAGAAATCAGATTTTTTTTCTGTTTTCCACAAGATTGAATTCTTTACTCTTTTCTATTTCTAGTGCTTTGCAAACTAAGCAAGAGAACGGAGACATACCCATGAGCCTCTGTATCAAGTCACTAAGAATAATCCAACACAGAACTCTTAAAAAATGTCTCATTCCCCCTAAAGGTAAAAGTATATCTAATTCTTCCATTTGGGAGTTGGACTGAACTGCTTCCCTCCAGCATCTGAGGATTATAATCATCTAATTTTTTCACCACATAGATTTCAGCAGCAGCATTGTAAGCATCAAGTCTGTACATCACTATATAACTCCCTTATATTAAGATTTGCATTAATCTTTTTCAAAGTATTAATAATACAATGTTCACCTTCATATTTTTAAGGGTAAAATATCAGAAAGTTTGTTTTAAAAAAAAGAAAGAAGCTAATTTCTTGCCCCTCCTCTGCCCCCAGATGACTGGATTATCCCCCTGAGCCCTCACATCTCCAACTTTGTTTTTGGTCTCCTTGACTACAGTTGACCCACTTGGTCACTGTTTCCTTGAATCTTCCTCCTCCTCTTAATATATGATATTCCCCTTTCCTCAGCTACAGTTTCACCCTTTCCCATCTCCTCCTCTCTTCTTGGCCTATACTGTGAGGTCATTCAAAGCTTACTTTGATGTTTTGTTCTCTCCTTTCTGTATATTCTCTATTTTTATCCGTTCTTGCAGTTTCAACAATCACACTTACATTGTTAATTCCAAAAGTTTATAACTTATATCTTAACGTTTCATCCTTTCCCATCGTCTTTGTCAGAGGGCATGTCCCATGGAGTCTGTGACATCTGAAATGAAAATAAGTCTTAAACCCAGCCAGGTGACCCTACCCTTTACCTGGCACCCTGAATCTTCCCCTAGTCAATCAAATGCTGCCCCCCCCCAAACTTCATGCATTTGTATTTTCCTCTTCCTTTCCCTAGAAACCTCCAAGAGCTGACTTTCATCCCCTTACTGGGATTACTGTGAAGCTCCCAGCTATATGCTAAGTCTCTAGCCTCTGAGCCTGTCATTCTCTCCTGCACACAGCTGCCAGGATTATCTTTCTCAAACACTACTTTCATCATGCCAGTCTCTTATACTCACTTTCTCCTGCCTGTGACATCTCATCTAAATTCCTGAGTTTGGCATCTAAGGTCCTTCATCAACGGGGTCCACAATCCTCTTATTTTCTAAACAAACATCTCATTACTCTTCAACATACCATTGCTCTAGCTTCATCAAGTAAATCATCACATCCCACTATATCTTAATCATCCATTTTATGTGTTTCTTTCACAACCTCAAATTCCTCCTCTGTCCTTTGACTGGCCCATGCTTATTACTGGCCAAACTTACTATCTTTGGCCATATAATTACTGCAGGGTTGTCAGTCCTGAGACTACAAAACTTCTTCTACTTCTCATCTAGCCTAATTTTGGATTTTCCCTGAGGGTTTCATGCTTAGCAGTCATCAGATATAACACATATATTACTGACAATCTTGTATCATTATTCAAGTAAATTGCCAATCTAAATGTAAACAAACTATGTATAATTTCAGATGAATGGACTAACCTTTAAAATGCCTAATTTAGTCTTGATCCAACAAATATTTATTAAGCATCTACCACATGTCAGCAACTATGCTAGCAGTGAGGAATAAAGGGATATATTTTAAAAACCCTCCTCAAATCACAACACACTCAGTAGTTTGAAAAGTTCTTCTTAAATATTATTTTCCCACTGGTAAGCAAGCACCAGTCATTTCTGAAGTTTGGTTATCATTGGGCCATTTAAATATATTCCCCTTATATCTAGGAGGCATTTCCTGATAGTTGAAAGAATTCATTCACTCAGCAAACATTTATTGAGTTCCTACTAGGTGTTGAATACATGAATAAATGAGCTCCATAATTAGGGGGATATTTTTGGTTATCTTACTGTATCCTCTGTCAGAGGAAATACATTTTACATTGTTAAAAAAGATTGACAAAGTACATTAGGACATGGAATTCTTGCTTTCAGAAGCATTAAAAATTACTCTCCATATTTAGTAATTTTGGACTAAATTAAAACTTAAAACACCATTCTTATAATAACAGCAAAGACTAAATATAACTGTTATATCTTCAAAGGCAGACCAAAACCTCACCCACTCTCCACTCCCATATCATAAAATTCTGTAGAAACGTAAGTGTGGTTTTCTTAACTTTTGAAAGAAAAAATATTTTAAGCTGAAAGCAAGAATGCAGTATTTCTTTTATACAGTTGAACTGTTTACACAAGTAAAGCAATTAAAATTACATCTAATTAGGGGTCGGCCCGGTGGCGCAGCGGTTAAGTGCATATGTTCCGCTTTGGGTACCCGGGGTTCTCTGGTTCGTATCCCGGGTGCAGACATGGCACCGCTTGGCAAGCCATGCTGTGGTAGGCGTCCCACATATAAAGTAGAGGAAGATGGGCACGGATGTTAGCTCAGGGCCAGTCTTCCTCAGCAAAAAGAGGAGGATTGGCAGCAGTTAGCTCAGGGCTAATCTTCCTCAAAAAATAAAATAAAATAAAATTACATCTAATTATCATGGAAAGAAATCCTTGGGGTACTAAAAGAGCATTCTTAAAAATAAAATTATCACAATTCATCAGTGGATACAAAATCATTTGTGTTTTGTTACAAATTAATTACCCTGTTAAGTTTCTGGACTCATTTCTTTATACTTCCTTGGTGCAGGTCTGTTGGTTTCCCCTACATTAGTCCCTGCATCAGTTTTGCCATGTGGTCACCCTGCATCGATAACGTGGAGAGGCAGTGATCTTTGCACATCAAACCCCAATGATTCAGCCATATATCCAAGTGTTGATGACCTAGATGGCTCCAGCTGCAGCCTGTAATGTGGTATTTCATTTCTCTCACTAATATATATGATGTCCTGGTTCTTTTTTTGTCTCTTAATAGCTATATATTGGAAGAAGACTAAATACCAGCATTTGCGCAATCAAAACTGTTAGAAGGCAGTCTCATGTTGGAGAACCACTCCTCTGTTAGTGACCTTGTCTCTGAGATGGGTCTTTCTAAGGCAATCACTCTGACATGAGTAGCAAACACTATGGATGCTTCAGAAACCATCTATTCATAGTATACGTGTTTCTAAAGTGTCAAGAAGGAGTCCAGCTGCCTGTCTGAAGTTGTGAACAAGCCACAAACTCAATGGTCTGTGCAGATTTTGTAGGGCCTGAATCTTACACAATACTGGGAGATCCTCCATAAAGAAATATAGAAATGAAAAGACAATATTAGGTACAAAAGTGGATATTTATTTAGAATGAGAAAATAAACCACCAAAAATTACTGAAGACCAGGTCCCTTTCTTTGGAGATCTCTTGGGCCATTTACCAGAGATATCAACAGAGAAATGCTTCCTAATGGTAACCTGGCTTCTCTCCTCCACCTAAAACGCACAATAAGTTTCAGAAATTCTCAGCACTCACCAGGTGAGGCACCCTGGAGCTTCAACTCATAAGCTGCATGGGCAATTTACTTCTGCATAGTTAAACGAATGAACAAATGAAACCTAAGGTCCTTTTAGATGGTTTCTTCTCTCCCAGTCTTGGCCTTCTTCTATAAGCTTCTGGCCGTTTCTGGGTTTCCTATGATGTGATCATCATCTTTATTAAACAAGTCAATATTTAGGATGTAGAACACGATATGCAAGGACTCTTGGATAGCTGTCTCTACAAAGCTGTCACCACTCTCTCGTCCCCCGTCGTGCAGAGGAGATCGGCATGGCAACTATGATTCAGTCTGCATCTTCTGGACTAACATCTGAGCATTTCAACTCTTAGTTTGCTTTCTTTATTTTCTTGAGCTTCTCCACGTCCACCATCAGTGTGACATGCAGGGCCACATCCTCAGTGGACAGACAAGAAGAGGATGCTAAGTTCTTGGACAGGTCCTCCGCCCCCCCGGGAGCACCTGTGGTGCAGCAGCCAAGCTGAGACATCTGCTGAGGCCAAAAAGAAATTTTCCAAAAGATATTTCAGATAGTAAAGCAAAATAAAGCAAAACGTCCCTACATCCTCTAACTAGAGAGCCATAGGGAAGCTTACAAAATACCCCAGTTTCACAAAAAACACTGCCTTTCTCTTGCATCTACAAATTCATGAAATCGTTGAGACCAAAGTTTATTTTCTGGTCATAAATAGCACACTATTCACTGGGAGATCTTGAGTCCTCAGTGAGCTACAAATTGTAATTCTAGGCTGATATTGAGGATTGTCTCATAGGGATAACAAAAACACATTTTGCTTTGATATTTCATATCAAGCTTTTAGGAACACTAGGTGGGGCAGAGCCTGAGACTGAGAGTTTGGCTCCTATCGGTCTATTTCTAGTTCCTGAAAGAAAGTGTCTTTGGCAGTTCACTTCAGACAACTCTATTGAAGATCATTAAGAAAATACTGGGTATATATATACATACACGCACACACACGCACACACACACCGTACTCTCCCCTTCATCTGAAAGGGATAGGTTCCAAGACCCCGAGTGGATGCCTGAAACTATGGATAGTACTGAGTCATATATACACATTCTTTTCCTAGACATACATATTTGAGATGTGACAGCAAAACTAGTGTGAATCTCTTTTTCCTTCTTCACAATTTCACAGATAGAAGATGCATTCTTACCGTAGATCTTAGCAACCTCAGCATATGATTTTTTCATTTCCTCCTTAAATCAAGAACTTCCACCTTTTTAATTAAAGGAAACACTTTACACTTCTCTTTGGCATATTTGAATTGACAGTATCACTACTCTTGTGCTTTGTTAAGTAAAATAAGGGTCACTTGAATATAAGCTCTGTGATACTGTGACAGTCGATCTGATAACCAAGACAGCTACTAAGTGACTAACTGGTGGGTAGTGTATACTGCATGGATACCCTGGACAAAGGGATGAGTCACCTTCCAGGCGGGACAGAGTGGGACCGATGAGAGATTTCATCACTCTACTCAGAACATTTCACAGTTTAAAACATAAATTATTTATTTCTGGAATTTTCCATTTAATAATTTTGGACCACAGTTGACTGCGGGTGACTGAAACCACTGGAAAGCGACACTGTGGATAAGTGGGGACTACTAGATATATTTCCTGTGGACACGATAAAGCTGAGTGTATTCTTACCATAATAAGGGAGACTACAATCTTGAGAGAGTTTTTAGTAGCATCTCAGACAGGGGATGGCAAAATCGGGGTATGTGTGAGGGTTGGGAGTCTGGTGTAAGGTGGATATTCAATGCAGGGCTTGATTGGGATGGGTACAGATCATTATAATTTAGTACTGGTGGACACAGCTAGGTGAAAATTTTGAGACATGAGTTTCAAAGAGTTCAGGGAAGTAAACAGTTTGATGCTATCTGTTGAACAGTTGAACAATTCATCTAAATGACTTTCTCAGGAAGTCCCTGGAACAAACAATAAAGTTATTTGCATCTTTTATTGTTTTTAAACAAGAGTTTTTTTCTAGACAAGTGTTTCCTGGAATAGCAAACTCATATTGATGAAGAACAATATGTCATGTTAATGAAGAGAGCCAAATAATAGTCATGTTTATGTAGGTAGTAAGCAGTATGTCTGTAAATATTTTCAGTTCTCACTATCTTGCTATGTGGTCATTCTTCAGCCTGGGCTGTGAGAAGGTCCATTAACATCTGGGGATGTGATCAACCCAAATTGCCATCACTATTTGGGTTGTCGTGATAGTGTATCGTGTTTCCAGGGATGGTTGTTTCAACCTCCACAAGTGTCAAGTTTTCCTGTTCTTTTTGTTGGATGATCATTTGTCGGATCATTCACTGGCACAGTGGCTGCTCGGCAATATTCAAAAATCTGGAGATCACACATCTGAACACTGCAACCAGACAAATACTAAAGGAAGAGTTAGGCTAAGAGTTTATAATTCACTTGTCAGTCAGGAGATAAGGTACCCAAACTAGACAGGGAACAGATCTCATCCCAAACCAAAGAGTCCACATACCAGAAGGAGGTTTATTAGCCAAACTGACGATCTTATGGTTTGTTCCGTCTCAAATCTTTTTTGTGATATTGAAGATACCAAAGAGGTCTGCAGGAATGTAAGCACACATTCCTCCCCTAAAACAGCACATACTCCCTCTCAAGAGGCCAATATTATATCTAAAGAGGCTCTATTTTGAACCAGCACCTGTCCAATTTCATGAATTTCTCAAGTGGCACTTCTCTTGGTGGCACTCGCTTGCTCTTTTGCTAGTCTGTGAACCATGGCATGTAGGATTCTTCCTCTTCCTCAGGCCTATTTTAAAGCACACAGTGAACTTTTTCTAAAAGGGACAACTGATGGGTCAAAATGGTCTCTGGGTGAAGGAGAGTCTATTGTGAAGATAGGAATCCGATTACCAATATAACAAGGCCCTGTCCAGTTTGCAGGCAGAAATCAGTAGTCATTTGTACACAAACCTAATACCAGTCATTTGGGAGTCAGTCAAGGATCTGGTTTTGGACAATCTACTCCCAATGGATTGTCAAATAGTGTTGTAAAGTTTGATACCACTTGTAAAGAATGGTCTGGTACCAGGCAATATAGTTTGCAATGTCAAGATCCTTAAGTAGATATAAGGGAAAAGAAAAATATCGTGTCTTTCTTAGATCTTTGAAAGTTAGGCAGCCTTCAAATTTACACCATCTGTACTCTGCTCCTCTCCTCAGTTCTATTTTTGTGTAAGCTCAGTTTCAAAAGTGAGGACCAACAACAGATCACTGAATGATCTTGCATGTTGTTTTAGTGGAGACAGGACCCTCCTTTTCTAAGTACAATGTGATACAGGGTTTCAGATTTCTCACTGTCTGGTCTGTTGTGGGGTTTTCCATCTACGATGTTAGCTAACAGTCAAATGCAGTTATCCAGGAAACCAATGGATCTATTATAAGGAACTGGCATCAAGGGAAGCTGGGTGGCTCCCAATGGAAAGTTACTTTCCATTGCTTTAGTTGTATGCTTTAGTTTATTAGTAAACTGTAACCATGTTTGGGATTCATACAATGGAGTGACTAAGGATATAAACATTAAAATTAGGAATAGGGTTCTTAAAATAACATAATTAATGGTAGCCTTAATCCAGTAAAAGAGGAAAGAAAATAACTAGAAAAATAAAGGACAAAATAATTCAGATTAAAGCTTTACAATCTGCGGTTTCATTCTGTGGATTCTGGGTGGAAGTTATTTGTATATCACCTAGTCATCTACTCAGTCCAAAGACCTTGAGCTGAAACTATCTCCTTCTGAAGATTGTCTGCTTCTAGAGAGATGCAAAGAATTCTCATCCTGAGATCTCTACTAAGGATCATCTTCCAGTGACTCAAGGATATTTCATGCCTTTTTCATTTGAGAGACGAATCCAAGCCGCGACAGCTTAGAATTTCACTGCTGTTCTAATCTTGAAAATACTTGATGAGCTCTTTCTAGAAGTCCTGGTCTCATGTTTTAAGTCATTCAAAGGTTGTTTAGAAAGAATATGAGAAAAGGCTACGTAAACCTCTTAATAATATTACTGCATGTATTCCCTGAGTCCCCTGCAATATTTGACCATATCTGCTTTTAGTAGGTGGAGTCCAGAATTGCAGGTGATATTTTTAGATATATGGGTCAGCCTATTATTAAAGATAGGGAGAAAGTCAATGAATCCCAGGAGTTGATCTCAATGACAATACCTTAGGCCTTGGAAGTTTTAGAGTCGCTGAAAGCTTTGCTGATTTGAGTCCTAGAATTCTGTTTCTTCTTTCTTCCTTTGCTAGAGATTGGGGGCAACGTGGACAGTGAAGTTTTTAAGCAGCAGGACTTTGCAAAGCTTTTTAATAAGAGTCACAGTAAAATGAGTACTCTTGTCACTGGAGACATAGATTGGAATTTCCTAGGTTAAGAACACAAAATTAAGTAATTTTTTGACATTGTTAGAGCCTAGCTCTCTAGCAAGAAAATGCTTCAAAATCCCAATAATAAGCAATGACCAGAACATATTAAAAATGTATTGGGCCAATGAAACAGAATAGGGAGCCGAGAAATAAACCCACGCATATATGGTGAATTTTGTGATCAGTTGATCTTTGATAAGGGTGCCAAGAATACAAAATGGGAGAAAGATAGTCTCTTCAATAAATGGTGGTGGGAAAACTGTATTTCCACATGCAAAAGAATGAAACTGGACCCTTATCTTACACCATATACAAAAGTCAACTCAAAACGGATTAAAGACTTGGATATAAGAACTGAAACTGTAAAACTCCTAGAAGAAAACATAGGGAAAAATCTCCTTGACATTGACCTTGACAATAATTTCTTGAATACAATGCTAAAAGCAAAGGCAACAAAAGCAAAAATTGACAAATGGATTATATCCACCAAAAAAGCTTCTGTATAGCAAAGGAAACAGTCAACAAAGTGAAAAGACAACATACAGAATGGGAAAACATATTTGCAAACCAAATATCTGATAAATAGTTGCTATAGCCTGAATGCTTGTATCCCTCCAACATTCGTATTTCGAAATCCTAACTTCCAAACTGATGGTATTAGGAGGCAGGGCCTTTGAAAGGTAATTAGATCATGAGTGGAGCCTTCATGAATGGCATTAGTATTCTTATAAAAAAGACACAAGAGAGCTTGCTGCCCTTCTCTCTACTTCCTACCATGTGAGGATACAATGAGAAGACTGCAGTCTGCAACCAAGAAGGGAGCCCTTGCCAGAACTTGATCATTCTGGCACCCTAATCTGAGACTTTCCAGCCTCCAGAACTGTGAGAAATAAATTTCTGTTGTTTAAGCCACTCAATATGTGGTATTTTTATTATAGCAGCTCAAACTAAGACAAGGGTTAATATCCAAAATACATAAGAAACTCCTACAACTTAATAGTAAAAAAACAAATAACCAGATTTTAAAAATGGGCAAAGGATCTTAATAGACATTTCTCCAGAGAAGACATGCAAATGGCTAACAAGTATATGAAAATGTGCTCAACGTCACTAATCATAAGGGACATGCAAATCAAAACCACAAAGAGATATCACCTCACACCTGCTAGGATGGCTATTTTCAAAAAATCAAAAGATAAGTACTGATGAAGATGTAGAGAAAAGGGAACCCTTGTACACTGTTGATGGGGATGTAAATTGATGCAGCCACTATGGAAAACAGGACGGAGGTTCTCAAAAGATTAAAAAATTGAACTACCAGGGGCCAGCCTAGTGGCATAATGGTTAAGTTCACATGCTCTGCTTTGGTGGCCCGGGGTTCGGCAGTTTGGATCCTGGGCACAGACCTACACACTGCTTATCAAGCCATGCTGTGCCAGCCATCCCATATATTAAAAAAAATAGAGGAGGGAGCCGGCCCCATGGCCAAGTGGTTGGGTTCACGTGCTCTGCTTCAGCAGCCCAGGGTTTCACCGGTTCAGATCCTGGGCACAAACATGGCACTGCTCATCAAGCCATGCTGAGGCGGCATCCCACATGCCACAACTAGAAGGACCCACAACTAAGAATATACAACTATGTACCAGGGGCTTTGGGAAGAAAAAGGAAAAATAAAATCTTTAAAAAAGAATCGAGGAAGATGGGTAGCAATGTTAGTTCAGGGATAATCTTCCTCAAAAAAAAAAAAAAATAGAACTACCACATGATCTAGCAATCCTACTTTCGGGTGTGTATTCAAAGGAATTGAATTCAGGATCTCAAAAAGACATCTGCATTCTCATATTCATTGCAGCATTATTCACAATAGTCAAGACATGGAAGCAACCTAAATGTCCACTGATGGATGAATAGATAAAGAAAATGTGGTATATGCATACAACGGCATATTACTCGGCCTTAAAAAAGAAGAAAATCCTGCCATTTCCAACAACAGAAATGAATCTGAAGGACATTATGCTAAGTGAAATAAGCAAGACACAAAAAGACAAATACTACAAAATCCCACTTACATGAGGAATGGAATATAGTCAAATTTACGGAAGCAGAGAGTAGAATGGTGGTTACCAAGGGCTGGAGGGCAGGGGGGAATGGGAGGATGTTCATCAAACGTGAAAAATTTCAGTTACGTGAGATGAATAAATCCTAGAGATTTACTGTACAATGCAATGCCAATAGCTAACAATACTGTATGTATACTTAAAAATTTACTAAGATGGTAGATCTTATGTTAAGTATTCACATCAAAAATAAATATATAGACAAATAGAGCAGGAGGAAACTTTTGGGAGATGATGGATGTGTTTATCACATAGATTGTGGTGATGGTTTCACTGGTGTTGACTTATCTCCAAACTCATCAAACTGTGTGCATTAAATATGTACAGCTTTGTGTATGTCAATCATACCTCAATAGAGTGGTTTAAAAAATCCCTTTAGGGATGGTTTTCTAAAGTTCATTTGGACGAGTGCCTAGGGATCCTGAGGTTTTGATCCTTGTCCATGCTCCACCTTTATAGTTTTATTAGAATTGTGCTGGTGACAGATGATACTTGAACCAGATATGCCCTAAGCAATTCTAGTAAAATTACCCCATGTTGATTAAGTACAGTAGTTTATTCATCCTGTGGTGGATAATTTCCTCTAAACTTTTTGCAAAGTTCCAGTTGAGGTCCTCTGATACCACAAGGCAGATATCCGAAGAGCATCAAAAGTTATCTTCATACAATTTGCATCCAGATTTCTCCCAGTACTTATATTCTAACCCTGAAGCCAATAGCTGGCATTTGATAAGACCCTCTTTGAAACTCTCCAAAGATTTAGGCTCTTGGTGTATCACGAGTGTAAAGAGCATTGTGATCCTGCCTGTCTGGCATAATGATCAGTTAGGGCATTTCCTTTAACCTCATGGTATCCAATTTTGAATGAGCTCCTTCTTTTATAGCAGCCACCTCCCTAGGAAGCGTTAGAGCACTCAAAAGTTCTTTAATATACTGACCATTATTAATTGGGGTTTATTCTGGGGTGAAGAGCCCTCTTTGCTTCCAAAACATTACAAAATTATGGACAACCCCAAACTGTATTTACTATTAAGATTTATGCTCCTTTATATCCATAGCTAGTCAGCAAGCTCTGGTGACAACAGAGTTTTGCCATCTAGGCAGATTTTGCCTTCAACAAAGGGCATTACATAACTTAGCTGATATTTTCTAGGTATAGTTTTAAGATATGACCCATCAACACACAAGATTAAGTCTAAACTTTCTAAAAGAGTTCCTAATAAATCTACTCAGCACATGGATAGTTAGCAAACAGGGGTTAGATAGTCTTTACATTCTTCAGGTAAAGAAAGAAGAGAAGCAAGATTTAAAGTATTTCAACAATGAATGGAGATGTGTGAGGGAGGAAGAAATGGCATTTCATAGGAGATAAGCCTAGGGTTGAGAAATGCTATGTATTTTCAGTGAGAAACAAAGATTATACAGAATGAGGAACCATAATGTGGAAAGAAGACTCTAAATCAAGTTGGCAGAAGCCTCCATTAGTTTAGCTCCTGTGGCTATTGCCCTTAGATATGGTGGATACTGAGTCAGGAGAGAGAGACTATAGTAAGCTCTTGATTCTGATGATTTTGATGAAGTTGAATTAGAACACCAAGGTCTTGTCCAGATCTCTCATGTATAAATAGGTAGAAAGGTTTATAATAATTAGGTAGCCCAGACTGGGAGGTTTTTGAAAAGCTAATCCACAGACACCCTGTTCATGCGTAGGTCCAATTACTGAGGACTTGGCAATTTCATAAAGGTTGTTAACCCATTGCCTACAGTAGCTAGTGAAACTCAGGAATCTTTTTGTCTCTCTTTTTTTTTTCCTTAAAGATCGGCACCTGAGCTAACAACTATTGCCAATCTTCTTTTTTTTTCTGCTTTTTCTCCCCAAATCCCCACAGTACATAGTTGTATAATTTTTAGTTATGTGTCCTTCTAGTTGTGGCATGTGGGGTGCTGCCTCAGCATGACCTGATGAGCGGTGCCATGTCCGCGCCCAGGATCCTAACCAGTGAAACCCTGGGCCACCACAGCAAAGCACACAAACTTAACCACTCGGGCGTGGGGTCAGCCCCTCTTCTTTTTTTTTTTTTTTTTTTTTTTTTGTCTCTTATCTATTGACCTGGGAAACTTTTGAACTGCTTGTAGTCTATCACAAACAAGGGATTTACCTGTTTAAGATAAGTCATGTCCTGGAAGTGGACATTACTTTGAAAAACTAGAAATTTTCTCTGGAAAACTTACACTCTTCCTGAGCTAAAACAGTGAGTAGATAGATGAAATCAATCTTAACGCTCAGCTCATCTTTAGAATACAACAAAAATCATCCACATATTACATAAAAGAAGAATCACAGGGGAATATCAAGGGTTTGATAGCCTGGTTGAGGACTTGTGAAAAGTTGGGGAGTGTCTCAGTAAACTTCTGGGGAATAGTCCAGCTGTAGTGTTGACTTTCTTAGGAAAAAGCAAACACGTGTTAACTATTTGGATATCAAGAAAATAGTGAAACACAGATCTACAAGTGTAAAATATGTAACCTCAGGAGGCAGCAAAGACAAAACAGTATTCAGGATTGGTACAACAAGGATGTAGAGAGTTTCTCTTCTATTTATGAATCTGAGGTCTTCAACGATCTACATACTGAGAAGATATGAATGTTGCAAGGACTGGTATAAAGTATACTGAGCCTTTTTTCCTATTAGGCTTTTGGCTTCCTTAAGAGCTCAATTTGGGCTTGATTAAGACATGAGGGTACCCGTAAGTCAACGTCCAAACTATCTATGAATTCATTACTAGTAGAGGAAATAGTGGAGTCATCAGGGATTTCCAGGAAGAAACTTTCAGAAGAAGCTTTAATCTGGCAGTTCTGTTTGCACGGTAAATTCCTCCCTATCAAGTCAGTAGGGGTGGTGTCATGAAAGAGGAAAGCATGTTCTTTGTTTAAAGGTCCAAAAGTGACAACTAAGAGCTGGGACATGGGGAAACTCTCGGGTTATTAGAGATACATACTCAGTGGATAGTTTGTTGACTCTGAGCGGAAGATTATACAACAGCAGTAGGACTTAGGGTTGATATTTTAGTGCCCTGTATTAGTTTTCTATTGCTTCTCTAACCAATTACTGCAAATTTAGTGGCTTAAAACAACACCCATTTATTATTTCACAGTTTTGTAAGTCAGAAGTCAGAGCACAGTGTGACCCAGCTGGTTATCTGCTTCCAGTTTTCTAAGGCCAAAGTCAAGACATGGGCCGGGCTGTGTTCCTTTCTGGCACCCCTGGGAATGAATCTTCCTCCACGCTTATTCAGGTCATTTGCAGAGTTCAGTTCTATGTTGAAGGAGTTGTAGTCCCTGTTTTCTTGTTGGCTATCAGCCAAAGATCATTCTCAAGCTCCTAGAAGCCATCAGAATTCCTTGGCTCATGGCCCCCTACCTCCATCTTCAAAGCCAGTAAGGAAGGCTGAGTCCTTCTCACACTTCAAATTTCTCTGTACTCCCCTTCTGTTTTATCTTTTCCCTGTTTCCAGCCAGAGAAAGTTCTGTTTTTAGAAGTTTATGTGATTTTCTCAAGCCCACCCAGATAATCCGGAATAATCTCCACATCTCAAAGTCTTTACCTCATAATCTGCAAAGTCCTTATTTGCCATGTAACTTAACATGGCAAAGGAACAAAGTATGGACATCTTTGTGGGGGTATTATTCCATCTACAATATGCCTGTATCAATCAAAAAATTTTAAGCCTGTCCTTCAATATCTAAAGAAATTTTTCCTTGTAAGAGTAAAGGAAATTGAGTGCTTGATTGCTCCCGAGAGTACCTTCATTGATCACTTGCTCCATTTTTGCCTTTACTTTCTTAGCTATAACCAGATAATTCTTTTTCCAATATCCTTTCTGTTTACTGTATTTATCCGTTTAAATATCTTTGTCACAAGATGCTCTCCTCCAGTGTTAGTGACTGAGGTAGAAGCATCTGGTTGTCTATCTGTAAGGTCATTAACTTATTTTGATTTTTATTCTGTTTTTGTTCAAAGACTTTTTCCAAATGTTCAGCAAGGTACTGAGGACCTGACAATGGGGCTATAAATTTTTGCTTGTATATTCAATCCTTAATTTTTGGCTTAAGGCACTAATAAAAAGTAAAGAGAGAACCAAGATTACAGCTGTTTCAGGAGCGACTCCTGAATGCTGTCTAAGAGTGTTGAAGAGCCTATTCCTAAAGTCTCTGAACTCATACTTCCTTTGCTTACAGGACTGGAAGAGAGTCCATTCGTTTTCCCAGGAAAGACTTTGGAAATAGCCTCCAAAAGACCTTGTCTGACATCAATAGCTTCTCTGAATCCCTCTGCTTTCCTATGAAATCTGGGACCTTTTACGTCACCCTCAGAATCTTCCCATTCCGCCTTTTTCATCTAATGTTCTCACTAACATATGAGCTAATTGGTATAGATCAGGGACCCCTGAATTACACATGCCTAAAACAATTCTAAATTTCTCTGCAAGTTTTTTTTTTATCCTATATGGGCTTTGGAAAGCCTCTGACAATGGCTCTCAAAGGAAGACCAGGGCTTAAAGCAACCGCAGGGGATTTTCCTGTTCCACGGAGGTTTAACTTTTAGAGTAACTGAGTTTGGGGAGATTTCTAACTGAATGGAAGCGAAGGAGAGCATATTAGAGAGAGAGAGAGCGCCAGATGGAAATTGAGGAGCATAGGGTGGAGGAAGAGGAAAAGCACGATAAAGGCCTTGAGGTGTGAGTTGTGATTTAAAGGCAACTAAATGAGAGAGAGTTAAGTTTTTCGCAGTTCTCTTCTGCTTTGGCCAATTAATCTCTTAAGGAAGCAATTTGGAATCCTAGTTTCTTTTGGATAAATTTTTATACCAATAAAAAATGCAGACAATTGGATATTTGGGACTTTGCTCCCGTTTTGTTCTAAGATGCTTCTCAAATCAACAATTTCGATCTCATCAAAATTTCTTTTTACACGTATCTCTTGGCCCTTTGTATGTTTTTTTTTAAGAATAATATCTATTCTAGTCCTTCACTCATTTTTAGATTGAATTCTGTTTTTCCTCTACTGAGTTGTAGGAATTCCTTACATAGTTTTGAATATTAACTCCTTATCAGATATATGGTTCGCAAATATTTTTTTCTCATTCTATATGCTGCCTTTCCACATTATTGATTGCTTCCTTGCTGTGAAGAAGCTTTTTAGTTTGATGTAATCCCATTTGTCAGTTTTTGCTTTTATTGCCTTTGCTTTTAGTGTTGTATCCAAAATGCCAAGGCCAATGTCAAGAAGCTTTTTCCTTTTGTTTTCTTCTAGGGCTCTTGCAGTTTCAGGTCTTATGTCTAAGTCTTTAATCCATTTTGAGTTTATTTTTGCGTGTGGTGTAAGGTAAGGGTCCAATTCCATTCTTCAGCGTGTAGATATCCAGTTTTCCCAACACCATTTTTTGAAGAGACTATCCTTTTCCTGCTGTGTATTCTTGGCACCCTTGTCAAAGGTCAGTTGACTATATACGCGTGGGTTTATTTCTGGGCTCTCTATTCTTTTCCATTGGTTTATATGTCTGTTAATACTGTATTAGACAGCTAAAAATGTGTTAAGAGAGTAGCTTTCGTGTTGTTTTCTTACCACAATAAAAAAAATGCCAACTTCAAAAGATTTCTGAAGGGTTCAAAATGCCGTCTAAGTACAGTTCCTAGCATTTAATATCTCTGCAATAATATCTTGATTTAAATTCTCTAATTTTTCTAATAATTCCATCTGATAATTCTAAATTATCCTTGGTAAAATTATGCCATTTAGGAAAGCAAGTACATGAATTTAGGTTATAGCATAAATATGTGAAAGAAGCAGGATTCTGGCCCAGAGGGGAGCAGCATTAGGTTTAGATAGAGACGAACCCACAGGAATCTCGGAAGAGTTGGTTGGAAGGGGTGCTTTTGTACCTTGCCCCAGCCCAATGGTTAGCCTGCCTCCAGCTGAAAATCTGACTGATTGAAAGTTTCAAAGAGGTGAAAATATTTAGAAGATATCTTCCAGAACCAGACGCACTGCCAAAACAAGACTAAGGAAATAGCCCATGGGGTTTTGGTAAGTGACCTGTCACCTGAACCAAATTTTGTCTGAAGGAAGCCAGCTTGAGTAGAAACTTTCTGAATTTCTCAGTCTGCAGAGCTGCTTGAGGAACAGACTTATAGGGCCTACACTTGTCCTCTTCTCTATGAACTCTACATTTGTAGATATAAATCAAAAAATGACAAAGACAGAGACAAATTTAGTGGCATTAGTAATTATTTTTGGTTCCTGGACCCAATTTCCAACATGTGAAGGGGGGGCTTCTCCACACCATCAGGGTGTTAGACAATTCAACTCAGTTCTGACACTATCTACCTAGAAATAGCACAGATTCCACAGATTAAGAGCTCAGTCCCACAGGGTTGCTTTCCACTTCAGGTGCCAATCACAAGCCCAGGTTGTTACCTGTGCTTCTGACTGACAGGTTACAATTGGGAGGTTCCAATGACCCTCTCCAACTCAGGAACCCAATCGCAAGTCCCAGTTGTTACCCATACTTCTGAGGGACTGGCTTTAAATCAGAGGTTCCTAAAACCACTTCCTTGGGTTCAACTAATTTGCTAGAGTGGTTCACAGAACTCAGGAAACCCATTTACTCACTAGATTACTGGTTTATTACAAAGGATATTAAAGGATACAAATCAACAGCCAGGTGAAGAGATACATAGAGTGAGGTCCCAAAGAAAAGAGCTTCTATCCTCATGGAGTTTGGGCCCATCACTATAGTACTTGGAAGCATTTCATTTCCCCAACCCGGAAGCTCTCTGAACCCTCTCCTTTTAGGTTTTTATGGAGACTTCATTACATAGCCATGATTGATTGAATAATTGGCCATGGGTGACTGATTCAATCTCTAAGCACTCTCCCCTCCCTAGAAGTCAGGGGTTAGGACTGAAAGTTCCAACCCTCTATTCTTGGTTGGTTCGCCTAGCAACCAGCCCCCATCCATGGGCGCTTTCCAAAAGTCACCTCATTAACATAAACCCAGTTGTGGTAGAAAGGGGTTTATTGTGAATAACAAGACACTCATTTCACCTTTATGACTTTGAAGTGATTTCAGGAATTGAGGACAAGAGACCACATATTATAACAAAATATGCTCCCATTGCTCTTATCACTCAGGAAATTCCAAGGATTTGGGGAACTGTGAACCAGGAAACATGGGCAAAGACCAAATATATATTTGGTCATCTGATTGAGCAAACATATATATCTTATAAATCATAATATTGCAGTAATAAGGCAGATTTCCAGCAAGAATAGGAGGTTTACAAATTGGATTAGATAATCGAAGAGTTCCTTTAAAAGGCTTATTATTCCTAGAAGACAAAATAAAGTCAGTATTTGGAGAGCTGAAGGAAAAGAAAAGAAAACGATAGAAGTAGGAAGTCAGACCCAATGCAATACTCCTGAGTAGAAAGCTCAAGGAGTCTCAGAGGATTGCCCTATTTCCAGATTGAGGATCTTAGGCTACAGAAGTGTGAGGTCTTAATCAGCTCTCAACAGGGCTCCAAGATTGCCAAAGACTGCTTCACTATAAATATCACCAAAATAACCTGTTGACGACACAAAGCTGAATTTATTCTTCAGGAGATAAAGGAGAACACTGCTTTGGCAGTATGTCCATAGCCTTTCTAAGCAGGGAGTGTGAAATTGGGAGATTTGTGACATTTCAAGACTGGTTTTTTAACTGCCGGCCCTCCAGAACTAGTTCAACTAAACCCACTTTATCAACAAAGTTATTAAGAAATTGTCTTTCACAAAGTTTGCAAAATCACATAGCCAGAGCACGCAGAGGTGAAGAAATCTTGACCTGAAATGACCATGGAACCAGAGATTCTCCTCCCCATGGAACTGAAGGACCGGGACATGACTGGAACTTAAAAGTCTGACTCTTATCCAAAGCAAGGGGCCCATCATTCAGGAAGACCTGCTGTTAAAATTCCTTGCCCACCTCACCATAAGTGTTTGGAACCTCATCATAAATGTTTAGAACCTCATCATAAATGTTTAGAACCTCATCATAAATGTTTAGAACCTCATCATAAATGTTTAGAACCTCATCATAAATGTTTAGAACCTCATTATAAATGTTTAGAAGCTCATTATAAATGTTTAGAAACTTACCATAAATGCTTGAAGCCCATCCATCAAAACCTGTCTCACCAGCGTTTCTGCATGCCAGCTTGTTCTCCCTAACCTCCTAAATTCCACCCAAATCATGAATCAGCAAGACAGAGCTGAGGGCGCCTGCCCCCTTCTCCCTGCAGATCAATCTCGCAGAATAAAGCTGATCTCTCTCCCAAAAGCTGATGCCATAAAAAATTGGCTTGCTTATGCACATCAGGGACAAGAACCCATTTTTGTGCAACAGTTTAAGACAGTCTTTCAACACAGAGAAATTCACTGAGATTGTGTAAGGATTGTGATATAACAGATTAGAACTGATGAACACAGCAAGGTGAGGTTTTCTAGAGGAAGGTTTCGAAGAGTCTGAAAGAGTAACAGTCTGATGTTCATTTAATTTTTTTTTCGGGTTGCTCTTGGAGCAAACAATAAAGCTATTTGCAACTTATATCTCCTTGGGCAACAGGTTCATGAAATAATACAGTCATGTTGCTAAAAACAGTGGAATGGTAAAATTATATGAGTGAAGACAGTTAAATAACAAAGACCTGTTAAGGGAGAGGGTAAACTGTGTGGGTGTCTAAGCTTTCAGTTCTCAGTTTTGTTCTCCTCCCACAGAAGAATCTGTTTTCTAGAGTCTCCAAGGACTTTTAAGAGTGTGAGGGTATTTTGTTTATCGGTAACTAATGGTAGGGATTACCATCTCTTGTCTAAATCTCTACAACAGCCTCTTAACTGGGCTGCCTCCTTTCACTCTTGTTCTACTTCGGGCTTTTCTCCACACAGCAGCCAGAGTGAGACTCTGAAAATGCAAACTGAAACACTTCAATGTCTTCCCACCTCTGTTATATTAAAAGGTAAATTCTTACCAAGACCTATGAAGTCAGCTGGTACCATCCTTGGAATCCAGCTGGAACATGTGCTTTAGAGGGGCCAGTTTTGGCCTGAGTCTGACTGCACTACCAGTTGCCCCTACTCACCCACCACAAGATGAGGAGTCTACAAATCACTGGAATGTGCACAACTAGAGCCTGTACTACACTTATAGAAGAGGCCCTGGTTCTCCAGAGGCCCAGAATTCCCTGCCCAGGTGTCTGCAAGCCTGCTTTCAGGAGTGCAATCTGTGCTTCCAACAGATTCATCTCTCTAGGGACAGGCCTCACTGCTGATCTGCGCACCCTAGACCCAAGAGGTAGCTGAGAGGCAGCTGTTTGCAGGGGTGAGAATGGTGCTCGGATATAATGGTCTGGGATGTCCATACACATGTACAATCTCTTACAATATAGAATGTAGCTGCAGGTGAAAGGAGAAGGGGGCGGACGGGGGACCAGGGGCCAAGTCTTTATTCACCAACTTAGAATCATGAGTCCAAGAATTTTACATTTAAACCTGGCTTCCTGGGTGTTATGAAGGTTAAAGAAGGAAGATAGAACATATTTTATTTAAGAGTATGTTGGCTAGATTTATAATTTTTAAGTGATCAAGCAAGTCATACATGGATCTCCATTTGCTTTCGCCCCTGGTCCCACAAATGTGAGGTGGGAGCTGCCTCGTAGTTAGCGCATCTCTTCCACTCTCTCCCTCCTTCACCCTGCTCTTCTGGGCTACCCTTCTGTTACTCAGCCACAACTGGCATGCTTCTGCCTCAGAGCCTTTATACATATAGGTCTTTCTGTCTGAAATGTTCTTCCCCAGGTAACTGACAGCACTGGTCCCAGACTTTATTTAAGTCTTTCCTCAAATATGGTGATCCCAGAGAGGTCATCCTCCTTCACCACATCAAAAATCTCCTCCTCATTGTCCTCTAGGCCGTTACACTCTTCAATTCTCTTCACAGCACTTTCCTAACAGAGTATACCCGGCCTTTTATTAAACAGCTGTTTGTTGATTGTCGGTCTTCCCTCCGTTAGTATTAAGCTCCACAAGGGCAGGGAGTTTCGTCTGTTTTATTTACTGCTGTAAACCCAGCTCCTAGGACACTTCTTGATAGGTACTAGGGTCTCTCTGTCTCTCTCTCACACACACACAATCACACACACAAAATAGAAGTGAATCAATTAATTAATCTGCAGGTCACTCAAGATGTCAATTTTAATTAAGTAGAATGAGTCAATTGCCATAATCTTTAACATGTTAAAAGTGTTTCCTCTTCCAGTAATGAAAAAATATACTATTTGGTTGATTTCAAAGTTTATTTGTTGGGAATGATATGAAGAATTTCACGTTTTTATAGTGATGTTTACTTTTGACCCATTTAAAATCCTTCAGACAACTGACAGTTTAGCTTCTGCAGAGACCTATAGAGATTGGTGAGTAAGGGGGAAGAAGCCATCTGCATGGACTAGTGCCTTGAATACTTATTATCACTTAATGTATATTATGTGGGTAGAATGAAGCCACAAATGTTAAAGAGGAGAAGCAGTCTCTACCTGATATAATACGTTATACAAAATATATATCATAACATATATATATTAAAAACAATTTTATTTAAAATAAAATTAACATTAAAAAAGAATTAAATGTCTGTCATTTTTGCAACTTATTATTATAAATTTAATATAAGCTCCATTTTATATGAAAGCAAACTTTGAAATATAATGTACTTAAATTCTGAAGTCATAACATATTTATTTATAATATTTATCATAGTATTTGTTTATAATATTTATAATGATATTTTCAATACTCATGATATTCAGAATATGCATATAAACAATTGAGACGATTTAGATATTTGGCACAGCACTTTAAAGTCTAAAGGAAATATGGCAGCTGAACTATACTGGATATAAAGAAATATCAAACTTCATTCAAATCCATTCTAATCATCTATTGCAGATGACATCTAGCTGCCTCTGGTTTTTCAAGTAGTGTTTCTTATCATCATATAAAAACCTCCGTTTCTTTTTTAATATTTATCCCTACTGCTTAGTCAATAATAGGCACTTAATAAATATTTCTTGAATAATCAAATGAACTTGAATTGACTAGATTGGTCTGGATTCAAAAAAAGAGACAAATATACAGAAACAGAGAGACAAACACAGAAAATTGCAGTAGAAAATACGCAAACGACGGGTTCATTTACTAAAAC
Source organism: Equus asinus (assembly GCF_041296235.1). Lineage (NCBI taxonomy): Eukaryota > Metazoa > Chordata > Mammalia > Perissodactyla > Equidae > Equus > Equus asinus. The sequence continues at coordinate 177,645,637 of NC_091790.1, forward strand.
AATAGAAAAAGATGAAGAAACACACATTAAAGCACATACACTCGGGACCAAGATGCTGAGATTGTATTTTTTTTTTTCTAAATTGTGTTCTGAACTGATCAATACCAAATCATTTCCGTCAAAGTTTACACTACTCGATTATGATGTATGATTTCCCTATGAGGTGGCTACGTTTAATTCACGTAGATTATAACTTTTGCAAGTATTATAACTTAGAACCATTTTATCACAGCTTCCCCCTCTCTACCCTGTTCCATAGTTCAGTTATTTTCTTTCTCTCTTTCATAAGAAAAACACTCTTAACCAAGCCCCAACTTGCTTCAAGAGTGTAGAAAGATCTTTTATGTGTCATAGTATATCAAGTACTGAGGTATGTGCCTTCAGGATTTATTTTCCAACTTGAGATAAGTTTAGACTTGTATCAGGGATTCCAAGGTAGAAATCACCCTCTTTTTTTTTTTACAACAATTGGCACACAGAAAGTATCTCCTCTGAACTGTAACTCACCAGTCATTGAAAAACAGAAATAGTTGCTCAGGAGTTTTGGGCAAATAATTCAAAAGACCCATCCTTATTCACCATGAATTCCTGCCCCAAAGTATAGTCACTGTAAATGCAGATGTTTGCAGCAACAAAGCATGGGCCTAATGCCTATAAGGATGACCCCCTGGGTCAGACGAGTTTCAGGATGGAGCCAATGCATTATTCTTCCAAAATATCAGTAATTTCTGCCCCACTCACTCAGTTTTAAATGCACAGAAATCCATTTAGAAAAATGAACAAACCATCACATGACTAGAAATGATAAAATATGGCATTTCTTCCTTCTCCTCTCTAGCCAGTAAGTTCCAGGAGAGCAAGGACCATATCAGTCTTATTTACAATGTACCTGGTACAAAGTAAGCACTCAATAAACATTTCTAGTTTGAAAAAGTTGAAAAGAAGAATGAACAAAAGTCTTTGCTATCAGTTCTCATATAATGACAAAAAAATCATACTTAAATATGGCAAAAATATGTTTTCTGGCATCCTTAAATGGTAGCCATAAATTGAGAAGGAGCAACATGATATCTGCTAGGTTACCATGTACTTAAGCAACCCAGGCTTCCCATTTGCATTCCATCATGCTCTTTTTCTATGCCAGAAAGCCTCAGAAATGAGAGTCATACAACCAGTGTGTCCATAAACAACAGAGCTCTCCTCAGGCTCTACCTGTAAAAAGACAGTCGGCATTTTGGGGGAAAAAAAGATACAGCACTCTCTCATTTCACACTGTAACTGATTTCTGAATAGCTAGTTTCAGATAACCTCTGACTATTGACAAGAGATTTTTCACATAGTGGGATATATGGGGTAACTATTCAGATTCAAAACTGATTTGGCTTGCACTAAAGAAGCCTGATTCGTGGCCTATCAAACTTACATTGTACATTTGCTTTAACCATTAAAGTAAAGGCTGCACTTTCTTGAGATAAGAATGCATATTTCCCCTTCTTCACCCTGTTGGTAACACCCATATTAGTCCTTTGTCCAGATAGCGGGGTCACGTTGACCTGCTAATTTGCAACTGTACCTCTTTGAAACTTTGATGAATATGTATCCTGGGTGTGTTTAATGTATGTTCTTTGTTTTAAAAAGATATAAGACTGTACTGAAAACCATGCTTCTCCAGAAGGCTTCCTTCCTTTGTGAAAACTGCCTTCCCAGATTATAATCCTCACCCTAAAAAACTCGCCTTCTCTCTCTTATCTATAGAATGGTTATTGGTTATTTTTCATCAACACTATAAATATTTGATATACCCATATTAAAATAAATGTCTGAAATTCCTCTTACAAACTTCATCCAGGATAGCCTAAGCATTTGAAACCTTTGGTTGCCAATCATCTTGTTGGTTTTGGCCAACATTTCGCCAAAAATTCAATCTTTGGTGTATTAATCAAAGCAGACGTTCCTGTGGGGGTAGGGGAAGAAGAAGGAATCTTTTTTAGAAAATGACAACTTGTATTAGCATATTTAAGATTCTGAGAAGTCCTTCAGTTGAAGTTTCATTTTGTTAAAACCAGTATTTCCCACCCAAATTTATTTAATCTGGAAATTTTCCTTCAAATCACAATACGTATAAACCTATCAGTTGACCCTGAACCTCTTAATCTCAAGTTCCTATGCCCATGCCCAATAAACTAGTCACTGAGACACTAGGTGCTTGGAGATGGAGAAAGTTTTATTCAAATTGGCTGAAACCCAAGAAGGCAGGAAGATAGGTTCTCTCAAATCTGCCTTAATGAAAGAAGACAGCAGGGGGTCTTTATAGAGCTATGAGCTTGGGAAGAGGAGTTTAGGAGAAAAGAAGGGTGAATCTGTGTTTCTTTCATTCCAGATAAGCACTTGGATAATCAGACTTCTGGGGTCAACAGCAGCTGGGGGCTGGTTATCTGGTGATTGTAACTTCCTTAAAGGCCTTCTTTTTCTTCTGCAAAAAAATCCCATAAATCCCTGTGACCCTTGAGTCACCCCTGAGGTTAAACCAGAAAACAGCAAATTAACAAGATTAAGTTCTGTTCATCCGCGTCTGTGTTGGGAACAAGGTCAAGGGTAATCATGTTCTTACTGAATATTTACAGTAAACCTCAGGTACCCAGCTTCACTATCACAGAACACTCCTAAGGAAGCAGCACTAGCACAGATTACTGTATGCAGTTCCCTATCTCCGAACTCTACACTCTACCTTGTTAAACCTCTCGATAAATAGGGTTATGTTGATATTTTTATACATGCTTGCTTTAGTAGTATGAGACTGTTTTGTTTATTCTGAATGTTTGTCATATGTACCAAAAGCCATCTCCCTGTGGGCCAACTGGAAATCTTAACAGTGCCCTAGCTACTATATTGTTAAATTAATGTTCAATACCTGGAGACACACTGTAAGATTATAATTTAATGTGACCCCAAAAACACCATCAAATGAAGGATGAGAATTCCTGGGAATTTCCTAGGAAACCCAGGGGAATGCAAATGAGCCTCACTTTCTGCTCAAGACAAATGACGTGAATATCCAATCAAAGTGTGTTTTGGAGACAAAGGAAAATGGAGAGGCGGCCTGGGCTCTACATATGAACACAACCAATGAGTTGCCTTTGTTAAGTGCCTACCAGTGAATGAATCTATATTTCAGACTCCCTAGGAAAATCACTATATAAACGACTTTATGATTTTCTTTCTTCGATCGTTGCAGCTGGTCATTACCGAAAACGATGATCTCAGAGTCGGCTGTTCCTTCCAGAGAGCTTGCACACAGAGAGATGCCTTTGTGAAGCCAGCCATAGAAACCTGCATAAAATTGGCCTTCTTTCCTTAATAGAACTACGCGAACAAAGATGAGTTTGTTGCTGACTCAGAGCTGAAAGCTTTGTTTTGTAAAGCTCTCTGAATGTATTGCACTCTGCCAAAGGAGAAGGGCTCCTTCTTTAAAAAAAAAAAAAAAAATGAGGAAGAACAGTAAGCGGAAACCAGACAACAAATCAAAGTGTACACCCTTCGGGTGGATATTTGTGACTAAAGTGGCCTGAAATTTTTTTTTTTTTGTGAATACTGGTCACATTTCACAAGCTGAATAAAAATGAAAGGAAAAGGAACTTTAATTAATGGGATGCCTTTTGATTTGCGGAGCAAAACTGCCAGAGCAGATGTACCAGCAAAGAGGATTAGATTGTCCCTTCTATGATGCACTGAAATTTTCTTTCTTCCCCCTGTAGTGACCCCATTGAAGAGAGGCTGTCTTTAGTGTCTAAGATTCAGCATTGCAAAGAAACTGTTGTACTTGGGCACAATGGGCCACTCTCACAAGACCAGACAGAATATGTGAGGAGAGAACTAATATCCCTTTAAATCTTGGCAAGACAGTTTCAGTTTTACTATTTTTAAAAGGCAAAAATAAAAGAGAAATTTGCGATGCGTTCAAAGTTAATAAAATATGCATCAAAGTGAACCTTAAAACATTCATGAATACTGTTCATCATTTTGAAAACTCAAATTGAATCAAGAAGAACTCACTGCTAATTTTCCTTTGTTTTCATTTAATCAGTCCAGGGTGTTTTGAAGGGCTTTGGTTTTGTTTTGTTTTAATTTGTTTTTTGATTATTGTTGAAATCTAAAAAGCTAGGGCCACTTCCATTAAAAGGGAATAATCACCAGAATGTTAACGTTAATTGCCATCTGAGAAATCAAAATGATCTGTAAATCATTCAGATAGTAGATGGTGTGCTTAAGTGAGTCTTAAGTGAGGGGAGGAATAACACGTTGCTGTTATTATGCTTACTATGCTTGTGAGAAGAAAATGAGAGTTGAAGTGGGATTGTTCTTAATGTCTAGTTCCAGGTCATTTTGTTTTTCTTCAGTTGTGGGAAAAAAGTAAAAGGGCGGAACGCTTCTCAGCTGGGGTCTGATTCTACTGAAAATAGCTGTGGTTCTCTATACAGTTCAGGTTGTGGAAAACCATGAATGCTGGCACCACCACAGACGCACTTATTCAAGGGAAAAGTGAGGTCAACACGCTGCGGAAGTGAAAGAAATAATCCTCTCTCTCTCCTCATCCTCTCCACTGCAGCTCCTTAGTGAGGAGTTGCAAATCTGCCCTCATCAGGGCTGGGAAAAGTATTTATGCAAATGATTTCCCTCTGCACTGCCTGACTCTGGGGTCAGTCTATCTCTTCTGCAGCTATGAGGCTTTGTGGTCTGACAACAAATAAATATGCAGTTCACACACACAGACATACAACGACACAGATAAGCCTAGGTCCCCCTTGCCCATTTTAACAGCAAAATTTTCTATGTTAGCAGTTACTGCTTCTTAAGACAGACTTAATACTCATGTGGAAAGTAATTTTCACATTATGGTCTAAGTGATTTTTCAAGTAAAATCTAATTCGATGGTTACCAGTGAAGGCTGATTGAACAGCTAATAAAGGGTGACCCTACCTACTTCTCCATTCTCCTGAATTTCTGAGAGATCGACCAGCCTTCTTATTCTGACAGATGGAGAAAGTTCTCAGGGTTCCTTTGTCACATCCTGAATAATTGTGCAATACTTGGTTGAATTTCTCTTTTCCTCATCTAGAGCAGCGCTGACATAAAGTATCATCAGGCGCTACCACCCCAGACCCAGTCTCATCATGACCGTTAGACACATTTACAGTAAGAACACACATCTGAGAGGGCCCTGCACATAGACCAGACAGCAGCACTCTAGGACCCCCTTGAAAGGCAACGTCATCACCAACTAATGCTTAAGTGAATTTCAGACACATAGACAACGGCCTAGACACTGATCGATCTGTATTCTCACATACCAGCTTAATAAAATCCTAATGGCCTGTAAAGTATCATTGCTCCCTTTGCTGCTACAAAGTTACATGGAAAGATTGCAGATAAAGACAAGACCCTGATATTTAAAAATACGTGAAAGAAAGTTAGACAAACTGTATTGTGCTCTTCTTGGTTTCATCCTCAGCAGAACCTGAAAACATCTGGCAATCTTCTTTTGCTTCACTACTTGATGTATATAATTTAAAGCCTGTTATTAACTCCTCTAAATCCTCTCATTTCCGTGCTAAACCATCCCAGTTCCTCTGACCTTTCCGCTAAGTTCCTGTTTTCCAGACCTCTAATCTCCTTGTACCTGAACACTAGACCTCCTCCAAATTCTTTATTCTTCCTCACTCTTGCCATCATTTCTAGGAGCATGTTTCATAAGTGCAACTGTGTTTCCCTTTCGGACTACCGCAACCTCTTATTCATATCTTCATTTCCTCAGTTGAGCAAATAGTACTTACTGTGAAGCTACTGACCACCCTGTGGATGATGCTATTTGGGGAAATAAAGAGTCTTAAAAGTAAGGATCCAGTGTGCAGGAAGTTCACAGTCCCCTGGCAGATACAGATAGGTACTCAGTAGCCCTTGACTCCAGGCAGAATAAAATAACCGCTCTAACAGAGGTTGAGGAAATATGCCACGGGAGGGCAAAGAAATGAATAATGATATTGGACCAAGGGACAGTAGGATAGAGTTCAGGAAACACTGTGTAAGGATAAGTGGCATTTGAGCCTGTAGTAGAAAAGGAGTAAGGTTTTAGTTAGGTAGTGAGTGATCCCTAAAGGAAGGCTTGGTGGGCAAAGGTCAGCCTTCTAACGTTTCAGGGTATAATACAACACCTTTTTCTCAATCATAATTTCTCAGCAGGATGACTGGTGGATGGTGTACTGGCACTTTGCCTGGGTACAAACGATCCTTTAACCTTCTAGTCCACCAATGATGAAGTCTCCCTGGCTCCTACAGGCTAGGAATGTGTCTATGTTGTTGTTCTTCTTGACTTCCCTCCTTTCCTGTAAATAGAAGGAGGTTTGGTAGATGAACCTGTTCAGAAATTTTAGCAAGGTGACATGAAAATGAGCTGAATGTTTGGAGAGCTTCAATGGTCCAGCATGAATAGTACGGAGATGTTGAAAAATTGAACAGAGTGATTTAAATTATACCGACCAGTTCACTTCTTCTCAGGCACCCTATTCTTTGACCACATTTCCCAAGTGGGTAGTAAGAAACTATGGCTGAAACATTTTCCACGGTTAATCCCTCTCTGGTTTCTGCATACTGTTTCCTTGCTGTGAAAGCCCTCCTTCCCTTCTCCAACCCCTCAACTGGCTTTTTTTCTTTTTCTTCTTTAGTCTGTTGGACTCCTTTAAGATCTGGCTGCAAATGGCATGTTCTCTGTGGTTCTATCTCAAACCAAAGCCAAGTAGAAACATTCAGTAGCTCCACTGTGCTCGCAATGCACTTTGTACACATGCTGAGGGCCTTTCAACCAGTCTTGACTTAACAAACTTGCAGCAGCGAGCTGAATTCGCCAGCACCCTCCCCGCTCCCTCTAAGAGCACCTGCTCCACTCTCCAGGGTGCTTGCACCCCTCTGCCTCTGCCAGTGAGTTACACGCTTACTAAGAGGCAGTCTATTTGTTCCCAAACTTCTTTATGCTATTTGTGTTTAATACTTGCATTATTTATATAGTATGTAAGCCAGCAAAATATGAATGAACTGAAAACCAACTTACCCTGTGGGCGAGCCTCTAAGGAAAACTTCCATTGGGTTAGATATGGGTTAGACAATAATAAAATATTAAAGAAAAAAATGATAAAGATAGTATTCTATAGGTGTCTTTGCAAGTTTGTCTGTTTTTCGAGTGTCTTTAAGCTCTCATTCTACTTTAAGAGAATTGTAATTACTAGGAGTTATACAGAATGTCCTATAGCTATGGTTTATGGAAGAAAAGGGAGTCAAAACTTTAATCAGTAGACCCACACTGAAAGGAATTACAGAGAATATTAAAATATTTACCAATAAATGCATATTTATATGGACTAAGTTAAAGTTATACATGTATGACTCATGATATTCTACTTAAATTCATTGTTTCTGATAACCAGTCTTCTATCTGTCTGAATCTAATGGGTAAACGAGTTTCTGTTGTATCTCCTTTATAGTACTTATTATGATGAGCAGCCATTATTTATGCATCTGACTCCCCATCTGATGGAGGAGACTATGCCTTATTCATTGTGGTACCTTCAATGACAAGTGGATTGCCTGACACACCTTATTCCATAATGTTCCTTGAATAAATGGTTATATTTTATCTTAGTTGATTTTCATAACAATTCGCAAAGTAGCTAAGGTAGATATTATACTCATTTTACAGATGAGGAAAATAAGTCTCAGAAGTTGAGTGATTGCCCAGGGGCAAGAGCTTGAGATGAAAAGAAGCAGGTCTCCTAACTCCTGGCCAGCACTCTAAACAGCATATGGCACCAGTAAGTTTGATGATCTGGGAAATTTAGGAGTTTGCTTTGGTGATTTTCCAGAGGAAGTTGGATCTTGTCTCTCGTAGGAAATGAGACGCCATTCAATGGCCTATATAGAATTATTTTTCCTCTCTAACCACTCAGGATCTTAGGGGTGGCATATGTTTGGTAACCCTGTCAGTCACACTGTCCACTTAAAGGAGAGCTGATGGGCATGGACATCATAGTTCCAGAAAGGTTAGAACTTATGGATCACTGTTGCCCCAAATCTGCAAAAGCCAAGAGGAAAACCAACCTCCTATTGATATCCCAGAAATCATTTGAGAGGTTATTCAGGCCGTTGCTTTTACTCATTCTACCTGTTCTTTACTTAGGAAAATAGGTAGCTGGGGAGAAACAATAACAGTAATGAGGAAATTGAAGAATCTCCTGAAATAAGAAGTTAATTGGAGTTTTCAGTTGGCAAGCCTCTGAGGAAATGAAGCATTCAGGAAATCCAGAGAGTACTGAGTCAGTGGGCAGGGCCCTCAGTGACTGAAGAACCTGAGCCTAAGTCAGAAGGAAAGGGAAATGGAGGCTGCCGTAGGCTGAGCAAGAGAACTGGGCACTGCTTTCATGGCTGGGCATCTGCCTCCTGAAGGGACCTGTATCTTTGCATTCTCCCCTCCAAATCCGAGACCGAGCTCATGGTAACCATTCACATGTCAGTGTGAATAGTCTTAGAAACGGTCAAGAGAGAACCACCTGGGCCCTCTTTTTAAGAGTTCCTGGGACTGCAGGAGCACGTGTGGCAGCAATGTTTCTGGTTCTTATAAACAATTACATAGAATTTGAGGAACAATATTATAAAGAGGTTTTTCAGCCTGCCTTAAAAACCTAATAATAATTAATTCTATCTGGGCTTTTTCTCTAATTGTAATGAGCACTACAATTTTTTCAGCACCTCCTAAGTGCTGAGGGCTCTATAAACAATGTTTTATTTAATTCTCATAATAAACTGCCACTCTTTGTTCACACATCAGATACCTGAGCTCCCCTGATTGAAGAGAGACATGATGAAATATTGATCAGGTGACTAACTCCTGCTAATGTGTCAGCTATCTAATGTGTCACTCTAGGGTTTAGGAAAAAAATATATTTATTTAGGAGATGTGTATCTCTAGAAGGTGACTAGGCAGGAATTTCAGATGGAGCACATCCGAATAACATTTGTATTCAGACAGTCTTTGGAGGGCCTTCTAATGAAACAAAATAGCTGCTTCATTTGTTTCTTTTTAGCACCAACCTTGCTGAAAACACGCTCCAAGGGCAGAGTGCTTCGGTAACCTTGGTAATGGCATATGAGCACCCTGCCCATAGACTCCATGACTCATCAGGAAGTGCCATTTGGGCAATTTTAGTTGAGGAAAGCAGTCAGCTCCCAGCCCAACTCTTGCACACCCTTTTCTCTGTCAAAAGCTGTAGAACTGGATTTGATTTAGAAGACATGTGCCTCTAAATATTACACAACTAGGTATAACAGCTCTTTATAAATGGTGGTAGGAACCTCAAATGCTAGGAGCAGCTACGGAGCTTGACATAAAAACTCAAGCAGCCTCCCTTCTAAGCTTCCTCTGACCCCATTTATAGCAAGATGTCTGCTACAAGGATGTAGTAGAGGAATAATCATAGAAATGCCCTTGAGGAAGAAACACAGTTCATAGAAGATTCAAAAGCACTGAATCTTGAGGGGCTGGCCCCATGGCCGAGTGGCTAAGTTCGCATGCTCTGCTTCAGTGACCCAGGATTTCACGAGTTCAGATCCTGGGCACGGACATGGCACCGCTTATCAGGCCATGCTGAGGCGGCATCCCACATGCTACAACTGGAAGGACCCACAACTAAAATATACTACTAGGTTCTGGGGGGCTTTGGGAGAAAGAAGAAAAAGAAGAAGAAGTTTGGCAACAGATGTTAGTTAAGGTGCCAATCTTTAAAAAAATAAAAAATAAATGAAAGCACTGAATCTTGAAGTCATAAATCTTTCTTTGGTAGAAAAGGTACTTTTTAGAAAATGACTTGAGTTGTATGGATAGACTGGAAATAACATAGGATACTGACAAAATTTTAAGAAGAAACAGAAAGCAGGAAAAAATATGTAGAGTGAATAAGTGAGGGGATGGGGGTGTGATATTTAAAGAGTGTGGCCAGGGAAGGCCTCAAAGAAGTGACATGTAGGCAGAGTCTGGAATAAAGTGAGAGAGTGAATCTTTCTGAGCACCATCTCCCAAAGTGGTGCCTTTTTACCAACACAAGTAAGACTACAGTGAAAAATTATTGGAAGAACCAATGTAAGATACACAGTTGGAGGAATAGTAGTCACATAATGTGTCACAGCAAAAAGGTAGTAAGGGAGAGATGTTAATATGTGATGACACCTTCTCCAATCTGTAACAGCCTGCCTCTCTTCCAGCATTAGGACATGGCTAGGGCTTGATCCAGGTGAAGTTTCTGTGTTATTCCATTATCTCTGACACCTGGTTTTCAAGAGCTCATCCCTGTGAGCCTTAGTCCTTCTTCCCTTCTTCAGCAGACCTAGTCTTGGGAGCACTGACTGGTGGGAAGAGGGTACCATTTTTTCTCTTTGTGAGTGTAGATGTGTCAGTCAGGACTTTACTGCACCCGTCGTATCTGCCTAAGGCTGGTTCCAATTAGACTCTTCCCAATGGAACCAAGCAAAAATTAGTTAATGTTGTTGGTATTTTCCTCTTTAGTGGTTCAGCAATTATCCATTTCGTGCCAAGCCCTTAAATGAGGATCCTCCCAGAGTTACCAAGCACCACTCTGATGTCATGGGATTTATGTTTAAAGATACTTTTTCCGTGGCGTAACCTCTTGACTTGAATGACGTTATACACTTTCTGTCTCTATCAGTGAGTGCTATTTTTCTAGCATCTACGGTGAGAGTCTCTTCTGATGCAGAAGAAATTGTTATTATGAATAAATAGACTATTTTCCTGAAATTGTAACCTTTAGAAAAGCATCCAGGAGTGGATTTAGATGAGGGACCTGTAAATGATTTTTACCAGGTGACTCCAGCCACAGTCAAGCAGAAAATTTCAAAGGAAGAACCTATAGTTGTTTCTGGAAATCTTCAGGATTCATTGAGTCTGAAACATTGGTTTGCTTTGCTGCAGTTTTCAGCTTACCCAAGCTAGGTACAGAATTTTATCACCTTTAATAAATGTATATCCTTATAAGATATAAACTTTGAAGCCTTGCGTGATCCTTTCCCCCCATAGAATGCATTTTCCCCCTGCTCATTCAGCAATACTTAGAATATCTATGATTCATTAGTGTTTGATCAAGAACTGTAGAACGTACTTTAGTTTGATACAAAAGAATAAAATAGCTAACATGTATTGAGCATGCTATATGCTGAGTGCTCTACGTGAATATTGTATTTAACCCTCACAACAACTCTATCAGGTAGGTATGATTATCAGTACTCCTATTTATAGATAAAGAAACTGAGGCTTAGTGAGGTTATATAATCACCTGAATTTGCACAGCTGGGAAGTTCCTTAATGTAACCAATATAGCAGCATACTCACACGTGTAACTGTTGTGCCATATTTCCTCCCTTTAGATAGTCTCCTAATTAGATTCTGAATCTCTAGAACTTTAACACAGACACAGTGTGTAATGTCCGGCGCCTTAACCTCTTCATGTTGTCATACTCTCTCCTATGCCAGCAGGTGCTTGTGAGCAAAGTGGGCTCTGACTCATACCAGATATGTTTGCTCAATTATACATCACCTCTACTATTGTGACCTGGTAGTTTTTTTCTAAAGCTTCTCCCTTCACATCATTTATGGAAAAGAAATTCTTCACTTTTCAATATTGCTGATAAGGTCATTGCTTAAAGTCTTAGTACCTACATCTGCGGATAGCTAAAGGGGCAGAGGTGCTCTCTATAGGATTTCCTACATTAGTGCTATTCAAAGGGCAGTGTTCAGACCAGCTTCCTGTCTGTGAAGTGTTTTGTTATCAGTATATGATGAGATAAGGAGCTTGTGTCAGAATGTAGATCAACTATATCACTGTCTTAGTCTGTTTGGGCTGCTAAAGCAAAATACCATAGACTATAAACAACACACCATAGCTTATAAACAAAATACCAAACTACCACAGCTTATAAACGACAGAAATGTATTTCTTACAGTTCTGGAGGCTGACGTCCAAGATCACGGCGTGGGAGATTCGGTGTCTGGTGAGAGCCCGCTTCTAGACGGCTGTCCTTCTGCTGTAACCTCACATGGCTAAAGGGGCAAAAGAGCTTTCTTGGGCCTCTTTTATAAGAGCACTAATCCCACTCATGAGGGCTCTGCCCTCATGACTTAATCACCTCCCAAAGGCCCTGCCTCCTAACACCATTACCTTAGGGGTTAGGATTTCAACATACGCATTTGGGGGGGGACATAAGCATTCAGTCCACTGCCATCACTAAGCGCACTATCTAGTTCAGCTGACATTTTCTCCATATTAAGACTTTCTCAATTAAGGAGGTAGTGAGGTAATTTACATTCTCCTGCAGGTGTTTTCTTTCATCATGAACTGGCACTTGAAGGAGCATGGCCCTCCACTGTGGCCTGTGATTCAGTAAGCACTATATTTTGCACCTGTCCTATTTAAAGAGACCACAAGTGAGATTATATCAGGCATACGATGTTTTCTCTGGATTTAGTGTTTCTCCTTTTTGTCATAAATATATTCCTAAACACAATCGGGTACTTCAAGCAGGTCAAGAATCTTCATGTTGTTCATATTCAATACAGCTTTTTATATGAGCAACTAGAAAATGACCACTGGTGGCCCAGAAATATTTTGATGTACCCATCTATTTTTTTTGTTTTATTTTTATTTATTTTTTTTTAGGAAGATTAGCCCTGAGCTAACATCTGCCGCCAATCCTCCTCTTTGTGCTGAGGAAGACTGGTCCTGAGCTAACATCTCTGCCCATCTTCTTCTATTTTATATGTAGGACACCTACCACAGCATGGCTTGCCAAGTGGTGCCATGTCCACAGCCGGGATCCGAACCGCTGAAATCCGGGCCTCCGAAGTGGAACGTGCACACTTAACTGCTGTGCCACTGGGCCGGCCCTGATGTACACCTTTAAAATGGCAAAAGCCAATAGGGAAATAAGGGTGCTCTTATCCTTGTCTTCCTCACCCACTGGTAAAGGTCAATGCTGAGAATCAAAAATTATTCACCCTGCATTCAAGAATTATCTTGAATTCACCGATTGATGGAGTAATTTCCTTTAATTTACCAATTCAATATACAGTTATCAATCTACATTCTAATTATTTCTTGTCTTCTTTTGTATCCACCACTATCAAGTGATGCATAAGAGCTACAGGGTTCAGCAATACTTTATTAATTAGGAATTAGTTCAAGTGCTTATTTTGGTTCTCTAATTCTGAAAGAACAATTCTCAGATTTATCCTAGAAAGGCCAAAACTTTTCTTGAATTGAAAGATTTCACAGACTCTCCATACATAAAACATAAAAAGGTATAGCCTCTTAGTTGTAGTGAAATCAGAGGAACTGAAACCATTTCTACTCCCAATATCACCCCCAGGAAGCACCCAAGGTACCTTCTTAGAGCCCTAGGAGTCTTTGTAAAACTGTTTGAGAATCACTGTTACAGTCACTGATTTTTGAGCATCATTTATAGACTACAGTAATCTGGAGTTGTTTCCATCCTCATTTTGAATTGTAGTTAAGAATGTGCCATGGAACTGCTCATCTTTCTCCATGCTTCCAACTTTAGGATCCAATTGCCAGAAGTGACTATGTCTGATGATGGCTTATCAATATTTAAAAACATGAAACGACATGAAGCAAGCTCCCCAAGCACTCCCAGACAGTAAAGCCACTCCTCAATTCTGTAATATTCTCCAGCTGGGGTTCAAGAGTTTTTTCTCCTAATATGATAACAAACAACCTCTAAAAACAAAACTCAGCTTTTAGTAATGCATCAGGTCAAGCAGTACCACTTACTCATCCTAGAATATGTTCCAGAGTTTTGACCCAAAAATATAGTTCCCAGCTTTTAGCCTACTCATCCAAGCAATTTTGTCATAGATTTCTCTTTCAACAGAAAGAAGTATTTTTTCTTTAAATTTATAATGGTGAGGTTTGGTGTTATTTTTCTATGTGCTCCTCCTGAGATATTTTTCTTTCCCTGGGTCTTGAAGGCCATGGAAGATGTACAGGTCAACATTTGAACTGACCTCCCTCCTAAACATCTTACCTACTGCATAATAGCCTCTCTATCAGTCTACAGAAACCCTTGATATTTGCCAGCCATCATCACAGTTTATTGATATTCCTGATGTTCCAAAGTTTTTCCTCTCAGAACACACAAAACTAGCAATAGCTTTGACTTTCTTTGCTACTAATGCTATTTCCTGTCCAAATGAAACTGTTATACAAGTGTTTGGTGTTTGCTTGCACAGTGTTTTTGGCAGAAAGCATCAAAGGAGTGTGTGTGTGGTGTTTGTGGTAAGGGTGAAGAGAAGAAACAAACCTTATTTTATCTGACACTTTTTCTATAGTCTTGATCAAGAAGCTGTACTGAACTCTGAATTTTCAAAAACTGTGGTAAGTTAGACGTGTCTCGTTTCATCAAATAGACTCTAATCTCCTTGGGGATAGAAGACGTGGCTTGCATTTGTTGGAGCTGCTGACAATACTCAGAACAGCGCCCCTTTACAGTACTTTTGGAACTGAATCAAATCAAGTTAGAGGGTCAAATTAAGCCATAGAGCAGTTCCTACATTGGTCTTAAATCTTATAAGTGTCCTTCTGTAATTCATTAAGTCTAGTCTTGACATCTGACTTACTGTATGCTCTTATAATTGAATGACAACAATGACATACTGTAAACCACCACTGCCTACATAGTTTTTCCACTTCTTTGCTGGACTACTGCTCCGACATAAGAACTTAAAAAGAGTAAATTTGGGGTCTTTAGAGAGTAGGTTTAGATTGGAGCAAGGAAAGAAATTGCAAATTTAAAGGTCTTAAGTAACTTCACTTCACTCTAATGCTTAATAAGGATGGTTGATCTTCCAGTGGTCTACTTGTCCAAAAATAATTTCCCACCTTCTACAGAATTTTTTCAACTAAATTTTATTGCACTAAATATAATTATGTCAACTAAGAGATTGATATATACTTCTTTAAAAAATGAAAATTCCAGTTAAAGGGTACCACTAGCTAACGTCATTTACTAGTTGGAAATTTGGAATTTGGGTTATAAATAAGAGTGAGTGGAGTAGGAAGTAGGTAATTTTGGAAAAGGAAGAAAGAAGGACACCCAAGAAAATTTTCTATAAGTCTCTCTCAAAAGTTTTTCTGCATTAACGAATGGCAAAACAGGTCCTCATTTATGCATAAATTTGTTCATTTACTCATTCATTCTTTCATTTAGTTAGTAAATCCACTAACATTTATTAAGCATCTTCTCTGTCCCAGACATGCTATGGGGTATCTGCCACCATATTTTCTTTCTCAACCTCCTTCCCTTTTCTTTACCTCTTTTATATCAAAATATTTGCTACTGTGTGGAGCACCCCCGCCCTGGACCTAGAACTCAAGTTGGTATATTTCAACTCCAGTTCAAGCTAACGGTGAATACATTTTTTACTTAACTGGATAATCTGATTCCCATCTATAACAAATATAGACAAAAAAGTGTCAAATCTTAAAACATTTTGAAGTATATGCGTTTTATAACTTGGAAAAATTAAGTTGGTAAAATTACGCTTTTACAAAATTAAAGCACATCTTCATTTTGTTGTCTTCTGGTTTATATTTGCACTCAGTGACTTTCCAGTTACAAGTGAGGTTTATGGTGATACTACTCCTTCACACTTCACTCTGATCTCCTCTGTTCTAACCTTTAATTAGAGGCTCTCACTGTCGTTAATAGCACGACTGTGGTATGATCATTTCAAAGTCCTAAGGGTAGTAGTGCTAGTATTTTGTTATGCATGAGTGATGTATGATCAAGCAAAACAAAGTGAGAAATGTTGTTGAAGCAAATGTTAAGAAAAAGTGAGTTGCCCCAATTCATGTGTTAGTTATGAAATCTACTGATTTATCTTAAATCCCCTGTTTGAAGTCTGGGTTCAAACATGTAATTTCATGTTTTGATAAGCCTGCACTTCTTGAACCAAAAAATAGTGAACCTTTTATAGATGGATGGTAATTTTAATAGATTGAGCACAGCTTTTTTATTGACATTTTCTCCATTTGGATCTAGCTTCTACCACTTACTTATTTGGGAACATGATCAATTTACTCAACCAGCTGAGCCTCAATTCCTAATCTGAAAAATGTAAACAATATTACCTGCCTCATGGTCTCATATGAAATAACGTAGGCAGTAGCCCTCTGTAAATTATAATATATACTATAAATATATTGTTAAGATATAAATAAAAATAAAGCAAATAAAAGAATATTTAAGGAAAATATGACTAAAATCTACAAATCCTCACACATCTGAAAGGTTTAGACTAGTGTTCACTCTGTTTACCAGGGCAGAAATTGCAGAATTTAAATATGAAATTGTATACCAGACAACAAGGTTTGAGATAATTAGGTGATGTCTGCGGTATTAAATACAAGCACAAATGTCAACAGTAAGCAGCCTTTTTTGCATAAAGATTAATTTACAAAAATATTAAAATGTTAAGATGATCAATTTCTTTTCATCCAAAATAAACATAGCCTTTTAGCATTCCAGTGGGGGACAATATGTATTTTTTACAACGTAGATTATTTACTTCTAAAAAGAATGAAAGATCATCAGTGAGAAAGTTGTCGTTGCTGTTTAGTGGTGAATGCTATTCTTTGGGCATATTTGAGAAGTAGCAACATGGAGACAGTTCTCTAAATATTCACCTTAAAATTCAATTAAGGGCTGTCTCTCTACACAAAATGGCTATGGATTACTCATCACTGACTTATGTAAAGGCCATTTGAATATCTGTTTTATATTTTGAGTGTTAAATTTGGTTGTTTTAGATATTATTGCTACTAGTTGCTCTGCGTCTCTCCTTGACTTAGTTATGTTTTCGCTACAAGCTGGTTTTTTTAAGGATGAGAACTTTATTTTGGCTTCAAAAGTTAGAATGCAAGTAAAAACTAATGCCCAGTAGGATTTTATATATCGATGGCTATGTAGTCATTGTTGCTTAGCAACTCAGTGATCCTTCTGATAGAAAGGTGCAAAAAAAATTGTATATATGCGTGCATATATAAGACCTTTTAAAAATGAATACCATTTAATGAACTATCTTATATTTTCCAAACACAAAATCATATGCTGCCCATAAGAAATGCAGTTCAAATATAAAGACAAAAAGAGGTTACAAGTATGAGGATGGTGAAAGATATACCATGTTAACACCAATCAAAAAGAAGTTGGAATAGTTGTATCAATATCAGAAAAAGTAGAGTACAGAACCAAGAATACTACCAGATATAAAGAAGGTCATTTCATAATGATAAAAAAGATCAATTCGTCGAGAGGACATAATAATCCTAGACATTTATATGTATAATAAGGAACGTCAAACTACATGAAACAAAAACTGACAGAACCACAAAGAGAAATAGACAAAGCCATAACAGTAGTTGGAGATATCAATACCCTTCTGTCAATAGTTGATAGAACACACAGAGAAAAGATCAGTAAGGACATAGAAAATTTTCACAACATTATTAACAGACTTGGCATAATTGACATTTATAGAACATTATCTCAACCACAGAATACATATTCTTATCACATGCGCACATTATATTTATCAAGAGAGGCCACATTCTAGGTCAAAATAAACGTCCCAATAATTTTGAAAGAATTCAATTTACACAAGTATGTTTTCTGACCACAATAGCAATAAATTAGAAATTGATAACAGAAAGGTCTCTGGAAAAATCCCCAAATATTTGGAAACTAAACACACTTCTAAATAACCCTTGGGTCAAACAAAGAAATCCAAAGGAAAATTAGAAATTTTGAACTGATTAAAATGAAAACACAGCACATAAAAATTTGCTGAAGAAAATTTATAGCACTAAATACCTATATTAGAAAAGAGACAAGGTCTCAAATTAATGCCCTCAGCTTCCAATTGAAAAAGCTAGAAACAAAGAGCAAGTTAAACATAGAGTAAGTAGAAGGAAGGAAATAATAAATATCAGTGTAGAAACAATAAAATTGGGAACAACAACCATAGAGGAAATCAGTAAAATCAAAAGCTGTTTCTTTGAGATCATTAAAATCGATAAACCTCTAGCCAGATTTATAAGGGGAAAAAGCAAGATAACACAAATTACCATTAGGAATGAGAGAAGGGAAATCACTACAGATTCTAAAGATATTAAAGGGATAATAAGGGAATATTATGAACAAGTTCACGCCAACAAATTCAACCACTTGGATAAAGTGGACAAATACCTTGAAAGGCACTAACTGACAAAGCTCCCTCAGAAAATCAGCTTGGATATCCTGCCTAGGCCCTGATGTCTATCAAAGAAATTGAGTTTGTAGTTACAAGCCTTCCCATAAAGAAAACTGCAGGCACAGATGGCTGCACTGGTGGGTTTTCCCAAGCATTAAAGGAGGAATTACTATTCTGCATACACTCTTCCAGAAAATTAAAGAGGAGTGACTACTTCTCAGCTCTTCTAATAAGGCTAGAATTACTCTGATACGAAAACTAGACAAAAATATTACACAAAAGAAATCACAGACAGGTATCCCCCAGCAACATAAATGCAAAAATCCTCAGCAACATTTAGCAAAATACAAGGATAATACATGATGACCACGTGGAGTTTATTCCAGAAATGCAAGGTCGATTTCACATTCAAAAATCCATCAACGTTATTCCCCCATCAACAACCAAAAGAGAAAAAATACATAATTACCTCAATAGATTCAGAAAAAACATGAAAGAATGCAACATCCATTGTTGATTTAAAAAAAAATTCTTTTAGCAAAGCAGAAATAGAAAGGAACGTCTACAACACATTATATATGGTGGTACATTTCCAGGATAGCCCACAAATCTATTTAGTCCTTGTATAAATTATTATACCTATGCAATTATAAAGAATTGGAGGCAGCACTATTGAAATCTGTAGTCTGGCATTTCAGTTACACACATTCCTTCAGCACCAGGGTCCCTTGGGAGTAAGCTGGCTGCTGTCCCAGCAAGCCTGAGCTTGTCTATGAAACTTGGTCGCACTAATGTGCAAATAATTAGTACCAGCTCAGTCTCGACTCTGTTAAAGGGGTGAAGACAGAAGACCATGGAGCATCTACAGAAGAGAAGGAAAAGGCAATTGGAATTTCTTACCTTTTTAAATTCTATTAAGGGCTCTCTTTGTCCATTCCTATCCCAGAATAAAGGCATGTTTTAATAGGTGTTTAAAACCCATGGGAGAAGAAAATATAGAGGAAGAGGACTTTTTTCCAGGCTACACCAAACTTGAAGGGGCTAAGATCTATAGACATTATAGATCTGAAAGAGGAAAAGATTCAGTCACAGGATTTTCATCCCTTTAACCAAATCAATACTTGTATCACTGTAGCCTGAAGCCAAAGCTGATTTCGCCTCAAGTCCTTGCCATACTGCAGAATCTAGCCTGTAGTCCTGCAGTTCAGAAACCTAAATGGAAGGAATCATACTATTTAGCTCCCAGTGAAGGCCCTCATAGTCCTTCAGACTCCACAGAGTCAGCTCAGAATGAAAGAGAAAGAAACTATGAAGGTATATTTCTTGTTCATTTCTCTTGGAGAAGTGCCTGTATGTGAGTGTGTGATCCACACCCCTACCAAAAATCACACGTGCATATGCAAGACTATTTCTGCTCCAGCTCTGGAACCCCACACTGTCTAACCTCTTTACTCCTTCCCTGGGTCCCCTCACCTCTCCCCACTGCTGTCATGGACGGTGGAAAACCAGTGTATCATTTCTATACTACATCAGATTGAGGTAGGTTTCTGGAACCTACAGACAAAACAGATGAGAGGGAGAATGGGGGAGTGGAGATGTTGGGAGGGAGGTGGTGCAGGACAATTGATCCCATGTAAAGGAGTAAGAAACTCACCTGCTTCATCTTCTGACGGAGGGCCAGTCCTATTGACAGTCTTCAACTATGAACAGATTATTAAACATTGTTCACAGAGGGTTCTTAAGTTTCATTGCCAAAGAGGCAAATAGCTCTCGGGGGATGGAGGCTACTTGCCATCCCACATATCCCTTCTTTCCTTTCTTCCATAATTACTGAGTGTCTTCTACATGACAGATTCTGTGCTAGGTTCTAGGGGTGCAATGACAAATGTAGCATACTTTGAAGAACCTGAAGAATGGAGGCAATAGATATGATGGCATGTACAGGCGGTAAACACTAATGCAATGATTGAAAATGTTACAATAAATAATTGTGCTAAAAGAAAGAAGCCAGACAAATAAGAGTTCATACTGAATAATTCTCCTGATATATATAGTTCTAAAAGATGTAAATTAACCTTTAAGGACAGAAATCAGGCTCGTGATTGCTTGGGGATAAGGCCAAGGCAAGCAGGGAGGGCAGCAGAGAGAGATTACAAAGGGGCACAAGGAAACTTTTGGGGGTGATGAATACGTTCAGTATCTTGATTCTGGTGATGGTTTGATAGGTATATACATGTATCAAAACTTAAAATGTGTACTTTAAATATGTATAGTTTGTCAATTATATAGTATGTATAGTATACTATAGTAATTGTATATAGTATATGTAGTATAACATATAATATACTGTACATGATATTGTGTATATATTATATATATGTAATTGTATGTCAAGTGAACTTCAAGAAAGCACTTAAAAATACATTTCAGGATGTGATATACAGATACAATGGAATACTACTCAGTCATTAAAAAAAAAGACAAAATCGTCCCATTTGCAACAACATGGATGGACTTTGAGGGTCTAATGTCAAGCAAAATAAGCCAGACAGAGAAAGACAAACACTATATGATTTCACTCATGTGCGGAAGATAAACTAACACATGGACAAAGAGAACAGATTAGTGGTTACCAGAGGGGTAGGGGGTAGTGGGGAGGAGACAAAAGGCAAAGGGGCACATATATATGGTGACTGACAAATAACGTATAACTGAAATTTCACGAAGTTATGAACCACTGTGACCTCAATAAAATAAAATTTAAAAGTACATTTCAGGGTACAATTTGGACACATAGGGAGCAATGGCTCTTTTTTTCCTGCCAAGGATGAGATGCTCTGGCAAAGTCTCCTAAATAGCCATTGCTATACCCAATCGTGCCTCTCTGTATTAGACAGGCCCTCACAGGAAACAGACGGAAACAGTCAAATTGTGTAATTTGGGGAGAGATTAATAAAAGGACTATATACAAGGTATGAGGAAGATGTGGAAAAATACAAGAGACAGTGCAGAACCCCGTGGCTAGTACCACAAAACACACTTACTCCCCCTAGACTGGAAGTGGAGAGAAGTAGTTCCTGGAACCTGGGAAGAAGGTGTCCTGCAAAGAGGAATACTTGGAAAGGAGCTGAGACCTTAGAGCAAATATCCATCCTGCGTGGAACTTTCAGGGAAGGAGCAAAGAAAGAAAGATCCTAATTGTACTCTCCTTCCTCCTTTTAATTTTCTACTGGTGCTCTCAGTTGACCAAACCCAAAGAAAAGCCTGAGACTGAGGAGGCATCCATTCAGATCAGCCCTCTCAGTCTCAGAGCAGCTTGGAAAATGAATCTGGAAAGACAAATAGATGATAGGCAGCATAGTCCCCATCATGGTCTGCTTTCTCTTTCTGGTCCAGGATCAAAAGATGCAAAATTATACAGATACCTACTTTTGTATAGCCCACAGGTAAGAATGGTTTCTACATTTTTAAACTGTTGAAAAATATCGAAAGAAGAAAAATATTTTCTTACACACAGAAATTACATGAAATTCAAATTTCAGTGTCCACAAGTAAAGTTTTCCTGGAACCAGGTGTGCCCACCATTTCCGTATTTTCTGTGGCTGCTTTTGTACTACAATGGCAGAGTTGAGTAGCTGCCCACAAAACTTAAAATCTTTACTCTCTGACCCTTTAGAGAAAAAGTTGGATGACTCCTACCCCATGCTAAAGAAGCTGGAGATTTGCAAACGGACTCACCAGAGGCCAGACCCTGGCTCCACCACCACTTGGATGTGTCATCCTGAAATTTTACTCAATTTCTATGAGGCTTTATTTTTGCAAGACAATTGGGGGGTAATAACTCTATAGAGTGACTGTTGGGGATTAATTCATGGAACAGAAGTCAAGTGCCTAGCCCCAAGACTAACACATACAGAAAGTTATTTTTGTCCTTAAATGGATAATAGAAGTGAAAAACCATGCTACATAAAGTAATGCAAGTCTTCTTACCTTTCTTTTTATATACATTTTTTACTTCACCATCTACCAAACATATTTCTATCTTCTCATCATTCCACCTGGTGTCAGAGAAGATTTACCTCTTATCTAAAGCTTATCCCTTGCCTGTAGACACTAAAACCTCTCTCTTTCCAACCTGTTTAGATAATAGTTCTTAATCTTTAGTGTGCTTAAAAATCACCTGGGTGTTAAAATACAGATCCCTGGGCCCACTGAGGAATCTGAATTTTTAAAAACTTTAAGAAACTTTGATATAAGATTCTCCCCACTTCTCTCTTCCCCATCCCCACCCCCACTTTCTCTCTTTCTCTTTCTTTTCCTTACTTTCTAACATTTTTCTATTTCTTTTTTCATGAACTCCTTTCTCTTATCACTATCCTTTATCTTGAAAAAGATTAGAGTTTCTATTGTCCTAATATCTTTTCTGGCTACCTTCCTACCTCTTTTATTTTTATCATCAAACTCCTGACATGTGCAACCTATAACATGTCTGAAGCTATTTGGGGAACTTATCAGATGATTTCCATATCTGTAAGTTCCTGGGTCACCTATCATTTTTCATCTGTTTCTTCCTTCTCAATTTCCTTTATCCCCTTTTCATCTTCTCTCTATCAAACATAGAACATTCTTTCTTCATTTTACTGCCACACAGTCCTTCACTTTCAGTGAGCTCCTCCAGCCCCGGTCAGAGCCATCTTTAAGGAACTTCACAGTGGGAGGCTAATATGGTTTTGCCACAGGCATTGGAGTTGTTTTTAGTGTTTCCAAACTTGGTTCCCAGGTGTAGGGTTTGATGGAGCTCAAGAGATAACACCCATTTTTCCCTACCTAAGCTAACAGAGAAAAGAGCTAGACAGAGAATGCACAAAGGAAATATATATATATATACATATATATAAAATCTTTATTACTAGTAGGGTTTATTGTGGAGAATGTGGGTCAACAGCCAAGTAGACTTTGCAACACTGAACAGCTGACTTAGACAGATTTACATACCCAGTCACAGGCAGTGCTGGGAAACATCAGAAGTGGAAAAGAATCCTCCAGACAACTGGGAGTCCACTCAGAGACTCTCTACATAATCTGAATCTTCACTGAAGAACAATTTGATAATGTAGAATGGCAACAATGTTGGGTAGAGGCTACAGTGCTACACAGAACTTGGTAACAATAATTATCACCAAATAACAATAAGGCATGGGAATGATAAATTCTGCCTGAGTTTACGAAAAGATATTTCAAGTTGAGGGTGAAAACATGCTGTTATAAAGGGATGGATCTTGTGACAATAGAGATAATCTGGAATGAGCTGGAGAGAAAGAATCTTAACAAAGTAATCATTTTTAAATGCTTTAGGGGCTGGCCCGGTGGCGCAGTGGTTAAAGTTCGCATATTCTGTTTAGGTGGCCCAGGGTTCACCGGTTCACATCCCGGGTGCAGACCTACACAGCACTTGTCAAGCATGCTGTGGCAGGCGTCCTACGTATAAAGTAGAAGAAGATGGGTACAGATGTTAGCTCAGGGCCAGTCTTCCTCAGCAAAAAGAGGAGGATTGGCTGCAGCTGTTAGCTCAGGGCTAGTCTTAAAAAAAAAAAATGAAAAGAAAAGCTCTACAATTGTAAAGAGGGAGGCAACTAAAAAACCTTCTAAAATGGACTAGGCAAAACCATGGAATGTGGGCACACCAAAACTAAGCCAAAAGATTAGTGTAAACTTGTATGAATAGGATCAGGAAGACTAAATTCCTCACTGAACAATATGAGGCTCAAAAATTCTAAACACAATGAAAAGAACTTTGAAGATGTGTTCCAAATAAGAAGAGAAATAGTCTCAGGGAATATGATGTAATGTCCAAAGATGACAAAGAAAAGGCAACTGACTCAAAGTTACTCTTGGGCAAGTCATTTCATCTCTCCACGACACAGTTTCTTGCCTCTTCAACAAGCGAAAAGGTGTTGGACACCAGGGTTGCATCTAACTTAATTTTGTTTCCGATGTTCATTAAGAAGAATGATCTTCAAACTAGGAAGGAGAGTGTATATACCAAAGCGCTTTATTATAGCCATAGCACCGTGAGAAAATACAGGTTGAATTAATAAATGGAACAGCTACTATAAGTACACTAAAAAGTAAGGTATGTCACATTGACTTCATTTTTGTTGATGTGTTGAAAGGAGAAAGTTTCTTGATTTGAGTGAAGTGTGTGATGAATCCTTCAAGGATCTAATTTTGGATAAAACAACTGGAGAGTAAGGAGGAAAATGAGAGTGGAATTAAATATGAACAATAGTAACAGTATGTATCCTTATCATTCTAACTGTGTGACTTTATAAACATTACTAAATTTCTCTGGGTCTGTTTCCTAATTGCTTTAAAAGAAAATAAGCACTTGGGCTATTTAATTCTGAGCTGATTGGTTTCCTACTCTAAAATTCAAAGATTCTAAAGTCCTAGTAATTTGATTTCAACATATGAGGAGATTTTATAGACTCAACAAGACCTTGTCTTGGGTTTTTACTGTTCAGGACTTTCAACCGAGACTTGGATGAAGATATCAAAGGCCCGCTTTTGGAATTTACAGATAGCACAAACCTGGACTGGGTAACTAAAATGACATAGTGCAGAAACAGGATTTGAAAAAAGTCAGAAGAAATTAAAGCTTATAGATTGCTTTTGACTTAACTGAGAACATCTAGTTTAGCAGCAGTTCATATGTGCGAAAAAGTGAGAGTGGCCTCAAATTCAGCATAAACCAACAGTATAATATGAATGTGTGTATGTTTGTGAGAGAGAGAGAAAATTGTGTCATACTGTCAATTTATATCAAGACCCTTAAAAAAGTACATACCTTAGCCACAAATTTCGACTTATAGCTCCCTCTAAAGCGGCAATAAAGAGTATGTCCCTAAGTATCAGCTACACAAATATTTATTGCCGAGCTGCTTATAATTACTTAAAATTTTAAAAAACAATTGATCAACAATAAGGAGAGGGTTTGGTTGAATAAATTGTGACAATCGTTTCAATAGATTCTTATAAAACCAAAAAAGTATTTATATGTAATTATATACATCCATATGAAAAGATGGTCATGATAGACTGTTGAAATAAAAAAATAAAAACAGGTTTATAAGTCAATGTACCTAGTATGAACCCATTCTTGATAAGTAATAATGGATGTATAACAGATTGTTTCAGGATTTCACGCGTGTGTATATGGGACACCTTTCCAGGTATGGGCTGATAATACCCCACTCCTTTGTGTTTTCACCAGTCTACCATGGGACAACGGCAGGTAGTAGTTGTGGTAGATATTTGTTGGGTTTGAGCAATTCAGCCTCCATTTCTCATTCTTTTGGCAAGAATGACCCAGTTCCTTTTGGGCCAGCCCTAACCCCAGCTGTAGGGATTGTTGGCATGCAACCCCTCAGTTACAGCTGAAGTTAGTTAGTACCTTTCATTCCCCTATAATGATTTATTCAGGAAATGTTGAAGGACTGATTTGCACCTAATATTAACTTTCTGACTGAAGCTGGGAGATCTTCTTTTTGCCCTGGATTTAAAACTGAAAGGATGTTCAGACTATACAGTAGCCATCTTTCCATGGGTATGAAAGAGTGTGTCCCAAAGTGGAAACGACAGAGAGGAAGCAGAGGGCAGATGTGCAGGGAGAATCCAGGTTCTGAAGCTGTCCTCTTAGCCCCTGTATACAGCTCTATCTGGAACTATTTTATCTCATACTCTAGAATTTTCAGCTTTTTAATCTGATAAATTCCTATTTGGCTTTGCTTGTCTGAATGGGACTTTCATATTTTTATACGCCTAAGTATTCCAATGATATGGTGAGGTGAACTGACAATAAATCTAGAGTTTACTATAGGTCCGAGCTCAGTATCAAGAATGCTGATGTGCCCTATGACTGGCCCTGCCCACCAGAGAAGGGAAGAAGTCAGAGTCATCTGGAACTCCACTGAGGGGCTATTCTCCTTTAGGGGGTGTGACAGAAATATCAAGGTGGACTTCAGAACCCGTGCTTCTAACGGCTTTCCTGGGAGTGGAGGCAAAGTGAAATGGGAAGACCCTGAGTGATCAGAGGAAAATCTCAAGGTCAGGGTCTCCTGGAAGGGTGATTTGGACTTCAAATTGGCATTAATTAGAAGTGAGAAATGGAGTCATGTGCCAGGCACTGAGGTTCCCTGTGCAATGGCGATGAGCGCAGCTGTTTCTGTCCTAAGAACACTTTCTCACGGCTTAGGCATCACCATATGACTCTGACAGCCCTCAGGGAACGTATGTTGTAGAGAGGAAATCCACTAGAAGCTCTAGAGAAGAGTGGCAGTGGTGCCAAACCCTGACGAAGACACAGCAACTGAAAGAGACCCTAGGAAAGAGTCGCAGGCAGTTTCTTCAATGCAGGGAAATAACACCAGTATAAGAGCAAGCAGCACCCGACAAGCTCTGAGCAGCAGGTCAGTGCAGATGGTGGTAGCAGCCTAGATCTGAGAGGAGGGTTAAGATCCAAGACCTGGGGCAAAGTGAAAGGAAAGGCCCAGGTAGCAGCTGACGGACAGAGGAGGAGCAGTAGGAGTCGCTACCCAGGAATCTCGGGATCTTAGGGAGGCGTGAGAACCTCAGTCCTGCAGTCCTGCAGCTGCTGGACGTAGAAGCTAACAAGGGTCTGAGTTAAGCGGCAAAGTGATGATTCTGTATCTGAAAACCGGAATTTGAGGGTGTGAAATTATGTATTTTTTTTCCTTCCTTCTTTCTTTCTTTTTTTTTTTACTTATCTCACCCAAGTTTTCCATAATGAACAGAAATTTCTTGTGTATTAAAAAAAGTTATTTTTTTCATAAAATGGCAAAAAAAAAAAAAGAGCAGTCTTTGCTTGCATTAATAGAAAGATAATGTCCTGATCTAAGGAACTCTACTCCTGGAAATAATAGCCACATTCCAACCTTTGCTGATCAGCTTACCTCCGTGCACAATTCTGGTATCACACTTTAAGGGCAATATTGATAAATTAGAGGGAGAATGGGAGTGGGAAAAAGGATGTGACACTACATTTTTCAAAGAGTGGTTGAAAGAACTGCAATGTCTAACCTGGACAGGAGACTTCTGCGTGGAAAGAAGAGTAACGATACCTAGTACAACATAGGTGCTTACTTCTTGTTTGTGAATAATCAGTAATTAAATAAATGATATCTCTCTGACTAGATCGTTAACTGCTTATGAGAGGAAATCATGAATTATAGTTCCTTCTATTCCTTCAGAGCCTGTTATTATGCTTTGCATAACACTGAAGGCTCAGTAAATATTTAGTGGGTTATTATATTTCGTTCATAGTTTCCACCATAGTTCTGGAGGAATAACTGGAAGATCCCAGGAATTGGGAAACAAGTAAAGAACTTTTTTTTTTATCTGTTTTCTCTCTGGCTCACCCTTTACCCCTAGGCCACTTAGCACTAAAGAACTTCACCTTCTTATTTCCAATGACTTTCACCTCCACTCCACTTGATCCAGCCATGCTCTTCAGGTTGGAACTCTCCATTATCCTCGACGGCTCTACCCCTAAGATTATAAACTCTGAAATTCCAATTGCATTGTCAAACTTTCTAAACAAATGGCCCTTCAGTGCCTCTAGCCTAATATGATTAAGACTAAATTTATCATCTGGTCATCCAAACTTGTTCATCATTTGTTTTTTCATATATCTGGTAACGGTGCCATCGCTGACTGGTTAACTAATGTTTAAAACCTCCAGGTCATCACTCTGCCAAATCCAAATGCTCCTCCTTCACCATACTTCATCCTCTCATTATCTACTTTCCGGACTATAATAATAGCATTGTGATTTGACTCCTTACCTCCGTCTTCACATTGCAACAAATCTTCCCCATGGCTCTCAGATTAGTTTTCTCAATGCCTCACTCTGATCATGGTACTTACTGAAAAGCCTTGCTGGCTCCCTTTCTGACTAAATAGAACCTAAATCCTCTGGTTTGTTACACAAAGCTTTTGAAAAGCTGATCCTAATCTGTCTTTTCCAGCATGGTTTCCAACAACGTCCATAAATCAGTCCTCATTTCAAGCAAATTTTTCTATTCAAACATCTTCAACGCTTCTCACCTCTCAACTTTTCCACTGTTCTTCAAGTCTTCCTTCAAACTCCATCCCTGCCTGGTAGCCTGCTCTAATCCTTGCTCCTCTGAGTCAAAAAAGTAAATTTCTCCTCCTCGGAACTTCTAATCACTTTTTTCTCTCTTACTACTGTTACCTCTTCCTCATATTTTCATAGGAATGCATAAATTTAGCTGTTTTTTCATAACAAAGTACATAATATAGTAAAACCTTACATTATACATCTTGTGTCAGTCATTCATGCAACGATTTAAAATATTTATTGAACACCTCATATGTGCTAGGTGATGAGAAGTAATGAACAAGTAGGATTTGTCCCTGCTCTCTAGGGCTTAATCCAGCATGCAACACTGTTGATAAGCAAATGACTAATAAGTACTGATTAATTAAAATTATGATCCATACTAAAAACAAAAAGTATGCCATGTTATATGAATATATAAGAAGTGGACAAATAAGACAATATTGGTTTATAATCCAAAACCAAAGCCTTTCAAAATGGAGCTGTGTTCAGTCTAACTTAAAAGTATTTGCTAGTTTAGCAACTGTTTTAGAAACTGTTAGAAACTGTTTTTACTGATTTATAGCATGATCTGTCTATTTTGAGTACAGGCAATAATATCTGAGGGACAGAATAGGAAACTGAATTCCCACTCCCAGGCAAGCATAACTCAGGAGTTTAGCTGCAAACCTAAGGCAGAAGGTTAATACTGCCTTTTTCTTCCTGTTGTTTTACTCTAGAGTATCTATTTTCTGCTTTTACCAGTTGCATGGAGCCATCCATCATGGCCAGTAATCTCCAACAAAATAAGAAGAACAAAAATGTAAAGAGGCAAGTGATTCATCAGCAAGCGTGATGCCAGCTGTAAGGGAAAAAGCCCCTTCTGACTTGGAGCTGGCAGGCACAATAGCACATTATTCTCAAAGGAGCTTGACTTGAAATTTCTGAATGGGCTTACCACCAGTCTCAGCTGGCAGCCTACTGTGCATGCATAGGCATGTAAACTCTGCAGATATACTTTTTTTTTTTTTTACTATTGAGACTGTTCCTGCTATTTCTATAAGGTTAGAATTTTATTTTTGTTTTCTTCCATGGAATTAATGCTTCTAACTGTGAAAGTATTAAATTCCCTCCAAAACTTTTAAACAAGGGCTTTTGGTTTTTCAAACACAAGTTACCATATGTATTTTGGCACCTCTGATTGTCAGTACATAAGTACCGAGAATAATAAATTACAGGCAGTTGATAGTCATGTAAATGGAAGCAAGACGGCCACCACCACAGCCACTTTTATAATGTGCCATGTGGGTGAAAGAAGGGACACTAGGACAGAAGGCAACATTCTAGGTAGAGACTGCCCCATTGGGAATGAGACTTCCTAACGGAATCACCCATACAAAAGGTTACCAGGGAGAATTAGTTATTCTATGGCCCTGAATTGAAAGGAAAATGTAGTGAACTAATAAAAGCCATTCTTGTTGTGTCCTATAATTCAATGTCGTTTACACCTCCCTAAGGACTATGAAGAACACATAGGTCATATAGGAAATCTTCCCAGTGAGCCATGAATGTTGCCTCTGCAACAAGGAGTAAAGAAGGAATGGAAAAATAAAATATGCTTTTCCATGCATTTCTTCCTTTTCCTTAGGAAAAAAATAAAGAATTTTTGTGGCCAGCATATTGGAAACATTGTGGAAGAATAGTTCCTCTTCACATAAAGGTTACCTCTGTAAAGCTGCCAAGGTCAGAACCCTGGTGGGTTATCTGCCAAGTAAGTGCCAGTTGTGGGATCTATACTGTGGCAGGCGTGGAGGCAGGCTTCGTTCTCCCACCCTCCTGATGAATCACCGTTCTTTGCTCCTTTGTACCAGTTGCCACTTTTCCCACTCTCTGCCCTCCCTTCTCATTGGAGAGACCTCTTTCCCCACATATGAGCTGAATGTTCCGTTGTTTGCCAGGAAGCCAGGCTTGCTGAATGCTGATTTCATGGAAGTCACACAAGAGAGGCAAACAGTAATTTTCCAAGTAATCTACATAAAAAGTGACCTTACAAGACACAAAGTGCTCAGCTTGGTGCACGATGCATCATTTGAGCTATTTTAAAGGAGGAGAGGAATATACATATATATATACCCACATATATAAAATAGATGTACATAAATAAAATTAAAATATATGTATAAATATATGTAAAAATAGATGCACTAAATACATAGATTTTTTCTTTTAATATATACACATATACATATATGTTTTTGTTTGCATTTTTAGTTGAGCGTTTTAAATGGCTTTGTCTTTTTTATCCAATGATTTATTTTTTCTCTTTTTTAAAGAACCACAAGAATAGTGGTTCAAACCAGCTGTTTCATTTTTTTAATCTCTTCTCTAGCATGTTTAGACGACTTATCCAATTGTAGGCTATGATGTGGTGGAAAGCTATTTTTCACTTCTTTAATTTTGATATATAAGATGAAAGGTGCTATTCAAAAGAAGAGTATAAGCATTCAGTGAACAATATTCTTGTAATATACAAGCCATCCCCGTGGTTATTTGGAAATTGTATTACTTTCTGCAGTACTCAAAAGCAAAAATTTTTAGCAATATCATCTCTAACTATGACCCTTTTGGCATTTATTGAAATTATTTTTATGCTGAGACTTCACAGGAATTAAAGGGAGATTAGGTCACCACTTGTAGTATGCTGTGTCTTGTTCACTCTAAACAGCTCTGTAAGGTGTCAGTCACCTTTCATCTATCAGTAAGGTGTATATGGCTTGATAAACTCATGGGGCAAACACCGCTGGGCAGTAATGATTTGTTATTATGGGGCACAGGAAAGGATTTCAGGATTATATTTTGAATAATACATGATCATAGGTACAATTCTTCAAAACCCTGGAAGACACAGAGATTGCTCATAATAAAAACTATCCCTTAGTATATCTTAATATCAATTAATTGTCTATATTGTGCTAACACACAAACTATGTCCAATTTTTCTCTCCCTGATGGCACATATCTTCTTGATGAAGAAATAAAACTACCAAAATTGTTCTGTTTAATATGTTATATGCTAACATATTTATAAAAATTACCAAAAAAAATCAGAGTAAGTTAATTTCACAAAAGACAGAAACATATTTGTTGAAAAATTCAATACTCAGCTGACAATAATTTGCAAATTGTGACCAGGACAGCTACTGAGAAAGGAAATATCCATGTTAGTAATGTGATTCCACTATAGATATTTTTTATATGCTATTATTCCTTTTTCCCACTTTTTTCACTAACAAAACCAATAGAAGGCATCGAAATTAAATCTGATAGGGAGTCAGATCACTCACAATCTGTAATGGGAAATAAAGACGCAGTGTAAGCCTGCCTGTTCAGCTCAGCCCAGATCAACAAACAACCAAAAGCCGGTTGGCACTCTATTAGCAATCTTGGCAGAGATTCCAAAGGTTGAATGGAGATGAATTCTTAATGACTTCCTAACATTTAGGTGGGGAGATCCTTCCAGAAGGCGATTGAGACAAAAGAATTACAATCACAGAACGAGAGAATTCTGTACTTTGAGGCTTCTCTTCAGGATGGAAATTTAAGAAGTCAGTTCTCGGCAGACATGAGATCCTGCCATTGGATTTATATGAAAAGCAAGGGGTTCTCAACGTACAGTGAAGATATTAGTTTCCTTGGAACAAAGAGCATTCGTGTTGGTCATCTTCTGGGACTTCCTCAGATATTTAAAGACGGCTATGCTGCTTTCTTGAGTCTTCTCAGGTGTAGGATATGAATTTTCCTTCTGATCAGTTTCAATTGGAAATTACATTGATATTGATATTTGGTCCTAATGCTATGAATTTCTAGTTCGCCACATTTTGAATTTTAAAGAGGTGAAATACCATTCTAGATTAAGTATCCGTTGCTCAGTTTGCATATTTTGGAAAGTTGTTTTAAAATAAGAGTCATCACCAATCATGAATTCTAGAATGAGAATATCTTTCTCTATGGAAGCACATTTTTCCTTAAATCAGATTCGTCATATGTCCCCCTACTGTTCGACATGAAGGCACTCAAGAGGCTATTCAGCACCTGAACTGTGGCTAGTCTGAGTTGACTTGTAATATGAATATAAAATACACTCAGCAGGGATTTTGAAGATGTCATATTGAAAAAAAGAATGAAAATATCTCAACATATTTTTTCTTTTTTTTGAGGAAGATTAGCCCTGAGCTAACATCTGCCACCAATACTCCTCTTTTTGCTGAGGAAGATTGGCCCTGAGCTAACATCTGTGTCAATCTTACTCTATTTTATATGTGAGACGCCTGCCATAGCATGGCTGGATAAGCAGTGCATAGGTCTGCGCCCAGGATCCAACCTGGCGAACCCCAGGCCATGGAAGCAGAGCATGCGAACTTAACTGCTATGCCACAGGCAGGCCCCTCAATACATTTTTTATATTGGCTGCATGTTAAAATGATATTTTAGATATGCTGTGTTAAATAAAGCATATTAAAATTAATTTTGCTTATTTTACTTTTATGAAATAAGACTATTAGAAAATTTGAAATTACACATGTGGCTCACATTATGTATCTATCAGATAGTGCTGGTCTATGTAGCTATAGCTAACAGTTGATATAGCTACAAATCCTGAGGAGATCACTTTAGTTTCTTTGCCTAGCCCAGTTTGTGTGTTTTATGCAGTCTACACAGATATTTCTTCTGGGAGAATATATGAGGATCATGTTAGGCAGAGTTATTTTACATCCAAAAGATGGCCCTCAAATCAGCAGTACTGCCATGATCATCAGGAACAAAGAGTCCTTAATAATTCAGGTGTTAGACATAATTATTGACTCACCCAGAACCCCAAATTGAAGAAGGGGCCCGGGACCACAAGCCCATCTCAAAACAGGAATAGAATTCATTATATGGAAGCATTCTCTTTAAAATGTAACACACAAAACCACAAAATTATCTGAACATTGAACTTATTTCTCACTCTCTTTAGAGAGTTGTCTATTACTGGCTTCCTCGTTTTGAAAGGAAGAGTACACGTCTGTAGGGGAGGAAGACATTTCCTCTTCCCAAATGTGGGTTCGTCTGG
Organism: Equus asinus; assembly: GCF_041296235.1. NCBI lineage: Eukaryota > Metazoa > Chordata > Mammalia > Perissodactyla > Equidae > Equus > Equus asinus. Next base: position 177,679,264 of record NC_091790.1, read on the forward strand.
CTGGAGAACGAATTAAATTCACATGAGACAGAATAGCAAGAGAAAATTAAACAAAGCTTTATGAGGAACCATGGCCCGGGACCTTTCTTCCGGAAGGAAGAAAGGGCACTGAAGAAGTGGGGTGCACATAGTGGTTATATACCCCCAAACAGGGTGTTTCACATGTGATTGAAATGTCCCTCCCACAATAGTCACAAGATTGCCCTGTCGGCACAGTGCTTGATGGACACAGCAGGTAGTGGTCTGCTATCTCGGTGGGCGTAGCAGGAGGCTAGTCGATTGTCTGGAGCTGGGCGGTCACAGGTGAGCGCAGCAGCAATCATTTCCTAGCCTAAGGAAAGATGCTTAATCCTTAAAGAAATGCCAAAGTTGGGAGGGGGAGGGAAGTCAGTTACAGGAGGTTACCAGACAAGCACAATAAAATGCAGATTTAAGTCTTTGCCTTTGGTATTGATTAAGAGTTTTTAGAGAGAAGGTCATCTCCTTTCTTCTTCCTGGTACAGCGAGGGAGGCACCTTTTACAGATAGAGATTTACCTTACAAATGTAAATGTGTCCTAAGGAAGGGCAAGTTCCATTCCTCAGAGCCTCCTTCCCTGTCCCAGTTTATCAAAAGCAATCAGCCTCAAATAATCCTGATGCCAAAGAGACATATCTTGGGGTGGCCAATTCCAGGTCCCCACAAGTCCTTTCTATTGGTTTGGTGCCTACATCACCAAATATTTAGTAAATTTTTCAAATGATTTTTCATTTTTAGTTGAAACGCCTCTGCATTTCCTTGGGCTTTTTATTGCTTCAAAATCAAATTGACATTCCCCTTGTGTCCCACAGCACTTGCTCCTCCAATGGTCATTGTATGGACAAGCACCAATCGTAAACAATGTTAAGTTAGGGAAAAAATTCTCTTTTCATGCAGACGTACTTTGACTTGTTGAAATAATTTTCTAGGCCCAAGATGAAGCCACTCCTGCCTGAGATACCATGTCAGCAAATCTAAACTTAGATAACTTTCATTTTGGTGTCCCTATAAATGTTCTGCTCCCCTCGGACAGCAGTACATGCAGTCAGCCAAGCCCCAAACACCCAGCTGGCTCTGGGCTCTAAACTTACTTCCTTGGTTCTTCCCACCCCAAACGAGGTTGACTCTGTGGTCCCAGCCAATGAGATATTTTCTATTTTTCTCTTCTTGTTCTTTATTCTTTATCCTATAAGAGCTTCTTTCTTTCCACCCCATTTAGCAGTTCTCCGGAGGGAAGTGGTCTGTTTCATGAAGTATTAAATAGTTTGTATCACCTAAATTGTTATCTTTAATCATTTTTAACAGATTAATGATTGTATTTTCTTCATACATAAGTAAAAACTTAGCCAATTACTAGTTTATGTTCAATTCTAAAAGATGTACGCAATGTTTGTAAACTAACAGCTTTCTATACTTATATCATTTAATCTATATCACAACTCTGTAAATAAATATTTTTTGTTCTCACTTTACAGATGTGGAAACTGACAACCGAGATGGTAAATAATTCATCCAGGTTCACACAGCCTCTGACAAAGAAAGGTCTATCTGACTTCAAATTGGTTCCTGTTAGTCATGTAGCTACACCGTCTTTCGGTGTATGAATTATGCACACCAAAGCCAGATGGTGCATATGTTGTAAATTTGCAAAACATTTCATCTGCCTAGTGAAAAGCGTGAATGAGAAGAGAAAGACATGATTAGTCATCCTTTGATATACAAATGTTGGATTGCACTAAGGGGAGATCTTTTCCTCAAGCATAGAACAAGAATCGTGACAAAAATACGCAGCTCAAACAAACATGGTTTTTTAACAGAATAGCAAATCTAAGAACCAAAAGAACATAATGCAGTTAAAAAGCATGAAAATATAGATAAGTTATCTTAAAATTTTGTCTTTCCTACTTATTATCAAGTGCTTTGGAAAGTATTTGTTTATATCTATGCACTTTTCAAATATTTATGCCTGATCCACAAAGAGTAATATATAAATTTAACATGATTTTGCCTTCAAATATTCCTTTTTTCTTTGAGAATTTCTACTAAAATTGCCTTTAGAATGCATGAATCTTTCCTTTTGGTCATGGAGTCCATCTGTTGTTGTGCACAAAGCCAGGGCCAATTAAGAGAAAGCACCAGGATAGAATTTCATTGGAACTAGTAGGAAACATTTCTGATCATTTTTTGAATAATTTGCTCTTTTTAAACAAATGTACCTGGCTTAATATAAATTAACAGCTGGTCAGTTCATGACACAATAAAATAATAACAAGTTCCACCCACAAACTAACAGATTGCATTTTAGGTACTGAAAAAAGACAGTCAAATTTGCTAATTAATTTTTTGATGTCAAAAATAATTTCAGCATCTTTTTTAAAGATTATATTAAATGTATTTTTAAAGTAAATAAAATTAAATTTGACATATATATTCTAATGTATGTACATACTAATCTAAATTAAGGAGTAAATTTCTTCATTCAGTCCTTCAATAGTTTCATGCTTATCTCCACTCTCCATCTACCCCATCCTTTGCCATTAAATTATTTATATATCCCTTTAATATAAAACCCATACCTTCTTTTATTTATTTTTTTAACTATCTTTGACATAATAAGAAATACATATTTGATCTTTGTTCCCGTTCCTGGCACAGAGCTTCTATAACCCTTGGAATTTCCTGAGTGATAAGGGCAAGAGGGACATCTTCTGTTACTTAAAATGTCCCTTTCCATCACACCTGAGTTTATGCTAATAAGGTGACTGTTGCAGAAGGGAGACTGGTGCCAGAGGAACCAACCATGTGATTAGAGGGTTGGAGCTTTCAGTCTCAACTCCACACCCCCAAGGGGAGGAGAGGGGCTGGAGATGACTTAATCACCAATGGCCAGAGATTTAATCAATCATGTTTACGTAATGCAACCTTCATAAAAATCCTAAACGAAAGGATTTGGAGAGCTTCTGGGTTGGGGAACATATGGAGGTGCGGGGAAGGTAGCCTGCCTGGAGAGGGTATGGAAGCTCCCTTCCCTATACCTTGCTCTATGCACCTCTTCCATTTGGTTGCTCCTGGGTCGTATCCTTTTTAATAAATGAGTAATAATAGTAAGTCAAGCACTCTCCTGAGTTCTGTGAACTATTCTAGCAAATTATCAGACCAAGAAGGGGATGCAGTAACCCTTGATTTATAGCCAGTGGTCAGAAGTGCCTGGCTTGGACTTTCATTGGCATCTGAAGTGGGGAACAATCTTGTGGGATCAAGCCCTTAATCTGTGAAGTCTGTACTAACTCTGGGTAGTTAGTGTCACAAGTGTTGTGAGTAGAGAAACAGGTTTTTCTTTTACTATCCCTATTCTATAAGAATTAATACAGGAGCAACCATAAAAATACTCCCTGCAAATGTTTGAGTGAATGTTTACATGAATGAATGACTGAAACAAATGACATCAACAGTAAGGAACCCAGTGTAAACCCAACATGTGGAAGAAAAATTTAAGCTATGCTAAACATTTTTGGACTATAGAAAATTAACTCAAAGAATACAATATATGAAATTAAACTTTATAAGCATTTTCTTTAATTTTTTTCCTTCAGTCTTCTGACAGAGATGTCTGTTGATTACTAATGCCCCATAGAAATATAATTTTTATAATCTAGCATATTAAGTAGCATGTTAAGCTATTAATATATTAAAATATTGACCTACTTTTCCATATTCTGAATCATCTTAGTATTTTTTATTTGTTTTTAGAGTGCTTTCTCCAGAGACCTGACCCAACTTGTTTTTTCTGTTTTCCTTCTCTTTGTGTCTCTTTGCCGAATACTCAGTAATCTCTTTACATCTGTCTTGCAGTTTCAGTGATTATATTTCTTTATTTTTGAATTTTGAATGATTGTTCTTCAGATTTGCTTTGTTATTTTATTTTTTTGGTGAGGAAGATTGGCCCTGAGCTAAGGTCTCTGTCAATCTTTCTCTATTTTGAATGTGGATCGCTGCCACATCATGGCTTTGATGAGCAGTGTAGGTCCTCACCTGGGATCTGAACCTGCAAACCCAGGCCACTGAAGCAGAGCATGCTGAACTTAACCCCCTATGCTACCGAGTCGGCCCCTACTTTGTTATTTTAAATCTTACTGCTTGTTTATTTTTCTGATTTTGTATTTTTATTTCCTCAACTTTCATCCATAAATTATTTTATAGTCCATTTCTGATCATTACTATGTCTGGATCCTTGAGGGTCTGATTTTGTTATTTGCTTTTTCTATTGACTCTTGTTCATAGTAGCTTATTTCTTCTCCTGTTTTGAAATGTTGACATTAGTTCAGTTTTTCTTCTGGCTTGCATCTAAGAAAATTGTGTGGGACAGTAGACAAGGACACATCATTTCTAAGAAAATTTGTTGCTAACCTATCTTTTCTTTTAACTTATGTTTCATATTTTTTTCATTGCTTTTCTTCTCTGTTATTCTCTCAGAAATTTCCTTAGATCTATTTTCCAATTTACTAACACTTTTCATTTTTGGTTATTTGCTCTCTAAACCACCCATTGTTTATTTTTAATTAAACAGCTATTATTTTTTATTTATAGAAATTTATTGCTATGTTGCAAATATTTCTGTTTTATTTTCACACTGATGAGGTCTTTCATTTTGTTTCTATTTTTTTGTTCCCTTGATTTCACTTTTAATAAAATATTAGCACATATTTATTTTATATATAAATTCAGATACTCCCAAAATGTTGAAGTCTGTCTCAGTATGGTGAATTCTACCCTGTAATTATTTAAGAAATCATGGGGAAAAAGAATTGAATAATAACTGAGGAATTGCCTCTTCTATTGCTATACTGTTTTTGACAAGAGTTATAGCAGAAAACTGAATTACTTCATGATAATGCCTCACTCTATCATCAGCCAGGTAACATCCAAAATATTTCACCTGGATTTCTTAGCCAATTTCTAACTGTGGGGCAGTGGGATATTTAATCTTGATTGACCACTCTGGATATTGTGAAGTATTACTGTAATCATGCATAGATTCAGCTTTGTCATTGCTCCAGTTGTCTCTGATGTCAGTTATTGCATCAGATTCTAATTGCTTCAGATTCTAATTGTAGCCTTAATTATCTTTGTAGATATTAGGAATGAAGTATCTGACTTCATGCATAGCACTATATGTTGATGCAAATATAGAAAATGATTCTTCATTCAACTGGTGAATAGTTACTCCCTTTTTTACCTGAAGTTTTAAAAATTACATCTCCCTGGTCCAAGAAACTTGGATTATTTTTAATAACAGAATCTGGACAGTTTCCACAAGTCTATTTTATTTTCTAGATGCTCAAGGCTTTGAATTGTTTGTTCATTACCTGTTATATCTTCTCCTTTACTACTGAGGCTTGTTGAATGGCCTCCATTAAGTTTTTATTGGTGTCCCTGGAAATTTAATATTGGGCTGCATTCCAGCTATTCCTTTATCGATGTCAGCTATTTTAAAATCCCTATCACCATTTTAATCTTTGATTCCCACTAATTATGTTAACAAATGATCATTTCCTATTTTACCCTCCTCAGGATTGTCTTTGGTGATTAATGACATTGCCATACCTGTAAGAGCAGACAAAATTGGAATCCCTGCATTCATTAATTCCAAATTTCCACTATAGCTCAATGCTGTAGACTCAAGTTGTCTGATAATGCAGGCATTAGTCACATGTGGCTATTTAAATTCAAATTTAAACATAAATAAATTAAATTAAAATTTTAGTTTCTCAGATATGCTAGACACATTTCAAGAGCTCAGCAGCCACAGAGGCTGGTGGCTACCATATTGGACAATGGAGATATAGACATTTTAATCATCCCCAAGAGCTCTACTGGAGAGCACTACTATAGACAATACCCATTTTATTCAAGGACCTCAACTGTGGCTCTCACAGTGAAAACAAATCTTTGTGAACAACAGTATATAAAGCTTTATTTGTTAGAGCACCATGGCCAAGTTCTCTTCTACTTGTATGAATGACTTCATCAATTTCATTAGTTGGGTAATGAAGTAGGAACTTCATAGCGCAACATAAAACTTGCACCTTTTATCCTCTTTATAGCTTTTGTAATAAAATCTGACTTCACAGGAATTCTAATGAATCACACGTGACCACACAAAGTGCCAGCAACTGTCCTTTTTAAAATAGTGCTGATTCATGAAGAGTTTTAAACATATCAACCTTACAATTTACATACCTAAGTGCATCATACCTTTTATAGTCATTCAAAATAATACTTCTAAAAACTTCCTGTAAAATGACAATTGAAGAAGTCTATTCATATGGAATGACCTCTAAAAATTTTTCCTTTATTTGTCCTCAGTATCCAATATTACCTTGTTGATGGCTTTATCTCTAGAAATTTTTAAATGTTCAAAATCAAACTGAAATAATCTTCCCATGGTGAATGTGTGACCATATTTCACAACCTCTCAGAAAGCAGTAAATAATGTGTGACTCCTCTGCTTTATGACATACATTGCTGTATGGCCTGGACTATTTGTTGGGTGGACTTTGCTGCCACTTTGATGTTGTGGCAGGAATCTTGGTGTACCATATTTTTTGCAGACACTTCCAACATAACAGTCTGACTTTTTGGGGTTTGGCATCCATCAAATTTAAAATACGAGAAGACAGTCTTGTGTGTGTATATTATGTTAATGCATTTTCCATCAATCATTCCTAATTATATCACCCCAACAATACCCATTCCAAAAATATCTCATAACAAGAAGTTTATGAAAGCTCCATTGTTTGCTAGGACACCAGGTTCATTAACACCATCTACTAAAAAAGTTATAAAGGAACTGACTATCACAAAATTAGTCAGCTGGAAAGAGATTTTTAATTGAACCATTTATTACTCACTTGTAATCATTTCTTTATCAGAGAAACCAACCTCTCTTCTAAGAGAGTATGTGGGAATTCCACCTGCTGTGGTAGCTTTCTGTCTATTGTCAACTACCAAAGTCAAGAACAGACAGCATGAAGATTTTGTTTCACCAATCACTGTGACCATCACTGCAGTGTCATCTGACTCTACTACGATAGAACCATCCACAAATCCAGCCAGTTTTCCCAAGAGTACTCCTGGTTTGCTCTGGCCTAAGTTCACAGCCACATCTCTAGATGTTGTGCCCAGTTTCCGTGGCATTTGTACTACCATAAATGGATGTACAGGATCCAATCCAGCAGGTAGAGGGTTGGTCTGCAGTGAGTTAAGTCACAGGAACCTCCCTATACTCTACGTAAATATAATGTTTAAAGTTTTTCCAATTGTTCTGATATTTCTGGTTCTTGTGGAAAAAGTTCTATTTTTTGGACAACTCTCTCATAGTAGTTTGTTTTCTTCTGTTGCATGTAGTTTTTAATTTGTGAGCATAACCTGTGTGTGAGTGTGTGCATGTGTGCGTGTGTGTGTGTGAGAGAGAGAGAGAGAGAGAAAATACCATAGAATTAGGGAAATGTCCATACACCAGGTTTGTCATAAGTCCTGTGCCAGTTTTTATATTAACTTCCTTCTGATTTCTGTTTTTTCTTTCTCTCTTTCTTCTTTGGTGAGGAAGATTGGCCCTGAGCTAACATCTGTTGTCAATCTTCCTCTTTTTTTTTTCTCCCCAAAACGCCAGTACATAGTTGTATATCCTAGTTGTAGGTCATTCTAGTTCTTCTATGTGGGATGCCATTACAGCATGGCTTGATGAATTGTGTGTAGGTCCATGCCCAGGATCTGAACAGGCAACTACCAGGCCACGAAAGCAGAGCACATGAACTTAACCACTTTGCCATGGGGCCAGGTCCTTCCTTGTGATTTCTAATCTCCTTTTGGGACCACTCCTGCTGGTCCTTAAGTTGCTGAATGCAAAACATCACTATTTCCACATTTGATTTTAATAATGAATCATGTTCAAGCTTGTGCCACGGAGGAACTGAGTTTGGATTATAGTCTTCAATCAGAGATATGTGCTATTCTGGAAAAGAAAGAATGAAAGGAAGGAGAGAAGGGAGGAAGAAAGGAGGGAGGGAAGCAAGGAAAGGAGGACTTGATCATTTTTTCTGTATGACAAATATGGCCTTACTTTTGAGATTTTTCCTTGCTCTGAAGACTATAATTGAACTAGTTTCCTCTCTCCTGGAAAGAAAAGATCTGTTTAATAATAGTCTCTATTTATCTCACATAATAATGAATAATCACTCTAATAGGTAATAGGTTTATCCTGAATACAAGGTATAGATAGTAGGGGAGGTTTCTAGAGACTGTGGGCTTTAGAGAATGTTGGTCCTCGCTCCTCAGCTCACCTTCATCCCAGCCCTATCTCCTTTCCCCAGGTGAGAACTAAACTTCTAGCCCCTTGCTTGCTAAATCCCACAAGTTATGTTGGTATCAGCACCTGTTTATTGATTTGCTTTGATTTCTCTACCTTCCTCTTTTTTTTTTTTTTTTGGCACCAAAATTTGCCTATTTCTCTTGAGTTCAACTCCGTATTTTTTAGATTTTAAAATTTTACTAATATTTTTCCTAAAATAATTCATTACTTACTTACTATATGCTGATTTTTATGAAAAATTTTTTAGCATTGATTATGGATTTATTTACAGAGCACAAAGTTTTCAGGATTCAAAATGTTGATACTAAGGGAAAAAGGTAAAATCAGTTAACAAAAAATAAAAACAAGCATTGGAAAGCAGCATTATTACTTACAATTCAATGAAATCATCTGATTATAAGAGAGCATTTTTCTTTGATGGGTAATAAAAACAGGTATCATGTCAATCATTTTAGAATTTGCTGCCTCCAAGCTTCCACCAGATCTGATCTTGATTGCAATTATTTTCAAAGAACCCTCATCAATTATGCTACCATTTTGTCTTATTTTAAGTGCTTTTCCAGGTTTTACACTTTTTTCATTATTTCTCATGTTTTTCTTATCATGTTGCCTTTTCCAGCTATAGATCTTGTCAACCTTTGTGACTATAATTCACTTTTAAGTGAACTTAATCGTTCTTAATATTGTGCCTTTGCTAACTCTGTATTTTGGCATCGACCAACTGTCTTGAAATCCTGAAAGTAAGAGGATGCTGGGAGAAAAGTGGTAGCAAGAAGTAATGAGAACTGCCCCCTCAACACATACATATCCCCACACGTGACACATGTGCACCCATTCACAAATAGCAGAACATAAAAGAGGTCTGCTCAGCTCAACTCTCAGTTTCCCACCCATTTCAGTCCAAGACAGGAAGAAAAAAAAAAAAGCAATAAAAAATTAAAACAAATTTACCACCATGGATAACTATGAGCCATCAAATATTCGCCTCTCATGTGTCTCCTGGGCCTATTTCCCCATCTATAAAATCAGTCATACAACCAAAGAATAAATGGGACCCATGAGATTTCTTTAAATTGACTCCAATATTATGAAATCACGTGTGGAGGGTTGTAGCAATTATCTTTATATGCTCTTCCACCGCAGAAAGTGAGGAACCCTCAGGCTGGCATGGAGGGCAATGTTTTTAATAATTTGAAAAATATTTCCTGAGGGACCAAGCATTTGAATCTACTAACTTTCTGAAATGGAAGCCTTTATCTTAAGTAATTGTTAATGTATGGTTCAACTTATTTCCTTGTTTTCTCATTACTTCCCTCTTATTTCATTGTGGGGTTTTTGCGGGGGATGGGGGGTGGGTAAAGGGGATGTTTTTCAGGATTTTTTGTCTTACATTGGTTCTATTTTCCCAAACTGTATCACTTTGGTTGATTCCTCACAGAGCCTTTACAGCTTCACATTACTCATAAAACCTGGCCTCCTTAACTGGGCGAATGCTAAGCGCTTGAGGCTTGTTAAGGATTCCCATTCATTTCTCAGAGTCAGGCCCTCCCCTCAATAGGGGGATGCAGGGGGCTGGGAAAGGCTTATAAATAGTCACAGTGGTAAAGAGAAAGAGGGGAATAGATGGGAGGGGTGCTGTGGAACATAGCGGGAGCACCCATATAGCGGTATCTCTTTAGGTTAAATCATAGATTCGGAAAACTCGAATTTAAAATTGGAGCTTTAAAATTATACCATCTTAATCTTTACCTCACACTCAAAGCTTTTCCTATTCCTCTCCTCCGGATTCCTGCTTCATTAATTGTACATTCTATTTTGAAACTTTTACGTTATTTTTCTCCAGTGACTCCTTCTGTTCAGTCTGCAAAAATGCTTGTTTCTGTCCTAAAAAACAAAAACAAAACCGAAAAACTTCTACGAACCATGCCTTCTTCTTGTTCTCTTATTCTCTCTCTGCTTCCTAATGTTTTCAAAATTCTTCACAATGGTTTACATTCCTGCCTCGACTTCCTTAACTCTGCCACACTCCCCAGCACCCTGGAATCTGGCCTCCACTCCCCGCTACTCTCCCCAACCTTCTTTGTCAAAGGTCGACAATGACATCCTAAATGAATGTCCAGTGGCCTCTTGACTCTCCTTGTGCTTGGCCTCAGGCAGGATTTGATATTGTTGAAACTATTTTTCCCTTGGCTTCTGGCCCAAAACTCTTGTCTACCAGGCCACCTGGTCTCTAGAGCTTGGACCAAAGTTGTTTACATCCTTTGCCTGATATTCTATTGAGCACTTAATTTTTTTTCTTATTTATTTGAATGAGGTCTGCATATTTTTTAAACAGCTCTTCGAGTCTTATGTGAGTTGCAAGTACTTCTCCCATTTTGTTTGTCCTAATATTTATAATTGTAAAAATAATTGTACTTAGCTTTGTTTGGTAGATTCTAGGTTTTTAAATCTTGATTTCCAAGATTAAACAGTAATCATAATATGATTTCTTCTAATAATTTTAAGTTATCATTTTTTGCCTTTAAACATTAGTCAACCAAGAATTAAATTTCTCATACAGGATAACTAACCATTGATTAGAAATTCTCATATGTATTTAGTCTATTTCTGAACTTCTAATTCTGTTCCATTGATCTGTCTATTTAATCTTATACATAACAAAATTTTTAAATTACTGTGGCTTTTATAACACATTAATAAGTGGTCGGGCTAGTTCCTTGTCATTATTCTTCCTTTTCAGAGTTTTTTTTGGTTATTCCTCAACATCTGTTTTTCCATATGAATGTTAGAATTCAGCTTATCTAGTTTCAAAAATAGCCCTATCATTATTTTCTTTTTTGGTCTCATAATCATTTATGATAACCTAGGGATATAAGACATCTTTACAACATTGTTTTCAATCTCTCCAAAAAGAGTGTTTGCCTTTCCACTTATTCAAGACCCTTTCAGACACCTCAAACTCAAATCTCCAAAATGGAAATGATTATTTCTTTGTCACCACCGCCTACCCTGTTCACACAATTTTCCAGTTGGAGAAAATAAAATGGTAAGAAACATGCTAGCAGTGTTGAACATAAAATTGGCTGTGTACATTGTAAAGCATAAGTCCCGGCTCTATTTATTCTGTGACATTGGCAAACTGTAATTTTTTCTTTAAGAGAAAAAATTTTAAAGACAGAAAACCTATAATCTCTTTCCTGATATTCACTGAATGATGGCACTACCAACCTGCAGTTTCTACTTAATGGCTTTCTATTGTCATTATCTTAAATTTTTAGTTCATATGAATAAATTAACAGAGATCATTCTCTGTACAAAAATTTACCGTCCTTCATTTATTTGACATTTCAGTCACAATTAATTTTCTTTTAATTATTACTATTATTTAAAAATTATGGAACATAGATAAAGCCTATTTTTTTCCTCCATAGCGTCTCCTCTATGTCTAAGCTGTTCCAACAGCCTTTGTGCTTTCTTACTTCTTTCTCTCATATTCATTTTGTCCTGTTTCTCTCTTCCCTTGTCTCATTCATAATTCCTGAGAGAAGTTGTCTGGAGTTACCAGCACCCAAAGAACAAGAGAAGCAACCAGACACAGTGTGAAATGATAACCCAACTCCATAACATGATATCTGAGACTTTAAATTCAATGGTCATTGCCACTCTTCCTCGTGTCATCATAGATCACCTTCCCACCACTCCTCATGCTCTAGGCATGCCGTCCTTTCAGTTCCTAAATTCTCCTGAGTCGTCTTTGCCTCCAAACCTTTGCATGTGTTCGAATACCCAATTCTCCCCCTACCTCTTCAATTTGCTAACTCTTACTCAGCATTTAAGTTTCAGCTTAAAGCATGTCCTCAGGGAAGCATTTCTAGACTCCTCAGATGAGGTTAGGCAGCCTTGTTGTAATCTCACATTACATATCGTACTTTCCATTAATGAGGCTTATTTTTATGCTTGGCTACAGTGGGTCTAGAGTAGACTTTATTCTGGGGATGGGTGAACCATACTAGTAAAGTGTGACTCTTTTGGACTCTCTACTGACTACTACAAATATTCGAGGTATCTCAGCTCTGTTTCATTGGAACTTGAATGTCTCCCAGCCATGGGTGAACTCAGGGGATTTTCTAGTTTCTAGTTCTCTTATTCTTCTTTGCCCAGGTTTATTGATTTTCACCCATAGATTCAAGTAAATTCCTATGCAGATTTCTGGAGCTCTTTCTCTAAAGAGCGCCACTCTCTCCTATAATTTTCCTTCAAGATTCTAGCTACTCAACCTCCCAAAACTCTGATTTGTCTCTTCATCTCAGCAAGATCACCATGCTCTGCTTGGGTACTCCTCTCCTACACTGTGGTCCAGAATATGTTTCTACACAGAAAACAAAGATTATTTTAGGGCTTATCTAATTGATTGGTTGCCTTTATCTCAGGAGTCACAGTCTCATGCTATCCATTTTTAGTATCCAAAAAAATTGTTTCATAGTATTTATTTATGGCAAGAGAGTAAGTCTGGTTCTAGTTCCTCTGTTATAACTGAAAGCAGAAGTCTCAATAATCTTATTTAATTCTTAGTTTTCAGAGAATCATTTAGGGAAGAAAAGAATGGATGTGGAAAGCAAGTAAAAGGCTATTGTAGCAGTCAGTGAGAAATGGCGGAGAGTGGTATGAGCAGAGATGGTTAGAATTACATGACTTTAAGATACATTTTGGGGTAGATTAATGGGAGTTAGGGGCTAAGGAGGAGCGCAGACTCAAAGACTCTCAGTCTTTTGGAGTGAACAGCTTAGTAGATGGTAGATCATGTACTCAAATGAGGAATAATGGTGGAGGGAAAGGTATAGGGAATAAGATCAGAAGCTCATGGTGAGATGCCTATGAAACATCCAGGTGGATAGGGATTGTAGAAGGCAGAGGAAATGTTAGCATAAAGATACAATTTTATAGTCTGCTATGGAAGATGTGTCAGAAAGAGCATCTGGCCGTTGAAGACTTGTGGGCCTCATCCATAGTGTAAAGTGTTTATCAGGAAGCAGCAGCCAAGTCAGCATCTACATTTTCAAGCCCTTTTCTATCAAGGTGGGAAAAAGTCACTAGCGCTCACCAAAAGAATATACATGAAAATGATGTGTGACTTCTAGACTGAAATGATTAACAAACTGTTGAGTCTTCCCCATGGTCTCTTTTTTTAATCTTCCAGTTGAATGGGAAAATATCTTGTTATCTGCAAGAGAGAAGATCCATGAGATAGAAGGAAACTGGATATCTGAATTAATGTATAGAAGACCTCCTGACTGGGAATGCACTCACATTGGATTGTAATGTGAGTTAAAAGTTATAAAAGTTAATATCTTTTATTGAATTAAGCCACTGAAATTGTGGTTTTATGTGCTATAGCAGCTATCATTACCTTAATCAATCAGGAGGGAATAAGATCAGCTAGAGATAGAGTAAAGAGAGAAGAGAAGTTAACCAAGAAATCCAATATTTTATAGTCAGATAGTAGAAGAGAAAGCACCTAGAAATATGTAGATTAATAGTTGCTATAGAGATAAGAGTGAAACCAAAAAAATAATGCAATATTACTGCAATCAACAGTAAAGAGCATTTCGAGAGAATAGGCAATTGGGTCAAAAGTTGATAAAGCTCAAGAAAGACTAAAACGGTATCCATAAGAGTTAGCAACATAAAAGCCACTGTTAATTTTAGCAAGAGCCAATTCTGGGAAAACAGATGAGATGCAAATGTGTGCAAAAATATAAGGCAGAAAAACATAGGTATAAAGAGATACACAGTTTAAGAAGAGTTTGTTTATTTTAAACTTGGGGGAAATATTATCCCAAACTTAAAACAAAATTTTAACGTAAAGGGGGAAGTGTAATAATGAGGGAGAGGTGGAAGAAACATAAAGGCTAGGTGACCATTGATGAGATGAGGACCTAGATTGAGAATGCCATCTATGAGTATATAGAGGTGTTTGTTTTTGATATAACAGAGCAGCACATTCCCTTCACTAAAAGAAGAGAGATGGAAGACAGAATGGGTGCAGCTAGAATTACATTTAGAAATACAGTGGAGGGAAGTGGAGGCAGCGCCACATGGTGGCTTCTATCTCCTCTTGGGAAGTTTTCTGCTGCGAGTTGCTCCCTACACTGATGAAGTCAGACAAGCATGAGGGCTGTGTTGAGGAAATATAAAATACTGTGGAAGCCTATGTGATAATCTGGACTTTCTTAACATAGCTTTAATGACTGTAAATACTGGTGTTTCTTTGTCTTTATGAGTATAGAAACTATGTCTATTTTGGTTATTATTGTATCTCCAGGATCTAACATAGTTCCTGGCACATAGAAGGGCTTAATGAATGTTTACCAAGGGATAAACGCCTAAATAAATAACTGAAAGAAGAATAGTGTGGTAGACACCTTCCAAGATGACTCCCAATGATCTTTGGCTCCTAGTATTCACGTGCTGTGTAGTCACATCCCACAGTGTACCAGAGTTGGTTGGTGTGACCATAGACCACAGTAGAAGTGAAAGTGTGCCACTCCTGAGGGTAGTTTATAAAAGCCTGCAGCCTCCATCTTAGATCACTTGCACTGGTAGAATGTCATGAGCAGTACATGGTGAGGAATTGAAGCTTCCTGCCAACAGCCATGTGAATGAACTTGGAAGCAGATCCTCCAGCCCCACTCAAGTCTTCAGAGACTGGAGCCCCAGCCAACAGCTTGACTGCAATCTCATGAGAGACCCTGAGCCAGAATCACTCAGGAAAACTGCTCCTGGATTCTTAGTCCCCAGAAACTATGTGAGATAATTATGTTAGTTGCTTTAAGTTGTTAAAATTTGGGGTAATTTGTTATGCAGCAATAGATAGCTAATACAGATGGTAAGCTATTTTTACAGAACATTTCAGAACTTGTTCTCTTTTTTTGCAGAACATTTCAGAAATTATTCTCTACTTTTACTCTATCTGGAGGGAGGGTTCCCCAAACTTCCACCATCCTTCTTGTCCCTACTTTTGACTGGTACTGTTTCACATAGAGGGGTCTTTTCAGCCTTTAAGTCAGTGAAGGAATTAGGACAAAACAAGTGCTCCCCAGTCTCAGGGAATAATTTACATTTCCCCCATTTGTGCACAGGATCATAAAAAAAAGTCTCCCCTCTTTATAATATAATAATTTTAAGAGTCTAGTATTTCTATTTAGTAACAAAATGTCACATGAGTACAAATTTTGTGTCTAAAGGCATAAGATACCACTCAACTGTGGTATAATGACTTTTTTCTCATTTTGTGAGATATTGTGTAGACTGACACAGAAGATGTAAAGACTTTTGAAATTGCAATGATTGCCCAATCCACACTGATTTATTGCCATATTTGACATGTTCTTCAGCTTTTCTCAAAAGCAAAAGCAAGTCAGTATAATAAATCATAATTGACACAAGCCACAAAATGCACTTTCAGCATAGGATGACTCCACTAATGCTTAGTTTTGTTCATCCCATTTCCAATTCGAAGTAATTAAAACCTCAGTAATAACAAATACAAAAACAAATTGGAAACTTTATTTTAGAGGTAATTAATTTTGGATGTGATACGATTCCTGCTCAAGTCGAGTATTGATTTTAATTAATGTCTGCTTTCAAAATGAAGCATTACATGGTAAAACCTATCAAGGATAGTTTAAAAGTTCATTATATTTTTCAGAAAAAGTAGCTTAATGAATTAAAATGAATACTGCCTGTTATTTTGTATATGGGCTTTTCTATTTTCAGTGACTATTATAAATAATAATTCTAGAATAAAAATTTTAATGAGTATCAAGTTGATACAGTTAATTGATAATTTCCCAAATAAATTTTGTTAAACAAAATAATATCTATTTTATAAAAATAAATTCTTACTGTATGAGGTTTCTCACCTTATCTATACAAAATATAGTGACATATAACAACTAAATTTTTAGATAACACATTGTTTCTTTTAGATATATAAGGAAAGTGCATTTTTCCTTTGTATCTTACTTAAGAATAATATATATTAAAACATGGACCTTTCTTCATTTGTGAAACTCGGTGAATACTGCAGTATTATTACACATTTTTTGTCAAATTTCTCATATTTATGAAAAATTTGATTGACATAATCATTTACATTTTATATCATAGTATAACTTATATATCTAATTAGCAAAAAATGTTTATACTTATTTTATGTCATATTACCCTATGCCATAGTAAATAGATTGTGATCTAGTTTACATTTGTTTTATTTAATAACTAGAGTGACATTCAATTCTTTGGTTAGATTTGACTTGTAAAAGAGATTACTTTGAAGCACAATTAGCATTGTGAAATTTGCTCTAAAATCATTTCAACACATATTTAAACTTGTTTTTGTTCACCCACAATGTAGGCATGCGTCACTGTACTTTGCATCTCACCCATCCTGAATGACAACTTGAAGAATCAACATATCAGCCAGGATACTAGAGGACCCTTAATTCTTAATCAAAATCCATTTCTATAATACAAAGAGAGCACATTCTTGGGTATATCCAACATCCTCTTGTGAAAAGTATGTGAAACAGAAGCATTATAAGAATTATAGCTGAAGAGCAGTCTCAATTGCTTATATGTGTGCATGTTTACACTAAAGACTTCAACATTTCCATGCTATATTTACAGAGAGCAAAAGTGCAACAGATGCGTGCGTATACAATATATGTTTCACCTAACGTCCAACTGGCTATTATCAACTGGTATTCATTAAATTGGAGCCTGATAGTTCCTTGAGGGCAGGGACAGACATCTCTCCTGCTTCTTGGTACCCACGTTCTCCCCACCATCCCCATGGTGTCTAGTACAATGTACAAAGCAGGTGATTAATAAATATTTTCAGTTGAGTTGACAATGCCTATGCAAACACTTCTTTCTCAGTCTGATAGCTCTTTATCTGTTGCTAGGCCTTCTTTTGTGGTAACGGGGTTAGAGATATATCACAATTGTACTTATTTATTTTCCCAATACTAAATAATACTTTTAACATTTTTGTTCTGCCAAGAAATCTTATGAAGGTAGACATAGAATAACCAAACCACTAATTTAAAAACACTAGTGTCAACAAAGAAAAAAATGCTGTTAATGGATTTCAGTTCCACTCGGTATACCACTTAGATGGACATCATTGTGGTGTTTGGCTGTTCACACAAGAGAGCTCTCAATCTCCAGACACCCTTGACTGAGGCACGAGATCCTAGACTCACACATGAAAAGGCACAAGCCAGCTCACCTCACCCAGCAACCCACATTAAGCTGTGCTCCTCCAGTGGGGCTCCAAAGAGCAGCACAGTCCCCTGCTTCCTTCTTTGCTTGGAGCTCCCAATCATAAATGCATCCCCGTTAATTTTCATTATATATTTTCACTATACATTTCATTTTCATTATATCAATGAAATATAGTAATATTTGATTAGTAAGCAAAACTGACAAAGTTGAGTGATTAAAACAAGGGAAAATCTAAAATTTTTCATAATTCTGTAAAGATCACACATTCTATAAATAGTTATACAGTAATGGTGTCTAATTCTATAATGGTTATCCAGGAACCATGTCTGTAGATCCGACTGCCCTTCTCGGAGGCTGCATAGAAGCCAGGTTGACGTTCTATTCTTCACTTTTACTCCACCTAGAGGGAGGGTTCCCCAAACTTCCACCATCTTTCCTGACCCTACTTTTGATTGACATCATTCCATGAAGAGGAGTCTTTTCAGCCTGTAGGTCTATGGAGGAATCAGGACAAAACAATTGCTCCCTAGTTTCAGTGGATAATTTACATTTCTCCCAGTTTGTAAATATATCCAGTTCTCTGTCTTCTGCCCAGAAAAGGCTCCTTTTCAGGCATCTCTTCTTAATAAAATCCTATAAACCTGAGCGTGCCTTTCAACTCATAATTTCATTTCTGTTAATTTATCTTCAGATGAAAAAATTTCAAAGGAGATAACTTTATGCATTCAGACTTCCACTGCAACAGTATTTATAATAGTAAAAATTGGAAGGAATCAATAATATATTCCCAATAGAGAAATGTTTAAAAATCTTTGATTTAGTCATTCAATGGAATATCATGCAAACATTACATTATAGTTATGCAGACTGGCTTGTAAAGTGTAAAAATCTGCTGTCAAGGATACGAGCAGATATTTTTCCAAAGAAGACATACAGATTGCCAACAGGTACATGAAAAGATGTTCAACATTACTAATTATTAGAGAAATGCAAATCAAAACTACAATGAGATAACACCTTACACCCATCAGAATGGCTGTAACTAACATAACAAAAAATAACAAATGTTGGAGAGGATGCAGAGAAAAAGGAACCCTCCTACGCTGCTGGTGAGAATGCAAACTGGTGCAGCCACTATGGAAAACAGTATGGCAATTTCTCAAAAAATTAAAAATAGAAATACCATATGATCCAGCTATCCCACTACTGGGTATTTATCCAAAGAACATGAAATCAACAAAACAAAGAGATTTATGCACCCCTAGGTTCTTTGCATCATTATTGACAATAGCCAAGATGTGGAAACAACCCAAGTGCCCATCAATTGATGAATGGATAAAGAAGATGTGGTGTATATATACACAATGGAATACTACTCAGCCATAAAAAAGACAATATCAGGGCTGGCCCCATGGTCTAGTGGTTAAGTTTTGTGTGCTCTGCTTCAGCAGCCTGGGTTTGGTTCCTGGGCATGGACCTATACCACTTGTCGGTGGTCATGCTGTGGTGGCGATCCACATACAAAATAGAGGAAGACTGGCACAGATGTTAGCTCAGGGTCAATCTTCCTCAGCAGAAAAAAAAAAAGACAAAATCATCCCATTTGCAACAACATGGATGGACCTTGAGGGTATTATGTTAAGCTAAATAAGCCAGATAGAGAAAAATGAACACTACATGCTTTCACTCATATGCGGAAGATAAACAAGCATATGGATAAGGAGAACAGATTAGTGGTTACAAGAGGGGAGGGGGATTGGGGGAGGATGAAAGGGGTAAAGGGGCACATATGTATGGTGACGGATAAAAACTAGACTATGGGGGGTGAGCAAGATGCAATCTTTACAGAAACTAATATATGATAATGTACACTTGAAATTATACAATGTTATAAACCAATATGACCACAATAAAATAATTTTTTAAAAAAATCTGCTGTCTCTCATTCGATAAGGAATCTGTATAATGAGGATCTTCTACAATAGCTACCAGCCCCAGAATTATGCCACCCCTGCTGCTCTTTGCACCAGTGAAAAGGGGAGCCACATGCCTGACCACACTCACTTCCAAATACGTCTCCTCCAGGTAATCTGATGAGTGGAATTCCAGCTCGAAGTGAGTCTGAGACATGCAATTTTTTGTACTTTCTAGGCTGTGTATCCTAAAAGGGGTTGGAATGCATATTGAGGAGAGTAATCTACAGGATCTGTTACTGCTGTTAGGAAATCGACAGTTGATTTTATCCCGCATAGTTTTAACAACTAGGTAGGTGGGGAGGAGCCAACGGGGCACAAGGTATAGAATCAATGAGCATTTTTAGGATGTTTAGAAATGATATGTTTAGGAGAAAATATTTATTATTATTTTAATGTGAGGATGCTTAATAATAAAATGTTTGCCAATGACCAATACATTCTAAAGTCCAATCAAATTAATGAAATCATAAATGATAAAATTGGCAGGCTGGTGTTGCAAAAAGAGAACTAAATTAGGGATCAATAGATTTGGGATTTAGTTTTGTTTTTTTGACCAACTAGATAGATTCCTCAGTAATTTCATCATTTAAGTAAATAACTAGTTACTTAAATGAGATCTCTGAGCAATCTTAGTTTCATTGAAATATTAAAGAGGGGCTTTCTAGGGGCCAGCCCAGTGGCGCCTCGGTTAAGTGTGCATGTTCTGCTTTGGCGGCCTGGGCTTCGCTGGTTCAGATCCCGGGTGTGGACATAGCACCGCTTGGCAAGCCATGCTGTGGTAGGCATCCCACATATAAAATAGAGGAAGATGGGCACCGATGTTAGCTCAGGGCCAGTCTTCCTCAGCAAAAAGAGGAGGATTGGCGGCAGATGTTAGCTCAGGGCTAATCTTCCTCAAAAAAAAGAGGGGCTTTCTAAATTTCTTTCTTATTTTTAAAAAGTGTTAAACTTCACCATTATTATTATCATGATTACCACACTATTGACTTACCATGTAAATTGTAGTTTATTTAATCTTATACTTGGGAAAAAGAGAAACCACTTGTGCCATATAACTCACATGAGCATAGTTGTTACTCTTTCCACAACAACAAGCCTTGAAAAATTAGATTGTATGAACATTAGAATATTCCACGTAAAGAAAAAAATTTCACCAAACAAATGTTTCTGTTGTGCTGGAATCTCTATGGTGTCTTATAATTGCTCATTACTGATAGGACATTTATTTTTCTTCCTTGGATAAGGAAAGGAGCTAGTATTTACTGACTAAATGGCATATCAGGCCCCGTGTTAGATAGTCCTGCAATGCCATCCTTCAGCTACAGAAAGCATTAAACAATCATACCAGTTGGATTTCCATGGCATTTTAAAATACACAAAGAACATTTGCAAACTTTATCCCATTTAATCCTCACAAGAATCCTAAGGGATAAATAATACTAACCTCGCTTTACCAAGGAGGCAACTGAGGTTTAGATAAGTAATCTGCCCAAGCTCACACAGCAAGCAAATGACAGACCAGAATCCAGATGGGTCTCTGTGCCTCAAAACCCACATCGTGCTTTAACTATAACATCCTGGCTAAAGCACTTGAAGAAAAACCTTCGTTAATTGACACCAATCTGCTAGAGTTCCTTCTTCCCTTTTGCTCTGGGCAAGATGGCACAATTCCAGGCAAAGCCTGCACTTGCTCCCATTATGTTACTTTCTTGATTGGTGACCTACAAAATGTAGTCATCCTCCCCTCAAACAAAGATTGAAGCTTCGCCTTGGTAAGTGTGCACCCTAGTACGAATGATCAGTTGATAGCAGTACAGCACAATGTTGCTTTATTGTCTTTTACTGTGATTGAATTAGCTCCCAGAAATTACAGCTCTAACTTATTTACATTTTCGTAGAAAACGGTATTGTAAAATATTAACAGGCATGTGCAAGATATATCAGATGAGGAAACTTTCTTCTCCCAGCATCACTCTTGCAGTAAGCTCGTAAGACCAAAGTGATGGTGAAAATGAGCTCTAGGTGCTGGGCACAGAAGCAATGAAGTTGTCCTTTGGAAAATCTTGTCACTGAGGAAAATCTAGCAGTGCCATATTGCCAGAAAAAAAAGTGGGAGCACTGAAAAAATATGAGACCCTGGTGTGTAAAAAATAGAGCAATAAATCTATTTTCCATCATATATAAAAATCAGCTCATATTTGAATTTACTTCAGAATAACAGAATAACATAGGAGAAAGAACGATAAGCAGTAAAAATTATTATTGCTAGAAATAGATACAGCCCTGGGGTAAGTTCCTTAAATGGAATCAGAGTATTAAAAAGAGAAGTGATCTTACAAAATCATAAATCATTGATTACGATACGATTTAACCTTACCTCCTGAGAATCTATGATGTGTATATGTGTGTGTGTGTATGTGTGTGTGTGTTCAGGGGATTAGAAGTAGTTTTAAAGTTGTTTTAAGCCATTAAGTTTTTTTTTTTTTGACGAGGAAGATTTGTCCTGAGCTAACACCTGTTGCCAATCTTCCTCTTTTTTTCTTTTTTTTGCTTGAGGAAGACTAGTCCTGAGCTTACATCTGTGCCAATCTTCCTCTATTTTGTATGTAGGATGCCTCCACAGCATGGCCAACGAGTGGAGCAGGTCCACGCCTGGGATCTGAACCCGCAAACCCAGGCCACCAAAGGGGAGTGTGTGGAACCTTAACCACTCTGACACGGGGCGGCCTCCAGCCATTAAATATTTTTAAAAGCTAAGAAAGGAAAAACAAAATGCTTCAAAATATAACGTGGGATCTATTTGATTCTATTGATGGTCTATATAAGGATTTTTCCTACAACTCCTGATTCAATACTTCCATTCTTTATCACACAGGACCATAGGCTATGAAATATACCTAATCATATTTTTGTTTAGGAATACATATGCATTCTTGGCACTGAACAATTAGCATTTTTTGTGGGAGCACAAAACAAAAATCCATTCATTCTCTTATGTTTCAGGATAAGGATACAGATAATCAAAAGGCAAAAGGTAAAAGAAATCTAAACAAAATAACCATCAACTGTTTGCTCACTCAGAACAACTTTACAATTTAACTTGGGGAAAAAAAAGACTTAGGAAATAAATCATAACCACTTCAGTATATAATAAGATATTAAGTGGAATTTTCCCTGTTATCTCAGAATTTTAGCTAAGGGCCAAAACCACAAATTAAATGCCAAATTCTAAAGAGAGTTATCTCAAAACAAAAATTGGGATGAGACCCTTAACGGAAAATTTCCTAAGAGTCTATAGAGCCAGCTCTGGAACCACCAGCTGGGGAAAGATGCAGTGCTCAGTTCCCTAACAGGTCCAGTGTTTGTGGTAAGAGGGTTTTCTTTTTTTGTACCATCCTTTTTTTTTTCCTCCAGAGCCAAGTGATTAGGAGAGGGAGGATGATTCTAAGTGACTCATTCATTGGTGCCATCCCAACTAAAGAAATTAAATGTGGTGGATTGAACATACATATTTACCCCTACTCCTTACAGAAGCCCTACTTAAATAACAGTTAACAGGAATTTTTTAAGGAACAATACCACAAGAACAAAGAAAACAGGAGAAAAAATAATTTCAAAAGCAGACAAATGGAGAAAAATCAGAATTTGAAAATCAGGATGAATGTCAATGGATCTACCAGCCCTAAGAGAGCTGGATCCTAAACTGGCAGTGGCAAAAGCCAAGAAGCAATCCAGTTTGCATTGCTGATCCCTGAAAACGTTCCACCTGTTGGAAGCACCAGATGCTTTTAGAAGTAAAGGGAGAGATAGACTGGGTGGCTTAGAAACAACAGAAATTTATTTCCCACAATTCTGGAGATAGAAGTCCAAGATCAAGTCACCGGCAGATTCAGTGTCTGCTGAGAACTGGCTTCCTGGGTCACAGAACAACTTCTTCTCACGGTAACCTCACATGGGGGAAGGGGAAGTTCTGGTCTCTTCAACACTTAACGGGCACCGTTTCATGAGCCAGAGCCCTCATGACCCAATCACCTTCGAGACTCCCCACCTCCTAACACCATCATATTGGGGGAAAGGTTTCAACATAGGAATTTTGAGGGGACACAAATATTCAGTCTATAGCAGAGGTTCAGTCTGGAAGGTCCAATATTCAAATAATGAGAATTCAGAAGGATGAAAGGAAATGAAAGGGAGGAAATTATCAAAGAAATACTTCAAAACGTTTTGCAGACAGAATAAAGATTCATAAATTGTAAGATCTAACTGAGCGCCAAGACTATGGATTCAAAATAGATCCACATCAAGAGAAGATACAGTATTTTCCAATTTCAAAAAAAAAAGAAACAAAGAAAATCAAAAGGGTCTAAATTTTGGGAGGGATGGGAAGGGGCAGGGGTGAAAAGAATGGATCTAGAATGTAAGTAGCTTTGGAAGTCTCATCAACACCACTGACAGCCAGAAAAAAATAGAGCAGTTATTTCAAAATTCTGAGCAAAACTTATGTTCAATCTATAATTCAACTCCCAGCCAAAATCAATTCAAGATAAGCATAGAGATGTTTTGAGATAGACAAAATCTTCACTATTTGCCTCCTGTGCGTACTTTCTCAGTAGCGGACCTTGGAAACAGACCTGGCATAAGTCAGAGGTGAAAAGGATCCCCAGGAAGACGATGAAAGGAGATCCCAGGAAGAATGGTTTGCAGGGACCTAGAAGAAACCAGTCCAGATCGAAGCCGAGCAGAAGTTTATAGGGGTATTTTCTCCAAAAATACTAAAAATAGAACACCCATTGTGTCTGAAAGCATTGAGAGAGGATTTATAAAATTTATTTGGTGAAAAATTGAGGTGGAATTGTAATGTGTACATGGGACATCAGGAAAATAAACAGAAAAGACTATTTTAATTCCAGGGATGATGAAGAATTACACAAGAAAGGAAAATAATCATGGTGTACACATGAATAGTATTTACAAGGTCATAAAAATGTAAAGTCTTTTTTTTTTCCGAGGAAGATTAGCCTGGAGCTAACATCCGTACCCATCTTCCTCTACTTTATATGTGGGATGCCTGCCACAGCATGGCTTGCCAAGCAGTGCATAGGTCCACACCAGGGATCTGAACCAGTGAACCCTAGGCCGCTGAAGTGGAACCTGCAAAATTAACCACTGAGCCACTGGGCTGACCCCCAAAATGGTAAAGTCTTAATACTGATCAAACCAAAAATTATAATTTAACTATCTTGGGAGGATGGAAGGGAAGGAATTTTATGTATGCTGGGCAAGAATCTATGTAAAATATAGCCAAATTTTCCATTTGGGAAGTCAATAGATATAGGAGGATCAAGAAGCAGCAGTATAAGCATGTTAGAATTGACTACCAAAAGACAACTAAATGAATTAAAGGCTTTTGCTTCTGGAGGAGGAAATGGTGCAGGGCATTGATGGCAAGAAGCTACTGTGTTTTTGTGAAGAGGCTTGCAAAACATTAACTAAATATGTGCAGTTTAGGGAAAGAAAACTTAAAAATAAAAAGATGAGCCTGTGTGAAGGGCAAGTGCAACTTGTTCCCGGCTTAGATATCTGCCTAGGCTGTAGAATTGCTAGTGTGTACCTTTGCCTGCCTGAGAGGAGGAAAGGAAGTACCAGACTGAAAGAAGAGGAGGCAGCCAAGCGGAGCCAGCAGCACGGGCACGGTAAGGATCCAAGTGTTGTCTAGTGTATGTTTTCTAGCTGTCATAGCAAATCACCACAAATTTAGTGGCTTAAAATAAATTTACAGTTTTAATTTACAATTGTACAGTTCTGTAGGTCAGAAGTCTGACACAGGTCTCCCTGGGCTAAAGTCAAGGTGTCATTAGGGCTGCCTTCCCTTCTGGAGGCTCCAGGAAAGAATTCATTTCTTTGCCTTTTCCAACTGCCAGAGGCCGCCGACATTCCTTGGCTCATAATGCTCTCCTTCTGTCTTCAAAGCCAGCAGAGGCCGGTTGAGTCCTTCTCACATCACACCACTGTGACCTCCTCCTTCTTCCTCTCTCTTCCATTTCTAAAAGCCCTTATGATGACATTGGATCCACCCAGATAATCCAGGGTAATCTCCAAGTTAAAGTCAGCTGATTAGCAACCTTAATTCTGTCTGCAACCTTAATTCCCCTTTGCCATGTAACATGACATATTTATGGATTACAGGGATTAGGATGCGGCAATCTTTGGAGGGACTATTCTGCTCCACACACCTAGGAATGGAATGGACAATTTAGAAGGCAGCTGGGCTTCAGCTATATGGCTAGAACTTGACCTGAGAGAGATTTGCACTGGTAAACCATAGGGTATCTCATGACAAAGGTCTGTAGGGCAGACCAATGTTTGCAGGCTTTAAGTGGGGAAAGGCAGAGTCAGCTCTGTATCATGCATGTCAGAAAACTTCGTGGAAAGAAACTCCAGAGAATCCATGTATTTGCCCAACTGTCAAGAGCTAACTTCAAATACGCTCCAAAAGGCACAGATAGCCAATCCATGATAGTCGGAGAAGTGGCAAAAACCAATAAGAAGATTGTGTCATACTGGTAAGTGAGGAGATATTTGCTGCTTTTCTCTAATATCTCTATCTGAAGCCCAGAGGCATCAAAGCTTTTGGAAGATTTAGGAAGGGGAATCCTGGAAAAAGAATGCACAACCACCAAGCTACTCACGTCTACGTATTCTTGGAAAAGAAGAAGAGCTTTGAATCCATATAATATTTATGTTGTAGACTTGATTGGAGTTTAATAAACAAAAGTGCCCGGAAAATTTACAGACTCTGACCAAGACGCAATAAAAGATGGTAAAAGTAATTTACAGCGTAACTATTGAGGACAGTTAGTGAAAAAAATTTAACTTCTCATATTTTTGCTTCTATGAGTCTATGTTCTTCTATATTCTTCAGGAACCTGTTACAAGTACATTAAAATCTGGAAGGCCGATTCAATCTGTGTGTAATCTAGATTACATTGGCTCTGGGGAATACAACAGAGGAGCACGATGTTTCTCAGCTGAGCTAAAGGACCGTGTTCTCTCCTCAGGGTCTTTACTTATTTTGAAACAGGAATAGTTCCTTTTAAAACTATATTCTCACTGTAAAATGAAAGAAATGTGGCTCAAGTTAAAAGTGGTAAAATCTTTTTCCATTTGCTAAGCAGTGATAGAATGACTGGTGCTGTTATAAATACAAGCAATGAGTTCATGCCTTCATGATCTTCAAGTATATAAATGTAATCAACATTTTTCTTCTCAAAGGTAATAAAAGCAGGAGAGGATCAGAGAAGGGATTTGCTTTTGTAATACAAACTGTTCGCCTTGCTGTCACATTCAGTCCCTTCGCTCTTACTCATCCACCCTCTTCAACATCCTAGAGAACCCTTCAGGGATGGAGCAACAGCCCAAAGATTGACGGAGGGTATGGGTTAACATTTTCTGAGCTGTTTCAACTCTGACAATGGAGACTTATGTATTTTTCCCTGAAAGATTTTAGAATAATTTTTAACGTTCAGAACCTAAGATAGCAAAACGCTTATCAAACCATTATGCAATCATAAAACAATGTATTCTCTTGATTTTGAGTTTCTTTATATCCTTTTATTTTATACATTCATTCTCTCTTTCCCTCTCTTTTTTTCTGTTTTTTACTCCATGTAGGAGACATCTCTATTACTTACCCATATTCATTTCTCCTTTCCTTCTAGGCACGCTGGAAAACCAATGAGTTGGAAGGGAACTGATATATGTCGTATCTGTGTGGAGATGTTTAAGTTGACAGTGCAAGACCCACCAGCACTCTCTTTCCCTGAAATTGGGAAAACACATGCTGAGAAGGAGATGCCAAAAGCTCAAAGCAGCCTGGATTACTGAACAACCACATTCAAGGCAGCTACCCTGCTGAGTCACTTGAACTCTCAACTGGCTTCACATGAGCAAGAAATAAATTTTTCTCTGGTCAAGTCCCAACTATTTTAATTTTCTTTGTTACTGCAGTATAACCTAGCCCCTCCTGACTGATTTACTCACTTTGCATTACCTATTTCACCATTTGGGTTTTTGTTATTTAATTTACCCTCATCCTTAGGCACTTCTTCATGTTACTAAACATGCTTGATCGATCTTCAGATTTTAACTTGCCAAGTATACATATATAAAGATACATAAGCATAAATGCTACAAAGAACCAGTTTCAATATAAAGCTAGCAGGAATCTGGTCCATTCAGTGTGAGTCTCAGGTTTCTCACTAGGGGATATGGGATATACTGAGCTACTGCTACTTGAGAAAGATGCCCTCCTATGGCTGGCTACATTCAAAGTGTGTTTATGCCAGAATCAGACAAACTCAGTTTTTAACTCTAATTCCACCACGACAAGTTCTTTGACTCTGAATAATGCTAAACTCTTTCAGTCTTGGAGGAATCTGCAAACTAGAGAAATGATATATCTAACTTAGGCTTTGGGAGTGATTAAAGATAATAAATGCAAAAATATTTGCCATAGAGTTGACAATCAATAAAAGATAAATATTATTATTAATATGTCCTTGTTTTCCTGATAAGATTTTGGAAGTTAATCAGGTTGTAGAGGCTTCAGGGAAGAAAATAAGGGTCCTAATTGTGCCCCTTTTGTTCCCCAGCCTCGATGTCTCTTTCTGCTCAACTCTCCTCTACTGATTTCCCAAATTCTTTCAGAGATTAGTTCCAAAATGTATCTACTTAGGTAACTGAAGAGAAACATGAGCCAGTATTCTTCTCAGACTAATAATAATCTTATTTGGGCAGACAGCACATTTGAATTCCTGGGATGGTGTTTATTTCTTGTATCACACACTGTTCATGTTACTGACATTTGACATGGGACAAGCTTTGTAAAGTGTACTAGGCTTCAAGAAAGCAACATAGGAACATGTTTCCAACCACGTAAGGCACCTGGTCTGAGTTTGGTAAGCGATTAGTTAGCATAGAACCTCTCTGTTGTCAGGGAGAGGCAGTGTGGATTAGTAATTAAGAATATAGGTTCACACCCAAGGTCTGTCACTTACGATCTGTGTGACTGGAAAAATCGTTTTTGCCTCAGTTTCCCTATGAGATTGGGTAACGGTAACGTTACCTACATCATAGTTTTGCTAAAGAATTAAACAATTTTATGTATAAATTTAGAATAACACTTGGCACCTAATAGGTGCTCCATAAGTGGGGCTATAATCCATATTATGATAGAAGGAGATACATTAGAGGGTCAATGATTAGTTTTCTAGAACCTTGGTTTATACCAGCTTCTCAGTTGTACATTATCTGTTGAGTATATATCCTTTCTTATGAGGGTAATGAGAGAATCCTCCAGGGCAACAGACTCCTCAGCTTCTCTTTCTATTTTAAGGAACAGGAGAAGCTGTCTAGCAGTAATGTAAGTAAAAATGGATGCTTAGAGAAATTGGCCAATGGCAAATTTCAGGATTTAGCAACAGCCCAGAATTATAGGTGTTTCTTCACTCTCAAATTTAAAATAACTAAAGCCAAATACAGCTGCTGGAAACATAGGGAAAGTGTGAAGTCTCCAGGCCTGGCCAGTCCTCTGTTTGAATGGAATCAGTGGAGGAGGAGTTAATTGTGAAGGAAGAGGAGAGAATAAGATTACAATAAGCTGGGATACACTGGCGGTGTTCTAGGCCTGCTACCCATGCTGTGGGTTGGAGAACAAAAACCAGCAAGTAAGTTCTAAACCAAGACAAATGTGTTATGAGCAGTCTAAGTCTGTTACCATAAAAGTCGGCCAGTAAGGCAAGGGAGAGGGGCTCCCTCCTTAGTCTGAGGGTCTAAGTTCATGTCCAGGAACTGACGGGAACATCAAGGATGCGGGCTGATGTATTGCATAGCTCTCTGGAAACTTGTTATAAGCAGGCAGGAGAAGTAGTTGGTAGTATTGGCTTGACAGCTGCCCCTCTTCAATAAATTAATTCATATATTTAAACATTTATTAAGCACTGAATATAGGCCAGGCCCGGCCCATTGGTTATGTAAAGAAATAATGATAGGAACAGGATGGGATTTAAGAGTAAGCTGTAGGGGGCTGGCCTGGTGGCCACGTGGTTAAGTTCACGTGCTTGCTCTGGCAGCCCAAGGTTTCACCGGTTCGGATCCTGGGCACAGACATGACCACTCATTAGGCCATGCTGAGGTGGCATCCCACATAGCCCAACCAGAGGCACTCACAACTAGAATATACAACTATGTACTAGGGGTCTTTGGGGAGAAGAAGAAGAAAAAAGAAAAAAAAAAAAAGATTGGCAACAGATGTTAGCTCAGGTGCCAATCTTTTTTTAAAAAAAGAGTAAGCTGTAGGACTTGGTGCTGATTAGATGGAGGTGGTGAGGAAGAGGGGACCTTCTCAGATTTTGTGGACTAAAGAAGCACCAGTTTTGGAGGAAAGATGAGTTTTTAGTTTCCACTGCACTGCACTTGCAAGACCACTAGAATGTGATTTTTTTTTGCCTTTTAAAGACCACTGTTACTGGAATAAGGAAGGCAGAAACCTACCGTTAGTGGTTTGAAGAGAAATTGGGAGGTGAGGAAGTAGAGATAATGATTGTAGTCTGCTCTTACAAGAAAATCATGAAGGAAGACACACTTGGTACTATAATTATAAAGAGACGTGTGGTCAAGAGAAGAATTTTTTTTTAATGAACAAATATTTCAATAGCTTGGTAAGAAGAATAAATCAGGAGAGAGAGACTGAAAGAAATGGTGGACCATTGGCTCCAGAAGAGTCAGGAGTTCAGATCAGGCTTGGAAGAATGAGCATTTAGCTAAAGAAGGAAAACCTCATTATCTGGGATGGGAGAAAATCAGAAGTTCTTTCTACACATGAAGGGAAGAGATTTGTTTTGGGTTCCTCAGATCAAATTGATGGCATTATATTGAGATAACATTTTGGCTAGAAATAAAGGCGAACGTAATGGTTTTTAACGTCATCAAAAGTGTAATGGATGATCTAGAGTGGTTGTATGTTATTTTTGACTGGAGATGGGTAAGAAACAGGTAAGTGACCATTTATCAGAAATGTTTACACATTTGAAGCAGAGCAGCTCATTCCAATGACCCAGTCCAACGCTGATTCTCTGATTTTCAGAAGTTAGTTTACACATTTGCTTTCTACTCTAACACTATCCTAGACATTTTTCAAAGGTGTAGAGAGCAGGCAAACATTGATTTTAAATTAAGCTTGTAGGAAGACTTTAAATCCCATGGTTGTCTTTGATAGAACGGGGAGAAGCGTGTTTTAACCTTTAAATGGTAAGTAAATGAAAGTAGCAATAAACCTAAATTTGGCCATGTGTGTCTTTGTAATGTAAAACAAACTTGAGGACACATTCCCCTGGAACTTATTTAAATAATGGAATTCTTCAGGGTTGTTGAGGGAAAAGAAAAATATGATTTTTCTATTATGTTTCATAGTAGAGATGGTGGTAGGGTGGGTAGAAGGAAGCAGGATGTGTAGATGTTGAAACATCAGTCATTAGCTTCTGACTAGCACAAGGTGGAAGAGGAATCACCCCTCTTATGCTAAAGAGTACAATTCTCTTAATACAATTAACGATTATGTTAATACAACCAACAATTAACAATATAGCGCACTCCTGACTTACATGAGCTTCTCAAATAAAAGCTTCCACTATAGAGACTGATTAATTCTTTTTAGATAATAGTACTGAATCTTTAAAAGCAATCACTAATGCTGGTACTTATTTATGGTGTGTGTACTCCATATTAGATATTCATTTTAGAAAGATTACTTTGAAATCGAGTACGGACTGAAGAGTAGAAAGACTGACAGCAGGGTTCTCTATAAGAAGGCAGGTGCAATATGCTATCCAAGAGGGACAGAGCCAGAAACAAGGTGCATGAGGGGTGAAGGGAAGGAAGCTGCATCTGAGAATAAACATTTTCAAACTCAAGAGCAACTTTTCAAGGAAACAACGTGGATCTAGCATGGACTATTCTTAAATGACACGAGATGGCTCCTAATGATCACTAATTCTTTTTCTGTGTGAAAATAAGTCATACCTTTAATAAAATATCCTCGAATCAACAAAAGCTTCTTTGATGACTTCAAGAAGCCACCAGAGGACGATGGCCTGAAGGGCAGTTGGTGAAGCAGTTTAGATCAAACCCACTACTTTGCCAAGAAGGTCTTCTTAATTTATTGATGTAGATACAGCTATAGATACATAGATATATAGGAAGAGAAGAAACAAGAGAGAACGATAAAGGTAAAATGTTAAAACTAGAGAACTGTAGTTCATTATGGTTCCATGTAGTTTTACCCATTGTAAAAAACGTACTCTTCTGGCGCGTGATATTGATGGCGGAGGAGACTGTGCGTGAGCGGGGGGGGGGGGGCCGGAAGGGTATATGAGAACTCTCTCTAATGGCCGCTCAATTTTGCTGTGAACCTAAAACTACTCTAAAAAATCAAAATCATTTTTAAATGGGTTAGTTAATCAAACAAAAAGTTTAGTTCAGGATAAAGAGAGGCTCAAGGAGACTTTCAATACCCTTAATTTCAAACATACACAAAAATAGGCTTATCCACAAGACAAATGAAAATTTCCAAACCAAGATAGCATTATAACAAATCAAATACTTAAGAAAACATCTAAAATCTTTGCTATAATGACGTTTTCTTTTCAAGAGAGGAAAATCAAAATTCAAGCATTATTTGTCCACAAATAATTTTTAGAGTTTATGGTTATTTTTTTCTAACCACTGTTTTCGTTTTTTAAATTCTTTCTTTTCTTTTCTTTTCTTTTTTTGAGGAAGATTAGCTCTGAGCAAACATCCGCCACCAATGTTCCTTTTCTTTGCTGAGGAAGATTGGCCCTGAGCTGACATCTGTGTCCATCTTCCTTTATTTAATATGTAGGATGCCTGCCACAGCTTGGTTTGATAAGCAGTGAGTATGTCCCCACCCAGGACCGGAACCAGCCAACCCCAGCCCACTGCAGCTGAGCACAGGTACTTCACTGCTTTGCCACCAGGCTGGCCCCATCTAATCACTGTTTTAAATTGAAAATATATAAAATGTGAAAGAGGATTATTCCACGAACACACAGAGGAAGAATTATCCTGAATCTCCTACTACACTAAATATTCCTGAAATGGAAAAAATGCTTCCTAACTTTTTCTGTTCTTTGACACAATTTTAATCATTGAATTATATACTTGGCATAAAATAAGTTTAAATTATTTTATAGTCAACCGTGATAAGATGCTAAGAGGCTAAGTATGTAATGTGCTGTGATTTTCTCTTAAACATAATTATGCCTCCTTCAGACGGACTCAGAGTGCACATCGCACTCAGCTCTGGACCTGTCAGTGAGGATCCTCCCAACTGTTTTATGCCTGATGTTGGGAAAAGGCAGTAACAGCCCCTCTAGCTAAACTCCTAAGAGTCATTAGGAACAAAGATGCAAAGCTCAGGCAGGTAGGAAGTAATTGCTTTTTAGGTAGAAAGTTACTAGTAGGACAAATCTAAATAAAAGATTTGACTACGTTGCAGAAAGTAAAATTACTCTTCAGCCTTTTCAAAAATTTCACTGCAAGAATACTGAGAAGATGCTGTTGTGTCAATCATATGAGCACAAAATTTGCAAGGTGCAAAATATAAGCTAAATCTATCCTCACAATCCAAAATACGTGGTTTCAAGTAAAATGACATCTGCTTCTGACAAACATCTTATAATTACAAAAACCGTATTTTACTTCTAAATAAATAAGTTACTTTCCAGACCATAAATACTTAATTGATCCAACCTAATGACTTCCGTTCAAATATATTTGTCATTGACTATGGATGAAAGTGAGCAATAATGTATGTGAGCCAAACAGGAAGAACTTATTACAGACATAGTATAAGAAGTATACTTATATTTTACTCCCCCCTTGATTCCATGTTTTATTCAGTGACTGTCCCATATTCTGTAGTCTCCCAGCACTTCCACGAAATTTACGAGACAAACACATTCTGCAGAGAAAACACGCTGCTTCCCCCATCTGCCTCTATCTTTATTCATGTTAGGGACACTTTGGAAATAATTTGGAGAGTAAGGAAACCTATGGGAAACCACGGACATTTCACAACCACAAATGACAAGCCCTGACATCAGACAATTCCTAGACACACCAAAGTGAGATGGTCAGATTTAGCAAACAAAAACATAGGACATCCAGTTAAATTTGAATTTCAGATAAACAACGACATTTTAAAAATATAAATATGTCCCAAATATTGCATAGGAGTGCACTGAAAATTACTTTTTACTAAAAACTATTCATTATACCAAAAAGTTATTCATTAAATTTTGTGCATCATAGTGCACTAAAGTTATCTTGTGCTAAAAAATTATTCATTGTTTATCTAACATTAAATTTTAACTGGGTACCCTGTATTTTATCTGATAATCATTTTGCAGATGCAATGTCTTTCTCTCCTATTAGACTGTAGTTCCCTTATGGCAGGAATGGAGTAATTTATACTTGAAAGGTTAACCTCTAAAGCAATGCCTGATACATAATGGATACACAATGGAAATGTGTTGAATGAATGAATGTAAAGGATGAAATTTAAAGAACTGATATAGATAGGCATAGATAGATAGACAGATAATTTACCCTATAGCTTATTTTGTTAGTATAGCTCAATAAAATAGTTCTTACTGGTACTGGCAATGAGTGAAGCCAGAGTTCCAGCCCCACCAAGGTTACTCCTTTGGAAACTAGAATGAGCAACAGCAGAGCTGTTATTCTCTTTCTGGCTACAGCTGTGGCTGTGCAGTGGGTGGAAATGGACACGACCTTCTTTTTGCACATGAGACATTTTGACGCTGACGTGAAACTTTGGTTACACTTGAGGAAACCACAGTTCTGGCTGAAACCCGAGATAAAGACCCACTAGAAGATCCAAGTCTTCAATTGAATATTGAGGAATTAAACAGAGAGTTTATGGTGAAAAGTGAAGAACTCTATGACTCTCTCATGAATTGCCACTGGCAGTGGCAGTTCACTCTAAAATCCCAGATGAGACCCCCACAGAAGCAAGATGTTCATTAAGCTACCCAACTGTCATACTAACTGTATCCTGTTTTGTTATTGTTTTTTTTTAAAAAAGTACTCTCCCAGGAATGTACTGAACTTTGTATGTAACTACAAAATTCCAGGACTTAAATGTGATTGACATGATAGCACATAATGTAAATGAACTTCACTAGCGTGCACACACACACACACACACATATCTAGAATATATATAAAATATGCAGAATATAAAAATATATTTATAAGTATAAATACATAAAATATATAGAGAATATATCTATCTGTATATGGATAAATAGGTAGACAGATTGATAGATCAATTCAGACTCTGAATGAAGGTATGTGGTTTTACAGGTTTATAACTTTAACTCACAATGACTAATATATATTGATCAGGTAATATATCTCAGAAATGACCATGACCCCCATAAAATTGTGAAATGTGAAAACATTTTATACATACAATACGTTTTTGACGTTCCCGCCCTTCAGATGCCTTCTCTTCTCCCACACCTGGGCTTTTGTAATGACCTATTTTCCAAGGACCTGAAGCTCCTGAGCCTCCCACTCCATCACCCTCCCCAGGACTGTCAGGTCTACATTGGCTGGTCCTCCAAGTCAGTGTTCCATTGCCCAGTCACAGAGATTTGGTTGCCAGCCTCCTCCCCATACAAACCTCAATAGCAACTTGACCACTCCTTCAAGGTTGGCTTTTGTGCCTTCCCAGGTGAATGACAATAATTTTAAATGTGAGAATGGAATTAGCAGAGACCACAGGACCCAACTGCCCTTTTCAGTAGGGTAACTTTGATTTCAACAGTTGTTTTGTGATCTGACCCAAAAGAGTGGCTAGTGATGTGACTTTTCCACCAAGTAAGGGAGGAGTTAGGCTGATTTTTGTTATTGTTGGATTATTTCGGCAAGCTAGTGGGTAGACTCGATAACTGAGACCTCCTGGAACAT
Organism: Equus asinus; assembly: GCF_041296235.1. NCBI lineage: Eukaryota > Metazoa > Chordata > Mammalia > Perissodactyla > Equidae > Equus > Equus asinus. The sequence goes on from NC_091790.1 coordinate 177,714,988, forward strand.
CATACACGCCCCAGAGCAAACCTTGTTTCTAAACAGTTGAAGTTCTTGGAAGTATCTTTTAGGGTTCCCTCTTTCTTAGTGTTTTAGGCATAAGCTCCTCAGCTAGAAAACCAGTGTTTCCCATAGTCTCACCCCACTCAATCTGCCCAAATTTAATTCACATTGTTTTTAGAGCATATGACATCACCTTCTTCCATTCTTGTCCCCATCCCCCTTGACATCAATTTTTTCCCAGCTAGTCCTTCTTGATTAATTACACAGCTCTAGGAAACCTCCCCTGACTACTCCAGTCCATATTAGACAATTTCCCTGACTACTTAGTGTACTTCTAGTTTATACACACACTTCTTGCTATGCAAGCAAAAATTTTCTTCCTAAGTGAAAACTCACATGAACAATCATCAATCCCCATTATAATTCCTGTAGAAGTTGCAGCATTTCTATTTTTATTCATGGGAAGAATAAGATCAAGCATCAATTTCTTAACATTTATACGTATTCCTGAATAAACATTCTAGATAGATTTGAAATTTGTTATTACACAACTACAATCAATTCCAGAAGAAATAGCAAATCATGTCATTAGCTCTGCACATTTAACCTTGTGTTCAGAGGCTGTGGATATTAGTGAGAGCAGGGAGTAACACTCGAAATACATTCAGAAAGCAATTTTCTATGCAATAAGCTTTCTTTAAAAATTTAAAGCTAAAGTACTATTTTTGAGACAAGAACACGACACAGGAGTACACACTGTACAGATAACCGACATCAAATGGTTGCTAGGAAGACAAGGGATAATTCCAGAACTTGACTTTCTGTGCCTTAGAGTGGACTCCTGGAAGGCTCCAAATTGGATCTCATATAAGTACAAAAATGTACATATAGCTAAAGGACATATAAATGAAAATCTTTGACAAGCTCATGACTTTTTAAGGCTCAGCGCAGAGAGGCTGACGGAGGACACCACCAGCTGCCTTATCTTTTCATTTAGGCTTCAAATTAGTTCTCAAACGTTTAGGGAACACCTACTAACTGTTTTTGCCTCTGTGCTAGGAGCTGGGTTATAACAACAAATAAGGCAAACTCCCTGCCATCAAGGTTCTCACAGTCTAGTTAGGAGACCGCCATAGAAACAAGCACGTACATTTCCAGCTCTGAGGCATGTATTGTATTTCTTTTGTATATCTTTCAGTCAAGCAATTAAAAAATCTTCCCGCGCGACCCTGTGCGAGGAGGCGCTTGGGTAGTCCCGTCCGGGAGGACCATAGCAGAGTTGAAAGTGCCTCCAAGCAGCTGTGCACAGCAGGACAGTTTGATTGGAGTCTGGGCAAGGGGCAGGGTCTGACTGGTCACAATCAGGGCTGGAGATTATTTGCAGTCAACTGCCCTAGAGCTAATGGGGTCGGAACTACTTTGGTGATTTGGAAAATGGAAAGAGAAAGGAGAAGGGAATCAGTTTGCCCAGGGGTCCCCACCCACTTTCTGATTGGACCTACTTAGCATCTGCAGGAAGGACAACAATAAAATGAAAAACATTTCCAGGGGTTACCCCAGAGGTCAATCACTGGCTGTGCGGGACAATGGGAGTCTGGCCTCCTCTCCTCTTCCAAAGGGCTGAAGGAGTTTTAATGAAGAGACATTTTCTCCGCGAAGATTCTAAACCGCAGCGCGTTCTACTAACTCCAGGGCTGCGAAGCCCGTGGCAGGGGCCGGGGGGAGGGGTGGCGCTAAGTGAATCGCTACACTGGGACCCGGACCCTGAGCGACAGCCGCGCCCCTCCGCCCCCCGCGCGCGACCCCGGGCGAGCCGCACGCTCCCCGCGGCTGCGCCCCCGACCCCGCCCCCGCCGCCGCGGCGCGCACAGCCCGGCCGGAGCGCGCTCCCGGCACACAGGCGCCGCTGCGCTCCGAGCGCTCAGACGCGGCCGCGGCCGCCCAGCGAGACCGCCTCCGCCCGCCCGCCCGCCGGCATGCGCCTCGGCTAGCGGCTCCCTCCCGCGAGCCCCACGCGTCCTTCACTCGATTATTCCTCTCTCTCTCTCTCTCTCTCTCTCTCTCTCGCACACGCACACACACAATCTCACACCGATCTGTACACTGGAGGAGAAAACATTTCCTTCGCGCCCCCTCCCTCTTCATCCCGAGAAGCTGAGGAGCCGCGCCGTGGGGGGCCCCGGACCGTCTGGAGATGCGAATCCTAAAGCGCTTCCTCGCTTGTATTCAGCTCCTCTGTGTTTGCCGCCTGGGTGAGTGAGAAGACCTCGGTGGGGCTGTCTCCGGGATCGTTTTGGACACGGGTGGGGAGATTTCAGCACATTCGGTACTTACTACCGCCGCCATCTAGCAAGGAGGAAAAAGGGACCGTGGACTGGGCATCCCACGGTGTGGGCGGCCGCGCGACTCTTGTCAGCAGCGTGGGAGAATGCGCCCCCTCCCCACCTCGCGCCTCCGCCACCTTCCATCTGCCGGCGGGGATGCGTGCTGCGGCCGCCAGGAGAGAGGTCTGCCTGTCGCCGTCCCTGCCCTCACAGCTCTTCGCCCTCCTCTTTTGCAAAGTGTGAAAAGAGCCTTTTAGATACACATGAGATAAATACAACCTTGGTGCGGGGCTACGTAGTGTATCGCGGTTTTGCGGTTAAGTTCTTGCTACAGATAGGATGGATTTGGATGAAAAATACACTTGCCGGATGCGAATTTAATACACGCACGCACACACACACACACACACACACACACACACACACACACACGCCAGAGCGCGCCCGAAAGGTAGTAACAGGAACAAGTACCAACCTGACTTTTCAGTGTTTTCCAGTACTTTTAATTTAGTCACTTTCAAGTCTGGGCAGTCACTTCAAAAAAAAAGTTTCAATTAAAATTTCTATCAAGTTCTGCCATTGCCACCAAAGTCAGAGAGGACCTGTAGGTTGATAGATGTATTCATGGATTCATCTGTCATCCACCACCTTCCAGGTTACACATTTACTACTGAAATTGCTTTCTGAAATAGCCAGTTAGAATATTTATCTGCCAAGCAGATTCAAGTGTTCTAGTCATTTTCTAGAAGAACTGTTAAGACTGGATTTTGCATTTTAATCAGGAAATGTCTTTTTTCCTTCTTGAAGATGTTCTACTACGATGGAGTATAATTGGTTTGGAGGCATTAACCTAAAAGTTAGAAAATATACCTTAGTTTGTGAGTACACGTATTTTACTTTTTTCAGTTGGAGGATCCCAATTTTTTTATTTTAGATTGTTCATAATAAAGTAGATATTAACCTACATTTTCATCCAATAGATGGTGCTCACAGTAACCTTTAGAAAGAGAAATCATTTTCATGTTTTAGCTAATGAGAATTGCATTGCAAATATGGTAATAATTGCCAATAGCCCCCCAGATACATGGACATAATTTAAATGCCAAAAGGCTTTATGAAAATCCTCAGGGGTGATGTGATATACACGTTTACATTTCAGACTTGCGGGGGAATCTGGTCCTGGTTTTCTCTAAAACCATACATTTGCTTCTGGAGAGGGAAGACGTCTTTTGAAAGTGCTGTGATCATCAAATACACACCTGTTGAATTTACATTTCCATTATCGATCTGTTTTAACAACAAAGCCAGATCCTCTTGGTACTTAGATTATCATTTGAGGTAAATTTCACTGTGGTATGGAAAGAAACCAGAGAATATTGCTTTGTACGCCATGCAAGTCACCTGCCCTGAGTGTGTTGTGAATTTCTTTAACTGAGAGACAATTCGCGTGGCTTACAATTCATCTTTTTAAAGTGTACAAGGCAGTGGTTTTTAGTATATTCACAAAGTTGTGGAACCATCACTACTATCTAATTACAGAACATTTGAACCACCCCAGCAAGAAACTCCATGGACAGTGGTTCCTCACTCTCTCTGACCTCAGGCCTGGCAACCGCTCATCTACTTTCTTCTTCTATAGATTTGCCTATTCTGAGCATTTTATATAAATAGAATCATCACAATATGTGGTCTTTGGTGTCTGGCTTCATTCACTTAGCATAATGTTTTCAAAATTCATCCATGTTGTATCTTGGATTAGTACCCAATTCCTTTTTGTGGCTGAGTGATATTCCATTCCAATATACAACATTTTGCAAAGTCTTTTTCTCAATAAAGCGTTATTTTTAGGTTGTTGTTTTTGGTTATATAGATTTCAGTTTATTAGACATTTTCTTTAATACTTTGATGAGGTAAAATTTAACTGTAAAGAATTAGATTGTTGAAGAATATCACAAGTTTATGTGATAATATTGAATGTAAGCCTGTATTAGAACTCAAAATGTGTTGTATTTGTTTGAGACTGGCAGGTGGCTACTTTTGTTATCCCTTCTCAGTTTAACATTGTTGCCTTCAGGCTGACCTAGGGGCCAGGCAACCTCAAATGGGATGAATGTCTTGATCTCCAGGTAGCACGGTTTGAAAAACAGGCACATTATCTACAAATGAAAAATTCAGCCTCCACTTCAATGACTTTTTCCTCAACATCTGCTGTAGTATCTGTGGATGTGTTTATTACTCATCTGCAGTGTCCTTGGAGCCAGCGAAGTAGCCTAGCATGTGTAATAGAACTCAGGAAAGGTCTGTCAACTGAGACTTGCTGTGCAGGATGACAGTTCGGATACAATTTGAATGTTAGGCTGCCATTCTTACCATTATCCAGGAACAAGTTGTAGAATTCACTAAGGTGTTCCTTTTTAGCAGTTAAGAATGTCTCAATGACCTTATCACTTTCTCTGTCCAAAATGTCTCGGTGTGTTGAATTGCACATATAGACCAATTGCTTCTTTCAAGGAACTCTGCAACCAGAAAAATTCTCATTAGATTATTTGAACTGAAACCAACCCTTTCTTCCCAAATTACTACTGGGGATCACTAGGGAGTAAAGAGGAACATCATGTTTGTTGTTTTGGAGGGGGGGAGTGTTAAATACATCTGTGAGTTCATCCCTCTGGATAATTCTATCAAGATTGACCTCTGGCCTCAACTGTTTTTCCAGAAGTAGCTAAATCACACTTCACTTCGCAAATTTTAGTGTGCATCAGAATCACCTGGAGGACCTGTCAAAACACAGATTGTGGGGCCCACCCCGAAGAGTTTCTGATTCTCCCAGTAGGTCTGGGGTGGGGCCTGAGAATCTCCATGTCTAACCAGTTGCCAGGATGTGCTGATGCTGCTGGTCCACGTCCACACTTTGACAACTACTGAGCTATTTTGACGTTTAAATGTTACCAAACTTTCTGGATTATTAACAAATTCTTATTGTGGACTTGATTTCTGATACCTACTTAATATTTTTTTTTTAAATCACGTGAGTAACACAACATGGAGATTCTTATTCAGAGAGGCAGAAATTAAAGATGAGTCCAAAATAATTCCCTAAGTGAACTCAGACCTTCTCTAAATAATTGAGTGGTTTTGTACTAGGTGGAGAGCTAACGTAATGACTGCACAACTCTAGTTATTATTTAGTCTTGACCCACTGAACAGGTAATGGGGAAAACTGCATGGCTTTCCTGTAAGGAGGCTTAACTGTGAGTCATACGGGAGAGGTAGGTGTTTTAAGAGCTTTTAAGGAATGGTTTCTTTCAACTAATGAGAATTCAAGATCTTTGAATTGAGTGAGTTATAGCCCTGCAAGGAACGCTAAATTCAAATGGTTAAATATTATTGTTAAATATGTAATAAATCAGATTCTGAACTTTTAAGTCCTGTCTTACTGCTTTAAGGGCCACATTAGGCACAAGTTTTACCCAATTCCTCTGCGAGAATTAATTGCTTAATTTACCCTGAGTATGGAATTGGTGGGATCCAATATGTTGTGACTCTCAGCTTGGTCTGTTTATCCTCTGAAAACCAATTGTAACCGGGAATAGAAAATATTCTTGCTTACCCCCCCCCCAGTAATAAATTGTTTCCATTCAGGAAAATTACTTACTTTTGATTTGCAGAGTACCAGTTTTTTAATTTCATCTCTCTCCTTTTTATGTAGATGATGGTTGCTTCCACTCAGGGCTGTTTGCCAAGATAAATCATTTCATTGATGAATTCATTTATGCTCACATGTCTGCACTAGCTATTTGGGAGCCTGCTTAAAACTTTATGTTGTGGGAATTTTGCTTCTGGCAAAAATTCAGGTTTTTCTGGAAGCGTGAGCTACATTTCCCCATTCTTCTTACCCCAGAGAGATTTGAGGTATGTCTAACCTGGTAGCTTTGCTTGACCACTCATTTGCCAACTGTTCAGACTATAGTATGGAAATGGAACCCCCTTCCCCCGCCTCATTTGAGGACCTCAAAGGAGGGGCTTGATTAAGAAGATGAGCTTGTATTTCATTTCCATTTACCATCTACTCAGTGTTTGCTGGTGCATATTTACTGCTGGACATTTTATGTACATTTTCTTGTATCACTCTCCCCGAAACCATTTGAGGTAGGTGTTTTCATTTTTCACATTTTACAGCTGAGGAAACAGAGGCACAGAGAAGTCAAATGACTTACCTAACATCACACAGCCTTTCTCAATCTGTATGTTCCTCTGACTCCCAACCATGAGCCTTTTTCTCCTTTCATTTCTAGGAGATCAGTTTGCTGTTTGGAATTTACCAGCTTGCTTCATATGACGTGTGATGCTACATTTCAGATTCCCCTTTGCATTCTTGAGGATGTCCGTTCATGATTTTCCCTATGTGCTCCCATATTACTTTTTTCAAGAAGTAAAAAAAAAAAATTTTAATTAAGGCGTAATTTACCTTTTCTAATGCGCCATCTTGAAAGTTTTGACAAGTGCATATGGTCATGTAACAACCACTGTAATCCAGATATGGAACATTCTCATCCCTATGATTTTAACTACATGTGTGCTAAGTGCATGACATCTACCAGGCACTAATAATTAAGCAGTGTGTAAATACACAGAGTCCTGATACTCATGAAGCCTACAATCCAGCTGATCTGATTCAATTCCCATGTTGAAAACCTCTTTAAATCTCATTTTAAAGATACTTTCTTTGTTTAGAACTAGTTGAGAATAAGAGTCTTTTCCAAATATCTCTTAGTGTGTTAAATATCTTAACTTTCAAATGTTTTAGAGTGTCTCTTACTTCATCAGGAAGGCCAGTGGGAAAAGTCAGAGTCAATTTAAACAAGATACACGGATGTTTTGACTGTGCTTAAACTTTTAATGTCTTATTAGGAGTCATCCGTAGCAGCAACTTCAGGTTACAAAAGGAAGGCAGTTTTTAACTGTGTTTGTAATTCTTCAGAGACGTGTATAATGTACTGTATAGGCATTAATGGAAAAATGATTCGATCATATTGCGCAGTCCTAAAACACGTATTTAAGAACTGTGCTGTCCAATACGATAGCCCCTAGGCCTGTGTGGTCAGCACATGGGGCAGTGCAGATATAGAACATTTCTATCACTGCAGAAAGTCTGTTGAACAACGCTGTCTTAGAATCAAAAAAAGCTGATCAAGTATCAATGGATAGCACCTATGAGAAGTTGTCAACTACAAAGACTTCTAAAGTCATGAAAATTATTTGAAGTGTTGACGTTATTTAGGCTATTTTTGGCCTATGTTGTGTCAGCTGTATGAAAATCACAGACACATTCTGGCGGCCTTAGTCACAGGAGCAATAGATGAAGAAAGTTTATTGGCCACTTTGTGGCTTTTATAAACTAAGGTTGAATGGGAAAGCTTAGCTGCTAGTTCAAGAGAGAGTGCTCTGTTCCCACAGCACACGTTCCATAATTTGTTCTAGCATTCACTGTATTGTTTTGCAATGTATCTGTCTCCCCCACTAGACTAGCTCCTTGAGGGCGAAGACTATTTCATTCATCCTTCAACTTAGCATTCTTAGATTTAGTACCTATAGTAGGAGTTGAATAAATCTTTAATGCATAAGGTCATAGGGAGAGAGTACTGTGGAGCTTCTTAGACAGCAGTAGCTTTTTGCTATTGAGATCAGCCAGTTTCCTCTGACCTTTCCTTCTTTCGATGCTAATCCCAGTTGGAGAGTTAGATCAGCATTCACCTTGACCCATCCATCTTTAATGCCACTTCTGGCACCAGAACTTCACTTTTTTTGATTCTCCTGGAAATGCACATAAGCATCACCTAGATGCAGACACTATCTGTATGGGAAAAATAAAGCCCCCATGATTGATAAGGCATGTGTAGTGGCAGGAGCAATTTTGAGTGACATTTAATTCTAGATGAGTTGGCACCAATGAAGCTTGGATATGTTGCAGGGGGCGGGGCATCAAGTCAGTGTGTGTGTGTGTGTGTGTGTGTGTGTGTGTGTGTATGTTCACCTCTTAGGGAGAGAGGGCAGTGGGGATAAGGGTGTCAGTAATGAGGAATGAAGCATCTTGAACCCATGAAGACTGTATTTTTTAGTCAGTCAAAAGCCATCATATTGGACTAAGTCCCCTCTAGTCAAACTGACCATAAGAGGTAGTGGCCCAAAGTAGTTCTGGTAACCAGGTAAATGACAGAAAGTACAGTTACGTTATGTGGATATGCATGCCTTTGGAATTTGTCTGTAGTTTGATCATTAATTCCAGAGATGACGTACTTCACCTGCCTTAGCCCTGAATGTAGCAGATGTTCAGCAAAGATTTGAATTGAGTTGAATTCAAATGGAACAAGGCATGGAATGAGTTAGAAATCCTCACAGGAGTTAAAAACAAAAAGAAAGACTTGCCCTTCTATTAGGATCTTTGCTTTATTTTCTTTTCACTCACTACCCTTTCTTTCTTCCGTTCTTTTTTTTGTTGCTATTTCCTCTTTGCCTTCACTTCCTTTAAGCACAAATTTAAGATTAAAAAAACTCAGCATCACTCAGTATCTTGATGAAGAGTTTGATAGGGAGGAGATTGAAGCTATTTGATACCATTATTTAAAAATATTTTTACTGTGTTAATATAATTTAGGGAGCTTAGTAATTAGCATAATTTTAGAAGTATGGGTTAACATTTCTTTCTGCCTAAAAATTCTAATGTGTTAAAATGGGCAGGTTGTCTTTTTTTTGTTGTTTCTGATATTTGCACAGAGATATTAAAGTAAATTCAATTATTCAGGGTCCTGGTTAATGTGAGCTTTCTGGTCTCATTCAGTAAGCATACATCAATTTATGTACACATTGATAAGAGATAAATTTTTTACACATTTCCTTGTAAGTATAGTCTTCATGTATTTGGAATAATTTATTAATTAGTAGGAAAGAAGGATTTTCTGTTAAAATATTCATAACAATGACTACAGGTACCTTTCCATTCTTGGAGAGTCATTCTATTCTTCTTTTTCTCTGCCTTCTCCATTAGAATTTACTCCATAATTTTTCTGTTCTTTCACTGCCCTCACTGGACTGCTTATTTCTTGAATCCTAAAGTTCTAACATATTTAGCTAAAGATGAGTCTAGAATATTACACCATTTCTCTGAAGTGATTCACTCAGTACCTTGCATGGGAATAAAAGAAAATGTTGCTGTTTAAAATGACCTCTTTTAAAGCGGAGATCATGGTCCCCACCAGAGTCCTAATTGTGTGCTTAGAATAACAAAATGCTGCCCAGCTATGAGGAACTTTCTAGCTTTTTTTTTTTTTTTGAGGAAGATTAGCCCTGAGCTAACATCCGCCACCAATCCTTCTCTTTTTTGCTGAGGAAGACTGGCCCTGAGCTACCATCCCTGCCCATCTTCTGCTACTTCATATGTGGGACACCCGCCGCAGCATGGCTTGACAAGCGGTGCCACGTCCACACCAGCGAACCCAAGGCCGCTGAAGCAGAACATGCAAACTTAACTGCTGTGCCACTGGGCTGGCCCTGAACTTTCTAGCTTTTCTCCTGGTTCTCAATCACATTGTCGTCAGATTAAAAGTTATTTCTGTAATGACATTTTCACCCTCTTGCCTTTGACACGTTTTCTTGAATAGGATACGTAAGCGTGGAATCTCACCTGGTATACAGAACTATGCAGAATCGTGGTCTCCCTGGAGAAGCGTATCACACATACGATATCATTGTCATGTTTATTTCAGGGCAAAAAAGGGTTGATAACCATTGAACCAGGTCAGTGGTTCTCAATCCTGGCTGCACTTTGGAGTTATCTGCTGTTATGGACTGAATGTTTGTGTCCCCACCACGTTCCCGTGTTGAAGACCTAACCCCCAACATGATGGTATTTGGAGGTGGGCCTTTGGGAGGTAATTGGGTTTAGATGAGGTCGTGAGAGTGGAGTCCCCATGATGGGATTAGTGTCCTTATAAGAGGAGGAAGAGACACCAGAGAGCCTCTTCTCTCTACCATGTGAGGACACAGTGAGAAGGCAGCCGTCTGTAAGCCGGGAAGAGAGCTCTCTCCAGGAACCAAATCTACCAGCTCCTTGATCTTGGAATTCTCAACCTCCAGGATTGTAAGATAGAAATTTCTGTTTTTTAAGCCACCCAGTCTGAGGTATTTTATTATAGCAACCCAAGCTGACTATACACCTGTGGAACTTTGAAAACATATTGACGTCTGGGCCCCACCTCGGATCAAGTACATGTGTGGGTGTGGGGCCCAGACGTGATTATTTTCTTAAAATTTCCCTGTTGATTGCAGAGAACAGCCAAGGTTTAAAACCACGGATCTAGGTCAACCTTGTGATACTACTAATCTTGGTTCATTTTTCTTAAGGTAGAGATATTGGCAAGTTTCACGCTATCCTAAAACAAAGCTAGTGCCACAGGACAAAGGCCCTGGAAAACTTCCCATCTCTCTCTCCTCCTCTTAAGGCAGTTTTAGTTTCAGAGTAACCCTAGAAGGAGGAGTATGGACTATAGTGGTTGACCTCATACTCTTTGCAAGCCAGAGGAACTTCAGGAGGCCAGACAGTCTTGGAGTTGGTCCAAAGATTCAAGTCAATCAGCAAGTGGGAGGATAACTGAACTAGCCTCCGAGATAGGATTCCAAGTGCATTTGTCAGGACATAGCACATGATATCTTTTGTTTTGTCCATGATAGATATTCTTGCTGTTTCTTTGTCTTGTTTATTTTCTTTCTCCATGCATAATTTGTTAGAGTCAGAGTTGTTTTCTGTTATGTAATAGATATGATTTAGCTAAATTTTTTTCATTTCAGCAATTTATCTGTGTGTGTGTTTAAAATAACATTTACATTGTTTATCAGGACTACGCTATTTATTTTTACTGTATTTGAAAAGCACTAATAGCTCCATTTAAAAGTTACTGAAGAATTTTTTTGGATGGTCCAAACAACTATTTTAATATTCTTAGTCATTAATGGTGAGGACACAAGCACAAATCAATTCTGTGAATCTTTTTTGAGCCTCTTCTTTGTGATAAATATTTCCCTAGAGAGAATATTCCTGTAGTGATCTGCTAAGCCTTTGCAAGAGAGAAAGATCCATACATAAGTAGCTCTCATATATGGCAGAGTTTGCAGAATATGAAAGTGTGAGTTGTATGAGAGTGTAGGCTAAATTCACCTCTGGCAAGGTTTCTAGGAGGAGATGGGGTTGGATGTAGATCCTGCGGGGTGAATGAGTAGGGCTTTGGGGGTCACCGTGGGGGCGAATGGCATTAGTGACAAAAAGGATGGCACACACAGAAAGATGGAATGGAAATGAGAATGTGGTCTTTGGAGGGAAGAAAAAATTGGGAGGGATGTGTAGTAGTTGAAAAGTCTCCAATAGTAGGTAGGATTTCCAATGGCTAATTGAAAGGTTTGGAGTTTGAAGTTTATCCAGCATATAACAGGGAACTATGGAAGGATTTTGAGCAGTGAAATGGCTTAAGTAGATCTCTTTGTTTTAGGATGATAACTCAAGTATCAGAATATAGGGTGGATTGGAGCAGAGTAAGACTGGGAATCAGGAAGCTCAGTTCAAAGACTGTTATCCTGTGGTAGCCAAAGTGGAAATTTGATAGATCATTTGGAGGTATGATAATACCATCCTCCTTATATAATACTTTAATGTTTAACAGGTACTTTCAAATATGTTACCCCATTTGATATAAGTATAATTGGTCTAATTGCTAGGACTTGGTGCCATTCTCTGGTGAGCGAGTCCTTGGTGGTCCTCAAGGGAGTGTCCTCTGTGGAAAGGTGAAGATGTAGAAAGGACCACAGAGTCAAAAAGATATTCAGGGAGGGGAAGTAGAGGCAGCAATACATACAAACTAGAGAAGTTGATAATGGGAAGGGAAGAAGAGAGAGAAATAGAGGATAGTAGCTTGGGAACTGCTCATTCACTGAATAGTAGAACTCCAGATTTGTCACCACAGGACAAAGGAATTGAAGCTAGACATTTCCTCTGAACTGATTCACTCAGTGCCTTGAGAAGCAATAAGAAGAAATGGTGCTGCTTAAAATGATGTATTTTTATCTATTTTAGTAGAGATCATAGTCCCAAAAACTTTTTTCTTTTGGAAAGGATGAGAAGAATTAGGGTATATTTGTAGTGTCAGGCTAATTTTATCAAGTCTAATCAAAACTATTTACTTCATTCACCTTTAAAATTCTTGTAAATACAAGATTTGTAAGTACATTTGTAAATATAAATTTCCTTTTTAAAATGGGCACAGGCACTATTGTGACATTTCAGTCAGTTGTCTGACAATAAATAGGCTTTCTTCACATCCACGATTTCAGATTGCTTGAAGGCTATCATATTCATATTTCATAAAGTGATATCTTTGTAAATTGCTTGCAACTTGTGTTTTACATAAAAGCAGTGCTATGGAGAATAATCCATAGAATAGGCTTCCCAGAACTTGGTTTTAAATTGATTTTAGCAATTTTTTTTCTTCTAATTCATGAAAAGTACTATAGGATTTTGCTATCTACTGTATGTCTCTTAGGCTACATTAAGGATACGTGAAGTGGTAAACTAATGAATCATTCCGTTTAGGAGAGGGATAAAGTGGCAGCTTTGTCAAGGATCGAAATGTAAGCATATTTTTCCCTGTGTAATGAAGAAATATAGCTGTATAAGAGTTGGATGCAAGGCTTGTGTTTACGAAGCATGGTTGATTGGATTATTCCTAAGTAATATTTGGTTATGGTAAATTTTCCTTTGATGGCCTCCAGAGTGGGGAAATGACGTGTGCAATGCATATATATAATATATATTTATATAAGCATTTCATATATAAATATATTTATATGTATATATGCATATGATAAATAAATAAGGATATATGTGTATTTTTTTCTGCTTCTCAAAACTGACATTGCTTTATTTTGAACATTAAAGGATTATATCCTTTGGGAAAATTGTTAAGTTAAATGGTAGGAATTATCCTGGGTATTTTGAACCTGACTTTTTCCTGCCTCCAACATAAAGAAAGGACAGGAAAAAGGTGTGTTTCTTCCCATGCCCTGAGTACAGTGCTCTCGCTCTCCAGAGGGGTTGAGTCCACTTTAGATCAATGGAACTCATTTCACCAGATCTTTATTGAGCAGTTACTCTGTGCTTAACGCTGTGCTTCGACTTTAACAGCTTTCTCTTTGAGGAGTTCATCCGGTTACAGATATAAAATGAACCCTGGTGGGAGCATACCAGAATAGAGAATAATGAAATAAGTGTTAGATTGTATGAATCAGATTTTTTAAGTCTGTAGAAAGTCATACAAAGGAGAGACAAAATAAAGATGTGAATTCGTTTAAAAACTGTCTATGAGCATATGAGCAGCACTTCCTCCTTTGGAATGTGTAACATTTACTGTTTCATCCCATAATTTAAAGCTCTTTTGTGTCCCCCCCCCCACTTTTTGCTATATACAGAAACAAAAAGATAAGCCAGTATTAGTCATTTCATATTATTCAAAGAGAAGCTTGAATATAGAAGTTGGTTGGGTTTTGCATCTCTAGTCTGAAATGCATTTAGTTCTCAATATTCTACCATACCTCATTCAAAATAATAGTGTAAGTAGCAAAATATGTAAGCAAAGTGTGGATGTTAGAACACTTTTCTTGTATGTTTTGTTCAGCCTATTGCTAAGAAAATGTCACATAACTTCTGTAATTAAGTCTTTCCCAATTTGAGGGTTAATTTTTGGTGGTGGCAGCTGCTATTTTATCACAAAGGTAAACTTTTGCTGCTAAAATTTCAGAGTGAGTTGATATGAATGTGATTCTTGCCTAAAAGTCTATAAAAATGAGGCAAGAATTTTGGATATAGATGTCACTGCTGTCTGGAAAATAGATTCTTGGAAAGAAGCACAAGGAATGAAATCACTTTTAATTAGCCAAGAATGGCTAGTACATGTTGCCCTTAAATCCTTTAAGATATAGCACAATCTGGGCATCATCCATCAACAAGAGAGTATCCCATAATGCTTCTCACTTGCCTACGTCTCCAACTTACTTTCTTCCTAACCTTTCATTACTTCTTAGCTGCTTAGTATTCTTGGCAGAAGAATCCAGAAAACACAAGATGCTTCTTAGTTCCTCAATAATTTCTTCAAAATTTTATACCAACTCCTCCACTCCCCCAAAATGATAAAATACCCATAAGAAAGTACACTAGTTGCCTATTTGGTGGGAGCTTTTTAACCTTCTCAAGGGAGCTCCTCCTCCTCGTCTTCCTCCGTCTCCTCCTCCACATTTTTAAATTAAAATCCTACAACATCTGTCAATTACAAAAGAAATCTTAATTTTTACAAACATGATGAGAGATTAAGCTGTATTAGATTCAATGGCATTCAGGTAAGTAAAGATAAGAAAATATTTAGCCAAATAGTCTCTGTACTAATGGTAATGGCATATAAACTCTTTAACCGTGAAACAGATTAGGTCTTCTCTCAATACTGGCAGAGAAAGTGTGCCTCCAAGCAGCAAGTTTTCCCTTATAAATACATGGGGAGTGCTGGCTTGTTTAGTGTGAGGCTTTGAGACTCTCGTACATAGTCTGCTGGAAATTCGTTTGGGTGATTGCACTACTGGAGAAAACTCACTGAAAATAGGTCATCAAGAAAAGATTGATATAGACTTTCTTGTGTGAAAGTAATTAGGCTTGTTTATTGCATTCTGCTACAATTCAATATGCCAGACTATGCAGTTTCAGTGAGAAAATATGTTCACATATAATCCCACTTAGGATTTGTAGACTCGAGTTTAGGTTTCCAGTGATTGATGCTCTCAGGATGCTTGGGTGGTATTTAATAATAAAGAATGAAAAGTTTTTTGCATATTATATATTCTTTCTCACTCACCAAAAAATCTCAAACACACATAATAGTTGATCAAAACACAGCTGGAAGTTCCACTATATTGAATATCACACACACACACACACACACACACACACACAGAGCCATGAAAATAGCAACAAACGCATCCCCTGTTAACCTAGAAAATCCTCACCTACGTGTTTTCTTGCTAAAATGTGTACAGTTCAGTGAACACACTATAATCATGACTTACTTGACATAAATTATTGCTTATCCAAGACCAGTGTTAAAAAGGCCTTTTGCAAGTTTGTCGCAGTGGATATTGAAATGCTTTCAGGAACTTGCATCTTAGGAGAAGGACTATCCTTTTACATTGTGTGTTTCTGTAATTCTCAGAAAGAAATTCTTCTGCGACTGACTGTAGTAGTGAAACGCAATAGAGGAACAAGAGTCTCCATCCATGGAAACCACTGAGAAAATAACAGATAGGATTTTGTGTTGTTCCTACACATTATTGGGAAGGACCCATAGGTTCATATGACTCTTGGTGTCGTATGATGCCCTCCCCAAGGCATGCAGGGTCCTTCAGAACCTGAACTCAGGCTACCTGTCCAGCTTGACCTGAACCTCTGCACCTGCCCTCCTTCACTTTGGGTCAAGCTTTTCCTTTTTCTTTGGTGGCTTGCGGCCCCTTGCATTCCTAGTTGTCTTTCATCTCTACTGTGAAGCCTTCTCTAACACATCACTGCTGCCTGCCAGAGAGGGGGAAACACCACTAACATTGTGTTTCAGTTGTTCCCCTTGCACTCTCTCTTGAAGGAGTCTAGTCTCAAATACAGGCGCTGTAGATGTTGATACACACACTGGGCTCTAAAGATCCCTGGCCCATATCGTAGGTGCTCAGTAGATACTTGTGACATAAATCAGTGAATGAAATTCCTTCCAAAGCAGTCACTTTAAAAACAGAAAATACAATAGGATCTATCCAGTCAAATGTTAAATATTGCCCCCACCTCAACTCATTCAGCACACTCTTGAGCAGAATAAGAGACTTGGGTTTGCATTTCCAGCATTCGGAATTAGAATTCACTTCACCCTCAAGTTCACTCAGTCCCTCTTATTTTAAAAAAGTAAACTAAAAGTAGGTCAATCAAACCACATTCTCATTTTAACAGATCCAAGAGTCTATATAGATTTTGGGCTGAATTGGCACCCGATCATGGACAACTTCCTAAGGGCTTTTACTCTTGGCATTCAGACTTTTAGGAAAGAAAATTAAGTGATTGGAATAGAGTACAATAGTGAATGCAGAAGAAAGGAAGAAAGATGACTGTGGCCAGAAACATGAGAGAAAGAGAACTATAAGTTTCTTTATTCTAAGTAGCGGTGGGAGAATCCACTTGTTGGCCTGCACAGCGGATGCACCATTTCTGTGGCTAAGTTTCCCCTATGTTTCCTGTCAACCTAGGGTTTTAATGAAACAAAGAGATACCGGATCCCTCTCGCTAACACCTCCACATCCCTCCAACACCCCAGCTAGTGCCAGCCAAGAGCATTTCTCTCAGCTCCTTTTATCCTTTCTTTAACCAAGAACAAGATCTGAGATATGTGAGATCCTGCTTGATTCAAGTGTAGAGAAAGCTCTGTGTATTTTACAGCCACTGGTTACCTGTTGCTGTCAATACTGTATTGTCAGCATTTTATCATGGCTCTCATGCTTTAAAATTTTTTAAAGCATAAGTTTTATATTTATAGAGTTAAGCTATTTTCCTTGGAAAAGAGAGCCAGTGTTCTTGACACCTCGAAGTCTTAAAAAATGTGAGAATAGCAGAATTATGCCCTGCCCTGCTTGGGGACCCATAAAGGATATTCTAAAACTATCTTTTGTGACAAGAATCAAAGTTTCTCCTCTTTGGGCTGCTGACCTTGTTTACAGTGTAGCTGGAGAGTCCACAATAATGTGTAAAACATGAAGAGATTATGGAAAAATAGATTGCTAAAAATAAAAGTCTATCAAGATGGGGAAAATATTTAGTGAAATACTATAGAAGTTAGTGTTCTGTTCAACAAAAATAGTTTCAATATTTGTGAGACAAATAGAAGTATTTACACAGGCTTCTGTAAATTCCCAACTCTGTGAACAACAATGATAAGAAAATCCAATTCAGGAAAATTTATCCTGGTTAGAATAGGACAGAGGACCCACTAAAATACATAATCACTTCTACTGGAAAAATGGTTTTTATTTTTAACTTAGTGTGAATTGTACTGATATTGAATAATAGATGATTTAAGAAATTATTTGGAAATGTTTGTTTTAATATCCCAGGACAGAATATAATCATTATAATTTAATAAATATAAAATTAAGAGACAGCAACACACCTGTGGAAAATAATTACAATACTCAGCTGTTTAATTAAAAAAAGAGAGTGCTTATTGAAATAATGATACTTGATAGAATATTAACAAGGTTATTAAAAGTTTAAAAAGCTGTTATTTTATTATATGATAGCTAGTAATAGCAATATTTGATCTGATGAAGGATTGGCAGATAGCTGTAAGCAATGATTAAAGTTCCTGTGGGACTTACTTTGGGAAAATCGGGTTTTAAAATACAATTATATAGGGAATGAGTGAATTTAGTGAAGTTTTAATATTATGAGCACAGAGAAGAATTGGGTGGATTTAACATTAATTTTTAAGGGATGTGATATTTTCATCCTACTGTTTAAAAAGGCTTTAATTAGGGGGCTGGCCCCGTGGCTGAGTGGTTAGGTTCGCGCGCTCCGCTGCAGGCGGCCCAGTGTTTCGTTGGTTCGGATCCTGGGCACGGACATGGCACCGCTCATCAAACCACGCTGAGGCAGCATCCCACATACCACAACTAGAAGGACCCACAACAAAGAATATACAACTATGTACTGGGGGGACTTTGGGGAGAAAAAGGAAAAAATAAAATCTTTAAAAAGGCTTTAATTATTTTAGTTATTTGAAATGAGGCCTGGGTCCAACATTCAGTATGAGAAGCCTTGCACCGAATTCAACCATTGTGGTTATGGTTCTTTGGAGGCAGTATTAGTCATAAAATTATGTGTACTCTATGATTTTGGAAAAGCGTAGTATGACTTGGGGAGTTTTTGATGAGAAATTGTCTTCTGTGACAAATCAGAAGGGGCGATATAATATTAGGAAATGTAGATAAGAGTTCTTTGAGTGACTTTGGAAGGACTTTCTCCCGTCCTGAAGCAAGGCTCTGGGAATGCTTACAGCTAAAGGTCACATCTTTAGCAATAGAATTTTTTTTTTTTTGTATTATATCCATTCGTAAATAAAGCATTGGTGTTTTCTTTCAAATTATTAGCTTAACATATGATAATACAAATTAATCAGTAAATGTGGTTAAAGTAATGGATATTTCTTCACATGCTGTCAGTCTACCATTAAAAAAAACTCCTCTCAACTTCTGCCTCATTTCTCTCTTTCCATTTACAGCTAAACTTTTGGAAAGTGTTTCCTATACTCACCATCTCCATTTGCTTCTGAACCCACTCTGAACAGGATTCTATTTCCACCACTCCATAAAACTGTCCTCATCAATCTCACAGTGTCCTTGACATTGCTCCATCCACTAGTCAATGTCCTTGGTCCTCATTTTATTGACCTACGAGCAGCTTTTGACAGTGATCACTGCCTTTCTGGCAACACTTTGTTCACTTGACTTCCAGGACAACACACTTGCCTGGTTTTCCTGGCTGTCTCACTGACCACCTGTTTTGCTGCCTACCTCAGTCACTTCTGCTGATTCCTTCTCATCTCTTGGCTTCTAGACATTGGAGTCCCTGAGACTCATTCCTTGGGACTCTTTTTTCTGTCTACACTCCTTGCCCAGTTATCTCGTCCCTATATTCTCTACATGGGTGACTCCCAAATTTATATCTCTAAACCAGAACTCTTATCTGAACTCCAGAGTTGTATATCCAACTGCCCACTTAGATATTAATATACCTCTCCAACTTGACATGTCCAAAATTGATCTGCTCTTCCTCCCACCCCAATTCCTAACTTCCACTGCCTTCTTTATCTCTTTTTCTTCTTTATCTCAGTAAATGACAACTTCGCTCTTGCAGTTGCTCAGGCTAAAAATCTTGAAGTCATCTTTGATTCTTCCTTCTTTCTCACAACCTGGATCCAATCTACAAGCAGACTTTTCCTGAGTTATCTTATCTTATGACCTCCATGCACTGCTGCCATCTCTTCAGCCTCCATCATCTCTTGCTTGGGTTATTGCACTGCTTTCCCAGTTGGTCTCCCTGCTTTGCCTCACAAATCAGTAGGGTGATTTTGTTCGAATATCCTGTCACTTCCCCAGTTTACCGTCTCACTCCGAATAAAAGCCAAAATCTCTACAGTTTTCATCAAGCCTTGAATGATCTGGCCTCCTTTCACTTCTCTAATTGCCTGCCCTGCTCCTCGCTCCTCCCTACTCCTGTCCTTGCCTCACTGGCCTCCTTGCTGCTCCTGAATCACCCAGGCACGTTCTCCTCCAGGCTGTGTTTTTGCTGTGCCCCCTTTTGAAATGCCCTTCTTCTATATCTCTTGATGGCCCAACTCCTCACCTCCTTTGGTTTTGCTCAATGTTACCTTTTATTGAGGACTTTCCTGGGCACGCTATTGTAAAATTGTAACCACTTGCCTCCCCCAAATGCCCTCTGTCTCCCTTTCTTTCTTTTCCTCTTTATACTTATCACTTACATATAAAATTTTAAATTATGTTATTTCTGTGTCTCCCCATTAGATTGTAAGTCCCCTGAGGGTTTGTGTGTGTATTTACTCTCTAGCCTCAGTCTCCAGCACAGTGCCTGGCAGTGTCTAGGTGCTCAGTAAATATTTGTTGAATGAATGAATAAATAAAACAACCCCACTTTTTAGTTGGATTTTGCTTGAATTCTATTTTGGCTGATATCACCATGTCTTTCTTTAGTTTGCATTGCCATATATAGCTTAAGCTATCCTTTTATTTTGACATTTCATGTAGCTTTTCATTAAATGACCTTTGAAAACACCATACAGCCAATTTTTGGCTCTATCTGAAATCTTAGTGTATTTTTTTCAACATCTTTCCTTCATCTTGTGTTGTTATTTCATATTTATGCATCCTCATTGGTTTGCGTACTCTCTGGTTTTTGCTTTATGCACTGTCTAGTCTTTGCATTTATGTTTTCCTGGGTCATATTTTTAATTCTTCTTTAACTTTAACTAGTAGAATGGCTTAAAACCTTTTTCTCTAATTGTCCGAAGGAAAACTGTTTATTTGAATCCTTCTCTATCGCAGACATGAAATGCCCTACCCACCACCAACACCTTCTTCCCACACCACCAGCCGACGTCCTCCAACTTTCTCTCTTACTGTTACTTGGTATTGTAAATACAAATTTGTTATTTTAAATACAGAACATTGTTACTAAGCTATTATTTTTTGCATTTTTATTTGGACATTCAAAATTAGTTCAGCAACCAGCTGTGTAACATATATCTGGATTACCTTTTATGACTTAGAGCTTACACTTTGTTGTTTTATACCATAATTTTATCAGTTTTGGTTGGAATCCTCCTTGAATTGTTTAAAGGAGACTTAGGTGACCTGTTTTCTGTATCAAGACATATATGTTAAAGTCTTTTTCTTGACATATGAAAGACAACCTGGATGGACATGAAATTATTTGGTTACAACCTTCTTTTTACAAAATATATGGCTCTGATTTTTTATAGTATGGCATTTAGAGTTACTGGGAAAAGAATGGAGTGTTCCACCCAAAGCCATTTCTTTCCTACCAGAGTGGCTGCAAAAAGAAGGCAAGGGTGGGGGGAGTGGAGCAGTACCCTGGTTTCTCCAAAATGCAATGCTTGTCTGGTAATGAGAAGGGACACACCGACTTCTGATTGTTTGGGACATTAGACCTCCAGATGTACCTGCTTTCTCTCCATAGTCAAAATAATTAAATACATTAAAAATTATGTATTTGCAACTATAAGGGTTAACATAATTATTTCACAAGTATTACATATGGCTTTTCTATGTCGCCATTTAAAGAGTAAAGTCATTCTACTTGATATATCTAGAGTTCTGGAAGAATTTCTCATTTATGTATACACACGTGTATATATGTGTGTGTGTGTATATATATATGTATTTCATTCAATGACTCTTAAGAAAACAATCCAGTCTTTCTGAAAAGGCGTTGGGATTTGACCCAAAAGAAAGATAATAGTCATTTAAGACCTTTCAAAATGGGCTAACCTTTTAACCATATATAACATTTTCTGCATGATAGTGAATTTCCTTATTCTTTGGGAAAGTCTTTTTCACCACTATAAAATTATCATTGCAAATCTTCAGAAATTATATAAAATATACAAGAATGTTTCACCCATAATTCCATCAGAGATAAATATTTTTAACATTTTGTTTTACCTCTTTCCTGATATTTTTCTGAGTAGACACACACACACACACACACACACACACACCACACAAAGGGAGGGAGAGAAGGGGGAGAGAGAGAGAGAGAGAGAGAGAAGCATAGATTTTAAACAAAAGATTGCCCTGTACAAATGGTTTGGTGATCTGCCGTTTGAATTTAAAATATAATGAATAATTTGTCATGTCATTAAACATCATGATTTTAAATTGCTGAATTAGTTAGAATATTGTTTGATTGTATGTGGAAGAAACCCCAAATGGCTTTGTGGCTCAAAGAAGAATCAAGTTTATTTCTGTCTTCCTTGTCAGTCCAGACTGGTGGAGCTCTCTCCTCCAAAGTCAGTGGAGATGGTTTACACTCTACAGTGTCAGAACGCAAGGTCCTTTATCTTGTTATTTCACCATCTCTGGGGTGTTATCCTCTTCCCCATGTCCCTGAGGTTCACAACCATGTCAGTATGCCAATCAGTGGGAAGGAGAAATAGGGGAATGACCTGGCCTACATTTTCACTTTAAAGATGCAGAAGAGAAGTTGCACTTTTCACTTTCAGAGCTTATCCAGGTGTCTACAAGGAAGACTGGACAATTTAAGTTTACTCTGGATGGCCAGGAGCCCAGCTAAACATTTTATTACTGTAGAAGAAGGGGAGAATGGTTATTGGGGGAACAATTAACAATCAGTCAAAATAGTATTCCATTAAAGTATGTTCTGACCAGTTGTTTGCTGTTATTCACAATGTATTAATGAACATCCTCATACTTCTGTATCTGTTCCATTGTAATATTAACTTCTCGTTGACAGCCAAGATTTTCTGAATATTTATCAGATGCCAGATACTGTGCTAATTATATATATTTTCTCAGCTAAATATAATAGTCTTATTAGGTGGCTACTCTTCTTTATCCTCATTAAGGGATATGACTGAGGAAATCGAGACTTTGAAGAGTAAGTTTTCTTTAGAAAGCTTAGAAGGGTAAATGAGACAATGTTAAATAGCTCAGTCACATTCAGAGGCCTAATAAATGGTAGATTAACATGAGATTCAGATCTAGGACTGTCTTGACTTTTGAGTCCAAGTCCTAACTCCTATTGTCTGATTATTTTTTTTTAGGGTAAATTATTGGGACAGAAAGTTATGCCACAAAGGTGTGCGTATGTCTAAGGCTGTTGATTCACATTGTCAAACTAGCCTCTGGAAAGAAGATACCAGTTGATGCTTCTATCGATGGTGTATCGGAGGGTCCTTGTGCCATTAGAGATTTAAGAGGCAAAAAAAAGGAAAGAAAATCCACTCATTTTAGTTTGCATTTAGTTTACATTTTATTTATTGGTGAATAATAAGGTTAAACACTTAAATTCATATTTATTATTGTCTATTTCTTTTGTCGTGAATTGCCTTTTGTGCAAATCTTTTGCTTTTTTATCCCATTGAGATATTGTTCTTTTACTTAAGAGTTATTGTATATTATGTATATACATATATATAAAATTCAGATTTTACCCCATTTCTTTGAATTTTGATATACTTTATTGGGTTGGGGGAGGATGTATTGTTTACATTCATTGTTCTTGCCATATGTAAAATAATTTTGGAATGTATCACTCTGAAAGTGAATAGACTTTAAAAGTGAAAGATAGCCTAAAAATGTCTTGACAGTTAACTCTTGCCTGAAAGTATCACCCTAATTTTAAAAATGATAATCCCTCTCCTGGAGTGTGGAGGACGGAAGTGAAATATGATGTCTGAACCCTTTTATTTGCATAAACTGATGACCTTTTTTATTTAAGTATTTTTAGTTATTTTGAGATCCAAATGCTTAGAAAAGATGTTGATATTGTTTCTCTTCTAAAACAAAGGATGCGCCCTGGGTTTTTGGGTCCATAAGAATAGACATTGGCCTAAAACAAGTCTAGCTGTGACCATAATGAGAAAAATAAATAAGACCTGTCTCTTCTAATCTTGTTTTTGCCCCTAATCAGTCTGCAGGTGTGGAATAATCATCGTTATATATTTTTTGGAGACAGGTACTAGAATTCTAGTAGTTTTAGAAAATAAGACGCCTAGGCTGTTGACAGTTTTGGGTGGGATTGATCCTATGAACTGACTGGAATTCTTGCAGACCACTTGCACTAAAAATAGCAATGCTCCTTTTTTTTTGAAGATATTTATTGAGATATGTAAACAATAGTATTTTAAAGGAAACGTGAACTATAGGAGAGAGTAGAGATTTTTATAGATGACAGGATGTTGTGAAGCCTTAGTGTATAAAGTTGTTTTATTGTAGCCATTGCTACACTTTTATGATTCCTCTAGTGTTACACACTATCGATCCCAGAAATAAAGATCTCTTTGTCTTAAAGGATCATTTGAGAGTCTTCTTGATGATTCCAATTGGCCTTATGAGGGAAGGATGTAAAAGGAATTGGCAACCTACAGGCTGTACACCAAACAGTTTAAGGAAATAATTTATAAGGCAATATAAAAGAATGAATCTTTCAGACACCCAGGCAGATCTCAAAGAAAAGGAAGTTTAGCTGAGCATCTTTCCCCTCCTTGATGTATTCTTCTCCTCTCCTCCCCAGACACATAATGCTTCAGGCTGCACTTGGAAGGCCAGCATCCACTCTTTCTGCGTCTTCTCCGGGTCCTTCTTGCCAGGAGTTCTAGGCTCTCTAATTAGCCAGCTGTTCTGCCTCTTTTCCCAATCAAATCTCCATTTCTTTATCTTGACTACTCAGTTGCATATTTCTTCACCAATTATCTATCTGATCAGTGTAATTCATGCTGGACTGTAAATGACCAAAATTAATAAGGACATATGTACATTTTAAAAGAGAAGCACATTAACGTCGATGATTGTGTAACTGGTATAAGTATAAATATTTTTGAGGGGTTGAGAACTCAGGCTCTTGGGGGTGGGATGTTTTCTGTAGCTCCGTACCTATGACTCCAACCTATTTTTCCCTCCGTTGGCAGTTTGCCTTCATTTCTAGGTTGGTAGTGAGTTTATTTAATAATCAACATTGCCTATGTGAAGAGAGACATTAGCATGGTTAATATTTTCATTATTAATAATAACCATTTGTTGAGGCATTCATGGTACCAAACACTCCATGTCTGTGCTCTCCTATAATATTATAATGCTATGATAGACATTATTGTTGTTCTCCTTTTTATTTGTCTTTTAGCTTCCTTAAACTCACAACTGGAAGGTGGCAGAGCTAAGATTTGAACCCAGGTCTGCTGATTCCAAAGCTTCTGCTTTTAACCCCTGTACCGTTCAGTGAAAATGGCTTTATTCATAATAGTGATTGGAGCTAAGGTTTGACATAAGTTCATCTTCGCATACACATTTCAAAGAACTAATCTCTTTGGGGAAAAAAATGTAACATGATTTTTTCAAAAACCAGAATCTTGAGTTTTTTATATTGATACTTTTGGTTTCAGGCTTACTACTGCCATGATGCTTTCAGAAGTATGGACGTTTCTCATTGTCATTCTTCTACCTCCCTTTGTGCGTTCCTTTCCCCTCATAGCCCAGAGCACAATGCTGTCTGGTGGGTTAGTCTGTCCCCTTTGTCACTGCCTATCTTAACACCCATATTTCACCAAGATGCCTCCCTTTAGCTAGCTAGAAGGGCTTCTTCACTTCCCCCACTAAGAGGGAAACCTGAGCCACAGTCTTCTTGCCTTTCACAGCGTTTCTCCACCTACAGTAGTGCACAGCAACTTTCTCTGCCTCTTTCTCCAAGCAACATGCAGTGAATACATTTACTGATCCATATGCAGAAGGAGCAACTGATCAAGAAACACTAAGTGATTGTGGTGGCCAGAAATACAAAGTAGCATGATGGTATATAAGTCAGAGTTATCCATTTCATGCATTCATTACTCATTCAACATTCAATTAGCGGTTATTTTGGTTTTTGCTGAGGAAGATTAGCCCTGAGCTAACATCTCTTGCCAATCGTCCTCTTTTTGCTTTAGGAAGATTAGCCCTGGGCCAACATCTATGCCAATCTTCCTCTGCTTTGTATGTGGGTTGCTGCCTTAGAAGGGCTGATATGTGGTGTAGGTCCACATCTGGGATCCAAGCCCACAACCAAGGCCACAGCAGTGGAGTGTGCTGAACTTAACCACTATGCCATGGGGCCAGCCCCTCAACTAGAGGTTTTAGTTGTTTTAAAGATTGGCACCTGAGCTAACAACTGTTGCCATTCTTTTTTTCTTTTCCTACTTCTTCTTCCCAAAGCTCCCCAGTACATAGTTGTATGTTCTAGTTGTGAGTCCTTCTAGATGTGCTATGTAGGGTGCCGCCTCAGCGTGGCTTGGTGAGTGGTGCTAGGTCCACGCCCAGGATCCGAACCTATGAAACCCTGGGCCACTGAAGCAGAGCACACAAACTTAACCACTCAGCCACAGGGCTGGACCCTCAACTAGAGTTTTAAAGAACTCATTATTTTCCCTAAAACCTTACAATATGGTGATGGATCCATTGGATAACTTAGTTTCAGGGGGGGAAGAAAAGGACAAGAAGAAGAAGAATTTTTTTCCAAGTAGGAAAGTAACGTCCATTGGTGGTATATTTAAATGCTATAATAGCAGAAAGTGATACCTGAAAATGTGTAGAGAGAGGTATGGCCTCTTCTGGTGCTGAAACAACAAACCATATAGGCCTTTGGAGACATCCAAAAATATGTGCACCTCTCATAGATTTCACCCTAGTCACTGGATTCCCTTCAGAGATTCCCTTTTAACCATGGAAGTATTTGATGGGTTTTCTCATGTACTACGCTTGGTGTTGGTATGAAAGAATTCAAAAGAAGCAGGACGTAGATGTTTCCCCATTCCAAAAATGTTTTTGTTACATACATTTCAGAAGGTGTCTCTGCTATTAAAGGAGTTTCTTGGAAGTCTTTTCAGATGCTGTTTTGGGTAATTATAATATAGATATAATAGGTATCATTTCTGTTATATTCAAACTATTTTCTAGAGCATGAGAAGCTGAAGTTTGATGTCAATCCTTACTGGGTTTTTTTTTTTTTTTTTGGAGAATCGTGTTTTTCTTCCTTGCAAGTGGCAAATCCCTTTGTACTACTACACTTCCTTTAGGTAGATGAAAGAATAATCTTGAATGCGCTTCTTTTGAGTAAACTGAGAAGTCTTCGCAAGAGGTTCTGCTGAATACTCTGCTTGCTGATTTATACCTCAGAACAAGGTGGATGCTACTCTAAGAACAGGTACAGCTTGCTGCAAAGAGAAGTATCTCATGTATTTATAATCCACCAAGGGTGCAGGGCAGCTCTTGGTAAGTAGTTCAGATTGATTAGCTTCAGGAGAAACACTAATGCAGGGTGTATATGCGAGAAGTGAAAGAAGGCATGGAGCTGAGGAGTTAATGATGGGAGGGCTTGAGGAATTGCTCTGAGCTGACACTACGGAAAGAACCCAGCAAATCCAACCTAATACTTCGGTTTATCCATTATCATAAAGCCTCAGATTATTGCTGTGTTTTAAATTTTCCTCGATAAAAACCTGCCGTCATTGTTTTCTTCTTTCTCTCTCAGTTTGTCTTAACGTTCAAGTCCCAGGGTATTAAAAATTTCTTAGCTCCAAAAGCACTTCAGTACTGATGGCCTTCACTGGACTGAAACAATAGGGACGGGAACATATCTCTATGTTCTTCGTCTTCTTTGCAAATCCTTCTAGGCATTACAGTTCATAGCCCAATTCAAATTGATTACATTTGCTTTCTATCCTGACTCAAGCTGTCTCTAGCTTCTAACACTTGGAAATGTATTCGTATATGATTTCCAGATCTCTCAAATACGTTTTCTGCATCTTTCTTGCTTCATTATATTCTTAATATTTTATATGTAACACTCTGAATATATGAAAGATAAATTCCACTATCTGTACAAGTTCAAAACTTGTTTTTTATGTTGTCAGAAATTTTATTTTATCTTTAAGGTTACTGAAAGCTCAGAGTTCGTTTGAAATGAATGATCAGTTATGGACTTTATCTCGTTTTTTCAGACTGTCTCTCTCCTGAAAAAGCTTGGATCCTGGAGCTCTTAGAAGTTAGAGCTGAGGATAGGAGTGGGTGGGTGGATGTGGACTTGGGAGAAAGGGAGACCCATGCCTCAGGCCTGGGCAAGGACCAGATCTTATTGGAAGGCTTTGTAGCTCTGTACAGGCCAGGCTGTGACCGTGGAGCAGCTTTCAACTGGAGTTTGACAGATCCCCTGAGGCAGAGTTAAATGGAGTATATATGGATTGAGGGGGCCTTTATGGATTATTGGAGACCAGCTAGGCGCCTGGGACAAGGGAGAGGTTTTGTTTTTTTTTTTTTTTTTGAGAAAGATCAGCCCTGAGCTAACTGCTGCCAATCCTCCTCTTTTTGCTGAGTAAGACTGGCCCTGAGCTCACATCCATGCCCATCTTCCTCTGCTTTATATGTGGGACACCTATCACAGCATGGCCTGTCAAGCGGTGCCATGTCCACAACCCAGATCCGAACCCGCGAACCCTGGGCTGCTGAAAGGAAACGTGCGCACTCAACTGCTACGCCACTGGGCCAGCCCTGGGAGAGTTTTTAAAGTAGAGGCAAATTCTGGAAATATCATTTGTGATTCAGGACCTAGTTGTGTAATAGCAGTGACAACTGTGTTCTCCGTGGGTGAACATTGGGGCATGTATTGCTCTTGGAACAGACCCAGATTCATTTTCTGGAGAAAATTCTGGCCTAGTCAGTAGATAACCCTCATGGCCTAAGTCTGAGCAAAGGTGAGACAGCCATTCACTGAGGCAGAGCAGGACACAAGAACAGGCATTGAAACCTGAGATACAGGTATCAGGAATCCGTATTTGGTTTTCAGAGTGGAGAGGTCAAGTTTGGAAGCTGGGAGGAAGTAAGAAACATGACCAGGGAGAGGGTAAATAGAAAGAGTGAACCGAAACTAGATGCCAAAGACACGATAATAAATATGAACCAGGGTCAAGCCCCGGCAACTCAGGAAACCAGTACAGCCCCGGAGAGACCTCTCATCCTTCAGGAGAGAGTACAAACACTACCTCAGCTCTGATGCCTGGCTCTGTCCTGAGAGAGTCACTCCCTCTTCTGTGAAACCATATTGTTCTGATGTGCCTTTTGTTGCTTGGATCCCATTGTATGGAAATTGTTTATACATTTTTCTTCCCATTCTAGTCTGTGAACTCCTTGGTGCCAGAGACTAGCTTACGATGGGGCATATCAATGAAGTTGACTTCACAAATAGATCCTGGGGGTCTCTTTATCTGTAGAGAGAACCAACAAATAGCCTTGATATATTGGTTCATTCTGGATTATGGTTAAGGGTGAGTTGTGTTGACCCAGTCTGTTCAGATGCCTCTCCCTGCTGCTGTAAATCTTTGCATTGGTCGAAGGGCATAGGAAATATGGACATACCTGGAGCCAGAAGTTGTGTTTATGTATTTTTTGATTGGCACTGTGATCAGCTTTTGGGATACAAAATGAAGATTATGAAGTCCCTGCTTGTAAGGTCTAATACTATGCATGATGACCACTGTTTCCTGCACATGACCTGTGTGCCAAGCACTGCTAAGTGTTTTCCATTTGTAATGTAATTTAATTGTAGCAACAAACTTATAAGTTTGTCATATCCATTTTACAAATGAAGATGAAATAGAGGGAGATCAAATAACTTGCCCAATATCATGTAACTAGTAAGTAGGAGAGCTTGCATTAAAGTGTCTGAGGCCAAAGAAAAGGGAGGATCTCAATAGTATTTGTCCCTATGTGTACCCCATTCTCCATTCCTGATTTTTACCACCGTGAATGCCCTTAGATTCTGAGTAATAGTGTCTGTTTCTTGAAAATGAAAGTAGTAACAGAGAGCACTATTTTAAGAAGTCCCTTCCACAATCCAGGCAAAGACATTATGCTTGCCAGTAATCTCATTTTCATATTCACAACTGCTCAAAGTGAGAAAACAAAACCAAAAATAGGGATGAGGCAATGTAATGTAAAGTTCCTAAGCAATGTAATAAAAGCTAAATTTAGTTAACTAGTATTACAGAAAAGATGTATTTTGTTAAACTGGTTAGTAGTTGGGGAAACAGAACAATGGATCTTAAAATCTTTTCTGTATGTTTGTTCCAGGATATAATATAAAACATAGATCATTTTTTAAAATGTTTCAATTGAATATTATGGAATTATATGGTTACCAAAAAAATGTTTTTATTGGTTAGTATTTTCCAAAATTTGATGAAATATTTCACAAGTCAAACCAGAATTTATTTATAATTAGTCTTTTGATATTTTATTGCAGGAGAGTCTTTTTAGAAAATAGTGATTACTTGGCTTTTGATTCTGTTTACTAAAATGATGTTGAGTAATTCCATAAATGCATATGAGAGCATGGAAGATTCTTTTGTTCCAGTTACTTGTTATCCTGAATTTTCTTTCACTTGTTACAATCCAGTGTCATGAAAAAGTTATTATTGATTTCTTTTTTTTAGTTTATTTATGAATGTTTATTTGTAACATCCTTCTTGGATGCCCACGCAGATGCAAAAATCTTGGAATATTGCTTTCTATATTTCTTCAGGATTCCATAGCCATGTAGGATAATGTAGAAAAATCAGCAGATTTACTTATTAATGTAGGAGAAAGAGAAACCAGAGGTGACAGATGCCTACCACAAACTCCCTATTCTGAATGCTCCTAACATTCGTTCAATGCACAGCACTTGCTATGAGTCAGGCACAGGGCTGGGTGCTGAGAATACAGAGGAGAACAAGACTGTCCAGTCCCTTGCCGCCGTGGAATACCATTGTTGTACATACGTGATGCTAATGCAGTGCAATTGTGATAGCATCACTTAATGAAGGTTGGGCGGCTGTTCTTTGTGGTTAAGTACCATATAACATATTGTATGGTGATTTTTAAAATTAATTTATTTAATTTGACAAACATGCACATTCTTCTTTCTGGCAGGCATGAATTTGCTAGGAGTTCTCTAGTTCAAACTTAATTGCTGATATCATTTGTTTACTTAAAAAGCCTTTGTTATGTTCTTTTATTTTGGTGATGAAGATTGGCCATGAGCTAAAATCTATTGCCAATCTTCCTCTTTTTGCTTGAGGAAGATTGTCTCAGAGCTAATATCTGTGCCAGTCTTCCTTTATTTTGTATATGGGACACTGCCACAGCATGGATTGATGAGTGGTGTGTAGGTCCACGCCCTGGATCTGAACCTGTGAACCCTGGGCCGCCAAACTGGAGCGTGTGAACTTAACCACTACACTACTGGGGCAGCCCCACGTGTTCATTCTTTAACAATGGAAAAATGGTAGAGGGATTAATTTTATTACAGACTTCTGTTGTTAAAGCACTTGACTTCTCTGCTTTGAATGGCTAAAGGTTACTAGGTTTTAAGATAATTAAAGGAAAATTAGGGTTCTGTTGTTCATTTTTGAGTGAAATTGTAACTATTAAGGAGCATCAAGTCAGTGGAATATAAATGCAAGCATTTTTATTTTTGACCTAGTCATTGTGCCCAGCCAGCCTAGGTTGAATTCCACTTTCCCATCATGTAATGGCATCCTGTGCAGGTTTCACAGCTTTCTGCTTCACTTTTAGATTTTAAGAGTCCAGTTCTGTTTAAAAAACCAATCTTGAACTCAATTTAAACCTCATCTTTTACCCATCCCTTAGCTCAAGCCTGAGGAATTTAAATTATAGAGAGACTTGATCTACCATTTGGCTCCTTCCTCCTCCTTCCTCTTAAACACTCCTCTCATTTGAGAGTCATATAGGAACAAAAAGAAAGGCTTAGTCCTCTAGTAATCCTCTCCTTGTTGGTTGTTGCTCCTTCTCTGGTTAATGCACTCCATGGGTGGGGTCCAAAAGCTGAATCTTTGTGGGGGCTTGTGTTTGCTTTCTCTGTATGGGCCTGTCCCCACTGCACAGATCCCTGACGTGGGACATCTGGTTCCAGATGGTCTTCCTCCATCTCAGCCCCCACAGCCACCCCACACTCTCTTCCTTCTGGGGTGCCCTTACCTGGCAGCCAGCCTCTTGAGTGGGATACCTGAAAAACGGCTTGCCCTCCCTTGTCTCCCCAGTTCTCTTTTCTTTTTTTTTGAGGACGATTAGCCCTGAGCTAACATTTACTGCCAATCCTCCTTTTTTTGCTGAGAAAGACTGGCCCTGAGCTACTAACATCCGTACCCATCTTCCTCCACTTTATATGTGGGATGCGTACCACAGCATGGCTTGCCAAGCGGTACCGTGTCCCCACCTGGGATCTGAACCAGTGAACACCAGGCCACCGAACCAGAACGTGCGAACTTAACCATTCCACCACCAGGCCTGGCCCCCCCCTTCCCACCCCCGCCCCCCGCCACCCAGTTCTCTTTTTCCCTCAGGGAGAAACTGGAAGATCAGCACACCCACTTGCTAAACACATGCCCAACCAGAACAGGAAGTTATTTGGAGATCTGTCAGTGAAGGCTTCCAGGCACACTCATGTAGCAGAATAATACAGAAAAAGTAATTTATATCCAAAGGAGATCTTTCACTTGAATTTCTGCTTTTTCTTTTTTCTTCGAACTCTTAAAGTCCAGATAACTTACAATTTTTTTGTCATTTAAAGACCAGAACACAGTCCTGTATACATTTCTGATTAACTTTTGGCAAATCCTTGAATTTAATTCCTTCTGCTTATTTCATTTATTCATTTAATCGTTCACTTTTTCAACTGATATTTAGAGAACATCTACTGTGTGCAATATCATTCTTCATGTGCTGGTTTCATGTTCTCAGCATGTTCTTAGATGACCATAGTTACTATAATAATTATTTTGAGTTTTAACATGTTGATTATTTCATTTTAACACAGTAAATAACCTTAACTCTTTGTTACCATTCCCATGAAGCAGGAAATGTATGTTAATTCCTTATTAATTAAATTTTAGTGGGGCTTATAATCAGAAGATATTCAGATAATTTTGTCCTGTGAATTTGAAAGAACAGCTTCCAGAGTTTCTAGAATTTGAAAGAATAACTTCTGTAATTTCTAGAATTTATGGTTGGGCTTCTAAAAATAATTAAAAAATAACTTTCACGTCAGCACTACATTAATGAATGCAAGCACAATTTTGTTCAACTCCCTGGAAAAATAACTACATTAAGTAATCTATAATAGTTCAGTTTTGACATAGACCTAAGAATTATACTTTGACTTCGATAGATTCAAAATAATTTCGTTTTTACTGCTTACTAAACTTGTTCAGTTTTATTTAAAGACTTTTTAAATGAACTATATTTATGTAGATTTATGTCTCCCTTTAAAACACTTACTGTTCTTTTACTGATTTGAGTCTTAGGATGTGCTTTTCATGTTGATTTAACCAAAGAAACTGTAGATAATTTAATTCTGCAGCAGGATGGACGGTGAGGAGGACTTTTCCTTTTCTTTGAAAATGCTGATATTTGTCCTTGGGTGAAAACCAAGTGGCCTGAGAGTTCGGTGTTCAATAGAAAACCACCAATAATTGAGGGAGCGCCTTCCCCGGGGCTTACAAAGAGAAGAGATCTACTGCAATGGGCCAGCAGCCCTTTCACTCCTTCCCAGCCTTTGTGAGGAGGGTCCTCGACAAGGGAGACACAGGGTGACTCATCGGGGACAGCTGCCTTACACAGTGCTTATGGTGAAGGGCGCTTCTCCCGGCTTCCCGACCTCAGCCTACAAAAAAGCCATGTAAATATGGGATTAGGCATGAGAATCATCCAGAAGGGTTTGGGGTTTCTGTAAGAAGTGGAAATTGACATCCATAAGAAGATTCAAATCCAAGGTTTTACTACAAGTTGCAAATATATGCAGTGTTTGCAGTGATTTCTTTGTTCTTGTCTTTATAGATACACACACACACACAAAGTGGGCAGCTAGGCTATAGAAGTGTGAAGAAAAACAAGGATTTGTGACATGAATTAAAATTTAGACCTGCTTTGAAAATAGATGACCTTTTCTGTACAGTTCTGCCGCAGTGAACCTGCAGCGTGTTTCTGGTAGATCCCCTGATCATTTTCCCACTACCTCTCCCTTTCACTCTTTTTTTCCCATCCCCCTGTTGTACCCCTCTCCTAGATTTTTGGCAAAATTGACAAGAGGCAGTGATCATAGTGAGGACAAGTGGTTTCCCTCCTATTTCACTCTCCTCCACTACACAAAGGGCACAAGGACCTTGACTACATACAACATTGCTTCTCAAATAAAATTTGTAGTTCTCTGTCTATATGGTAATACTCTTATCCTCACTGTAATGTTTCCATGGTACTTTTTTCTAGGAAACTGGAGAACTTAAGTCTATTCATGAATCTCTGGTCTCAGAACTTAGCCTGATGATAACAGTTTTAAAAGGGCTCTGCCTCCATTTAAAGGAAACAATTGTTCCCAAAACACAGGGTCTGTGATTGACTAAATACTGTATTAGAGCTTGAAGATTAAGTCTGGAATGTCTCCTGCCCTGTGAACCTTTGGGTTCAGAACATAAATTTCAGATTTAAGGAGGCACCTGGAGGAGTATTAATCACTTTCTGATATACAATTTGGTAATTTTATTCTTATACTTAATAGCAGTTTGTATATAAAATTATATGGATTGTCTTCTTACTATTGCACTGGAGGTTAAATAAAAGGAATTTTTTTATTAAACAATTGTCCATTTTGTTCAGCCTATTGCAGTCTGAGATACAGTTTAATGTTTTAGATCCAGTGTCATAAAGTAGGCTTCCATAGTTCAAATTAAGCTTCATGGTTTATAAAGAATTATAATCAAATTGAGGATTGTTATTGTTTGTCGAGCACCTAACTTGGTATTGAGTTTTCAAAAAATAAGTTTAGTTTGAAGATGTTTTAGGTGGTTGGCTTTTTACTCCCTTTCAAGGGTAAGTCTTGGATGGGGCATGGAAAGTGGCAGTAGGTTTTGACTATACATGTCAAAGCATGTCAGAGACATTCATTGGCTTGACATCATTTGTAGAGTAGTTTGCTTGTTCTTCATTGCCTCATACCAATGAAAATAGCGAATTTTCAGGTTACACCTACACTATTAAAAAATAAAGTTTATTATCTATACTTGTGGAAGTTAAACGGGTTGTATTCAGTATGCATATAGAATAATAAGTTGTAGTCATTTTTAAGTTGACAGTTTGATGTAATGGCATACTACTGTATTATGTTTACAGAGAGATTTCCCCTCAGAATGACTCCTCGATTTTAATTCTGTAAGGCAGATATTAGAATTTAAACTTAAATAATTCTCTTACATGTGAGTATTTTATCTAAACATCTTATCTAAATAAACACTATTCACAGGAGTTCACTTTCATCAGTAAGTAATAATCTGACTACTCAATAGATGGTGAAAGAAAGAATAAAACAGCTTATATAGTAAGAGAAATTATTATTTTTATTATTATTTGTGTGTGTGAGGAAGATTCTCCCTGAGCTAACTCCATTGCCAGTCCTCTTTTTTTGCTTGAGGAAGGTCAGCCCTGAGCTAACATCTCTGCCAGTCTTCCTCTACTTTGTATATGGGATGCCTCCACAGCATGGCTGATGAGTGGAGTAGGTATGCACCTGGGATCCCAACCTGCAAACCCTGGGCCACCAAAGCATAGTGCATGGAACTTTAACCACTTGCTCATGGATCCAGCCCCAGAGAAATTATATTTTTATTTACAAATATCACATTAATAAAAAAACTAGAGTAATACATTTTGCTATTATTAAATGTACAAGGACAAGTCTGAAAAATAATTTTTAAACAGAGTGATGTTTGTTAAAAACCTTGCTCGTTGGACTGAAGATCTATACACCATGAGAAACTACTTACGTGTGTTCAAAATGAATAAATATGCAAAAGAATTCCAAGACATTTATTTTCCATTATTGTATCTGGCTGAACAACTAGGAAAAGATATTTTATAAATGAAACCTTAAATTTCCCATTAATTTATTAGGAGGTATGTATATGCTGAATGATTTTGCATTTTATTGTTTGGCGATGGATCAGGACCATATATTAAACAAATGATCTCCGGATCTGCCTAACTTTTCATATGGTTTAATTTAATCATAGGTGTAGGAGAATATTTTAAATGATTAGAAAATAACGTCAATTTTCTCATGGTTAGGAGAGTTTATAGATTAAAATGTGTGGAAAGGTCTGAGGTCAAGGAGTTTTGAAAATATGTAAATTATCATATTTTAACAATCTAATTTATCTCATATAGACATATATAAACTTTTCAACTTACATACTTAACAAAATTAGGAGTAATTAAATGCTCTACACTTTTTCACATGTGTAATGAAATTAAATTCTGAATTTTTTAGATCATATTTATGAGATACTATTTTCAAATGCAAATTAAATAAGACCGAGTTATCATTTGAAGGCTGTATGCTCTTGTTTTAAGCAGATTCATCTTCTCATTTGTGTGCCCAGTGACGAAATGACAATTGAATTTAGATATTCAGTCTTTGGGTACAGAACAGGAAGAAGTTAAATGGCCCATGTGAGAATTGATTCGATGACTTGGTGTTGGTCATGTCAGGTTCTAACCAAGTGTGCCAAGTGTTGTCAAATAAGCGTAGAGGAAGAAGATACCATGTTTTAAATTAGAGATGGTTAATTACTTGCTTGTAGAACAATTATGAGTAAGTTCTCTTTAGGGTTTTGGTGAAATGTATCAGTGATGATTAGTTAGTTAGGATCTGACCACATAATCACAATTTTATGTGTTTAGCCAACTGGTGTTCAATCGCATATCTATCTAGTTCAGCCATTTCTGTAGCAGCTGAATTTATGCATCATAAACAGCATATCTTATCAAATGTGTGGTTCAGTTGTATTGGAAAAGAATATCAAGTATACAATATTTGTATTTCTTAGTTTTTATTCTATTTTTTCTCTTCCTTTTAAGAATGCTGGTGCATCCACCCTTTATGTTTCTTTCTGTCTGTGTTATATTTTTAGTTTCTGCGTCAGATTTATTTTTTCCCAGCCTTTCTAGTGAGGCTCTAGAATGGTCTTATACTTCTCTAATGATTTTCTCTCTCTATTTCTACTACTCTTTAATTACAAGTGACCATGCTTTAGGTAAGCTCCTCCTAAAAATTAGGAACTTGAATAAATTGATATTTTAAAATAGGTCACTAAATAACCATTTAGATCCTAAAAGTGTTCCTAGTAAGCAGTTTTCAGGCTAGAATAACATCATGTATGACACCATAGAGATAGTGCTACTCATCTTTTTGAAATAAATGCCAAATAATCTTGGATAAGGATTAGTGAAGTGCAAACATAGAGCAAATTATTTTTGTACATGGAAAAAAACTATAGTGTTGAATCTTCCATGGAATATTCATTGGTGCCCGAAGATTTTGTGGAGATTTATTTAGGATTTGCAGGATATTCAGCAGACGTATTTAAGCTTCAGTATTATTGTGACATTTCTGATTGTTCTGTGTATTAAGTATGAGTACTGTTGTTATGTTTGAATCAATTTGCTTGCTCTTCCATTTTGAAATTTAAGCTTTCATCTTGCTCTTTACATCTTGCCTTTGAGACCTATGTAGAGCAGAGGGTGGGGATGAGTTATGTGGTGAAAATAGGGGAATTAACTGGAAGTCTGAGTATCAGATTGAGGCCTTCAGGCACACTCCTGCATCCTGGTCTCCGAATGCTAAAAGCATGTGGACGACAGATGTGGATATTTGGCACTCTACAATGAAAAATCTGTGTTATCTTGTGATCACCATTCGACAAACTCCACTCACCAGGTACATCCACTCTGTATTTTAGTGTCTTACTCGTAAATAAGAAAGATCAGTCAAAGACAACCAGATATTTAAGCAAAGCCTCCAGTATGAAAGTCATCAAAACAAACAAATAAATAAACAGAAAAAAGGAGCTGAGAAGAAAGTGAGACAAAGCAGAAAGTAGAGTGAAATTTTGTAGTCTACTCAATATATTTAGAGAGATAATAGAAGATTTTACATTCATAATATAAGAACAAGATACTTTAAAAATATCGCAATTAAGAGAACAAGAAAGAGCCTTTAGAAATAATGAGGAAATAATGGTTGAAATAAACAATCAAATATTAGGTAGAAAATTTTCCTAAAAGTAGAACAGAATTCCAAAGATGTGAACAATAAGAGAGAGGAAATAAAAGTAGACTATCAATCCAGAAAATCGAGTATCTAACTAATAAGAGTGTCGTAAAAAGGAAAAAGAGAAACAAAGGAAAGAAATTTATGAAAGAAATATCAAGAAAATATTCTAGTTCTGAAGAACATGGATCTCTAAATATGAAGAGCCAAAAAAGACGCAGTATAGTCAGTGATAAAAGATCTAGACCAAAGGAATATAATTTAAAAAATGCGAAATACTGGGGATAAAGAAAAGATTCTAGGGCCGGCCCAGGGGCATAGTGGTAAAGTTCACGCACTCCACTTCGGTGGCCCAGGGTTCACAGGTTTGGATCCCGGGTGCAGACCTAGCCCTGCTCATCAGGCCACACTGTGGCAGCATCCCACATAAAATAGAGGAAGATTGGCACAGATGTTAGCTCAATGACAGTCTTCCTCAAGCAAAAAGAGGAAGGTTGGCAACAGATGTTCGCTCAGGGCCAATCTTCCTCACTAAAAAAAAAGAAAGAAAGAAAGAAAGAAAAGAGTCTGAAAGTTTAAAGAGGAAAGAAAAAACAGACTCAATTTACAAAGGACTAAGAATAAAAAAGGAATCAAATTCCTTAACATCAACACTGGAAATTAGAGGACAATGGAGCAGTACATGCCTCGAAAAATTAGGGGGCAAATTTATTTTCAACCTACAACTGTGAAGATACAACAAGACAATTTCAGACATAGAAAAATCTCACAGTTTTCATCTCATGCACTTTTTCTCAAAAGCTGCTGGAGGATATGCTTCAGTGCTCCAAAAAAAAAAGGGAATAAACCCATAAGGGATTCATGGAATTCAGGAAACCAAGGTTGCAACCAATGAGATAGCAATCAGAATGAAGGAAAATCTGAGGATACCAGCCAGGCAGTGGGCTGTGGTGCTACCAATTGGAACAGAAGGATTTCAGGGGAAAAAATAGAAATGTTATATGACAGAATTCATTGACTGCATCAGATAATTTAGAAATCGATACATGTTTTAGAGCTCTGGAGATGTTTTACAGATTTGGGGAAAGTTAACAATTGGTCCTGAAAAAACTAATCCAATTTTAAAAAAGGCATGGGTTATCTGCCAGAGAAAGACAAAGCTGGTTAAAAGGCAAGTATAATCATAGTACATAGCATTCATCAATATTTACATAATTATAATGTTGAATATTTCTAAAATATGTCCATATTGAAAGTTTGGAAAGACAAAAAAAGGGGTTATTTAAGTTAGACGGTAGGGCCAGCTGAGTGCTGTAGTCGTTAAGTTCACAGACTCTGCTTTGGTGGCCTGGAGTTCATGGGTTTGGATCCTGGGTGTGGACCTACATACCACTCATCAAGCCATGCTGTGGAGGCGTCCCATATGCAAAATGGAGGAAGATTGGCACAGATGTTAGCTCAGTGACAATCTTCCTTAAGCAAAAAGGAAGATTGACAACAGATGTTAGCTCTGGGCCAGATTTCCTCACCCCCGCCCCCAAAAAATAAAAAGTTAGAGGGTAAATACTTATCTATCAAAATAAAAAGGCAATATATAATTTCTAAAATTCAGAAGTCAAGAAATCATAGTGAAAGTATGTTTTCTAAAGTTATGGAGTTAAGTTACAGAAGAGATAGCTAAAAGAGTTGGAAATTGTGGCCTCTGGGAAACTGGACTAGAGAGGTGGAGTGAGATGAGGCAGGTACAGCTGTCTCCCATTCTCAGTCTTGCAGTAGCACTTGAAGGTTTAAATGACATGCATGCGTTATTGATAAAAATATTTTTTAAAAGAAAAAAAATTACCTTGGAGGCTGTTGGAAGTTTGCAGAGTAGGCGAGAGTAGAAGAGGCCGTCTTTGTCTTTCTGACTTCACTTCTTACTAATCATCCCTGCCCTCCCTCCGCCTCAGCCGTGCTGGCCTCCTTGCTGTTCCTTAACCACATCAGGCTTGATCCTGTAGGGGCTTTGCACCCCGTGCCAGGACTGCTGTCCCCTCCGGAATCTGCAGGCTCCCTCACTCATCTCCTTCAAGTCTTTGCTTGAATGGCACTTTCTCAGCCAGGCCTCCCCTGACTAGCCGGTATACAATTGCACCTGCTTATTCACCTGCCTTATTCTGCTCCAGTGCTTTTCTCCATAGCCTTTATCACCTTCCTCCATACTATACGACTGACTTATCTATTATCTTCCTTGCTTACTTCCTCTCTCCCCTTACTAAAATGAGAGCTCTGCAAGGATACGATGTGGGTTGATTGGTTAGTTGGCTTTTCACCAGTGTATCCCAGGTGCCCATGATGGTGCTGGGCACACAGTAGGCAATCAGTATATATTGGTTGAATGAATCAATTAACTAAGTGGAGGAAGGAAGGATCAAAGGAAGGGCAGAAAGAATGGAGGGATGGGTGAAACACGGGGCCCCAGTTAGGAGGCAAGTGCATTATTTCCTAGACAAGGTGGTGGTGGTTTGAGTCAAGGTAAGTGGAGAGAAGTGATTTGAGTTAGATTTTGAACAGAGTACTGATAAAATGGTGGGAAAATACGGTTATTTCTAAAGCCAAAATTTCATCAATTTTGTGAACTGAAAATAAATAAAACTAGGATTCTAATATATGTTACTAGAAATTAACAACATTCATAGCCATGCAAAAATGAAATTTTGAAATAATTGTTTCATTTAAACCCGTAGAAGTTCTGGATTTGGAGTGAAAAGAAGAATGGTACAATAACTTAGCTAACAACAGTAAAAAAAAGTTTTTGTAGAAGATTTTCCAACAGTTTTATAATCTATTTAGCTTGGGTGTAGGTTACTGAGATGAAGATTTTTGTGCTTTGGGATATAAAAACTCATATCTAAGACTAATGAAAGGTGTTCAATATTGCACTTAGTCTTTTTTCTATTGAAAAAACATTACATTCAGTTCTTATTGGTAACAATTTAGGGAAGCAAATTGTTATCTATAATGTTTGCTTAGAAAAGAAAGCCTGTATATTTCTTAATAATTATATAGGTACACAGTTATGACTGGCATGGATTTAAGCTGTGGGATAATCAGAAAGAGATTCTGTGTTCTCATTCTGACTATATATTTGAAAACACTGGTTATGGATTAACCTGATTACATAATAATTGGCCAGTTTAATGAAATAAGCTCTTTTTTTCTTGTCCCAGGAATAGCAATAACTAGTTAGTATGCATTGTGATTTTCTTTCATATT
The DNA here is from genome assembly GCF_041296235.1 of Equus asinus. Classification (NCBI taxonomy): domain Eukaryota; kingdom Metazoa; phylum Chordata; class Mammalia; order Perissodactyla; family Equidae; genus Equus; species Equus asinus. The sequence continues at coordinate 177,756,136 of NC_091790.1, forward strand.
AGGAATCAACATTTCTCTATTGGATCACATAGAAAGTTACTGTTCCTGCCTCCATTCTGATGCACACCCGAGTAGATAGGAACAGCTGCCCTCCCACTGTCTCGGGTTCTTCGCTTCTTCCTTTTCTTGTCCTTCCACAGCCCCTCCCTTTTCGGAAACCTAGATGGGTGGCAGGATGTGGTGGGAAAGCGTGCTTGTAAAAGACTGCAACTTCTCAAGGCCCTTCCCCCTGCCGGGGGCTGCTGAGAGGAAGTTTCAAAGTGAAGAGAAAACGATACAGAGGAAGCAATCCCATTCTCAAGTAGTTTGCAATGGAAACACAATTATTTCGCCAAGCAGTTGATTGTAGCACTCGTTCATGACTCTGCCTTTCAGAGCATCAGATCTATCATATCATATCTCATATGTCATATAAGAAAAAGCATTATATATTAGGAGCCTTTTATTTATATACACAGACACACCTGAAATACTTTTTGTTTTAATGAGCTGTTCAATGTTTCATTAAACTATTCAATATTTTAGGCACCTAGACAACTGGAAGGTCAGTCACTACATTTATCTCAATGGCAAATCTACACAGGAAGAATATAACAGGGGAAATTCATTAAAGTTCTATTAAAGAGTTCTTAATAAAAAGTAGAGCTGTTATGAAAAGGGAAATGTCTGTCTGCTATATTTGAAATAGAAAAGTATGATGAAATATTTTCCAGTAGTATGAAAACTAAGATTCTTTTACCCATAAAGGGCTAATATATAATTGAATATTCCAATAATTGAACAGAAGTATTAGTAATTTTTTAAAAACCCTGTCAATCCAGGAGAGAGTTTGAAGTAAATTTCATATATTTATTGTGAACTTCAATCATTTTATATGAAAATAATGACAAGGCAAAGTTTGCATTTCATTATCGATGTTGTGTCCCTGTCCACTGTTAGAGAGCAGTCAAGTATGGGAAACACAAAACAAGAGATTTTGATAAAGTTGATGAGATTTAGCACTGCTTTGTGTCCTGTATTTATTGATCCTTTTTATTCATTTTTGTGTTAAGTATGTATTGAGCACTTATCCTGTGCCTGGTACTAGAGAGAATTCAAGGATTGACTAGTTTCTGCTATTAAAATGAACTCCAGATAGAAGGGAGACAGACAAGTTTTGCATTCAATGAAGGAGGATGACAGCTGCCGTTAGCAGAATGTATGGAAGCACAGATGTTAGTGCCTTTGGTAAAAAGGGGTCAAGGGAAGGGGAATTTTTAGGGTAGCAGGCTTGAGTGTGTTACAAGGGCCCAAGAACACAGTCTAGTGAGGAGAGAGAGATTGAAGCCCAAGAAGTCCTGGAAGAGGTAGGAGTTGGGAAAGTGTGGAGACACTTTTCTCTATGAGATACAAGGGGAAAGAAGTCTATGAGTGAAGGTTAAAGGTAATTGAAAGGTGGAGAGGAGGGAACTTGCAAAATTCCCTGTGGAATGGCTTCTGTTTTCTTGGTGATAACAGAATGTTGGGTCAGCTCCTAATAGTAAAGGGAGAGATTTAGCACAGTCACTGGTCTGGGAAATGTTGATGACTAGAGAGGGGTAAATGAATTATAGGTGACAGGGAACACTCCTTTGAGACTGTAAATCCTAATTTGTAGTTTATTCATTCGGTGAATATTTACTGAATACCTACTGTGTGCCTAGATTAGGTGTTGAGTATGCAGTGGACAAGACAGACTCATTTCCAATTCTCAAGGAGTTCACAGCCTTGCACAGTAAACAGATAGCAAAAAATTATTACACAAATTATTATTCAGTTATAATTGTGAGACTGTCTAAGAGTCATAATAGAAAGGACTTCTTTGAAGAAGAGGTATTAATATACCACATGAAGGGTGAGAAGCCTTGGATGTGAGTAAAGAGACAGAGAAGGGAGAGAGTGGTGATACCCAGGCAGAGAAATGGCTGAGCAAAGGCTCTGAGGTTAGAAGTTGCTTGAGAATATTAGGGCAGTGCTTGCCCCCCGTTGTGTCACGGTGCCTCTGGAGGGTGACAGGGGTGCCAGATATTCATCTGTACAGTACTTCTGTGTTACCCTAACATGCTGCAAAATGATCATTTCCTAACTAAGTCATGATATTAAAAAAGTTTGAGAAGCCCCCGTGCTAATATTATAAATAAGTCCACAGACAGCTGGCTTGTAACATGAGAGTTTATCTTGGGGTTACTTACAAAGAGAATGAGGCAATTCTCTTACCTTAAACAGCATGTATGAGGGACATTTTTCTCTCATTTCTTTTCTATTGAATACTGTCAGTACAATGGAATGGGTGGAATTACAAATTATTTAATATTTAACCAAAAGAATTCTCAATTTATTTACACAGGCAAATTAAATAATTCAGGAAGTCATTCATAAAGTTCTGGCAAAAGTAATCCAACTAACTTACTGGGAAAAACTGGAACTGTTGCCTGGAATTACACAGCCGCATGGTCTATGTTTATTTTTTAAATTGCATACTTATCCTCTTACCTCTATATTCAGCACCTATTTAAAAGAAGCAAAAACCTGGCTTGGCTTTTCTTAGCTGTATGTTGTTATACCTCTGTGGAATGATGTGTGTTTACTGCTGTCTTAAATCATTGGTTTGTGGTTGCTTGATATTATCTGAATTTTTAAATCACTACTTCTTTTTGTTTGTGTAGAAAAAAATTTTTTAGCATAATTTAAATTTCTGGTAGTGATTTGTGTTATCACTTGCAATGGTGCATATTGTTGAAAGTCCTATGTAAGCTTTATGCCTAGAAAAGATTCCACTGCTCTTTCTTCTTGAACCCAAATGTAAACTTCTGGAGACCCAGAGAGTGTGAAAGGCGTGGAAGTGTGTGTCCATGGCAATCTGCTAGCTGTGTGCAGGAAGTTACAGTGGCATTAAGCCATGAAAAGGATCAATTGTTTTTGTGAAAAATCCTGAAGACATGCCTTGAATTCAAACAATCAAGTTCATTAAAATCGTAAATCATCTGTTAATCTTTTTTTTTTTCCTGAAATATCCTTGGTGGTCAGTGGTGTTTTAAAGACCAAAATGAAAAATATGGTTAAAATCAGAACATAATGGGATTGTCGAAGACCACAGAATAAAATCTTCAATGCCTTTTCTTCTTGAAGAGTTTTAGTGAGAACTAGCTGTACGTCTCCTGACGATAGAACTGAACACGATGTGCGGTTTATAACTTTGATGCATCGATTCACTCGTGTGCCAAGCACCATGCTGGTTTTACAGATGAAGACCTCCCGGGGTTTTCTTGTTACATCCAGAAGTACTGCTAGATTTCCCTTATATAATTTAGTGGCCTGGGCATTAAGGGCTACCTTACATGAGGGGCTGATAAAATTACATTAATTCTTGTTGAATGTGCCATGAGATGGGGGTGATCTTTCACCCTCTGAGGAGAGCTGGATAAGGAAGGCCCATAGGGCATCACAGCGTGCTGCACACAGGCTCCTGCTGACTGCCAGGGGCTCCGTGGGAGGTGGAAAAGCTGTGTCAGGGCGATGCCGTTGTCATCACTTCCCCCGGCGTGGAACACCACCCCAAATCACCAGACACTCCTGATCAGGAGGGAACAGCGCATTATCTGGCCACTGTAGTAACTGGGGGTGTTCAGGTACAAAGTGAGTGCACAGTCTCAAGAGGTCTGGCTGGGCTCTCCTTGGGAAATGCCAAACTTCTTGGCCGATAATGCTCCTTGCTCTGATACCAGAGAGTCTTCTGGGAGTTCCATCCCCACAAGAAACGTTCCTTCTATTTAAATATTATACGAGGCCAAACATTTCAGTTAGTTGGAGATACATAGATAACGTTTAAAATGAGGGAGTTGACAGTTTCTGAAAGCTGTTTTTCTTGAGGTTAAAAAAAAGGTGGTTTAAAATAATTTGTATTTCAATAGCTACTATTTTCTTAGCTTGCCACTAAACTTGACTGACGTGTTAAAGAACTTTAGGCTTTATTCTGCTAGTTTGTGACCTCCCTGAAGAGGCCCTGTTTTATTTAATCTGTGCATCCCTAGTGCATGGCGTTTAGTATAAAGCCACTAACTGTTAAATTAGTTCTACACAAACATTCCATTTGTTTAGCATCTTTCTGATGGAACAAGGCATTCCACAGAATTGGATTTTTTAAGTAACTAAAATATGTCCTTTAAAACACAAAATATTTATTTTAAAATTTCCCAGTTTATGATAAAAATCTTTCTAAAATATAAATAGGTTTTTCAACTTTGTTAAAAATATCTTTAACATAATTTAACTTTTTAAATCACGTCTCATATCAGTATTCTCATCTGTAATAATTCCTTAACGCACTGTTAAAGAGTGAGTGCCATTTTTCACAACATTAAATAGTCCATTACTGGTTTTGAGGTTGTCTTTCTGACTTTTAATGGTGGTTTGGCCAACTTCCTCAACTATTCACTGTCATTTTTGATGCTATTTGAATTTCTTGCCTCGGATTTTCTCCTTTACATTAGACACAGTTGCCTATATTAGGTGCATTACTGTGGGATAGTCTTTGTGACACTTACTGTCTTCAGGATTCTTGATAGTTGTATGTATGTTGAGGATGTCAAAATTTCACCTCTAGGTATTGCTAATGTGACATAAGAGGAATTCTGTGTACTCATTTGCTTTGGAGATATTCTGTAACTATTCAGCTTTTAAAATCAATTGATTTCAGTTTAATTAAATTGAAATTTGTATATTATTGATTGCTTACTTCTCCTTTGGATCTTTTCAAATAGATTAAGTATGTTATTGAGTAAAACTGACTATAAAAACATAGGTAAAAAAATGTATATTTCTCCTTCTGTTAGAATTCAGTGAATGTATGCCTGAAAGTGTCTTCATGTAAAATGACTTGCCACACCCTATTTGGTTGCAAATTAAGTTTTTTGTTTTGCAAAGAAGATAATGAATCAGTAAAATTCTGAAGTTGAAAAAAAAGGAATATTGGGATGAACTCCAAATGTAAATTAAATATATATATGTCTGGACTAATAGCTATGTGTACTTTATCCCTAGCATGCATTGATATAATTATTATGCCTATTCTGTAGATATGGGAATTGAGTCTTAGAGAGAAACCTCGACTTGCCCACAGAGGTAGTAAGCAATATGAGGCCATTTTAAACAATGTAGTTGGGTAGTATCTCACATGGAACATGAAAGAAAGGGTAGAGCAAACTCCTGCCTTAGTAATACATTAAATAACGTGTGTTCATTCTACAAAATAATGTGTAAATAGAGTTCAGTTTGCTTCCCAGAAGAAAATATTATTGCTTATGTTAATATATTGTCTTATCCTTTATAAACACATTCAAATGAATTAATTCATTGGATCCCAAACCACTCATCAGTTAGGAGGACCTTATTTTTCAGATAAACGAACCGAGGCTCTGAGGAGGCAAGTGACTCTTCCGAAGGTCCCCAGCTGGGAAGTTTAGAAGCCAGGATTCACATTCCTAGCTGTTCTGGCCCTAGCTCTAATTCCAGTCTCTTTCCATTTGATATACAGCTTTTCAAAGTATCACAAATGAAAAATCACTTTTTTTTTTCCTCCTTAACTAGAGGACGAGTTGAGCCGTTGTGGGAGGCACTTTGCTGCAAACTATATGACATGAATATAAAATCGTCAATGAGATGTAAGTGCTAAATATAAAGACACAAGATCACTAAACATTTATCTTTTGCCTTTTCTTCCTGTAATCTATGTTTAGTCAGTATGACCATTTAAGAATAAATATGGGAGAAGAGAAGAGTATTATTTTTAGTGAAAAGTTTAGCATTTTTATATTTGAGTAGACTTGGAGTGGTAATTGTAGCATTTCTTGTTAATCATAGATCTGTTCAGTCACTCCATTGTTTTTTATTGTAAAACTCAAAACGTGAATAAAATAGTATTCACTTGAGTACAAAATGGGTATTATGAGATTTTATTTCTCAAGTTAAATCAATATGTCTTTGGCTAGACAGATAACAGATTATCAATTAAACATTTTCCACCAAAAAATATTTGTCATTAATGAAATTAATGGCAGAAGTACAAACTTCACAAAAGTGTGAAGTCATTCAAATGTTTAAAAAATATTAGTGAAAATATAAGTTCTATTTCAATATCTTAAGTCTTCATGATATATCATATATAAACTTCAAGGCCTAAATCCCTTCATAAAAAACATATTCTTTTTTCCCTTGAGGTGCAAAGATGCTACCCTTGATCTGTTGTAAGATGCTCTTTTTTATTTAAACATCACCATTATCACATTAGACACTGCGGGAGTATGTTAATTATCTCGAGGTGTCCCAGTGGCCCAGTAACTCCGAGGCAAAATGCCAGCAGAGTCCTGGTTGCCATCCAGGTCGAGAACACTGCATTAACTTGTTCAGTCTCTTGACATCCTCACAAACAGAACGGTAAACCAGGAGAGAAAGCATATTTGTTCCAACTGAGTTAACTATTCCAAAATAAATAATATCCAACCCCTGGCCAACCATTTGTGATTGTATGTAAAAAGTAACTAATGAGCTGTATTCTCCAAGGCTGTTAATTATGTACTGAACAGGAATGCTTTTTAGATATTGTTCCTCTGAGTGCACTAAACCTGGGTTATCTAGGCAACCTAATGAGCATCTTTGAACATCTGTCACTGCAGAGAGCTTTCAAGTTTCAGGCAAAAGTTGGGAAAAGCTGTTGCAACAGTGGATGAGTAAGACCTAGTGCTGTCATTGGTCAGGATAGGTCACCAACACAAGACTTGAAGATAAGTGTGCTGTAATTGATGATCGAACTGACTCCTCTTTTCTTAAAGTAGACTTTGGTGGTTCACAGAATGAGCATTGTGGAGACACCAATTCCATGGATATGGAATGCACATATCTGCATGAGAAAGATAGAGTACAAGTGAGGTACTTTGCAAAGAGTGGAGGCATTGTGGGAGGAGCGGGGGCCATAAAAGTATCAAGCAGAGGGAAGTGAAGCAAATAAAATGATTCTGCCAGCTAGATAGAACATCCCTATACTGCGCCAATCAATTAAGCCAATTGGATTTGAGCAATTTCCACTCACTTCAAATAAATTTTATAACAGAGCAAAAGAAGATGATAAATAATAATCACTTGATTGTCTAGTGGCAAAGAAACATCTAAACCAATAAAGCAATAGATGTAGTCATTTTTGTACAGTTATGAAGAAAATCAATGACTAATATAGGTAAGTGCTTATTAACAATTGAAAGACAGCTAATTATGGATGTCATCAAAGCATTTAATCCTTAAAATTTGCCAGTGGGGAAAGTGGTTCTAAAATGAAGAACTTCTTTAAAATGCAAACAGTATGAACTTTTAAATAAACAATAATCTTAAACTGCCTTAAGTCTTCTGAAACAAAGTGTAAATGTTCTAAAAATCTTGCTTTTTAAAATGTATTCATTTTGGAATGTAGCTAGGAAATTAGATAAGGATAGTCCCTTTAAGTTTAATTAAAATTAAATATTATGTTTTTCAGTGTTCACATTGTTCTTGTGGGACTCAGTTGAAGGTTTGAATATAGGAATTTATATTTCCATGTGCATTGAGTGTCCATACGTATCTTTAAGACTAAAGAGTATCAGGCACCAACAGTAAACAAATGAATAATTTTGTGACTGAACAAGCCCATGCTGTGCCCATGATGTAAATGTTACATTGTCTTTTGGATTTTGCTTCACTCTTGAAAGAAAAAAGTAAATACTTGAAAAATAAATTCAGAAAATACGAGTTGGTAGAAGCATATTTTTTGCAAAGAGCTTAAAATGGTTTAACATACCCTATCTTTTGTTGCAATATCCCTGTTAGTAAACAGGAGCTACGTATCTTCATTTTACAATTGTAGAAGCACAAGCAAGGACTTGGACTTGTCCAAGGTCGCCTCTCAAAGGGAGAGGCTAGATTTCTGACCCTAAGAATTAGCGAAAAGAGAAACAAAATTTTGATGTGTGTTTACAGTTTAAATTAGGTGAATCTACTATGCTCACCTGATTTCTGACTGAAATATTGCCCAAGCCTAAGTCGACTTAATGAGCAATAGTGTCTGACTTATTAAGCTTGTAAAATATATTGGCAAATCGAAAATATTTTAAATCATTAAAAATCCAGTGAAAAATTACCAGTCTGTTTATTATAATGAATATGCTTCCTATGAATAAAAGTTTCTTTTTACTAGACCGGTAAAACAAAAACTCTAAATGAAACATGTGACAAAAATGAATTTTCAGTCAGTACCGTGGAAAGAAGTCAAGAAAATCTTTCTGCCTTGCCCAGACATAACTACATAATGAATCAGTCAACACACTGGCTGCAGTTTTAACATGTGATCCACATCTATTTCAGAATAGATTGCCAATTCGTAAAGTTGCCAGATTTGCCTGTTTAATAAGATAGATACTTATGTTTGGGCTTAATTTTATCTAAGCAAAAGAGTATTGTATTAGAAGTAAGGCACAAATTAAAATAAGGCTTTTTCAAGGTTTACCATAAAATAGACAATCCAATCAATCTGATCCTCATGGCCAATAAGATGATGTGTGAGTTGGCTGCATTATTTTACTATGGCTCTTGTTTTTCACTTTCTTGGCAGCTAAAATGCTCAGATTGCCTACCATGTGTAGACTTGGCTATGGTTTCCTAAACTTAACTTAAAAATGCTGTTAATACTAGCTACTGCATGCAGTCTCTTGTGAAGAAGGAGAAGCTTTTACTACAAAATCCAAAATAAGAAGTGAAAAATGTGTTTCAAGCCTTTTTGTTAACCAGTCTTCAAGATGTATTTATACATTTGTCTCTGACCTATTTCGCTGTAGAATCAGGGATATTCTTTCAGAAGTGCATATACATTTAAAATTTTTAAAATACAGTATTTAGGTAATACAAACTCATAAAATACATACAAAGCATCAGAACATATAAAAAAGTAAAAATCACTCCCAATGGCACTGCATGGAGAAATTGACATTTCTGAATATATATATAATATTTTCAAAATTGTATCATAACTGTTGCTAATGTTTTATATCATGTGCATTTTGCACATCAGGAAGTATTTTTGAAACATGATTTTAATGGATTCACATTGTTTTGTATTATGAACATTACATAATTTATTTAAACTTCCCTCAATTTTTGTACATTAACATATTTTCCAATTGTTCACTGTTATTTTCAGTACTGTAAACATCTTGGTATGTGACACTCTCCTCATTTCTGTTAATCTTTTAAAATATATTCCTTGGAATGGAATTACTGTCTCAAAGGATATGAAGCATTTTAAGAATCTTGATAACTCTTCCCAGCTTACATTTCATAAAATTTATACTAGTTCCTGCTTCTGCTTGTATGTAGAGGAGTATCTAAAGATATTCTGGGCATCATTGAACATTACAAAGATAAAAATAATAACATTTGACAATTTGATAGCTGAAAAAATGCTATCTCAGTGTTACTTTAATTTCTGTTTCTTTGATACTTAGTAAAGTCTAACAGTTCTTTATAGGTTTATTAATTAATTACATTTGCATTTAAAAAACTTGTCTGCTCATATATTTGCCTTTATTGGTTTGTAAGAATTCTATATGTTTGGAATATATTGCTATATTTGTTCATTGTGCTTTAGCAGTCACCATTAGCTTAATATTTGTAATTTGCGTTTCATTAAACATTTTTCTGTAAAAGTTTTGAATGTTTTGTACTCAAAGCTATGAATATTTCTTTATGATTTCTTTTGTTTCTGCACACAAAGACCTTCTCCATCTTGTAATAAACTAAATATTCGCTTACATTTTTTTCTTAGTTTTTGTGCATCCCTTTTTAATCATTCTTTGATCCACTTGGAATTTATTTTGATATGTGTGTGAAGTGTGATATAACTTCTTTTTCTGAATAGCCCGTGTTCCCAGTATGGGTTGAACTTTCCTACTTTCCTTATCTGACTGTGATGTTTCCTCTATCATGAAAATTAAACTTGTATCTATACTAGGTTCAAATTTAGTGCTATATCCTTTGTTCTATTGATCTGCCTGTCAATTTATCTTTTAGTAACTGGTTAACCAAGCCCCCACTATTTCACTCTTTTTCTAAACTTTATTATCAATTATTATTTTCCATTTATGTTTCTATATGAACTTTAGTATAATTTTGCCAATTAAAAACATCCCGTTGAGATCTGACTTGTTCATTAATATAAAAAGAACTGATATCTTCTCCACATTCAGTGTTCTCATTTAAGGGTGTGGTAGGTCTCTTTATTTGTTCACATGTCCTTGTATATTAATAGTAGTTCCTATCTTTATTTATGCAGTTCCTTGATGTTTTATGCTTTCCATGGTAAGTGTGAATGGAATCCCATTGTATCCTCTAATTGGTTGTTTTAGTGTGCCAGTTGTCCAAAACCTCCCAAGCGATCCTAATCACAGAGCTACACAGCAGACATTCTTGCTCTGCATTTCAGTGGAAATGCATGGGCATAAGACTTCACAACAGAAAGGTTATTTGGATTGCTAAATCACAACACACTATTATTCTACAGATAGCAGTATAATAGTATAATAATGTAATAGTACATAACACAAATATCAGAGCACATTATTTTTATAATTTGATGAATTCCCTGTTTTCTACCCACTTTCATATGCATTTTCTTAGACAAATTTGGTTCTCTTCCTACTCTTATTATTTTTAGCTGTTTCTTCTAATAGTTATTTTTGCACATGTTCTTTCTCTCTCTGGTCCCATTATCACTATCTCATCAACAATTGGGTTTTTCTTTTATGTTGGAATAAATTCACTGTTATGTGTTAAGCAATGAATTTGTGCCATTTTAGTGTTTTCTTGGTGTTGCAGAAGGTTGACAGGGAAAAATGGGATACTTCATCTCCTATAGACTTTATTTTTATGTTAAGCTCAAACTAGCTTAATGAAAACTTTCATCACTCATATCATTTAAGCCTAAGAAATAAATTTTTCAAAGTTAAATCACCTTTTATTTTAGTATCCAAAAAGTAAAGAATTCTTCAAGTGAACTGTTATGATGTTGTAAAATCTTATTTATTAACTTGAGAAGATAATCAGTGATTTATTATTACGTAGAAAAAGCAGGCCACCAAGTAATGAAATAGTATAATTCAGTTTATGTAAATGATACATTTATTATATATGCATAGAATAACATCTAGAAAATCTTATATACATGCACAAAATTGTAAAGAATGGTTATCTTTAGGAGACAGGATTATAGGTGATTTTTAAATTATTTTTGCTTATCTTTATTTTTCTAATTGATCTGAAACAGGCATGTATTACTGCTCATGTGATAAAGATCAAAATCATTAATATGTTTTAACAGAAAATATCTTAACTTTAGAAATACAGATAAATCACATTAGGTTAAACACGTATATCTAAATATAAGAAATTACACTGGCTACTTTTCTAAGACAAACCTGTGAATATTTTGAACTTTCATTGAAAAGTTTTGAATAGGTTTGGTAGACATGCTAGAGTATGACACCTGCACTCTAGTAGCTTGTACCTTTCCAGAATTCCCTATCTTCAACAATATGAATTCATGTGCCTTCCTGTTTGATAATAAATTGCAATTTATGTTTTGAGACTATAAAAAGTACTTTTATTTTTAGACGTTTGCAGAGGGGAGAAAACCAATGTAACTCTTCTAACATTGGAAAGCAGCTGAAATTGGAAAACAAATGGTTTAGGAGGAAAATAATATATATGTTTTAAAAAGCAATATGGTTTTAAGGCATTTGGCTACATCTGAAGTGATTAATAGTAAGTATAATATTTGAACTATTACTATATCCTAAACAAACCTGTTATCTGAATCACCGTAATTAGCTAAATTATCTTTTTTGCATATATACCAGATACAAGTTAACATTCCAGATAGGTAAAAACAGGCTATGTCATAACACAATTAGACAGCAAGCTAATCCCTAACATTGAATGACGGGAAACTCCACAGAGAAAGTTTGCCATGTGTGATATTATAGACTGCATGCTATTCTCATGGGCAGATTTCATTTTACTTGGAAATGTTGCCTTAGTTAGCTACTCAAGTTTTTGGGTTAGCTCACTTGGATAAAAAACTCAGCTTTCTTATCAAACAGAGGCATTTACAATAGAATATCTGAAGAAATAAAGGACTTTTTTAGCCAGGGGATATGTTCACAGGAGTTCTTTAATCAAAAACTGATTCTCTTCTTAAAGGAACTCCTATTTCTGATTTTATTTTTTTTCTTCTCTGAGAGAAGACTTCTATTATTTTGTTTCCAGGAATAGATGGTTATGACTGCTGTAACTGTCAACCTTTTTTTTTTTATCACTGCCACTTCAATCTTACTCATGTCTGACTATCAAGTGATTTAGTGGGTAATAATTGCTCTGATGACACTAGAGTGTCTCCAGGAGTTTCCAGGTCCTTCTCCAAGTGGTCACCAGCCACTTTCTTCACCCACCCACGCCCCAACCTCTTTCATGTCAGTTAGAAATGGGTATTTATTGCATACTCTTCTTTAATATTTTCTCTTAAAATATACTCAATGTCTGAAATATATTCAGCTCTTTTCAGTCAACTCAGCAGACTATCTCCTTTTCTTTTTTAAAAGAAATCTAGATAAGAGGAGACAGTAGCATGCAAACAAAAAGTGTGAAAATTGCTATGACGCTTGTATCATGGTGGGCTGTCCCCAAGAATAAGTCCCTAGTGGCTTATGCAGACCCTCCATGAGAGCCCAACTGGCCTCTCGAACCTTTTCCACAATTTGCCACTTCTGGGTGCTCATGCCCTCCTCTGCCTGGAATGTTTCTCTCCCTCTCCCAAAGTCTCTCTTCGTCAAAGTCTTACTCAAGGCTTTAAAGAGTCACCTCTAATTCTGTTCCTTTTACTCTGCTTTTCCAAATTTTTATCATCAACTGACTTCCTTTTCCCTTCTTCTGAAGTTCCTTAGTGAAATATGCAGGTATCATTTACCTTGGAAAAGTCCACTTTGAGAAATCCAATTTTAGAATCCTCCTCTTCAAACTTCTATCTGTGGTTATTTTCTACCTGAAGTTTCTTTTTCTATGGACCACTCTATTTCTTCTCCCTGTCATATCTTTGGCCACTTTATAGCATCAAAATGTGTGTGTGTGTGTGTGTGTGTGTGTGTGTGTGTTTTGTCAGAGCAGTGCTGCTAGGCTGTATGGTGGGGGGCAGGTGATAAATTTTTGATCAACATGAAGCAGACACTTTCTTTAGGGTAAGGGCAAAATCAGAGGCATTTTTATAATTCAAAATATTTATAATGATATTTTTAGTAGAAAATGAGCGCTTTGCTTTTTTTTTTGGCTTGAAAAACTGAGCAAAAGAAATGCTAACTTTATATTTTCCATGATGTAGTTATCAAAACTTTGATTTCCATTATCTGAGTGTAAACAAAAATAAAGGAAAATGTATATATACACACACATACATATACATAATACAAATTTGCAGGTATGTAGGTGCTCAAGGTAAATACAAGATAGAATATATTGAAACAAACATTTAAGGTTACCTGAAATAATATAAAACAAATTTATCTCAGTTTTGTTAGCATGTCAAAAAGCCACTTCATGAAGAATATTTTTTCAGGATAAATTTTAGAGTAGCCTTAAAAAAAGATATACTAATGTCTATTTTCTTGTTCTGTATCATGTGTACAATTCATTCCTGAAATTTATTTCTTGGTTTTATCACTACAAAACACTCACACCAAAACAGACCTGGCAAATACTTTTAAATGGAAATAAAACATTAAAGCTAAAGAAACTAAAACTCACAGAAACAGAAAAAAACATTCTATAGTTTATTATTTTAATTTATTTGAAAATGTGTAAGCACTTTGATAGATTCTATTTTATATAGGATTTGCTGGTTTTCAAAGTATATAATACAACAAAAAAAAGTAAAACTAGCTTCTTTTTTCTTGCTCATTGGAGCTATCACATCTCATCTATCAGACATCTAAGTAGAATTTTAAAAGTGGGGTACTCTCTCACGCCCAAGTTCTATGTAATTAGCATATGAATGTGTAACGGATTATTTGAAGTAACAATTAAGGGAACAATACATAAAGGAACTGAAGAGAGCTACCAACACCTGGGAATCTTGTATTGAAAAAAGCTTTCTTAATGTAAGTAATTAAAAACCAAGGACAAATGCTCATTGTGTAGCATTGAAGCCCTACAAGGAAAGCTAAAATCTGCTGATATTTTGCTGTCATGTTTTAGACTGAATCATTAAAACAAAAGCTTGCTGTTTTATTGATTTCAATGGAATACTTGTTAAATGTGGGTTTTGTTAGGTATTTGAATCTTCTGAAATCTTCAACATGCATTTATATGACAAAATGTCTCACTTTTAAAAAATATTTATATTTAAAACATACAATAGATGATAAATCTTTTCCCTATGACCAGTGCAAAGTTTCAGAGGAAAATTCCAAGTGATGGCCAGGTCAGTTCAGGTATACAGTCAATTCTCTGTAATTTAGCTGTCCAAATAATTCCTGTAGGTGAAGCTCTAGCCCACTGTATTGCTTCATTTTGTTTCTCTTGAAGGCATACGTGCTATAGGGCTTTCTGCTCAGACAAAACCCCTTAAGAGAGTAACCAGTAGCTCAGGATTGTTAGGAATCCTTGATATTGGGGAAGGCTCAGAGGGGTGCAAGGCAGGAACCATGCATTATTGTTCCCACTTTCGTCACTTACTACCTGTACAAACCACTTACAGTTCTTTGGCATAAATTTCCCTATCTCTAAATAGGCATTTTTTTTTTTATAGAATGTTAAAGTCTAAGTCAAATGACCTTTGAGGCCCTTTCTAACATCCAGTTGTACATATTCCTTGATCTTGAAGAAACACTTGTCCCCAGAATTTAACCTTAAATGACTACCATTTTAAGGGACAACTCTGTTTGAAGAGTAAATTATGAACCTAATATTTAATTTTTAAGTAGAAAAACAAATATATACATGATTATTCGTAGCAGCATTATTCATAATACCCAAAAAGAAGAAACAGCCCAAGTATCCATCAGTCAATGAATGGATAAAGCGTGGTATATCCATAGTCAAAATAAAAATGGCACCAAAGTTAAATGGGGAAAGACGACTTTATTCAAGGCTATTGCAATAGGGGAGAGAAGCCAGAACCACGTCGGAACTCAACTCTGATGAAGCAGAGGGGGTATGGTTTTTTAAGGACGGGGCACCGTTGGAAAACTGCTGCAGGACGTTAGGGGGAAGTCATAGGCCATCTGTGTTTGCTAATTGGCTTTAACCAAAGGAAAAATAAACTCATCTTTATGACAGAAGATAGTTTTTGCAACTTGGAGCAAGGCACCCCAGCAAAGTTAGGCTCCTACACTCCCACAGAAACTGGGGGATGAGAACTATTTCCTTTTATGGTTGCATTTCAAAGAGATGGTTCCCCTATCCTTGAGAAGTACATTCCTGGTGGTAAGTGTGGCTATTAGAAAAGGTTTACATCTCAAAGAGGTAGAGAAAGAATTAACAAATACGTTTTCTAAACTAAAAGCTCTCAGAAAAGGGAGGTCAGGGGCCTAGCGTCAGGAAGAAGCCTGTCCAAAGGTTAGTCAAGCTGAGGGGAACTTTAAGGCCTTTTGGTCACCATAGAATGAAATATTATTATGCAATAAAACGGAATGAAGTACTGACACATGCTACATGGATGAACCTTGAAAACATTAATTATGCTAAGAGAAAGTAGCCAGTCACAAAAGGCCATATATAGTGTAATTCTGTATATATGAAGTGTCTAGAATATGCAAATCTATAGAGACAAAGTAGATTAGTGATTGTCTAGGCCTGGGGGTTATGGGGTTGGGGTTGTGGGTGGCAACTAAAGGATATGGGATTTCTTTTGGGGGTGATGGTGATGTTCTAAAATTGTTTGTAGTGATGATTGCACAACTCTGTGAATATACTGAAAGCCATTAAATTGTACACTTTAATGGATAAATTGCATGATGTGTAAATTATCTTTCAATAAAACTGTTATAAAAACAAACGTGTTGAAATGTGCTAAATCGCCAATGGAATATTTACCTATATTTATGAATAATAAAAATTTTAAAACAAAAACAAAATGCATTTCTCCAAGGTAAGTTTTGGTTTTGAATAATCTATAGATTCAGAATGTGTATTTCTGGTAGCTGTCTTATTTTTAATTTTTATAAAATAAGTTAGTAGTTGCTTATTACCGTATTGTACTAATCATAGAGTATATGACACGGAAGAGAGGAAGATAATTTCTGCAATATCCTTAGATGTTTGCATCCCTGAAATTGGGAACTGTCAGTAAAGAGAAAATAACCATGTAGCAAGAGTAATAAGAAATAGAGTTTCTTTTGCCACCTGATGAGAAAGATAAATATACATATGATACGGTATGGTATAAATAAATCTTTGCATTCAAATGAAAGCTATATTGATAGAACCCCAATTTATGAATAAATATTGTTACACTAGTTCATTAGTAAACTAGCTATTTGTATACTTTTCTACAGAAACAGTTCTGTCCACCTGATCAGGTTCCAAACCTAGCTCATAAGGTTTATTTTACCCATAATGCAGCTGACATGGAGTACTAATGTTAGTACAGTCTGTGATTAAGGGACAATGGTGCAGGAAGGAGGAGGATGAGTTATCACATCCTCATTTCTTGAGTGCCAGCGTGGCTCCAGGAAAAATTTTGAATTATGCAGAGTAAGACTGGCTTCCATCCATTTTCTTTTCTGTATCCCTTGCCCCATGTGCAAGATCTGGATCCCCTATCTGTAGGTCATGGGGCATCCACTACTTTTATGATGCCTCTAGCTGCCCGCTGCATTATTCCACTCAGGCATCTCTGTTCCTCCAAGGGGCAAATTCACCTTCCCTGTCTAACGTAACCCTTCTTCCAGCCAACATACACACATTTAAATACCCATTTCCTCAAGGCAGCTAATCTTGTTTTGCATTATAAAGGAAGCAGATTTTGAAAACACGATAACCTCTGGGTGTCCTAGAAGGATTTACAGATAAAACTTGAGTTGAAAACCTACAAGTAGCTCTAATTTAGTAGGAGATTGAACAAGCTGCCCTTTCTGACCCCAGTCTCTCTTTGGGATGAACCTCTCTAGGTTGCTCCTGCTTTACCCAAATATTTACTTGGTCCTTGCGTAAAGTTCAGCATTCTTTAGGTGTGCCCCCTAAAATTTACGCTAACTACCAGAACCGGGACAATGAAGGCTATAATGGTGGTAGTTGGAGTTGGGAGGAGACATTGGGAAGGTGACATAGAAAGGAGTAATCAAGGACCATTTATGGTATGAATAATTAGGGCATCTTATTTTTTTTAATTTGGACACACACTTTTCTACACATTGATAAATTCATTTTTCTTGGTTATAGATTGGGCTTATGGATACTACAGACAACAGAGAAAACTTGTTGAAGAGATTGGCTGGTCCTATACAGGTAAACATTTTATTATATAGTGAGATTCAACAGAAAATTTTATTGTTTTCTATCTATTTTTGTATGTAAAAGACGACTTTGTAACTCACGTCATTTTAACTTAGCTACATGGATATGCAATTAGATTAATAAAAGTATATCATATGCATAATGATTTTTAGTGGACTTTCCATTAGCGAATTTGATAGTGTAGGCATATTGGTATCAGATAGAACTGGATTTGAATCCCAGGTCCACACTAGCTATATCTCCTTGAAAATAATTCATAACCTACCTGAGGCTCAGTTTTTTCATGTGTGAAATGGAGCGTTGTTCTGAGCATTAAATGAGATAAATGAAGTTGACATAGTGCCTCCTTATAAATCAGAGAGCTCTCAATAAATGTTAAATACTATTGTTGTTATGATCACAGTAGTGATTTTTTTATGCATTTAGTAAATTTTGATGGGATTCTTGCTATCAGAAGGAGCTTCTTTCTGAATTACTGTGCTGAATTAAATGGAATCAGAGTCTAAAATGATTTTGTACAATTTCCGAACTTGGCATAGAGCATCGTGAATAGCTGAAGTTGGCTTAAAATAGTTACAACCAGAAATCCTGATCAGAAACCCTAAGGGAGAAGAGAAGCTTTAGGCCTGAGAGGAAGAGCGTGGGTGGAATCTGGATGGACCATGATATGCCTGTGACCATCTGAGACAGAGTTGAGGGGTAGAGTTGGGTACTTACTAGAAATGAGATTGGGTTGATAAGATGGAATTGGATTAGAACGGCTTTAACATGTGCCTAGCCAATTTGGATTTTATTGTATAGATGCAGGGCAGCAGCATGATGGATTTTTGTAGATAGACGTGCATTTTATGTCTTTTTTTATTCTTTCTTTAAAAGTAGTAAGTATTCATTATAGAAAATTTAGGAAACACGTTCAAGCACAAAGAAGAATATAAAAATCATTCTTTCCTCTGTCCATGGATATCCACTAAAAACATTTGTATATTCCATTTGGGCCTGTTTTTATTATATTACGTTTGTATACTTTGTACATAGAGTTTTGCATCCAATTACTCTAGAAATTATTTTTGAATATTTCCTCATTTCAGTGATGATTCTTGTTGATGATGGTACTTAATGTCTGCATTCTATTCTATTGAGTAAAGGTTTTATTTTTAACTATCCATTATTTTTGAATATTTAAGCTACTATAAACCATGAAAAATAGGTGAATAGATTGATATAAGTTTTTATTTGTATTTTTATCATTTATGTATATCCTTGTTATGTAATTACTGAGTAGAAAAAAAATAAAGGCCTTCACAGTTCTTGACACACACAGTCTAATTACCTTCCAGAGGTTACACTAATATATGGTATGAGTACATGGCCATCCCACTGAATGCTGTCCACCATTTGATTGATTTGATTTGATTGACAAAAGGTAGAGTCTCTTTTTTAATTTGCATTTTCCTGATTATTTAATTTCTTGAATCATCGCTAACAACAGGCTCTAGGTTAAGGTTTTGGGAGGACATATAATAGATAAATACTACTTGAGGTAACGGATATGTGAATAAGAATGGTAGATGTGAACAACTAGCATTCAATAGTGGGTGATCCATTGTTTATCCTAAAAAATTTCAATTTTTTTTTTTATTGGAAGTGTACATGTTATTATCTATTTGAATAGATTTGCATCTTAGTTTCTCTAGCCCTGGGCCAATTTTTCTCTATTATATATACCACTCATATAACATAAAGATTTTAAAGTAAGTTATTTTGAGTAATAAGTAAATATAACTTTTAAATACTTTCACATTACATTTAAAGTAGGAGTTTTAAGTAAAGTAGTTAAACAGAAGAGGAAAGATATTTGCCCTTAGTCTGACTTTATTAAAATAATACTAAGGCTAAAATAATATTAACAATGAAACAATCATCAAAGAAGATCAAATACAAAGACAAGTCCAAAAGAAAAAGTAAAAATTTTGTAGAAAATAATTGCTAACATGTTTTTCTACTTCTGAAACATTTGGGAATTTTGAGTATTCAAATATATTTCTGGTTATATGGCTCAAGAATATTGTTACTTTTAATGAATTACTTAAGAAAGTCTCCTTAAATGACTTTGATTATAGTAAAGAAAAGCCAAAATGCTTCTCCTAAAAATTTTTTTTTGGCATCTTTATATTCTTTAATGGTAAGTGTCACTTATTTTTACAGAGGGGAAGTTGGTTTTAGATAGTAATATATATGCATTGATATGAAAGATGAATTTTTCATCTGTTTTTATATGTACTACCAATTGGGTTCTAAGTTTAACTGATGTAACAAAGTATCATATTATTGTCTTTTCAAAAATGTTTTATACTTTGTAACTTTATATCTGACAACTATAACCCATTTTGTCTTTCATTTTCTCCAAAATTGAAATCCTAGTGTTTTGTGAAAGTTACAGCTAAATTTTGCCTCTAATAATTATGAGAAACATGTTAGGAAAGACTACAAATGCTTGGAGCACGTCCCTAACCATGGAAGATGACAGCGTGATGGATAGCCCCCCTATTTCCCCTGGAAAATATCTGCTGATGTCACCATCTGGGCATTATTTAATACAGGGTATCTTTTTAAAAGATTTATTTAGATATCAGCAGTAGTCGTTTGGGAATGCTGCTTCCAGGATAAACTTTTCTCCAAGGAGTTTTTCATGAAGATTAAAATTCTACATGTTTTGGCCTGTTACATTTATATTTTTATTTTTAACTATCAAGAATATCACAAGCCATCTTTTAAAAATTCACCACTCTATTGTTGTTTAGGTCATTTTTGCTATGGATAAAAAGTAATATTATAGCTGTTGTAGAAAACTTGATACATAGAGGTATGTTCATAGAATAAAAAGCATCCTGGTTTAGTTCTGTTTACTAACTTTCTAGTTTCAGAAGTAGAACTGAAGCAGATTATTTTCCTCTAACCAGCGAACCTTTAAACAGAGAACGCAGATATTTACCAGGTGTGAGTAAATGAAAAACAAGCTTCGATGCATCCTCCATTCTCCCTAAACCTAGACTCAGAAGATGGAGGACCTACAACCCAGGGAGAGAGAGGCTTACAGTTCTTAGCATCGCAGGCAAGGGCCAATGTGTGTTGACTGATGGAGTGGTAGTGGTGTGTGTTTTCCAGCAGCCTGGGTTCCCAGAGCAGATGAGTGTGCCTCATCACGTTAGAAGACAGCAGTTTTACCAGTGGCTTAGGCAGATAGTACTGTGGGTATGCTATTATCTTAGGAGGAAGTCACAGAGCTCTTCCTTTTAATGGGCTAATTGCATATAGACATGGCACCTATAGAGTGGCCAGGCTCTCATGGATGGGTCTAGGTGTAAACAATGCACAGTTGTTTGCTTTATCGTGAAGGTGTACCCTCCTGCTCGTAACTTAAGCCTATGGCTTCAGCTACTTTAGGAGACAGTCTAGTGATCAAAGGGGTAGACTCATTAAAAAGTGTCGTTTGCTGTGGGGGGAGGCGTCGTAGGTCTCAGAAAGTGATGTTCCAGAGTTGGGATGAGAGTAGAGTTTCAGAGGAGGACATTTTACAACTGCTTAGCTCAGACTGAGTGTGGATTGGTTATTTTGTCTGAATTCCTAGAGTGTCAAAAAGAAAACAAATGAAAGCTTTTATCCAAATAAACGTATCTCTCCCAAGCAAATCACACTGAAGCCATGTGTTTAAAATGTGGATTATTCACTATCAAGTTTAGTGTCTCTTTTTACTTTTAATACAAGTAGTTAAAGGTTAGGAGTATTTTCAATTTGTGTGTTTATCATCCCATCTCAAAAATGAAAAACTGTACTAACTGTATAAGATTTCAGAATAATTTAGTTTTAAGATTCTTAAATTTAACTAATCGATGAATGGCTGAAGTAAACTGGTTTTGACCAAACTTAGCCCTAGTTTTTTTCTAACAGCTTGTTGAGCTATATGTTTCTGTTCTGTCTTGTATTGTGCTGTCATTTAGATTTGTCAGATTAGCTGAAAGTTTAGAAGGAAGGACTTGCCCTTGAATATTTGTACATATAGAATTCTACTAATAAAAATTACTAAGACCCTCATAACATCTGTCTGTAAGAGAGCTCATTGCTTTACCATAAGCCATTTAAAAATATGGTAGGCATGTCAAATGTTTTTTAAATGGAATCACTTAGGCTAAGATTGTTTATGAAAGATTACACAATTATAATATGTGAAGAAACAGTAGAAATCCCTGCTGGCTGCCAGAAGGGTGGAGAAATCGAGGGTGGAAGAGGGGAACAGGTATTACTCTTCCGGTTGTACTGTTTCACATAGGTTAAAAACAACTTTTCTTTTCAGGATGCATGCTGTAATTATGCTGAGAAATGACAGGGTTGGTAAATACAGTCGACAGTCCCTTTTTTAAAAGTCATTATGGGAAGATGAGCACTGAGACGAAACAGGAAATTGTAAATCTGGGAATGTCAGCACTAAAATCCAGTTCTTTTCATAGTAACTTTGTTTCATTTAAGGGTTTCAGAAAATGAATTTCCTTCTTCCTATTAACCTTAAATTTTAGACAATGACTAAACAAAGACAATTCAGTGAAAAAAAAAACCTAAGTCATTAGACCTTTCTTTTTTGATGTCATGAATCATAGCCCTCGATTATCATCGGAGGTGTTAAAATATTCCTTCTGTTTGAGTTGTTAGGTCTTCCTAGTTTGAAGCAGTGATAAGATCATGAGAACTGGATGGACCTTAACGGCCCCCTTCTTAGAAGTAGCCACTATTGAAATGTAGTCTTTATTTCCTGGACTTTTAAAAATATTCTGTTTCTTTTTCACCATGCTTTAAAGCAACTTGAAATTGAAAATTTTGTATTGAAATATTCTCATGTGTTCTTAAACCTAGACACCTTTAATGTTTTAATTAAAGAGTTGCGTTGGATAGAAGTTAGGAGTCACTATTAGACACTTGGCTGAGTACCCTAGAATGAGGGCGACTTTAAATACTGAATTGATTCTGTTTCCTTGAATAGAATATCCTGTCTAAATAGTATTTCCATTTCAATAAATATACATACTAGAAGATGCTACTTATGGAAAACAAAAGAGCCATAATAGAAGGTTGTGTGTATAGTGTGGTTTGATGTTTCACATTTATTTTGGGAGGTATTTGGGTTTGGTGTTTTACTTCTCTAACCTAGGAGAAAGTAGGCCAAACAACTCAGACAGGAAGTTTGAAACCCTGTAGAATAATGGCTGATTTCTGTTTTGTCCAGGCCTCTTTTTATTTCTAGAATCTGAAATATCTTTTTTTTTTTTTTAAGATTTTATTTTTTTTCCTTTTTCTCCCCAAAGCCCCCCAGTACGTAGTTGTATATTCTTCGTTGTGGGTCCTTCCAGTTGTGGCATGTGGGACGCTGCCCCAGCGTGGTTTGATGAGCAGTGCCATGTCCGCGCCGAGGACTCGAACCAACGAAACACTGGGCCGCCTGCAGCGGAGCCCGCGAACCCAACCACTCGGCCACGGGGCCAGCCCCCTGAAATATCTTTTTAACATATTCTATTTTCCTCTTTGACTCATCATTGTTTATAGTAAAGACTGTTCTTTTCTCATTTCCAACTTAGGATGAAAGAGCAAGTTCCAGAACTTTGTGTCTAGGATTATCTCATTTCTATACAAACTTATATATTAATACGGGCAACCTTTTAGCAGTGGTTACCCCTGAGGAATGGGACTCTGGAAAGCCATGGGAGATAGGAGACTTCACCTCTCACTGTACACTGTTTATATTGTCTAGTTTTTTTAACGAGTATTTTGAAACAAAGGTTTTCAACTTACTTAGATTAGTTTTAGCTAAGAAGGGCAAGGTAGTTGGACAAGAACTACAGCTTTGTGTTTTCACCAGTCAGAATTTAGTGTCTCTGCTCAGTGAGAGGATGTCACAGACATCTAATCAGAGCACTTAGCATCAGGCTTCCTGGTCATCACTAACATGCAGGCTGACCAAGCAGCTGGACTGCTCTCTATTTCAGTTTTCTTATCTGTAAAAGGTTTTTAATAATGCCCTACTTAACTGTGCATGGATTAAATAAATATTGTAGGAAAGCTCTTTGAGCAAATACACCACAAATCCAAGTGATTATTATTTGGCAGTGTCTTACTTAACTTGAGCCCAAACAGATTGAACAAGTCTGGGCGTATCTAGTAATCTCACAAGAGGATTTAGAAGGAGTTGATTTGCTTGAATGCAAACTATAGTCAGGTATTTCCTATCATCTGTATATCTTTAAAAGTTTAACTAAGATTTATATTCTAAGCAAACTTTTCTTATGCTAAATGTGATGAGTAGAAATGCCTCTTTGTACAGGCTGAATAAGGTTCAGTTAAATGATTTAAAACTCAGAATTTATTTGTCTGCAGCTATCACCTAGTATAGAATTGAAAACAAACAAAGGTGTGGCTGCAGAAGAGCATCAAAAGTAAATACTCATTGCTAAATTGATCTAATAGTAAAACTATATACTAATGAGTATTCCCCCATGAGCAAAGTTAAAATTGCAGAGGCTCTCTAGTCCAGCCTCGTAACTAGCTCTACTGACAATATCTAGTAGAGTCTTGAATAGATTGGACAGTCCTTTGGCAGCTCAAGATGAGAAAATCTAGCTGTTTCTCCTGTCTGTGCTCAGACTCCTTGGCTTCATGTCTGATGTGTTGCTCTCCTTCCTTTTTCTGGACCTCCTTTATCTCACTCTCTATGGTCTTTACTCTGGCGTGCCCTAGTTCACATAATATATCTTTCAGCAAGAGGAAAAAAAAGAGAGACTATTCCATGGTTAATAAAAACCGTATAGGATCAGGCCACAGTTTGTGTTCTCACACAAAATTCATTGAAGTGTTTTCAACTCTTAGGAAAAATACTATTGCAATTATTTTAAGTTGACCTATGTCACCTTCCTATTTTATGAGTCAGTAAAGGCCGAGTGCAAGGCTTTTAGTTAGTTTTTTATGTTTTCTGTATGGTAATTCTGACTATTTAAACCAAGGATTTTCAAAGAGCAAAAAGATGAGAAATATGTAAATGACACATTTCTTATGTTCAGAAAGATTTCTTATTAAGTGAGCTCTAGTTTTGTGACTGAAGCACAGAATTACAAAATTTATTTTGAAATATATTCAAATATGTTTAGGACTGATTGATTTTATACCCTTTTTCCATGGAAGGTATATATGTATCTATATAGTTATGTCGCTATCCTGCTACCTATGAATACCACCTGTCTGTTTTGACCATGCAGTATGTTTATTCAGGTAAGAAACCTCTTGCTTGGGCCAGAGCTAGGACTTTTCCTGGCTGGAGTGCAGAGGATTCTAGAAGTTCCTTGTGGCCTCTGAAACACTGACCTCCAAACTGTTATAGACCGTTCAAGGAGCTTCTTAACTATCATGGCATATTCTGGGACACTTATAACAACTCCCTGGATTCATTCCTCAAACTATATGAGCCTTGAGTTCCATGGGGAGGGAAGAGAACTTGAACCCTATTTAGAGGTAGGTTCAGAGCAGTGTCTGATAACCTAGGGAGGTGGGCCTGATGGAAGTCAGAACCCTGGGAGAGGCAGTAAGGAGTCTCTGAGAGACAATTATTGTGGCAGAGGAAGAAACCTGGCAGCAGCAGCTGAGTGCAGAGTGGAATCTGACATCACCAGGAGCAGGTTCCAGGTTCTGTGTGATGCTCCTGGCTTTGAGGGACCACTCCCCATCCAGAGCCTACCTCGCTCTCAAATGCCTGCATGGGCTGTCCTGGAAACAAAGAGCCCAAGCAACTCTGCTGTGAGGTTCCTTCTCAAAGAGCAGGAAATTAGAAGAGGAAGACCGTGGGAGTTCCAAGATGGAAGCATGAGGCAGGCCAGTGCAGGTGCAGGCTGCCGGTCCAGTCAAGCAGCCACCTGTGGCCAGGGAGGTGATGGACAGTCTTGAGGAGGGAGCAGCATTGGTCTTAAAATCAGATTCTTGTCCACCTGGGCTAAACTTTATTGCTGTAGGAGATACTATTCAGCTCTCTAATTAACAGAATAACTTTTGATAACAAATAGAGAAAGAGGAGGCCCAGGCTGAGGAGACAGAGTGTGACAAGACTACAGATACCTTTCTGATCAGTTGCTCCCAATGACAGGATCTATGAAGTGTAGAGATCCTAGCTATTATCTTGATGAGTATCATGAGTAACGATCTGGTGTATGTTTTTCCCCAAAATGAAAATTGCTTCACTTGTTTCTCATTATAAAAATAGTACATGTTCATTTAAGAAAAATCATATATGTGACATATAAATATATATTTATATATATAAAATGTAACTTTATAAATGTATTTATACTTATGAATATAAATATATATTGTATTTATAAATGTATGTATATTTATATATAAGGTAAATATATAAAATCTAAAATTTATGTATAAATATATAAAATAACTGGAATTTATAGCAAAATAGCTATAAATCATAATGAATTGAAAAACAGGAAAAGCTGTATTTTGTAGCCCTTCACCACCTTAAAATTGAAACAACAGCAGAGCCACCCAGCATCAGTGTCAAAGCAAATTCATAATTTGACATACGCCAAAGTAGATTATTTCTAAACTGTGAATGGCTGATCTAGCTTTTTTACATGTGTGGTCCCTGTCCTTTTATATTTCATGAATATCTCTAAGAAGTAATAGCCATTTGCAGCAATTTTTGTAAATAACATATAGTTTTTCTTCCAAAACCCCAAAAGTTTGTTCTTGAAGATCAGTTGCGTTTATGCCTGTAGTGCCCTCTTAGATTCTTGAGAAGACTTTTAGGTTCAGTAAATCTGTGTTAGAATATGAAGGAGTTTGACTTCGTATCACTTCCCTGGTTTGCCTCCTACTTGAATGTGATTATAGACTTTTCAACAAAGGAAACGTTAAACTTTCGAGATCATTAGTTTAATTAACTGATACTTACTGGGTGTATAATATAGGAGAGGAAGATAAATCCTCTGCCCTCTCTAGGTCCTTCTGGCTAGCTGAAGAATTTACTTGATGTGAGACAGAATAACAGGAGAAAATATATCAAAATTTTATAACATGAATACATGGGAGAAATCCAGGGAAACTGGGTAGCTCTCCAGAATGGCCAAGCTGCCAGCTCAAATACCATCTTCAGCTAAAGACAAAGGAGGATGTTGGGGGTAGTGTTTTGGGACTTCAAAAGGGAGGAAGGCAATTCACAAGGAATTGGAAAAGCAAATGTTCGGTACACAGAACTTTGATAAGAGTGGGTTTAGCGAGGGTCCACCTCCTCCCAGTCTGCCTATGCCCAGAGTTATCCATGGTGATATCTTATCTTAATCTTTATCTTAAATTTCTCCTAAGCAGTTAGGGGTGAGGTCAAAGTTTCTTTCAGAGTCTTTTGTTCTTGAAAATAATCAAGGCAAAGAAACATATTTTGAGGTGGCCAATTCCGATCCCCGAAAGTAACATGAGCCAAACACTGTGCTAGGTTCGGAGGATGAGTGAAGAATGGAAGCAATCACAGGCATGCCAACAACAGTGGTTACAAAGTGTGATAAATGCCTCAGTGGTAGATTGTGGTGACCAAGGGGTTCAGAGAAAGCTTCCCAGAGAAAGGGACTTTACATTGAGATAAAAGCATAAAATAGGAGCTAACTAAGTCAAAATGGGTGAAAGCTTGCTCCAGGCAAAGGGAGCAGCTCCGCTAACCTGTGGGTGAGAGAGAAACTGCTCTTCTCCAGCCTCTGTAATAGTCTTCCTACCTTTGGACAGAAAACTAAGAATGTGGTGAGAGAAAATTCTTAGGGCCCATAAATTAATTCTGATGTAACTGGTCTCCTTATCCTATTGAAAATTCCAGATAATAAAATTTACACTATATTTTGATGGGCCTGACTTAATTCTTTAGTTACTGACTTATTTGTATTAAGGGATGTTAGGCATGATTTTACATCAACATTTTAGTTAGTAAACTAAAGGAAGAGGAAGTAGTAAAAAAAAAAGAGAGGGGTATGAGGAAGGAGGATGTGGTTTACAGAATCCAAATGGGAGAGGGTTTCAGGGAGACAGGACTAATCAACGTTGTCACGTGACTTCACTGGGAGTTCAAGGTGAGATGAAGATGATGGAACTGGCCTTATTGTAAGGGAAGCAGGTTTTAGCGGGGGTTCTTTTGCTAGTCTGTCTGGGGTTGGACTATCAACTGCTTGGCTTCAAAGTAGACACCATAGGCTGCACCTCTTTTCAGTTTCCTCATTTGTAAAAAGAGCTAATAACAGTACCTGCCTCAAAGGGTGCAGCAATGATTACATGAGTCAGTCTGCACATGGCACTTAGAATAGTGCCTGGTACATTTAAAGTGCTCAATAAAGATGTTATTTAGAGTCTGATAAATCTTCTGTAATATTCAGGACTTGTTTTGCACCAGGTTTCTATCCATCACACTGTTATCTTTCTAAAGTACAGAGGTGATTATATTATTCTCCTGCTTAAATCCTTTCAGTTGCTCCCCATCACCTGCAAAATGAAAAATGGACTCTTCCATGTGGTATCTAGTGAGTTTCCTGATCTGGTTCCAGCCCACCTAGCCTGTCCCATCCCCCATACTCGAGTTTCCCTCTGCCTGCTGCCATATTAGTGTTTTCAAAAGCAGATCCCTCCTTCACTTTCATGTACTATCCCTGTGCCCTCCTCTCTGCAGTCCATAACACGGGTACATAGCAGGTCACGTGTTTTGTTCATCTTTCCTTTCTCAGAATGTGGCACATGGTATGTGCTCAGCAAGTATTTATGCCATGAATGAATAAAGCTGAGAGGCAGATAGTGTTTTCATTTTACAAATGGAGAAAGAGAGAGATGAAGTCACTTGCCCGGAGTCAAAAAGTGAGCAGAAGACTAGAAACTTGACCCTGGGTCTTGACTCTCAGCGTTTTTTTCTGAGAATCCTTATGGCCACATCTGTTCTTTTGTTTCAGTGATGTGGCTCATAACATAAGGCATACAGCTGTTAGATTTTTGAATTCTTGTGTAGATATAAAAAATGCTGGTTCCAAAGCCATTCTGTTTGATATGGTCTCTTTTTGCTTTATGCATGTTTCTTTTTTAAGGAATGTGTTAAGAGCAGTCACTTCTGAAAAGTGGAATTGTGAGTGCCTTGTATTGTCATCTCTGCTTGCCCCTATCTTCTAGCTTGTCTACACTAAACATACGCTTGTTTTATTATCAAGTTGGGGACAAGGGGCTTAAAAGTCTATTTAACATCATATAAATTTATTTAAATTAGTTTTTATTCTATGGATGATTGACAAGTTGTTTTGCATCACAGAAAGTCTTCTGCCCTTCACATTTCCTCACTCTGTAATGGTCTGATGGTTTATGTATCTGTGGGGCCTGTATCTGGACCCATTTCTACTTGACCATAGCAGGTGAACTTCTTTACTGATCAATAAAGTCGGAAGTACGATATTAGTCATCTCTATCCTTAAGGAGTTGGTAATAAATTGTAATTATGTGGAAATGGATAATATTCCCTTGGAAAAGGGTCATATCATTATACATTTGCATTTCACCCAGACTTGATCTAGCCAGGATTCCATCGAGGGCACTTAAAGTATCACACAACTTGATTTTCTTCTCTGCTGTGGTGCAGTATATTCGCTTTGCATTCATTTCACATCTGGGATCATTATCCCAGCTCGCTGAGAATCAATTTCTCATAGTTGATTTTCTGAATCACTGTCAGCTCAGTCACATTTTCTACATCATTTACCAGAAAGTATAGTTTTTTAAAAAGTCAGAACAATTATGCAGGTAACCTATAGCCTTGATATGCCCTCATAATGTGCTTCATGAACAGCAGTCACCCACCCCTGGAGCTCAAATTCTTCTGCAAATCGATTGATAATGTTGCTGACCTGTAGATCAAAGCGTTGTCCATTCCAATTCACCATTTTCTAAGTGAGTCTCTATTGACATGAAAGACTTCATTCTCTTTTGAAAGGAGAACAGTTCATCTTTAGAGAGCAGCCTCTATTGTTTCCTTTTAGCAGAATAATTACATCTTTAATTTCTGTGGAGATAATGAAGAAAGCCAGTTCGGGATGTGTTTATGTGGCTTCAGAGTAGATTTGGGGAGAAGGTTCTATGACTTTTAATTATGATCCTTCATTCCCAAATGTACGTGTTTTGGTAAATTATAATAACTCTTCTATTCCTTTCATTTATGGAGATTGCTTGTTCATGCTTAAGAACAAGAAAGAGGCTTGATTTATAATTTTTATGCCATCAACATTTTTAAAAGTAAATTGAGTAGAAAATTAAATTCTAGCTTATGATCCAAATTCCTCTAATGTATCTGGCCTTTGTTTAATCATTTATGAGTTATCACTGCAAGACATTTATATAGATTAGATACCACAGAGATCTAAGGAACTATGTTTATTTGATCCTAATTAATATTTGACCTTAAATAGATAATCACAGCACTTTCCAATTTCCTAATGTTAAGCAATTAAAAAGCAAGCGACTGTTGGCCAGATAAATGTTAAACTTTGCCAAGTAGATATATGCAAGTTTTTCACCATATTTAGACTGTGTTAAAATAGATTACAAGACATGTTGAAATTTACATACCTTCGAAAGATTGTATGTTATAGGTCATCGCTGAAAAAAGTGTTTATCTGTTTAGTTATGTTAAAATTCATGCTAAATTATCATAGATAGTAGTTTAGTGTATGTTTGTTTGCTCACAGTGTGTGAAGATACATCAAATAAAAATAACTTTTTGTAACTGCGTGAAAGTGCTTCATATTTAAATAACATTAAAAATAATAAAATACTGGATTAGTAAGGAATTATGTTTTCTTTTTTTCTTTCTTTGTGAGGAAGACTTGCCCTGAGTTAACATCCATTGCCAATCCTCCTCTTTTTTTTTTTTTTTTTTTGCTTGAGGAAGATTAGCCCTGAACTAACATCTGTGCCAGTCTTCCTCCATTTTGAATGT
The DNA here is from genome assembly GCF_041296235.1 of Equus asinus. NCBI lineage: Eukaryota > Metazoa > Chordata > Mammalia > Perissodactyla > Equidae > Equus > Equus asinus. The sequence goes on from NC_091790.1 coordinate 177,786,773, forward strand.
GGGTTGCCTCCACAGCGTGGCTGAGGAGTGGAGTATGTCCACACCCGGAATCCCAACCTGCGAACCCTGGGCCACCAAAGCAGAGTGCATGGAACTTTACCCACTTGGCCACGGGGCTGGCCCCTGAATTCTGTTTTCCTAATTGGAATGTTCCTAAACTTTTGCATTTTGCCCCTTTTTAAAAAATGAAATTGCCAAAGGAGCAATTACAATGGTAAAGAATAAAGAGAACATTAAATATAGATAGTTTATAATCTAGACCGGTGCTTCCCCAGCTTTAGTGTACATAAGTTACTGGAGGGCTTACTAAAATGAGATTGCTGGGTCTGACTTCCAGAATTTCTGATTCAGTAAATCTCAAGTGGAGACTGCAAATTTAATATCTAACAATTTCTCAGGTGATCCTGCGGCCTCTGGTCTGGGAAAACTCATATTGTCCTATCCAGAATCTACATCAATCCCTGCTTGTATTGCCTTAATTTTTGGAATGAATGAATGATCGAGTAAAAAAGATACAGCATATTTGTGAACAAACTTATACATGTGAAAGTGCTTTAGCTCTCTAGATGTGGTATCTTGATATGACAGCATATTATTAATGCTTCTATTTAATATATTATAAAATTTTCAATGTTATTTTGAAACCTGCTCTCTGCATCAGTAAAGAAATGAGATGAGTTTTTGAACAATTGTTAATACAACTACAATTAATTTACTCATCTAGACAGGGACCTCTTTACTTACATAGGGAAGTTCCTGGCCTAGGTGGGTCCAGTGCGAATCCCTCACCATTGAGTCTGGCTACAAGCTATCTTTATCTTGAATTGCTCTAGATACATTTATCTCCAGCAATTTCCAAGGAACCTTCTTTTTCACAACCTTTTTGAAATCATTTTTTCTTGACCTGACTACCCAAGAAGTTATATCCTGATGATATCAAGATTGTATTATCAGTTTCTGGATTCTTTCTCCTTTTGTCCCTTTTTTAGTTTCCAAATTTCAGTTTTATAGTCCTCCTAAACTATGTTGTTAATAGCGATTTCCTCCTAATTTCTTTGGCTGTTAGTCATGTAACTTAGTGCTACTTTCAAAACTTTCAAAATAGGGTAGAAGTATTTATGGATTTTTTTTTTTAGTAGATGTTGTTCACTTACTTGTTCAGTAGCTGTTTGAGTTAAGTAGCTCATGGAATTGTCACTTTCAAGTCACTACTGTCAACTCCACAGAATAAATTGTTCTACTGCTACACACACAAATTACATTTTCTATCCTTGGGCTGTATTTTTCCTGGAATTTAGACTCTAACCCTGGAAGATGTTTTCGAAAATTTTAATAGTTGTCCATAGAATTTGAGGAAAAAGGCATCTGTCAGATCTCATTATTCTAGCAGAGGACTTGCTTGAAAATCTTACAGTGGACTCTAGAGCTTGAACTTGTTGGATAATCACTTCATTCATTCAACACATTTTAGTGGAGCACTTCCTATCTGGAAGAAGAAGACAAAAAAGACTAAGTGCAAATATCTATCAGTGAAGGAAATGACTCATGGGGACTTGTGTGCCGTGTAAGGGTGCATCCCATTCATGAGTGTCGAGTACGGTCATTTTAGTCTATTATCCTCCGGAGATATTCCAAAATTATAGGGATTAAATTTACACAAGATTTCTAAGGCTGAGCTTTGTCTTATTTTAAGTAAATATTACTTTTTGATAAATTTTCAAAATTGAAAGTTTTGAAAAAAATATTTTTTAATTTTCTTCGACTCAACTTTGACCCTTGGCCTGGGAGGATTCGCAATATACCCGCAGGTTATATGGAAAGTCCCAATTTAGTCATGCCTCGTAATGACTCGGTCAATGTTGGGGACTTCTGAAAAACTACTGAACACAACCCAGTTCTCACTAATCTCTGCAACCAGCCATAACTACTACTCCTTTGCATTCTGGACCTCCCTTCCTCCACATCCTAGAGACAGTGTGCCAAGTATAACATCTCAATCCGCTTCCAGTGCAGGGAGAAGAAATTCTCTCTCCTTGTTAGCCATGGGATATCCCTCATAGGTTAAAGACAGCCTCTTCTCCAAAACCCTGGGAAGATAGTTAGACTTAGTGAGAGGATCATGTTCTCAAAAGTTTCTAAGAAGCAGCTTGTCGTTTTGGTCAAATTCTTATCATTAAGCATAGTCCAGTACCTTCAGGATAGAATTCAATAGGCACCATATCCTGATTGTGACCTCTCCTTCACTCATTGAAAGTTCTGCACCCCACCCACGTGTGTGTACTATTAGATGCTGGTCAGGACTCTGGGTTGTTAGTGGCAGAGAAGCCTGAGGAACACTCATACTCTGATCTGATTATGAGTGGGCAATATTTGTTGAGTGTCCTGAATTTGAAACAAGAATTTTCCTCCTAATCAAAAAAATTAGGAAAGGACCTAGTGATTTCCTACAAATACCTAAAGAACTGTTCAGCTGTATAGAGCCACTGTTCGGCAGTGTGGAGGGTCTTTACATTCCTTCCCACCTCCATATTCATGTATGTAGTGAGAGCCCCAGACATCATATTTCTAACAGGAACCTCTTCTGGATTTTAAGGCCTGTACCTCAAAGGACATGATGAAGGGGAATATAAGTCTGAGAGGGAATCTGAAGTCTCCCCCGTGAGAGCCTGTGGAATGTAAGAGCTGTTTATCGTCTACACTAATCCTAACATCAGTTGCCATGGCTCTTAATCCATTTCTTGGAAAAGAGACAACGCCTAACAGGGTAGAGAAATAGAGCCTGTGTTAGAAATAGTGCTGTCGCCTAGATTTAAGGGTATTCCCTCAGTGGAGTACGGATAGGGGAAAACAGCTACACTCTGAAAGACCACCTTGACTTGCTAGGTCTCAACCTAGCGGAATAAAATGGGGACTAAGCTGGAGTAGTGGTCTATAGGACTCAGGTCTTTTAAGACAGAAGAGTCCCAAAATTCTGACAGATAACTCAGCGTTTCTCCTATAGAACCCCTAGGATCTCTGAGAAATGGGAGAATTAAGACTATCTTTATATCCCAGGTCAACTTTGGGAGATATGGGGCCACTGAAAGATTAAGGGGGCCTAGAGGGGCAGATAATGTTATTCTGAAGGGATAGCATACCTTCGGCCTGTAGTCTCAACCTTCAACATCAACACAGCCAGGCCTATCTTGCATATTTCACTTACCATCTACCAGCTCTCTGAATATTTACTGGCTTTGTCCCTCCTTGGACAGTAGGGCTGGGGAGTGGTAACTGAAAGGGGTTGGTATGAGTTCTACTCCCTTAAGTTTGTTGCCAGCCTGCCAAGAACACAATTCCCTCACTTTGACTGTGAAGAACCCAGTCTAACCTGCTTAAATCTCATTCAGTTTTTCGAATGTCCATGATTGCTAACCCTGGTCTGCAGGTATGTCTGCCTCAGTCCCTATAATCTATATACACACAGGTCAGTTTCTTCCTAGCCTCTCACCTGCCTGTGTCTTGCTAATGTTATTTACTGATTCCTGCCCCTCTGCCCCTTTTTATCAACTGATGGATTTCAGAGTCAAGTGATCCTTTTATTTTTGCCCTACAAATGTGATGGTCTGGTTGCCTTGGTTAACTTATTCTTAAAGGGTGTTGGATTTTATAAGATAACATAATTAATGATTGATATTTTTCTGTACAATTTTCCTTGTCAAAAGAAGAGAGAAAATTTAAGTAAAGTTATTTTTAAACAATGGAGGTGTCTGTTTTTAAACATATTTAGAGTTATTAACAAAATTGCCTTGCCAACGGCATAATTTCATTTAATTAAAAATCCTGTATTGCCTTCAAATCTCGACAGAATTACATCACAACACTCGTTAAATATGAAAACACAATTTTTTATGTGTTATATTGACATTGGCACAGCCCTAATATTTCTAAAAAGTACTTATGACTACGCTAACAAAGCTGATAATGTAAGGTCTTCATTTAAGTAACATTGTTGAAGAATACTGGATTGTGATTATATAATTATGTTTTATCCATGGTTGATCAATTTGTTTTCTTTGATTTCCTAGTTTCTTATTTTTATATATCAAAGTTGTTAAAATAGGAGAAAGATTATTTTAAAAAATAAACTAGTTATAGTTAACTAATGAAAGCAAAGTTTAACTTTTGGTGCCATAAAATGTCAAACTTGTCACCTTTCTCCACTCCCTAAGAGACCGTGAAGCATGAGCACCTCAACTCAAAGCAAGTCCCTGAAACTTCTCCTTGGGCACCATTCTTCCCTAGCACCCTGCCCAGTCCTCAGCCATCCCACACGCAACTCCAGCCGCTACCCTGAGTGCTGTCTTTTTTGTCTCAATAGGACCTGCTCTTTCAGGCAGCACCCCCTTCTCAGGAACTTGCCAGATGTCTGGTCTTCCATTTCTCAGACTTGCATCTGAAGTCTAAGGCATAGCTAACTCTGTCCTTGACAACTTCATCCCTCAGTACTTGTTCTCAAATTATTGTTTTACTGGCCTGATGAAGTCCACTCCAGTACAGTAATAGGAGCTAATGAGTTGATGGGAGCCCTCTCAGGGAAGGTGTTTACCTATCAGACTACTTTTATAGGTAGAATCCTTAAAAGAATAATTTCGTGAAAATCTCAGTCATTGTTTCAGTTTGTGAGGAAGATAATTTTGGTCAGCAAGCCTTTTTGTGCCCGTTAAATCATACCAGATAAAAGAATCATTTCACTTTCATCAGAAAAGATTAGATGTTTTGCTTGTTGTTTCATGCTTTAGCTGCTTTCTAGAAGCCATAAATCAAAGAAGTTATTACTACATTATAGTTTCTCTAAGACTTGTCACTCTGTTTTAATGTGATAAGATTTCTGTAGTGAGATTAAAAATATAGGTGTACAAAGATGTTAAATTGAAGCTTTGGTTGTAGTAACAAAAATTGGAATCAACCTTAATGTCCAAGAATAGGAGAGTGGATAGTGTGTGTGTGTGTGTGTGTGTGTGTAAAATAAGTTACAGTATATCGATGCTGTGGAATACCATGCAGCCATTTATAGGAGAATTACATATGCCGACATTGAGTTATCCCTAAGATGTCATTGTTTAGAGACAACAAGCAAGTCATATTAACAGGTGTAATATGATCCCATTTATTTAGAAAAATAAGAAGAAAAAAGACTATGGATATATACACATATATCCAAATGCAATGCATAGACAAAGGACTGAGCTCTTCCTCTCTTCTTCCTCTTCCCTTCATTTCCCTTCCATTTGATTTCTTCCTGAACATTTCAGTCTTAAAGCCATTAGGAGAGGTGAAAGAAAGTAAGTATTTGTGCCAGTGGAATGAAGCAACTGGCCCAGAGCCAGGTGCCAGAGTCCAAGTGTGGTGAGGAGGGCACCCACAAAGCAGGATTGACTGGGGCAGAGTATCAGATGTTAAATGAGGTAAGGAGGGCATCCACAGGGCCATGGCCTGGCACAGAGAATCAGAGCCTTAGTGATGATACAAGGAGAACATTCACATAGGAGAGCTGCCGGGTGTGGGGTGTTGGAACCCACATGGGGTGAGGAGGATGTCATCTGGGGTGGTGGCTTGGCTGTTCATTGTGAGGTGTTTGTCCACAGGAAGTAAGGAGGCTGTCCGCTTTGAGAGGGGTTTGCAGTAGAATGTCAGAGCAAGGTCATTAGGTAGGAGGGGTGTCCTGCATGGGGTGTAAGAATCTGAGAGTGGAGATGAAGGTGTTTCCACAGAGGCACCATCCTCTCAAATAGTGAATGAAAAAACCAGTCTTTATTATGTGCTTGAACCTCTTCTGTAAGTTTAAAGTTGCTTCCAAAGAAAAGGTTATGCACCAACCAGTTAGTAGGACCTACCTTTTAAAAAGGAGTAGGAGGTGAGGAGGAGTAAAATGGAGCCTTTTAGCATTTACTCTATAGTCATGTGTGTTGCTCTTTCACATTGAGAATACAAGCAAATTTTAATTAATAGAAGAGAAAGGGAAATACAATATTGCGGAGCCCACAAATATCTGCCTACCAAAGCAGAAATTCGATTACACTAGTTTCAACTATTGAATTACCCTCTAGTTTTAATTGAAAAAGAAAAATAATTCAATTGGAAATCCTACATTGAGTTTAATGATTTTTCTGTGGAAATGTTTGGATCAGAAAACAATAGAAGGACCTCAGAAATACATCATTTCATGTGAACCTCCCTTTATTCAAGTCTGCCAGGGATTCTAAGGAAAATGAATGAAAGCAGGATGTTACAGTGAGATTTTGTTTTGTAACTTTTTAAGTTTCTGTGACTTAGCCTCTATTAGAAGAATTTTGTTTGTGAGGCCAAATTCAGACTAAACTAAATAGATGTACCATGGTAACATTATCATTCTGGGTTCTAAATAAGCGTTTCCTTTTAATATGTGTACTGAAATGTCCTTATATGAGAAACTGGGGCACATGAAATGGAGTTTCATGCTCCATTGAACTGAATTCTCTGAAGCTGCATAGAAATGTTTGGAAAGTTTTAGTGGATTTATTCATTTTAGTGACCATATTTCCTCTTATGTTTGTAAAACGCATATTGCTGTGCATTTTAGTTATTCTGAAAATCTGAATTCATTTATCTCCTGCTTCAGAGACCACTCATGAGAACTAAGAGAATTGATAAATGCCAATAAATACAATAACAATAATTGTAGGTGATGATCATCAATTTATTCATTCAGTGCTAGTCCCTGTGGATACAGCAGTTGACAGAACAGATAAGGTAGTGCTCTGATTAAGCTTACATTTTGTTAGGGAGAGAAAGACTGAAAAACAAATAAGGAAACAAGATAATTGCAAAGTGTGAGAAGTATTGTGGAAAGAATAAACACAGTGATGTGATCAACAATAGCTTAGCAGAAGTGGGGAGGGCCTTTCCAAGAGCGGACATTTCAGCTGAGATATGAAGAAAGAGGAGGAACCAGCCAATGAGGAGGAGGGGTGTGAATGTTTCAGGCAGGGGCATGGTGAGTGCAAGAGCACCGAGACAAAGAAAGAGTTGTGTGCCTGAGTTAAAGAGAAAAATGGAGAGAGTACATAACCACTTATTTTTTGCCAAGCACTGTGCTAATGGTTTCCCCTATCTTAGCTCATTTAAGTCTCTGAGTAATCCTGTGAAGTTCATCCTCATATGATCCATATTTTTAGGTGGTAATAGTGAGGAACAGAGAGGTAAAGAGACTTATCCATGATTAGTCAGCTGATAAGTGATGGGGACAGGATTTTTATCCAGGAAGTCTGACTTCAGAACTCATGCTTTCAACATTGTACCATGCTATTTCCCAAAGAAAGCCCTATGCACACGTAAATTGTTCTTGTTATTATTATGATAAAGTTTCAGTTACCTTGTATAGCTTAGAAAATTCATCTATAGTTCCATATTTCATTCCTTAAAGAATGTTGTGCCCTGCTCTAGATGTCAAGCTTTCAAAGAATATGGACAAATTGGAGAGCGTTTGGAAGAAGTGCCCCTGATTGGTAAAGAGTCTTGACATATGTGAAGCAGGTGTGACTATATCATGAAAACAATAAAGCTCAGGAGACTACAGTGTCAGTATTCATATATTTACAGGACCTTCATGTGGAAAAATAACTGAACATTTTGTTTTAGCCCCCAAGTAGATACAATCTGGAGAGAAGTTACTTTTGGAGAACTTAGTTTGCCAAAGGGAATGACTTTCTAACGTAGAAAAATCCAAAGTCGGAATAAGTTATGCTGGGGGAGACAAAGAGATCCTGACAGCAGAGATGTTTAATCCTAGACAGAAAAGCTTATTATTAAAAGTGTGGTATAAAGGATTCAAGCAATGACTGGATAATTGAACGAGGGTGGTTTTTCCCATTCCTGAGATTCTGTGATCGACAGGCTATGATCAGAAGCCGGGAGAGTCAGGCTTGCCAGAGCATGGCATACAACCCCAATACCAGATGTAGGTGAAAAAGCAAGGTAAGATCCCAGACAGGAGAGTTGCAATTAAATATCAAAGCCTCATTGTCTTCTCTAGTTATCAAAGGGACTGGTGATCTGGCTTAGGCAGGAAAGTACCTGTCTTATTGAACATGTACTCGGCTTTCTACACTCAATATCATCTCCTTTTCAAAACCAATCCTGACACCCCAGAATTGTCTTTACTACATTACCTTTAATTCTCATTGCATTATTTTGTTCATCCATATGTCTTCTCCTTCTCGATCCTAGACTCACTGAAGGAAAATTCATATTTATGTTTTCAGATCTGAAAGAGTTACCCAAAAAAAAAGGAACTAAGACAATAAGGAGCAGACCCCTACAGGTCCAGAGAATAGGATCAGAAGATCAAAGTTGGATTTGGAAACCTAACATATTTGTGGGCAGCGTTCGCTTTCCTATTACCCGTCAATGTCCCAGACATGTGCTCTTTGAACATGGTATCAGAAGACTAATTCATAAAATATATTTTTGATTTAGAGGATTGTAAGAACCAAGCAGTTCAATACGAGGCAGATGAGTTATGATGGAATTAGATCTCAGATCTGGAAGATTTCCTCTATTTGGTTTTCTAGAGTTAGATGGGATCACAGTGAATTAGTTGAAAAGAAATGTTGTATGCTAAGCCAGTTTGTTGATTTTTAGAGATATAGTCTAGGGTCAACTTCTTGAAACTCCCAAAATTTTAGATAGATCTCCTAAACAGAGGATAGAAGTGGCTTCCTGGAGCTGAGATAGTTATAACCTCATTGTTACCTATCACTGATAGTTATAACCTCATTGTTATCTATCATTGGCAATACTTTTTGGTATTACTAGTGTAGCTGTCTTGAACACCTTTTAGAAAAGTGATATTTATTTTTTGGTGATGGACTGTGTGAAGACATGGATATTGCATTAACTAAGCCAGAGCAAACAGAGGAATTTGCTCTTCTGCAAGTGCATTGTTGATTTTTACCTTGTTCTTAATTTTGACTACTCCCTAGTATCAATTAGTTAAAAATATATAAAACAGATGTCAGCTGGGGCCCCCCGACCTTTCAGAGATCTGTGTTATGTTGGCTTAAAAGCCAGCCTGCCTCTTCATCCCTCAAGTTGCGCTGCCTGTGGAAGTCCTAAGCCCTCCTTAGGATTTCTGTAACTTTCAAGGGGCCTCCCTTCTCTGTGTCTGCTTCACTTCCTTTGCCCCAGCTCCATGCAGTCAGGCAAGGGCAGAAGACCTCATCCAAGAAGAGAATCTACTGAAATCTATTGTTACTGAAAAGGCTGTTACAGAATCTTCCACAAGTCTGGACGCAGAGTAGAAACGAGTTAAGATACTTCTGAATCCATGCAAAATATATTTTATTTTGCATAATAGATAAAGCCTTGAAGAGTCAATTTATTAGAAATCAAATATGGTTGACTTACATGACAATTTTAATATTTTATCTCTATTTGGGATTGATAGTCCCTTGGCGGTCACTCATAATATTTTAAAGTCTTTCTCTCCTTTAGCCTTTTTATGTATATACTTAAAGAATAGGAGCACTTGCTGGTTTAAGGGACTGTTGCAATAAATCTCTTTGCAATGTAAATGGATTACCAGCTTGTTTTATCTGATTTATAAATTGTTATGTACTGGAATTACTTATATTCAAAAACTCATATATTAAACCTCATCACTAAGAAATGAATTAGGAAAAAAAAAATGAAAGAGCCAGTGTTCAGACTTCTGTGCTCTGTTTACAGGAGTTTCCTGACTGAGACTAATTAAAAAGTAAGTGGAGATTCAGAAAGCAGAAAGGCTAGAGACACAGCAATAGACTATGTGGTTCTCACAAGCTGGTTAACGCCACATTAAAAATTTAATTATAGTTCATGATTCAACTTTAAGATTTTTAAAACTAGGCAATAAATTTGCTATCTTTAAATAGGAAGTTTGACTTAATTATCACTTAAACACTTTTTATTTTCTCATTTCAGACTTTTAATTTGGGTAATAAGGTTTCATCATCTATTTCTTTTATATTTCATAGGTTCTGTTAGCTCTCATTGAACTGTTTTTTACAAATTACTCATGAAAAACAAATTTTAGCTGTCATTATTTTCCTTAAATAATATCCATATGCAAGTTCTGTCTATAGGGCTTTCAGCTGGTTTGGAAGGACCACGATACAATAGCAAGCCTGAGAAAAGGTAGATTTATGCAAAAGGCAAACAGGCCTTTAATTCTTTGGGGGATTTTTTTTCCAATTCTAGCTCTTTCTATATTATTTTAAGAAACATTTCTGATTTTATTATGTTAGAAAGAGCAATCAAAATGATCACTGATGTCATATAATGTTTATTATTATTCAGCAATATACGTGTTTAAGGAATTTACTGCCGTTACATTATTCTTTATGTTGTTGCTGATGAGAGCACTATTTTATTGCCACTTTGCAAACAGAGTAAGGTAAAGCCTGAATTTTCTCATGGACAGAATCATCAGGCTAAAATTTTTATATCATTTTAGTCCCCTGAAACCAGCTGGCATGCTCTGAGAGGATCTGAGAATCCATAGTACCACTCAAGCTGCACCCACGGCAGAGAATTGGTCCAAAGAAGAGTTCAGTTAGGCCACCTTTATGCCACTCCACTTGATCATCAAGGCTCTCTGAGGAGAGCTTAGTGTAGACCGTAGAAAACTATGGCTCTCCCTCCCCCGAAACTAATGCATGGTTGCAGAGTGGCCATGGAGGATGACCATGGAAGAGAATGACTTAGCAATGAGTTCCCTGAAGGAATAGAAACTGTTCCCTCTTGACTGGTAGCACTGTCATCCTCAGTCACCCAAGCCAGAGTCATTCAAGTAGTTATTCACTACCTCCCCCTTCTAATTCCCACTGCTAATCAACTCCCTGGTCCTGAATTTTCCTTGTTTCTCAAATCTGTCTCTTCCTCTTTCTTTCCACTTCTCTCTGCCCTAGTTTGGATCCTCACTATTCTCCACCTGAAGAATATTAGGTGACAAAACCTGTTGCTGAAACCTCTTGCTAAAACTCCTAACCAATCTACCTGCCATCAATTTTGTCCTCAACTCTGTAACCGTAATTACCTACATAAAACTTCAATATGACGATGCCACCTGCAACTTAAATCCCTTCAATAGCCTACCTAAAAAGTTCACACCTCTTGTCCTGGCATTCAGAGCCTCATCATCTGCTCACCTCTACCCATTTCCTCTCCTCTCTCTGCCTTGCATTTTATGTATCAGCACATAGAACTTCCTGCTGTTCTTTTCTAATAACGATTCTTTCTCTTTTCTGTGCTCATACTATTCTTTCTGCCTGGATACCTTCAGCCCTGACTTCCTTCCCCACCTTTAATGTGATGATACTTACCCATCATTTAAGATTTATCTCAGGCATCTTGGCATTCGGGAAGCCTTCTTTATCTCTTGTCCCATTTGGATTAGATACAACTCTTTTGTGTCCCTAAAATATTCCATGCATATCTCTGCTGGCATACTTATTAGATTCTATTACAATTAACATTTGATACGTCTTGGGTCCTCACTAAAACATGAGTTCTTTGGTGACGGATGCGATTTTATTCGTCTTTGAATCCTTTGCACCAGACGTATTCTCACACTAGGAACTCCATAAATATTTGATGAGTGAGTGAATAAAATGAACTAAAAGCTATATTTAATGGAATTAAGTTTTGATGGGATCTGGAGATAATACAAAATATAGAATTCCTAGCTGGAGCAATGGATTTGTGGTATCTACCCACAGATTTCTTCTTAGTCCTTGCCCGTGACCAGTAGCATGCATCTAGATCTGATTTAAGAGAGAATTTTGTGATAAGTATATACAGAAAGGAGAAACTGATGGTTCTATGTAGGAATTAAGCCAGAATCTTTGGTCTTATAGGCACCAAAACAATGAAACAATGCTGTAGGAAAATTTATCAGAAGTCCTATCATAAATAGAAAGAGATCAGGTTATATATGTGTCAGACATCAACTCTGAATCCTTGGTACCTACCAAAGGCATGAAACAGAGCCACAGTCATATTGATAATAGGTATGTAGACAATAAGCATTGACTACAGACATGATGGTGTTGTCACTGTCACTGTTAATCTCTTGTGCGGCTACGTCCTTGCTATAAGACATTGGCTCATCAGTTATGGAGAAGAGGAAAAGTTTATGACCACAGGGGAGTTTATAGTGATTCCAAGACAACTTTCAGAGCTATTCTACAGGAAGAGTTTTTCTTCCTGAAACCAAAGAGTAATTTCCAGGGCTGTTTTTTGCTTCCATATTTGCTATCTCCTGGGAAATAGCCAGACTGCAGCAACAAAGAAAAGCAATCTCGCTCTGTGTCTCTCTCATCATTCCACAGATAGTTTGCCTGCCTCTCATTGAGGTCAGTTAGTTAACAGCAAATGCTGCAGAAAAGTCCTGCAGTTAATCAGCCTGCATTGCCTTCAGTCTCAATCCTGAATATTAAACACAGTGAACTCATTTGGAGAGAATCAGGCAAATATAAAGGTCATAACATTAATCACAAAGTTACCTAAGCCCTGAGCCTTTTCTTCCTTTTAGAAGTGATGGCTTGTCAGGGGGTGATAGAGCAACAAGAGCTCTTCGTGCTTCCTGGAGATTGTTAAATTTCAGTTGTGATTTTTCCAATTTTGATTAGTCAAATATTTGATAGCAGGCCACAGCAGAAGCACTGCAGTCTTGGGCTTCGTCACTATCGTTCTTAACATTTTATACTTAAAATGAAAGATGACAGAGGATGCTGTGTTTGTAACTGCTTAACAACTTTTTTAGAAAAACTAGCTTTCCCTTCCATACCAGATGTGAGATGGAGGGCAGAGGGAGGAGCTTCAACATCCTTTGCCAGATCCTCCAGTTTTCTGACCTTTTCTGGTTCCATCACACCCATCCTGCTGATCTCCACTGTAGGACTGAAACTCTGCCCTCTCTGCTTCTCCATCAAGGCTACTGAGCTTGCAAAAGCAAGGCACAAACAAAACACGAGCAGACACTTTTGAGCAGTGTCTCTACAAATTCCTGGTCTCCCACATCAGCAGACCCCTCAGTGCTTTCCATCAGTCTTAAATGTCCACTATTTCATTCTCCACTCTTTTCCTCAAGCCCACTCTCCTACCTGCCTCTCTCTTCACAGCTAATGACCCTGCTTCCAGTTTTCCTGAGAAAATAGGGAAAGGAGTTAAGAAGATTCATACTATCTGCCAGCCCGTTTACCTGTATTATCTCATTTACTATGCACAGTCTGAGAGACAAGAGATTATTATTCCTGTCTCAGATAACGTAACTGAGCCTCACTTGCTCAGTGACTGAGGTGAGTGGTGCCTAGAAGTGGTGAGGCTGGGCTGGAACTGAAGTCGGCTCAACTCCCAAACCTCGTTCCCTGCCATGTCGTGTGATCCTGGTCTGCACCTGAAGCTCTGTGCTGTGAACTGTCAGATCTCTCAGTCCCTCATCTCTGAGTGTTTAGAGACAAATCCATATTTTCTTGATTTTTTTTAATGTTTCTTTTTCTCTCATAGGCCAGTAATCCTCCATCCTTGGTCTGCATCTTTGCCCCTTCGGGACCTTGATCATGACCCTCCCATAACTTCGAGCTCCCTCTCGTAATAACTCTTTCCCCTCAATATATATGTATGTTTAAATCTCTTTATGTCTTTAAAAAAAATCTGTTCCTCATCCTTGCGTCTGTCTCTGGATGCTGCTCTATCACTCTTCTTTCCTTCATAGCAAGCTTTTTAAAAGCACTTTCTTAGCTATTTTGTCACCACCAGTCACTCTTCTGGCTACTGTGGTCTGAGTTCCAGGTCCATCATTTCACTGAATATGGGGTTTGGAGTTAAGAACTATCCAAATCCCACAGTTATCTTCAGTATGATACCTACTTTGGGATAATCCACCATTGTTGAAACCATCTTCTATGACTTTTGTGATACCCTTTTCTCCTAAATTTGCAATTCTCTTTCAGGCCACTCATTCTTAATTTATTTTTGTGCTTTCTCCTCCCCTCTGCTCCCTAAATGTTAGTGCTCTCCAATGTCTTATCATTGACCCTCTTCTCACTTACTGACCTTTATGGAAATATTTCATCCACATCCATAGTTTTAAATCACCACCTCTATGCTGATGTTCCCCAGTCTCTGTCTCTAGTCCAGACCTCTTAATGGCTCCCAGACCCATATTCTTGATTACCTAGTGAAATTCCTTGGAAATCTTAAAGTCTGTAGTCCAAAACCACATTCAAAATCTTGCTTTCCGTCCATTCTCCGTACAAACATGACTGGTGCCATGATACACCCAGGTACGCCCAGTGAGGATCTTAGGAGTCATTCTTTGTCCTTCCCCCTTGCTCACTTGCAAATAGGAATCCTTTAAAACCTTCCTAAATCCTTCAAAACAACACCCTACCTTTAGTCTTCAATTCTGCTGTGTTAGTTTGTACTCCCATAATTTCTTGCCTTAACTAAAGCTTCTTTACTTCTCTATAGGATTTATTTCACTCTCTGATTAAAGCATTGGTTAATTATGACCCATTATGAGTATCATCCTATTTGTTCTGCTTATTGATTTCATTTATACCCATCACAGATTATCAGGTTTTGATTTCTTGTCTTCAGAGTAATAATGTTTTACCATGTGAGTGTCCTTAGATCTTTTTCATTTTGTGTTATTTTTTTCCTGTGGTCTGCAAAAAATAAGTTTATTGCATTATGGAGCAGTAGTTTTTATCACTTTTTAAAAGATTTTTGTTTACTTTGTATTTTTCCAACTTGAAAAAGTCCTATAATTTTAAATAGGAACTTTGAAATAAATTTCTCACCTCTCTCTCTCCCTATTTATGCTGAATTTCGGTTAGTAATTTTCTTAACCATCATAGTGCTTAAGGAACATTTGTGCTAGCACTTTCCCAAATAAATTGATAACTACCTCCGTGACCTGTGTAACCCGCTGTCAATTGGATATATCAGCCAGGCTCGCAAAGTCTTTCTACTGTCCCGACGTGAGTATTCCATTAGGATAAATAATAAAGGAAAATGCAGTCTTGACTAAACAGCTTCTCATGGGAAATTGTTTGCATTTGATCTACTTTCTGTGTAGTTTTCATAGCAGCCATCATCTGCATTCGCCAACTGCTTTGCTTTTTCTAGCTCCAAAAGCCCTTAGCCCCAAACAGACAGACACACTGATTTGTGCATGGAAACACATTCTCGTTCTTGTTTTCAACGTGAGCAATTATCTCAGGCGTCCTTCTTTCTTTGTTTCAGCCAGTTTATGTATAACATTTACTGGTGTGACGTAAAATCACTTAATGATGGTTTTTCAGTAACTTGAGGCTTTAGTTTCTTATTTTTGAGGAAGCCTTCTTTCTCGAACAGCTGACTGCAGCATCAGAAAAATGTCTGCTTAAATATATCATCTTTCCATTTTGCTAGAGTTCTAAATTCGATGTTACATTTTCATTGAAAATAGCACTGGTTTATTTCATTTTTATATTTTAATAAACTGAAATTTAAATCCAAGTCGTTCACTGCTGTGATAGCTTTATACTGTTTCAGTGATTTTTTAATTTGGGCTTTTGGTATATTTGCTAGCATATATAAAGCAAGCCGCAGTAATTTATAAAGCTGTGATTTATAATGTCTGGAATCTTGAATGGAGTTTGTCAATTAGTAATAGATGCTACAGGCGTTACCACAGTCCACACTTCAGTATTACATTTATACTTGCCTTTTATTAATATTTTTGTATGTATACGTGTAGAGACGCAAACGTTTTCTTACATCAAAACCTGGACTAGGAAAGAAATTCATTAAGATTAAAAGGAGTATATTTTTTTCTTAATAATATCTTGATCTTTAAAGAATCAGTTTCTAAGTCTGCTCTTATTCAAATCTTGTTAAAGATCAGCAATTTACGGTAACCTTGAAAAGAAATCAATATTGAGATTTTCATCCTACTTCTATGAATTTTCAGTGGACCTATGCTGAATACCTTACACACTATTGGTAAGATTCACCAGGAATAATGCAAAGAAGTGAGAGGACAAACGATCCTTTTCTTTGACTTTCTTTTCATTTTCATCATTTTCTCACTTTTTTACCCAAATATTAAAGACTTGCATGGGCATTTTGTTTTTCTACTCATTCCCTCTTTATTTTACGCTTTAGTTTTCTTCAGTTGATATTTCTATGTTACAGACTGTGGAGTGCTATTTCCCTACATAGGATGTTTTTTCGAATGTGTTTCTATTTAGAACACTAATAGGTCAAGATGTATAGGACATGGACATTGAGGGGTAGGTAACTGTAGATATCTTATTGAAGCATTTATTCATTCAGGAAATGTTTATTTAGTCCTTAGGTGTCAGATCCTAAGAAGGGTGCTGACAGACCTATTTTGTTCAAATAAGTACAGAGTGTCTTGGCCGTTTGGGTTGCTATAACAAAATGGCATAGACTGGTGGCTTATAAACAACAGACATGTATTTCTACAGTTCTGGAGGCTGGGAAGTCCAAGATCAAGGTGCCGGCAGATTTGGTGTCTAGTGAGGACCATTTCCTGAGCTGCTATCTTTTTTGCTGTGTCCTCCTGTGGCAGAACGGGTGAGGGAGCTCTCTGGAGTCTCTTTCATGGGGCACTAATTCCATTCATGTGGGCTCTGCCCTCATGACCTAATCACCTCCCAAAGGCCCCACCTCCAAATACCACCACACTAGGGATTTGGTTTCAACATATGAATTTTGGAGAGACATAAACAGTCAGTCCCTTGCACGGGGATTCTGTAAAAATCAAACGAAGACGAATAGAAGATGCCTATGAAAATGTCCATTACTTATGCAGCCTCTTCCTTCCTGCATTCCTGCCAGCTTAATCTCTCTGATAAGGCAGCTGTGAGCTTCCTACTCTTCCAGGGCCTCAGTGCCCACACTGGTACCCAGGTGCATTTGATCACAGTCTGCCTTTCCATCTCCCTCTGTACAATTCCTGGCATCTGCTCTGCACTCATTGGACCTAGCTGATCTGCTCGCTTCTCTCTGAGCATTGCCTGCACTTTTCTGCCACCTTGAGGTTGTTCAGGTTCATCGCTCAACCAGACATACTCTTGGTTCCCTTTCTGCCTGTCAGATTCTGCCCATCCCTTAAGGCCTGCATTGTGTGTTTTTCATATCCACGTTTCCTCTCCTTCATCCCATCGACTCCTTTAGGCATTTATCTACTTTTTATTTAACGTGCCCCCAACCTTCTGGGATGCAAGAAGAAATAAGCAAGCAAACAAATGTGAGCTCATGCATTTCTCCTACAGAGCCTAGAATTGCTTTCTATTCTGTTTGGAAAAGAGAGTGAACAGGATATAAATATTGAATGCTGTACATTCATTTGGTGCACAATGACTATTTCACAAGCATTTAATTTGTTTCTACTATGTGCCAGACTCAGAGTTTGGCAATAAGATATAGAAAAAATAGATAACAGACGAAATACAGTCTGTTAGGTGCTCCAATAGAAGTAAGCAAAGGAGATTTATAGGAATGGTACGAATTCAGGTGAGTCAATAAAAGGATGAAAGAATGGATGAATATGTGAATGAATAATTTATTTTAGTTCTCTAGAGCTAATATTTAGTACTCTGCAATCCTCCTTATGAGTAACTCACCCTGATAATCTTCTGCTGCAATTACAACAGTGTCCTAATTTCTTCCTTCACAACAGTCGCTAATACCACTCAGGTGAATACAATAGAGTTCCTATGAATTCTGTTCCTATGAATATGAATGAATCCTGCTGTCTCAGATGCATCAACCTAGCTTTACAACATGGACTGAGGTCTCCAATTGAAACATTAAAAATATTAATTTGGGCATTTAAAAAATAATGTTTAAGTGTAAGGTTAATCTGTGTTTCATTATGAAACAACTAAAATATATTTAATGCTCTTTTGATCTATGTTTCATGCTTGTGCACAGTTTTAGCACTCTAATAGTTTACTTCCTCTGTTTTTCTGTTTATGATTGAAACATGATCTTTTCAGAGTCCTTTGCAAAAAGAACCTCAAGTTCTTCTTTTTTGTGAACTTTTTCTGTTTTACAGCCTTTTCACTAAAAAAATTCCTTTTACCGATTCTGCCTCTTTTATTTTGTCTTCTAATCACAAAAATTAAGGAGGCTTCCTGAACGTGTACTGTACTGAGCACCATGATCTAGTAGGTGTTTTCAACTGGGTCTACACTGAGTATAATCATTTGATGCACTTCATACATAATCCAGTTACTCAGGATCATTGTGCTATAAAATGTCAGACATCATACAATTTGGACATCAGATCTTTCTCGATATCCTTCAGCAGAAGTTTCGTAGATACTGCTCAAGAAAATTGTCATATAACAGTCAGAGGTGACTGGCAGTTGAGTTTAGAAATGTTTCAATTGGCCAGTTTTCTTTCTTTCTTTTTTTTTCTATTGCCATTTCATCTTAGATCCCTGTGAGCTCAAACTCATAAAACAAAAGACTTCCTCATTTTTTTGTCTGATTCAATAAATGTTTATTGAACACCTACTATGTGTGAGGCTTTTTAATAGATGCTGGAGTGTGGAGACAATAAGTAAACATAATTAATATCTTAGGAGAAGAAAAATAAAGTAAGGAGAGGGAATTGAGAATGACTAAGAGAGGGAAATGATTTCATATGTGATGTTCAGAGAAAGCCTCTCCTTTGAGATGCATTAGAGCAGAGACCTGATTGAGGTGAGAGAGTGAGAGAACAAGCCTTGCAGATATCTAGGGTGGAGTATTCCAGAAAGAGATGGCAGCAAGTGCCAACTCCCGAGGCCAGAAAAGAAGCCAGTATGGCTAGAGTAGTAATCACCACAGCGATAGGAAATGAGATCAGAGAGGATAGGAGTGGGGACATCATGTAGGATCAGTCAGCCATCTTAAGGAGTTTATATTTTATTCTGAGTGAGATGAAAAGGTATTGAAGGGACCTGAGCCAAGAAGTGACACACCATCTGATATGTACTTTAAAAGATTACTTTAGCTATTGATTGTATTAGTCTTCTTATGCTGCATAACAAATTACTACAAATTTAGTGGCTTAAAACAACACATATTTATGTCACGGTTTCCATGGGTCAGGAGTCAGAGAGGAGGGACCGTTTGTCTGGGTTCTCTGCTCAGGGTCTCATAGGTCTAAAATCCAGGTTCCAGCTGGGCCATGTTCTCATTTGAACCCTGAGGTCCTGTTCCAATGTTATGCAGGTTGCTGGCAGGATCACTCCCTTGTGGTTGCAAGATTGAGATCCAGGTCCCAGTTTTTTGTCTGTCTGTTTGTTACCATCTTAACCATTTTTTCTACTGTGGTAAAAATCTCATAACAAAATTTACCATCTTAATCGTATACTTAACAGCAGTAGTGTTAAGTATACTCACATTGTTGTGAAACAGATATGCAGAACTTTTTCATCTTGCCGAGCTGAAACTCTATACCCATTAAACAACTCCCCTTTTCTTCCTCCCGCCATTTCTTGGCAACCACCATTCTACTTTCTCTCTCCCTGAATTTGATTAATCATACAGTATTTGGCTTTTTGTGGCGAGCTTATTATTTGTTTGCTTTTGCCGTTTGTCAGGCTAGGGGCACTTTCAGATCTTAGGGGCCACTCTTAGTTCCTAGCCAGGTGCCCCTCTCACAAGCTGGTAACTTACTTCATCAAAGCTAACAGGAGAATCTCTCACACTTTCAATCTCTCTTTCCCTCCAATTTGCCAAGGTGAAGCCTTCTGTAACATCACGCACGTAATCACAGGAGGGAGTCCCCGTCAGCTTTGCCATATAACGTAACCTAATCAAGGGAATGATTATCTCATCATATTCACAGGTCCTGCCCACCCTCAAGTGGAGGGGATAATACAAGGTGTGTACACCAAGGCATGGGAATTGTGGGTGCCATCTCAGAAGTCTGCCTACTGTGTAAGTGGAGAACAATTATGGAAGGAGCAAGAGAAGAAACTAGAGACCAGTTTAGAAGGCACTAGAGATATCTAAGCCATTGCTTCTCAAAATTTAATGTGTATTTGAGTTTCCTGGAGATTGTGTTAGAATGTAGATTCTGACTTAGTAAGGCTATGGTGGGGGCCTAACTTCTAACAATCTCCTAGGCGACAGTGATGCTGCTTGTGGATTAGCAAGATCTAGGCTGATGATAACAGTGGCTTAGGCTAGGGTAGTATAGTGGAGACGACAAATGATCTGATTAGGGATATATTTTGAAGGTAGACCCAAAAGGGCTTGCTGAAGAGGAAACAGAGGCATCAGGGATGACCTCTAAGTTTAAGGGATGGCAAAGATTGTAGGAGGAACTTGTTACAGGGAAGAAATCAAGTGTTCAGTTATGGATATGCTGACTTAGAATACAAATAGAGATGATCACTAAATGCTATGAACAATAAATCATATAAATCATGTGCGGTGTTACTAGAGACCTAAAATTTTATGATTCTGTACACCACAACGATGAGACTCTTCCTAAGTGTGCTTGGAATTTATTGTACTGTTTTTAAAAATGTAAGCAATAAAAAAAGGCCTTATTGATTTGTGCAGCAATTTCTCTCTCTGCTTCTGTTACATTGACATTAATCAAACAAGCAGTGTTTTCTTGTCCCTGTGCCAATGTTCTTTACTGTGAAATTAACATATTATTTCTCAAATTATTAAAGCTGCTCGTAGAAGCGAAAATGTGCATCACTGTGCA
This sequence comes from Equus asinus, assembly GCF_041296235.1. NCBI lineage: Eukaryota > Metazoa > Chordata > Mammalia > Perissodactyla > Equidae > Equus > Equus asinus. The sequence continues at coordinate 177,807,561 of NC_091790.1, forward strand.
TATTTAAAGCATGTTGTACTCAAGCACTCTCCAGGAATAGAGCTAGATTTTAAAATAAAATAAATTTTCAGTACCTATTCATTCTGGTAGATGCCTCGCTAGGAGACAAATTGCCTAATTTTGCCTGGTCATATAGGCAGTTTCATGATGTGACTAATTATTATTTCTTTCCTGGGCTAAGTTATGCAGTTAGCTTTGTCCCATATTGAGAGCTTGCATGGAAATCAATCTTTACTGATTCCTTTATTACAGAAGGAAGATGGCCGAAACTAGGGTTGTATGGAGGGTCTGTTTACTTAGAATTTCTCTAAAAAATCAATCATGTAAAATCATGGCTTACCCACACTCATTTTCTGAAAGAAGAGCATTTGAAAGGGTCCAAGTTGAAAATTGTGCTGCCACCCTGCTCTTTCATGGGATGGCTGCAGAAATGCTAGAGTTTAACCAGAAAAAAAGTTTAAGACTTGGACTTGCAACATTTCATATATTTTAATAGACTTTTAAGTAGAGCATCCCTGTTCTTAGCACTGCTTTGGTGCTAGCGAAGTTAATGTCCAGTAACTTATGGTTATGAGAGATGGTTCTTGGTTTTGGGTAGGGGTGAAATAAAGGCAACACAGGGTAGTTTTGGTTTAGAGGACTGGTCATTCTGTGGAACACGTGAAAATTCACTTCACTGTAAGCCAAATCTTTCTAGGAAGCCCTGGGTTTTTTATCTTGTTGTTAAACAATAAAACTTGGTAAGTTTTATGACCAGAAAAAAAAGGGGAGAGGGAGAGAGAGGGGGAGATATTTCAAGGAAATCCTAGTGATTATGTTTTTATAAATAAGATCCTGAGCAGATGGAAATTAAACCAAAACATTCAATGGCAGGGGTGACGGAAGGTCTGAAGAGGCCTCCCCTAATGGAGAGTGCTGAGCAAGTCAGAACTTCACACCTGTCATCTGGACACCTTTCAATCTGGAACTCTGGGCTAGGACTGACTCTCTGATCTGACAGTTAGGCTTTCTGTTGATTTGGCAGAGTGTGATGGCTAAACAAAGCCATTTTTCAACCCTACGCCGATGTGGTTCTTCTTTGGGCCTCTTTTTCTTGTGTATTATATGAAAACCTAGAATCTATGTCTCACCATAATTATTTTATGAGTTAGTTCAAAGATGTCTCAGTTTTTCCCACTATTGTATCAATTTTTATAAAATGTATTAACTACTTTATAAAATAAAGTTTATTTTTTGCTTGATAACTTGAGAAGCTAACTTCTTCCCCTTTGCTTTCCCTAGGAGCGCTGAATCAAAAACATTGGGGAAAGAAATATCCAACATGTAATAGCCTCAAACAATCTCCTATCAATATTGATGGAGATCTTACTCAAGTGAATGTGAATCTTAAGAAACTTAAATTTCAGGGCTGGGATAGAACATCTTTGGAAAACACGTTCATTCATAACACTGGGAAAACAGGTAAAACGTTTGCATTTTGTTTGTGGCTTTAGTATGTTTTTTAGACCTAGAGGATGTTTAGATTAGTTTCATCTCATTTTCCTTTGAATAGTGCACTATGAACTGGATAGAAAGTATAGGTAGAAAAAATCAAGTAGAACATAGAAAATTGGAAGTTTAGACAATGTTTTGAAAATGTGTTCAAAAAATACAATGACCAAGGCCTGGTCCCATGGCCCAGTGGTTAAGTTCGCTTGCTCCACTTTGGTGGCCCAGGGTTTCTCTGGTTTGGATCCTGGACGCAGACCTAGCACCACTCATCAGGCCATGCTGAGGCAGCGTCCTACCTAGCACAACCAGAGGCACTCACAACTAGAGTATACAACTATATAGCGGGGTCTTTGGGAAGAAGAAGAAGAAAAACAATCAGATGGGCAACAGATATTAGCTCAGATGCCAATCTTTAAAATAAATAAATAAATGAACAAAATGACCAAAGTCGTAATGTCATGTTCTCCAGTAATATGACAATATTTATACCTCCACTAGAAGATGTGATAAATATAATGAAATATATAGTTAATGTAATTTAATAACTCCATCACTGGTTAGTCACTTAGTCAATCAGGATTTCCTTTTCTTGAGCATTATAGTTCGATCTTGTCTGCTCAGCCTCATCCTATATTCCATATTTGGATATGAAAAAAGCGATCGACTATAATTGAATTTTAAGAAAAGAAAGTACTAGCACTTCTATGTAGAAAGTTTCAAATTGTATACTATCCTGGGGAAGCACTCTCCAAGTGCTTTTTTTTTGAGACTATCTTTTTAAAACATGCAAAATATAATACTACAAAAATAATTCCAGTAACCAATAGATGGACAAAATAGTTTTCAAAAAATGAAAAACTTTCCTTTTCTCATATTATATTTTTTAACATTTATTTATTGTCATATTTTAAGTGAAATTGTATGTATATCAGGAAGTTAGATAAAAACAAATATACTCATGGGAAAAAAATTAGAAAAAATATTCAAAATTATAACAGTAGCTATGTTGGGATGGTTTTATCATTAGTGAATTTTTTCTCTATTTTTCATATTTTGGTAATATAGTTATTTGAATATAGTAATTTAATTTTAGATCCCGTTAGTGTAGGAATTTTTCTGCATCAGTGACTGATACATAATAAGCACTCAATGAGTATTTGTTGAATGAGTAATTAAGATTATTACATGTTATAGTATATTAATTAAATACATAAAAATATTTCGTCCCAAATCTTAACATTTTCATTACCAGTTTTGAAGGATGTTACAAAGCAGTCAAGCATATAATCTCCACTCTGTTTTTCTTAGTGGGTGTGGTCAAGCACTTCATTTTTAGAGCCACAATTTTGGGTTCACTACTGGCTCTTTAAAGTGCAATGTGGAACCTTGAGCCAGTTACTTAACCTCTCCATGACTCAATTTCCTTATCTGTAAAATAGGGATTATAATGGTGTCTCCTTCATAGGATTGTGTAAGGATCAAATGTTTAATCCGTGTAGAGTAGTTAATGTAATGCATGGTGCATTATAAGTGATAAATAAATGTTGACCATTATTGTTATTGTGCTGGCCATTATTAAATGGAAGTTTATCTCTCTAGCTGGTTGGCCAACATGTGGGATTCAGTCCCTAATGCCAGCAGTGGTTTCTGCCTAATGGAACAAAGACCATTTAAATCTGATTGAGAGATATTGAAGTCTTACATTAGGCTCTCAAGAGAATCATTAATTTCTAGACGACTTGTAGTACCATCAAATAATATCTGCTATGGAACTCAAATAGGAGAGTTTAAGATTTCGAGGGTTACTACTTAGGGTTCAAACATGAGATGGCTCAAACCTCTTCAAGAGGAATGGGATTCCCAGTCTCCTTGCCACAGCCTAGGACAGTTCTGGAGTTTGGTGAAGCCCAGCGTGATGTTTGGAGGGGTTAGGAGGTGGGACAAAAGCAGCAGCTCGAAAAGGAGTAGAAATGGGGTGAAAGTGAGAAGGTGAGGGGCACTCCCAAGAGAAGGCTTTCCTCTCTCCACTCTTCTGTCCCTTCTCCCTTTACTCATTCCCCTCGCTACATCAAATGCCTTAGGGAAGCCGAGTTTTGGAGGAATGACAGTCTCAGGACACTGAATAAACAGGGCAGGTGCACTGGCTGGCTTCTGCTATTAAAGTTGTACAGCAGTTAAGTTCTTTGGTTTAATTTACATTGGTGGCAACAAAATATATTAAGTACATTGTACAGAGTTACAAGTTCAGCTTCCAAAATGACAGCTCAGTATTTTTTTAATTTATCCAATAAATGACTTTCTTTTTTTAAAAAATGTTTTTCTGTTGTTTTTTGGTTTTTCTTGCCAGGGAAGATTCACCCTAAGTTAACATCTGCCAATCTTCCTCCTTTTTGTCTTCCCTTCCCTCCCCACCCCAAAGCCCCACTGCATTGTTGTGTATAGTTGTAAGTTCTTCTGGCTCTTCTGTGTGAGCCGATACCATCACAGCATGGCTACTGACAGATGAGGGGTTTAGTTCCGCCCCAGGAACTGAACCTGAGCTGCCAAAGCAGAGCACGCGGAACTTTAACTGCTAGGCCATCAAGGCTCGCTCAATGATTTTCTTAACGTACTTTTAATAGAAGAAAATTTAGCGGAAATCTGTAATTTTTATTTTCAGAAACTTAGATGCAACTTTATTGTTTTGTTTTGATTTTTTCAGTGGAAATTAATCTCACTAATGACTACCATCTCAGTGGAGGAGTTTCAGAAATGGTGTTCAAAGCAAGCAAGATAACTTTTCACTGGGGAAAATGCAATATGTCATCTGATGGATCAGAACATAGTTTAGAAGGACAAAAATTTCCACTTGAGGTAAGTCAGTAGTTCTGCTGGCTACTATTTCATTTTCTAAATCATTGAGATTTTATTAGTTTGTAATCATGTTTTATAATTTATACAGTTATTTCCTGTTTACTTGGCTAATGTCTGCCTTCCTCACTAGACTAAGCTCAGTAAGACCCATATTTGATTTTCTACTTCCTGGTAACCTAGAGTGTCCCGTTATGGAGGATCCATAAATGTTGATGAGTGAATAAGTGATAAAATTCTTTCCATAAAAAAGAAAAACAAAGGAAAAAAAGGGGAAATTATACCAATATACTAGAGGATCAAAGAAATGCAAATTAAAATCAGAAAATTTTTTGGCTTTAAAATTGGCAAAATAAATATAATAGATAATGAGTATATGGTGAAGTCAACACTTTCATACATGTCTGAAGAGTATAAATTGGTAGAATTTCTGGGAAACAGTTTACTTGTTGTATCAAGAACTTTAAATGTTTTATCCTCAATACCCATCGTTTCAATTTGTAACAATTTAGTCTAAAAAATCATTAAAGTCATGCTCAAAAAATTATGTGCAGGGGCTGGCCTGGTGGCGCTGCAGTTAAGTTTGCACATTCCGCTTCTCAGTGACCCTGGGTTCGCCGGTTCAGATCCCGGGTGCTGACATGGCACCGCTTGGCAAAAGCCATGCTGTGGTAGGCGTCCCACACATAAAGTAGAGGAAGATGGGCACAGATGTTAGCTCAGGGCTAGTCTTCCTCAGCAAAAAGAGGAGGATTGGCAGCAGTTAGCTCAGGGCTAATCTTCCTAAAAAAAAAAAAAATTATGTGCAAAGATTTATTTACAGTAATAAAAAGTTGAAACAAAAGGAAATGATTAAATATGTTATGATGGAATGTTATAAATCATGTAAAAATCATGTTTTGAATGATTTATTTACACGAAAAAGCTTCATCATAAGATATTAATGCTTTTAAAAAGCAGAATATAAAATAGTATACACAGTATTATTATTCTGATTTTGTAAAATATGAAAACTAATTAAATAGTGGCTGAGGGCACAGAGTCTGAGTCAAATGGACTAGGTTTGAATACTGGCTTCTCTGTTTAGTTATTGGCTATATTGACTTGACATTGTATGAACTATTTAATTTACCTAAGCTTCTGTTTATCTTCTGTGAAATTGACATAATAGTCACAGTACCTGCCTATAAAGTTATTATGAGGACTAAATGAGAGAATGAATTACTACTATTGTAAAAATAATTGAGGGAAACTAAGAAAACATTAACAGTGATTTTCTCTGGGTAATGGCATTATTGGTGCCTTTACTTAGCTTCTTTAAAATTCACATATTTTCTAAATTACCTATAATGAAACTGTATTATTTTTATAATCCAAAATCGTTACTGATAATAAAAATAAAACTGAGCTAATTATCTCTTAAAGGACTAAAAAGTTTTTTTACTGTGGACAATTATGTTCAAATTTATAGCTTCTAATTTTTTTAATATATTAAATATCCTTAAAGAAAAGCACACATCAACTTTGGTTTGTCAAAGTAATGAAAGTCAACTCACTAAACACGTAGGATTCTCACTTCTGAGGGTTTAGCTCTCTCACAATATTACCTATTTAAAACAAAGATGAAAATTAAGAAAAACCCTAACAACTACAAAAGCCCTCAGCCAGCAAAATAAGTGGTACAGAATCTGTGTGCTAAACCACATATGTTTTTCTTATTTAAAAGCCCCTCAAGCCATCTATCAGAGGTATTATTTGTGTGTTTGTTTTTATTGAGATCATGATAGTTTATAACATTGTGAAATTTCAGTTCTATTTGTTAGTCACCATACATATGTGCCCCTATACCCCTTATGCCCACCCCTCTGGTAACCACTAATCTGTTCTCTTTGTCCATGTGTTTGTTTATCTTCCACATATGAGTGAAATTATGTGGTGTTTGTCTTTCTCTGTCTGGCTTATTTCGCTTAACATCATACCCTCAAGGTCCATTCATGTTGTTGCAAGTGGGACAATTTTGTCTTTTTTTATGGCTGAGTAGTATTTCATTGTATATATGTATACCATATCTTCTTTATACATTCATCAGTTGATGGGCATTTGGGTTGCTTCCATGTCTTGGCTATTGTCAGTAATGCTGCAGAGAACCTAGGGATGCATAAGTCTCTTTGAATTGTTGATTTCAAGTTGTTTGGATAAATGCCCAGTAGTGGGATAGCTGGGTCATATGGTATTTCTATTTTCAATTTTTTGAGAAATCTTCATATGGTTTTCCATGGTGGCTTCACCAGTTTGCATTCCCTCCAGCAATGTATGAGGATTCGCTTTTATCCACATCCTCTCCCAACGTTTCTTGTTTTGTCTTAGTAATTATAGCCATTCTACCAGGCATAAGGTGATATCTCATTGTAGTTTTGATTTGCATTTCCCTAATGATTAGTGATATTGAACATCTTTTCATGTGCCTATTGGCTGTCTGGATATCTTCTTTGGAAAAATGTCTGTTCATATCCTCTGCCCGTTTTTTGATCAGGGTATTTGTTTTTGTGTTTTTGAGTTGTGTGAGTTCTTTGTATATTTTGCAGATTAACCACTTGTTTGATAGATTATTTGCAAATATTTTCTCCCAGTTGGTGGGTTGTCTTTTCATTTTGTTCTAGGTTTCCTTTGCCTTGCAGAAGCTCTTTAGTCTAATGAAGTCCCATGTGCTTATTTTTTCTTTTGTTTCCCTTGTCTGAGTAGACAAAAAGATGCTAAGACCGATGTCAAAGAGTGTACTGCTTATATTTTCTTCTAGGAGTTTTATGGTTTCATGTATTACCTTCGAGTCTTTGATCCATTTTGAGTTAGTTTTTGTGTATGGCAAAAGATAATGGCCTACTTTCATTCTTTTGCATGTGGCTGTCCAGTTTTTCCAGCACCATTTATTGAAAAGACTTTCTTTTCTCCATTGTATGTTCTTGGCTCCTTGTCAAAGATTAGCTGTCTGTAGATGAGTGGTTTTATTTCTGGGCTTTCAATTCTGTTCCATTGATCCGTGTGTCTGTTTTTGTACCAGTACCATGCTTCTTTGATTACCATAATAGTATATTTTGAAGTCAGGGATTGTGGTGCCTTCAGCTTTGCTCCTTTTTCTTAGGATCACTTTAGCTATCCAGGGTCTTTTGTTGCCCCGTATGAATTGTAGGATTCTTTGTTCTGTTTCCATGAAGAATGTCATTGGGATTCTGATTGGGATTGCGTTGAATCTGTGGATTACTTTAGGTAGTATGGACATTTTAACTATGTTTATTCTTCCAATCCGTGTGCATGGAATATCATTTCTTTATGTCATCATCTATTTCTTTCAATAATTTCTTATAGTTTTCATTGTATAGGTTTTTCACCTCCTTGGTTAAATTTATTCCTAGATATTTTATTCTTTTTGTTGCGATTGTAAATGGGGTTGTATTCCTGATTTCTCTTTCTGTTAGTTCATTATTAGAGTATAGAAATGCAACTGATTTTTGTAAGTTGATTTTGTACCCTGAAACTTTGCTGTAGTTATTATTTCTAATAGTTTTCCAATGGGTTCTTTAGGGTTTTCTATATATAGACTCACGTCGTCTGCAAACAGTGAGAGTTTCACTTCCTTGCTAATTTGAATACCTTTTATTTCATTTTCTTGCCTAATTGCTCTAGCCAATACTGTGTTGAATAAGAGTGGCAAGAGTGGGCACCCTTATCTTATTCCTGTTCTCAGAGAGATGGCTTTCAGGTTTTCCCAGTTGTGTATGGTGTTGGCTGTGGGTTTGTCATATATGGCCTTTATTATGTTGGGGTACTTTCCTTCTATACCCATGTTATTGAGAGTTTTTGTCATAATTGATGTTGGGTCTTGTCAAATACTTTCTTTGTGTATATTGAGATGATCATGTGATTTTTATTCCTCATTTTGTTAATGTGGTGTACCACATTGATTGATTTATGAATGTTGAACCATCCCTGCATCCCTGGTATAAATCCCACTTGATGGCTATAATCAGTTTGCCAATATTTTGTTGAGAATTTTTGCATCTACATTCAACAACCATATTGGCTGTAGTTTTCCTTCTTTGTGTTGTCCTTGTCTGGCTTTGGGATCGGGGGGATGTTGGCCTTGTAAAATGTGTTAGGAAGTGCTCCATCTTCTTCAATTTGGGGGGATAGTTTGAGAAGGATAGGTACTAAATCTTCTTTGCATGTTTGGTGGAACTCTCCAGAGAAACCGTCTGGTCCTGGACTTTTATTTTGTGGGAGGTTTTTTTTTTTTTAAAGATTTTATTTTTTTCCTTTTTCTCCCCAAAGCCCCCCAGTACATAGTTGTGTAGCCTTCGTTGTGGGTCCTTCTAGTTGTGGCATGTGGGATGCTGCCTCAGCGTGGTTTGATGAGCAGTGCCATGTCCGCGCCCAGGATTCAAACCAACGAAACACTGGGCCGCCTGCAGCGGAGCGTGCGAACTTAACCACTCGACCACGGGGCCAGACCCTGTGGGAGGTTTTTGATTACTGTTTCAATCTCTTTACTTGTGATTGGTCTATTCAGATTCTCTATTTCTTCTTGATTCAATTTTGGGAGGTTGTATGAGTCTAAGAATTTATCCGTTTCTTCTAGATTGTCCAATTTGTTGGCCTATAGTTTTTCATAGTATTCTTTTATAATCCTTTTTTATTTCTGTGGTATTCATTGTAATTTCTCCTCTCTCATTTCTAATTTTATTTATTTGAGACTTCTCTCTTTTTTTCTTAGTTAATCTGGCTAAGGTTTGTCAATTTTGTTTATCTTCTCAAAGAACCAGGTCTTAGTTTCATTGATCCTTTCTACTGGGTTTTGTTTTTTTTTTTTTTTTTGTCGCTATTTCACTTATTTCTACTCTAATTTTTATTATTTCCCTCCTGCTGATTTTGGGCTTTGTTTGTTTTTCTTTTGCTAGTTCTATTAGATGAGGTTTAAGATTACTTATTTGAGATTTTTCTTGTTTGTTAAGGTGGGCCTGTATTGCTATGAATTTCCCTCTTGGGATCACTTTTGCTGCATCCCATATGAGTTGGTATAGAGTATTTTCATTTTAATTTGTCTCCAGATATTGTTTTGGTTTCTCCTTTAATTTCTTCACTGATCCATTGGTTGTTCCAGTAGCATGTTGTTTAGTCTCCACATATTTGTCACTTTCCCAGCTTTTTTCTTGTAGTTGATTTCTAGTTTCATAGCATTGTGGTTGGAAAGGATGCTTGATATGATTTCAGTCTTCTTAAATTTATTGAGGCTTGCCTTGTTTCCACCGTTTGTCTATCTTTGAGAGTGTTCCATGTGCACTTGAAAAGAATGGATATTCTGCTGATTTTGGATGGAGTGTTCTATATATATCTATTAAATCCATCTGTTCTAGTTTAGTTCCACTATTTCCTGTTAACTTTCTGTCTAGATGATTTATCCATTGATGTAAGTGGGGTGTGGCGATCTCCTACTATTATTGTGTTGCTATTAATTTCTCCATTTAAGTCTCTTAATAGTTGCTTTATGTACTTTGGTGATCCTGTGTTAGGTGCATATGTATTTATATGTTATGTCCTCTTGGTGGAGTGTCCATTTTTTCATTATATACTACCCTTCTTTGTCTCTCATTGCCTTTTTTTTAAATCTTGAATTCTACTCTGTCTGATAAGTATGGCAACACCTGCTTTCTTTTGTTTGCCATTAGCTTAGAGTATCGTCTTCCATCCATTGACTCTGAGGCTGTGTTTGTCATTGGAGCTGAGATGCGTTTCCTGGAGGCAGCATATTGTTAGGTCTTGTTTTTTAATCCATTCAGCCACTCTGTGGCTTTTGATTGGAGAATTCAATCCATTTACTTTTAGAGGGATTATTGATGTATAAGAGCTTAATACTGCCATTTTATCACTTCTTTTCTGGTTGTTCAGTATTTCTCTTGTTTCTCATCTTGTGTATTTCCAACTGCCAGTTCAGTTTGGTGGTTTTCTCTGATGGTTTTCTCAGTTTTCTCTTTATTTATCATTTCTGCCTCTGTTCTGATTTTTAGTTTAGTGGTTACCATTAGGTTTGTATAAAAGATCTCATAGATGAGATAGTCCATTTTCTGTTAGCCTCTTATTTCTTTAGTCTAAGCAGGTTCCATCTCTTTCTTCTTCCTTGTCTAAGCTATTGTTGTCAAAACTTATTCCATTTTATGTGGTGAGTTTGTGATTAAAATGAAGTGACTATAGTTATTTTTGATGCTTTCCTTCCCTTTATCTTTAATATTATAATTAAGTGTTTGCTAACCAGTTCTGATAGAGTTACAATTTTTTTATTTTGTCTGTTTATCTCCTTGCTCAAGGCTTTGTAAGCCCTTTCTTTTTTTTTTTTTTTTTTTTTTTCAGGTATAAGGGCCTTCTTGATCATTTCTTGTAAAGGGTGTCTTGTGGTGATGAACTCCCTCAGCTTTTGTTTATCTGGGAAAGTTTGTATTTCTCCATCATATCTGAAGGCTAATTTCACTGGATTGAGTATTCTTGGCTGAAAGTTTTTGTCTTTCAGAATTTTGAATATATCATTCCACTTTCTTCTAGCCTGTAAGGCTTCTGTTGAGAAATCCACTGAAAGCCTGATAGGGGTTTGTTTGTAGGTTATTTTCTTCAGCCTTGCTGCCCTTAATATTTTTTCTTTGTCATTGACGTTTGACAAGTTTACTATTGTATGCCTTGGAGAAGGTAATTAGGGGTTCCATTAGCTTCATTTACATGTAATTGCAACTCTCTCCCCAGGTTTTGGAAGTCCTCAGCCGTTATTTCTTTGAACAAGCTCTCTGCTCCTTTCTCCCTCTAAAATACCTATAATCCTTGTGTTGTATTTCCTAATTGTCAGATATTTCTAAGAGAATTTCTTCATTTCTTTTTAGTTTTAGTTCTCTCTCCTTCTCCATCTGCAGCATTTCCATATTTTTGTCCTCTGAATTATTAATTCTCTCCTTGATAATATCAGCTCTATTTTTTAAGGATTCCAGATTTTTCTTTATCTCAATCATTGTGTTTTTCATCTCCAGCGTCTCTGATTTTTTTTCATCATTTCAATATCTTTTTGTGAGGAAGCCCCTCTGCTCATTAATTTTATTCCTGAGATCATTGAACTGTCTTTCTGAGTTTTCTTGTAACTCATTGAGTTTCTTTATGATAACTTTATGATAACTATCTTGAATTCTCTGTCATTTAGATTGTAAATTTCTGTGACTTCAGGTTGATTTCTGGGTACTTGTCATTTTCCTTCTGGTCTGGAGTGTTAATATACTTCCTTATGCTATTTGATGAGGTGGACTTTTGCGGTCACATAGCGGTAGTATCTGGTCACAGATTCCACCTGTCACCACTGGGTAGAGTAGGGGAGGGCAGGAGCTTTGTTTCCTGAGTCTGCTGCTACCCCTGGAAGATGTGCCTGTCCATTGGAAGCCATGCTGACAGAGTCCATCTGCATTTGCCTACTGGCTGCTGGTGCTTTACACACATAGGTGCAGGCTCTCTGGCAAGGATCTCTTGCTCTGGGTGACTGGCTGAGCTGGTGTGCCAAGGTGGGGGGAGGGGCACTTTCTTCTTCGTGTGTGATCATGTGCTCTTCCTCTCTGCAGTCACTGTCTGCCCATCTGGGCTGCTCAGCTTGGTGTGGATACCCCCACAATTGCTTAGCTGCCTCTGTGTGGAGTGTTCCCACAGGCTGGGAGGCAACTCTGAAAGCACAAGCATTCCCACGGAGGGCTACCTTTTCCCCGTTCTCCTCTCAGTCACATGCTGGCTGCCACATGAGTCCTGCACTCTAGATTGCTCCTGCTTGGGAAGGAGAGGAGATCTGCTTACCTCCCTCCACTGCCTCCTGGGGGAGTCCAGCACCCCCACCTTCAGACGTATGGCTGTGTGGATCTCTCAGTTGTCTATTGTGTTCTGTGAATGTCCTCTATTGGTTTAGGAATGTCATTTTCATTGTCTCTTAGGGGAGGGAGACTAAGGGAAGAGCTCACTCCACCATGATCCTGATGTCACTCTCTGTGGTTTTTTTAAAAAAACCTTCTCCAGGTAATTGTGCAAGCAAGGAAACTAAGGGGCATCAAGGATGCTCTTTTTTTTCCTGATCTCCCACATCCTATAAACAAATCTTCTCAGTTCTGCCCTTAAATGATACGGGAGGTTAGAAAAAGTTCACAGCACTCTTGTCTTGGATTATTAAATGCCCCTAATCTGGTCTCCCTCTCTCCAGCCTTGCTCCCTCCCCACCCCTGTGAGCTGAGATGATCAACAACTTTCCTTTGCCCTCAAGGGAAAGCTGCTGGGACTGCCTCACAGTCCTTCCTGGTGTGGCCCTGCCTACTCCTCCAGCTTCATCTCTCTCTTCCTCCCTCGCATATGCTCAGCTGAAATCACAACAAACTACTTTCAGTTTCCCACATTTCTCGTATTTTCTTGCCTGCTAGCCTTTTCTGAGCCAGTCCCTCTGACTTGAACACATGTTCATCTCTTCTGCCTTTTCATCTGTCAGCTTTTAAGCTGCCCATCCTTCAGGGGTCAGCTTAGAAATCCTCTCTCTGAAAAGACTTTAGTGAGAACTTAAAACTCTTGCTATTTTTCAGGTAGAAGCAGAAAGTCCTTGAGAGTTTCACGATTAATAGAGTACAGTATGATAATGTCCAGAAATGGTAACTCAGACCATCAAGAAAGGCATGTCTGTTCAGGAAAGAATAAAACCATATTTGAAAGAATTCTAGAAAAATAGTTAAAATAACATGTGATAATTTTTTACATTTGCTAATTGCTCCAGTAAATCATTACTTCAGTGTCCCCTGGTCATCACAAAATGCTAATTTCTGTTCTAGATGTGTCTAACTTTGTCTTTCCTTCCTCACTGAAGGATGGTCAGTAATAGTAAATGTCATCGTATGTACATGTAATTGATAAAGTCTCTTGAAATATACTGTTATAGAGTTATACGGTTTATAGAATTTTTATAATAGAATTTATTAAATTGGTAAATTATTGTCTCTTTGCTGACTTTTGTGAAGTCTTCATATGTAATTAAGCTGTCGTTGTTTTATTTATAGATGCAGATCTACTGTTTTGATGCAGACCGGTTTTCAAGTTTTGAGGAAGCAGTTAAAGGAAAAGGAAAGTTAAGAGCTTTGTCCATTTTATTTGAGGTAATCCTTATACATAGATTTAGCATTAACTTTTTAATCACATAAAATATTGATGTGAAATATCAAAACATACTTTTTTAACAAATAGAAGAGCTTACAAGTGGAATGATAGCTGGTGGTCATTTTCAAAGAGAACAACCCCTTGGCTAGTATGTTTAAAAGGAGGCTCTGGTATTCGTTAATTGCTTCCGTCTCTTCCAGCTTCTGTGAGTGCACTGATTTGCTTATTTGTACATGCAAAGCATCATAGCGATATAGCAGTAACCGTGAATCATAACGTTTTAAATTGTACTTTTCTTAGTGGAAAAAGAGTTATCTGGTTTTTGTTTATTTGTTTTTACCTTGCTGTAAAAAAAAGGTGTGCATTTGGAGGACATTACTTTTGACTACTTAAAATGCAATTCACTAATCTTTACATTTTATTGAACAGTCAGTCAAATATTTTGTCCCATTTTTAGAATGTCCTTCTTCTTTCACAGGTTGGAATAGAAGAAAATTTGGATTACAGAGCAATTATTGATGGAGTCGAGAGTGTTAGTCGTTTTGGTAAGCTACTTGTAGAAATCTCTTTTTCAAGATTCCACTTTGGATGCATATGAATTTTTACAATATACAAAAATCGCTTGTTCCAAAAGGAGGAAAGGAAGACATTTTTAAAGAGGAGATATCTCATACTTCTTACACTTGACAATTTATACATTTCTCACTAAAAAACAATTTATCAGAAATTTTTGTTGCATAAAAACCATAAAATGTTAATGTAAGTAGGATGTTGAAGTTTTATAATTTTATTCTTGAAAATAATCTAATTACATCATGCATTTAAAATGTATTTATTCTGTCTCTGCCTTGTACATCACTTGAAGATTCTAATTTCTAGCCAGTTAATTTTATAAAAATCTTATCTTAAAGTGAAAAGAAAATTGTTTACTCAAGTTAAATTTTTTTCCCCATTGGTTTCCTTGATAAATCGTTTGCTTTACCGATAAGAGGGCATGAGATTTTTGGAAGGTGAATGCTTACAAAGGACAAGATGCAGTATGCTTTGCTATTGTTCTGCGTGCTATCTCCTGGATCCTGTAATTTGTCACAGCAGATACTTTTGACAACATTGGCAAAAGACATCAAGCCTGTTATTATTATTTTATTTTTATTAAGTACTCACACACAGGGTATTAATGCTGCCCTGAGTTATCAATAAAATGAGTATTATTCCTCTCCAGGAAGCTGAAAAATTTGAAATCAGAAATACAACTCATATAGATCCTTGTCTTGAAAGCAGAAGCCTGGCCTGTGTTGATTCATCTTTGTCAATTACATGTGAGGACCTGAATTAACCGAACTTTCCAGAAGTCAGGAATATGTGAACTCCTGCCATGCAGCTTTCATTTTTTTCTTAAAGGTGCAGTCAAAGGCAAGATGTAGCTGTTATCTCCCTTTATCCACCTAGATTGCAAAATTCAACATTGACTGTCATAAGCCACAGTTAATTTTTCCCTGATTTAGTCAGAAATTGGATTCTATCCAGACTGAAAGAAGGCAGCTAATTTGAATTCTTACACTTAAACTTGGATCAAATGTGAATTCTGCTTGTTTCTACAGCTTACACCAGCCTGTGGGGACAAGAGTGGTGTTAACACTGGGTTGTCAGTCCTGACTTGTATAACTCTGGCACTTTGGCCACTTTCTCTTGAGGCCTCTTCAGTTATTTCTGAGGGTCTCTGGGAGGGTGCTTATATGAGTTTAAGAAACAATTTGCTCATTTTCTTTGACTAAAGTTTACTTTTTCATATGTACTGTCTGCAAGCCATTGAGGGAGGCACCTCCTCAGAGCCACTGCTGCCGTATAATACCCTCCCTGAGAATATGGATTCCATAACAGCTTTATCCTGTCTGTCTCCTGGCTCTTAATTCAGAAGCAGAATTTACAGACTGTTCGTCTGGCTGAGAACACATGCTGGTTTGCCCTCCTTTACCCTCGCTATCTTCTGTCTCTCTACCCTGCTGCTGGTGCACTAACGTCTTCCCGCCTCTTTTGCCAAAAAATAAAATCTTCCACGCCTATCAACTCACCCACTGGATACTTAATATTTCAATAAACTAAGCAAGGAGACTTAAAGCTGTTCAGCTGGTAGATGGTAGAGCCAGGCTTTAGATCCTGGCCTGTCCACAAGGTCTGTTCCACTATACTGCAGAGATTTATGTGAGTTATGTGTTTCAGAACACAGGAGCTGTGTCAATTTGATTTGAATGATTGTTAGATATGGTCTGACCAAACTAAATAAGCTAAGTATTCCTAAAGTTAAACGTTTCCATTTTGAGAGTTCTTAGGTTAAATCTAGTCCTATTTCAAAGTCTAGAAAATCTCCCCGTGCACAGTGAACTTGTCTTCCCACTATTGGCCCCCTGCCCCTGCTGCTAGGAACCTAGAGCGTTAAAGGCAGCGCTTGTCTTTAAACACTAACTCTGGAACCGCAGCTAAACTCCCAAAAACTGCTCCATATTCTCCATATAATGTGAGTTATCCAAAAAACGACACTTTTCAACCATCATCCAGATCATAAAGTCTATCTTGTTACATCATCGTTGGCTGGTTGCTCCTTTTAAAATATTTCTCTCCAGGAGACAGACCAATTTCTCTTCCCTTCCCTTCCTTCTGCCGTCCCTGCTCTGTGTTAGGCGTTGTCCTATCCATGGAGTGGTGAGAGAGGGTGATGTTGCAGTGATACAAAGATAGTACATTAATATTCCCCAAGCAGAGCCCACGGAAAGAGAACTGTTAGTTCTCCTACTATCAACCTCTTACAGAAGAGAGATCTGACTGATTGTTTAATCACCAGTGTATATTCAAATGGATAGTAATTAAACGAATGAATGACGGGTCACAGAGTAGTGTTGGCTCAGGTGTGATTCTCTCTTGTGTTAACAATAGGTTATTCAAATGAAGCACATGGTGTTTGCAAGCCACGAAAAACCAACTTAATCCAATTTTCTCATAAGATGATGGTGTAATTGAAAAGCACTGCTATAATAGAAAAGTCTTGTGATATCAGACAGAAACTTAAGACATGTATGTACATAACAGACAAAAAAGGGGCCAAAATAGTTAACACGTCCATAAGAGAGACTAGATAGGTGCTGTTGAAGTTCAGAGGCAGGAAGTATGGATTCCATATTGGGGTAAGGGTAGGAGAAATCAAAAACTTTCTTCTAGTTCTCTCCTTTCTTAACTTTTCCCCGCTTTAATTTTTTTTTTCCAATTTCAAGAAAATTCTCTATTTCACCATACCTGTTCAAGTCTCACCTCTGTTTTTCCTTTTCTGGCCTGTAGCTCTCTTGGTATCATTTCCCCCTTAATTTAGCAGTGAGTCCATTTCTGGCTCCTTACTTAATTAGTATTCTCCACATTCCCACAGAACATTTGTAAGATAAATTTGTCTTCAGCAGAAAAACAGTTGTAGTCCATTGATGATTAAGAAGAAGCTTATTTAATCAAAATTTTCAGATATTAAAAACATAAATCTGAAAATGAAAAATATTCACATATTAAAAATAAATATTTTTCTCAGTTTCTGAACACTTTGAGTCTGAATTCTAACAATTTCATCTTGACATAAGATGAGAGGAAGATGTACTTTTAGAAGTTACTAATTAATCCATTAATCCAAATATAACTTGAGTTTTCTAATCAATTAAAACTAGATTTAGGTTGTGTCTACACAACACTATCAATTTAGTCAATAGGTTTTTACTTCTAAGATTCAGTCTTATATTCAGACTGGAAGCAGTTATCTACAACTTTAATTATTAACAGCCTTCCTACTTCCTTTAAAAGTTTTTGTATTGTGGAAAAATAGCATTCGCGATAATCTAACTTTTAATCTCATGTTTTTCTTTGAGCCTTTCTGGGTATGTCCAGTCCTCATAGAGTTTGGAGCTGGACTAGACGGTTGAGATCATCTAGTCCAGTCATTTCATTTTATAATGAGCACAGTGGGGCTCAAAAAGACTCAAAGCTTGTACAGGCTTCACTCTTCTTGGGGTTTTCAACCCTGGCTCCATGTTTGAATCACCTGGGAACACTTTTTTAAAAATGCAGGTATCCAGGCCCCACCACTAGAGATCTGAGTTAAAGTGTTCTACAGTGGGGTCTGGGATGTTGGTATTTTTTTGAAAGCTCCCCAGATGATTCAAATAAGGGGTGAAACTACTGGTTTACGTTGTGCCACCTCACTTAGACTAGATTAGATTGGCTTCAGGGACTATATCTTAATGACCTAAATCTACTAGATGGAGCAGAGGACATGTCCACGGCTGGGTCGTTGAGGATGGGAAAATGAGTTAGACACAGCTCTCTCTGGTAAGTAGATTGCTGCCTATATGAGTGAGGGCTGGTACACAAAATGCTAAATGACCAAGGCAGTGCTATTAGTAAGTGCTATTGGAAAGATGCAAAAATAAAAATGAGACTATCCAAGGAAACAGATATAATTGGATTGTTTCAGGGTTCTAAGGCTAGATGGACCATTCAGGAAAGCTCTACTAATTTTCTGTCAGAATTCTCTATTCTAGATACAAGTTATATATACTTGTCTATATAGCAACAATAAATCAATATATAATTTTGTGTGTATATATACTATTTGGAATATTTAGTATAATATATATTATATAATACATGTTATAGTAATAACATATATATTATCTGGAATATATTTTCCACTCTTTGTCTTGCTTTTTACTCTCTTAATAGTGACTATTGATGAATAGATCTTGATTATCATGGACTAAAATCCATTGTGTGCCATTTCAGAAATCTTAACCTACCATAAGGTTATGAAAATAATTTTCTGTGTTCCCCTCTAAAAGCTTTATCATTCTGTTCACATTTAGATCCACAATCTATTTAGAGCTGATTTGTGATTATGGTGTAGAGAATCAAGATTAACTTCACTGTATGAAGTAGGGAATCAAGATGAACGTTTTTCCATAAGTTGATACAGCACTGTTTATTGAAAAGGCTGTCCATTCTAACTACACAGTAATTTTTTCTGTCATAAGTCAAATGACCGTGTGTGTGTGGATCAGGGCTCTCTATTCTCTTCCATTGATCTCTTTGCCTATCTTTGCTAAAATATCTCACTATCATGATTTCTATAGCTTTATATAATAGGTCTTCTTATCTTAGAGTGAAAGTTCTCCAATAACCTTGTGATTGTTCAAGATTGTCTTAACTTTTCTTTGCATTTCCATTTAAATTTTAAGATCAACATTTCAGTAAACACACACACACACACAGAAAGCCCTTGTGGGATTTTGATTAAAATTTCATTGACTCCATAAATCAATTTGGGGGAAAATCAACACCTTCACAATAATGAATCTTCCTACCCGCAAACAAAGTATTTCCCAGCATTTTAAGATTTTATCTAATTCCCTCAAGAAAGTTCTGTAACTTTCAATAGAGATATTTTATACTTCACTTGTTAGAATCACTTGTATTTGATATTTTATTACTATTATAAGTTACATGGTTTTTAATTTCAGTTTCTATTGTTTGATACTGGTACATAGAAATATAATTAATTTTTGTATATTGATCTTGTGTGCAGTGACTTTGCCAAATGCATTCATTAATTCTAAAAGTCTGTAAATTATTTTTCAGTATTTTACATGCACAATCATATTGTTTGCAAATTATGATGGTATCATTCCTTCCTATCCAATCTTTGTGACTTTTGTTTTCTTTTTCTTACTTTGTTGCACTGGCCTGGTCCTCCAGTTCAGTGTTAAATAGAAATGGTGACAGCAGGACATTCTTGTCTCATTCTTTATCTCTAGGGGAAAAGCTTTCAACAAGTCATCCTTAAATATGATGTTGGCTTTTGAAAATAATCTTCATCAAAATAAGGTTTTGTTTTTGTTTTCCATGAACTGGTATTGACTCTTATCAAATGCTTTTACTCTATTGCGACGGACATATGATTTCTGAATATTTTCTGTATGTAATATAATCTTTCCAGAGTCTTGCTGGTGTAAAGATAAAACATCTAACCTAATATACATAAGAATGTTTGGAATAGGGGGCTGGCCCCGTAGCCGAGTGGTTAAGTTCACGCGCTCCGCTGCAGGTGGCCCAGTGTTCCGTTGGTTCGAATCCTGGGCGCGGACATGGCACTGCTCGTCAAACCACGCTGAGGCAGCATCCCACATGCCACAACTAGAAGGACCCACAACGAAGAACATACAACTATGTACCAGGGGACTTTGGGGAGAAAAAAGGAAAAAAATAAAATCTTTAAAAAAAAAAAAGAATGTTTGGAATATGCCAGTTTTATCACCATTTTTGAAGTATATCTAAAATTTTCCTAAAATTTCAGTTCTGATTAAATACACAACCAAGCGTATGTCTCTGTTTCGTAGAAGCTTTGAAAAGCTGAGTTCCAGTGTTGGGATTCCAGCTGAGATGTATGTTATTACTTTGTAGGGAAACAGGCTGCTTTAGATCCGTTCATATTGCTGAACCTTCTGCCAAACTCAACTGACAAATATTACACTTACAATGGCTCATTGACATCTCCTCCCTGCACGGACACCGTTGACTGGATTGTTTTTAAAGATACAGTGAGCATCTCTGAAAGCCAGGTAATCTTGGAAATTCAAACAAATGAAGTCATTTAAAGCAATTTAAAAAGTATCATTTTCTAAGCTTTAGTACAGAATACCTGTTTTAAAGCATTTGCTGATGCTTTTGAAGCAAATATGTTAAATGATATGTTAAATTATCTTCTTTACAGTTGGCTGTTTTCTGTGAAGTTCTTACAATGCAACAGTCTGGTTATGTCATGCTGATGGACTACTTACAAAATAATTTTCGAGAACAACAGTACAAGTTCTCTAGGCAGGTGTTCTCTTCATATACTGGAAAGGAGGAGATTCATGAAGCAGGTACGTATTGAAATAGAATTTTCCTACAAACCTCACAGATTCAGCGTTGTAGGAGGTAATTGTGGTATAATGGAAAATATCCAAGACTTAGATTTCTAAAAATATTTTGATTGTTAGCTTTATAGCTTTAGGTAAGCTATTTAACTTCTCTGAATTTGTTACCACGTTTATAAAATGGCAATTAAAAATATCTTTTCTTTGCCACATGAATAACCCCATTTTGCAGATGAGAAACACTGAGATTCAGTAAGGAAAGTGATTTTCTAAAACACAAAGGAATAGATGGCAAAGCTACATACACACCTCCAACTTTATGGCATCTGCCTGTGCTGAGAGCTATAAGAGAAGAACGAACAAGGGGCCAAGGTGTTCAGAGCTTCTGGTTGAGGCGATCAGAAACCTCCATGAGAGAACCACATTTTATTTCTGGCTCTAATATTTGGTATTGTCTTCTTTTTTTATTTGCCCCCATCGGTATACTCTTTACTTGTCAGATCTTTTTTCTTTTTTGCAAGTCCCATAGTCATTTGAAAAGATGGCAGTAGAAGTAGACAGAAAAATCCTTCCTTTGATTCCTTTGCTTTTGCAGTTCTTTTTTTTTTTTAAATTTTGTTTATTTATTTATTTTTATTGAGGTGACATTGGTTTAGTACATGGAGCCAAGTCTTGACTCATGATTTGGGTTTTAAAGTGTGTCTTTGTGTTGGCAGCTCCCAGACAAGAGCTACCACTTAGTAGGCATTGAAACCAAAGGCACTGAATTATTAATGAATTGAAAAGGTCTTTTCCCCGGCTTCTTTCTTTGGGGGAAAAGGCGTTTGTCCTTGTCAGGCCCAGGCGATGGAGAAACGCAGGGGGAAAGTCCCTGGAGTGCCCTCCGTGTCTTTTGAAGCTGACTCAGCAGTCAGAAGCTTTGTCAGTGTCAGAGGACACAATCAGTTGCATCTACTGACTTGTCCTTTTTAGTTAACACTGAGGGTGTCCTGGTTCATGAAAGAAATAGTTGAAGTGGCCTTTGCTTTGGGGACTTAAAACCCTTCCAAGTACATGGTCTTCTTTGATCTCAGCCCTGCAATGAATTTTTGGCCGTGTATAATATTAATTTAATAATCATCTGCTTTTGAAGATTAGGCCTTAAAAGAGCATAGTTCTATTGTTTTAATGTGATATTTGTGAGAATTGTTGATCCTTTAGCAGCAACAGCAGAAAATAGAGCACAAGACAACAATGATGAATGGCTGCATTTAATGTGACATTAAGTTTCAAATTAAATTGCCCCAAAGTGAGGAAATTTAATTATATTTCTACCAGCCATCCTAAATACTAAAACATCCTGTCTGGTAAATAATAGACAATTGATTAGAAAACAGGAACAGATTTAACCATCTCCTTTTCTAAAATCGAGATGTCCAAATAACAAATTAAATAAATAAAATTCTTTTTTGACATGGGCTTTCATCAGTTTTATTTTATTAAAACCCTTCAGTGGCTCCCCATTGGTTTTAGAATAAAACTGTTTAATGTAGAACATTGTTGTTTTCACAGTTAAGTGATGAAGGCTGAAGGTAATAACAACAGTCATAGCAACCATGTATTGTGTGAGCCAGTGTTTTCAACCAGGCATCGAACCATACAATATCTGATTTAAATCTCGCATCACTCTTATAAATTGGCCTCATTTTCCTCATTTTACATTGTAGGATGCTGCTATTAAGTGGCTTGCCCAAGTTCACAGAACTATAAAGGGCTGGAGTCAGTGTTTGAACCAGATCTTCCTGATTCTAAAGCCTTCCAAAGCTCACTCCACTTGGCTTTATGTTTATAAGGGAACATAACTCCTGCCTCTACAACACACTGTCTCCTTTCTACTTTCTTGAACTGAATTTGAGAATGAGAATTGAATTTATGTTCAGGATTTAATCTTTATTAAATTTAATCTGAAAATAAGTTTTTATTACATGAACATTATAAAAAGTAGAAAATACAGATAAGCACACAAAAGAAAATAAAAATCCCCTATAATGTCACCACTTAGAAATAACCACTATGAGGATTTGGGTGAATGTCCTTCCAGACCTTTCTCTTAAATTAAAGATATATTATTATAGCTCACAAAAATGAGACTCCACTCACCTATATCTGTTTATTGATTTTGTTTTACTCACTGATATAAACACCATTCTTAATTTTATGTAGTATTCTATTGAATAGTCATAATGATTTTATTGAACCAATTCCTCAGTTTTGGACATTCAGTTTATGCTTATATATTTTGCTTTTATAAATATCTAACTTCTCATTTTGACCCAGAGAGAAGTAAGAGGTGGCATGAAAATTGTCAGAATTCTCCTCTCAAGAAATGCATTGTAGAAAAATACATTTTACTGAATACATTGCAAAAACTATGTGATATCTGTATATCCATGTATGCTCCTTGAGGGGAGAGACTAAATCTTATTCATTTTGCATTCATAGCAGGAACTCAATAAATGTTTGTGAATGAATACATATTTTAGCAGATCCTCAATCCTCCATTTTTGCATTTTTATGTAGAGCTGCCGTTTATTAGGCAGGCAGGTCTTTTGGGCATCATGGAATGGACACTGGCTCTTCTAGAATCACAGAATTTAATAGAACCATCTTACCTTGAAGAAGTTAGTAAAAGCCATCTCTGCGATAGTGAGAAATACATGTGAACAATACAAACATAGCTTGAGTGTCCAGTAGGTGAAGTTCAGCTTTATCCCATGGCTTCAAGCCCCAGATGCTTTCCCCCGCCCCCTTATCCCACAGCAAGCCTCTCCCACTAGGAAGCAGGGGCCTCTTGAAGCGCAGCAGAAAAAAGCTTGGGGTTTAAAGTCCAATAGACTTTTGGTTTCAAGCCCCAGCACTAATACTTATTAGGTACATAAAAATTCTCAAGTTACTTACTTTCTCTAAGCCTCAGTTTCTTCACCTATAAAATGAAAGTTAAAAATGGTCACCTTGGGGCCGGCCTGGTGGCACAGCAGTTAAGTTCAGTGCTCCGTTTTGGTGGCCTGGGGTTTGCTGGTTCTGATCCCAGGCACAGACCTACGCACCATTCATCAAGCTGTGCTGTGGCAGGCGTCTCACATATAAAATAGAGGAAGATAGGCACAGATGTTAGCTCAGGGCCAATCTTCCTCAGCAAAAAAATAGATTGTTAGCTCAGGGCTAATCTTCCTCAAAAAGAAATAGAAAAAATGGTCAGCTTGTAGGGTTATAGTGAGGTTTAAATGAGCTAAAGTTTTCAAAGCAGTACAGTTCCTTGAACATAGTGTGCTCCAGAGTTATAGCTACTATTGTTGTAATGTGTGTGAGAGAGTGTGTGTGTATATACTCATTATCTTATTATTATATTATCATTATGTATTATATTGTATATATCCATGTGTATATATATATATATATGTATATATATATATATATGGAGAGAGGGAGAGGGGGAGAGAGAGAGGCAAGCTATCCCAACAAGTATGGGGTATTATTCAAGATTTCCACGTTTAAGGCTTTGTTTGTTGTATAGAATTATAAACACACTTCAAATCTCATTTGCTAGCATTTTAATATTTTTAATGCAAACTTTTTAAAAAACAGTAAAATATAGAATGTCTCAAGGCAGGGAAGCATGAAAGGGGTGTCTTTATAGCATAATGTTGTACTTGAGCTATGAGAAATTTTCTGTAATTTCCTAAAAAATGTCATGATGAATTATACATCAGTAGACTCACCTCCTTGAAGGTCTGTAGTTGTCAATAGCATTCATTGAGGTGACAGGTACGTTCACACTATGCTTTAACTGTATACAGAAAAGTGACATGAAGATTGTTTACTTCTTAGGAGATTATATGTTACAAGTTGAATGGTTGACAGAGTTACTGTGTGTCCCTAGAGAAGATTGACTGAATTAGGTAGAATTTGAGATTTGTTTTGACTGTTTATCTAAAATGAATGATGTAATCATTAAGAACCACAAAACAATGAGATCATTTCTAGTTATTATTTTTAACATTTGTGGCAATGTTTAGTTTTGTTAAGATCTGCTGCTCCCTCTGGGGAACTCACAACCTCAATATTGGTTGTTTTCTGAGTCTGTAAATCTTCAAGCTCCTCTCACAGTAGTTGTCAAAGTACCTATCTCGGTTTTTTTTTTCTTTTTTGGTGAGGAAGATTTCCTCTGAGCTAACATCTATTGCTGATCTTCCTCTTTTTTTTCTTGAGGAAGATTAGCTCTGAGCTAACATCTGTGCCAGTCTTCCTCTCTCTGTTTTGTATGTGCATCGCTGCCACAGCATAGCTTGACAAGTGGTGTAGGTCCACACCTGGGATCCAAACCTGTGAACCTGGGCCACCAAAGTGAAGCATGCTGGACTTAACCACTATGCCATGAGGCTGGCCCCTCTCAGTAGCTTTTAAGTGAGGCTCATAAACCTCAAACAAGGATGTTGTGGCTTTATCAGTGTGCATTCACAAAGTACTTTTGTCATGGGCTGTGCTAAATACCAAACTTGAAGTCAGTGGGAAATAACTGGATAAAACCTAGTGACATCTTAGGTAATTAGGCTATTTTTCTTTGCTACTCCCGAAGAGTTACCACTCTTGTCTTTTCACCTCAGTGTCTTTTTCATGGTGAAAAGACATTTTTACTCATAATCCATGGAGCTAAGACTGGACCTTCGCCTCAGGGCACCTGCCCTTCTTCCAGGGTGGGCACAAAGAACAGCAAAGGCAGAAGGGGACTCGTATCTCCCCTTGGCCATCTGCATCAGCTTTCACGATGAGCTGAGAGACTTGTCGCAGCGCGGAGTCATCATGTTCTCCTCATTTGTACTTCTCCTTCATTTATTTTTTCTTTTCTCTTTCCACCTTTTTTTCTTTTTCTTCGTGACACTCAATGCTTTGCTTATTCATCTGTTGGTACTTGCTCTGCAAGTCGTGCATGCCTACGTATGACGGATTCACTTTGGTGTAAATTCACCGAAGTAATGAGAAGATAAATGACTTGGTGTCGGCTGAAAGTTTGTGAAGCTCTTACAACTTTTAGTGGGAAAAACATGTAATTTTGAAAAGCACAACCCGCTTTGAGCTAAATGGCAGATTTTTTACAAGTTGATTTTGCATTCCTCTGTAAATGGACCCATTATATTTCATAGCTTAGTAAGTTGAAGGATCAGAGGCTATCATAGGAATGAGCTTCCTAAAGGCAGGGACAGCACCATCTTATTTGTATGTCAAGAGTGCCTGGGACCAAGTGAATGAGATTTGAATGTTAAAAATAAGTTTTTAAGTAAGAACGTTTATTGCTCCCTGTTAAAGGAGACTACGTTCTCCTTCTTTAGATGTGAGGGTCCTTTGCATTTGTACTGAAGCTCTTACTTGTATTCCACGTGACTTGACATGAACCCAGGTTTGTCAGAGGCTGGCTCCTAGCCAAGGGCTTGCCGGAACCAGATTCTCCTTCTTGGCCAGCGTTCCTTAAAGAATCATGAACTATGACCTAGATCATATGTAGCTTGTGGAAAGGAAGTGGGATGTGTGAGTCAGTCCTGAAGAAGGAAATGGGACCTCAGCACAGTTCTGAACTCCCCATAATCAAGGAAATTATATTTTTTTACTATTTTTTATTTTATTTTTATTATATTATTTTTATTTTTAAAAATATGGACTGCTTCACAAATTTGCATGTCATCTTTGTCCAGGGGCCATGCTAATCTTCTCTGTATCATTCCAACTTTAGTATATGTGCAGTGGAAGCGAGCACTGTTAATATTTTTATTATATCACTTGGTGGTTTGTATATGTTGATCTAGAAAACCCTTCTTGACTTTCAATCCAGTTAATGTGCTTTATAGAGTATATGTCCTTCCAATAGCATAATTCAACCAATTTCAATAAGTAATATAAGGAAAACCTGAAAAATTTAGCGCAAATTAATAACTTATTTCATGGCCACCCAGCTTTATGTGTGGATACCAAGTAGTGTATATGGAATTAACTAGGTTGTTATTTAAAAGATCCAATCCTACCTTTATAGAAAGGTGATGATTTGGCAAGATCACAGACTACATACAGAAGTGCAGGCTGTTCTCTTGAATATACTCTAAAGTATTATATCTTTTTTCCATAAAATCCCTGTATTTCAACATCTAAAACATAAAATTTAGCTTCGGCTTTATAGTGTATTACTGTTATTGATTATGAATAAACAATAAGAGTGTTTTTAAAATAAACTTATAATTAAAATTTAAGTATAAACTATTAAACAAATTACCAGTAAACTCCTACAGATTTATAAAGAAGAAAGAAAAGGAATGAAAACCTGATGGCAAGGAAATGCAACTTTCTTTTTAGAGTCCTACTTTATATTAATGCTGATTCTTAAGATTTGAAGTATCCGCTGATTTCTACTATAAAGGCAAGATAAACATAGACATCCTACCAAAGTAGTTTGTGCTATTTAAATAGTAGTGCTTTGGGTATTGTGCAGCTGGTAATTTATATTTTTCTCGAGATTTTTATGCTTTGTGGACATGCATAAAACTTTAATGCATTTTAAGATAGTTTCATCTTTGGGGAAGAGAATAGTTCACTTTAAAACATTCCGACTCTCTAAAAAGTGGGATTGATTTTTGGAGGACAGAATCTACAAGTGATATTGTTCAGAACTGCTTTCAACCTCCTAAAAATGGACTTGGGAATTAAGAAGCAAAGCCGAGACAAGCCTGTTCCTCCAATGACAGTGCATATTGAGTAGCTCGCTTTTAAGATGATTTGATAGTCTTCTGCCATCTGGTGGACACTAACAGAAGTGTCACTAGCTAGAGTAACGATGACGAAGTCTAGACCTAAATTAGAATACATTTTCTTATTCTGAATTCATGTTTTTGACAATGAAAGAATTGCCTCTTGTTCCCAAAGGAAAACCTTATTTTAAATTCTCAATAAACAAAAATAACATCATAGTTTTTACAGTGAAAGCGTCTCTCTAATTCATATAAAGTTGTAGATGCATTTCTTTATGTAAAGTATATATAGTTATATTTTTCTGAATCATTCATATACGATTGCTAGCATAGCATAAATGTGCTCAA
This sequence comes from Equus asinus, assembly GCF_041296235.1. NCBI lineage: Eukaryota > Metazoa > Chordata > Mammalia > Perissodactyla > Equidae > Equus > Equus asinus. The sequence continues at coordinate 177,835,156 of NC_091790.1, forward strand.
ATTGCTAATACTAAATACTATATGTAAAATTTGTTTCAATTTATGAGACCAGTTGTTAGTTTTGGGTGCCCTCCTGTGTTCATGAGATAAACTGCAGACTACTATAGACAAAAGGCTTTTTGGTCACATTCTGATGCTGTTAAGCCATATTTTCATAGAGTCCTTGAAATACTTTTTGTAGCAGTGACGACTGATTCCCCTGAGTCAACTATATGTTCTCAGCCAGTGGCTTTGTAACTTCAAGTGTCCCCTGAAAGCAAAGCCTGGCTTCTGTGAGCATGTTAATTAATCTTTAGCCTTAGAGACCTTTCTCTTGCCCTCTTTTGCAAATCTATCTGACCTATGAAGAAATTGTACTTATTACTTTGCTTCATTAGCACAATATCATATAATTTTATAATTTTTATTCTCGCAATTAGTCCAAACTATCTCATTATGAATGTATCTCAGAAAGTATCATAGGACTCTTTCTGATGGGAGTAAATTTTTGGCATGATTCCCAGCATGGGCTTGAATTCGTTTGAAGACGTCCCTGAACTATTTTCAAGGATTTTTTTCAGATGAGACAAACAGATCTTCTAATTCCCTGAAATTAATTGCTTAATCTATTTAAGATGCCAAAGTGGGATTTTTTGTCAGCAGGTCTGAAAAATACTGAGATAGACTGTCTTCTATAATTGAATTCTCCTCGTCCTGAGCTAAACATGTTTTTCAGGTACCAAACAAGAGAAATAAAAACACCGTAAATTTGAAGATATCTTTTGTTCTTTATTTCTAAAAATGAATTCATATGCCATATATATTCAAGACAATGTTCTGGGCAATATGGAAATAAAAAGCTGTAGTCCTTATGTTTGTAATCTACTAGAGAAGTTAAGACTCGTTCAGAAAAAAATAATACGAGAACATGCAATTAATGCATTAATAGTGATAAAACAAGACAGGCAAGTGAAACTGACGCTGATCGCTTCAGCAGAGATCACAGCGTGTGTAACAGAGGAGACAGCATTTGACCAAGACCTTTCCTGAATTGGGAAGGTAGGACTTGAACAGATAGAGACAGGAGGGAAGGAAGAAGTATTTCAGATACAGGCAATGGCATAAACAAAAGCTCCCCAGTGGGAAAATGTAACTTTTTATCTTCTATTGAAATAAAATACAACAAAAATTTTCATAGAATAAGTTTTACTTGTTAAAATCCTAGAGGCTGACAGTTGTATTAATAACAGTACTTTTTTTTCCTCTCTGAAGTTTGTAGTTCAGAACCAGAAAACGTTCAAGCTGACCCAGAGAATTATACCAGCCTTCTTGTCACATGGGAGAGGCCTCGAGTAGTTTATGATACCATGATTGAGAAGTTTGCGGTTCTGTATCAGCAGTTAGAGGGGGAAGACCAAACCAAGCGTGAATTTTTGACAGATGGCTATCAAGACTTGGTAACTATGAGATCGATTGTTTCATGTATTGATAAGATTGTAGATTAATTTTCAAGGTAAGAATTCACACGATTGTGTATTGTTAGACTTTGCATGAAGCCCTCCAGTGGAGAGGAAGGGAAGCAGAAACCATACTATGCTAAACTTACAGGGAGTTACACTAGTTTCTTATTTGTGTTTTGGATTCCAGGGAGACCATGACTTTGCCACGCAGCATGTAGAGCAGACACTTAGAGGAGACGTAGGAACTGGAGATCATCCAGTGTAGCCTCTCCTTATAAAGAGACTCAAAGAACAGTTAAACACCTTGACTGTGATCTTACAGTTATGGAAAGCATGGGGCCTGGAATCTCAGTGCTCAAATACTGTCATGCATTGTTTCCCCCATGATACTATACCAGCTCAAGAAAAATAGAGTAGGGGACTTGAAAGTGTTTTCTTTGCCTCGAATTTCCAAGTAACAGATGTGAAATCAATTGAGTCAGAACTTTCGGGACATGAAGCAGGTAATCCTTAGGAAAGAATCCACTCTCTTCCTCCCCACCCATACACATGAATTAAAGAAAATAAAGTACGGATTCCTTCTGTGACATGAGCATCTCATTATTAAACTTTGCCTTGGTAGAGAAGTGTTGGCCATAGATTGGGTGAAGTTGAGAAAACTCCGTGTGAGTGTGGCTTAATGAAGACCCCACTGCAGGTCAAAGACGCTGAACTCTGCACTCAGACAGCTGGAGGCCTGCAAGCCCTAGGAACCTGCATTTAAACAAAAACTATCCTTGTTATCATGGTGTTGAATATCATCTGGGCAAAAGAGAGAAAATTCTTAGCAACTTTTTAATTCACTTGTCTAGAACAGAGACTCTGTGAACTGGGAAAGTTGTGGAATTTATGGGAATATACTATTTTTCATTTCATAATGATGTGAAGATGATAATTCTATTACTATCTGGCTTATATATTGTTAAGATAAAGAGATACATTGGTTTCTCATTGTGTTTTTCACATTTTGCTCCTTGAAAATGCCATATGTTTGTCTAAAATATAAATTTGCAGTTTTGAGAACTCATTTATGAATTTGATGAATTGAAGTTAAAAGTGAAACTTTCTAAAACTAAATCTAGTGTTTTTTATGTTTTTTCATCTTTTTTGTTTTTTTTGGTGATGAAGATTGGCCCTGAGCTAACATCTGTGGCAGTCTTCCTCCATTTTGTATGTGGGATGCCACCACAGCATGGCTTGATGAGTGGTGTACAGGTCTGCACCCAGGATCAGGGCCTGCGAACCCCAGGCTTCTGAAGTGGAGCATGTGAACCCAACCACTATGCCACTGGACCAGCCCCTAAATCTGATTTTTTGAAAGCCAATCCTATGTGTTTAATTGTCCAAAATATTAATTTTCAGTTTTGAGTACTCGTTTATGAATTTGATGAATTCAAGTTAAAAATTAAACTTTCTAAAACTGAGCAAATAAATGTCTAGTTTTTCAGTATCTTCCAAATTTACAAATATCATAAGTTCAACTTAACAGCATCTCATAAACAACTTCTTAGGTTAATAAAATATAAATGTTTTCATTGACAAATGAGAAAAAGCTTTCTGAGGACAGATATCTGGTATGTTAGTACTCCTATGAGAATAACACGTTTGTATAATGTCTTTCTTTTAGGGTGCTATTCTCAATAATTTACTACCCAATATGAGTTATGTTCTTCAAATAGTCGCCATATGCACTAATGGCTTATATGGAAAATACAGCGACCAGCTGATTGTTGACATGCCTTCCGATGACCCTGGTAAGTGCTCCCCTGATATGGCTTTGTATTACTAAATAAAATGAGGCTAGTTTAATTACTAGATGCATTGCTGCTTTCACTCTGACTTTACGTTCTATTGGCTAAAAGGCAAAATCATTTTGGATCATCAGGTAATCTTGTGATGCATGGAACCCATTTTTCATTCAGCCGATCTGGTGCAGGACAATAAGTAACTTTATTCTTAATATTGAAGTTTTCTATTTGTAAAATAAGAATGGTAAAACCTATTGTCATGTCTGTAATGGTCATCAAATGAAAATAGCTATCTAAATGTTAAGACTTTTATTTTGGATAATGGAGAGTTGGTTTCATTTGTGTTTATTTCTTTTTTCAGCCCCAAAAGCATTTTGTAGTAAGTATATCCATGATCCTAGAATCATGAGAGGTGCTTAGAAATAACTATACAAAGCATCTCAACAGTTTATCTTAGATATTTTTATCCACTTTTTATGATTTGGTGATGGGGAGGGGGAGTGCTTTCCTCTTACTTGATTTGCCAGTACTGTTTCACAAAAGTAAAACAAAAAAGTTGTTTCTAATTGTATTTTATTTGCATGCATCTTCTCTAAGTATTATGGGAAAATCTTTTGATCTCAAAGCATATGCAATAATGGAATGAAATGTTGACCATCATTATTTAACAATTTGCAAATTTATATAATTAAAATCTTCCTTTTGTTGGTAAAAGCAATTTTAAGGTAATAGAATGGATTATATATGTATTTATTTGTATATGTATGTATATACACACACACCATGCATATACATACTCATAAATATATGCAAACATACATACATAAATGTAAATATTCTTTGGTCATCCCTGTCATTAAGCTACTCACTGAAGTTTTTACAAGTTTTTAATGGAAACGAATGATTACAAATTATATTAATTATAGCATATTCCAGTTTTACTTGTGGAAGGAAAACTGAGGTGCATTGATTTGCCTTTGTGGTCTATGTGCCCTAGGAAGGACTTTAATCTGCTATGAGCTTGTTCACTGATTACCTCATCCTAGTTTTTCTCACTAGTTGAATTTTTAAGTTAAAGAATATATGTCAGAGCATTAACTGTTACATTATGTATCCTTCCAAACCACAGGGTACAAAACTTGCTAAGATATTTCTCAAGTTAAAACATCGATGACTGATGAATATGACTACTATCATGATGGCACTATCATTATTTAATAATTTTTCTTATGACCTGCCTCATGGCCTAGGTATAACCATCTTTCCTATTGCTTTTATTTAGCATTGTTTTTCAAAATCAGGTTATTTTTAAATGGAATGTGAGCTCTAAGTCTTATTGGAAGGTGAGTATCAAATTAACTGACCATAGTTTCAACTATACCATATCATGCTCCTCCATTGAATGTCATCTTTCACCAAAGTTCCCCATATTGATTCACCAGGAAATGACATCTTTACCAGTGCAACATTGACCATGTTGGCCAACATCATAAGTGAATCGATGAAATATGGCATGTAATAATCTCCTCTGATCCCATTGTGTATTTTAGGATAGGAATTATATTGAATACATTCACTTAATTTTACTATCTTGGTTTAATTATGCCAACCTAATTTCTGTACATAAAACTATTTCCCAGGAGTTTGCAAACAATAATTACTTTTAGCTACTTATGTTGTGCTTTTCTTACTCTATCCACTATGCCAAAATTTTAAACCTTCTGAATTTGTTTTTGAGAAGCTTATTGCATATGGAAAAACAGATCAAATGTCTATTTTCTGCAGAAGTGATTTCTGAGTGATCCTTTTAGACTGAATCTATATTGGCACAAAGTACAACATTCTTGTATCACTTGTTGCACTTTCACATTTGTACAAAATAATAAATATTATAACTTAATTTCTATTTATTCAAAGGATCAGGACACTGTTGAACTAATGAGAGGCTAGTTTGGATGCACCATTTAATCGCCATGGATGTCTCAGTCCCTTAAAGCATTTTGTACAGTAATGATGTTTTAGTAAAATATGGTATTTGATTTGATGTTTCACTCTAATATTTCTCTTAAAAGGCAAGGGTTAACAACTTAGATAGAGTATTCCTTAATTATTCCTACCAAAAGTTCTTCATCAAAAGCCAATTTCCCCAAAGTTTGGGGTCTTCCTATTTTTTGTAAAGAAAATATTAGTTCTCTTAGATCTCATTCTTTCTGATCTCAAAGGCTGTAATGGCATTTCAATCCGTATATTTTCAACTCATTATTGAAATTACATTATCTTAAATATTGTTCCTGTGAGATATATATATATGTTACAGTGAAAGTCTTGACAGCAGTGCTGTCTTGTGGTTTAGCATGATGGTGCCTATGAGATTTGTGAATTTTACGATTTATGTGGTTAATATAAATATAAGTGGCTATGGAGTTTGCTGCTCATTTCATAGTTTTTATTAGTACCATTTCATCCTGTCAGTCATGTTGTTTCATGACCTTAGTAATGTTATTATTTTGGGTCAGCTGTTTTCTAAATACTGCATTGTTTATTGCTTTTGTTAAAAAGAAATGAAGGAGGTAATTGTAATTGCCCTCATTCTTTCAGTCATAGATTTCAATTATTCTAATCAATATTTGTGAAGAAAAAACTCAATCTTCCAAATTGTGCATTTAACTTTGGCTGATTTAATGCTTGTGCATTTTAATTATACTTGTTGTGTACAATACCATAAACCACTGTCCATTAAATCTAATTATAAATTGCTATTTTAAAATCAATGCATAAATTCATATTCAGAAACAATTTAAATTTGTCAAGGAAACCTTTTTAATGTTAAACAGAAATGTATATTCTTTTAAAATACTTTGTAGAAAATATTTATGAATAAATAATTCATAAATATATTTATTTCATTGTAACTAAAATAATTGTGTTCATTTCTCTTCTATAATATAGAGCTAATTATTATACAGTTATAGAAGACATTATTAAGTACAAGTTCTAGGTTCATGATAATTTTATGTGTTAAGTTTAAATGCCTGGTGAACTAGATCAACACATTTTCCTGTTATTGTGTGCTTTTCAGTTGTGTAACATTTGTGTTTGTTAAATCACTGTACATCTGTCCTTACTCTGCCTGCACCATCCTGTACTGTGGATGTTGTTATATGATGATATTCAAAATCACAGTTTGAAGAGTCTTCACTCTGCATTGCTTCTACCTTTAGCACTGTGGAATTTGGCTTACCTTCTAACAATTAAATAAGCCTTGCTTGCCAACCTACATCAGTGTTGCCTTTTTGTGTTATGGAATATTAATGTGTTACTAACATGCTCTTTTAGAAAATCTAACATTACATGTGCCCCAAAACAAAACCAGGATGAGCCAATACCTTTTATTCAGTTATCATACAAATATGAATTTTAAGTGCTCACTCAAAAAAAAGCTATTCACAGCCTTCACTACCCGTCTTTTTGTAACCTTCATAGAGTCTGTTTTGATGAACTGTAAAGATTCCGTAAACCAGTATAATGTTTGAACTATTTCATTATATCAGCCTGAGTCAGACGAGTAGCTACTAAAACATCAGTTGTTTGTGAGGGAACAGCAGCCCGAAGGGTACCCAATTGTGAGACCTTATGCCAATCACCAGAGCTAGACCTTGGGTGCTGTGAACTCTCAGACCCAAAAGTATGCTTCAGAATCTCCAGGAAGATAGAAACAATATTCCAAAAATATTTTATTTCAAAATTGTTCCCAAGAAGCTCAGCAAAAGATTTCTAGATTGTTTGGCGGGGGATGGGGCCGAAGTGTTTCTGGGCAACCCCAGAATTTCAGTCAATTCAAATGATCTGAGTCTAATAGGAAACCAGAAGGAAGATCATTCCAAATGGGTTTATATTTACCAATATGAAGACACCCACACTTGGGGTCTTCACCCATGAGAGTGCCATGAAACCAAAAGGGTCTCCAAGGGCTGCTTGGGCCCGTACGTTCTGCTCCTAGGGCCTAAAGGGAGCTCAAAGAAAACTTCTTACTTCCTATTGCAGTAAACAGCAAAGCCAGTTATAGCAGAACTCACCAATACTCCTCAGGGGATATGATTGGGTAAAATCATGTATTTTAACTTATTAGGAACTGTAATCCATGTAGTTAATTTATACTCTTGTAAAAGGATAAAAATAAATCAAATGCAATACACACAGAATATTGAAAGGAAAGGAAATCAGTCCTCAACGTGATAATTATATATACCCCATATCTACCATGACAATTAGTAAGAAAATTACTTTTGCCCATTAAAAATATGAAGTTAGGTGAAATTAGACCTTTTTTTTTTTTTTTTTTAATTTAAAACACTTCCTGGGGCCGGTCCCATGGCCTAATGGTTAAGTTAGGCATGCTCTGCTTTGGCAGCCTGGGTTTGGTTCCTGGGTGGAACCTACACTACTTGTCAGCCGCCATGCTGAGGCAGCGACCCACATACAAAATAGGGGAAGACTGGCAGAAATGTTGGCTCAGGATGAATCTTCCTCAAGCGAAAAGAGGAAGATTGGCAACAGATGTTAGCACAGGACGACTCTTCCTCAGCAAAAAAAACTCCCTTCCTTAAACATGTTAAAGAGAACAGACTATTGTTGAGATTTTTTTCCTTAGCCTCTTAACAGAGAAAAATCTATAGTATGATAGATGTATCACTTAGAAATATTTGATTATGCTTTGCCGTTATTAACATTAAATTATTTCAGAAGTACATGAAAAGGAGTGACTCCATTCAAAAGCATTTTTAGTAAACTTACATATTGTCTCATGCTGAATTTGAAGATTTTTACATACGTGAACTTCTCCAATTGTAGTTTTTAAAAGACCATATTGAAAGTTCTTATTTGCCTCTTAGTTTAGTGGCATCTCATTTTTAAATTCAGATGTATTGGTTTCCATGAAGGCCGTAGAGATGCAATTGTTTCAGACTGTTGAATCACTTTAATTTGGAAACATAAAGAATAAAGAGCATGAAAAACAGGGTAGGAAAAGGGTTTCATAGAGACAAAAATAGAAAAAGGAGAACACTGACAATCCAAATAAAAGTTTCCAAACTCCTTCATGGTCAGTTTTAACAAGAAAAAAATAATAATTGTGAGTTAAAATTTAGAACTGTGATTGTTCACAGTGAATATTTTCATTTTTATGGTGCAGAAAATTGTTCATGGTAAGTAACTTTGAAATAACTGAATAGTCAAGACTATTAATTTTATCTAAATCCTCTTGGGAGCTGGGCTCACTTCTAAATTTTACTTGAATTCTCTTCTAAATAGAATTCAAGCATATAACTGTATTTTATGGTTTTACTTTTCTTAATACCTAGAAATTTTCTGATAAAAGTAAATTCAAGAAAGTCTACATTATAAAACAGGCCTGGGTTCGATAAACATTTAATGTTAGTTCAGTTATGCCTTTGAAAATTCTTTAGAATTTCATTATCTATAGATAATAAAAAAATTAATTCCATAGAATGCATTCCTTTGAGGATATATAGAGACATAAAACGTAGAATATAAGCTGCACTGGGATAGTGAAGAGCGTAAACTTTGGAGATGGAGTGCAATTCTATAAAATAATAGGACTAAGAGGAGCATCATTGTAATAATGCTCAAGCCCTCACAGTTACCCTGTCTCCCGTCTTCCTGATGACCTAGGCGGCGCAGATGAGGAGTAAGGAAAACTGCTCCTCTGGCCCCTCGGTAATCTGGCAGTGGGGCTAGATTTCTTGTTAGAGAGAACCAGCTCCTAATCTCTCCTAACATTTAGTGACAGACCCTGTTTGAGGATTGAGATATCCATATCCTAGAAATATACTGATTCTGGTCAGTTGGGAAGAGTAGACTGGAATGCTTCTAGTTGTTGCATTTTTTTGCATAGACAGCGTTAGCTGAGCTTCCCAGGGGAATCCCTCTGATCCGTTCTTCCCGCTGTCAGCCTAGGCTGGACCTGCTGGAAAACACGGCATTTTACCTGGTGCAGGACCTTGCATACAAATAGGTAGGAGCCCATATCCAAAGAATAAAAAGAGTTATTTGACGCTCAGTCAGAAGAGGAACTTAAGGAATAAGTAGCTGAGTAAGAAAATAAATCCTGTCAATTCTCCGCCAAATCTCTGGCATTTCCCTCACTGTGCTTTTGTCAGCCCTGCTAAGGATGAAAGTAAGTCTGCACTGATGAAAAATTATTGAGGTTTCTTTATACTCAGTTATGTCAGCCTCAGGGTCCTCCTCTCCCTTCTTAGCTTCAGTCACTTGGCGCGGGAATGGGGAGGGAGTCAGAGTGGAGGGTGGAGATGAAGATTTTGAATGCAGTTTACGACTGGTTCACGCAGTGCTGTTCTGTAGGTTTAGCAATGTTGAAGACTGAAATCTGAAATTTTTATTTTGAGAGATTCTGTATTTTCAAAGCTGACAGTCTTTTTTCCCCCCTTCTTTCCATCCAAAGGTAAACCCACAAGGCTAAAGTAGTTGAATAAAAATTTTAATAATTTTGTTTTTAACTTTCTAGAAGTTGACCTCTTTCCTGAATTAATTGGAGCTGAAGAAATAATCAAGGTATCGTAGCAATTTTTTATATTCAAATGTTTTAAAATTAAAATGCCTGTTTTTAGTTATTGGTTAGGCTTCAGATGTTGCATTAAGAAAAGTTCGTGCTGCATTATTCATTGTAGGCTTAGTTGCTGAGCTTTAAAGATTTATATAATTTAGATTATAGATTTGTATAATTGATATACATGATTCTTTTAGGAAGAAGGTCGAAGGCACTTTGATTAGTATAATAAGAATAAGAGAGAGAAAAAAGGTTTGGTGATAATGAAAAAAATGAACTTTAAAAATAATTATAGCAATGAACTATAAATCGGAGTATTTTTAGTATTCAGATTTTTCTAAAAAGCTAAAATATTTAACCAATTCTCAGTATTGATAGTTTATTTATAACTTAACCAGTAATTGATGGGTTAAGAATAAATATGAGCCAAAATATAAATTGTACATATTTTTTGCCCATTTAATTTGAATATTTGTGTTTGGACTATTCATGTTATAAGTGTCAGCTACTAGCATGCCTTTTAAGTAAATGGGTATTTAAGAATATTTGTAAATTTTAACATTGTCTTTTTTTAAAAGAGAGAGAAAATGACTGGTGTGTCTTATATTTCATCCTAAGCCTAAATGTACTATTCATCTTAACTGAGAGTATATGTTAAATCTAGGTGCTGTTGTTAATGTAGTATGAACATGTGCATATGTGTGTATGATCTCATAGAATGTGATAACTAATGCTATTATCTAGCAATAAATAGCAATTAGGTTGTGTTTTCACATGTCTGGTTACTTTAATAACGTATATCTTATTGCAATTCTCTCTTACAAAGAATTATTTTACCAAAATGATCAGTCCACCTTTCAACAAGAGTTCACAGAATTCAGCTAAGGATATCTCTGTGTGTGTGTGCACGTGCATGTGGATGTGTGTGTGCTTAGGAATGATCACCAGAATCAAGTCAAAGGCAGGAAAAAAAAGTTATTTTTACACTGTAATTCAAATCATTGGTTTGAATGGTGTCTTAGTTTGGGCCGCTATAACAAAATGTCATAAACTGGGTGACTTATAGACAACAGAAATTTATTTCTGACGGTCCTGGAGGCTGGGAGTCTGAGATCAGGGTGCCAGCATGGTCTGTTCTGGTGAGGGCCTTCTTCCGGGTTGCAGACTGCAGCTTCTCTTTGTATCCCCACATGGCAGAGAGCAGAGCAGATGCAAGCTCTCTCGTGGCTCTTATTTTATGGACACTATCCCATTCATCTAATCCTCCACCTCATCTACTCCTAATTACCTCCCAAAGGCCCCACCTCCTTACACCATCACATTGTAGAGTAGGACTTCACCATATGAATTTGAGGAGGACACAGACACTCAGTCCATAACAATATTCCTTTCCACTGATTCACGCAGGAAAGAATGGTGGAGGTTGACAAATACCTGGAATGTATGTGTAATCGTTTTTAAGCCTGAATAAGGAAACGAATAGTTGGGAGAATGTTTCTCAGCTCTTCTTCAAGTAGAATGCATTGCTTTGAAAGACAGAGTATCTCCAGCATATTCAAGGCTTTTCAATAAAATTTTTAAAACAGAAGCTGTGAAGAATAACAGGTGGGACACAGATCAAAACCACAGTGGAAGAGAGATTCACAGTAACTCCACAGAAAATTATAGGAAAGAGTATCCATTAAAATATTTGTGGTTTCAGATATGTGTAAAGTAATCATAGACCATGAATGATATATTCTTCTTGAAATGCTGACATGAGGCAATATGACCTCATAGAGATCTACAGGATTTTGTTGGGTAGGATTGATGAATGACCCCTCACATTCATCAGATTCTGAGAGGTGTCTGAACCTCATAAAGTCTAAAATCTACTGGAAAAGAAAGAAATAGAAGGGATATGTGTGTTTATGTGTGTATAGTTTTTTTCCCCAAATGATCTAACAGAAGAAAAGGTTAGTGGTGTTATGTTTTAAGAAAAATTTTATAGAAATCTACATAGCTTATGGTAGGAGGATGATGAAGTGTGTTTGTGTGGGAATATAAGCAAAGAGAAAGAGAAGCAATATTTGGATTTGATAGAAATTGTTAGATCATATAGAGAATATAGCTGACGTGTCTTGTGGGAACTTTACTGCGAAGGGGAGGAGAGAGGTAGAATGAGAAATGGAAGTTGAATCAGAAATTTTCCTGTGGGTGTTCCTTTTAGATAGGAGAGATCTGAGTTCATTTAAGCCGATGAGAATGTTCCATTTGAGAAAACAAATTTGAAAACACAGAATAGAGGGAAAGTCTCAATTGTATTCAGTTCTCGAGAAGATGATAGATAAGGGATTTAAAACACATGTAGAAATTAGGAAGGAAGGGGACCAACTTTTCAGTTAGAACAGGATGAGGGGCAGGGGTGGATTTGGTTGGTCCCTATTTTTGATGTTTTAATGTTAGGAAGGAGTGGTTTTTTGTCAAATGACTTCTGTTTTCTCTGTAAATGGGGAGACCTGCTGAGAATGACGGGAGAGGATAGGAAAATGGAGTTTTGGATGGAGCAGGAAAAAAGTTTGAAAGAGCCTTGGTAGAGGGTAAGCGTATGGAGTGATATCAGAAAACTAAGCAAATATTCATTCACATTTGCAAAAATGCAGAAGAGTTCAGAAACTCCATATTGCTAAGCTTAACACTGGTCCTCAGCGGAACTCATCAGATTATAAAACAAATGTTTGTGAGAACTTCTAAGGAAAGAAGTTATATCTGGCACCAACAAATTTTCACCAAGAGCAAGTCAATGCAAGCTATTCTTGTTTTCTTTCGTGTGAAGTTTTTGGGCTTGTAAATTAGGAGAATATTTTACTCAAGAAATTATTTGGCGGAAGCTCTTGGATTGTCCTTGTGAACAAGGTATCAAGCAGAATGCAAAATTTCATGAAGAAATTCTGACCACTAGTGAGGAAATTTGTCTAGGGAATCTAAGAGAATATCCATTTTTAACGTCAATACAATCCAGATCATTAAAGCTAACTTATTTCTCAGGGTTGTTACATATGCCTCAAGAAATACTTAAAACCAACCAAATAATTAACCTCTGGGTAATGAGGCGGTCATTAAGCTTGAAAGCTTGTGTTTCATACAATGCAGCTTTTCATGTGTGTGAGACACATAACCCTGAGTACACATAGTTTAACATTCAGGTTCTTTCTGCTGTATTGGTCAGGTTCCACTGACCAACTGGTACTCAGTCACCTTTTCTTCTTTTAAGGGATGTGGCCTTAAAAGATATAATAAATGACAATGCTAACAAACTGACGAAATCATGACTCGTGTGGACTAAAAATGTCATATCTTGATACCTTTGGCAATTTAGCTTTCTAAACATATGATTGGACATATTATAAAATGCACAGTTAAAAAAAAAAAACAGAAAGCATGGGTCTTAGTTGACCTCTAGCCAGAGAGCTCCTGGAAAACGCTACAGTGACTAAGTGTTTGTGAGAGACTGGGTCATCTGAATGGTGTTTCTCAGAGAAAAACAAAATTAAATAACTAGTACTAGAAGTATATTTTTGACAAGTTGTCTTTAAAATGTCTGCCTAAGACTTCAGTGCAAAGTATTTAAAACAAAATGGAAAACAAAAACAAAGTCTCTTCCTGTTCTAAATCTTCCTCTTATGATGGCTTGAAATCCTCTTGATTTATTCTGAATATATACAATGAAATATTCTGAATATACAACTTCTTTGGTCTTTGAAATAAATCGTTTCATTGCCATTCCATATTACAAGAAGCTAATTGCTATGTAACTTGCTGCCAGATGAACTAAACAGAAACAGAAAAACAAGAAAATAAATAGCATGCTAAATACCACTCTCAATATATAAATACAACCACAATATATCTTCCTTTCAAAGCTGCAGTATCTATTAATTTAATTGCTTTCTTCCATGGCATTAAAATAAAGGCAGCCATAAATAGGATGTCTTCGTTAAGTTTAATTACTCTCCCTAGAGGGTGAATGATCAAGGTTATAGGATAGAGGCCTGGCTTCTGTGGGATGGTGCTTTATGAGGAGAAATTCCCAAGATCCCACATGAGAAGATTAACAGTATAATGCAGTATATAAGATATTATTGACTTTGTTTTTCTCTTATTTCCTTATGTTCCGTTAAATCTTGTTTGCTTTTCAAAGGAGGAAGAAGAGGGAAAAGGCATTGAAGAAGGCACTATCGTGAATCCTGGTAGAGACAGTGCCACAAACCAAATAAGGAGAAAGGAACCCCAGATTCCTACCACAACAAACTACAATCGCGTAGGGACTAAATACAATGAGGCCAAGACTAACCGATCCCCAACAGGAGGAAGCGAATTTTCTGGAAAGGGTGATATTTCCAACACATCTTTAGATCCCACTTCCCAACCAGTCACGGAACTAGCCCCAGGAAAAGACGTTTCTTTGACTTCACAGACTGTGACCGAACCGCCACCTCACACTCTGGAAGGCACGTCAGTCTCTTTAAATGACGGCTTTAAAACTGTTCTCAGATTTCCACAGATGAACTTATCTGGGACCGTGGAATCTTTAAAAACAGTTTCTATAACGGAATCTCAAGAGGTGTCTACTGATATCAGTGAGGAAGAGAGTTTATTGACCGATTTCAAGTTCAATAGGGGAGCTGATGATTCTTCAGGCTCCACTCCTGCAACTTCCGCTATGCCATTTGTCTCTGAGAACATATCCCGCGGGTATGTGTTTTCTTCAGAAAACCCAGAGGCAATCACGTATGATGTTATTATACCAGAATCTCCGAGAAATGCTTCAGAAGATTCAGCCTCCTCAGGTTTGGAAGAATCTCTAAAGGATCCTTCCGTTGATGGAAATGTGTGGTTTCCTAGCACTACAGATATGACAACACAGCCTGATGTTGGATCAGGTAGAGAGAGCTTTCTCCAGACTAATTACACCGGAACACGTATTGATGAAGCTGAGAAGACAACTGAGTCCTCCTCTCCAGACCCACTGGTGTCACAGGGTCCCTCAGCCACAGATATGGAAATGCCACATTATTCTACCTTTGCCTACTTCCCAACAGAGGTAACACCTCATGCTTTTACTCCATCCTCCAGACAACACGATTCGGTCCCCACTGTCAAGGTGGTACACTCGCAGACAACTCAACCAGTATACAATGGTGAGACACCTCTTCAACCTTCCTACAGTAGTGAAGTCTTTCCTCTAGTCACCCCTTTGTTGCTTGACAATCAGATCCTCAACACTACCCCTGCTGCTTCAAGTAGTGATTCGGCCTTGCATGCTACGCCTGTATTTCCCAGTGTTGATGTGTCATTTGAATCCATCCTGTCTTCCTATGATGGTGCACCTTTGCTCCCATTTTCCTCTGCTTCCTTCAGTAGTGAATTGTCTCGCCATCTGTATACAGTTTCTCAAATCCTTCCACAAGTTACTTCAGCTATTGAGAGTGATAAGGTCTCCCTGCATGCTTCTCTGCCAGTGGCTGGGGGTGATTTGCTATTAGAACCCAGCCTTGCTCAATATTCTGACGTGGTGTCACATCAGATCACTACTCATGCCGCTTCAGAGACATTGGAATTTGGTGGTAGTGAATCTGGTGTCCTTTATAAAACGCTTATGTTTTCTCAAGTTGAACCATCCAGCAGTGATGTCATGATGCATGCACGTTCTTCAGGGCCTGAACCTTCTTATGCTTTATCTAATAATGAGGTCTCCCAACACCTCTTCACTGTTTCTCACAGTTCTGCAATACCTGTGCATGATTCTGTTGGTGTATCTCATCAGGGTTCCTTATTTAGCAGTCCTAGCCACATACCGATGCCTAAGTCTTCGTTAATAACCCCAACCGCATCCTTGCTGCAGCCTACTCATGGCCTCTCTGGTGATGGGGAGTGGTCTGGAGTCTCCTCTGATAGTGAATTTCTTTTACCTGACACAGATGGTCTGACAGCCCTTAACTTTTCTTCACCTGTTTCTGTAGCTGAATTTACATATACAACATCTGTGTTTGGTGATGATAATAAGCCGCTTTCTAAAAGTGACATAATATATGGAAATGAGACTGAACTGCAAATTTCTTCTTTCAGTGAGATGGTTTACCATTCTGAAAGCACAGTCGTGCCTGACCTGTATGAAAGTGTAAATAAGTTGAATTCATCTTTACAAGAATCCCCTGTTTCCAGTTCTAGCATAAGGGGCATACTTCCAGGGTCTCTTGCTTATACGGCCACTAAGGGTTTTGATCATGAGATTAGTCAAGTTCCAGAAAATAACTTTTCAGTTCAACCTACACATGTATCTCAAGCAGTTGGTGACACTTTGCTTAAACCTGTGCTTAGTGCAAACTCAGAACCAGCATCCTCTGACCCTGCTTCTAGTGAAATGTTCTCTCCTTCAACGCAGCTCTTATTTTATGAGCCCTCAGCTTCTTTTAATACTGAAGTATTGCTGCCACCTTCCTTTCAGGCTTCTGATGTTGACACATTGCTTAAAACTGCTCTTCCAGCTGTGCCTAGTGATCCAATATTGGTTGAAACCCCCAAGGTTGATCAAATTAGTTCTACAATATTGCATCTCATGGCATCAAATTCTGCTTCAAGTGAAAACACGCTGCACTCTACATCTGTACCAGTTTTTGATGTATCACCTACTTCTAATATGCACGCTGCTTCACTTCAAGGCTTAACCATTTCTTATGCAAGTGAGAAATATTTTGAACCAGTTTTGCTTAAAAGCGAAAGTTCTCAGCAAGTGGTACCTTCATTGTACAGTGATGGTGAGATGTTCCAAACTGCCGATTTGGAGATTAACCATGCCTTTCCCCCAAAAGGAAGGCATGCTTTTGCTACTCCTGTTTTATCGATTGATGTACCATCCAATACACTTATAAATAAGCTTATATATTCTGATGAACTTTTCACCTCCACCAAGGGTTCTATCACTGATGAGGTATTTGCTGGTATTCCAACAGTTGTTTCTGATACACTTGTAACTGCTGATCGTTCTGTTCCTTTAGGAAATGTATATGTTTCCATTACAGCTGTTTCTCCCAACAGAGGTGATTCTGTAACCACAACCAAGTTGCTGTTTCCTTCTAAAACAACTTCTGAGCTGATTCAAAGTGCCAGATCTGATGCTGATTTAGTAGGTGGTGGTGACGATGGTGATATTGATGATTATGATGATGATGATTATGTTGACAGAGATAGAGATGGCTTATCCATAAATAAGTGTATGTCATGCTCCTCCTATAGAGAACCACAGGAAAAGGTAATAAATGATTCAGACACACAGGGAAACAGTCTTGTGGATCAGAATAACCCAATCTCTTATTCACTCTCTGAGAATTCTGAAGAAGAAAATAAAGTCACAGATGTAATATCAGCCAGTCAAACTGATATGGACAGAAGTCCTAGTAAATCACCACCAACAAATGCCCTACCCCAAAAGCGCAAATATGGAAAACAGGAAAATGACGTTGAGACTGGTAATGCCCTGCTTCCTTTCACCCCGGAATCTAAAGCATGGGCAGTGCTTACAAGTGATGAAGAGAGTGGATCAGGGCAAGGTGCCTCAGAGAGCCTTAATGATAATGAGACTTCCACAGATTTCACTTTTCCAGATGCTAATGAAAGAGATGTTGATGGGGTCCTGGAAGCAGGTGACTCAGAAATAAATCCCGGATCCCCACAGTCCTCAACACCGATTCTTACTAGCGGACACTCAGACGTGTTCAACATTTCAGAGGCAGGTTAGTTATGCATCCAAGGGATAGATTGAGCTGTGGTGGTTTCTTCCTCAAAAATTAGAAGAACGATGGAAAGAGAAATTTGGTAAAATGACATCATTTTTTTTTGATCAAGACATTCAACAAATCAATTTTCAGTTTTTGAAGTATGATTTTATTCATTATTTCAAATGAATACTTGACACATTTTGGTTCTTAATTCTCTACAAAATAGATAAAGTGATTTTTACTTATTGTCAGTTTTTCTTATTCTACAAGATGCCTATTCCATGTGGGAGCAATTATGTGTGCATAATATAATTTTAGTATGCTGTTTTTTAAATGATAGATTGGAGTGTGCTGTTTTTATATGGTTTTAATTTTTGTGTTTACTCATGTTCTAAAATAGGTTGTAAACTAATTCTATTGAATTATAAGCTCTGATAGTAATACGATATAAGCACCTCAATCTGACCCACCCCATGGAAAGGGATTAGGTAATTGTCACATCCACCTCAGCTTGGAGAGCTTTAAAAAATTCCTATTGTTAAGTTTTGAGAGTTAATGGTAAGATTTTTTTTTTTGTTTCTAATTTTTAAAAATTGTCTTTGTTTGATTATCTTAACATTGCCTAAAGAGGGCAGTGTGAACTAACAAAATACATTTTACTTTGTACTTGGCTGTTACACACCTTTCTAAGAAGTTAAATAATGGGCATTAATATGCATAGTACGTATAGGTATTGTATGACAAGATGTAAAACACTAGAACATTTTCAGTAGAAATGCATTTCATTTGTTAACGTATTTTATGCAAATTAGTTTGTTGGCCAGATGTTCTTAGAGCAGATTATTTGCAGCATATATAATACAGATGTTTGCTTTAAATACCAATGGGGAAAAAAGGGAAATTCAATACCATTAAGCATATGAAATACTAGATAATTTCATTGAAATCATAAGAATTTTATAATTTGCTTTTATTAAATTTTAAGGCATTTTTTAAGTTCACAATGAAAATATTTAAATCTCAGCAGTAGATCAGAAATAACGTCTTGCACTCTTATTGCATAAAAGTGGTTACTTATAATCCAAAACATGCATACCAGTCTCATTAGGATAATTTTCCTCTTTGTTATTTCCATCCCCTGAATTAGTTGTATATTTTCTTTCAGTGTATCAGTAATTAAAAGTTCGTACATTTTGATAGAGAAGTTTTTCCACATTCTGACTTGATACCTATTTAACATTGCATTCCAGTTTAAACACTTAAACTCTGATATGTGAGAATGAGTAATGAATCCATAGGTCACTGCATTCATTAGTGTTGCTATATATATGAATTATCTGGCTTCAATTACAGTGCTTGTTTTTTAAATTTTATTAGATTTATTTTAAAGGAAAATACCAGCAATCTATCCGTTTTCTATCTTACTAGGTAGTGACATTATCAATATGTTTTTGCTAGATTATGCTGTAATGGAAAGACTATATATATTGTAAAATACCAAACCTAGAATTATTGACTAACACTTAGCAATTTCTCTTCAATGCACTAATTAGATTTATTTAATTATTAAGACTATGTTCTCCCACTGATGAGGAGAAAATAATCGGAATATAACATCCAACATCATCAAGTAACATAATTCATGAAGTTAATTAATGAAATAAGATCAAACAACATTAAGGAAAAATTCTTGCCTGTTTTTAAAACTATGTCTATAAAAAATCATATGTAGTCTGTCTTATCCAATAATTGAATATGCTTCTTTATCAAATGCAATAAACTTATTCTGAAAATTATAATTTTACAATGTAGTCCTAGAATGTAGAATAATTTATAGGATGTAGTCCTCAAAATAATATGGATAAGGCAGTTATTAGCATCTGCAATTTATGAATGCATAAACCGAGATCTAAAGGTACTAGATGACATGATCCAGGTCACATAGGCAGTTAATGCAAAACTGAGACTGGAAATATGTCTTACTAGTGTCTGTCTCTTAGAGACTATGCTTTCATGGTTGAGGACAGTAAAACATACATAATGCCTAATTTGAAATACCAATATTATACCGTTTTATTCTCAAAAGTTATTTTAAAATATTAATCTTAGTTATTTATTTCCTAATAACCTATTAGTAGATTCTTGTCGTATCGTTTAGGTAACTCATATACGCTACTGAGCCATATCAAAATAGACATTTTAGTCTCAACTAATAAATATAAAAATCAATACAATTAGTATTCCTTATCATAGAATAAAAAGCAACAGTTGATTGTACTTTCATGTGGTATTCCATCTTGTATAAAATATCTAGGTTTCACAATATGTAATTACCATGGATTTATCATTCTAACTCCTCAATTAAAGATTTTATTTTAAAATCAGACCTCCCAGAGAACTTATGAGGAAATTCTATATGCAAGACTCTATGTGTGCACATGTATGGATAGTGTGTGTGTAGTGTGTTGTGATATATATGGTAATTTGCTACGTATTTTATGTTATATGCATTACATATATGTCACATATATGATCATACGTATCTCATACGTGTGTGTGCATGCATATATATCAATAAGATATGTATGTATCTATATATATACCCATATACATATTGCTGTGAATATTTGTGGTCATTGAAGACCTGTGTATTTATATAAGCTCATTTTGTATATAAATTAATGTACACCATTGGTTCTCAGATTTTAATGTGGATCAGAATCACCTGGAGGACTTGGTAAAACACAGATTGCTGGGCCTTCCTCACAGAGTTTGTGATTCAGAAGATTTGGGGTGGTTGAGGTGGAGACCAAAATTTTCATATTTGACAAGTTTCAGGTGATGCTCATGCGGCTATTCTGGGGACCACACTTCAAGAATGACTGATACAGATAATAGTGTTAACCTCCGTTCGTAAATTACTAGGTGCCAGGGACTTTGCTAAACAGATATTCCAGTTATTACCTACAGACTTTCCATTCAGGTAACAATGTTACAGTAGAAAAAAATGTGAAAACAATCGTGTATAAAACAAGATGTTTTCCTAAATTTTGTAAAGGAATTTTCAGTGCATTCTCTATCAAATTGTGTAGACTTCTAAGTGAGCCTCACCACAATACGTAATTACCAGAGCATATGATTAACATAATGGAAAGTGAAGCCTGAGCTCCTCTCACAAGAATATTAACTATAGCTCAGGGATCAGTTGATTTACAGCTTTGAATTCCACTTTTTTCTAGCAAATGCATCCATAATTAGAACAAGCATCTTGTGAAATTTGGGTGTCATTTATACTCCTTTGATACATTTCCTAGATGAGTGGATTAAATTCTTGCCCCTTTCTGCATCATGTCTCCTGACAGAAGGAAGCTATCATTTTAAATCTTAATTTCCCTGCAGTTAGATATATTTCAATGCTATGTTT
Source organism: Equus asinus (assembly GCF_041296235.1). Classification (NCBI taxonomy): domain Eukaryota; kingdom Metazoa; phylum Chordata; class Mammalia; order Perissodactyla; family Equidae; genus Equus; species Equus asinus. The sequence continues at coordinate 177,856,149 of NC_091790.1, forward strand.
ATAAATTTGTTACTCTCAAATTTATTCTTAAATATTTTGAGTTAAATTTATTCCCTTTGTCTTGTATCACTAATAGTAAGATACTTCATATAAAAGCAGCAAATGTGTCTGGTGTGAAGGGAGCAATGCAGACACTAATGGGAAAGTTAAATTTAATTCTCCCAGAAATTCTACAAGTAGACAGGATGTGGCCTCTTACTTTGAGGCAGTGTTGGATATTGTGGTAAAACAGTTCTGATGTTCAATCATCATGGTTTTCCAGTGCACACACCTCACAACAGAAGGGAAGGATTGTGACTGGCCACTGCACTGGTACCCTGCTGTTCTGAAACTCTTTTTAACAACTTGGAAGGATAGTTCCTGTTGCAGTGATTTGCAAAGTGCTAGAACAATGATGTATCCATTTGGTCACACAAATAGTCATTGCCATCTCTTAAAATTAACCCAAGGACAGAATTTAGACTTTTTGTAATTTATACTTGCATATTTGGAAAGAATTTCTTAGATCTATGTATTCCTTTAATCCACATGCAATAGTATTTTTATTTTTGATAGAGTAAAACAGTTGATAAGAAGGGGATTTTAAAAAAACTTTTTAAAACCAACCTAAATTAAAATTTGAAATAGTTTGCTGGATTGAAGCTGTCCTGATGTAAGGGTTATCCTAAGATTCTCTCTTCATTAAATTACGAATTCCTCCTAATTATTTACCTAATTGCAGGATTAAAACTAATTCCATTAAAATTAATTTTGGAAAAATCAAGATTATATACAGTGATTCAGTAAGTGGCATTGTTTTTCCTGATTATTTTACTTAAAAGCTAGGTAGTTTTCTTACTGTAACATTTCCATTTTCCTTTTAACAAGCTTTTCAAGGCAGTATGATGCTCACTTTTTGCCATGGCACCCCTACCTGGCTGCCAGTCTCTGTGTGGATATTATTGTTCTTCAGCTCTGACAGCCTGCCTTACATTTTAAACTTTATTTTACTTAAATTGGCTTAAAATTATAGACAGTTTTTGCATCCTAGAGTTGAAATTTTAAAGGTAAGCAACAACAATGAAGGTTAAAATTATTCGGTTGAAAATTGTTGTGACTTTTCCTTAAGCTTAAATATCAACTCTCTCAATTCTTTCCGACTACAGAGGCCAGTAATAGTAGCCATGAATCTCGTATTGGTCTAGCTGAGGGGCTGGAATCCGAGAAGAAGGCGGTTGTACCCCTTGTGATCGTGTCAGCCCTGACTTTTATCTGTCTAGTGGTTCTTGTGGGTATTCTCATCTACTGGAGGTAAGTTGAGTGTTAATTTCGGAAATGTATTTCATAAAGCTCAGATTTTGCCCTTTTTTGATCTGAAAGTTCTTCAAAGCATTTTCAAAATTCCTTCCACTTGAGAGCTACCGTTAATTTATACAGGTAACTATAAAAAAGGGGAATTCGTGAATCCAAAGACATAATAATAAAAGATTTGATTGTTCTTCATGCTTCAATCAAACAAAGGGAAAATGGAGGAGCTTTGGGTTGGGTTCAGTTAATATTTAACACAGTATTTTGACAGTTGTACTTTCATATTAATTTAATTAACATTCAAACATTATCATAGCATTTAACATAAATTTAGACTTCTCAGCTTAAATGCTCCAGCTATTATAATTTCAAAAGGTATTATTTAGGAAAACATAATTTTTGATAGAGTAAATGTTGGTTTTTTATAACATTGGATTTCGTACAAGATGTGTTATCAATTGCATACTAACAACAAAAAAAGTGATACATGAAGGTAAAAATCAAGCAATTAAAATATGAATATAATTGGAAAATAAAGTTAATGACTATATTAAGATGCATGGGATTTTAAAATTCATTATAAGTGACCTTGAGGGTGAAGTATAACTTCACTCTCATCTATAATCTATTAAAACCTTTAAAGGAAGAGGAAAATCACACTCATAAGCTTCACATCCTATAGCAAGCAGAACACACAGCAAATGAGGAAGTTTACTGGGGACACAGTGTAAATCAGTGTAACTTATAACTACGTCTGTTGGAAAACAAGCTCTTTATGATGATATAAGGAGTCATATCTGTAAACTAAGAAAGGGCATAACTTAGCACTTATATTTTTGTTTTAGAAGAGAATTTTGTTCAGAAGATCTATAATTAATTCCTTTTTGCTTAGTAACATCTTTCTATGTGTTCATATCACTGTTCTTTATGTGTTATCCCAAAATATGTTCTCTCAGTTTGTTAAAAAGTAATTGCTGGAGCCACCCCGTGGCCTAGGGGTTAAGTTCAATGCACTCCACTTCAACAGCCCAGGTTTGTAGGTTTGGATCTCGGGTGCACACCTGCACCACTCATCAGCCATCCTGTGGCAGTGACCCACATATAAAATAGAGGAAGACTGGCATAGATGTTAGGTCAGGGCTGATCTTCCTCAAGCGAAAAAAAAGAAGAATGGCAACAGATGTTAGCTCAGGGCTCATCTTCCTCAGCAAAAAATAAATAAATGAATAAATAATTACTGTGTTTATTCACAGTTTTCACTCTGTTAACTACTGTGGGAAAATATAAAACAAAGAATGAATGAACAAACAAGTGAATGAGAATCACTGCTTATTGAGGAGAAAGAATTTTCCATGAAAAATTTATAAAATGTTACACAAGAGCAAATGTATGGCAGCTGAAATCTCTGATGCCAAAAGTGGTCAGAGAACAAAGGATCTTGATAGGCCAGAATGGACAGGGTAAATGTAAAATGTAGGGCTTGAGATGGATAGGATTCAGGAAGTGGAGATAAAGGAGAAGGGCCTTCCAGGCAGGGACACAGCTGGTGGGAAGACAAGGAAGCAGGAGTCAGCTGGGTGTGTCTGAGTCAGTGAGGCCTGGCACGTGGAGTTGCATGTGGTTGGACGTTGGTTGCCTAAGGTAGAATGTTTTCATGACCAACTGTGTTTCATATCTTACTTCCTTTATAGAACAGAGTAGACTGTGGAATATGGAGAACAGATCATGCTTTTGTTATCCTACATGAGTTAGGAGACTTTTTTGTCCAGAACATGATGAAAACAAAGCTGCTTTCTTCACTAATACTTATAATTGCCAATGACTCTTGTTACAGAAGATTCCAGGCTCAGCAGAGTACTGTGAATACAGTACATAATCCATAAATGTTTGCTCAATAAGAATTCATATAGCTTTTCTCCCTGTTCCCCAGTGGGCTTGTTGGCCAAACTTCTTACCAACATTGATATCATGTTTGTTCAGATTACTGGTTTATATCTAATCAGATTTTCCCTGCCAACCCAGTTTTTTGAAGCTACTTGGAATTGAGGTTAAACAAATTTAAAATAATATGGAAAATAGGACCAAATTCTGTTTCACAGTAAATAGTCTTCGAATAAAGTTCTAATGAAGATGTCAGATGGTTTACACTTAGAAGATTGAAATAATTACGAGTTTTTTAATCTCCATTTCTTAATATTTCAAGTTTATTTTCTGTAAATTTGCAAATCAGTGTCTTATTTGATATTTCATGGAAAATTAAAATCCGGAATGATTTTTATCTTCTATTAATAATGGGTCATCCCATTTGTATTATGTGAAGAAAAACTATAAAATTACAAGTTGAAAAATATTAATTTGACCTTCACCAATAAGATGTTTCTCGTTTCCTCACAAATAACACTTTACATATCTTGAATACAGAGTGCATTAGTTTAAAATCTGAACACTCGATGGTTTTATGTATCTATTTTATATCTAACTATCAAATGTTTTGATAAAATTTGTCACTACTACTTATCCATTTCAAATTTAACGTGTCTGTCCTACTCACATCCATTTAAAGTTAGCTCTCTTCAAAATGTAATTTTTTAGATCAATAATAGTCTGGGGTATTTAGATCAATAATACTCTAGAGTATCAATAATGCTGTATTATTTGCTGAATCACAAAATGACAGCGCATTCTTCAAGGTTTGTTGTGTGAATTGTTCAAATGCCATTGTAGACACATTTTGAAACAATATAATTTTACTAGCCAATATGGAAACATTTTAGATCTTTGTGAAATCTACAGCCTGTGGAAGGGTTTAAAAATCTAATGACATATAAACAAGAGTCTAATAGTAAAGTGTTCCTTTCGGGTTTGTCCAAGTTTGTGTATTTAAACATTTTTATAACTTAATTTTTTAGGGAAAAAAATAAGCTAAAAGTGGTATAATAAGTCCTCTCTTTTGTCTAGTTTACCTAACTCAAGGTGGTCCCCTATGTTTTGTGTACACCTTGAGAGAAAGCATGTTGTAGCAAGAAGACAACAAATTAGAGGAGGTAAAATCTGGATCTCTTCTCCGTTCTGCCTGGCATTTGCTGTATGGCTTTGTGCATGTCACTTACCCACCTAGGAATTAGTTTCCTCTTGTTACCCTTTGTGGGAGGGTTTACTGGATCATCTTTAAGATTGCAGTCAGACCTTCTTTAGGGCTTTTTGATGAATGCAACACAATGAATATTGTTTCATCTTTGTGTAGGAATCTAAAAAACGGAATAATAATTACACATTTCTGGCTTTTAATTCTGAATACTGAGATGAAAATGTGTAAATTAAATAATCAGATTAACATTGATTGATAGGACCTATGTCTACAAGTTTACAACAGTCATCACTTTTTTCATCATGGCTGAGTGATAATTAGCAGGAGACACAGTTATCAACACTTAGCACATCGACGTGAAGACATTCACTGCTTATACAGAACAGATGGACGATAGATACTGAATCTTGTCATACATTAAATAATATGCCTGGAAATTATTTTCCAGATGTTTTAAGGTATAATGTACACGAGCCAAATTGTAAGTTTCTAAGATGCAAAATTACTTCATTAAGGAAGATTTTCAAAAAGTTCTTTTTAAAGAAGACAAAGGGCAAATTTTTGAGAGCTTTTTTAAGAGTTAGAACCTAAAATATTCCAAAAGTGTATTCAACAAAATGACGTCAAAAGCAGTATGGAAAAAACTTTCCATAGACACAGTTGTTCTGGCTTTAGGGAGTGGGAAGAAAAGCCGTATAAATTCTCTCTTGATCTTCAGTACAAATTTGTGAGTTACTGAGTGGAGCTCCCAACCCAGAAGTGAGGCCTCCTAGTACCATACCCCTTTTATGTAGAATGTCACTTCCTAGGTAAGACTGCATGCTGAAGTATACCTCAGCAATATAGAGATGCTCCACCCAGAATTTATCCTGTACTATTTTAATTTTTCCCACTTATATAAGCTTTTTGATATGATGTATAGGGTTATTTTGTTACTTAACGTAAGTAATGTTATTGGACCACTTACTTTCTAAAACCAACAAATATTTGATTATGTAGCTGAAAAGAGTAGAGTTGGTATTTACCCAGATACTACGATGAATATTAGCAACATGTTGAACTTCAACACCAATATGTTTTAATTTACTTTTTTCTATTCTATGAGATGCTACCTTCTCTCCCTTCTCTCAGATGCATCCTCTGTCTACCCATCCCCCCCATCTTTCTTTAGGTATATATTCCACCTCTCCCTCCCAAATTTTTTGAGATTTTAAGTTATCCCATTTGAGGCTCAGGTAGACAAAATTTTGAGTGTAGCTGAATAACTTATGGTTGGTGGGATTTACTTGCTACTGGAAATCCATCTACTCATTCAACATTTAGCACCTATTGTATCCCTGGCACTGTTTTAAGTGTTGGGTTTACATAATTCAAAAGACACGGCCCATCTTTTAAAAAAATGTAATGAGGATAGGAACAAAACAAATATATTGCAAAATAGTTACCCTAACCACCAATTAATAAAAACATTTTAAAAAATAATAGAGGGGCCAGTCTGGTGATGTAGTGGTTAAGTTCGTGCACTGTGCTTCAGCGGCCCACCGTTCACCGGTTTGGATCCCAGGCATGGACCTACACACCGTTCATCAAGCCATGCTGTGGCAGCGTCCCACGTACAAAGTGGAGGAAGATTGGCACAGATGTTAGCTCAGGGCCAGTCTTCCTCACCAAAATAAATAAATAAATAAAATAATAGAGAATAATGTCTAGGAAATGAAGGTCATCCTTGGATTAATTAAGCACATTTTTCAGAACACACACACACAAATGTGAGGGTGAATGGAAGTTTGTGTTTGGAGCAGCGGAAACAGAAACTGGAATGCTGGAGTCTGCTAAGGAACTCTGAGGCTACTCACAGGAAGATGCCACTGAGCTATCTTTAAGGAGGACAGTGTTTACCTGGCATATTAGTGAGTGAGGCATTTTGGTCAGAAGGAGAACCATGTTTAAAGCAAGGAGGAGGAATACTGAGTTAGGACAGAACAAGGCATATTCTTGTGATCTACAACCTGTTTGTATTATTGGACTGCAAACTTCAAGGAGAAAAGTCAAAAAAGGTGAGGGCCAAGAGAGATAGGGTTTAAGTACTGAAAGATCATGGGTACCATAGTCTAAAAACCCGTCAAGTACAGAACCAGAGCCAATGTGTCAAACTAATAGGAAGATAGATACTTGGCTCGATACGAAAAAGATGTCAACAGTAAGAGGCATATCACTGAAACAGGAAGGTCTTCTCCTTGGGTACCATCTGGAGGTACTTAGAAGGAAATGAGTTTTGAGTTAGTATAATAAAAAACTATCTAACAGCTCATAGGGAAATGAGCTTCTTGTCACTGAAGGTACTCAGACTGAACCTTCTTTATATGTCAGAGATGCTGTTGGAGGGATTCTCCTATCAGCTGTGATGTTGTACTAGGCTGTCCCTTGATGCATTTTACAACTTTAAGATTTGTTGAAAAATAAATAGAAACCCTTTCACCAGCTTGTGTGACTATCTTTTAGAGAAATCAAAGGGGTTTTGATGCTGTGATCTTAAAAGCAAGTATCAAAGCTGGTATTTCCATATCAGTGTGTCAGAACATGTTACATCTCTGGTTGCACAAGTAAGCCAAACTTTCCCTGTAGTTTCTTCTCCAGTCTGGTTTCAATTCTACTCAGAGGTGGACTTTCAATAGGACAGTTGCTTTGTCTTGAGAGCTGTGGCCCACATCCTTCTCATTCCTCATTCCCCTGCCATACTGCTGCCACTTTCCAGGATATGAGTGTGGCTCAGGCTCCCTTTGGCACTTGAATTTTGCATCCACTCATCTTCCTCCTGCACCTTCTGTTCTTTCTTGAAGACATGCTGCCCTTCTGTTGTCCTGATTATCTATAGTCTCAAAGGGTTGATTATCAAAGGCTTATACCATCACAACAGAGGGCTAGTTTTTGTTATGCACGCTATTGCTTTTGGATTTTTTTTTTTTTGCTTGTGACGTTAAGGTTATAAATAAACTATAACTTTATACTACTCATACTTATAACAGTGAATTCATTGAACAGATATTTGGGGGCACCTACAATATGACAGCCACTGTTCTTAGCCTTGAGGACTAAGCCTGCAGTGATTAAGACAAAGTACTTAGCCTTTGTGGGGCTTGCATTCTGCTGAGGGAGGACCAACTGAAAACATGTAAGAAAAATAAACACATACATAAATAGGGTATTTCATATAGTGATATATGTGCCAAATTTATATAGTGCCACAAAGCAAGCAAAAGGGCAAAGAATAGTGACTTGGTGGGATGGGCTGGTGCTTTTAGCCAGCGTGGTCAGGGAGGGACTCTCCGAGGAAGCGGTAATTGAGCCAATGCAAAAATGATGGGAAGACGCAGGTGGCCAGGCGGAACAGCAAGAGCCAAGGCCCTGAGGTGGTACTGACAGGGCCTCTTTGAGGGAGAAAGAGAGGTCCAGTGTGGGCTAGAGCATAGTGGATGAAGGAAGGAGTTGTAGGAGATGAGACTGCTGAAGTAGGCGGAGGACCAGGTCACAGATCTTAGCTTTTACTGAAATAATTGAATTTCTTTCTAATCCAGTGGGAGGCCACTGAAGAATTTTATGCAGAGAACTGATTACTGAAAAAATATCCCAAGTTATGTGTGTCATATAAGAACAGGTGTTATGTTAAAGTTCCTTGGGATAAATATCTTGTAGCTTGAATCTTTAAAATAGAAAATGAGATTGGCATTTTCACTCAAACGGGTATTTCTATTTCAGCTTAACCACTCATGAGTAATATTTCAAATAAATTAAATGACCCACATCAAAGAGTGTCATTAGCAGTTTGAATTATCTAAATTCTTCAAATTAAGAATGGTTTGCCTTAGTTTATAGCAGGAGTTGGTCTTTGCTCTTCTCAATAGTTTGTAATGTGCTCTTACCAGATGTTACTCTTATTATTCGAATGAAAATAGATTCAGGTGACATTGTAGGTCATAGTAGTCATTGATTCCAAATATATTCACTCTGAAGAACCTCATCAACAAGGCTAGCATCTGTTGAAAGGAGAATCACCCCTGGTTTTGGTTATATGCTCTTTATTTCCTCACTTTGTTCTGTCATTACCGCATTATCATACTTACAGCATAAAGCTGCCTTCTTTTTCCATCAAAATGTTACCACTGTAGAATTCCGTTTCTACATAATCATAGCTTGCTGCCTTTTGCTAGCAGCTGAGTGTGCTCAAAAGGGCATGGTCACTTAAATAGTGAGTGAAAATAGCTTTGGACATGCTCTCTTTTCCACTCTGGTCCTGTCCAAGGTGGCGGGACACACTGGTATGTACCAACAGTGGAAGAGTAGCCAGAACAGTGAGATGCCCTATCTCAGCAAAGTACTCTTGGTTCCAACTACAACTTCAAATGCCGTCTCTGCTGTCTGCATGTCTGGTATCTGCTCCCTCTTCTGCATCCGGTACGCGTAAAACTGAGATAAAATTGGAGGCCATGAAATTCTTTAATACCTGTGTTTTGTAAAATAGATATAGAGTTTTGCTCATGATTTAATTCTGGAAATTTCTGTCATAATTTCAAGCAGCTCAGAAATTGTCTTATTATCCATTGTCAGCCAGTAGTATAAATTGCTTTCTTTTCTTTCCAGGAAATGCTTCCAGACTGCACACTTTTATTTAGAGGACAGTACGTCCCCTCGAGTGATATCCACGCCTCCCACACCTATCTTTCCAATTTCAGGTAATAGCTTAAAGTGTGACCATGAGTAGCTGGTAGAGGGTGAATGACAAGCACAATATTGGAAGATTTCTCCTTACTGGAGAGCTGTGCAAATGACTATAGAGTAGGTTAGTGGCAACACAAATATTTATTACATTGTGTTTTAGGCACCCAGGTTTATACTTTGTTCTCATTAATTGTGAACATTCTTAACCATATAGATTATATGGCAAAAAAAACATACAGTTGTTCAGGTGTAATATATTAAAGAACATAAATACTTATAGCAATTAAATATCGGTTAAGAATAATACTGACTTCCAGCCATTTCAATTCCTTTAATGGAAACCTAAACAACAAAAGCAGATAAATCAATGTGGTAAAGGTGGATAGGACAAAATAGCAAAAATAAGGAGAAAGTTTAGTTCCTTTCTGATCATCTGAGTTTATGTGCGAAGAGATTTAACTACATTAGAAAAGAAAAACTATAAACTGGTGAGGGTAGAAGAAAAAGGTGAGCACGAAGAAAGTATGCTTGACTGAAAGACTTAAAGTATAAAAATGTCAAACAGTTGAATACCTGGGAAAACATCGACTATTTTTATCAGAACTTACCTGGTTAACAATATTTAAGAATAGCCATGGTTATTTTGATTAAGATACCCACTGACCCTAGAATTCACACTATAACTAACATCACAGACACTTAATTAACATTTTAGAACATTTCAGAATGAAAAGTGGTAAGAAAAAAGGAGTTGTCTAGAAATTTGTGAGCTATGGAAGAAGTACTGGAGGATAGAGGATGTGACAAGGACAGAGGAGGCACCAAGCCAGGGAAAACAACAGGAAAAATACATCTACGTGGTCATTTTACAGAAGCATTTTTTAACCTGTCTGATATCCCATATGTTAGAGGCCCAAGTTCTACATGACGTTATCTTCTGAAAAGAAGAAAACCAGAAAAGGATAAAGAGAAACATTTTCTTTCTAATTTTCAACAGGCATAGAAATTAGAAGTACTTTGGTCTTTCTCCTCTTTTAGCACCACTCCATCTTTAACCATCCCTGTCTTAATTTCTCTTTTTCTAGTTTATATTAAAATTCTGTATGTTTTAGTACAGCACAGTTTCTCAGTAACATACTTAGAATTCTGATACTGGCAGCTCTCAGTTGTCTGTTGCATTTTGATTCCCTTCCCTTTCAAACATACTTTTTCTACATGCCCCATCAGCGTGGGTGTGCAAATTAACCATAATATTATCCAAGTCCAACATAGTTTATTATTAGCAATAAATAGAATAATCCAAAATTCGGACCTTGTCCAAGAAATCCAAAATCCCCTGTTCTGCTCTCAGTAGAACAGTGATCAAGGGCATCTCCTCATTTCACCTGCTCAACTCTCAAGATGTGTTCCTCATCACCCAAATATGCACGTTTTCATGTAAAATCAGAAAATAAAAAGATGGATTAGTCTCACTTACTTGCAGACCAATTCATAGAAGAAATTGCCAAAATACATGACTGTAAAGAAAAAGTAGTCACTTTGCTTGTGAAAAAAAGGTTAGCTGTGCAGGATAATATCAGTGGGTTTGAAGGACCTTTACTAGAAGAACTAATAATTTAGATGTGACAAATTATTTCTGTTTTCTTATCTAATTATAAAAGTTACTTCTAGGCAAGATCCTTCTGTAGGTGTGAAGGTGGAATTGCACCTTTGTCTAGTGTTTCTTAAGCTTAACTGGCTAATTCAATTTTAGTATTCAGGTACACTCATCGAAGAGAGAGAACAGATGGATTCTAATTTTTTTTTTAAGTCAATAAATTCTTGGTAACTGAAGCTTAAAAATATTAAATGGCCTAGATGCTGAACATCTGTTGATGTAAATAACTGTTTCTAGCGAAATGTGTTTGATGTTTGCTTGTCAGAGAAATCACTTGTGAAATTGCATACTGTGAACTAGTAATATGTTTAATCCAAGGAAGTCTTTCCAGGAAAAAGAAAAAAAAATAACAGAGCCAGTTAAAATAATTTGGCCCCTTCACAATTAATTAACAGATCCAGTGACTTTGTTTATATGGCATATTTTCTAGTTAGAATTCTTGAAATTTTACAGATTAAAAATCCCAAAGGTTTTTGACATTATCTTTAATGAATAGTCTACATATAAATGTTTTCTATTATTTATGGAGAGAAGGAAAGAATGTTTTCAAATGTAAACATCTGACTATTTAACTGTAAGACATTAAACTGCACAATTTTATAAAACTAAACTTGTACTGTATATTATGTTTAGTCCATGGTGAAATTGAAAATATATTATTTCCACATTTTTTTTACCAGAATTTACATGCAACTCCCACTCGTGTTAAAGAAAGTTACCAGTAGAGAGCTGTAGTCCATTGATAGGAAGTGAGGCTTGGTGGTATTTACAATTTAACATTGAAAATTAATTCTTTTCTCTTTAGAGTATGAAAGGAAAAGAGATTCCTTCTCAAATCAGAATTCTAAAATGCAGATTATGATTGATAGTAAATATAGAGAAAATTGTTAATTGTTGTTTAATGTTTCATTGAATGCTGAGATTCTGTTGGGATTATAGGAATAATTAAACTTTGAAGTTGTTCTGGAAGAAGGCACTTTATAAATCTTTATAAATGAGAGGAACACTCATTTCTGTTTAATTATCCTTTCCAATCTAATTTTTTTATTCACTTAGATGATGTTGGAGCAATTCCAATAAAGCACTTCCCAAAGCATGTTGCGGACTTACATGCAAGTAGTGGGTTTACTGAAGAATTTGAGGTATGATTTTAACGTCTATTTTAAATAATATGGAAAGTAGTAAATTTCAAAGATTCAGCAGGAGACTATTTCTTGAGATTGAAAGCATTTTCACTTCTAATGAGAATATTAGTTCCATAATCACTTATGTGTTTAGGAGATGTGTTATGGTTGTCATACAACTTAGAAAATTGGTTTTCCATTTTAAAAGCCAAATTATACTAGTGGAAAAATCAAAAACATTGTTAATTCTCTCCTGTAAAATACAGAACTCAGTATTCTTTTTTTTAAATCTGAATTAGTACACTGATTCCTTTTAATTTTCTAAATTATATAAATTATACTAAACTACTAAATTTCATGCTTTTCAGCCAAAGTACATATAAACTCTTAATTGTAAGTATTACAGCAGTGTAAATGCAGAAGCATTTATAATACAAGGTATAATAAATATTATACAAGGTAAAATCCCATCTTCTCAAGAAAATATGCATTTGCAAAAAACATTTGAACTTCACAATCAGTGAAAATTTTTCAAGTAATATTCAGTAAAATACTGTTAGGAAGGGCATAAAAATTTACTGCAAATTTGTCATGGCCCACTGAACTATCAGTTAAGCAGGTTTTTCAAAATAGGGTGCCGTAAGCTCAGAGTTAATAATAACAACTACAAAAAATAAAAGTGACCGTTGTTGAGCCCTCCGTAATATGCCAGTCATTGGACTAAATGCTTCTCCATTCAACCTTCACCCAACTTTGGAAATTATTTGTATTTATTTCTGTTCATACTACTGATGAAATCAACTTCCACAGAAGTTAATTAGCAACTAATAAGTAGCAGGGCTGGAATTCAAACCTAGGTCTATGATTTTAAAACTCACGTCCTTTCCATGCCAGCAATCAAGGGCTCCTCACTCCCCTCTGGCCTCTCCCCTCTAGGAAGCATCACATTGCTCCCCCTCTCCTAACCCCAAATTGCCCTCTGGACGTCCCTCTTTGAAGCACTTTGAGCTCTGATCCCTGTGAGAGGGTTTCCACCATCCTCAGTGCACCCAGCAACTACTTCCCAGGAGTCATATCAACCAAGACATATTTAGAGAAGGAAAATGCTGTAGATTAGAAAGCTTTAAGAAATCAAAAGAAATAGAAATGAAATGTGGTATGTTTTCACTAAATTAAAAATAATAGAAGCCAGTTCATTTAATCTTAACAGAAATCTAAGTCATAGCTACATTGACTGTGATGGCAGTGTGAGGTATACTTAGTCAAGTGAGGTTTCCTTACTTAGTCAAGTAAAGTGGAATATATAAAAAATTACATATGTAAACATCAAATTAATTTTTCTTACCACAATAGAGATTACTGGGTGGTGCAGTATTAACTCATAGAAACTATTAGGCATACATCAAACAAAATTGTAATTGAAAGAGAGAGAATATGTCAAGGATAGGTCTAATCTTCCAAATGTTAAAAACCATCAGGAAGGGCCAGCCCCGTAGCCTAGTGGTTAAGTTTGGCGTGCTCCACTTTGGCATCCTGGGTTCTGTTCCCAGGCGAGGGCCTACACCATGCTGTGGCAGCAACCCACATACAAAATAGAGGAAGATTGGCACAGATGTTAGCTCAGGGCGAATCTTCCTTAGGGGGTAAAAAACCATAAGAAAAATATACAATTTATAATAAGAGTTGCTGATAGCATATGCACAAAGGCAGATTCACAGTTTTGACAACTGTAAAATCATTTTGAACATTATTAAACAGTTCATAATAATTAAATTAATAAAATAACTTCACATTTTTACTCAAAAAGTGTTTTTTTAATTCCATTGCTTTTAACTCACAGTCTGATTCAATAAAACTTTTCATTAACTTAATAATTAGCTTAATGACTAATAATGCTATACCTTTTAAGTGGTTCATATATTAAATTGTTTTTAAATCTAGAGTCAGAACGACTTGCTGGGAAAGAGGCCTTAAAAGCTTGTTTGGAGAAAGGCTGGGCCATTTGCTGATGAATCAGATTCATATTTGGGTTATGTACTTTCTCTAAAATGATGAGGCTTTCATGTTATCATCTTAATACTAAATAATTGTAAATTCCAAACTAATATGTTTAGGTAGACAGCATCACTGAAAGGATTTAAATTCATTTTAAAAGAGAATCAGCAGAAATAATTTTTCTCTACCCATTGAAGTTTTAATTAAAAAGAGATCTACTAATTAAATATGTAGAAAGTAATGTTATCTAAATTTTTTCCCCAAAATGGCATATATGATAAAAAATTTTAGTAGATTTTTAATGTTTTGACAGTTCTAAATCTGTTATAAACCACCTAATAGGAAGCTGTTTACTCTTTAAAATTACTCATAGTAAACAAAAAAAAATGTGTATCACTAATTCAGAGTTTCAAATAGTGCTGTGGTGGTCAAATAAAATTATATTTGAGTGTTAGCAAATCTGACTCATATGATAAAATGTGTCATAAAATATGTGGTTTTTCTCATCTCCGTTTTAAAAATTCATCATATTATTATACCACTGTCCCCTTTTAAAAGTGTTTAAAAGTGTTATTTTTTCCTTTTACATAAGTATAAGGTTCCAAATTGTTAGAAGTTTTGATTTGCATGCAACTGTTTGAAACATTCTGTTTAGTTAGTATTTGACAAATGTATTTATTGCATGATCATAGTTTTCCATTGTAAACCTAATATGAACGCTTTTTTTTCTCATTTGTCGTGTGCTGTGGAATTTGGTTTCTTTACTTTTTTGGCATTCATTCCCTCATTAGACACTGAAAGAGTTTTACCAGGTAAGGCATTATTTCACTGCATTTTTTTTTAGCCAAGAAATAGTTGTAACATGTAAAAAAAAAATTTTTTTTTGGATAGATTATTTTGTTTGTTTTGTCTCCCTTATTATATTTTAAGGCACTTTGTTTGAAAGGATGTGTGTTAAAATGTTGCACGTACAATTTCTTTGCAGGAAGTGCAGAGCTGTACTGTTGATTTAGGTATCACAGCAGACAGCTCCAATCACCCAGACAATAAGCACAAGAACCGATACATAAATATCGTTGCCTGTAAGTATGTCCTTCACTCAGCTCTGACTTTGTGGTCATTGTCACTGCCTGCTTTTAACTGATGTCCCAAAGTCCTCTGATAGCCGACTCAGTGTAGCTCTTTCAGGACCTTTGTATCAGGAATAAGGCTAGTGTTAGGTAATACAGACTGTTACATCACCCCAACTTAAACACATTCTGCAATTAATGACATCGTTTCTTTTAAACAGAACAAACTCAAATTTTAATCCAGTCCTTTCTTCAGGCCCCATGGGTTGTAAGTCTTCATATGGTTTCTGTCACTGTTTGTATTCCATACTCCTGTTTTCACTTGAGATCTCCCTACTTTATGTGAATTTACTAACCAAATGAGATTTTCTTTAGACTTTATTTTTCCTTCTACCGTTTTCCTCCCTTTCTTGCCATTCTTTCAGGATTCTTATAAAGAGTTAGTTGGATTCATTCTTTTTATTCCTTCTTTTCCTTTGTTCTGTTAGCTGTTCTCTCTCTTCCTCTCCTCGATGAGCAACTTTCTGGCTCTTTTCTTGAATGCGAGTTTACCTATTTTTTCCTATGAAATTACCATCGTTTTTCTATCTTCTTAGAGCACCTCTTGTTTACACCTGTTCCCTTTTATTTTCCTTTCTCCTCCATCTCTTGAAATCCACCTTCATTCTCCCCCCAAAACTTCTACTTATATCCTTCCTTGTATATTCAGTAGGCTCCCTAGATTTGTATGAACACAGTATTACCAGCTTGGTTATTTAAATTCTGGTTCCATTCTAGTTTCTGGAAGCCAATGAAGCTGCACTCTCCTCCCTTTTTTTTTTTTTTTTAAGATTTTATTTTTTCCTTTTTCTCCCCAAAGCCCCCGGTACATAGTTGTATATTCTTAGTTGTGGGTCCTTCTAGTTGTGGCATGTGGGACACCACCTCAGCGTGGCTCAATGAGCAGTGCCATGTCTGCACCCAGGATTCGAACCGACGAAACACTGGGCTGCCTGCAGCGGAGCGTGCAAACTTAACCACTCAGCCATGGGGCCGGCCCCTCTCCTCCCTTTTGTTATCACATTTTCTAAATAGTTTGCATAGGTGCCACCTTCCTTTCCACAGGGCCTACACCAATTTTTATTTTATTTTACTTTTTTGCTGAGGAAGATTTGCCCTGAGCTAGCATCTGTGCCAGTCTTCCTCTATTTTGTATGTGGGTTGCCACCACAGCATGGCTGCCAATGAGGGGTGTAGGTCCACACCCAGGATCTGAACCCAGGCTGCCAAAGTGAAGCATGCTGTACTTAACCACTAGGCCACGTGGCCCCCAATTTTTATATTTTAATAGAATGCTCTGCTTCATGTTTGTCTTCCTCAACTGAAGCAACTTTCCTCATTGCACATAAAAACTCAGTTATTTCTTGGACAGGGTGAGGTGGTTACACTATTCCCTCTACAAGCTAAACAGAAAATACCCACCAGGTGATTGGGAAGGGGGTGGAGGCTAACATTTGTGGAACACCTACTCTGTACCTGGCACTGAAAATGCACTATTTCACTTAATCCCTGAAACAACCTGGCAAAATAAGTAATAACAGTCCTGTTGTAGAGACGGAGAAAAACAACCAAGAAAATTTACCCAGTAACAACTCTTCTAAAAATATTAGAACCAACATACAAAAATAGGTCAGCCTGGTATCCAAACCCGTGTTTCCATTGCCATATATCTATTTCGACGTAAATTCCCTCCACCTTTGTGAGCTACTACTGTCACCGAAGTATCAATGTCCCAGAATCTCTCTTTAACTTGTCATGGTTCGGTCTGTATTCACTTCTTCATCCTTAAAAAGAATAGTCTGGCCTGTGAAGCTACCAAATTTCCTTCTAGTAACACCTTTCTTTCTTATTATGTAGTTCCCACAAGTAAATATAGTTTTTCTGTAGAACTGAAGTTAATCCCAAACTTCTTATTTTAGCACATTTGAATTACCGCAGTACACCATGTATAAATTACCATACTCTTCCTCCCCTTTTAATGGACAGTGCAGGATCCACACCCTCTGTTCTTGGGCATCTGTTCTTCTGCCTCCCTTTGCAGTAGTTTCTCTTGGAGGTTCTTCCCTTAAAAGAGCTGTTTGCTGTAACCAGTCACAGAAGCTTCCTAGGTCCCTTCTGCTTCCTTCTCTACTTACTTTTCCTCCATCAGCCTCCTGTTCAGAGTGTATATGCTGCCATCCTTCCTTAGCTTCCTAAGACTCCCCGTCACTCTTCTCTTCCCGTCAATGGCTCTCCACTGTTCCCAACTCCAGGATCCACCTTTAGAAACCCATCTAAGACACCAGCTTCAGGTTTACGACCTCTATGAAAACGTTTATTGTCTTCCCAAACCAACACGATTTCTGCCTTCATATCCCCCTAGTACTTTGTAGCTCCCTCTTGACACCTGAACATTCCTTTCTGAATATATGTCCATTCTCACCTTCTACATTAGAAAAGTTCTTGAAGGTGAAGGCTCTTGTTATATTTATCTTTATCTTTGTCATCTCTGTATCTCCCAAAAGCCTAGTAAATAGTTTTTGCATTGATTTTAATTGTATTTGATAAATTATTATGTAAATATAAATGACCTTTATGCTGAAAAGTAGTCCATGCTATAGTGAAATATTTTGTTTTTTTTATTACAGATGATCACAGTAGGGTTAAGCTTGCACAACTTGCTGAAAAAGATGGCAAACTGACTGATTACATCAATGCCAATTATGTTGATGTAAGCATGTTTTAATTGAAATGTTTATAGAAATTATATTAGACTACAAATTTTTTTAGGCTATGAATTTATTATACCACTGTGCCATACATATACTAGTGCTTAATTGATAGATAATAAAAAATGCAAATCAGCAGTAAGAGATCCCGTGACTAAACAATTTCAGATTGAATAACACTCAAGCTGTTATGTTTGGTTTATCTCCCTGGTGAGAGAGGGAATTCAGGTTGGGATT
Source organism: Equus asinus (assembly GCF_041296235.1). Lineage (NCBI taxonomy): Eukaryota > Metazoa > Chordata > Mammalia > Perissodactyla > Equidae > Equus > Equus asinus. The sequence continues at coordinate 177,874,070 of NC_091790.1, forward strand.
GTACGTTCAAGGCAGAATATATATATTCAGATAGGTTTATAACTCCTTAAATGTGAGGGGCAGGACCAGTGTTTATTTTGAATGTCCCACAGCTCCTAGCACAATGCTGTATATATAGCAGATGATCAATAAATCCTGACTGAAAAAATTTCCAAGCTAGTACTGGCTAAAAGTGATCAGTAAACCAGTTATCAGCCTTTATCCTCTTGGACATTCCTCAAGATACCTACCTTTGTGGAACTTATTGGAACTCTTCAGGGACTGTAGACCACTCACTCACTTACTGGTTTTTCACCGTGGTCAGTTGAATGTCAACAGAACTCAGTTGTTTTCCTGACACTGACCTTGCGGTCTAGCTGCCTTCAGGTTTGCACTGTGTGGGACACTGAATTCAAAGCAGTGAGTACCAAATACAAGTATACAATGGGTTTGTTATAGGCAACCACCTCGTGCTTCCAGATGAGGAAATATGTATGTCACACTGAATATGGGCTTTGGAGTTAGAACTGGTTTTGAGTCCCAGTTTTCCCATTAGCTAGTTCAGGGAGCTTGGAAAGCCACTTACGCCTCTGAGCTTCAGTTTCCTCATCTCCAAATCAGGGACGGTGCTTCCATTTTGCAGAGAGATTAAGGATTAGAATTAGTGTTTGTAAAGCATCCTGGCTAACCATGGGTGCTCAGGGAAGGATAGCTATTAATGATTAGCATTGCCCAGTCCCACCAAGGAGGCGGTAAGGAGACAACACCAGAGGTTTCCTGACTGTTGCAGACAACTGAGCCCCAATGCCTCAAACACTTTTCAAAGCAGCACATTTAAGGACCAGTTGGTAAGCCTAGTATGTAGACTTAGATTAAATGCACTTGGACTAAAGGTGCATACAATTGTGTTGAAGCAAAGAGAGCTCTTTTTTCTTTTTACAAAAATCATGGTTAAAGGAGAGTTTCTGTCTTTGCTAGTATTATCAAGTTTCTTCAGCTTTGCAAGTGTGTTTTCTATAGAAGAAATGTGCTGACCGTAAAAATTTAAGTATTGTACAATTTAAAATGGTGTACAAATCAGTTACAAAGAAACACTTGTCGTTTGTTTCTTTAGGGCTACAACAGACCAAAAGCTTACATTGCTGCCCAAGGCCCACTGAAATCCACAGCTGAAGATTTCTGGAGAATGATATGGGAGCATAATGTGGAAGTTATCGTCATGATAACAAACCTCGTGGAGAAAGGAAGGGTATGTGGGTAACCTATTGTGTCATCCCTAAAAGAGTGATTAGAGGTGCTTTAAATTTCTTTTAATAGAGACGGCATTAGGAAGCAGCAAAAGTTATGGAAGCTAGTCAGGATTCATTTCTAGGAAGTATGACAGTTAAAGGGAAACTGTTAACATTATAGATCAAAAAGTTTTACTATAAATCAAGCTATCTGCTATTTAAATACAGTCCTCGTACTATGAGAAAAATTAAAAGGGGCTCATTGAAAAGCAATGGAGGGTGAAATAGATTTTAATTCGCAGGAGCTGGATTCTAGTGCTGGCTCTCCAGTGACTCGGTACATCTGGCCTCACTTTCCTCATCTGAAAGGGGGAAATTTGGACCAGATCATCTCAAGTCCCTTTCAGTTCTGTGATTCTGTCCCTGGTTTCCTCTACAGCTAATCTGTAATCATTTAGGAGGGAAAGAAAATATTTAGAATAGTGAGGGAGTCCATTCCGCTCACGGTCTCAGACCCCTACTGACTTCAGGGATGACTCTTATGTCACACATTTGAAATATGGAAATAGCATCTTTTCTTTCTCTTTTGCAGAGAAAGTGTGACCAGTACTGGCCTGCCGATGGTAGTGAAGAGTATGGGAACTTCCTAGTCACACAGAAGAGTGTTCAAATGCTTGCCTATTATACTGTGAGGAATTTTACTCTAAGAAACACAAAGATAAAAAAGGTGGGTCAGCAAAGGATGGACATCATCAACTGAGTGATCCATCTGGTCCTTTTTTAAGTGAGTGGGTGGTATAACCAAGACAGGGTAAAAAACATATAACTAAAGGCACTGAGAGTTCTTATCACAGCTCTGCTTCAGTCTCAAAGGTTTCTTTCAAGTCTCTAAATGCCAGCTGAGGCTTTGGAGCTAGGTTGGTCACGATGCCCATGGTCTTAGTGGATATGATGCCCCATAGGATAATGGCACATTCAACTAAAAATAGTGGAGATTGACATAATGGAAGCAAAAGAACCAGAACAATGCTGTATTGGTCAGGATTCTCCAGAGAAACAGAACTAATAGGATATATATTTATAAAGAGAGAGAAAGAGATTTTAAGGAATTGATTCAAGCAATTGTGGGCACTGTAAGTCTGAAATCTGTAGGGCTGGCCAGGAGCCTGGGTATCAGGTAAGAGTTGATGTTGCAGTCTTGAGTCCAAATTCATCAGGGCAGCAGGCTGGAAAAACAGGTAGGGTTTTTGTGTTGCAGTCTTGAAGAGAATTCCTTCTTCTTCAGGAACACTCAGTCTTTGCTCTCAAGGCCTTCAACTAATTGGATGAGGCCCACGCATATTATAGAGGGCCATCTGCTTTACTCAGAGTCTAGGATTTAAATGTCAATCACATGTAAAAAATATCTTGACAGCAACATCTGGTATGACTGGTGTTGGACCAAACCACAGGCCACCATAGCCTAGCCAAATGGACACATAAAGTAGCCATCACAAATGATAGTGTGCTTTTTCTGCTTCATTCTGGAACACCAATATCAAGCTATAAATCCTGAGTTGATATTTAAGGACCCTGTGTGTGTGTGTGTGTGTGCATGCACGCACACGCATATGTGCCCATGTGCATGTGTATGTTCCTGTTATTGGCTGTCTGGACTCTTCTAGGGCTCCCAGAAAGGAAGACCCAGTGGGCGTGTAGTCACACAGTACCACTACACTCAGTGGCCTGACATGGGAGTGCCAGAGTACTCATTGCCCGTGCTGACGTTCGTGAGAAAGGCGTCCCATGCCAAGCGCCATGCAGTGGGGCCTGTCGTTGTTCACTGCAGGTGAGTCTCAGAGACGAGTTTCTAAACCCACAGAATTGCTTATGCTAACAAAAAGGGAATCAGTGGAACAAAGGTTTTGCCAAAATGGAAGTGATTTCATGAAGTGAGAGGGATGAAACTACATATCCATTTTCATAAATATCGATCACTGGGAAATGAGTATGCCAGATGCAGAATTTGATTGCTGAATATTTCAAAGCATTAGGTATTTTTATCATATTTATTATTCTATTTGATTGTTGAATTAGATTTCAACTCATTAACTGTGTGAGGCAAGTAGAACAATATTTTGTTATTAAACATTACAACATAATGTCATAGGATAAAAATGTTTAAGATGCAACCTCCATTCCTAGGAGTTCATAGTTGCTTGTGGAGTTATTATGCCAGGTTTACATTAAAGAGACTGAAGCACACAGAGCGTGAGGAATTTGGTAAAATACTTTTAAGTCATTTTTAAACAGTTTGGGTTCAAAATCCCTTTCTCATTTTCCTGAATTCTTTCTAATATATAATATTGAATGTGTTATCCATTCATTGTTGCTTAAGAACTTTAATATCCAAGACTGAGTTGATGAATAGAAATAATGATATATATATGTTTTTTTAATTAAAGATTTGCACCTGGGCTAGCTACTGTTGCCAATCTTCTTTGGTTTTTTTTTTTTTCCTTCCTCTCCCTAAAGCCCCCCAGTACGTAATTGTATATTCTAGTCGTGAGCGCCTCTGGTTGTGCTATGTGGGACGCCACCTCAGCATGGCCTGATGAGCGGTGCCGTGTCCATGCCCAGGATCCAAACCGGCAAAACCCTGGGCCACCAAAGTGGAGCGTGCAAACTTAACCACTCAGACTCGGGGCCAGCCTCCAAATAATGATATTTTAAAGAAAAAGAAAAATACTTTACGAGTTTTAGTCTAACATTTTTCAGTGAAAATAAAAATAGCAGTTAACATTTACTGACTGCTTATTCTGTGCCAAGTTTTATGACCACAGAAATCAAATGCATTTCTGTGTGCAATATTTTTGTCAAAGCATTGTCTGTGTTTTTACAGAAGCAAGTGTTTTCCTTTGATATACAGCTTATCTGACACGTTCTAATTACCTATTTGAGGAGTTATCCTCAGACAAAGTTTGAGAGACCTACCTTGAGTTTTTTTATCTGTTAACCTGAAGATAAGCTGAAGGAAACAGGAAAATGCAAGAAAAATAGCTCTGAAGGTCAGGAATTGTTTCTTAGCAAATGGAGAAGGACCAGCGTATTGTGCAGAGCAGGTACTAATTTTCCTCTCTAGCACTTCCTACTTGTCGGAGCATTTGAAAAGAAACCCTGTCTATGAATTCTTTCCCTCCGGTAGAGGCTTTGAAGAAGTCGATAGATAATGGTCCTTTAGAAATGACTGAAGTTATGCTTTATTCCTCACAATCTCACTGAAATGATATTTTTAGCTGAAAGCCTTATCAAATTCTTTTTCCCATTAATGCAGAAACCTTTACAAACATGCCTGTCTGGCAATACAGACCCAGGGACCTTTTCTTTTCTGAGTTTGGTTTCATTTTTCTCAGATTAAATGTCTATTTGTTATGCTGTCATACATAACATTTTCATTGTGTAATATATAATGAATAATAAATATAAATATTGAAAATTTAAAAATCTCCAACAGAAATAGTCAAGTTGTAACAAACAAACACATTAGATACAGAGAACAGATTGGTGGTTACCAGAGGGGAAGGCGGGTGGGGGGAGGGCGAAAGGGGTGCGTTTGTACAGTGACAGATGAGAACTAGACTTTTGGTAGTGAACGTGATGAAGCATGTACAGAAGTCAAATTATAATTATGTATACTTGATATCTGTATAATATTATTAATCTGTGTTACCTCAGTTAATAAAAAGGCAAAGAAATAGGTTGTTTTGCAGTTTGACCTCTAGCAAAAAGTGAAAAAGGAAACTTTGTTATTTGAAGCATGGTGCTTAACTACTACACTGCTTACAATTTTGGACTGCTCAGTTAGTTGTTATGCAGCTCATTTGCTTGGGGAAAGAACTTATTTTAAGGTACAAGACAGCCAGTAGTGACCCATCGTCAAGTTTATTTTATGCTTGATATTGAAACAGTTCTCTCTTTGTGTTCCCTTCAGTGCTGGAGTTGGAAGGACAGGTACATATATTGTGCTAGACAGCATGTTGCAGCAAATTCAACATGAGGGAACTGTCAACATTTTTGGCTTCTTAAAACACATTCGTTCACAAAGAAATTATTTGGTGCAAACTGAGGTATGATGAAAAGGATAATTTTGTATATCTAAGATTGGAAATGTCACTAAAATGCTAAAACTGGATAGACCAGAATTTGGATTACCCTTTAAATAAGTCTTGTAGGGCTGCTGTAGTACGGTACTAACAAGTGGGTGGCTTAAAGCAACAGAAATGTATTGTCGCACAGTTCTGGAGGCTGGAAGTCCAAAATTAAGGTGTTGGCAGGGCCCCATTCCTTCTGAAATCTCTAGGGGAGGACCCTTCCTTGTCTCTTTGAGCTTCTGGTAGTCCCATGCATTCCGTGGATGTCGCAGCATGATTCTAATCTCTGCCTCCATCTTCATATAGCTGTCCTCCCTGTGTGTCTGTATCTGTGTCCAAATTTTCCTCTTCTTGTAAAGACAACAGTCGCTACCTCATCATAACCAGTTACATCTACAAAAACCCTATTTACAAATAAAGTCACAGTCTGAGGTACTGGGGGTTAGGGCTACAGCATATCTTTTAGGGGGGGCACAATTTAACCTGTAACACCAGGTACTTGCATACAAGTCATGGATGGGCCAGCTAAATTTTGTCTATTTTGTGACCAAATGGAGAATGTCTTAAAAATGACACTGGTTACAGAAAAGATTCAAAAAAGAGTAAGTAGATTGATCAAAACCCATCCCTGCCAGCAAAATCCTCCTTTTTCCTACAGATAGTGAATGAATGGATTCATTTCCATATTTTAGAAATATGAATTATGCTCAAATGATTTCCCCTTTTAGGCCCATATAGTTTACCCATCTGTAACACAGGACAAAGTCTACATATCTGTGTTTTATTTTCACTATTTCTAAATAAAAATGAATTTAAATTGAAAAGTATGGCTAGCAGCATGAAAGCATTCCAAAACGTATGACTGAGTGGGCTTTAAAACCAAACCAAACTAAATTTCATTTTATCAAGGAAATGTCATTCTAGTCAGAGAAGACAAGGGAAGAGCCCCATAGTACATGAAATAGAAGATAACTATTAAAAACTGTATAGATAATTGTGCTAAACTATGTATGACTGATGAAAAGGAGAATTGGAATGGACAGAAGGGGAGGACCCGTCAGAAGTAAAGAAGTTAGGGAAGTCCTTGTGCAAAATGTGGAAGAGGGTCTCAGGTTCAAGGGTGGACAGAGAGGGCTTTGCTTCATCTCCCAGAATCTTCCTCCTCCTTCTCACAACTATCAATACACAAGAAATAAAGGGGGGAGGGATGAGAAGAGTTTTTCTCCCTCTTGACCTCCTTCTTTCCTCCATCTGACTTCCTGCCAGGTCTGGTAAGCAAGCATTTGTGGGTTTCCTCCCATTTTGTAAAACTCTTTTTTGTCTGTCAGTGGAAGATACTCTCCACTTTTTTACCTACAGACATGTAAGGAAAACCTGAAGTAGTGTTCCTTATTGTCATTGTTTTCCCAGGAACAGTATGTCTTCATTCATGATGCACTGGTTGAAGCCATTCTCAGTAAAGAAACTGAGGTGCCAGACAGTCATATTCATGCCTATGTGAATGCGCTCCTCATTCCTGGACCAACAGGCAAAACAAAGCTAGAGAAACAATTCAAGGTGAGTTCTCTTGGGAGCCTCTTGGGTGTCACCACAGAATCAAATGTTCCTACATCTTCTCTTTTGAGTCAACAAGGCCATGCGGACGGCTTGAGAGCACCGTAAGCAAGTGGCTTTGTATTGTTCTTTACAACAGGCTACAAAGCCACGTGGTAAATTTCAAGGAGCTTAATTTTGAGTAGCAAGAAGAAAAGTTGTTGGAAACCCTAGACTAACTTTTATAAATGCAGACTTGGTCTGGGAAAGGAGGGCACAGAGCTTAACAGAATGAACAGGCAGAACTTATAATACAGACTGTGTAAGTGCTCTTTTTACTTTGAAAAAACCAGACCACTTAACCATGAGTGCTATGGCTCAGGCTGTTCATGCTACTCTTTGGAAAAATCTATCTCACTTAAAGCCCCAGGACTAGAATAGGCCACGCCACAACAATAGCTTCTTCAACCCCAGTTTCTCCCACTCACCCTGTCGTGAAGCAGTGAGCTAGAGAGGAGAGCGTGTTTTGTCTGATATTGTACCTCCTGCAACCCCAGCCCTCTAACTTCCAGAAATCAGTCAGCAAAGAGTTCAGAAAACAGCTGTTACCAGACCTGCCAGCTGGGTTGGGGGGATTTGCAGAGTTGTGGCTTCCCAGAGGAAGGGAGGCTATGTTATTTTGCTCCACATTATTCCTATACTAACCTCTTACTTCCCAGGATTCCTAGAGAAACAGGGACAGTTTCTGAAGAAGGAATATCTAGGAAGAATGTGTAAGACTCTGGAAAAATCCAAGAGAGTTAACAAACCTTGAGATAGCATTTTTTTCTCTCTCTTTTCTCCCAGCCTACAACATAGAAGATATTAGTCACTATGAATTCCGTCTGACTTTTTGCCTTCTCAGCACCTTTTATGCTTTTGGAGGATTGAGAGAAAGGTTAGGGGGTGAATGGTGAACTTAGAACCTGCTGTCAGGAAAACATAAATGTTTTACTCAGCCAAGCTTATCTGAGTCATGAAGGAATGCTTTAACGAGAGAAAAAGTGCACAGTTCGGCTTCCAGAAACAGATAATAAATACACGACATTAACATCACGTTGTTAGGATAGCTTTTCCCTAAATTAAAAAAATATATATATGTTACCTATTTTCAACAGAATTTTCATTTAAATATCATTTACCCCCTAAACAATTACAGAAAATAATTGATATGGCTAATATTGAATAACCCAGGGTGGAAATGGAAAAATCAATTATGAAGTCAGAATCCAGTTAAAAAGAGAGACGGTTGACTCTGTTTCCTGTTAACGTCCTAACTAGGGAAAGGTAGGGGGTGTGTGCGTGTGTGTGTGTGTACTGTCCTATAAGAAAAGGTATTCGTTTATCCATAGAAAAATTTCTTCAAAATAAATTGCGTGTCTATTTATTCAACAAATATTTATCAAATACCTATCACATGCCAGGCTTTTGTGTTCGATACTAATTTTAAAATTAACATAGAAAAGCAAAGAGCCAAAAACATCCAAAGCAATGCTGCAAAATGAGAAATAACAAATAGAAATTTGCTGTAATGTATATGAAAGACTTGTTATGCAGATATAATAATTAATATTGAAAAACAGACAAATGAGCCAGAGAAACTGTGCGCATGTGGAAGTTGTTATGTGATAGGTATGACATTACAAACTGGTGAGGAAAGGACAGACTAATCAATAAATGATATTGGGACAATTTCCATGTTGAAACAAGTAAAATTAGTCCCTACCACACCTCAAACACTAAAATTACTCAACGTGGATTAAATACTTAAAGATGAAAGCAAAGTTTTATAATTATTATAAGACAATACTGGAAAATTTCTTTTGAGGACTTCAGGGTAGAGGATGGCTTCTTAAATAAAAACATAATTTACAGAAATCTTAAAGAAAAACTTAATAAATTGGCTATCAGTGTCTGTGTGGTTAAAGAGAACAAAGACATTGGCAACTTTTTAAGAGTATAGATTTACACTCAAGATGTCAAAAGCCCCTACAAATTAATAAGTGACAATGAAGTAGAAATATGAAAAGGCAGTCATTAAAGAAGAAATCTAAATGGCTAATGAACACTAAAGTTCACAGTCTCACAATAATTAAGGACATGCAAATCAAAACCATGATATATCATTTTTCATCTATCAGTCTGTCAAAAATTAAACACTGATGACTCTTAATTCTCTATAGAAACCCTTACATGTGTGCACATTAAGAAATATACAAGGGATGGTTATTGCTAAAACGTTGGAAATAGCAAAACATTGGAAATAACCCAAACATTTACTAATTGTGGAATAGATAAAAAGCAAGTAGATTATTCGTGTAATGAAGTACTGAAAGAATGAATAAATCCAACTATATACATATATATGTCCAGGCGCATACGCACATATCATGCAATTTACCTCCCAAGTGTAGGTGAGATTTAGGTGGAGGAAATGGAGGGTGCACACCCACAGAGGAGGACAGGAGGAGGATCCTCCCATGCCGAAAGTCAACCTAGAGTGATCTCTGCTTCCTCCAGCTTCCCTGGTGTAGAACATAAGTGTGCCAGAGAGTTCCCTAAACCAAAGTTTAGTTCAGGGAATTCTTGGAAAATATAGGCATATATATTTATATTCAGTATCTTATCTTGATTGGATCACATGCGTGTCTATGTGTGTGTGTGTGTTTGTGTGTATATTTATATTCAGTATCTTATCTTGATTGGATCACATGCGTGTCTATGTGTGTGTGTGTGTTTGTGTGTATGACTATTTGAGTGACTTCAGTGAAATAATGTGTATTTTTCTTTGACTCCCTTTCTCAGCTCCTGAGTCAATCAAATATCCAGCAGAGTGACTATTCTACAGCCCTAAAGCAATGCAACAGGGAAAAGAACAGAACTTCTTCCATCATCCCTGGTAGGTTATGTTGAATCTTGGAAAAAGAACTTTTTTAATCCTAGAAGCCTTGTAAGTAACTTGACAATATTTGTACATCTTGGAACAAAAGTAGTACATTCATATTTTTCTAATTATTCCTGATAATGTAATGTTAAAAAGGACTTTAAACTGTGAAGTCTCATCTAAAGATGCAAAATACCATAGAAAAATTAGCTTAAAGGTCAGAGACACTCAACTTGAGAAATGCGCTTACGTTTTGCGATTTGGGGGTGGAGGGGAGACGTACAGCACTGTGAGCATGGTTGTTTACCACAAGTGTTCTGTGTTCCAGTGGAAAGATCAAGGGTTGGCATTTCGTCCCTGAGTGGGGAAGGCACAGACTACATCAACGCCTCTTACATCATGGTAAGTCGGAGAAGTCACTGGGGAGAGTGCCTGCCAGTACCAAAACCAGAGTGGGCTGACTGAAGCAGTGACTGCAGACATGGGCAGCACCGTTGGTGGACATAAGTCAAATCTGCAGGCCCACAGCCCACAGGAGCAAGTAAAATCACATCTCTTGATGTTTTTATGGTCTGGGACTGGAGAAACCTCAAGAAAGGCAAATGAGTAGATGCAGAAACCAAACTCACCGTTCAGGACTGATGAATAGATACAAAACAGGCACCCATCTAAGAGGCTGCATTTCGTTTCCCAAGGCAGATTCCCTGAGCAGACCATGGACACACCAGCTTCAGCAAAGCCCAGTCTCACTGGCATTACCTCTCCAGGTTTGCAGCACAGTTCTCAGTCTGCAAACTGGGCTCACTGGGCACCTGGATTTCTGAAGATACAGTGCTTCCCTTCTGCGTTTAGATCTTCTATGAGAAGGATGAGTGCTTTAGTAGCTGTCATGTGGCCTTCATTTCCATTTAGGGTCAGTCAGTCACAGAGCTTGGGTTCAAATGAAAAAGTCCTAATTCCCATACCAAAACCACTGTTCCAGTTATCCATGAAAGAAAATACTGAGTAATATACACGAAACAGGGAGATGTGTGGTGCTGGCATATCAATACATGCCACGCTTCAAACGAGCCCACAGGGGTTAGAAATGGGATCTGAGAGACCCCAGAGCAGAAGGGGCTAAATGAGGCATGATTTTAGTAAGCAGCAATGTGGAAATCATTATTAACCCAATGGCACCAGCTTCCAGGTTTCTGCAGCAAAATCTGCAAGGTGCCTCCCTGGTTCCTCTCCTGTAGAGGCAGCCGAGGTGTCTAGACACCAAAGGTGTTCCAATGCCAGTAAGTATGAAATTTGGCACTCTGCTGTTGGGCCTTGTGGGAGGTGAGAAATACGAACTGACCTCTAGATTTCCACTCTCATCTAGTGTAGGAGACATGGCCCACATGCCATTTTGATAAGTTTGCTCCTGGAGCTGATAGCTGTGTGAACTTGGGCACAACGCGTAACTTCTTAAGCCTCAGTTTAATCATCTGTAAAATGGAGATCACAGTTCCTATCTCATAATACTGCTGTCAGGAGTGACTTAAAGAGAAGAAAATGCTTAGTGCTGGACCTGGCATAGAGAAGGTAGCCTGTAAACATTGGCTATGGTAATCACATTGTTATTTATAAACACAGTCTAGAAATAAAGACTGCCTTGACTTAAGGTGCATTAACTTAAAAACGTATTTTGAATGTTTCAAGTCATATGTCAGGGCTCCTTATATCTTTTCTTTGGTTTTGTAGGGTTATTATCAGAGCAATGAATTCATCATCACCCAGCATCCCCTTCTCCATACCATTAAGGATTTCTGGAGGATGATTTGGGACCATAATGCCCAGCTAGTGGTTATGCTTCCTGATGGTCAAAACATGGTAAGTCCCTCAAATCACTTTTGTACTTTCCTTACAGAGGCAATAGCAGGTCACAACAGCCAGAAGTCCAGCTTACAAACAAAGAAAGTAATTTTTTTTCAATTAATAAACTAATGTCACTGGAGTTGCACCTCATCTACTATGAGGCCTGATTTGGTTGTGCAATCTCTCAGGTCTGAAACTGTCAAACAACAGTTTTAAATAAAAGTAGATTAAAATTAACTTAAATTTAAGTATTTTATGACATTTCTTAAGAAAAATTAGAATTGCAACTATGAATGAAATCAGTCCATATACTTGTGTTTACTTTTTCTTTTTAACAGAACTTGTTAGGATATTTGAAGATTCCCTCAGTGTGAGGGCATCCATAGAAATATGAAAAAAAAAAAGAAGACCTATTTCATTGAGCCCTTGCATATGTACTTAACTTCGAGATTCACGTCTTGTCTGTAAAGTTAGACTGACCGTTTCAAATGACGTTGGAAATTGCTTAGCCCTTAAAATCCCTAGAATCTTCTCTACTTAGTTATCAGTTATAGAAGCAACAACTTACTGTTGTTAATGATAAGCTAAGAAAGCAAACTAACAAAGCAATAGTTTGATTTCTTAAGTGTGTTATTTTATTCTGCACATCAGTCTGCTTTAAGGCTTAAGATTTTGAGTAAATTTTGAGAGTCAAAGATTTTGAGTTGAATTTTCTATGACAACCAGTTAACTGCATTTCACAGTCTGACTTAGACATTTTATTAAAATCTAAAATCTTCTTTGGTATTTAATCCTCCAGGCAGAAGATGAATTTGTTTACTGGCCAAATAAAGATGAGCCTATAAATTGTGAGAGTTTTAAGGTTACTCTTATGGCTGAAGAACACAAATGTTTGTCTAATGAAGAAAAACTTGTAATTCAAGATTTTATCTTAGAAGCTACACAGGTATGGACAAAATTTAAGTGACAAACTTTTCATCTTAAGTACATGTGTAATATATGCTGATTTAAGGATCTTTTCTAGAAATAAAAAGAAGAAATCTGATTTCTTACACATTGAGGCAGATTACCCAAATAATCAATTTTAGTGTACTTGTCACTTTCATTTTCAAAATCTTACCGAATCATTAAACGGTCATCACTAAACTTCACCGTTCTTCTACACACACGGGAAATCAAAGATTTTCTCTTCTACTCAAAGCAGTTGCTGATAGAACTGAAACTGAAAATAAACACAACAAAAAGATAATTTCGTTAATCCTAATTCTCATGTTTTAAAGCAAGTCCTTACCTTGTATTCTCCTAAAGAAAATGAGAGAAATATTTCCTACCATTATGAGCTCACTGCTCTCTGGACAATGGACAATGTGTTGATAAGTGAAGAAATGCTTTGGAAGTGTGTAATACAATAAACTAGGATTGTTTTACCAAATTCTTGGTTATCTGCAGGGCATCAATATGAATTCTTTGTCAATAATTGTATATATAATTATAATACAGCACATAATTTACTGTACCGCTACAGTAAAATACTAAAAGATACTAATAATGATGAATAAGTCAGGTGAGATTCAGAGTACCTTCTCAATCAGAAAAAGATTAAATCCTCTTTTAGATGGTCTAAATCTTTCACTTTATTATCTTCTAACTCTGAAACTGGTAAACCATATACAGTATGTAAGATTTACTATTCTCCAGAATATTTGAATGACCAAAACATATAAACTTGATAATGCAAATAGAATAATAATGCAAACAATATAGCAATAGAATCGTTTCCTACTTGATTAAAACAAAAAAATGAACATGTTGATTCCAGTCCCAGATGAACAATGTGGCCTTGGGAGAGCGAGTTACGTTCCTTATTTGTAAAATGAGAGGCAGAAATAAGAGGAATACTATGTTCCCTGAGAGCATTTGACATTCCATCCCAATTTCCATCCGTTCCAGTTGTTCCCTAAACACTTCAGAAGCACCCATTCAGATCTGTCCTCTCTGGTACCCTCCTCCCATCATTCTCCCCAGTTAGTAAAAAGCTTATTATGAGAGTAATAATCATTAGATACCCATTATCTTGTCGTACTCATTATCTTGATTGCTGATCATGTCTAATATCTAGCTTAGGCTTGTGTAATCAGCACAATTTTTCTCCTGGTATTATGCAGAAAATAAACTAGAGAATAAGCATTCATGGTAGATCCCAATTCTGTATGTCTCCTCTATGGAAATAGCTGCTGTGAACACCTTGATCACCCAGGAGTCTAACATAAAGATGGGCAGTACCTCTAAACAATGGTCAGGCAAGAAAGGAAGACTCAAGTGGACAGTTGCACAGCTTCAAACATTTATAAGCACTTCCCCCCAAAATACGACAGCATTTGAGGTTGGTAGAGGGGTGAAAGTATACGCTAAATAGATCGGGATTTGTTGTAGTGTCCAGGAGATTTGGCGTAAACTACTGAAATCAGGAGCTGGGGCTTTTATTTCTTTATTTTTATAAGAGTTATTTTTAAAATGTATGAAACATTGAATAGATTTAAAAGAATGTTCATAAAATATGTACAAAGTATTAAAATAATACAATAAATGAGTTTAAGGAAAAGAACACAGCCTTTACCTTTGCAGTCCCTCACATGCCCCCATCCCATTCCATCCCTTCCTACCTGCTTCCTGAACCGTGTTTTTTGCTGTCTTGGTTTACTTTATAAATTTGCCATTTGCCTATTTCTTAACACCACGTTGTTTAGTTTTGAATAGTTTTGAACTTCATATAAATTATGTGTATTTTTCAGAGATATACTACTTTCCTTCATCATTATGTTGCTGAGATTTACCCATGTAATTGAGTATAATTCAAATTCATTTATTTCTGCTGTTTAGCGTTCCAATTTATAAATTACTTTCTTCCTTCTACATTCGGGTTATTACTCGTTTTTGTTTGTTCATTTTGTTTTGTTTTGCTACTACAAACAGTGCTGCTATGAATATATTTAGACACATGGGAAATTTTCTCTTGTGTATACCTGGGAATTCCCCTGCTGGATCACTGGGTATGAGCATCTTCAACTTTCTTCAGCTTTAAGTAATACCAACTATTTTCCAAAGGGGTTCTGCCAGTCTCCTCTCCCATCAGGAATACATGAGTGATTTGGCATCTCTACCTCCTGACAAGTGTTGTGGTGGGGATGAAATGGCATCTCATGCTGGTTTTAATTTTCATTTCTTGTTGCAAATGAAGTTAAATATCTTTATTTCCTCTTTTGTGGAGTTTCTGGTCATGATTTTGGCCCATTTTTCTATTGTTATTATTTTCTTATTGATTTATTGGAGGTTGTTTTATATTCTAGATACCAATCCTTTGTCAACTACACACGTTGCAAATACCTTCTTCCAGTTTGTGATTTGACAATTTTACTTTTTTCATGATCCTTCTTGGGGAATAAAACTTCTTAAGTTTAATTCATATGAATTTATTAATCTTTTCCTTTTCCACTCTTACAAGGAAACCATCATTTATTGTCTTAAAAAATTCCCTTCTGAAATGATAAGGATAACTGTCCTACATTGTTTTCTAAATTTTTTATAGTTTCACCTGGAATTGATTTTTTGTATTATATTTTGTGAGGCAAGAGTCCAATTTCATTATATTCCATGTGAATAACCTTTGTCCCAGCGTCATTTATAGATCACCAATACTAGTTTATTCATAAGCCAGATTTCTCTGTATGGATGGGCTTGTTTCTAGGATCTCTGTTTTACTCCTTTGGTCTCTTTGTCCATCCCTCTGCCAAAACCACCATGTCTTAGTTCTTATAGGTTATAATAATTCTTGATACCTGGTGAACTAATCTCCTATCTTATTTTTCTTCTTCGGTATTATCTTGGCTATTATGGACTTTTGCAATTCCATATAAAATTTAGGTTCTGATACTTAGTTTTAAATGTCCTGTTTTACTGAGGACACTTGAGGAAACTGGGGTCAGAGTTTACGGGATTTAGAGTCACATAGATTGTTTAGTCACTTAAGCAAGAATCGGAGCTGGGACTGAATGGGAACCTGGATCTCTGCCCTCCTCGCCGGCATTTTCCCCACCGAGTCATGCAATTTTGTCCTTCCCTTAGTTATTCTTGAGTAATATGGCTATCTGAAAAAATCTATGCTATTTTAAGACAAATTTTAACACCAAAGATTTCTTTTTACAAGTTCAAATTTAGCGGCACAGACCCACCTTTGGTACGTCCTTCCACGGCTTGATTGGCATGATAAACCCACAAGCAAGTTTTATTTTTAGAATCAAAAAGGGACTACATCTACACCTGGTAAACGTGGCATCACAGCAATTCCTTCCTTCATGACGGCGGTCGGGCTGCAACTACGCTGCTCACTCGTGCAGCCTGTTTGGTTTTATTACTTTACTGTAATTCCTGATTTTCCCCAGTTATTCCACTCACAATAAACTGTCACTCACCAATATGACTCTTTTAAAAACATTAATTTTTCTTCATTCTTATAGGATGATTATGTACTTGAAGTGAGGCATTTTCAGTGCCCCAGATGGCCAAATCCAGATAGTCCCATTAGTAAAACTTTTGAACTTATAAGTATTATCAAAGAAGAAGCTGCCACCAGGGATGGGCCCATGATTGTTCATGATGAGTAAGTTCTACTCTTTAAATCATTTCACACTAGAGCATGCTCTGGGTGTGTGTATATTTCATTTGTCTTTGTGCTAACTAATACTTTAGACCAATTGTGGTGATTCAGCCAGGGCGGATTGTCTAATTCTTATGAACAAGGTTAACACAGAATAGATTTTTCACTTCTCTTGGAGCTGCTGTTGAAGGCAGAAGACGAGTACTCGATCAAGAATTTGCTCTTACATTGTATGCTGAGACTACTTTGTGTGATGAGTCAGTATTTCAGGACTTGAGTTTTTACAGGTGCTAACCAGAGAGACATTTCTCAGCCACTCATTTCCTGGAATAGGAGTAAAATTGATTTATTTTTTATTTACCAGAAACAGAAATCTTTATCCAATAGATCTTTCCAGTCTTCTGTTATGAACAAATAAAAAATGCGTATGCTGGAATTATATGTTATATGCATATTATATATAATACGTGTTATGTAACATAACCTCAGTCAGATCATTTTGATTTATTGCCAGCCCCTTCCATAGTATAAAAATAGCAAAGGCGTAAACAAATATTAAACTTTTATAAAGTATCCCATTACTTATATCATAACACTAGCCAATATTTCAAATTAAACCATAGTTCTATGTGCAATAAAGTAAAGAAAGACAATTCATTGAAAATTTCAGTGTTCTTACTGCAAAGTTGTCAAGGCTGCATGCTCTGTGAGTTCCAAATGTGAAAGTGTGATACATCTGAATGGAGTCTTTGTCCCTTCCCTTTGCTTCAAGGCATGGAGGAGTAACAGCAGGAACTTTCTGTGCTCTGACAACGCTTATGCACCAACTAGAAAAAGAAAATTCCATGGATGTTTACCAGGTAGCCAAGATGATCAATTTGATGAGGCCAGGAGTCTTTGCTGACGTTGTAAGTAATAAAGCAGTGAACCAGACTTTTCACTGTTAAGAGTCCTACTTACTTCCCAGAGGCTCCCAAAATCATTTTATCACATATCAAAAAACATCACATTGGCTGATAACATTAGCATGCAGTTTTTTTCAAGCTGAATTACAAGTACTTCAGTCCATGATTCATAAAACTGGAACAATAAAGAATAAACATTTAAAGTTTATCTTCCAGAAAGTTGATGGATAGAAAATTTTAAATCTCATGCGTGCCTTTTGCAAGACTTATTCTGAAAAATAGCCTCAGTAGAAGCACTAACTAATCTGACTTATCCAACAAAATAAATAGTTGTTTTCCTGGGGTTCAAGTTCTGCCTAGCCTCAGCACAATCAGAAGACAGACCTCAAAGATTTAGACGCTGGACCTGTTCACTTTTTTTTTTTTTTTTTAAAGATTTTATTTTTTCCTTTTTCTCCCCAAAGCCCCCCAGTACATAGTTGTGTATTCTTCGTTGTGGGTTCCTCTAGTTGTGGCATGTGGGACGCTGCCTCAGCGTGGTCTGACGAGCAGTGCCATGTCCACGCCCAGGATTCGAACCGTCGAAACACTGGGCCGCCTGCAGCGGAGCGCGCGAACTTAACCACTCGGCCACGGGGCCAGCCCCAGGACCTGTTCACTTTTTTCTCGAGCCACATTCAATTTCTGAACTTAACAACTGGCTAATTCTCGGGTACTTTTAAAAAGAAGGAGCGACTCGTACAATCAAGAAAGAGGCACAGCACATCTGGAGAGAGAAGTCTCAACTCTGAAAATAATTTAAAGTTTTTGTTATTGTAGAAACAAGGTCTGGAAAGACAATAGGGAACTTAGTGCAAATGCCCCAATGGGAGGAGCTCAGGTGGACATCGAAGTGTAGGCTCCCCTCCGGCTCCCTGGTCTGCACGTGTCTAAGGGCCTTATCAAGGGTGCATCTTCAAAGCTTTAGCCCAGATCAGTTGTCCAGAAAGCGAGGTAATCCTTGCACACATGCACTTTAGAGGAACCCCTATTAAAAGTCTTATTCAGGCCAGTTGAGTTGTATTAGTCTTGCCCTATGAGAAATAGCTTTCCAGAGATTGAACTTTCACCCGTTTCCTGAATGCAGTTAATGATGCACTGGTTTACATGTAGTCCTAATAGTTTTCCACTATGATGCTAGTCACTGGCTCACGTTCTCTGCAACTGCTTTCCCTCTGCCACACCACCACCAGAGTTGACATCTGTAAGAGAAAAACTCCTTTATTCTTCTGTGTGGCTCTACTTTGAGACCACAGCAGGGCACACGCATACCCTTGCAGCAGGGCATAACCGGTCAGGCTGGTGGAGTGTGAAGAACACTTGGTAAACGGTGGATCTTGTGAAAGGCCTGCATTCTCTATGAGTCCCCGAGATGACAGTGATCTCAGATCTCTCCATAGACAAACCCAGTGGATTGCCTAGCAGCTCAAGAAAGGAGAATGAGTAGCTTATTTTTGAGTGGGTTACAGGTGCCTAGTGCCACAGGCTTTACACGCAAGTTGATAAATCAGTAACGGAACCCTGTCACATTCCCTTGTGATTCTATGAAGTAAATGAATAAGAATGGAGTGTTTCCCATTAGCCAATGTAGGTGGGCCAATTTTCTAGGTCAATAAATGTTGGCTAATTGAAAAACTACTTTAAATTTAATCAGAAAGAGACATTAATATAGATTGTGTACCTCTGCTGAGTATAACAGAGCCCTTCACACACTGCCCGCCCATGAACAGTGCTGAAGTGTGACTAAAAACATTCCTTCTTTACACAAACACGTGTCTTCTCTGAGCCTCCTGTTTGTAACCTCCCATTCTCTGTTCTCCAGGAGCAGTATCAGTTTCTCTACAAAGCAGTCCTCAGCCTCGTGAGCACCAGGCAGGAAGAGAATCCGTCCACCTCTCTGGACAGTAATGGCGCTGCGTTGCCTGATGGCAATATAGCCGAGAGCCTGGAGTCTTTAGTTTAACCCAGAAAGGGGTGAGAGAAGTCTACATCTGAGCATTGTTTTCCTCTTTCTAAAATCAGACAGGAAAGTCAGTTCAGTTCTTCTGTTTTCTGTTTACTTCCCATCACCTGACAGTAACTTTCATGACATAGGATTCTGCTGCCAAATTTACATCATTAACAATGTGTGCCTTTTTGCGAAACTTCTTGTAATTCACTTATTGTGTTTAAACTAAAATAATTGAATTTTCCAGTATTTCTAAGAACGGACTTGTATTTTTTTCATATTGATTTTAACAGAAAATTTCAATTTATAGATACTAGGAATTCACAACTACATAAAACATGTTTGTTTTTAGGTGTCAAATTTTTAGCTGTATTTGTAGCAATCATCAGGTTTGCTAGAACTGTAACTTTTAATATAGTAGATTGTAAATAAAACACCGTGTTCCCTATGATATTCAACATTTTACAACTGCAGTATTCACCTAAAGTAGAAATAATCTGATACTTACTGTAAATACTGCTCTAGTGTCTCCATGGACCAAATTTATATTTATAATTGTAGATTTTTATATTTTACTACTGAGTCAGTTTTCTAGTTCTGTGTAATTGTTTAGTTTAATGGTGCAGCTCATTACCTGGCCTTCCTCTACAGTCTTCTGATATTGTTTTGTGTTATCTCAATGATTAACTCTGTTTTAGCATGTAATTTTAACTTTTATGGAAAATAGAAATGCATTTGTTTTGAAAGAGATGTTTTTATGAGAATAACACCTTACCCAACATTGTTTAAATGGTTTTTATCCAAGGCATTGCAAAAATAAATATAAATATTGCCATCAATTTGCGTTTGCTTGTGAAGTGTTGTGCTGGGGCATTTTAGCAGAAAATTGTGGACATGGGTCCCACTGGGATGATGGAAGTGAGCAAAGGTTGATGAGATCAGACGGTGTACAGAGCTCTGATTCCCAAACTGCGCTTTGAGGCACACAGGGAACGCAAGAATTTTGCTTTTTTGAGGACAACACAGCAACATGTACTGACACTGCACGACTGCTACTAATAAATTATTTGGACCTAGCTACTTAATGAACAGAGCCATTACGTATTTCTTTTAGCTCAGGGGAGCTATGAAAATGTTACTGAGAAACTAACGGCACCATGTACCAAGAAATGTTGGGAAACTTTGGTTTAGAACCCACTGGGAGTTAGAAGCCGGCAGATTTGCCTGTCAGGGACAGGCCAAGCTGATTTAGAAGCCAGATGGATGGAGAGACAAGGACCAGGAGGTCATAAATCCCAGAGTGGAAAAAGATAAGACGTCCCATTTAAGGCAAATTGTCAGGATCCATGAGCTGTGTGGAGCAGAAGTGCAGGAAAACAGGGAATCATAAGCTGACTCTGATACTGGAAACAGTCCCCGGCCTCGCCAGGAGTGCCTGGTGAGAAGGGCACTAAGCCCCAACAATGCGTTAGTGCCCTAGACGACAGGCCAGGAAAAGTTCCCTTTAAGCCAGTGGTTCTCAGAGTATAGTTCTCGGACCAGCGGCACCAGCAGAACCTGGGAACTTGTTAAAAATGCAAATCCTGGGTTTCCATCCCAGACCTACCATATCAGAAACTGAGGTTGGGGCTCAGCAGTCTACTGCATGTTAAAGTTTGAGAACCACTGCTCTTTAGCAACAGCAATTCAGAAAGCCTCCAGTTTCTTCAAGCAATATCAGGAAATTTCCACCAAATCCTTCAAATAGAACCAAAATTAATTAGCTTTCCTTTTTTTTTTTTAGCTTTTCTTTGAAAATAGTAGTCCTGAAGAGATATGAAATAGGAAAAAGTCCAACAAATACTAGAGTGTAACAGATCACGAAATGTGGGTAAGCGCTGCTCTGCAGGGGACAAAAGTCAACGTGCTTCTTCCTCACCCTCTCAGGGAGGAAAGACCCTAAGGGTAATCTTGACTCCTTGGTTGATTTTCTAACCTTATCTCGTAGCCCTCTTGTTTTATAGTTTTGCTCCCCCGCAGTGGCTAATCATAGATTGATCTGAACCAGGAGTATGTCTGGTATAAAAATAAAAAATTATTTTGTATATTTTTCCCTTAGCCTTTGTTCCAAGAACAAACAGCCTTTGAGGGGATATGGAATTTTTTTCCTCCATGGTTGTGTATTAGTGAGGTGCTTTGCAGAATCTCTTTCAAGAGAAATTAATTACGCAAGTAACATGTATGATAATTAAGCATTTTATAAACAAATTCTAATAAATATACCAGAATTATAAAGTCCATCATAGTTCTGGCACAATACTCCTTGAGAACTTAGGGCAGCTGCTTCTTTATTTGTAATTAATGCAAACTTTTAATACATACATGTTCTACTGAATGTTACATAGGAATCCTACTTAATTTTCATATTTCTGACCTGAAACCCCCTAATTTGTTAGCATATAAAATGACTTAGATCATTCCTCTAATATACAAAACTTGGAAAATAAGATTTCTTTATAAGCAGATAACATTTTAAAATATTTTACTAGAATTGAAGTCCACTCACAAATGGCACATAGAAGCAGAAATACTAAGTAATTATTTAATTAAAATTAACTTTTTAGGGGCCAGCCCCGTGGCCAAGTGGTTAAGTTCGCGTGCTCTGCTTCGGTGGCCCAGGGTTCGGATCCTGGGCACGGACATGGCACTGCTCATTAGGCCATGTTGAGGTGGCGTGCCACATGCCACAACTAGAAGGACCCACAACTAAAATGTACACCTATGAACTGGGGGAATATGGAGAGAAAAAAAAAAAAGCAGGGAAAAAGAAAAGATTGGCAACAGTTGTTAGCTCAGGTGCCAATCTTAAAAAAAAGTCAAATATTTTTTTAAAAATTTAACTTTTTAGAGAAAGTGGGAAAAATTACACATTTGCCAAAATAAACAGAACACATTCTTTTATTATTATAACCATGACTGAATATCATCCACTCACTTGTTAATTGCAAAATATTCTGGTTCATTAGAGGTCTCCTCCCCACTAGGACATTATTGGTGTGGTAGAGTAGTAGATATTAAATGTTAAGGCATATAAATGAAACACACTGCACCAGTTTTAAGACTCTAGACATCCTTTGCATTAAATTATAGTTAAGTTTTTTCGAGGTAATCATTTTTGAAAAGAAAAACAAGATTTAGAAGTGAGAGTAAGAAAAACTGTGGGTGTAAGATTGAAACTTCTCATTACATACACAACAATAACTTCTAATCGGCCCATCAGTTGTGACACATTCTAAGCAGGCCACAAGAGACACAGACCTTTGAAAAACTTTCCAAATATGCTAATTTGCAATCCTTTCTCTGCAACTTTGGATGTGCCATTCGCTACATCTCTCACATCCTTATTATCTTGCTTCTATCCTAGGGGAGTTTCCTCAGTTCCGAATGACCTACACAGAGAAATGAACTGATGCAGGTCATTTTTTCCTTGCTCCAAACTTGCTTAATGAAGAAATGTATTGAAAACTGTAGTGTTAAGGTTCCTGATGAAAAGTATTAAAATAGAAAAGTCTCTTAAAGCACTTTTACTTCAAGTAAGTGTTTTAATGGTTTTTAAAGGAAATTAAAACTGCATTTCTTGGGCTGTTTAGAGAGTAAATGAAAAACATTCCACCTTTTGTCTGTACAGTTTGTCCAGTTCTAAGCTCATGGGGATACATAAAAAGGTTCAAAGAACCACCTAAAGAAAAAATGAAATAGAAAATTAGGCCAATGAGGAAAAATTGCTAACTGGGGCCATTACTGTGTATTCACGGAATCTACCTACATGCCCATCTGCTTCTAGGGTGCCTTCCTGTGACAGATAGTATTTCCCCAAAATAGCCCAACAATATCTTTCATCCCACATGTGACCCTTTTAAACTCATCCCATTGAGAAGTGGGGTCTATGGTCCCCCTCCTTGAATTTGGGTGGACTTGTGACTATAGTGAAAGTGATGTTATTTGACTTCTGAAGCTAAGTCATAACAGGCAATACAGCTTCTGCCTGGTTTTCTTGGGATGTTCACTCTTGGAACAGCACCACCATGCTGTGACAAAACTCACACATGGAAAGACCCATGTGGAAAGAAACCAAGGTTCTGGCCCAGGGCCCTAGCTGAACTTCCAGCTGACAGTTAGAACCAACTTGCCAGCTATGTGAACAAGCTGTCTTGAAATGGCTCCCCCAGCTCCCAGTCAACACACCTCCAGTGAGACCGTGTGGAACAGAGGCAAACTGTTCCCACTGAGCCATGCCCACATTGTAGACTGATGAACGAAATAAAGGGCTGTTGTTTTAAGCCACTAGATTTTGAGCTAGTTTGTTACAAAGTGATAGTAGCTTGAACTCTTCTTATACTTCAAAGCCTAAAAAGCTATAAACTATGTTTCCCAGACTCCTTTGCAGCTAGTCTCCTGGACATGAATTATGTTCCACTAAACACAGGGGCCATAAGTTCTGGAAATACAGATGATGTCATTTTACCATGCCTTGTTATATTATAATAAACCATATATTATGTATTTGCTTATGCTTCCTGAATTGCTGGCAACCCTTGTAGATTTAGAAGACAGAGACCATCTATATTTGTTGAATGTCGGAGTGAGAGAAAGGAAAGCATCAAAAATTACATCCAAAGCAGCGAGGAAGATAGCCATTTCCTGAGACCATCATCTTCGTTAAGCATCTTACATATTAAACCATTTGTGTAATCTCAGCCAATGTTAAATCTCAAATTTCATAGACTAAAAATTAAGTAGGACCACTTTGGGTCAGCCAAAATAGTTAAGGTTTTTAACATTATTAAAGTATTTTAACAACCCATGCCACTATGAGTTGCTCTTCCCTCATCTTTTCTCTTGGTCTTCTCTATGTTTTACAGACCATGCCAATTTCTTTCCTCTACCAACTCCCACTTGATTTCTACCTCCTTTTAAGTATTTCTCTTAACTTAGGGAGAAGAAATCTCCTTTATCAATAGTTTGCTAATAAGGCAGGCATGGTTTTTCTTTGTTGGATTTGTTGGGTTTCTGATCAAGTGTGGGGACTCGTTTCACCCTATGCTAGCTTCCCCAAGAACCTGGCTTGCAAGAAATGAATGCAGATTATTGTAGCCAAATGCTGGGCTGCTGCTCAGTTACGCTGGCAACAGCCCAGAATCATCTTCAATCAAACAAGACCACAGCAATATCAGTGCAGTTTCATCAGGCTCTCAGGCTGGGAGTAGGATTCCCAAGGTTTATGAATGTGTTCTCCAGTGCTGTGGTAATGCTGTCAATCAACATAATACTAGAAGACTCTAGAAACCTTCTATTCTGGTACACCACCGACTTAAACTAGAGGGATGGGACCTGTTGACCTTGCAAGTTCAGACTCTTTAACACTGTTTTACAATTCTTGCTAATTAATAAAAATTAAGAATGAGTGTTAGAACTAAAACAAAATTGAGAAAAGGAGGTTATTAGATTAGCTGTCGGTGACTATCAAATGTTGCACCAGAATGGGCAGCTTTTCTCACTGGGTCCTTTCCAGTGGAATTCAGGTCTGGGAAATGGAGTTCCATTGCAACCCATCAACAAATGTAAACCATTGCAAAGAAAGCTAACCTATACAACATAGAAAGATAAGATTAGCTACTTTGCATGGCTGTGCAGATTGTGCACTGCATTTAAGGAGGAACTAATCACATCACAGACATTGAGTATTTAATGTGATTAATATTTATTATTTGTATATTTATTGTGAAAATTTTCCATCAGAGCATAGTAAAGCATTTTGTCCTAATCAATTATATATCTAGGGACAATTTCTTGACAGAAGTGTCCTGAAGAAGGAGCACCTTTCTCTAATTCTCTAAAAAGCACAATGCGGGCTAGTGGTGGCCCTAGTAACCAGCCATAATAGAGGTTTCATAAATCAGAGTGCTTCCCAATTTTTATCAAGTATTTTAGGTGACTTCAAATGCTGATCAAATTTCAGTATTGAGTCTTATCATCTTGGGAAAGCCATTTAACTTTGGGAGACACGTTTTCTCTTCTGTAAAATCAGAGGCCTGACCAAATGATCACTCTGGTCCTTTCCACTCTACAACCACTTTAAGATTCTTGTTATGGAGCAGATATGTCTACGGCTGTTTTGAGCAGCATGGATCTTTGAGGAGTCTTCCAAAGGTATCCAGAAGACTGAAGCAAAATCTCAAAGCTAAAAATCTCATTAACTTTAACATAAACTTCAGGCAAAAATGCTATTGCAAAAGAAGGAAGAACACTAATGTTTAAACATCTACTAGGTGTCAGGCATTTCTTTTATATTATCTCATTAACCTTTATAATCGGCCTGTGAGTTACTGTTACCCTCATTGTATGGGGAAGGAAACAGGTCATAGGTTGTAGAACCAATCACACTGCTTCTCAGAAGACAAGCTTCAGCGTCTTATGAGTCTAGAACAAGGAAAACTGGACAACACAAATATCAATATTATCTGGAAGAGGCCAAAAGAGGTACAAAGATTTGGAAGACATGAGCATTAAGTCTACCAAAATAGTTAGACCAGCAAGTGACAAACTATGGCTCAAAGCCAAGTCTGCCCATCACCTGTTTTTGTAAATAAAGTTTTATTGGAACACAGCCATGTCCATCCATTTATGTACTGTCTGTGGCTGCTTTCACACTGCAAAGGCAGAAATGAGCAGCTGTGATGCCCTTTGGTCTTCAAAGCTTAAAATATTTACTATCTAGCCCTTTAGAGAAAAAGTTTGCTGACCTCTGTTAGAGCCATATGCTTATAACTATAACCTACCCATTGATCCTCAGATCCTACCACCACCACCTTTATTATTGAAATTTCTGCTGGAAAATTTGTTATTGAGAGGCAATGCAGTGTTTGATTACATCTGTCTTAACTCAAGCTCACTGACACTTCCTTTTCTAGCACTACCTCTAGCACTCACATTAGATCAGCTCTTCAATCATATACTCTTTATCACTCATTGTTGTCAGAAAGCCCAAATCAGTTATTGCCCCAAATCGATAATTATATTGAGAGCTCAACAGGTTCCTCCTTCCACCCAAGGTGCTGGTTCTCTAATTCCATCCCACTTGGGTGCTCTTCCAGATTGGAGTGGAGTCAATGTGACACAAGCTGTATTTCCTAATTGATTATGTTGAACTCAGTGTTGTGGTAAAAAAAAAAAAAAACAAGCAAAAACAAAAAAACCTGCCGCAACAGAATTTATTTATTTATTAATATATTGATCTCCATATATTATTTGTGACAGATGGGACCAGGCCTTCATCAACTTTGATCCTTTGCAAATAGCATAGATGCTTTCTCAACTTCCATATACTCCACATATAATAGCTGTTTATTTCAAGGGAAGAATTGGGTTCATATGCCAGGATATGAGCACAGGCCATGAAAGTCAATCAGGTGTTTCATTTATATCTCTGAAGGAAAATATTTATGCCCCATGGAACAAAAATAAAACAAGTTTTATTTGAAATTTAATCTTTTCTAAACAATTTGAGATATAATTCATATCCCACGCAATGCACATATTCAAAGTATACAATTCAGTGATTTTTAGTATATTCACAGAGCTGTGACACCATTACCACAATCAACTCTAAAACACTTTTATCACCCCAAAAAGAAACCCCAAACTCATTAGCAGTCACTCCCATTTCCCCTCAAAACCTCCCTAGGCAACCACTAATCTACTTTCTCTACATATAGATTTGCCTAATCTGGACATTTCATATAAACGAAATCATGCAATATGTGGTATTCTGTGTCTGGCTTCTTTCACTTAGCATAACATTGTCAAGGTTCATCCATGTTGTTGTATGTATCAGTAATTCATTTATTTTTCATCACCAAATAATATTCCATTGTATGGATATGCCACATTATGCTTATTCATTTGTTAGTTGGTACACATTATGGCTTGTTTTGTTTTTTGGCTACTACGAATAATGCTGCTATGAATATTCGTTCACAAGTTTTTATGCGGACATATGTTTTCCTTTCTCTTGGGTATATACCTAAGAGTGGAAGTGCTGGATCATACGCTAACTCTATGTTTAACCTTTTGAGGAACTACCAAACTGTTTTCCCCAGCAGCTACACCATGTTATATTACCACCAGCAGTTTATGAGGGTTCCAATTTCTCACCATCCTCACCAACACTTGTTATCACTTTTTATTATAAAATACTGGTGGATATGAAGTGGTATCTCATTATTGGTTTGATTTACATTTCCCTGATAACTAATGATGTTGAGCATCTTTTTATGTGCTTATTGGCCTTTTGTATATCTTCTCTGGAGAACTGTCAATTCAGATCCTTTGTCCATTTTTTAAATTGAGTTATTTGTCTTTTTATTGAGTTATCATAGCTCTTTATATATTCTAAATACAAATTCCTCCCTTATTTGATATATGATTTGCCAAAATTTTCTCTCATTCTGTGGGTTATCTTTTTGCTTTCTCGTTGGTGTCTTAAGAAGCACAAAAGTTCTGAATTTTGATGATTTCCAATTTATCTATTTTTTTCTTTTGTTTCTCATGCTTTTGGTGTCATTTATTTAAGAAACTACTGTCTAATCCAAGGTCATGAAGATTTATGCCTATGTTTTCTTCTAAAAGTTCTATAGTATTTGCTCATACATTTAGGTCATTGGTCTATTTTGAGTTAACTTTTAGATGTGGTGTAAGGTAGAGATCTAAATTCATTCTTTTTCATGTGGATATCCAGTTGTTCCAGCACACCTTGATGAAAAGACTATTTTCCCCTGTTGAGTGGTCTTAGCATTCTTTTCAAAAATCAATTGACCATAAATAGTGGGAGCTATTTCTGGACTCTTGATCTATTCCTATTTTATTCTTTTTTCATGCTATTGTAAATTGAATTGTTTTCTTAGTATCGTTTCATTCATCAATATTATATAGAGACACAATTGATTTTTGTATATTAATCTTTTATCTTGCAACTTTGCTGAATTCATTTATTAGTTCTAATGTTTTCTTGAGAGTTCCTTTGGATTTTCTACACATAATATCACACCATTTGCAAATAGAGAGAGTGTTACTTCTTCCCTTCTGATCTGGAGGTGTTTTATTTCATTTTCTTGCCTAATTGCCCTGGCTAGACCCTCCAGTACAAGTTGAATAGAAGTGGTGAGAGCAGACATCCTTCTCTTGTTTCTGATTTTAGGGGGAAATCCGTCAGTCTTTCATCATTAAGTATGATGCTAGCTATGGGTTTTTCACTGATATGCTACATCAGGTTTAAGAAGTTCCCTTCTATTCCTAGTTTGATGAGTGTTTTTATCATGAAAACGTATTAGATTTTGTTAAATGCTTTTGCTGTGACTAATGAGGTGATCGTGTGGATTGTGATTTAATCTCACCTGTCGCCTTTTCCAAACACTAAAGAAAAACTATAAGAAATGACCTTTACTAAATAAATCATAATGTTACAAACAAAGCATAAAATAGCACTATTGCAAAGGTTTGTACGTAGGTAATCTAAATAAATCTAACTGAATCAATTTGAAAAATACAAATACAGCTGCATGAGGAAATTTTTTCTTACTAAAAGATATACCTTCATCGGCTGATTATAGGAAAATATATTCTTGTAAGAAAAAAGTTGCACGATAAATTAACAAATAGCACAGTCATTATCATTTTCACATATACATGAAAAAAATACATTATATAATTATTAAAGTTATCTGGTAATTACTGGCATCTCCTGTTCTAAGTATTTTTATCTTATACTAAAATAGAGATTGGTATTTCAAAAACACCACTGTATTCACTTAATCAAAACTTATCGCGCTTTAAAAAAGCACATTGGCAAGCATGTTTGTCGCATAAACGTTCACAGCTGTGTTGCCTAGAAAGATAAGAACAAAATATAATTCTCAATTATGGTTTGATTGTGCTCCGTGTAGTATATACAATGCCTTCTGCTTTAATTCGTTCCAGTATTGGTCCATAGATCTCCTTCGAAAAGGGCCCCATCAGACCTTTAGCTTGAATTTCACCTGGAATAAAATGAATTTGTAATTCCCATTTTAAAGGTGATGTTAAAGGTTAATTTCCACAGCAAGAGTCTCCATACAGCAGTACACTCAGAGTCAATGAATTGTTGGAGGCCTAGGCATTTTTAAGATAGCTGCTTAAATGTCCCCTACTAAATTATTAGTTTTGATTGATTAATTATTACTTCATCAACACTCTGTAAGGAAAAGGGTTTAGATTGAAAACACAGTTGGACTTAAGGATAGCGTCAAAATTTATACATTAAGCTACATTAACTACTGCCAAGACAATCAGAGAATAAAGTACAGTAAGAAAGTAAAGTAAACCTAACTGGTCTGCTTTATTTGCTGATGTTATTTTTTTTAAAAAAAGCACAACATCAACAAAATGAATTAAAACCAGTCTGATTTGTTGGGCACCGGCATCTGTTAGGATTACTGAAACAGTAAGTCTGGGCACTTGTCTTAAAGGCCGTGGTGACCTCATCCCTTAGTACAGTCATATGTCGCTTAACGACACAGATACCTTCTGAGAAACGTGTCGTTAGATGATTTCGTCATTGTGCAGACATCACAGACTCTACTTACACAGACCTAGATGGTTAGCCTACTACACACCTAGGCTCCGTGATACCTATCTTATGGGACCACTGTTGTTGTTGACCAAAATATCGTTACACAGCGCATGACTGTACTTCTTCACTGTGGCTCCTCAATAACTAAGCAGGTGGTTTAATTTGATATTAGCTGATATTCTACTGTGGATATGTTTTCTCATTATTGTACATTTATATGCTTTGATGATTTCTCTCCCCCCATGGTTTCACAAGAGCCAAATGGGGTATTATATTCAGAGGTAATACTTACTGAATGTATCTGTCACCTTAAGGGGAAAGTGGAAAGTTGAAAGTTGAATCATTTAGTCCAAAATATTTTGAGCACTGATAATAGGCTGAGGTATGAAGATTAATAAAACACGGCCTATAGGCTTGAAGATCTGGGAGTGAATATCCTCTGCTATTTCAGTGTTACCACCCCCAAAATACAAAAAAACAAGGAAAGAAACCAAGGGAGTTAACTTTCCCTCGGGACCGCTTATGTGTTATTTCACTTAAGAGTCACGACAACTCTGTGAATTAGAGATAACAATCCCCACATTAAAAATGGGGAAACTCTGGCTCAGAGTTTGCACCCCATCACTCAGCCATCCTGTGACTGAACTGGGACAGAAATCAGGTCTAACTCCAAAGCCCATGTTCTCCATTCACCACAAGGTGACCTCCAGTCACTTCCAGGCAGCCAGGGCTTGGATCTTCTGAGATATCTCACTTTTAGTGAAGGCCAGTGTCATGCTCAAGAGTAATTATTTGATGTCCAGGCACTGGATGACTTGGAGATGATATGGAGATAGACTCGGTCCTCTAATGAAAGAACTTACCATCAAGTAACATCTTGGCCGCCATAGCTGTGGGTAACCCCACAGTTTTAGCCATGGCTGAAAAGCCATTGACGTCCCCATAAACCACAAGATCAATAGTTTTACTTTCTAAATGTCCAGAAGAATGTCTGATTCCAAAGCTGTCTCTCATCACAATCATATCTTTCTCTCCAGGGCCTTAAAACAAATACAAGACATGTTTAAATGCTACTATCATCACAACTCCAATATTGTATTTCATCTCCTGCTCCTGCCCTTCTGTTCTCACAAGTTTCTCCTTCTATTATTTATGGTCCTTAGACAATTATCTAATACATCTCTCTACCCCAAAGAACAAGTGGAAAACTCAAGGAAATTATAACTCTGATCACATTCCTCTAGCCAGGTTGGTATCGCCATGGCCTGGCTATAGACACAAGGGCACTGCTGTAGAGACCACCTACTTTTCTCCCAGAACACTCCTTTAACATTTCCCTAGTGCATGAAAAATTAAAATAAAACTAATATTTTTTTCCTTTCCCATATTATTCAAGTCCACTCTTACTTAATAGTTCTCTTGTTCTTCCCTCTGGAAAAATAGCCCAAGTGCTCCTTCCCTCATATTATACTTCTCCAATCCTACTGCTTGGTTCCAGCCCTCCATCTAATTCGCTAGTTGTACTAACTACATCTTATGGTCCTTCTTCTGGGATGCTTAGCTAATACACCGTAGCCTACCATAGGAAAGTTTCATGGCCAAATGCTTGGAAAGCGCATCCACAACAGACTCCGCCTGAGGGACTTGTTCATCCCCAAGTAAGCCCAACCTGAGGAGCACAAGAGATGGCTGCATTAGTTTAGTCCTATGCATATTCTCACTTGGAAGAAGAAGGGAGCTCCTTGGATTTTATCTTGAAAGGGCAGAATCACAAGGTGACAGTCCAAGTTAAGTTATAGGACTCTCCTAAACTGTAAAATATAACAATAACACTAGTAGTGTTTTAACCTTTAGACTTATCCCCAGGCTCCCCAAGGCAGTGCTCCTTGGAGCAGAACTAACACATTGTAAATCCACACAGTTGCAAGCTTTCTACGAGTTAAATTTACAGGTTTGTTCTCCCATGTTAAGGATACCAGCATAATGTGCCACAGCCATGTGAATGAGTGTTTTAAAGTCGTTGGAGAAAGACTGGGAGAATCTCCTCCAGGAGAGAAAAAATATCCCACCTTTCTCAAAAACTGTGTAGTAAAGTGTCTCAAAATAAGTCTTTCCCAAGTTGTGATTGCCATTGAATTTCTCTCTTTATCTAACTTTTTATCCCCACATGCCCACGGTACATGGTAATCTCTCTACAACGGGCCAACATCAGAGCAGCAAATTAATCAAAGATAATGTAAAATGTTTGGTTCTGTCTTGACCTTTCTTTGACTAGAAAGGACTAAGTAATCACTGATCCAATATTTTCTCTTAGTTGATTGGCAGGTGCCTACCATTCAGCAGCCTCCAGCTGGGTATCATCTCCTAGTTTCTTAAAGACAGCTTCCTTAAGCACATCATGCTTGGAGGAGGGTGAAATTCCAACTAGATCACAGAGGAGTTCTTTCTGGTTAAAAAATAAAGATAAAAATTCTAAGTCCCTTATAAAATAAAAAATAAGTTGAGAAATTATCCTACTAAGACTTTAGACCTCAAATGCACCTCAAATTTTAAATTAGAAATAATCAGAAATAGTAAATTATAACACATACATGTGCATACACATGTTGCACACCCACACACCAATAAATGCAAGGTATTCCAAAGTGATATTTCAGCAACAAAAATGGATCATAACACCAAATCAATACTAAACAGATGGTACCATATTTACCATCACATTTCCTGCCTTTTCATGTCCTCTCCATCACTTTTTCATCCATTCTCCCTCACCCCCCAGCAGTCCATTCTGGCCAGGATAAAGTGGAAGGAGCTGATTACTATGGTTGCCAGTAGCAACCAGAGTTCTTCTGTAGATTTAAGAGATGAGAAAGACTTTGTGGATAATAAAATCTCAAAGGAAGAACACTTAAACAGTGGTCGTAGCTTTTTCTCTGCTTTCTGAACAAAACATTTTTACAGGCTCTCAAGGAAAAAGTCATGCTTTAGATTAAGGATCAACAAACTGGTTCAGAGGCCAAATTTAGCTCACCACCTGGTTTTATAAATAAAACATTTTATTGGAACATAGCCATGCTCATTTGTGTATGTATTTTCTACGGCAGAATTGAGTAATCTGACAGAGACCGTAAGGCCCATAAAGCCTAATATATTTACAATACGGACTTTTACCAAAGAAAAGTTTGCCATCCCCAGTTCTAGACTGTAGCTACCAAGATACTGGGACCAGCCCCAAGAATGCCTGCACCCACCTTCCTAATCCAGCTGCCTCAACCTCAGCTTCACTCTATAGAGACTTATTCACTCCTGTCCAACAAGTACATTTATGAAAGGTAAAATTTAGTTTGGAAAGGCTCTCAGATACACAGTAAACTGAACTTAAAAGCAACTAGCTAGCAAGAATACCAAAGTTTCTTTGGGAGACTCACTGGGATGAGCAATATTGATCCTTTTCTCCTTGTGATAAATATCTAGCATTTCCGCTGGAATATAGGCACATTAATTTAACTTAGAGATCAGCTCATAACAAGCTAATTCCTGGCAGTTAGTGGAAGCTCTACTTTACGTTCAGTCCAAGCCTCCAAAGTCCCTTCCAACCCTGTGACTCTAGGATTTCATACAACACAGATATGGACATACACTCAGTAATTGAAAACAAATTACTCATGGTTACAAATGGCCAAATGAAAGAAGTGATGGGATTCGGGGGCTGGGAATCCAGTTCTTTGACACCAACAGCAGTTCTCCTGCAGTATCAGTTTCAGGAGGCCCAAGCTTAGCTCCTGTCACTGGGTTACCACTTAGACAAGTGGCAGAGCCCAGAGCTCAATACAGAGAGCAAGTGCAGCTGTCCCCAGGACTGAGGGAGCAGTCACGTAGTAGAAGTCACTGCAGGAAACAGGTGAGTCACCTCCATGTTCTCTCCATCCTCCCATAACGTGAAGGGAAAGAGGACTTTCGGGTTAGGGTTTATCTTCCTGCACATAAGCCACAGAATGTGTTCTTCTGCTGGTCCAAACCAAAGTTCAAACCTGACCATTTCAGAAGGCATTTCTGAAGAGCAGCAGACAATGTATAATTCTGGAGTCACTTACCCAGGTGACAGGGTTGGCCTCAGGTCGAAGGGCAGGAAATGTATCTCTATTTAAAAGACCCAATTTTACAAATCCATTCAAGGCTTTGGCATATCCCTGTTAACAAGAATTGTTAAGCAGTATATGAAAATTTTCTCTTCAAAGAAAAAAAATTAAAAAGCTTTCTTTGAAAAGAAGGATCTATCTTTGTAACTCATTTCGCAAACAGGTTGAAAACAGTCATTTGTATTACTATTATGGATGCAACCACCTTCAGGTTCAAACCAAAATCAGCAGTGTCACAATTCCACAGGTATACATAAGAGACCTTGCAAAACTTGGGTCTTTACTTCTGTTTCGGGATTACATGTGAGTGGTATTTTCTGACAGCGTAAGGGCACATTTCCTCTTGTGTTTTATGCTTTCAGTTCAGCAGAGTAGTATTTAATAGAACAGTTGTTCTCTCTCTTATAAAGGAAGAAGGACCTTGTAAGACTACTGCCCCAAAAGCAGATAATTCATTCATTCTATTCATTCTACTGATTAAAAACCACTATCCTAATGCACTTAGGGAGCAGGGAAAAAAACAGAGAAATTTTTCTAAAATGTCATCACTCTGATAAAAATTCCACATGGGTCCTTCATTGTCTACAGAACAAGTCTGAAGTCCTTGGCATATTATATAAAACCCACCACAACATGCCCCTCCAGCCTGACTCATTAATCACCATTTCTACCACTCACCATGCCCCGAACATGCTGTGCTCTTCCAGAGACCTGGGCCTCCGTGCATGCTGCTCCTGTGCCTGGAACGTGGTAGCCACCTTTCCTCGCCCATAAAATGTTTACTCCTCCCTTAAGGCCCAGCTTAGCATACCTACCGAGCCCCCTAGCTGAATGGGCACTCTCTTCCTCTCTGTACTTCTGTAGCATTTTGTACATACTCTATCACAGCACTTAACACAAGTGCTACTGGACTGTAAGTCTAGAAAGTGTGTGCATGAGTGTCCTTCACCCCCACGCCCTCACCCCATTATCCAGCATTCCAGTATGCTGAAAGAGATCAAATGACGATGACGTGAAGGAAGACCACAACAGCATGTTCCCCCTGTGAGCAAATCGGGGGGGGAAATGGGAAGGCCCAAATAAGGGGCTTTGTAGTTGCTGCAATTACTGAGAGAGAGAAAGAAAAGAAGGAGGAGGAGGACAAGGAGGAGGAGAAGAAGGGCAGGAAATTATTTTAGGAAGCAATAAAGTTATTAAAATATAAAATACTTCCTGTAGTCATTGGTTATTTTACCACTTAATGTGTGGTCAACTAGTAATTTTCACATTTCTGAAAGGTTGTATTATTCAAACTGTTCAAAGGTTACTAAGTAAAGAATTCACATTTACTTGCTCTAACCCAATGTAAATACACTTTAAAGAGGAAAAACAAAAAAGCAATACCCCCAGCTTGCATCTAAGACCTGACAAGTGCCAAAGGTCCCTTCATCTGACATCTCAAACACTGAGACATTTTCTATTTCTTAATCTCAGAAAATGGTGAGCAGATTATACAGTTTTTTCAGTGGCCTCTAGAAATGAATTTATTGTGTGTATTCATTCATCCATAAGCAGTTAGCCAACTGCTGCCATGTGTCAGACTTACACTGCGACTGAGGCCACAGAGATGAAAAATGCAGTCCCCACCCATGAAGAAACTGTCGTCCAGTAAAAGGGTCAGATAAGTCAAACAGATACTGCCTGGCACACAGTGAGCAAAACGACATGACCCCTGATGACCACAATTCAGTAGAATATTATAGGTGCTATGACACAGGCAAACACAGAGCTATGGGGACACAGAGGAGGAGAAACTCACATAGATGTGGGGGAGGGGAGTCAAGGAGAAGGAGTCAGGAAAGACCCCTGGGGAAGGTGATATCAAGCTGGGTCTGGAAGGACAAGCAAGTGACAGGCAGGTACAGGAGAGCAACCAAGACAAGAGTCTCCCTGTCATCCTTTGATGATAGTGCCTCATCTCCAATACGGGAAAGAATATTCCAGTCACTGAAAGATTGCAGACATTGCTCAGGATGGTGGCCTTCATGGATATGAACACTGTCACATCTTCCATCCTCCAGGAATCTGTGGGGATGCCTCTCATCTATCCACATTCTTGAGAGCTTATTCAATTTTTAAATCTCTCGAAGCCTTCAATTCCTGGGTCTATATGTTTGGAAAGACACTATACCTAACACTAGCAGGAAATCCTAATTCCTAAACTCCCCCCAAAAAGTTACTACTTATACTCTTAGAACAAATTGAAGAAAACAGAATTAAGAAATCTGCCAGAGCTGGGGATGGTTTGGCTTCAACTCACGCTAGAATCTCTGCTGTGCCTGAAGGCTCGTAGAACATCCCAGCTTCCTAGATCTCCTTAGGATGTTATCACTGACATCTCATTTGATTCCTGGACAGTGAGAACGTCACATTCATGAGAGTAGAGGTACCCGCCCTCCAGGAGCTTAAAATCTATTTCGGGAGACAAGAAAAATATATATATAAATCTAACTAAAAATGCTGGGATGTAAATGCTAGGTGCCAAAAAATGCAATAGAAGCTCTAAAGAGTAAGAGATATAGTGGTTGTCTTCTCTATAAGAATAAATAGGTGTTAGACACGGAGAAATGAGGCAAACCAGAAGCTGGTCTGTCCTGTGCCGACACTGTGCAAATAACCTCTGCTCTTACAGTAGTTTTTTTCAGTTATTCCCTGTCACACATGAATAACACCAGCAGTGTTCACTGCTTCCTGCTGCCTACCTCATGTAGGGAAGGGGAATGGGAAACGTCCCAGAGGAGGGAGCTGTGATTTTCAATTCCATGGTATGGAAAGCCTTATTGAGAACAAAGTCCTGAAGGAGCTGAAGGAGAGTGGTGCAGATACCTGGGGGAAATGTTCCAGGCAAAGGTAAGAGCCAGTGAAAAGGGAAGAGAAGGAGAAAGCATGCACAGAATTGAAAGGTTATCACTGAGGGGCCCCTGCGTCTTACATCTTCCAGAAAAAGTAAAAAAATTAGTAAATACTCAATAGACACACAAGACAAATCCCTTCTCTGGCCCCAGCCAGGAAATCTCACAGGACAGAGAGATCTGAAATCAGATCTCTGATTCTGAGAGATGTAGCTGGTTGTAGTGGGTCGAGTAACATCTCTCTTATAATTCACGACCACCCAGAACCTCAGAATATGACCTTATTTGGATCTTGATGTGAAATTAATCTGTATTGAGGGTGGGCCCTAAATGCAGTGACTGGTGTCCTTATAAGAAGAGGAGAGGACACAGTCAGACAAACAGAAGAAGGTGATACGGAGATAGAGGCAGAGATTGGACCCATGTGTCTACAAGTTAAAGAACACCAGGAATCGCTGGCAACTACCAGAAGCTAGGAGAGAGGCATGGGACAGTTTCCCCCTCAAAGCTTCCAGAAGGTACCAACCCTACCCACACTTTGACTTCAGATTCCTGGCCTCCTGAGTGGTGAGACAATAAATTTGTTGTTTTACGTCACTCAGTTTGTAGTAACTTGTTATAATAGTGCTAGAAAACTATTACACTGATTTGCTCTGGTCATACTTGAACTACTCTTTTGTGGTTAACAAATGTGCAGTGGACATTTATATTTATGCTTCTAGAATCTACACACCATTTTGTGGTAAAAACATTTTAGATTGCTTTGTGAGAAAAGTGACGCTCACCTCATCTTCAGCTTTAGGGACATAAAACAGAGGCCAAAGCAGATTGGCACATTTTATCCCACTGACCTCAGGGGCTAATGAGACAGAAATTATATTTCTAGCTATAAAGAAGACTTTCTTTTTTATTCTCACTGGATTTGAACCTAAGAGGCTGGAGTTGCTGCCACCATCTTGCCACTGTGTGGAGCCTAAGACTGCCGCCAATACTTGAAGGGAGAGCCAGAAGGTGAGGAGAAACCAAGTCCCATTGAGGTCACTTGACCCCCAAATCTCACCATACCTGAAGCTGGCCCTTCGTCTGCCCCCTACTCCTCATGAGTCAAAGATTCCCTTTATGTTCAAGCCATTTTGAGTTGTCCCCTAAAACATTCAATCAAGAGGGTCCTCAGAAAATAGACCCCAACCTGGTTTATCATCTTAATTATTCTGATTACTAAGAAAAATTAAGGGTACACATCACTTGCATGGAAACAGGCAACATACTTCATGTAAAGCACAGTCGCTTACCTTATATCTCAGCGTCCCCCGCAACAACGTGTGAGCAGACGGAATGCCATAGATCTCAGCATATTTTGTACTGTCTCTGTTGGGATAGCCTTCCAAATTTAATCCGGGGAAATAATCCATGGGAGTAACCACATCAAGAAATGAGCCCCCGCCTGCAACATTCACAACCTGAGGAACACATTGAGAAGACACACGTGGGGTTACAGCAATCTGTTCCCTTTTGCATTTATCTGCATTATTTGCACAATAAAGACATTAAAGTTTTAAAAGAAAGCATAGAGGATTTGGAAAAAAAATTGTTAATGAAATTACCAGAATCAGCATCCCATACTCAAGCTGTTCAACTAATCATAATTCACAAGGCTACTGTTCTCCCAAGCTTTAAAATCTGATTAAAGCATTTCATTTTTTACTAAGATCTTTTCTATTTTTTCCTGCCCCTAGATAAGACGGTACTGAATTATGTTCCACTACATTTTTGTTTTGTTTTTAAATAAATAATAAGCTAAAAGCAACAGATGAATGCTTGCTATGCTCAAATAGCAATAGCAATATTCTCACTCTGTTCTTTTTCTTTACTCCCATCCCCTTCTGAATGTCACGTCAGGCACCAGTCTTGTACATTTCACTCGCACGGCTAGCATTTATGGAGCACCGACTCTGCAGGTGCCAGGGATCACACTCACTGTGGAGGGAGTAAGGAGAGTGATGAATACGATACAATTTCTGTTTCCACTCCCTCCTTTATTCATTGACTGTCTACCAAGCACCAGGAGCTGTGCTACAGCAACTATAAGGAGCTCACACCCTGGACTAGACAACCTATGGTGCATGTTGGGGACCAGGAGGAAGGGAGATCTCCCCTCACAACGACAACGCAATGAAGGTATGGTGAAACTCAAAAAAGTGCTACCCCGTGATCTTCCTGATGTGAGAAGTTACATCAACTTCCAACTTCTTCTGGTTGCTCAGTACTCCTCTTACCCACACCCCTCCCCCCAGCACACACACTCAAAATGCAGTGAGGCATTTTTTTCCTTTAATTTTGATTAAAGGATTAAATTTTTCTTTTAGTATCTGAGGTTTATGATCATCCCTGAAATAATGGAAAACATCCTGGAGTGATAAAATCAGGGCTGAGGATTCTGGTTGGGGCTGCTGGTGAACTGAACTGTGTCCTGTTTGCACCACTGTGAACAATTTCTGACCACGTCTAAAGGTACACAAAACAATGTACGAGGGAGCTGCCAATGCCATTCAGACGGATTCTGAGGAATTCACCCAAAGGAATCTTTGCGTAAACTTAAAGATTCCCAGAGTTTATTTGTGGATGAGTTCTGCACGTGCCTTGGTATGAGGGAGAAAACGGAAGCGTATGTACATGTATCTGACGCCTCAGGAGGAAATGGGCTATGATGCTGACTGCAATGTCAGGTCTGGCCACAGCTCTCCGGTTAAAAGGCTCATTTTGCAGAATGTCAACACTATCTAAAATTCCAAGAGTTGGAATCTGAGGGAAGTGAGGAATGCTTTTCATTTAATTTTCTTATGAAACTCTTCTGGACTGCACAGCAAACATTTCCAGAGGGACCACTTCTGCACTACTTCTTTAAAACCAATTCCTTCTCTCAGGATTCTAAATTTCTAAAGAAATCTAACAAGAAGGTAAATGTTAACCTTTAGGGTCTCTCTCCACACCCATCTCACTTCTCTAACCTATGGCAATTCTAAAGTTTTGTTTACTTGTTTGAAGTTTAGGACATTTCTTTAAAGAACAATTCAGTAAAGACTACTATATTCTAGCACTTTACTAATCAGAAATAAATCAGCTGGTTCATAAATCTATCTGGAGAGCTTTGTGAAAAAAATAGGCAAAAGTAAGCTGAATGGTAACGATTCATTTAGAGTGAGTGACAGCTGCAGATGCAACCGGACCCCAAAATTACTGGATAATCATCATCATTTGATATCAACTCAAAGTTGCATTTCTAGTGACATATCACGGGGTTCATTAATAAGCCCTGTCCTGTTTAGTATTTTATTAATGACTTGGATGAAGATAGATATTTATCTATTTGGAAGAGAATATGTATTTTTTTTCTGACTTGACAATGCTCACCCCCAAACCCACTCTCAGCAGAAAGACTGGCTCATTACCCACTGCTGTGGCAGGCTGCTCCGAATCCAACCCTTTCCCCACACATGCACCCGCACCTACACCCACACGTCTCCCAACCACCGAGAATCACTCACAATAAGGTTGATTGCTAAACTAACCAACACAGGAAATACACAGACAATCATTTATTCAGGGCCCACTGTGTGCCAGGTGTCTTATATATATATGACTTTTAATCCATGTAACAACCCACTTTTCAGAGGTGAAAACTGAGGCTGAAAGAGTCACCCAGAGGCAGATTTGAGTCTGGGCCTATCTGACTCCAATGTCCATGTTCTTTCTACAATACCATACTGTCCCCTTAATTGTGCTTATTTGTGGATCAGTTTTTGAGAAGGATATTGATTGACAAGATACAGCATTCCAGATTATACCACCAATGATGCATCTGAAAATTGTGTTAAGGATGGTTGCAGGCAACAGAGAGAGCAGCAGCTCTTGATTTCCTACAAAGGAGGGGCTGGGTGTGGCAGCCAAGCTAAGGCAGGCAATGGCAAAGAGCTAGAAAACCCATCTCAGAGCTGTGTTCGCAGAGCAAGCATGATCCTTCCTTAAGAGTATTTGGTTAGCTTCGAGTAGCTTGGGAGAGGAGGCTGAAGGAGATGACAAAGCTCTGCCATGTCACGCCCTGGTGCCACCAATGTCCCATCACCCATGGAGGGAACAGAACTAAGAGAGACATGATCTCTGTGTCCAAATATGAAGAAGGAAATCAGATTCATTAGAATTAGGATTAGAAGTTATAAATTAGAAATAGTACCAGTGGCTGGAAATTACTACAAGGACATAGGACAATGAGACACATCCTAATTCATAGGCCTAAGTTGCTGGAAAAGTTTGTCTTCAACTTTAAGCAGAAGTCAGAGAGTTCACCTGGTTCCTCTGTTATGATTCTGTGAATTATATAAGACCTGCTCCATGGTGGAGGGTGATGGTGGCAGCGAGGATGGAGGGACGAGAATAAAAGAGAAGCTTTAAGAAGTTTAACAATCTGGGTTGGGAGACAGTCTGATACACTTGAATTACTGAGTGAATGATACAGCATTTGGAAAATTCTTAGACACAGCCCATCGAAGTGTGGGAGTTCAGACAAAAGGATAGTGAACGGGGGCTGGAAGGGTCAGGAAAAGCTGCATCCACAAGAGGAAACTTGAGCAGGACCTTGAAAAAAGTATCATTTTAGCAAAGAAAAGCAAAGCATCGTGTTTTCTGTTGGTGTTCTTCACAGTGTCAGGGAGATGCAAAAAGCACTCTTTTTTATAAAAGGAGTTCAGGATGAAAGGGAAAAACTTCAAATTCAACAACAACAACTTCTGCTGCCTGAAAATCACCTCTTGCTTTTCCTGAGCTCTCACCACCTTCAATTTCTTTATGTAGCTAATATTTGCTAGGGACTTATGACACACTTGACAATTGTAACGCAGATCATCGAGCCCTACTGCAAGAAGCTTGCAAGGTGGTATGATCATGCTTATCTTCAGACAAGAAGCCCAAGGCTCAGAGAGATTAAATGGCTGTTCTAGTGCCACCCAGCCACACTGGCAGAGCTGGAGCACGAAGCCAGGCCCACTGACAACAAATCCCTTGCTCTTTCTGTTGCACGGGTTGCACTCTGCTGACTCCTTCATTGTTATCATCTTTATCATTTATATGGTCTCCTGAAAATAAGCATTTTGCCCAACTGAAGCAAAAAGTTTTCCTGCATGTTAACTGATACCAAACATTGGCCAGTCTCTTTTCCACGCCTGCAGAAGGGGGAAGGAGCTGTTGAAATGCAACTGGAGATAGGCTGTGGCATATAAAAAGATGTGTGCCTGGTAGAAAATCAGGCAGTTTCTAGGCCAAAGCTTCTTGATGCATAGAATTGAGGAACTGGATGAAATCTAAGTGCCCACATCACACATCAGGAGGCTGATGCCCAGGCCCGGCCTTTGGTGACACTGTGAGGGATGCCAGCACTTGGACCAGAACTCTGGGGTCCTGTTTCTTATGCTGAAACATGTGAATATATCTTTCCAGCATCAAATTCAAGTGTCCTGCTTGTTTAGTAGAGTTTTAAGTGCAGCTGTGGTCCTCTGCTGACTACATCAGTTCTCAAATCCACCTGCACATGAGAATCACTTGGGGAATTTTTAAAGATCCCAAAACCCAGACGAATCAGAATCTCTCAGGAGGAGACCAAGACATCAGTAGTTTTTAAACTGCCCTGGTGATCCCCATGTGCAGCCAAGGCTGTGGGCCACACTCTACATCATAGGCACAGACGACAACGGCTGATAATAACATTCACCTTGTTTCTAAAGAAATTCTTTCATTTTGCTCATTTGTACACAAAATATATTTTGATTCACAGATACACTAAGAATCTATAATACTGCTTCCAGAATAATCTATTTAAAACACACAACTGATCGCATAACTCATCACTCCCTGCAGGGCGGAGACAAGGGTAAGGTGAGGGAGATGCCTAGGACACGAAATTGAAAGAGAAGCCTTCCGTCTGGTCATGTTTCTTCCCAAACATGAGTCTTCCCTCACGGTTAAGAGGATAAACTATGAAGGCAGACAGATCTGATTTGGATACTGGCTGTGCCACTTGGGATTTCTCTAACTGCGGCTGAGTTAGCCAAGCTTCTTATGCCTGCTTTCTCCTTAATAAACCTGACAGGGTTCTAAGAATCAAATGAAGTCACTGCTTAGCATAGTCATGAGTGGCAGCATCCCAGCTGGCACCTTCTTAGCCTTCGAGGATGAGCACATCTTGTCTTCTCTGCTAATTTTCCTCCTCCCAACTCCATCAAGGTCAAATCAGTTGCCCTCTCAACTGTATTGTGTGGCACTTTAGCAAACTTAGGAAATTCTCTCATTGGACTATAGCTATTTATTCCAGTGTCTGTCTTTCCCGCCATGAGGCGATCTGGTCAAAGGGGAAAGAAAAGTCTTTGGAGTTAGTGAGACCAGGGTTTGAATCCCAGCAGAATGATCTTAAACATTCTCTTTGAGCCACAGTTTCCCTGTTGTAAAATGATGAAAATAATACTAAGCTTCAAGAGCTCTTCTATTCTGGTGCACAGCAGCTGGGAAAGAAAGCTTAGTTTCTTCCCCCGACCCACTAAACCTTCTATTCTAAGAGCTACCCTC
Source organism: Equus asinus (assembly GCF_041296235.1). Classification (NCBI taxonomy): domain Eukaryota; kingdom Metazoa; phylum Chordata; class Mammalia; order Perissodactyla; family Equidae; genus Equus; species Equus asinus. The sequence goes on from NC_091790.1 coordinate 177,917,539, forward strand.
ATTCCAGCTGTGAGCTCTCCGAGGTCAGGAATTTCATTCAGGGTGACAACCTTTGGTCCCTTGTCCCAAGTCCAGCACATAGTGGGGACTCAGTAAATGTCTATCATGCTGAAATAAATTGCAAGAAACTTTACACATGCAGAGAAGATGAGAAGTGAGTTTGCAAATTGCAGAAACAAATTGCCAAGAAGGCAAAGAGGAAAGAACAAGCACAAGCTTTGCTGGGAGTGGTGAGGAGACCACAGCAAATGGAACAGAAATTGTGTACTGGGAAACAGCGCAGAAGGAGAGAGCAGAGGACAAGCAGCACAGCCATGGTGAAAGGGCCTTGGTTTTGGGTGAGAGAGTTTGGACTTTCTTAGGCAGGGATTGCAGGTTCATGTCTCTAAAGCTGTGATTAGGCTCCTTCACCTTGCCATTGAGCAGATAGGTGGCAGGCTGCATGATGTTCATCAAAACTCCCATGGGACTCCAGCTAAACTTGTATCGCAAAGGATTGTCCGAATGCTCAGGGGCTGGAAGCCCCCCACAGTAGGAAACGTAAGATTCAATCTGAAATTAAAGAATCAATAAATTAGCGAGAATTAACAATAAATTAGGGAGAATAACTTATCTAAATAATTAATTGAGTACATTGACACAAGTGAAGGAAACTTGCTACAGTTTTTCCTTTCTTAAAGTTACTAAGGCTTTCAAAAATACATCCTTAATGCCAAATACATCCTTGATCAGTCACAGTCATATTTGATATATATGCATTTTCTAAAAGCCCTCTAGAGATTGTGACTAACATTAGTTAAAAATCCAACTATTAGTTCAATTCTGCTTGGTCAATTCCTCTTGAGTTTGGTATTCAAATTACATATTTGATTATAATTTGATTATATATTATAATATATAATTATAATTCATTAGTGTTAATTAATTAATAATTATAATTAGTTTATTCTATATTTGATTATATATACTACATATATATAACCTGAAACATTTAATTTGATTCATCACACTTTCATATCCAACATTTCCTTCTCATATGTAAAAGATACTTCATTGCCAACAGATTAACGATATTCCAAAGAATTTTTCCCACTTTTAAAAGTCAAACCTTATCTCTAAGGCAGTCTAAATTCTTTTATTAAAGAATATTATATTATGGTAGCATCTATTTCTCTAAAAATTTAGTGTTAAGACTTGGACATTGTTTTACCATACAAATATTTCCACTGTTACAAAATTTTACTTGAAATTTCCTGCCAAAAGTAGGGGTTAGAATATAGCAGCTTCTTTAACCAAAATTACAGAAAGATTATTTCTGTACACAAAAGTCTAGACCTTTTAATATTTCCCTAAATGGACTTTTGGATGTAAATTGGGCTCACCGTGGCTCCCACTTCTTTGGCCTTATCTATTGTCTCCATTGCCAACATATGATCAAGACCAGGGTCCAATCCCAATTCGCCAATGACTGTGATGCCAGCATCTGACACACTACAATAGGCGGAAAGAGGAGGAAGGAAAAGCTGGATATAAAATAAAAATAATGCCATGGTGCTACTTTGTTGAAAATGACTGACACTTACCTCTTTTCTAACTCTTTGAGTGCTGGTGTTATGTAGCTTGCAGTGATCATGTTAACTTTGTTTGTGATACATGCGTTGGCCACAAGAGGATGCAAGACATAAGGCAACAAGCTTAAAAACAGAAGAAGAAATTAATCAGAGATCTTCTTTCCCAAGCCTACCTTGCAACGTAGCTTGAATTGCGTGAAACTCTGTCCTAAGGCATCAGTCTGATTATATTCTCTCAGAAATGATCAATGACTCTGCGGACTGTAGGATAAATTCATCCAGTTATCACACTTAAAACTCTCCATGATATGACTTTCACCTAACCTTTCCATTTTTCTCCCCCGATCTCCTTCATAAATCATCTATGGGAACCAAAGAAGCTATTGTAATTCTCCACTCACAGCCTTTACTTTTCCAGCTCTTGGAAGGCTCCTTCCACCCATCCACCCCCATTCAGGTCATAATCTCCTTTAAGAAATGTCTGAAAAGGTACCTCCTCCAAGAAGCTTTCCCAGATTCCCCCAAAGCCTCTTTCCTAGGCATGCATCCAGCTACTTCTTCCTAAAATTTAATGGAATGTATTCCATTCATCCTTACATGTCTATGATTTTCTGTCTTGGGTCCTCTACTACAAGATAAAGTTGTTATTCTTTTTACCTCCATATCTCTCAAATGGCTATCAGGAGGGGGTTAAACTAAGCCAAGGTGGCTCATGTGTTACACTAAACAGTAGTTTAGGAAGGGCCAGGGGAGGAAATAGGCTTTAATGGCATTGATTGGTGTAAAGCTATGAAAATGGCTAAAAGTCTATAGGTGAGCAAAAAAATGAAGCTGTATTCAAGATTCAAGTTTGATTGGGTGTTCTAAAAATTCGGCTTGTTGTCTTAATTTGGTGCTGAGACTACAATCACAAAACATGAATTTCCATAAATGCTGATATAAATGACCATAATTATATTCTATCCAAGAAATAACAAAACACCCTGTCAATTGCATAACAATATTTAAGTTCTACAAGCGTATTGCCTATTTGGTAAAGCAATGTACAAAGTACCAACGAAAATATAAATACAAACTTATAAACATTATCATACTATATCACCATACTTGTCAAATTCATCCTGTGTACTTCATATTTTCTCTATTTCACATAAAACAAAACAATAAAACCACCTCTCAGGCACTTAATCCTCCTCAGGTCAATAGAATGGACTATTACTACTCAGAATTGTTATCATGTGGAATAAAATTATGTACACATTTTGTCAGTATCAATATGAAAGCCATTGATTTTTGTTTTTTGGGTTTTGTGTGTGTGTGTGTGAGGAAGATTGGCCCTGAGCTAACATCTGTTACCAATCTTCCCCTTTTTGCTTGAAGAAGATCATTGCTGAGATAACATCTGTGCCAACTTTCCTCTATTTTATGTGGGATGCTGCCACAGCATGGCCTGATGAGCGGTGCTAGGTCCACACCCAGGATTTGAACCTTCAAACCCCACGGCGCTGAAGTGGAGCACACAAACTTAACCACTATGCCACCAGGCTGGCCTCTTTTTTGTTGTTTTTTTTTTTTTAATAAAAAAGAATTATTACTAAATATGGTAGCCCTTTAACAGCCAACAAACAAAATGCTTTCAAAACTCTTTGTTGGAAAAGTGTTACTAGAGAATATATAATGACATTATCTTAAAGGGTAAGTGAGGATCTTTTGTCACATTTCCAACATTGAAACCTTGCCTGATAAAATTTCACCAAGACCTAATATTTTTAAACTTTAGCATTATCTGCACTAACCTAATAACATGTTGAGAACTAGAAGGGTAGGACTTTGATGGTGCCTTGTTTAGAAAGAGATTAGAGTTCACAATTCACTGTATATGTGATACAGTAACTACTCAAGGGGACATAACTCGAATTATTTGAGCAGACTCCAACCCAATTAATCCAAATAATTGGAAATGCCACTTGTGAAAACAGAGACAAAATACAAATGGAATTTTTAAAAGTAACTTATCAAATTTGATTACTACTTTGCATTAAATCATTAAAAACTAAAATTGAAAAATAAAAATCATAAGGGTTTGACAGATCATTATAAAATATTTTGTGAAACGTATTTTTTACTCATTTTATTTTGCTAGTCCGTATCACTGTGATTACATCAAAACATTCTTTCTCTAACTTAAAAAATAAAAAATTACTTAAGAAATAGTACAGGCTAACAATCTTTAACAGCATACCCACTACTCAGCAACAAAACTCAACTAACTGAGGAAAATTAAATACAAAACAGATTTTTCTATTGTTAAATCTTATTGACGGCCATCAGTTTGCTAAATTTTAAAATTTGAACATACTAATAGATTGTTTACTTTGCCCATTATCTTGTCATATCATAATTCAGATTTAGTTCCAAATATGTCTCATAATGTTATTTTTTCTTTTTTTTTAAATCAAGAAACAATGTTATACTTAGTTACCCATGTGTGGCAAAATAAATTCTCTTTGTTTTACTCAGAAGGCTAGAACATTAAATTTTGAATCAGGACTTATTTTCATAATCATATCACTGACAGACAAGGTCTACTGGTCATTAGTAAATTTTTGCTGAATAAAAATTAATATACATTAAATTTGTATAAATTGAATAACATTTTAAGTGCCCAAAGTGAGCTCACATTTAAATATATCAAGAGAGAGCACAAAAGTTCTCACTTAGAATTACCTTTCATTGTAGCTGTTTTCCAAGGCTGTTTTTTTAAAGAAGGACATCACAGAACTTCCTCCAAAGATATCACTTGAATCTGATCTAACTATGAAAGTGACCTAACTCTGAATGAGCAGGTAACTTTCTTCCTTCTATCTTGGAAAAATTATATTCTGAGAATAAATAGCTATTCTTAACATTTTGGTATTTTCAAAACCAAGTTCAATTATAGAGTGAACCTCATGTAGCTCTATATCTAGAAGTTAGATATGCATTTTTATTATAGTAATAAACACTGTATTTCAAGATCTGTTCCTATGATAAGACTTAAGATGGTCATAAAGCTAGAGAAGCTACATTTTCATTTAAGCTGCATAAGTCTAAAGGATAAAATAGCCACCAAAATGTATGAAACATGAATACCTCATGATCTAGCAATTCCACTTCTAGGTGGATAACCAACAGAAATGTGTATATATGGTAACCAAAAGACAAATACTAACATGTTCACAGCAGCACAATTCATAATAGCCAAATTTCAGAAACAACCTAAACATCCAAAACCGTCAAATGGATAATAATGAGATATTCACACGATGGAATATTACACATCAGTGAGAATGAATAAACTGCAATTATAGAAAACAACACAAGCAGCTCTCATAATCACAATAGTGAATGAAGGAAGACAGCCACAAATGAGAACATACTGAATGATTCCAATTGTACACAGTTGCAAACAAGCAAAAACTAATTTATTTGTTAGACGCCAGGATAGTGCCCACTCTTGTGGAATAGGACTAGAAATGGAAGGGCTTCAGGGGTACTATTATATTCTGTTTCTGGACGTAGATGATGGTTACATGGTGTGTTCACTTTGTGAAAATTCATTGAGCTATACGTTTACGATTTATGTACTTTTCTGGATGCACACTTCAATTAAAAAGTGTACTTAAAGAGAAAAGAGACGAGAAAAGGAGAAAGAGGAAACACAGAAAGAGAAATAGCAACAATAAGAACTAAGCATATGGCAGTCATTTCTCACTAGATACTAACCTGATGACAAGATCCTGTGTTGCCACCAAGGAGCCCAACTTCTCTTCTTGTTTACCAATGTCCACGCTAACAGGATTAATATTATATTTCTTTCCTAACTGTTCAATTTGATTCTTCATGTCAGAGCCTATTTCAAGAATAAAAAAGTCTAATTTTTAGATTTCCTTCACTAGTCAGGGAGTAAAACACATTTTAATATCTCCAAAGATAATTTTTCAAAGTTTAAAAACAAAATAGTCATATAAAATTCACAGAGTAAACATGCTTTAAAATCAATTTTTCTTCTTCTTCTTCTTTAAAAATTAGGCTTTGCTTACCTACTGTTATTTCTATGTTGTCATCTCTTGACAGGTATTCCAGTACAGGCTCAGATATGTAACCAGTTCCAAGAACCAAGACCTTTTTCTTGGTGCCTGAGAGTGTCTGAGTACGCTCCCTATAAATAAAAAGGGGGGAGGGGGAGAAAAATTTAACAAAAAAATTTTGAATAACAAAATCTTATCCCCAAACCAGATTAAAACTTAGACTATGAGGCAATAATTTTTCCCACATTTCTTCCAATAAGAACCTCAACAGGAGCTCCCTATACCAACATTTTTCATTAACTATTTTGGATTTTGTATGATGAACAACAGACCGTGACATTGCTGAGGTGTGCGTCCATAGACTGTCCTGAATTTCCGATACCACCAGTGAGGTGCAGATGCTCGACCACTGCCTGGCTTACTCACGATCGAGCAGCTTGGTCGCACACTTTATCCCTCCAGGGGACGTGATTCAAAACCACGCTAGAGGCTTTACATCAAAAAACCTTATTTACTCCTCACAACAATCTGAGAAAACAATAACTTGAGGAGGAGATTATTTTTATCCATATTAGACATTATTTTGTCATTTATCTTTAGGGCCACTTGAAAACAGTTAAAACCATAATTTTGAAATGACAAATGCCATGGGTTAAACATAGAAATCTAAGACAAGTTACTAGGCAGGATTTTAATTCTTAAACAGTTTATTCTGTTGGAATCTGTACCCCTGACAGACAACTCATTGTCTTTCCTACAAACTATGACTTCCAAGACAGTGATTAAGTCTTATCCACCTTTGTAAACCCATTAACGCTCAGAACATTTCGTCTTAAATATGGAAGATACTCGTTAAAACTTTCAAATCAAATTCTCAAATATCAATGGAAAACCATGGAAATGGTCTGGTGCCAGGGGCTTATGCAGCAGGCTCTGTTGTTGGAATCTTTTAGGCCAGGATGTCTCTCAAGTTTTACCTTTTTCATTAATTATAAGTGAATAGAAATAAATATAGGGGGGTGGGGATGGGCAAAATGGTACAAACTTGTAGTTATAATAAGTAAGTCATGGGAATGTAATATACAGCATGGTAACTATAGTTAATAATATTGTATTGCATATTTGCAAGTTTCTAACAGAGTAAATCTTAAAAGTACTCATCACAAGAAAAAAAAATTCTAACTATGTATGGTGACAGATGTTAACTAGTCTTATTGTGGTGATCATTTCACAATATATACAAACATCAAATCATTATGTTGTACATCTGAAACTAATATAATGCTATATGTCAATTATAGCTCAATAAAAAAAGTTGTAATAATAAATAAATAAACACAAATATAAAATGTTCCTGCCTCTCTTCACCCCCAACACATTCATATTACTGATGAAGTGAGGTCTCCTTTAACTACCATCCCCATCCCATTTCACCTCCCAGAAAGAACCATTATTATTTGGTTATTGTATGTCCTTTCTAACAACACTTTTTGTAGTATGTGTAATTAAAAAATATTATTTTGATGTCCAAATATAAAATGTTCACAATATACTTTTGAAAACTTGTTCATAGATTCTAATGCTGTCCATCTCATCAGCAGCCCCAAACTCCACACTCCAGGCTCCAGGTTAATAATCACTGTGTTAAGTGATGAAGAGAACATAAGAATAAGGCAGGGTTCAAGATAGATTAAATTGCCTTTCAAAATGCAGTCTTCACTGTCAGTCTCTTGGCACAAGATTCCACCCGGGAAGGAGGGCAGAAAGTCCTGGCAATTGGAGCCAAGTAGACCTGCTGCTACATGAAATATGATGTATAAGGGGGAGATATCATCGTGACTGGCCACATTAGACACATCATTAGGATTAGTTTATAAGAGATCATCAGATGATGAAAATCAAAAGACACAGAGAGGGGGCCAGCCTGGTGGCACAGTGGTTAAGTTCACATGTTCTGCTTTGGCAGCCCAGGGTTCGTTGGTTCAGATCCTGGGCGCAGACCTACGCACTCTTATCAAGCCATGCTGTGGTAGGCGTCCCACGTATAAGATAGAGGAAGATGGGCATGGATGTTAGCTCAGGGCTAGTCTTCCTCAGCAAAAAAGAGGAGGATTGGCAGCAGATGTTAGTTCAGAGCTAATCTTCCTCAAAAAATTTTTTAAAATTAAAAATTAAAGGAAAAAGAAAGAAATCTATGAAAAATAAACACACATGAAGTTTCCTCTGTAAGTGACTCTCCGATGGGTTTATAGAGCTAGCTGCTTTTTCAAAAAACAAATTATACACTCATGGTATTATCTTATGCCAGAATATTTCATTAGTTCATTGACACATAAAAAGTAAATATAAGCAAACTAACACATATGCAAAAAGCATAACAGTATACTTGATCTGACCAGATCGTGTATTTACTTCTTGTAGGCAGAAAAACTGAGAAAAAAGGATAAGGCAGTTTTGTGGTTTGTTTTTAATTTTCTCACTCTGGTTTCTCCAGAGAATTCCACGCCTGAGTTATTTTGTTAAATGTGCAGAGACCACTGGAGGAGATATAAACACAGATCCAGTACAATCAGCTGAAGGGGACCAGAACATTCCAAAGAGATGTCAATGTTTTCAAACTTTGAGTAGTAAAATCAACAAAGGAAACAAAGGCCTTAGCTAAGTTCCTTTCTAAGAAAACTATTCTCCAGAGTAGTTTTGCCACATTACTTTTTGGCACCTTCCTCCTCGTAAGACTCTCCAGGGAAAACTGACCTCTACCATTTTCTTTCCTCATTTCTTTTCTTAATTTCTAACCAAGAGCCCATTTCCCTAAACATTATATTAAACAAAAGAGAGTCCAAGAAAAACCAGACTGAAAGCACCACAGAAAGGGTTCATGTGCTCATTTTCCTTTGAGAAAATAACTGAGGCACGACAGTATGCAAAATGCTAGAGGAAGAACAAGGGTTTCCCCAAAGGACAAAAGGATGCTACAATATCATTCAGGGAAGAAGAATTCACACTGGTTTCAGCCAGTCACTTAGTTTGAATTTCCTATATTTACCGACATTTTCAAAATTTACATATTGAATAAACCTAACATCACAAATTCACACGGAAGCATTAAAAAATACTCATGAGATCCAAGATAAGAATAATTGCATAAAACAAGAGGATTTGAACAATGCTTACCTGCTCTCTCGGAGTTTCTGGATATATTTATACTTATCAGGCAATGTACCATTGGATGTAATCACTGCCTAAATGTATATGACACAAGACATCTCTTTAGTATCCACATTTTAGTCCCAAAAACATAGGCTTGTGACTGATAGAGAAGAGACAGAGTGACAGAGAGAGAAGGACAGAGAGAGACAAAGAGGAAGAGAAAGAGGAGAGAGAGGATGATGGTGGAAAAAATACACTCATGGAAAGAAATTCTTTTCATAACTTACATCTCGCACCACAGGAGAAAAATTCTGACTTTCAAGAGGTTGTGTTGCGTCTGACAATATCTGAAACGAAAATAAGATTGGTAAGAGATCAATGACATTGCAAAGAAGGCTTCTTCATGTTTGTATCCATATTAAAATATTAGTCAAAAGAAAAAAAGAATTTAGACTACAATTATCTGAAGATCACTGAATAGAAATAATCGGTAAGAGAAGTCAGTCTTCCACAAGCAGTGAATTCTGCCCCAAAGAGCAGGTCATTTTAGCACAACTTCCAGTTTTAAAACTAGAATGTGATTACAATCACCTTTGCTTGCTGGAAACACAAAACAGCTTATCCTTGCCCACCAGCGAGATGTGTCATACTGAGCATGCTGGCAAATATCACAAGCTTTACAGTCGCTCCTCCCTCAGAGGGTCTCTATCTCACTGCAAAGTTCAGGTTGCTCTATTAGAAGTCGAGAATGAGTCTTCCAGACAGCAGGGCCACCAACCCTGCAATAGGGAGTTCTCCTCAGATGAATATTAGTTCTACATATAGGCACATTAGCATTTCAAAGTCCGCAAGGAAAATGACTTGAGCAAGTAGACCTCAAGAAGTCATCCACACTCTTCCCATTATCTCGCAAGAATGTCAGATGGTCAACCACAAAAGCCACATCTCCCATATTAACATCCTTCTAGTCCTCCTCTTTTCTTCCAAGGTATCCAACTCTTGAATAGACTGCCAAGGGATAAAGGTCATGAGTCAGCATGGTTGCTTCTGTTGGTCAAGCCCTTAGGGAGACAATCCTTCCTCCCCAATCATAGGCTAAGGTCCAGGACACTCACCCAACTAAGAAAGAGCAAAATGTACCTAGCAGATGCTGGCAGGATAGTATTTATTTACTTGTTAAAATAAATATAAAACTAGTTTTGTGTATCTAAAACACAAGCCATCTAGACTATGTATTCCCAGATATCTATTCAGGTAAGTATACCTATAAAACAGGGTATACTTTGGGGACCCCATGGAACTGACACACCAAGGGTCCTCCCACTGCTTCTTTTTCCCAGGCACCTTTGGAGTATCCCCTTCTCAATCAAACTTCTCCACCTCCCCACCACCCTACAGGCCAGGAGCCACGAGTAGACAATAAAATGAGGATCAAATTTCACTCGGCATATGATTAAACCACCAAACTCTTGTGTGTCTTTTCACTCTCTCTGCTCTTTATGTCAATTCTACAGCTTTATTTAGGCCTTACAAGAACCATGGGAACTACCTCCCACCTTTCTTCCTTCCATTTATCTCCAATCTAAAACACAAATCTGATTATTTCTCCTGTGCCTATTTAAAATAATGCAGTAGCTTTCCATGACCTTTATGATAAAACCTCTAGCTCCCTATGTGACCTACAAGGCCCTCTACAGTCTGGTTCTGCCTCTGCAACCTTGGCTTGCCCTTTTGCCTCATACCCAACACTTGAGTCCTAGAAACAGCTCAGAGCTGCTTAGTTGCAGCATGCTTTCCCATGCCTCTGTGCTAACCCATGTAGATGCCTCACGTGCTATTCCTCTACCTGGACCTCTCTTTTTGTCCTCCAAGATGCAGCTGAAGAATTGCCTCCTCTGTGGAGCCTTTACCAAAAGCTGCCCCCAAGCACACCTTGAAAGTAGGAACTGCACTTGGCATCTCACCGTATGCCTGCTACGTTATAAAATGGTTAATATTTAATAAATATATTAGTGGATACAGGAAATAATTACTTAAAATTAAATGGATCTTTTTCCTAAGAAAACTGAATAATTGTCATGAGTCCACCTAAAGAAAGGCAAACAAAAAAGAAACGAAAAGCTGCTCAATTACTGCATTTACCTGTCTCCCTTGCTAGAATTCAACCATTACAACACTAGAAGCACAAGGGTCCTGAAGCATATGGTATGTCTTGTCACTTTCACATATAACACATTGAGAGCTCATCACTCTTTCCTAGATTAATTTCAAGCTATTTATTCCACTGTTAAGACCCTTCCCAATATGGAACCAACATAGTTACATTTTCTCCACCAGACTTGACAACTCACAGAAACCCAACGTCAGGTTAACTCCCACCTTTCCTCTCCTGTCTCCATCACATCGCATGCCTCCCACTCCCATGCAAAGGAACGAATCCTATACATCTGTCAAGAGCCAGCTCAAATGCCACCTCTTTTATAAAACCTTTCCTGATTTTACCCAACAGAACACGACCTCTCCCTCCACAACTACATTCACATCTTTCCAACAGCTGTCACATTGCACTTTATGGCAGGGTTGCACTCTTGTCTCATCCCCTTTCTGGACCTCATGCTTCTGTAGGTAGAAGCTGTGTTTTAATTCTCTTCATCCATAGCTGTGTCTTATTCCAACAGACACTCAGTAAATATCTCCTGAATTCAAATGAAACAAAACTTCTATATTGGTTCAAAATGATAGCCTGTGCCCTGCAAGCTACAGGGTCTGGATGGCCCTTAAGTCAATAAGGGGAATCTGGGGGAAAAGGACCACGCATATACTCTAAATACAGTTCCCACACAGTTAGCAGAAGAGAACATAGACAATATACTGAACTTTGGGGGGTAAGCAGATACACATATATCAAGACTATGAAATAGAGACAGTCATCAATTTTCACAAATGTCCAGTGCTTAAAGCTAAGGCTGAGATAGATGTCCCCAAAACAATCCCACCATAAAGTTTGAAGGACCATAGTCATGTAAAAAAGGAAGGAGGTGTGAGCAGTTTAGAGAAGTTGGCTTAGTCATCAGAATCTAAGCAATACCACCTCTGTCAAAACTTGGAGGAAATAACCAGAGCAGTAGTTGCGTTTCCTGCTCCTTTGGCATTGCCCTGAGGACGGGCCATGTGGTTCAAGGAGGTAAAAACATGCAGTAGGTTCACTGACTTTCTCATCTAAGGAAACATAAGTGGAACTCAGAGCAACCACAGCCTCAAGAGTGTGAGGGGGAAATGCCAGAAAGGATAGATTCAGAAAAAGTGAAGTTCCATGTAAACTCTGTTCCAAGTCTCTGGATGACCCCCCAGCTGAGCACGTGCAGGTCAGACTGTTGCAGCCCAGGTACAGATGAAAGAGCTGAACTTTTACTAGAGCTACCCTCCCACCTCAGGGGAGACAGTGTTTTCAGCTTAAGTCTAGCCAAGCTAATTGTCCACTAAAACAAAAAAACCAACACATTTCAGAGAAATGTAACATTCCAGAATCTCCACAGCATAACTACTGTATTCATATCATCCAGGAAACAATCCAAAATTATTCAACCTAAGAAAACTATGAACTGATCCATTCTTAAGGGAAAAGACAATCAATAATGTTCAACCCTATGCTGACCCAGAATTTCAGAAATATGAGGCAAAGACTGTAAAGTGGTTTTTATAACTATGCGCCATGTGATAAAGTGCACTCATGATAAATGAAAAGATAGAAATTCCCAGCAGATAAAGAGGAAAAAAAAAAAAACAAATAGAAATTTTAGAATTGAAAAGACAATATCTGAAATAAAAAATTCCCTTAAAGAGCTGAAGGAATTTATTCAATCTGCAGGGAAATGATGCCAGAGGGAAATGAATGAACGTCATCAAAAACGGTAAACAGGGGCCAGCTCCCTGGCGAGTGGTTAAGTTCATGCGCTCCGCTGCGGTGGCCCAGGGTTCGGATCCTGGCCGTGAACATGGCATCGCTTATCAGGCCACGTTGAGGCGGCATCCCACATCCCACAACTAGAAGGACGTGCAACTAAGATATACAACTGCGTACAGGGGGTGTTTGGGGAGATAAAGCAGAAAAAAAAGAAAGATTGGCAACAGTTGTTAGCCCAGGTGCCAATCTTTGGGGAAAAAAAAAAGAGGAAGATTGGCAACAGTTGTTAGCCCAGGTGCCAATCTTTAAAAAAAAAAAAAAAACGGTAAACATCCAGGTAAATTTATTACTACTTCTTTTATATATACATGCCTTTCAGCCACTTCGACATTTACAATTACAGAATGTTAGAACTGGAGGGACCAATAAGATTATATATTAAAACAGCCTGATTTTACAGGAGAAACATCTGAGGCTCAGAAAGGAAGGAGTGCCCCGCTCAAGGCCAGAATGCAGGTCGATGTCTCCAGTGACACCTGGCATTTGTACTGTCCTTCTCACGTTACTTTAATCCCTCAGCACCAATTCCAGACCCACTACAGATCCAACACTGAATAAGCAACCTTCTCAGCCTTAACTTCTCTTTGTCTTAGTTTCCAAATCAGTAAGGAGGTTAATAATGGCACCGACCTGATAGGGTTCTCATGAGCATTTAAAAATTAAATATAGAGTAAGTTGAATATAGTCTGGCACATGGTAGGTGCAATATAACATAGTGTCCAACCATGATAATGCTAGCTGCCTGCATTTTCCAAAGCCTATTATGTCTTCCTGTGGACATATTCCAGGAGGAAAAGTAAAAGGTCAAAATGAAACCACACAGGAAAGAAAGGAAGATCACAGCCTGGAAGTTTCACTTATTCATGCCCCGCTAAGTACTGTTTCATTTTAGTGTGAGAGCTCCTGAATGAAAGTAGGATGAAAAGGACAAGAGCTACTATTCATAGCTTTGGAATCATTGTCAGAGGTAGACATCATTACCAACAGAAATAAAGCAGGATGGGCATGAACATAAGATAAATACTAAAATTAGAAAGCTTATCTTTGGCAAAGAAAATGGAATTTAGATAACACAGTAGTATTTTAGTAGTCAGTCACTGATCACAACAAAAAATACATGACCTTGGCAAAGCTGTCACTCAACTAAGCATTAGTGATTAAAATCCAATGAAATTTTCCATATTTCTGATTTTTCAAATCTGTTAATCACAGCACAGTAAGAATGCTTCAATATGAACTGACTTAGCCAGCAGAAAGAATTGAATATAAAGCAAGTCTTATCTCACATGTCATGAACACTCTTACGCATTCTTATGTATGCAAAATATGCATAATGAGAGACAAATGTAATTGTAGTTAAGCATGAAGGCAGTTATATAACCATACTTCCCATGAGACAAGTAAGCAGAATATGCAAAATAAGGGTGTCAGTAAGTACTTCGGGGAAGGGTTGGCATTTCCTTTTACAACAGATTTCTTAGATACAGAAGACCAGAACATTCATAAGATGACTCCGTAGTTCTATTAAAGCCCCAGAGTTGTTGTAGATGCCACCGGTCTGCTTACCATTTCTTCAACATAAGGGTAAAGCATGTCTCCAAAGTACTCTGTGGCTTCAATTGGAAGCTCTGCCGGCAAATTGTCAATGGAACACATCAGAATTCCAGAGCCTTCAACACTAGGAGAAGCAATATGCTTTATTCAGATGTACAAAATGCTATTTGTAAGCTCTAACTTTTCCAGATGTCTACTCCATTATATTTGCTTCATAACCATCTGTAATTTTGCACCAAAGCATGTAAGAAAATAAACAGGACTTTTCAAACAAAACTTTTTCCTTCTTCAGCAACTCACCTCCCATTTGAATATAGTGTATATGGATTTAAGTGTTCAAATTTGCATGTGGTTTTTCTACCAAATTTTTTAATACATTTAAGCATATCTCTAGAAATTTACCTAGCCTTCATAAAGATGTAAAATACTGAGTATTTTAACACTAGTATATAAAGGTAAGTGAACGTATTATTATGCATCTAACAGCTTTAGCAAACTCACCTGTCATGAATAATGTGCTGGTCCGCATCATACATGCAAAAGGGATGCTCTATTGTCGTACACTCGGTCATAAACTCTATAGATCCTCCTGTGTCCGCTGAAATGTCACATATTGCCACAAGTCTGAAAATAACATCAATACTTAGCTGACAGCATGGAACTCCGAAGTCTCCAACAAGATAAAAAAATGAATAAAAATGTAAGGTGCTTAGAAAAATTTTCAAGGTGGATGCCTACTATTTCCTAGGCTCTTAGCTCTTTTTTCTACAGCTCACTGCTCAGGACACTGCATTCTTCTGGGATACACAGACTCTTCCACTGTGAGTTTCAGTCTCCACAAGGAGGAGGGAGAGGAAGAAGGAGGAGGAAGAGGAGGAGGGGGGAAGAGAGGAGAAGGAAAAGAAATAAAAGTGGGAAATCCCTTCCCTAGAGAAATTGTTGAAAACAGACTAAAGTTAACCTACTTAACCAACTCCCTCCACCCTGGTTAGTACAACATAATTTTACATGTTATTATATGGAAATCTCTAGAATTATGAACAAATGTCTCAGCTCAGCATTTGAAATCCTTTAAAGATTGACCACAATTTTCCTGCCCAATCTCCAATTACCACTAGCCTATATAAACACTATACCAGAGCTAGACTGTCCCGCTCACTGTCTTAAATTGTGTTTTGGTGGCTCCATATTTATCAAGCACCAAACCTACCACGTGAAATTCTCGTTCTCCTCACCCCTCCCTCTTAAGGCTTTGCTGAGCCCATGCTGTCTTCTAAAGTCTTGTGATATTGATTGCTTCTAGCATTCCCTTAGCATTTACTTCATGCCAGCTATGTGCCTGAGGGTAGCAACCATATCTTTTACTCTTCTCTATCCTTTAGCTTAGCAGAGTGCCAGGTAGACCGATGTTCCACAAATATTTATTGATTAATTAATTGAACATTTAATAATCATTTGAATGTATATTATATGTCAGGCAATGTACTGGTTACTTGTGACCAAGATAAATAGGATCCCTCTCCTTAAGATTAAGTTCTAGGGCCGGCCCCGTGGTTGAGTGGTTAAGTTTGCCTGCTCAGCTTCACTGGCCCAGGGTTTCACTGGTTCAGATCCTGGGGGCGGACCTAGCACCACTCATCAGGTCATGCTGAGGTGGCGTCCCACATAGCACAACTAGAAGGACCTGCAACTAGAATATACAACTATGTTCTGGGGGGTTTTGGGGAGAAGAAAAATAAAAAAAAGAGATTGGCAGCAGATGTTAGCTCAGGTGCCAATCTTTAAAAAAAATGATTAAGTTCTAGGAGGAGGGGAAAAATCATAAACACAGGAAAATGAATGATCATGATTTCAGAAAAAGAACCAGAGTAACAGACTAGAGAGAGATGGGAATGGGGAAGCAAGAGAGGACCTCACTGGGGAAGCTACTTTTGAGCTGCATGTGGAGACACAGAAGCTAAGAAAGAGTTTCAAGAAGGAGGGAAGGTTAACTGTTAAATGCTGCCAAGAGGTCAAATAAGATAAGGCAGACAACTGGTCATTAACAGGCAAGTCCTGTGATATGTGGATTCCCCATGTGTGATACCCTTACAGTGAGCCCTGCTGCTAAAAACTACCATCATTGCTGAAGTAAAGTCCCTACCTATGTGGTAATGCAGGGCAGCCTTCAACACCAGCATCTGAGAATTTGCCTGGAGCCAGGAGACTCTGAGCATCTTGGCGGGTTAGGAGACGAGGGGTGTTTTGTTCCCAGTAGATCCCATTAATTAAACAAGTTGTATATGGTGCGATCTGTAAAGCAACTTCCAAGTTCAACAAGATAGGAAACAGCATATTTCAATGCAGTGTGCTGAAAGACAGCTACCAGCAAAGTCCATGAGAAATCATTTAATGTTCCTTCTAATTGATTTCGTTATTTATCAGATCAGTGGCCATCTTTTGACGCAAAGACAATAAATACCCACCTAGATTTCAGTGTAGAATTACCCCAGGATAGAGAAATATATGAACATAAATATATTGTGTGTTCTATAATGTATTGCACAGCCTAGAAAAAGGAAAAGAAAAGAAAAAGGAATCAAGTGGCCTAGCACTCTACTTCCAGCTCCACCACCAGTGGAGTGTGACCTAAGTCATGCTACCTCAGCTTCTCTGGGCTCTGTTGTCCTTACCTGTCAGCTAGGGACAGTACGTACCCCAATTCTCAAAGGAATGCTGTAACTATTAAATCAGATAACTCTGTAAGGTCCATGGGTAAATGTGCTACATACATGCACACATGGTAACTAGGTCACTATAAGTTTTAGGATGCATCCAATCACCAACACTTCTGTGATTGGAGAAAAGAAAAAGGATGGAAATTTACTAGATTCAAAATTTTGCAGCTTGAAACTAGTTTCAGAATTTTTATTTTTCAAGCATTCTCAAGCTACAGGTGAGAGTCCTTCTCTATAACACGCTCTATATCCTATAACACTAAATCTAAAATCTAAAGATGCTAGAATCTAGAATCTAAAAATGATTTGTTGTTCAAACATACTTAAAATTATTTAAAACATTCATTTTCAAAATAAATGAATGCATTTTTGTTTTGTTTATGTTTTATTGGCTTATTTTGAGGAGGACTGTTACATGACCAAAGACTACAGAACACACAAACACATTACTCTTCTTATAAGATGGGGTCAGTGTGCCAACATCAGAAGGATTTTAATTATAAGTAACTTTTTGTCCAGTGGGGATGGGTTTGTGTTTATATAGCCACACTATTTCACCCTGGCCCTGTAATCAATGGCACGCATTTCAAGACAGTTGGCTGAGGGTGTGATTGCAATTTGTGGCCATAGAAGGAAGAAACCTATGTTGAGAGCAAACCTCATAAACACTGTGCTTTGCCAACAGTACTAACTAATCCAGGATAAATACAGAAATCAGCAATCCACGGGAAATGTTTTAGAACTACTGGGCACATGCAGACCTGAAGTAAAGACACAAACAGGCAAGCAAAGGGCATATCCACAGAAGCCACCCAAACCACTAAGCAAAGGCCACTCCAAACATCGATGAAGGCCAACAGCTCCTAAGGCTGACTCATGATACCCAGAGGGCTCACAACAAGTCAGTATGGGGAACTGAAAACCAACATCCACATTCGTAACTTCTCTCCTTGAAAATAGTCTCGCTATAGTGTATCATGAGCAACCCACTCAGAAGCTGAATACGATACTCACATCAGTACTAAAGCGGCTCATGTAGCGCTCAGGATACTTGTCATACTCTACGGGATCATATACACCATCTGTTTTCCTGACAAGATGATGATGGCGGCTTAACACCGTCCCATACACTTTTCTCAGGTCTTGCAGAGGAGAGAGAAATGAGTAAAGTGGGTGACAAACGATAAAAATTTATAGCTGTACAATATTATAACACAGAAACTGTTTAAAACAGTACAAGATACATAGTCAGCGTCCCCCTCTTACCTCCAGTTTGGCAAACTTCTTTTAATTCATGTGGTTCCACATACTCACAGGGTAGTTCATTGAAGATATCTTGGGCTCCCTGTAACAACACATGAGTAAACATCTAGAAGTCAATAGAAGAAGAGCCAACACATTTTCCTGCAAAGACTCCAATTCATTCTCCCCACAATGACGTAGATCCGCTTGTCCCGCCCTGCCACCAGGACCGTAACATGCAAGTACAGAGGAGTTTCTTGCACACAGCCTGCAAAACAGATTTACTCCAGTTTGAATGGCACACACTGGGAGGGGCTTTCATTTTTTACTTAAGTTAGAGTAAAAACAAGAGTGTTTAGAAATGAGAGTACAATAAAATATTCCTATTTGCTTTTTGCTCCATTTCAGAAGTTATTTCAAGTGGGGAAAGTAAAACATTAGATGCCCATCTCACAGTATAAAACAAATAGTGATGTCTTATTTCTAAAATATTTTACAACTGTAAGTTTCTCTGGGGGATCACAGATGTGTGCTCAAAACCACTCCACAATGAAGAAAGCATACATTCCAATCCTGAATTAAGCTTCCTAACATTTTATTGGCAAAACTCCAAGTCGTCTTGCAAAAGTTACCTTCTAGGGTCACTTTCAAACTTTTGGACATCTCAATGATGTAGGTAAAACAGATCACCCTAAGAACAGACCTTTACACCGTTAACAATGAGTTACCCCTCTAAAAAGAAAAAAGAAAAGAAAAAGCATTCAAAGCCTCTGACAGCTTGGAATCAACTAAAAGCAAAGAAAATAAGTTTGGACCATTACTGTTCTTTACTATGGGCAAAGTAGATAGGTAAGAAAAGTTTCAAAAATAGAATGCCCATTCACGAAAAAGCAGGGCTCTGAACGCCCCACAAATGCCCCCAGCCTTTGCATTAGTTTCAGAGTTTCAGACTGCTTTACAGAAAGAAGACAGGTGGAATTTACCTTCGATACATTACCAGTCCCAGTGAACACAAATGTTAAGGGCCCTATGGACTTTGGCATCAAACCCAGAGAAATTTCATAGCCAGCATCACGGACAGCTTGCACAGCCTGACTGCTGTTCCTGTAGTTATGAGCCATGCCAATGTGCTGAAAGCAAGCACATGATTCAAGTGAGTCTACCACCTGAGACATTTTTCTACTTTTGAAATGTAACACGTATTTTCAAAAAAGTAAACAAAATAAATATCTCACCATAAAAGGTGTGTGATGTCCCAAAGCAAGGAGCCTTAAACCCATTCCATGTAAAATGTTGATCATTCCTATTGCAGAATCAGACCAATAGAAAGACCATTAGTTGGGAGGAGTCGAAGCTGTTCTCTCTGCCTATTCTCCAACCTGTGGTGCTCTGAGGAAGCACAGACCACAGCATCTCAGAATTGGAAGGGGTCACAGTAGCCATCTTATGCATCCCTTCAGCTTCCTGCCATCAAAAACACCAACCCAGCTGCATCCCCGTCTATTCCCTCCACTTTCAATCCTGCTACAATGGAAAGAGTGTTTCTCTTCTTCTCTAAGGTTAATCTCTCCACCTTTGCTCCAGATCCCATTCCTTCTTGCCTCTCTAAAAACTTCACTTTTATTCCTTTCACTATCCTTCTCTATTGGGTCATCCTTACCAACATTTAAACATACTTCCATTCCTCCCATACCAAAAACAAATGAACAAACAAAAACAAAGCCATCATTGACCCTATGACCCCCATCAGCAATTTTAGTGACCTAAATAGCTAAACTCAGTGGACACTTTTCAGATCTTGACTTACTTGTCAGAGACATTTGGCAATGTGGAGCCCCTCTTTGTTGGAACACTCTCTTCCCTCAGCACCTCTGACTTGAAAATTTTCATCCCATATTTCTGTGCATGCTTCTTCCCATGCCCATTCCTTTTATGTAAGTGTCTTCTGCCCTTTCCTCATATGTTAATCAGCCTCAGAATTCTCTCCCAGGCCCTATTCTCTTCAATCTCTTCATTTTCTTCCTTAGCTAATGTCACCAAGTCCTAAATTTCAAGTACTTTCTGTATGCTGCTGACCCCAGGTCTGTATCTCTAACACAGATATTTTATTTCAAGCCCTAACCAACCCCACCTTATAGAGTTCTCAATCTGGATGTCTTGCAAATAGCAAAAACTCAGCATGCCTGTAGCAAAGACCTCAGCACCCCTCTCCTTTTTTATAGAACAGAACTTTCCTTCTTCATAACCCTATCAAATTTTCTTTGCTTTTTATTCTGAAGTCAACTTTTAAAGGAATAATTTATGTACAATAAAATGCTCCAATTTAAAGTGTATAGTTTGATAACTGTTAACAAATGTACACACCCATATTACTACCAACATAATCAAGATACAGAATAATCCCCCCACCCTAGTCGATCCTCCCAATCCTTGGCCCCAGGCAACTAGTGATCTTATTTCTGTCTATATAGATTAATTTCTTCTACAGTGTCATATAAGTGAAATTATAAGTATATACTCTTTTTTTGTGTGTCTGCTTTCACTCAGCATAATGTTTTTGAGATTCATATATACTTTGTGAGTATCAGCAGTTTGCTTCTTTTTATTGTTGAGAAGTTTTCCATTTTATGAATATGCCAGAATTTATTTATCCATTCCTCTGCTGATGGACATTTGGATTGTTCCCAGGCTGTTAGGAATGAAGCTACTATAAATAAGTCTTTACAAGAAAATAATTCATTCTCCTTGATAAATTATCAGTGGAATTTACTTTGTACATTGATATTCACGTTTCTTATTTCTTCTTGAGTTGGTTTTGGTAATTTGTGCCTTTCAAGGATTTGTCTATTTCATCAGCATTGTCAAATATATTGGTCTACTGACAATATTCCCTTATCCTTTTAATGTTTGTAAGACATATAGTGATGACCCCTCTCATATTCTTAATATTGGTAAATAGTGGCTTCTCTTTTTTTAATCAGTCTAATCGGAGATTTATCAATTTAATTGATTTTTTTAAAAGAATCAGCTTTTGATTTAATTGATTTTCTCTATTTTTTTTCCTGTTTGATTTGATTTTTCTCTCTTATCTTTTTTATTTCCTTCCTTCTATTTGCTTGCTTTGAGCTTAATTTCTTCTTCATTTGCTAGCCTCTTAAGATGGAAGTTTAGATCACTAATTTGAGAACTTCTTTTTTTTTTTTTTTTTTTAGATTTTATTTTTTTCCTTTTTCTCCCCAAAGCCCCCCAGTACATAGTTGTGTATTCTTCGTTGTGGGTTCCTCTAGTTGTGGCATGTGGGACGCTGCCTCAGCGTGGTCCGATGAGCAGTGCCATGTCCGCGCCCAGGATTCGAACTAACGAAACACTGGGCCGCCTGCAGCGAAGCGCGCGAACTTAACCACTCGGCCACGGGGCCAGCCCCAAGAACTTACTTCTTTTTTAATAAAAGCATTAAATGCTATAAGTTTCTTCTAAGCACCACTTTATTTGCATCCCACAAATTTTGGTGTGCTGTGTTTTAAATTTTCATTCAATTCAAAATATTTTCTAATTTTTCCTGTGATTTCTTCTTGACTCACGGGTTATTCAAAACTACGTTATCTTCCAAATATTTGGAAATTTTCTATAAATCTTTCTATTATAATTTTAAAGTCAATTTATTATACGCAGAGCACAAACTCTATGATTCCAAACCTTTTAAATTTATTAAGAATTGTTCTGGGGCCAGCCCCGTGGCCGAGTGGTTAAGTTCCCTGCTCCGCTTCAGCGCCCAGGGTTCACCAGTTGGGGTCCTGGGTGGGGACATAGCACCGTTCATCAAAACATGATAAGGCGGCATCCCACATGGCAGAATTAGAAGAACCTACAACTAGGATGTACAACTGTGTACTGGGGAGCTTCGGAAGAAAAGAAAAATGGAAGATTGGCAACAGATGTTGACTCAGGGCCAATCTTCAAAAACAAAAAAAGATGCTTTAAAAAAAAAAGAAAGGTTGTTCTGTGACCCAGAATATGGAGCATCTGGGTGAATGTTCCACGTGACTTGAAAAGACTGTGTATCCTGCAGTTGTTGAGCGGAGTTTTCAATAACCGCCAGGTGTGTCACAGTGAGTGCTAATGTTTTAGTGCCCTACATCCCTACAAATTTTCTATTTGTTCTGACAATTACAGACCATCAAGTGGTCTAATCCAATACAGAGTTATAACGTATGGTGGTGTTTCTCAACTACAGAAGGTTCAAAGTAACATTGCGAGAAAAATCAAGTGGCGCTTTCCCCTAAACTCCAGCTCTTATTCTTTCTACGCTGCTCCTCTGTTGGTTCCTGTCCTGTACCTTTTTCCTCCCTTTTTCCCCCTCCTGCTCCCCAATGACTCACTGCCAAACTGACCTCTCCTTCTAGTCTTCCAAACAGAACTACCCAAGAAGCCAGGGCCTGTCCATAGTTGTTACCCTCCTCCCTGCTCTCTTTCATTTTTAATATTTGTAATAAATACATTTTAATGATTTACCTTCTTATTCTATTCCTCTGATATTCATCACCCTTAGTCACATCTCCATGTTTATTTTTATTGGTGGAAATGAACACTCCCAATCCATTGCAACAGAAAAGAGAGGAAAAACGAAAAAAACAACTATTGACTCCCCAGGCAAATTTAGAAAGTGGGTGACGTCAAAGCCCAGGCATACCTACCTGCCACACCTGCCCACTGTCCAAACGCCACTACCCGAAGTCCTCTATGATCCACCATTTTCTCATAATCAATAAGTCGGATTTCCTGAAGAAAGGATAAACAATTTCTCAACCAGACCCATCAACATTAATTTCAGTGAGGAAAGCACATATATGAGCAAGTCTTGACTTGCTAACATAAGTTACCATTAGGTGCAACATGAAATATTTAGAAAATGCTGGGTCACAACCCAATGATAGGTTTGTATTACAGGTGAAAGAATGGTCCTAGCAGGGTGCTAAACACCCCTTGATGGTAGTCAACAAAACAATAAAGGCATGATTTTCTTTAACTTTTAGTCCAGCACCATCTACAAATATATCTACGGCTCACTCATCTTTTCTTTTAGTCTCAAAGAAAACAAGTCCCTCCTGAGACTAATCCTATGAGCTAGAGCCCAGCTCTTTTCCATGTCCTCTGAGACCACTCTTCTTGAACTTTTTCTCTTTCCTGCATCATCTCTTTTTCCATTGCTTCTTCCCCTCCATTCCAAATACACCCAGATCTCTTCCACCTTAAAAATAATAACAACCCTCCCTCTCAAGTCCATACACAAACCTATATCTCATTCTCTTTCTCTCCTTCCCTCCCTCTCTCTCGCTCTCTTTCCCTCTCTGACTCTCTCTCTCCTCTTTTTTTTCTCTCTCCATCCTTTCACAAGTAAGCTTCATTTAAAAAGTAGCACATGATGCATCCTTTTCACCTCCTCACCTTCACTAAAACCACATTCTTCCACTTTTCTTGAAAATCTTCCCTCTCTCAGCAATGTCTTATGAACTCATGCTTAAAAGGTATTGACACATTGGCATTACAGAATATTTTAAACATTTTATTTCCTCAAAGATCATATGATTTCTACCATGTGCATGAATTTAATAATGTTTAATATTCATGCAACTCCAAGTAATTGGTTACAAAATGCTGCCAAAAAGCAGCCCTGCTGGGTCCGTTTTTATTAATTTGCTTGTAATGAACAAAAGTTCATATAATAAAAAAATGTTTCTAAAGTACTTTTTAAGGAGTTTATCTGCTTAAGGTGAAAACATTCTTCTTATAATATTATTTCTATTAATTACTTTCTGAATTTGTTCTTTAGAAATACTGCAAATTAACTACAGCCCAGCTCTCGCATACATGAAATTAGTAGGCATGATTCTATATGTCTATATAAAATACATTTGCCTTCATTGCTTCTACGTTTGTGAACTCTCCTTTCCTGTGCTCTATTCTCAGATTCTAGTCGAGTTTCCAATGTTCTAGCATCCTTACGCCAGGTCTTGGACCTCGGACTTCTCTATCCACACCCACTCCCTACTCTCATCCAGTCTCATGGCTTTAGATTCCATCAAGTCTCTGACAACTACAAAATGTGTCAGGAGGAACTGCCCTCCTGAGCTACAAATTCATATCCAATGGTCCACTCAGCATCTGCCTTTAAATGTCTAATGGACAAATTAAACTCGACTCTTGATCCTCCCATCCAAGCCTGCTCTTCTTGCGGTAGCATCATCTTAATCTATGGCAACTCCTTTAAGTTGCTCAGGTCAAAATCTTGAAATTATCTCTGACTCCTCTTTCTCTCAGATTTCGCATTCATTTCATCAGTGAATCCTGTAGGATCACACCTCTAAAATACACCCAAGCTTTGTCCACGCATCGCAACCTCCATTACCACCACCCTCATGCAAGCCACCATCACTTGTAGCCTAGAGTCCACACTAGCCTAGATTAACAATCTTATCAATTTTGTTACCCTTCTTCCACCTCCCACTATTATCCACACAGCAGGCAAAACAAGCATTTTAGAACATGAGCTACTCTAACCCTCCACTCAAAAAGACCCTCAGGCATTTTCACTATTATTCTCTCTGTTTGGAAGACTCTTCCCAGATGGATATGACTTGATCCTCCATGTCCTTCAAATCTTTGCTGAATGCCAACTTCACAATGAGGCTCCCTCGATCATCCTATTTAAACTAGCATTGTCACCTCCCCAGTGTGCAGCACTCCTTTTCTCCTTCTGCATCATATTTATCTCCATTACACACATCACCAAATAACACGGGAGATGTCTTATTTATTTATCATCTGTCTACTCCCACCAGAAGGTAAGTTCTGTGAAAACAGGGATATTTTATTGTCATTGCAGTAAAAGTGGCAGACACATTGTAGGCACTTGGCAAATATTTGTTGACTGAATACTCTGTATTTTAAACAGCTAATAGTTTTCCCATAGTATTTACATCTCAAAAAATTCTTTTTTCCTTTTTGAATGCTAATAATGTAAAAATAGTCTTCAGTCCAGGTCTGTCACTACAGAGCTGTGCAACCTCAGGGAAGTCACTTCACTTCTCTGAGCTCTAAAAGAAAAATTAGGGTGGTGGATTACATGATCTGTGATGTTCTTTTCAGCTCTAAAATTCTACGTGGTAATATCTGACCAACAGGCCTTATAAATTGGTAATCATTTGTGGGAAACACTTCTATCATTGTTTGCATTTCAGAATACAAAAGGAATGACATATGTTTGGTTCCTCTTATTACAAACTCCAAACTTGCTCCACAGAGGAGCCCTAAGAGCAGCAGAACTATGCAAGCACTAACTCACAGGTCCCCTTTCTCATTCCAGCGGATAACATGGTATATTTCTTAGGTGCCGAAAGAGAACTAAAACTCCATTTGACAGTTAAAAGTAAAAAAATATTACGTTTCTCTGTTAACATTTATGACCATTGGTCACTAATTACCTGTTTTAGGATCTCATCCAATAAGCTCATATTGGCCTCCTGAGCCTTTATTGTGTGCGAGAAGAAAGCATAAGTCTTCTTGGACATTAATTTTTCCTCTGGGGGTCTTTTCACTCCCAAAATTAGACAAGCCTCAGAAATATCCTCCTGAAGAATGCCACCAGCTTTGACATAATCCTGGGAATGTAAATTTGGTTAAAAGTTATTCCACTAATTTGTTGCATTCTATTTTCTTTAATAAATAAGGGTAACAATTAAAGGCACCACCTTTTGAAAGAATAAACTCTGTAAGGACCAGAACAAATAATAGAACAACTATTTTTAATATTTTTACTTGCTAGGTAAAGCTAAATCTATCGTGTTTGACATGTATAGTAAAACAAATTAGAAAATTCAGCACATACTTATATTTAAGAACAGTTTATAGTTTGATCAAAACCACTAGCACACATGATTTAAATATATTTGTGAAATGTATATTTTATACCAACAATGCACTGAAACATTAAACACTAAATAGTGACATTATGCCACTATATTTTTAGAAGAAAGAGATGTCTGTAATATTTTTCTTCTTCTTTTGGTTTAATTAGTGTTTATTATTGCCCTACTCTGTACAATGGACTGTGTTCAAGATGAGATGATAAGATACAAAGAAAAACAAACAAGATCCTTCCTGTAAAGGAGCTCATGAAATATAGTAAAACGAAATCAGGAACACAATAAATGAGGCTGAATTCAAAGAACATACGATCAGCAGAATCTAAGTGATATATTAGTTTAATGGATAGTGGGATAATTGCCAGGTGAAATGAAAATATGGAAATTTAAATTAATCTGAAAGGCTGGGTAGAATGTGGAGATATGTAGAGGGGAAACACAAGGTGGCAATATCAGTAAGAGGTACTGAAGGAATATATACAAATATGGAGGCAGGAAAGTAAGATGTTTAGGGTATGATGGGTAAATCAATCTGGAAAATAGACTGAACATTATCATGGGTAATATGAACGTCATTGGATAAAAATAGTAATCATCGACATTTATAAATAAGTTACTATGTGCTTTGCTAAGCTTTTTGCATGAATTATCTCATTTAATTCTCATCAAACTCCCATGATGTAGGTGCTATTTTTATCACCATTTTATCAACGGGATACCTGAGGCTTACACAGTTAACTGAGACTGCACAGCTAATACATGGAGGCAGTAAACAGTCATTTCAGATTTTTAAATCAAAGAATGGCATTATCCAGGTAGAATAAAAGAGAATCAAAGGTGGCAGTTGAATTAAATGAAGATAAATCTAGTTAGGAATCTACTTCAAAGGAAAGTATAGTAGACAGAAGAGAGAGTAAAAGAATGAACACAAGGTTCACACGTGGTTTTTTTGAAAATGGTCTATTTGCCCATTTATAGTAGACTGGTTAAATAAACCACAATAAACCATGGAGTAATTACTACACGGCCACTAAATGGAATGAAGCAGATCACTGTGAACTGACATGGAGTGATTTCCAGGATACACTGTTCACTAAACAAAGCAAAGTGCAAAAGAGTATATAGAGTATCCAACCTTCTGCATAACACTGAAGGGGAAACAAGAATACACGTGCACACACACATGCTTATTTTTGCAAAAACAAATATAGGAATGACAGATCAGAAACTAATGAAAACCATAACCTGTGGAGTGGATGGGAACAGGATGTAAGGGGTTAAGTGGAGACCAAGCCTTCTATACATTACATCTTTTTACATGGTTTTAATCTTTGAAACTTGTAAATGTTTAACTTATTTGAAAAATTAAATTAAATCACAAGATTTAAAAGCAAACATTAGAATTTAATAGAAACAAAAATAAATGAATCCAACTAAATATCATATTGACAATGAAACCACATAGAAAAAAATCATTCAAATAACTTTGAACACAGTATTGTGAATATTCTTTGTAAGATGTTTTCCAAAGGGAAAAAAAAACTTCAAAGAAATATTAAGCTCCATTTAATAGGTTTATTGTTGTAATATTAGAATTGTGATTCCAAAACTATTTTATGCATATTACAGGATAAAGCAAAAATTGTGCATTAATGTTATGAAGAATTAAGATTTTTACTTTTGGAGAAAGATGCAAACATAAAATTTTGAAGGTAAGAAAAACCTGCCATATTAAATTTCAATTGGGAATATCCTACTGACTCGTGATTAAATAATATATATGTATATGGGTGTGTGTCTGTATCTATGTATTTCTTAGCTCTGTCCACTAAATGAGCCCAAGAGCAACAATATCTCAGTAACAATAAGCACATCTAACACCAGATATCAGATCCTGGTTTCTATTTACGAAAAGAAATCAAGGCTCCCTGATGAAATGGCTAATTCTAGGAGCGGGGCAGAAAAAGCACCAGGTGAGGCTAGAACAATTTGTTGTTGCAGGAAACAAGAGAGCTCAAAGATAAATGGATTCATGTCTAAAGGACACAGGAGCCCCCTTAAAGGGACTCTCACCACCCCAAATTTGGGATAATTGGAACATTAAAAAGAATAATGGTTAATGCATTATCATACATTAAAAGAAAAAGACCTGTGCATCCATAATGGTACTCTAAACAGCAAGGGAAAAGGGAAAAACTAAGGGAAATCTCTTTTCTACAGAGAATACCAGAGAATAAACTTGGGAGGGTGATAAAATCAGAAATTCATCACTTTGTAAGCCTCTCTGTAAAAACTGATTCAGGCAAAGATTATCAATGGATCCTAACTAACATCATTAGCTGAAAGGTTGTTGAGGAACAAGAAATTCACAAGTCCTAAAACATCCCACAGATGACTCTGTAATTGCAGAGGGAGAAAGGTAGTTTTGCAATGGAGAGATCTGGTGGGAACCACACCTCAGGCAAGTGATCACACAATCCTACCCAGGTGACGACCTGATATTTTGTGTTTTTGAGGTGATACAATGGGAAGAATATATATCACTTATGTAATGTACATGTCAAAAGTGTTTAACCTGAATCTAGTCACGAGGAAACAACCAGAGTAGTTACATCCAGAAGGTCACTGGCCTGGACTCTTCAAAAAGAGTCAATGTCATTGAAATAAAAATCAAAAGAGGGGTGCTATTCTCAATTAAAAGAACTAAAGAGACATAACAATAAATGCAGTGAACTTTAAGCTTCAATTAACATAAAAGACTATAAAGGCATTTCAGACAATGGGGAATTTGAACATGGACTCTCTGAGATGATGTTACGGAATTATTAATTTCTTAGGTGTGAAAATGATTACAGTAGTTATGTAAGAAAATGATTTATTCCTAGGAGATGCACAGTGAAGCAATTAATAATAAAGTGTCGTGATGTCTGCAACCTATTTTCAAATGGTTCAAGGATGAAAAAACATATGCATACCTCTAAAATGAAAATGAGTCAAATCTATATCATAAGATTATTGTGAAGAGTAAACGGAATGTCCACTGCAAGGGGCTTCACACAGTGGCTGGCAAGGTAAACTCATGAATAAATTCTACCCAAAAAAGTCTTTCCTGGAGACAAGTCTTATAAGTCAATAAGACAGTAGTGTCATTGATTTTTGTCTCCCCTGTCCCAGAATCAGGGTGACACATGAAGGAGAGAATAACTAAAGGATACTCTCTCCTTCTAAAAGTAATCCCTCTACCCCTCAGCTGAAGAAAGCATGGAATGGGGTGAAAATAACACTTTTGGCTGAATTGTGGACTTGAGTAGGGATTCTTTCTAGAAATCTCACTGTAATTAAAGGAATATTGTCATATAATATTTAAGTGACACTAGAAAACATTTTATTTACATTCAGATGCTCCTTAATTTTCATATACAGGTTCATTTTTTTCCCACATATTTTTTAAAAATTGGCGATATTTACCTTATCATGAATGGCCCGGCGATTGGAAGGCTGAATTAAGACCTTGTATCCCAGCTGCGTGATGCCTTTGATGTGCCGGGGAGCCAGAGGTGCCCTTCTCTCCCAGGCATTCACATCCTCCCTCCTCAGGGCCATCACAGCTTTGTGGTGAAGCCCTTTGGAGAAGCAGCGCACCAGCCTGTCCAGTTGGGTCCTATGTGCCCGCAGCATCTTGAAGCCTGGTGACTGTAAAGACATCGTGAGAGAACAGGACAACAGAAGGCGGGAGGGCTCACAGATCAGTTCTGGTCTCCTAAGAAATCTGCTGTAAAATCCAACCAACTCACATGATAGCAGATGCCAGATAGAGAAGTGGGGAGGGAAAACCTGGAAATAAAGTGTTCCTTTACCCAAACAAACCCAAATTTCCACAAACCAGGTTACTTATTTCCAAAATAAAAACAAGTAAAGGGCAACTTACAGGACACTAACCAATAACTGCTAAGCGGAAATACATTTTTACATACATGTTTTACCAAACATCTATTCCACACAGAAGTTTTAAGCAAGTCAACCTACAATGCAAATACAGGAAGATAATGGATGCCAACATTGATGGCATAAAGTTTGGAATCCTTTAATTGTGCACAAGATTCTTGACAATCTAGCTCCAACCTCTTTCAAGTTTCACCTCTGACCGTTCCCTAAACTCGTGCCACTCAGACTGTTTTGCAGCCTGTTGTCCATCAGTGAACTGCCTTTTACTTGTCTGAGGTAAGATATGTACAGAAATAGAAGGTAAGCACTTAGAAACCTTTATATCACATGATCATTTTTCTAGCAATTCTTTGTTATTGAATTTTATAAAAGTATCGGTCTCGGCAGATTGGAAATTTAAGAAAACAAAACAAACATGTTCCTCCACCACAGGTGCTAGAAGTTTAAGAAGAGCAGCTCTAACTCCCCCTTCCCAACCTGAGACCCTCAGCCCCACCTTCACTGACCCTCTTGTTCCTCCAAAAGTGCTGTTCCAGGGTTTTCTCTCCTTACCACATCCTTTTGCTATTACTTTAAACCCAGAATTGTCTTCATCAGTTTTCTAACTGCTATTCCAGATTGCATAATTTCATTCTTTTATTTAATCAAGAAATGTGTACAAGAGGTTTACTATGCATGCACATACAGCAAACTTTATACAAATTGTTAAAGCATAAATACCAAACAGTATTCTTTCCCTCTTCAGATGGTTACACACATTTAGTAGTCAAATGCCATTTCAGATGATAACTTGTTGGATCATTTGGATACTAAATCTTAGTTTTCTATGTTTAAGATTGGTATCAAAATACTATAGGGATGGGGCTGGCCCAGTGGTGTGGTGGTTAAGTTCCTGCACTTAGCCCAGGGTTTGCCAGTTTGGATCCTGGGTGTGGACCCACACACCGCTCATCAAGCCATACTGTGGTAGCATCCCACATACAAAATAGAGGAAGACTGACAACAGATGTTAGCTCAGGGCCAATGATCCTTACAAAAAAAAAAAAAAATTACTGTAGGGACCAAATGATTTCACATCTTCTAGAAATTTCCAACCAATTACTGCTAACATATAGCAAATTCTTATGGAACACATTTATGTTACATCAGACTGCAAACTCTCAATCAGACCCATCTTACAGATGGGGAAGTTTTGTTCAAACACTGGAGCATACAAGTACGTTCCTGGGGGCAAACAACTCCTTGCCACCCGAGATAAAAAATGTATAGGTCAGCTTACAACACAACAGACTAAAAGAATAAAGACAACAGCAAGGAGTCCAGCTAAGAAGGCTTTAGGAGGAAGAGAGGCAGGAAGAGATGACACTGCACACCGCAAGTGAGCCGCCGATGATGACTCAGCCAAAATACCAATATTCAAGAGTTCAGTGAAAGATTGGTATACACTATCTCCAATTTGGGGTTTATTTACATAGTTTTGTTTTTAAAAGAGATGACATTAGGTCCAAACACAAGCCCAAGCCCATAGCATTTATTCTCCCCCAAGCCAAAGGAAAAGCTGCAACGTCTCATTGAACTTGAATCCCTATGTTCTTAAAGAAAACCCATTTCAAAGACAAGTGATTCATTTGAACACACTGATCAGCCCAGAAATGGACCCATCTTCCCAGCAGGGGCTGTGTTTCACATGCCATACGCGACCAAGTGACCTTACAGCCTTTATTCTTAGTAGCAATTCTTGGCACTAACATGAGGGAACAGTGAGGTAATTTAATCTCTCCCCTCAGTCCAAACTTGATTTATGATCACAGCCTCCTCTCACTCAGTCACCTCCCTCTCCCTCCTGGCCACCTGCTTCGTCTGGGGTGGGGGGTTCGGTGTGAGAGGAGAGATACAGACACACGCACACATGTAATACACACACACATGTTTGCAAAGGCAGGCTTTCTATGGGAACTAGGAAAGGAAAGTGACAGGGGCTGACCTTCTGGAGTTTATTTGGGAAGTTGTTTCACTTTCACATTTTGTAGGGAATTCTTAAATCATAATTCCTGTACCTTTGTTTTTAAACAAATGTAGTAATAGTTACCGCTGATTTAACATTACATGCCAAGCACTATGCCGAGCACTTTACAGATGTTATTTCATCTAGTCCTTGTAAAATATTATTAAGTAAATGCTGTTATCCTCATTTTACAGTTGAAGGAACTGAACTGGAGTCTGACTAGATTTCTTGCTTTTAAGCAGAAGCAGGATTCCTAGCTTAATATGTAACACTTGGGATTTTCTTTTCATTGCCAAAGCCTGCAGATGCATAGGACAGCAACTTTAATAGCTGTAGTAAATGATTAGTTCTCCTCTCAGCATGGGCCGTGCCTCTACCCATCGCTTTCCTATGTGCCACCAAAAATCTTTCCTGTGTCCCTGCCAAGGTAAATTCTAAGTTTCTGGGTGGTTAGAAAAAGATTTGATTATAGCAGGTATGATGATGTCAGCAACCACCTGAACCGTGAAACTTGGTCTCAGCATAGAATTTTCCAGGCCCCATTATTCATTTCATTCTAAGGTTACCAAGAAATAAGTAACAGTAAGGATTCTGAATTGCTCTTAGGTAGGGCACTGCAAGTGTCTGGTGGTAGTTCATGGAAATGCCCAAGTGGGCTGTTCTCAATTTCCCTGCCCTAGATTTTGTGGGCTTTCTCTAGAACATCAGGAAGTAAACGTGATGTACATTTCTGGCAATGCCTTCAGTGACACAGAGCAGGAAGACCCCTGGTTTACACTCTGGTTCTAGTGAGGTTACTTGACAGTGCCGATGCTGATGAAGCCTGGAACACAAGCAAACAGGATGTGGAAAAGCCAGAGGAGGAGAGGTGAAGGAAAACAAAGAACTA
Source organism: Equus asinus (assembly GCF_041296235.1). Taxonomy (NCBI): domain Eukaryota; kingdom Metazoa; phylum Chordata; class Mammalia; order Perissodactyla; family Equidae; genus Equus; species Equus asinus. Next base: position 177,950,568 of record NC_091790.1, read on the forward strand.
AGGAGAATAAGGAGGAGGAAGAGGAGAAGAGGAGTAAAGGGGAGAAAGAGAAGCTTCTCATGGTCAGGGGGTGGGGGAACAAGACCTTTCCCCTGACAATTTCAAAGTCTTCCCTTCAACACACGAAGGGCCAAAGTTGCAAAGAGCATAAAAATGAAATTTAAAAGATTCTTCTCTATGTTTTTGTAAAACAAGAACAGCACTAAGGTATCCATTTTTACCTACCTGGGGTTGATTAGGAATTTGAAATATCTCTAAAAGTTATGGGAGCACCATAGTGAATTGCACAGCCAGGCACTGAGATCGGAGGACAGCCAGTGGACGGACTCTAGCAACAGAGTCTCACAATACAGCGGACTATATGATACCACCTCACCTCTCTTTCCATCCTTCAATCTGGGGAAGACCTACAAAGTTCTTTTGATTTAAAAATTATCTTATCACTGCAATGTACACATGAGAATAGGGGGCAAGAAAAATGCTTAAATGCTCTTTGTATTTTCTATCCTTTTCAAGAGAAATGAGAAGGTAAACGGTCATTAGAGAGAGAGACAGACAGACAGAACAACTGAGCTTGGCACTAGACACATATCCCACCATTTTCTTTCAGTGACCATGAAATAAACCATAGTCACTGAGTACATCATCAACCTAAATCACATAAAGGAACCAAAGACGATTTTGAGAGGTGTATTTATAAAAGATTATATCTGAAGAAAAGACACTCTCAAGGGCAGAGGACCTCAGATGCAGCTGTGAAGGTCCTTTCAAATGGTGAGCAGACTGGTCTTTTATACAATTACATATATTAATATAGAAGAAGCTAATAATTTGCTTCTAGAATGAATATTTTCTAATTTTTAAACAAAAATATAATAGAACCTACATTATCATTTTGATTGATCATCATTAATTATGGGAGAGATATTTTAATTTTCTCTTTTTAATTCAAAAAAATACTTTGTGGGTACTTAAGGTGTTAGAACATGATGTTAGATACTTGTAAAGAAGCAGCAATCCAGTCCTTGCTCACTGTCATGGGATCCAACAGGAGCAGGATGGGACAGCTTCATCTAAGTGGCCCCAATCAAAATCTGATGGTGAATTATCAATTACTGATTATAACTGAATATTAGAGTCAGAATGGACCTGATAATACAGACAGGGTAGTGAGGCCCATGGAAATAAGGGATGTTCCATGCTTCATAAAAAGCATTTCCCAAGCCTCTATGGATTAATCGTAATAAAACAGTCAGCTGTTCTGGCATAACTCTTCAGTGTAACTGGATTAGGTTATATTTACCTGCTATTGTTCAGGTAGTACTTATGCCATAAAAAAATGTATTTGATTTGTGCAGGTTTTCATGAGTAAGAGTGGTAGGTGGATGAAGAGAGCTGAGGTCTACACAGAGCTGTTTATTCTTCTATCAAATATTCAAAAATCCTTTAAGTCTCTTCAATCCTTTCCATAGCATCAACCTAATCAGAAAACTTTTTAAACTCAAAGACCACCTACCCAAACCAGAACAACATGCAAGCAAATACAAGAGCTTAAGTACAAAAAGGGCTAGGCTTGGCTCCTCCTAATTTCTGTTGCTTCCACCGGGACATATATAAAAAATTACAAATTCAGGGGCCAGCCCCATGGCCAAGTGGTTAAGTTTGCGCGCTCCGCTTGGGCGGCCCAGGGTTTTGCTGGTTCAGATCCTGGGTGCGGACATGGCACCGCTCATCAGGCCAGGCTGAGGCAGCGTCCCACACAGTACCAGAGGCACTCACAACTAGAACATACGACTATGTACTGGGGGGCTTTGGAGAGGGGAAAAAAAAAGAGGAAGACTGGCAACAGATTGTCTCAGGGCCAATCTTTCAACAAAAAAAATTAGAAATTCATTACTGAAGAAATTAAGGCCAAATCTTCCATCTCTAGCTCCCGTAGTCACAGATGTGCTCTTTGTCTTTATATTTTTTTTTAAAGATTTTATTTTTTTTTTCCTTTTTCTTCCCAAAGCCCCCCTGTACATAGTTGTATATTCTTTGTTGTGGGTCGTTCTAGTTGTGGCATGTGGGATGGTGCCTCAGCGTGGCTTGACGAGCGGTGCCATGTCCGCGCCCAGGATTTGAACCAACGAAACACCGGGCCGCCTGTAGCGGAGCGTGCGAACTTAACCACTCGGCCACAGGGCCAGCCCCTGTCTTTATATTTTAGATCTTTAAAATAATGCCACTAGAACATAATTCAGTGACTCTAAAACCATCAAACCACATGGGGAGATTTCTCAATGCTGAGTTATTTCTAATAATCAGGCATTCATCTTAACTAAATATTGAGAGCTTAAGGATAGAGTAGCCTTGAGTTGAAGGAAATAAAGTAATAGATGAGAAATGCAAATGATTTATATCTACCCTTCCAATTCATTCCAGAAACGCAAGTGTATTTAAAAAGCCATTGTTTCCCACGAAGCCCTGATACTGTAAATAAGGGTGGGCCATTCCGTGGCTGTGAGTCCTGGTTCACACTACGTATTTGGTAGCCAGACCATAATAATCCTAGAGAGGTCCAAAAGAGTTCCAAATTAATAGAACATCTGGTGATGGCCTAGAACTAACCCAAATACCTCCCAACCCAAGGCTTGTTAGAACTAGGCTTGTACGTGCAGCAATACTCCACACTTCCACTTCCGGTTGCATAGGTACCTTCTTTTAATGCTTCCACGTTAAACTGCTTATAAAATTGCCAGCCAGAAGTTTAAAAAACAAGTAGACTTATGGGGGTGGGGAGGGGGAGTCTAATAGTATTAATTAATCTGGTCTGAGAATATTCATATGTTCCCAAGCCCATCACCTACTCAAAGTCATCCAAAGATACAAGACCCCTGACTCTCCTGGTCTCTAGCCCACAAATTTAGTTTCATTGAGATGGAACGCAAAGTTAGTTCTGAATTGAAGTCTAATCCAGAACGTTTATCTGCTTATTTGTCTGTCTCTTTGCTGAACTGTAAACACTTTGAGGGAATGAATTGTATTTTATTCATCTCTGTTACTGGCGCAAAGGAGAACTCAAACGTTTTAAGAAAGAATGAATGAATAAAAGAGCAAATTTAAATGCACGTCATAAAGACCTATGCATCAGAGAAAACAAAACAGACACGATAAGAATGGGGACTTACATCCCCCCTCCCAGACCACCACAACACCTCACAAAAGATCTATTCTCTGCCAAGATCTCATGACCAATGAATGTTATGAAATGCAACATAATACGTAGGAAAATCCAGACCTGGGAGCTGAGACATTTAACTAGCTTGGGGGTTCCTTCTCAGTTTCCTCATCCAGACTGGAATATAATCCTGGAGTCCCTTTTAGTTCTAATATCCTGCTTCTATTAAGCATGGTACTGACTGGGCACTATGGATTACAAAAGCATTAGAATTTTAAAACATAAATGCGTACTCTCACTGAAGAAGATCCAGCTAAAGTACACTAAACAGGGAAACCAAACACCAAAAACACTAAGGAAGATAAGACATTCATCTAGGTACCTCCATTAACTGCAGTGACTGGGAGCCCAGAGCTTCCAACAGGAGAGGGATGCCTCAAAGGCAGCTTGGCTCTCCTCCACAAATAGCCTGGGTTGCTCCGCTCTCCACTCACTCTGTGACATTGATATGTAACTTAACCTATCTGTGCCTCATCCGCAAAATGGAGTCATATTAACTTCTACCTCTCAGGGCTGTTGTGAAGTTTATCTGAGCTAATGTGCATGAAGTGCTGAACATTGCCTTGCATGCTGTGAACACTCAATAAAGGGTAAGAAAAAGACTCCAAGCCTGCCCACTCCTCGAAGGTGAGCGCAAGCACACCACTCAAGACACTACTCTCCCTTGCTCTTTGTCACACTGTCGTAAGGCCTTCACAATGGCCTTACCTCTCTCTCCCCTCTCTGCTTGTATTTTTCAGGGGAAAAAAATGGAGTCCAATGAGCCCTCTATTTAATCTTGTATTTCATCAAATTTAAGAGACATTTTTTTCACATTTTACCATCCCTGAATAGGGATGCATCTTAAAATTGATAGCATCTTAGATTTGATGAATATGATAATAATGTTGTTGGTTATTTCTCATACCAAATGTATAGGGTTTCTGTGATTCCATGAATTCCATAGAATTTTCTGTGGCCTCACCAAGAAAACTTGCCACTGTTTATAATGTTATTTCTATGAGAAAATTAATACAAGAATATTTGGAAAAATGAAAACTTTTTTGTTAAATGGGCACAGCCTACACACCAAAGATCACTTCCAAAATCCTGAGCCAAGGTCTATTAAGGCTTAAATAAAGGACTAGTTAGTTAGGGAGAAAAATTTCAATTGCAAATAAATCAAATTAAAGTTCTGATGATGCTTTCACCAATAACAAGGGAGATTGATAACAAGTAGAATGTTCCAGGGGCCGGGTGGCACAGCGGTTAAGTTCGCACATTCTGCTTCTCAGCAGCCCGGGGTTCGCTGGTTGGGATCCTGGGGGACATGGCACCACTTGGCAAAAGCCATGCTGTGGTAGGTGTCCCAGGTATAAAATAGAGGAAGATGGGCATGGATATTAGCTCGGGGCCAGTCTTCCTCAGCAAAAAGAGGAAGATTGGCAGTAGTTAGCTCAGGGCTAATCTTCCTCAAAATAATTCATTAATCAATTAAATAAAATAAATAAAGAATGTTCTGGAGAGTAGGAAAGTACTTGGGTAAGTTGGCTTAAACCTTTGTCCTCCTAACCCACTTTGCACAATGGCCACCAGTTTACATTGCCAGAAGGTGTAGCCCCAAGTTCACTCATCTTCAAGGGGGAAAAACGGGGAGGGGAGTACAAGCGACAAACATATGCAAAATACACACACACAGAGACACACAGGCACCCACACAAGGTGCCACCGGTGTTTTTTTTTTTTGTTTTTTTTTTTTACTATTATAAAGTATGCGAAAGCCACTGCCCGAGTCAATGATCCTCTGTCCTTGTATAGTTACATCGGCATAATCACAACTACATCTCCACATTCCGATAACTGATGAGCCACAATATCAAAAAATGTTCATCTTTCTTTCAGGTTGGGGAACACTCTCTCTCCCTCCCTCTTCCCACGCCCCACCGCACTTCACTCCCCTAAAATGAGAGTCTAAAAAGCACATCTCTTCTGGAAGTTGTCAGGACATTTGGCCCCGTTCAGTCAACCAGAGTAAGCGAGAAACTGCTGCTACCCCCGTCCCCTCCCGGCTCAAGCGCTCACACTGGCCGGCACAACGCCTGCAGGGTCTCGGGGGTTCAGGAGACGCTGCCGTCCCGGGCGCCCAGCTTTCTCACGCCTCCTCTCTCTGTTAGAGCGTAGACAAGGAGCAACAGCTTGCTGGGGGGAGGGGGGACGACGGGGGATGGAGGCGGTTGTCTCTATCTCAGAGAGAATGGCCAGCCCGAGATGGCCAGAGTGAGAAGTTTTGTGATCAGTTTGGCTACGCAGGCCAGAGTTGGAAAGGTCAACGGCAACGGCGCAGAAAGAAAGCTGGGGAGGGGGGGTTGTCCCCACAACCTCCATCAACCACCCCCCGCAGCCAGGCATCCTAAAGAAGCGTGCAGTCCAACAATTAACAGGGTGTTCGTTCTCCAGCTTCAGCACCAACCCTTGACTCCCCAACAACCGCACCGCCCCCCACACACACCAAAAAAAAGAAAAGAAAAGAAATCCAAATGCCATCTCTTCCCTTTCCTATTCAGAAATTCCCGAGCTGAGCCGGCTGCCCTCCTTCCCTCGGAGGGGAGGCCCGGCAGCGAGGCCCCAACGCCCTTGCTCGCCCCGGAAACGGCCGGGGTCCCGAGTCGGGTCGCTGGGGCGCAGGGAGCAGGAGGCCCAGCTCGCCCACCCCTCGGCGGACCGCGGAGTCCCGCCGGCCAGTCCAAGCGCACGTCGCAAGCTAGGTGCCCCGCACGCCTGCTCAGCCCTCACCGAGCACCCCTCCTCACCTCGTCCTCTCTGGGGCGCCCACCTGTCCCGCCCCCTCCGGGCTCCCGCGTCCGGGCAGCTCAGGCTCCGAACTCCCAGCAGAAATTGGGATGGGCTTCAGGGGAGGGGTGTTTGCTCAACTTGTGAGCACGTCACGCCTCTCCCTCCCGCAGCCAATCAGCGGCCGCCCTGAGGGAACAACCTTCTCCTCCGCCAATCGGCGGCACTGCCAGCTCCTAGGTCATGCCCCGCCCCTGCCCCAGCTCCTGCCGGAAAACCCTTCTCCTTTAAGATCTCCGACTTGCGTCATCAGCTGGGGGCGTTACGTCTTTCCAGGACAGTTATTGACCAAGTTTGTAACCGTCCATAGCAGAGGACAGGCGGAGACGGAGAAGGGTGAAAAGAGTCCGAGAGTTGCACGCTAAATAGATGTGTGTACCCCCTGGAAAAAAAGTTACGAGTTCGGGTAGATCACGTTTGTTCAGCGATATGCAGTTTTCAAAGCATTTTCACAGCTTCGTAACAAGCCTGTGAAGCCAGACAGTTCTTAGAATCCAGCAAAGCTGAGTTTTAGAATACAGCAACTGAGACTGAGAAATTAAGTGTAGTGCATCCACATCCAATGAACGTGAAGAATCCATGTGCATACGACAAAGTCCAATGTGCTTTAAAAGTCCTAACTGAGCGGCTTTAGAGGGACAGGGATAAACGCATTTCATAAAGACTTAGCCTCAGTACTACAGGCTAACAAAACGCCTGAAGCCCCTCTGTGGTCTTAGGGAGTCAATGGCCAGAGGGTTATCTTCTCCTGTTTTTATAACTTCTCCAACAGTTACACTTTTCTCATATCTGCCACAAACGTGTTTACTATTAAATTCTCATGTCAACAATCTAGAGCCTAGAACATTCTTATAAACTCCACTCACATCTCCAAATGCAGAGAAAATTAGAATCTTCTCTGGATGTTGGGATTTTCCTCTGTCTCTTTAACTCCACATATCCAAAATTGTATTCCTAGTCATTCCTCTATAGCCTTCCCTTCTTGCTGTGTTTCCCAGCTTTGTTCTTGATATCACCAACTTCCTAATCACCACCTAGCCAGGGTTGAAACAACAAATTTGCTTCAGTTCTTCTTCTGGCCTGTCAACCTTACCCAAGGTATTGATTCTATCCTTTAGAATCCCTCTATTACTCTCATTCAAACCCCTTTTTGACACGACCTAGACCATATTGCTTTAAACACACAACTCTGATCAACTCACTGGCCCAGGCAAAAAGCTTCTGGGGCTACACACTATTCGTAGAACATTATCCAAAGTCCTTCACACAATGTGTGAGTTGCTTCAAGATATGGCCCAAATCAGCCATCTCAGCTTTATTTCTACAGCAGAACTAGCCTGAAGCCAACACTGAAACACAAGCTGTGCTTTGCTCTCTCTCTAAGGATTAAGAGCCTGGATCAGAATCCTTACTATTCCCCCTCAAGGTCTAAATCATGGGCAAGTTACTAAGTTTTCGAAAAAAGCCTAGGCTCCATTATCTGTTAATAGGATAATAATAGGAACTACTTCGTGGAGTCATTGTGAGGATAAAAATGAGATGATGTCCAAAGTGCTCTGCCAAGTGTCTAGATAAAGAAACTGGCAATTATTATCGATTTTTCCTCAAATATCTCATATTGGCCAGTTATCTGTCATTCTCATTTACAAAAATGTCCACCTCTCTAAAACTAACCCATTCTTTAGGGTTCAGCTCAAATGCCACTTTATCAATGAAGCTTTCCCTGAATACTCCAACCAGCTAAGTTCTCTCCCTTCTCTCATATGTATCTACCTTTCCTGTTGTACTCACCACAGTCTTTCCTTATATAATAGTTTTCTGTATTTATCTTATCTCCATCCCTCACCTGTCATCACTATCAGATCATAAAAAGCTTAACAGAATTAAGTATAGGGGGCTGGCCCCATGGCCAAGTGGTTTAATTCACACATTCTGTTTCAGTGGCCCAGGGTTTCACCAGCCCAGGGTTTCACCAGTTTGGATCCTGGACACGGACATGGCACCACTCAGAAGGCCATGCTGAGGCGGCATCCCACATAGCACAACCAGAGGCACTCACAGCTAGAATACACAACTATGTACTGGGGGGGCTTTGGGAAGAAAAAAAAAGAAGAAGATTGGCAACAGTTGTTAACTCAGCTGCCAATCTTCAAAAAAAAATTTAAAAAAAGAATGTGGCTGTGCCTAAAAAAAAAAAAAAAAAAAGCAAGCATATATATTTGGTCTTACTCTCTTTTTTTTTCCATTACTTCTAAAACAATGCTACGCATGTAAGAGGCCAGTCAGCGTCTCAGAAGGAAACAGATGGCACAATCCAACTGGTAAACTAGGAGACTTGAAGGGATTAGCTGTGTGCAGGGATAAAGGAAGGCAATAAAAGATGGTGATGCACCCTCAGACTAGCAACAGTGACAACTACTGTAGGCCTTAACAGGGCCAGGGGAAGAGAAGGTTATCAGAACTCAGAGTTCTAGCTGTGGTGTAGCTGAAGCTATACAGAGTGCCACCTAACAATGCTGGCTTTTGGAAGGGAAGGAGCTGCCTAAGTAATCAATGACCCCACCCAAAGAGAAAGCCACGTAAGGCAGGGGTCAACAAACTTTTTTCTGTAAAGGGCCAGAAAATGAATATTTTAGGCCTTGCAGGCCATAAGGTCTCTGTCACAAATTACCCTTTTCTGCCATTTGGAGTGTCACAACAACCGTAGACAACACTTCCATGGATGGACATGGCTGTGTGGCATAAAACTTTATTTATAAAAACAAACTGCAGGCCAGATATGGACTGAGCATCACAGTTTGCATGTCCCTAGCTTAGGGAATGAAGAATCCTACTTTACTCTCCTGCCCTCCCATCTCCTGCTGGTATCTTTTACTAATTGAACACAAGGAAAGCCAGAGGGTTGGCACGGTTCATAAAAGTCAGCCCCCGGGGACAGAGCAAGTAGAGATAGGGCAGAAGTTCTGGAGGCTGCAAAGAATATCCAGCTCAAAAGGTCTTCAGCAAATGCTCATTGAAATGCATGAATCATACACTTGGTCACTGTGAATTACTTTCCAAATGGTTGAACACTCCTGGGAAAACTACCAAAATTGCATTCCTGAATGGGCAAAGCGGGGAAAGGGACATGGAAACTCCACCAAGGGCCCATCAGGCTCAGGCAGCTTCTCTTTCTTTACTTTGAAATCTCATGCACCTCTGACCTACCACCCCAATAAAACATTAACCTGGCCCAAATCCTTCCTCTGTGAATTCCAAATTACTCTTCAAATGCTTGTGGTGTTCAGGACTTTTGCAAGATGTGCACACGAGAAGTACTATTTCTATTAAATACTAGTAAATTCTGTTAAATACTGTTAAAATGGGGGATTCAAATGTTTTTTGTCATAGTGATAATTGTTGTAATAAGTGTGACAGGTCTCATTTCTTCACAGTGAAAAGGGACAATGGGTGACAGAAAAAACCAGGTTGGATATACCCCATGTCAGCTCCCACAGCCAACCTCTCAGACTCTTTCAATATGAGAGAACCTTCCACCCATATGGGGTGCTAGGTTGACACTCCCAAAATTGGCAAGTTGGTTCTAGGCCACTGAAGTTGGCTACCTTTCTCCCACCTTCTTTGGCTTTCTCTCTTCTCTAGTTGGTCCTTACTTTGGTTTTGTTCTTCCTGAGAGACCATGAGAGTATAGTTAGGCATGTGGGCATTGGAGTGAGCTGGACCTAGACTTACTCCCTCCTTTTCCAACTCGCTCACAAGTCATTTTGTCTCTTTAAGCCTCATTGTCCCCATCAGGTCACTGAGAAACATCATAAGGTTCTGAAGAAGATTAAGAATGCATGTTCTCCATATATGTGAGCTATTATTGGAGCTTACTATTATATTCTGTTTCATCCTCCCCTCCCGCTTCTTTGTATTCAAAGCCCACTCTCAATCTTAAGTGAACTTTACCATAAAGAGAAAAGAAGTAGACATTTGAAGGCAGGAGGAGGAAGGAATCCAACATGCTCTTAAGTTTACTCTATTGATTTCTCAAGACTTTATATTTTTTATGTGAACAGCAATTTTTACATCACCTCTAATCTGCCCACCCTAATAAAATATTCTACTTATTTTAAACAGAATTTTCTGATAGAAAGGACAAAGTCAAATGTTGTATAAAATAAGAAATAGTTTAGAAAAATTTCTAAATGACAATCACTGTTGTTGCCTAACTCCCTAGTTATCTTGGGAATGAACATACATTCTTTACCTTCAAGGAATTTAAAAACCTGATCAGGTAAAGCAAGAGCGGGAACCACCCACACAGATAAATCGCAATTCCTGCAAACAGATTCAGTGCGGAGATAGTGACGTCCCCCGGGATTGTTTTTTTCCCTACCCTTAGATGAAAGGAGCAGAGAAAACTAATTGCTAGTTCACCTCCTCTACCATTAACAGTCCTTAGGCAACCTTCCTGAAAAAAATTCGAGAAAATTCCAAGCTTCTTGGCATTTCCAGGGTCAACCTTTGTTAGTTTCTAACGTTTCAGAAAGTCCCCAAGGGTCCGTTGCATCCCTTGAGTTACGCATGCCGGTGAACCTCACTGGGCAAGTTTGCTGCCCATGGTCACCTGCTGAGTAACTGTTATTATAGTCTACCGGGACTTCTAAATTTTCAGTTACACATCACTGTATTTTATAAGTTAAGTGAGAATTGTATGCCATAATAATATAAGCTAATTTGGGAAATGCAAATTTGGGAATATATATCCCTAATGATGGATCTGATATATTCAAATCAAGGAAGAAAATCAAGTGCTCCTCCTCTCAGCCTCTCTTGAATGAAAGTCTCAAAAGCGAAGATGTCTTGAAGGACTGAAAAAAGATTGGAGAAAGGAGGGAGGAAGTAATTAAAGCCAAAATAAAATATAAGCGTAATTGAGCTGGAGACAACTAACAGTCCAGGTTTAGGAGGTAGAAGAGTCAGGACTTTTCTCTTTCTAGTTCCAGTCTGGGTCAAGTCCTGAGCGAAACCAATCTTTTACAGTAGACGTCTCACTGTAGAGATAGGAAGGAGAAAGCAACATACAAATTATTTTTTGCAGTATAAGGAGTAGCAGCTAGGAAAATTAATCTCAGCGTAGGCAAAGTCACAGCAGGAAGCAGAAAATAAGATGGAGAAAGTACCCTGACATTGAACTGACTCTCATGATAATTGCCATCTGTATAGCTCATCAGAAACAAATATAATAGAATTTGAACGAACAGAGAAAAAATATCAAAGAAGGATGTTCCCATTGGATGGTGTAATGTTGACACTGCCCATGACAGGCACAGGCCTTTCTGTCATTGTCATTTTCTATTATTGAGTGACCCCAACCTCCTCAAACAAAACAAAGGCAAAAGCCTAAAAGACAAGAATTAACTAAATAGAGTACTGTCTGGGCCTGTATACGCAGGTTAACTCCAAACGTTTATTAGCTATTTTATAAACATAGTTAAAATAAACACTTCCAGGGCTGGCCTGGTGGTGTAACCATTAGGTTCCCTTGCTCCTCTTCAGTGGCCTGGGGTTTGCTGGTTTGGATCCTGGGCACAGACCTACACACCGTTCATCAAGCCATGCTGTGGTGGCATCCCACATGGAAGAGCTGGAAGGACTTACACCTAGGAGATACAGCTATGTACTGTGGCTTTGGGGAGGAAAAAATAAATTAATTAAATAAATAAAATAAACACTTCCTCTACCCTAAGAAGCTAAAAACCTAAAATACCAAAGATGTGTCAAGACAAACACCACCACAATGTATAAACTCCTAGGAGCCAGAGGCCTGTGCTCGGTGTCTTTGGAATCCAGTGTCTACTGGTGCCCACCACACACTGGGGCCTCAGGGATCTATGCAGTTATGTGAAAGAAGTAGATTTGGACCACAGATAAAACTGGGAAATGAAAAAGGAACAAAATGAAGGAGAACAGGAAAACCAAGGATAAAGAATGAAGTGAACGGAGGGTGAGGGGCCCACAGCAGGAGGATTAAGGTGAAGTTTACTCCCTACAAGCAAGTCCAGTGAGAGGAAAACAAGGAGAATGAACTGCTATAGAGAACAGAAAAGAAAAGTGATTCAAAAAGAGCAAAGAGGTCTCACGTTTTGTGAAAACACCCAAATCTTAGAATACCTCTGTTGAATTTTAAGAAGGGAATTAAGTTCAAGAAATCTTTCACAGCCAGGAACACCGTCTCCTGTTTCTTCCACCTCTCTTTCTTGGGCACAGGCTACCTTTGCCTGCTTATGTTCTGAGCTTCTCAGCTTCCCAGCTGCTGCCAAAGCTCCATGGGTCGTAGAAGCATGGCTGTGCTATCTGGCAAGCCCACAACAGCAAAATACCATCTCCCCTGACAGGAGGGGAACTGCGGCCCTAGCACCTAATGGAGTTCAGTGCCCTTTGTAGTGGGTGGAATAACGTCCCCTCAAAAATTCGTGTCCACCCAGAACCTCAGAATGCGATCTTATTTGGAAATGAGTCTTTGCAGATAAAATTATGCTAAGAATCAAGATGAGATCATAGTGGATTTAGGTGGGCTCTAAATCCATTGAAAATGTCCTTGCAAGAGACAGAAAAGAACACACAGTCACCAGGAAGAAGGCCATGTGAAGACGGAGCAGAGATTGGAGTTATGCTGCCACAAGCCAAGGGGAACCAGAAGCCACCAGGAACTGGAAGAAGCAAAGAGGGATTCTTCCTCTAGAGCCTAAGAGGGAGCATGGCCCTGCCAACACCTTGATAGTGGACTTCTGGTCTCCAGAACAGTGAATAATAAATTTCTGTTGTTGTAAACCACGTAGTTTGTGGTACTTTGTCATGGCAGCTCTAAGAAATTGATACAACTTTAAATCACCAAAGGTCTAGGTTGCCCTCCAAGGTTGGGGTGAGCATTCGTGTATCACTGTCTGAGGACACAAAACAAAATGAAATCATACAATCAACAAAGAAGATGGAAACATACATAGCTGCATAGGCAGAAATTTAAAGTCAAGTTTTCTTCACTAGATTGATCTTCAGAAGACTGTTTGCTCTAAATGTCTAGAGAAATTGAACATGGGCTACAGCTTCACTGTGAGCTCTGAAATCAGTGTGAAATACGGGTAGGCTGAAGCTGTTTGATTCTACTTTTAAAAGACCCGTGCACTGAGCTATGGCCTCTAGTGACTATTCCTATGGATCTTGGAGAAACAACCTTATAACTGTGATTTCTACAAACACATTTAGCAAGAGTACGTCCCTTACAAAAATGTATGAAAAGGAACTGGTGGAAACAAAGTTGTTTTTAATCACTTCCTCCCTGACAAGTCTTCTGTAATTCATGTTTCCTCATTAGGTAGGCTGACAAAAAGCATATCAGAGAATGGTGAACGCGATCTTGAAAACAGCATCATTGTTATTATTATACATGGTACACTGGCCACAACAACCCCCAGAATGTGATTAAGGAAAAAGTCAGAGGGGCTGGCCCTGTGGCCCAGCGGTTGGTTTCACGTGCTCCCCTTCAGCGGCACAGGCTTCACTAGTTTGGATCCCAGGCCCGGACCTACACACTGCTTATCAGGCCATGCTGTGGTGGGTATCCCACATAGAAAGTAGAGGAAGATGGGCATGGATGTTAGCTCAGGGCCAGTCTTCCTTAGCAAAAAGAGGAGGATTGGCAGCAGATGTTAGCTCAGGGCTAATTGTCCTCAAAAAGAAAAAAAGTCAGAAAAGTATCGCCTTCAAATAAAACAGATGAAAATCAACAAAATGGAGAGATGAGTGGCCAACTTTAGAGAGTGTTTTTAAACAAATTGCTGAAGGTACAAAGGAATTTCCCAGGTCTCCTTCTGTCTTCTTAAGAAGACCTCTATGGGATACAATCATATAAACATACGGTAAGTTAAATGCTTGTTTTCTGCCTGAAGCAATGATATAGTAACAGAAGAGTAGTGAGATTCATGGAATCTAAAAAAGGTAAACAGAGTCTGACCAGGCCAGCAAGGTGTCTGTATCCCTACATTAGAGACACGGGGGCAGATCCAGATTTTGGGGGGCATGAAATACTATCTGGTGGATCTTTTTTAATAAAAAAAGGTAAAATTGTAAATTCAAAATTAAGTACAAAAGTAAATACACCAAGAAAATAATTCACAGTAAATTATTAGAGGCTTGAAAATTCACGTCCCATTCTTCTGAGATCTCTTCAGGCAATTTACCAAAAAAGCTTGTACAAAAATGCTTCCTGGTTGCAATTCTGTCTTCTCTACCTAGAACACTCTATAGCTCCCACAGGGCTCACGTAAGGGTGGGGCCAAAGCTGAAGTCTTTTTACTTTATGTTACATCTACTTCTGTAGAGAAGGTTGCATCCAGCTGTAATAGAGACTTCCCTGTGCAAGAGAGAATGCACTGTCAAGCAGTGCCATGTATTTCTCATCGCAAATTAATAATAAACTGATGTATTGCTTGTCAATCTCTTTTGAGTTCAATTTGCCTGAGTCAGTCCGTAAGAACCAAAAGTGAGTGATAAGAATGAGGGAGCTTGAATGTGGGAACTCCAACAAATAATGTCATCCTGGTAGAACAACTAGCCGTACCATATATTTGACATCTCCAACAAAGACTGTCCGACTCCAAGCCCATATGTCCACTTCGCAAGAAATACTTGACTCTTTCCTTTCCCAGACACACACACACACACAAGATACACCTCACTCCATTCTCTAAGGAGCAATTATGACCTCAGTTTAGGATGAATTTATATCTAGTACAGTAGTTCTCGACCTTGGCTGTGCATCAGAATTACCAGGAAAAAAATGTTCTAATAAGGATATATGCAAAATAGATTTTTAAAAATAAGAGGAATAATCAACTCCGTTGGATCAAGGGATACACCAGTGCCTTAGTTAGAAAGAGTCACACCATGTTTCGCTGAGACAAGGTCACAGCAGTGCAGTTCATGAAATGCAGAGTAGAGGAGGAGATGTGCTTTTTAGAAGATAATGAATTGAGTTTCATGCATATTTAGTTTGAGAAACCTGCAGAATATATCCAGATAAAGATGTTTCATAACCACGTACTACAATTACATTCCTACTCATCTTCACCTCCTGGCGGGGTTGTGAGCTCCATGAAGTCAGATAATTTATCTTATTCACCTATATATCCTTGGTGTCCAAATCAGGGCCTACAATATAGAAGGGGCTCAATAAATATTTGATGAATGGATGAACAAACAAACGTATGGAGTAAATGAACCAGTATTTGATAATTGTTTAGAAACTGAATTATCTAGACTGATGCTTTTCTATGCACTTGCCAAGTCCCAAACAGAGACAAGAATTCTCTGATTCCTGGAGCCTTGACGGCTGGAAACCCTAATTCTCTTATTCTGTCTGCTTGGCTACCAGGTTCTCCCCAAAACTACCTTATCTTGGATTCATGCTTCCTTACTCCACGTGCCTGCAATTCACAGCACTAGTCCTAGTTATTACTCTCTAGCGCTGACTGCTCATCTAGAATGCCAACTGTTGTCTGTGCCCATATTCTCTGTATTCTGTACTCTGCCCTCCTTGCTGCATTTTCTCCAGTTGTAGCTGGATCCCAATGCCTATGACTGTCCTCACCTGGTCCCTTTCAATTTGTACTTCTTTCTATAGTGTATCAGTCAATGTACTAGCAGGCAAAAAATGGGACACACAAAGGCTGTAGCTGAGAGAGTTCAATGAAAAGTATTATCTAAAGAGATATGGACAAGGCTAAGGGAACCAAAAGACTTGGTGAAACATGCAGGGACTGGTAGGAGAGAGAAATCATTGCTACTCCAGAACTTAAGGGGCAAGAATGGGGAATAGTGTTTGCAGAGCCTGGAAAAAGTTCAGAGCTGTAGAAGAGGAACTTCTGGACAGAAGCTGTAACCACAGAATATAGCCACTGCCAAACTGTGGCCGAGCAAAGCTGGGAGAGGGGAAAATACACACCACAACCTGTTTCTTCTGCTGCCTTCCAATCCCCTGCTGCTGCCTCCCTTTGGCCGAACCTAGCTGAAAGTCAAAGAGCAAGAGAAGCCTGATAATGGAATCCAGAGAGGTCAATCCTGCGGCACACAGCCTGGGGCATGGTATGGATAAAGGTATGGGTCGGGGGAAGCAAACAGAGAATAACCAGTACAGTCCACCCTGTTTGCTACTCAGCTTCCACTCTTGACCTTTGTCTGGAGGAAGAACTTGTGACCCTAATGTAGGAGAAACACCAAACCTCACAAGTCACAGTATCATTGTTGAGTGATGTCAGTTCTGTCATATTTCCTACTGAAACCTAAATTTTAATGTTAGCCACCAATAGCACTCTTCATAAAATGTGAGAAGAAGAAAGGGGGAAAACAATTAATTAACTTAAAACCAGCTGCTACAGGGCTCTGGTCACAAGACCTAAACTGGTAACAATAGCTTCCCTGTTTTACTGTTCATTCCCTTACCCTCTACCAACACCTTGGCCAAATAGAATTCTTCATCTAGTGGAGTTACCCAAACCTTCTCTCCTGCAAAATTTGAGTCCTCGGTGATGTTGACTTAATTAACCTCATACAGTTTTCCGTTGACTAGTGCTTTGAGCTTGGAATCCTCGACTTTAAGTTTATCCTTTATGTACACTCTCCAGAGCAGCCAGAAGTGTCCAGTCCATTCCACAGTCCACCTCATGCTTGTCATAGCAACTAAGTGCCACAGCTACTTGATCTCTCACTTTGTCCTCTCCCTGAACTCCATCACATGCCACCTTCAAATGGCATCACATATGAGTAATGTGACATTATTGTGTGTTACATTGTATCCCATTTCCTCCCAACAAGGTGATTGTCCATGCACTCAAATATATGAGCATCACAATTCTAGAATCCTATTTTGAGGATCTGTCCTCTGGGGTCACTTCTGGGACCATTATCAGCTAGGGTCTCAGGGGGAAAAAGATAGCTCACAAAAAGAGTCCCTTGGCGTCTTTTTCTCCTCATACTCCAAACTTTGGCTAGTTTGGTCAGTTGACTCAACTCAACAAGAAATCTTGGAGCAGACTCTGGGAATGCAATCTGTAAAGGTCAGCCTCTTGGGGCACTGAACAAGTAAGAGAAATCTGGAGAGTGGATGTGTTGGATCACTCAGATAATAATCAGCATACTTGCTCATGCTGACATTTAAAAAAACAACCTAACTGGGGCCAGCCTGGTGGCTAGTGATTAAGTTTGCCTGCTCTGCATCAGCAGCCCAGGGTTCACAGGTTTGAATCCCAGGCACAGGGAGCTACACTCATCAAGTCATGCTGTGGCAGCATCCCACATACAAAATGGAAGGAGACTGGCACAGAGATTAGCTCAGCAACAATCTTCCTCATTCAAAAAGGGGAAGATTGGCAATGGATGTTAGCTCAGGGCCACTCTTCCTCACCAAAATAAATAAATAATAAATAAAGCTTTTTAAAAAAAACACTCTAACTTGTTTTTTTAAGGTATAACTCCTGAATTATAAATTTTAATGTTGAGAAGACTTTTAAATCTTCTTTACCAAGTAAAAACATCAATATCTGTCCCTCTATATCTACTAATCTAAAAGACTATACGAACATGTGTATGTAAGATTCTCTCTGTTCTAGAGGCCCCGGACCCCACTGTCTACATCCACTTCTAAATGGAAAGATCACTCAGCAAATGTCAACATGCCTTATTATTATTTTACTTTGATTGTATTTTCCTTTTTAGGTTTAATGAATCTGAATAATTTGCTGATGCAATTTTGTTAAAATGGAATCTATCAGTTTTAGAATATAATTTATTATAAATTATATTTAATATAATTATAACTGGAAATATTCTTCAATAATACTGTACATGTTTGCTAATGTCATTTGGAGCAAACAAAATTACCAGAGCATGTGTGGACTTCTTTTTTTTTAATTTCCTGGCACTAGTGAATGCTTGAGTCTAATCCTGACAATAGTAGCAGTCTTTGGAACTGATACCCTTCTCTTTCTTGAATTTTTCTGACCTGTCATGATGGCATGCAAACATAAATAAATAAATAACCCATAGGTGTGGGTTATCCATGTAAATAATTTTCTTTTTAAGATTGGCCCTGAGCTAACATCTGTTGCCAATCTTTTTATTTTTTCTTCCCCCATAAATCCCCCTAGTACATAGCTGTATATTCTAGTTATAGGTCCTTCTAGTTCTGCTATGTGGGACACTGCCTCGGCGTGGCTTGATGAGTCATGCTAGGTCTGCGCTCAGGATCTGAACCAGCAAAACCCTGGGCCACCGAAGCAGAGCACACAAACTTAGCCACTTAGCCATGGGGCCAGCCCTCATGTAAATAATATTAAAATATAGTGTAATATAAACACTAAAGAAAGTTTACAAATACTAAAGTGTTTCAATTGGACAACTTATAGAGGTCTGCTACTGATGGATGGAAATTAATTTTAATGGCACTGATTATCCTTAGCTTTAATATGGAGTGGAGGAGTGGGGAAGTGGAGAACTTAGGAAGTCAGGAATGTCAGGGAAGGAGAAGTATACTGAGACTGGAGAAGCTATGCAATCACTGAGATAGGGTCTCATTGAGGCTCAGCATCCTGGCTGAAGAGCCGTCATTTCTAATTAAAAGATTTTAACTGGTTAATCACAAAGGGACTTTGATTAACCTCAAGATCTGCTTCTCAAGATTCAGACATGATAGAAAGTATATAGACTTGTAGAAATACTCCAATATAAACTCCTAGGGATCTGAGTTATTTTATTTTGATTCTTGGCATAGTATTCCTAAGGATATTTTGATTGGCTCATGGAGAAGATTGATTCATGTGCTAAGGTTTTTAAAACAAGAATGTAGGAAAACTATATAAACAAAAATTGCAGTCTTATGGGTGTCGACACAAATAATCCATAACCAACCTATAAATCAAAACTGGGATGAGTTTATTATGAGCCAGAGTGAGGATTGTAACCCAGGAAGGCCTTAGAAGGCATTCCGGATAAGCATGGATTTCAGTACAGTTTTGTATCTTTTTAGAACAAAGAACGTACATTAAAGACACACAGGATACATTTTCATCAAAATTTCAAAGAGGTATTCAGTTGCAAATTAGCAGGTCAACATGACCCTGATGTCAGGAAAGGGACTAATCCAGGAGGGCGTGACCAACAGGGCGTTACCAATAGGGCGTAGGAGGGGAAGAATGCATTCTTATCTTAAAAGACTGCATTCTTTACTTTAATGGTTAAGCTGATATACAATGTATGTTTGATAGGCCGTAAGTCAGGCTTTTTAGTTCAAGCTGAATCAGTTTTGAACCCATATAGTTACCCCATATACCTCAATATGTAAAAATCTCGTCATGAGAAATTGATGAGTTCCTTAATGTTTTCTATAGAACATTAGTAAAAAATATGCTGCAAATGATCAAAAAATACATTAAAACCATAACCCTAAAGGTTTCCAAGAAAACAAATTAAAAAATAAAAAATATGAACAACAGAGAGTGGTGAAATAAAAGGGGTGAAAGTATAGGTCGTAATCTAAGACTATAATGTACATTTTAGAACGTTTTAAGGGAGAGATTTTTAAAGTATAAGTGTGTACAGTGATAAAATGGCAAAAAACATAAACAATAAGGTAAGTATATAGTAATAAAATGATAATAGGAAAAGTTACCCTATTTGAACACCTATATGCCAGTTATTGTGAAAAATGCTAAATCTGTAATATCTCATGCAGTCCATATGACACCCCATGAAGTAGATACGAATAGCCTCAATCAACTTGAGGAAACTGAGGCTTAAAAATGTTAAGCAAAGCCACTCAGATCTCTGCTGAGGAGCTGAGCCTGGATCAATTCCCTGGTGGACTCCAAAGCTCGTGCTCTTAACCACAATGCTATGACTCTTCTCAGAAGAAATAATTGCACAATTGAGTCTAAATTAGTAATTTTTTTAGTGAGGTGAATGCTTTTCGATACAATTTCCTGTCCTGGGTGGAACTTGCCTGTTCTACATGGTCTGAACCGTGGAAGCTTCTGTCTTCTCTAGGTGGGAGCCCCTCTGACTCCAGCGCCTGCTTCTCTCACTTTCAGAATCAATAGAAAATACAGCCTGTCTCTACAAAGATGGTCAATCCATTTCCAATGCTTGGGTGTATACTTTATGCTCTCTGAACTGAAAGAAATGGGTAGATCTAAGGGCAGAGATGGAGAAGAAGATGTGTCTGGAACCTCCTGACATAATCATTTTATAGATAATCATAGGTAAGGAAATTCTAAGGTGGCAACAAGGACCTTTGGAGAAACACTTGGGGGGAAAGCAGAGGTGTTTGAAGATTACCAGTAATGCACAAATGAAAGTAAAACTAAAGTTCTAAGAGACAAAAGGAGGAGGTGAAGAAAGCCCAGATGAGGTAACAGTTTTGGTCACACTTAAGAAACACCAAATATGAAATTGTGAAGAAGTGGGATGCTTGGGAAGTACAAGATTGAGGACTGGTTGGAGAATTGAGTAAAAAGCAAACCAATAGTTTTAATTAGCTAAATGACCGTAGCCAAAATGAGATAAGTGTGTAAAATAGAAATATGAATAAATACTCATTGCTCACCAGACTTCTCCCTTACCGCCACTAAATCTGCCATCCCCACCAGAGGGAGTATCTGCTCCTCTTGATAAAAAAAAGGAGAAGAGGAAGAAGAAGAAAAAGAAGGACAAGGAGGAGAGGAAGAAAATATCACTAGATTAAAACTCAGAGGTCTGATTGTGATAGTTCAAAAATAAAGGATGAGACAAGCAATCTCAAGGTATGTTTTAACTCTTGTCTGTCAGCTTCTCATACAGCTGACTTTAAAGCTTTAGTAACCATGTTGTTGAGGCTTTGCAGAGGATTCCCCCTCACCAGCCAGGATGGCTTTATTCCCACCCATTCATATCCATTTCATGGAACCAAAGATAAATTTGAGGAAGAAGGAGCAAAGGGCTTCTCTCCTGCATGTCTTTCTCTAAGCCTCTCACCAGCACCACTCATTATTGTTCCCCTTAACTGTCCATTTTGGGTGAAGGAGAAGAAGCAGAAAGAGGTGGCCCGTGTTCAGGCTACTGCTGCTGCTGCAAAGATAAATAGACTTATTTCAGCATGTGTATATTTAAAGCTACATTAGCATAACGTAACTGTTATGTGTGTAAATAATGGGAATAAAATAAATGAGAAAAAGAGACGAAACTGGAGAATGGAATTTCCTTTTTTCCCTACCTCATTAAGAGTATTAAATTTGTCCAGAGTTTCCTGAGGCCTGATCATTATACACAGTATATACATCAGTTTACAGCTTGCACCATGAATGCATTTCACTGCCTTTATTGATGGCGTATTGGTTTTCTAGGGCTTCCGTTGCAAAATACCACAGACTGAGTGGCTTAAACAGAAATTTATTTATTTTCTCACAGTTCTAGAGGCTTCAAGTCCAAGCTCAAAATGTCAGCAGACGCTAATAAAACATAGGCCGTCAGCTCTTTGACATTGGTCTTAGCAGTATTTTTTTGGACCAGTCTCCTCAGGCAAAGGCAATAAAAACCAAAATAAACAAATGGGATGTCATCAAATTAAAAAGCTTCTGCCCAGCAAAGGAAACCATCAACAAAATGAAAAGGCAATCTATTGAATGGGAAAAGATATTTGGAAATCATACAACAAATAAGGTGTTAATATCCAAAATATATAAAGAATTTATACAACTTAATATTAAAAAACCAAACAACTTGATTAAAAGTGAGCAAAGGACTTGAACAGAAGTTCTTCCAAAGAAGATGTATAGATGGACAATAGGCACATGAAAAGACGCTCAGCATCACTAATCATCAGGAAAATACAAATCAAAGTCACAATGAGGGGCTGGCCCAGTGGCGCAGCAGTTAAGTGTGCACATTCCACTTCGGCAGCCCAGGGTTTGCCGGTTTGGATGCCGGGTGTGGACATGGCACCCCTTGGCAAGCCATGCTGTGGTAGGTGTCCCACATATAAAGTGGAGGAAGATGGGCACGGATGTTAGCTCAGGGCCAGTCTTCCTCAGAGAAAAGAGGAGGATTGACAGCAGATGTTAGCTCAGGGCTAATCTTCCTCAAAAAAAAAAGAAAAACCCACAATGAGATATCACCTCACATCTGTCAGAAAGGCTATTATCAAAAAGACAAAAAATAAGAAGTGTTAGAGAGGATGTGAAGAAAAGGAAACCCTCATACACTGTTGATGAGAACGTAAATTGGTGCAGCCATTATGGAAAAGAGTATAGAGGTTCCTCAAAAAATTAAAAATAGAACTATCATATGATCCAGCAATGCCACTTCTGGATATTTATCCAAAGAAAACCAAAACACTAGTTGGAAGAGATATATGCACCTCTATGTTCATTGCAGCATTATTTACAACAGCCAAGATATGGAAGCAATCTATGTGTTCACTGATAGGTGAATGAATAAAGAAGTGGTATATATATACAATTAAGTACTACTCAACCATAAGAAAGAATGAAATCTTGCCATTTACAATAACATGGATGGACCCAGAGGGCATTATGCTAAGTTACATAAGTCAGACAGAGAAAGACAAATACTGTATGATTTCACTTTTATGTGGAATCTAAAAAACAAAATAAATAAACAAAACAAAACAGATTCATAGATGTAAGATACTAGTGGTTTTCAGAGCAAAGAGGGGTTGGTGGGTGGGAAGAAATAGGTGAAGGGGATTAAGAGGTACAAACTTCTAGTCACTAAATAAATAAGCCATGGGGGTGTAATGTCCAGCATAGGAAATATAATCAATAATGTTATAATAACTGTACGGTGACAGATGGTAACTAGATATATAGTGGTGATCTTTTCATAACATATATAAATATCAAATCACTATGATGTACACCCAAAGCTAACAGGATATTTTATGTCAACTATACATCAAAAAAAATATCAGCAGATTTAGTTTCTTCTGAGGCCTCTCTCCTTGGCTTGCAGGTGGCCAGCTTCTCTCTGTGTCCTCACCTGGCCTTTCCCCTGTGCGTACACAACCCTGGTGTCTCTCTGTATGTCCTAATATCCTCTTTTTATAAGGACAGCAGTCAAACTGGGTTAGGGTCCACCTAACAGCTTCATTTTAACTTAATTACCTCTTTAAAGGCCCTATCTCCAAATACCATCACATCTGAGGTACTAGGCGTGAGGACTTCAACGTACGAATTTTGAGGGGAACAAAATTCAACCCATAACACATAGTACGCATATACTGCAACATCAGCCTTGCACTGTGTACAAGCCATATTCCTGCTGCTCTGTCAATGCCAGATTAATAGTTATACCTCCTTTTCTTTCCTCCTTTGTGCATGTTCAGAGTTGACTGACACACAGTTCTTATTGTTGAAGTATACCATGAAGTAGTCTAGTGACAATAAATAATTTTCTGGAACTCCGTTGGGGTAAACTGATACCTATCAGGAATCAACTAGTCATGAAAATGTTGGCATGTGACTAGAGTCTGACTGCGTGGATCATAGAGAATCCTGAGGAGTGCATGATGGAGCAGTAGAGAAGAAAAAAGGTAAAAAGAGTATGATTTGAAACCAAAAAGAGCCAATACAAGGAGAAGTTTGAAGTAAGAAGGAGAGAGGGCCTGAAGAAGTTTCTAAATCAAAGCATAGACACTTGAAGAGACTTCTTTTTAATTCTCATGACCACCAGCATGGGTGTGCCCACACTTCAGAGGGCAAAGGAGAGTTCATAGACATGAGAAGGAAGACCCATATTGATGAGAAAAATCGTGCAGAGGTAGAATCAATAGAACTTTGAAGATGCCTGGAAAACACGAGGGAGAGAAACGGCAGAATTGAAAACATCGGAATCTAGTGGGGAGATCTTGACTAACAATAGGGTAGTGAGCAGAGCTGAAGAGTTATATTAGATAAACTGGATGCAATGTTCCAGCACGATATCTAAAGGAGAATATATAGTAGGAACTTGGAAATTCAAGAGTAGAGTTAGAAAAGTTAAGGCTGTAGATAAAGATTTGGCGTTTACACACGTAGATAACACAAATCAAGAGTTGGTGAGGATACTGAGAGAGAAAAGAAGAGAGTTGTAAAAGCCTGTATGGAAGGGGAAGATGAGACCAGAAGTGAAAAGAAAGTGAACCAGAAGAGTGCAACAGACTTCAAGAGAAGAAGATACTTCAACGAGAAGGTGGATGCAGGTAAATGGTTTAAAAAGCCTTTTTATTTTACATGACAATTTGATATCTGTAAACTTTCTAACCATGTTGTCCTGGAAATGTGATAAAAGTGAAATGTCATGTTGATACTAAGCAACATAATGAACCCTGATTGAAAGATTGCAACTGGACTGAGAGTTCTAGAGATGGCCATATACACCTGGTGAGAAGCCATAATTTTGGCCTTCACTGAGCACAGTCACAAGAGAGGACCTTGGAAGATACAGCTAAGAGTTGTTAGAAGAGATATTGGCTCGTGTAGGACATGGGGTTTTCCAAGTCAGGACTGCTCCCACACTGGCTCAATATGGATCTTACCTTCTTGCATAGAATGTCATGAGGGAAGAGGGAACAAAGAGAATAACTCCTGGACGGAGGAATAGATTGGTAGATTAATTGCTGCAAGGAATACCAATAAAGCACTGAAAGGAAAAAAACCTGTCAGAACAGAATTACATATCCTGCCAATGAAAGCCATTCAAAGATGAAGGTAAAACAAAAACATTTTCAGGCAAACAAACACTAAGAGAATTTGTCACCAGCAGTCACGCACTATGAGAAATATTAAAAGAAGTCCTAAATGATGAATGAAGAAAAAAAAATGGTAAATGTGAGGGTAAATACAAAAAACGTTTTTCTCGGGCCAGCTGTGTGGGGCAGTGGTTAAGTTCGCACATTTCGCTTTCGGGGGGGCCCAGGGTTCGCAGGTTCAGATCCTGGGTGAGGATCTCCACATCGCTTAGCATGCCATTCTGTGGCAGGCATCCCACCTATAAAATGGAGGAAGATGGGCGCAGATGTTAGCTCAGGGCCACTCTTCCTCAGCAGAAAGAGGAGGATTGGTGGCAGATGTTAGCTCAGAGAGGCTAATCTTCCTAAAAAAAGAAAAATTATAATTTTTAACTTTCTTTAAAAGATAATTGACTATTTAAGGCAAAAACAATAGCAATGTATTATAGAATTTATAATAAATGTGGATAGAAGATGTATAACAGTTGTGTAAATGATAGGGTGTATAAAAGTATACTATAAGATTCTTACATTTATTATGTTGTACATGAAGTAGTATAACATCTTTTGAAGGGAGACTGTGATAAGTTGACAATGTATATGGTAAACTCTAGAGAACTAAAATAATAGTGTTACTCCTAACCACTAAAATAATATAACAATATAATAAAGAGATACAGTTAATCAGATAAAAGGGAGGGAAAAAGAATTATAAAAAAAAAAATCTATCCAAAAGAAGCAGAAAAGGGAAAAAAAGGAACAAAGATCAATAGGATAAATAGAAAACAAATAGCAAGGTGGTAATTTTTAACCCAATCATATTGATAATTAAATGTGAATGTATTCCAATGAAAAAGGAAGAGAAAGATCTTTCTCTCTGCAGAAGCACACACCGATTCCTGTGGAGTGTGAGTGTGGGATGTCATACAACTCTCTTGCCTCTAAACAGAGGCAGAAACATAGGGGAGAAGGGGAAATGCTTCTTACCCAAAGATTTCAACGGGAACTCTAGTATAGGAAGAGTTCCTGATGCAAATTGAGTTCCAGGCTCATTTTAAACATCAAAGAAACAGAATTCAATATTGGGAAGTAGTATTTTTAATGTGAAAACAAGGCCAGCTGACATTATTTTCAAGGAAATTCATCAATTATGGAATAATCAAAATGATAACCAAATGTTCATGGCAATTTATTCCTGAATGTTGCAAAGGAAAGTTTCACATGCTGCCTCATGAGCTGGTACAAACTTCTCAGGTCATGAGATGCTGCTTTTTATTTATTCCTGAGTTTTACACCTCAAATATTAAGCAACTTCTTCGCACCAAGAGAGAGTAAATGATAAATTCCTAGTGGACGCAGGTCATATTAATTAATCCCTTTATTCTCATAAAAATCAAGTATGGTGGCTAACACAGTAGGTACTCAATAAATGTTTACTGAATTAATTAGAGAAAGAAAGGAATAGTGATGCACAAGAGCTAATTGGAGCTGGATTCTACTAACTGATTGTTAAATATTTGGAAGTTTCGAGAGCTTGTTATCGTTAGCTTGAAAGTTACCAAGATGAGAGTATTTACACCATGGAAATCACCAAATATTATGAAATCAGGGCTTTTTATTGGTGGAGGAGGGAGGAGCTGGTTTACCAGAACACCACTGCCCATCCCTGCTACTTCCACTCTACTCTGATCTTTTTACCCTGGAAGCATCTCTCCTCCTGGTGATTTCAGCCTAGGTTTAATCAACTCTGAGAGATGGCAACAGAGCCAAATAGTGCTTTCTCTGTTCATTTTGCAGAATCTGGAATATTTTGATCGATCACAACTCAAGAAAGGGTTGGAATCTGGATGTATTAGGAGATCATAATCTGGACTTAGATATATATGTGTATATGTATTTTTTCTCTCAAAACAGTTTTAAGTACATATTCATATAGACTTATGAAAAGCCTAATATTTAAAAGTTAACACTGATCAAGGGAACCCAAGGGAAACGCTAAACAAATTCTGGCAAACTAAAGGAATTGATGATATTACAAATGGACATAAAGTTTCATTGACATGTTCTAGAAAACAAGGAAGCTCTTCCCTCCATTCGGTAGCAGCTGCAGAGCCTGTTTTGTGCCTTGAACAAAAGGCATGAAAATTAATCTTACAAACAGTTTTACCAACATTTCGAAGCCAAGGTCCTAATATATTGAGCATGGCCACTTATGAGCATTCCCATGGCTCTTACAAAGCATCACTCTGACTAGACTCTATCTACAAAAAAAAGAAAAAAACATTAAGTGCTTCATCCCCAATGCACAACGTTTCAAAAGCATTATTCATGCCTCTGGTATTTATTTTAAAAGAATCTTTGTTTCAATTCAATGAGAAAATGCAGTCAAATAGATTGATTTTGAAAGAGCACTAGTTTCAAAAACCTGGAAATTGTTATTGCCTTCTTGATATTGAAACTCTTTATTCTTTCAAAAAACCAGATGTAGGTAGATAACTTGGTGAGCATTTGGAACTAACAGAATTTCTTATAATTTGGCTACTCAGAGGCATTGACCCTTATTATTCTCAGGTATATAGTAATAGAAGTAAATAATTGTTTTTATATTCCTACTATGGGATGTGCTATTTAACATAACCATGAATTTCCCATTCTTTAGGGGTCAAACACTGATCACCCTGAGAAATCCAATGTAGTTCCTTCTACAAATTCAACCTAGAGAAATCCCTGAAGAGTATCAGAAGTGTGTGAAATAAATATCCCGGGATGAATAAATGGGGCTGTAAGATGCATCTGACCCAAAATTGAAGCAGTTCTGAATAATCTTCTTTACCCCTTCCCTCTCCTCTGAATCCGCTCAAGCACAGATTTGTCTAAAGTGAGTGAAGCTTAAGCCGCCCTCTCTTACATGGACCACTTTCAAAACCTGAGAACATCCTCATGATGGTTAGCTTTATTTGACAACTTGGCTGGGCTGCAATCCTCAGTAATTTAATCACGTGCTAATCTAGATGTTACTGTGAAGATATTTCGTGGATGTGACTAGAGTCCATAATCAGCTGACTTTGAGTAAGGGACATTATCCTAGATAAACTGGGTAGGACTGATTTTATCAGTTGAAAGGCCTTAAGAGTGCAGCTGAGGTTTCACTGATGAAGAAGAAATTCCACCTGTGGACACAAAGGTGTGATATTTTAATCACAATGAATTGAGAGAAATATCTTTCCACTCTGACTTGCTCTCTGCCACACTGGCAGGCTGGCATTGCAGTAACCACAGGAATTTGGGGGATCTTCCTAAGGGGAAGTTGAGCTGGAAATACATTTAGTGTTAGTTTAGTAAATATATTTGTGGTTCGCAGTCACTTCCATGAATAGTTATTTCTAGCTATTGCAGCATAGGAACACCGTCCAGCATGTTCCTACTAACACTGTGCAAACGCATCTGGAGTCTGACACAAAAGTGCAAGGCCAGAGGTCATAGCAGGATAGGAACATGTCCCACAGCATCTGGGACCAGATATATGTGGGGTAGCAGAGATTTAGAAAGGTTAAAAAGGTGGATCCAGAAGCCAGTCAGTGAAAAGTCCTTCCAATTATCAGACACGTAAATTTTAAGCAAAGGAGATGATCCTCATTGACATCTGATGGAAACGGAGGCTATCATCCATGAAGAACCTATTCAATAATACATTTATATACAATGATAAATTCACTATACAATTTTTTGGATGAAAATTACTTGAAATAGATTTTATCACAATTCCTTTGATTATAGAATACAAACTTGTAGCGGCACTGTAAATGTTACATGTTTTATACTTCTCAATAATAAGAGAGGTATATTGACTGGTTTATATTGACTGGTAATAATGACTGACTTTATACCAGTTAATAATAAAAAATAAATTTCAACTGGGGCCAGCTTGGTGGCATAGTGTTTGAGTTTACATGCTCTGCTTTGGCGTCCCAGGGTTCACAGGTTCGGATCCTGGGTGTGGACCAAGATACTGCTCATCAAGCCATCCTGTGGCAGCATCCCGTATACAAAATAGAGGAAGATTGGCACAGATGTTAGCTCAGGGCCAATCTTCCTCACCAAAAATAAATAAATAAATAAATAAATAAATTTCAATTAACCATGGTAGATGAAATACTGAGTTATCTTCTATTCTCTTTATACCAAATGCCATATCATATGGTGAAGTGATCAAAGGATCAATAATACAGACAAAAAAGTATTAGCAAGGTGTGGTCAGATAATTGATAATAGTAATGTTATTTTTCTTGATTTTATGATATTTGTGGTATTTATCACCTTTTACAAATGTGTAACTTGTGATTTCTTTTCTCGTTCTAAATAGCTATTCACTTTTGTATCTAATTTTGCATTGATAATTTTGTATTCTTTTTCTTAAAGAGTGCCCCTCAAATAGAGTAAGCCTCAGACCTCACAAAACCAGGATCTTCCCAACCTGCCTCCATGTTTGTTTGTTTGCCTGTTTGTTTTGATGCCCCTCAGCATTTTCCCCACTTCATCATACTACCCACAGCTTCCCACTAAGAGCATGCCTTCACTTCCTTAATTCCCATTTCCTTTTCCATCTCCAAACAGGAAGGCGTTGTCAACATTTCTGCCACTGTCAAAAGTCTCTTGGTAACAAGAACTATAGGATTGGAATTGCAGAAAAGATGGTTATAAAGGAGAGCCATAAATCAGACAATCAAGGATTGAATAAGGCATTTGAACTCAATCATATGAAACAACTTTCCAGGCTTGAGATTTCTGCAATTACAAGAGTCTATTCTTTATTCCAATATGCATTCTCTTAGGATTTTCTTCTCTGCTAGAGACTATGAAACAGTTTGAGCTAAAGTTTTAAAGCTAAATATGCCTCAACGTATGCTATGTTAATATAACATTGAAAACAGCTCACCTTAGGATTTGGAGATCTGCTCTTATTTCAGAGTTGAGAGATTCTTCTAAGAATAAATTTGCTTTGGGTAAATGGAACCTGTAGAAAAGGGCAAAAAAACATTAAAGTTAATAGCAGCTGAGCTACACTTAAAAAAAAAAAAGAAAACACTCTACTAAATGTAAAAATCTGAAATGATATATTCTCTGGGGTTTTTTTCAATATGATCTTAGTGGAGATAGTGAAGTAACTAACAGATTAGAGTACTGAAAATTCCAGCCTGTCCCAGTATGATGGGATGGATCTTCGCGCAACAGTTTAGGAATCTTATTCATAATAATATTTAGGCAAAATTGTCTTGTTGCTAAGGTTTATTCCAGGAAGTAATGGATCTGTGTATAGCACTATATATATAATTGAACAGCTGCTCTGAGAAGAAGGAAAGTGAACCCAGAGTAGGAGTAATAGTCTTGGCAATGAGGAGGTAAAAGGCTCATGATGAAGACCCAGACCAGCTCCAGTAGGAGAAAAGGGGAAGGCCAGGAAGGGAATTTGAAGAGGTTAAGATCATGGAGGGACAGCTGTCCCAGGTGTACCTGCCAACTGTTCCTACACACCTGCCATGAGCAGGCCCTTATAGCAGACACCTGGGGAGTTTCCCTGGCAGCAGAGCCTTCCCTGAGTAAGAGGAGCAACATCACCTTCAAGCATCATTTACTAAGATTCAATACATGCGTAGTTTGGGCAATGGCAGTACGCCAAGGAATTTCAACACATTTTATACCCATCAGTCAGGAAGTTCAAATCTGAAACAGCACCAAAACGCTCAGTTTTTCACAATGAATTATACCTCCCTTCTCTGAGTTCCCATAATCATTTGAAAGTCTTAAGATTTTTTTATTATCTGCTATGTGCTCTAGTTGTGTCTTTGGAAATCAACTTCCCTTTCTAAGGAAATAGATTGTGTCTCATTCACATCTTCTTACACTGTGGTTTGCACAGCAGCTATGGCAGAGATGGGTGGGAACTATACTTCACAACTCCCCTTGCACTTACATGTGGCCATGTGACTAGTCCTCACCAATGAAATGTGAGTGGAAAGTCATACTTAGGGGCCAAGGCTTTTAAGAAGTACATGTGCCTTCTCTACGTTTTTCCCCGTCCGCTGGCTAGATTCACATGACCACAAGTCCGTGGGATCATGATGTCACAAGATGGAAGGAGTCTGGCTTCCAGATTCATTGCATGGATGAGAGCCAACTAGGAACACCTTCCTCAAATTATGATATCATGACATAAATGTCTATCATGTGTAAAAAGCAGACATTTCTGTCTTCTTGTTCCACAGCCAAGCAAACTACTAAAGCTCTCCACATAAAAGGCTTAATATAAATTTGTCAAATTAAAAGTGACAGGCAAAGATAGGCATTCAAGCTCCTGCAAAGAATCCCATATACATCCTATTTCATTCACTGTAATTATTTAGGGGGAGGGAGAAAAATGATGGAACGTATGACTTGTAAATTAAGATCAAGGCCGAAATATAAGATAGGAAAAGGTTCAATGCCTGAGTTTCAATTAGTCATGTGAGGTGTCCAGTTGTAGTTTTGCCATCTAACAACCATTCCCCATTCTTCCAGAAAGATCACCAAGAGGAGCTGTCCCTGGCCTCTTCAGGGTGAGAATGTGAAGTTGGAGCTGCTGCAGCCATCACACCTTGGCAAGATGAGAGCCCATCTGAAAATGATATTAACCTGTGGAATAGACCAATGCCAAGGGATGAAGACAGATTATGTTCAGCCCCTGGAACTAAGTGGATCTGAAGCTCACACAACCCCTGTACATTTCTCTTATAGAAGACAAATTCCTCTTCACTTAAGCCAACTTGGATTGGGTTTTCTGTCACCAAGATTGTAAAAGTTCTAACTCATAAGCTATAGAAAGTTTTGTTGTATAGGCAATACACCCTGCCACGTCTGGGTGCAGTTGATAGCTGTGCCAGATCCCTTTGACGGGCAGTCATGGGCATCAGGCTGGAGAACAAGGTACTGGAAGCTGTGGTGCTTACAAATGAAGGTCTGGGGCTATGCCAGGGCTTTACTCCCCTCCCTCATAAAATCTCCATTAATTGTCCTTCTCTAAGCCATCACAAATATTAAGAAAGACCAAAATTCTTTGATAAGGGTATTTCCGCAATTTTATCCTTAAAGTGTCTAAAAACTCTGCATTTTAATTGCTCTATAATGAACAAGCTGAATCAAAACAATGTGTTGGCCACACACATGCAACGTCTCTACAAGTCCCTGGCCCCCTCTTTCCCATCCTCCTGCCACCCCTATGCTTTTCCCATATAGAAATTCCAGAGCTACACTAGCTGAAAGTTGAGTTCCAACATTTTGCTCAATAGAGAGAACCAAAAGCAGGACCAAAATGGCTCTTCAGAACCCAGATGTAAGACCTAAGATTTGCAGTGAGATTGGTCTTGAGAGTCAAGGACCAGGAGTCGATGAGATGATAACAAAGACAAGGTTAGTCAGAAGGAGTGAACGGGATGCTGTCTGAACTGTTTTGGAGACAGAAACTAAGGAGAGCAACCAGGCTTTCATGAGATCTTTGTGACATGTTGTCTCATTTGTTGCCTTGATCCATTTAAAGGACCTAGAAAATGACCAAAACTGGGGCTCAGAAGTTCCTAAAGACACAAGGGCCAGGCTCTATTTATATCAACATTTGGAAGCCAAATACCCAAACTTCTCACCTTTTTGCGTCTCTGCCTCCCCACTCACTAGACATAAACACTACGTGGTCTTTAACAGGCAGTAGAGCCCCAGTTTAGGTCCCCCAGACTTTGCTTAATGGACTCCCTCCAAATACCGTCCCATATACTCACAGATCAGTTTCAGACAGTCTGTTGAGGAGGATAAGGAAAGTCACTGGCTCTAGCTGCAGTGTACTGGGTCACGAGTTCATATTCCATTTATGTCTCCAATAATTCTATTTTTTTCCTTTGCATTAGGCGTTCCAAGATAATGAATACTTCCATAGCAACAAAAGTCTGACAATAAACTGTTACCTTGATTTTCACATTTTCAAAGAAAAATCCTTCAATGGCAATCAAACCAGAAGTCTCAGCAATGGACACGCAATAATGGCTACAAGGTGAACAGCTTTTCTCTTTCATTTTCAAAGCAACATCAGTGATTGATTTTCTTGGAAAGGAATTTAGATTGGATTAGATGATCTTTTTTTTTTTTCCAGTTGTATAGCTTGTTATTAGCAATTAAAATATGCAGTTGCTTTTGAACCACACTGACAATAAGTGACTTCAGAGGAGATTTATTATATTCTGACACAAATGATTTATAAATGCAATTTTATTTTAAAACTTCCATCCTTTCTGTCCTTCTGGTTGCAATTGTCAAAGTATTCTGAAAGCAGAAAGTATGTGCATATTGAAAAAAAGGTACAAAATATTTCAGATATAGTAAATGCCTTACAGGCTGAATTCAAAGGACAGCTATGGCTGTACCCTTTTTTCTTTGTTTAACCAATCATCTTTCTTCTATGCACAACATACTTTAGGGACAACCCCCCTTACATTGTGTGAAACCAGAAAACACTTTGTAATGAGTGAAAATTAAGGAAAGACTATACTTATTACCCATGAAGAAATTGAGTTCTGGCAGCTGGAACTTAAGTTCTGGCCATTTCGAGGGTTTAGGACTCCCAGTGTTCACCAGCTATGACTCTGTAAGGGTTTGACTGGACCCCCAGTTAAAATACAGAGGTGTGCAAGGGGATCCCTGAAAGTTCAGAGCTTCAGCGAGCTCAGCCTAAGTCCTGAAAGGACAGATCGCCAAACGTCCACTCTAAACATTTTTAGACTGGCTTGAGTGGGTATAACTTTAAAAATGAAATACTCGTATTCACTTCGTTTTTCTGGACCTTCTGATTGTGGCTTTAGAGGGCCAATAATATAGCACTCCTCTCTTCCCTACCCCAATGGATACAGGAATCTGACAGAGATCAAAGTATGAACTTTATTATTGATATAAGCTAGAAGGAGGATGTGGCTTCAATGTTCAGCCTCAATGGATGTCATAACATTTTGTCACTGTATTAAACTTATCCCTAAGGGACACAGCAATGAATCTATTGTACCAAAAGTTGAGACCAGGCCCTTGGCCCCTGTGAGCTCATCATGACACTGAATCAACAGGCTAAAGAGGGGTTGACTGTACTGCTGGGGGTTGATTGATCGTAAGCGAAAAGGGAAAATTGAGCTTGCTAGTATATAATGAGAGAAACAAGGAGTTTGTTTGGAAAACAGGAGATCCTCCAGGACATCTCTTAGTCCTATCATGTCCTGTGAGTGAAGCCCACAGAAAACTATGAAAATCAACCCAAGGAGAACTACTGATGGCTCAGATGCCCCAGGAGAGAAAGTTAGGGTCAGCTCACCAGGCAAAGAATCATGACCAGCTGAGGTAAATATGGAAGGTCAAAGGAAACATGGAAAGGGTAGTGGAAGAAGGTAATCATAAATATTAGCTATAACCATGTGACCCTTTGCAGAAACAAGAACTGTAATTGCTTTGAGAGTTTTTACTTATTTTATCTGAATATTTTTGTCTTCTTACCTCTTTCACCTGTTATTATCTAACATAAGATGTGCTAATAGTACTTAACTAAGTATTTGAGTTAACAGGATATCAAAGGGGGAGTGTGAATCAGCCAGGACAAGAATGAACACCCAAAGACAAAAAAGAGACTTGTAACCTCTCCTGAGGAAAGATTAGCATGTTTTTCAGGTGTATGTGACAGAGTTGTAGCCAGTGAGGTGGAAGTATGACTTATTGTCATAATTTGAGATTAAGTATGGTTTAAGGAGATGTGTGTGGATACCAAATTAACAGGGATTGGACTGGGGTAGCTTGTCGATTTCGTTAGGTTGAACTACAATTTTCAGAATTCCCTTTCAGGTAAGTTTTTGATTAAGGTGGGAAAGATACAGGCGTAGAATAATACATGTATATACCTATCTGTATATAGATATAGATATCTATAAATATATCCATAAATATTTATGGATATATTTATGGATATATTTATAAATAAATATACATATAGATGTAGATAGAGATCTTTCCATCCTGACTACCTGAGCTGTGGACTTCAAGATCTAGTACCAGAGGTGATGAGTGTAGGTTTTCTTTTGTTTTTTAAAGATTGACACCTGAGCTAACACCTGTTGCCAATCTTCTCTTTTATTTTTTCTGCTTTTTCTCCCCAAATCCCCCCAGTACCTAGTTGTATATTTTGAGCTGTGGGTCCTTCTAGTTTTGGCATGTGGGACGTCACCTCAACGTGGCCTGATCACCGGTGTCCTGTCCTCGCCCAGGATCCAATCCAGTGAAACGCCAGGCCGCCGAAGCAGACCACATGAACTTAACCAGTCAGCATGGGGCCGGCCCCTCATGACAACAGTCTTATGGAAACTTCTTAACCAGATCCTACAATCGTTCTGTAAGGTCAAAACCCTCCAACAGGGCTGCTCGGTGGCGCAGCGCTTAAGTGCTTTGGCGGCCCAGGGTCTGCCGGTTCGGATCTCGGGTGCGGACATGGCACCACACATCAAGCCATGCTGTGGTAGGCATCCCACATATAAAGTAGAGGAAGATGGGCACAGATGTTAGCTCAGGCCTAGTCTTCCTCAGCAAAAAAAGAGTAGGATTGGCAGATGTTAGCTCAGGGCTGAGCTTCCTCAAAAAAAAAAAAAAAACCCTCCAATAAATCCTTTTAGTTATAGATCTAGATCTTGTAGCTCTGCCTCACTAACTGCATTCTAATACAACAGATTTCAAAGATAGAACCAATAGAATTTGCTGTCTTATTGAATTTAGAGTATAACACAAAGAGAGAGATAAAGAATGACTCCAAGTTTTTTGCCATCAGCAAAAGGAAAAGCCAACCCACAAACGGGGAGAAAATATTTGCAAATCACATATGCAACAAGAGGTTAATTTCCAAAATATATGACAAATTCATACAACTCAACAACAAAAACATGAACAACCCAATCAAAAAATGGGCAGAGGATCTGAACAAACATGTTTCCAAAGAAGATATACAGGTGGCCAAAAGCACATGAAAAGATGTTCAACATCACTAATTATTAAGGAAATGCAAATCAAAATTACAATGAGTTTGTACCCATCCTAATAGTTATAATTAACAAGACAAGACATAACAGATGCTGGAGAGGATGTGGAGAAAAGGGAACCCTCATACAGCACTGGCGGGAATGCAAATTGGTGCGGCCACTATAGAAAACAGTATGGAGATTTCTCAAAAAATTAAAAACAGGGATACTATATGATCTAGCTATCCCACTACTGGGTATTCATCCAAAGGACATGAAGTCAGCATTCAAAGAGATTTATGCACACCTATGTTCATCACAGCACCATGCACAATAGCCAAGATGTGCAAGCAACCCGTGCCCATCAATAGATGAATGGATAAAGAAGATATGGTGTATATCTTCTTTATATATATATATATGCAATAGAATACCACTCAGCCATAAAAATTGACAAAATTGTGCCATTTGCAACAACATGGATGGATCTGGAGGGTGTTATGCTAAGCAAAATAAACCAGACAAAGACAAATACCATATGATTTCACTCATATGTGGAAGACAAATAAACACACTCAGATAGGGAGAACAGATTAGTGGTTACCAGAGGAGAAGGAGGGAAGGGAGGATGAAAGGGGTAAAGGGGCACATATGCGTGGTGACGGATAAAAACTAGACTATTGGTGTGAACACGATGCAGTCTATACAGAAACTGATATATAATAATGTACACCTGAAATTTACACAGTTATAAGCCAACATCACTTCAATAAAATAACTTTTTAAAAAAAGAATTATTCTAAGGTTTTTGGCCTGAGAAACTAGAAGAATGGAGCTGCCATTTACTATGAAAGAGAAGGCTGAGATTGAACAGATCTAAGGGAGAAAGTCAAGACTGTGTTTATAGCGATGTTGTCTTCGACATGCCTACTAGACATCTCGATGGAAGTGTCAGGTAAGCACCTAGATTTACAAGTCTGAAGTCCAGGGGAGAGAGCTCGACTGAAGATAAAAATTTGGGAGTCATCCAAAAGACCATAGATAGTACTTAAGCCACGGAAATGGAGGAGGTCACTTAGGGAGTGAATGGAGAAGAAGAAAAGTGATCTGACAATGGAAAAATGGAAGAGGAAAAGAGTTGGAAAATGAAGAGGATCCACCACAGGATACTAAGAAGGGGCAGCCGATGAGGTAGAGAAAATGATGTCCAACTGTGTCGAAAGCTTCTGATAGATCGAGATAGATGAGGACTCAAATATACCGTTGGATTTAGCAATGGAGAGGTCGTTTCTGACTTTGATTGGAACAACTTTAAGTAGAGTGATGGGGATGAAATCCTGACTAGAGAGATTCATGAGAGAATGGAAGGAGAGGAAGTGGAGACTGAAAAGTCAATCTACTTTTCTGAGAAATTTTGCTGTCAAGGGAAGCAGAGAAATGGTGGAAGATGGTGGGAGATATGGGATCAAGGGAGCTCTTTTTTTAGATGAGAAATATTACAGCATATTTATAAGATAATGCGAATGATCAAGTAGATCAATAAAAATTAATGATTGAAGAGAGAGAGGAAGAATTGCTGGAGTAATGCCCTTGGGAAGGTGAGAAGACATGGAAAGACCAGAAAGATGTGGTGAAATCACTGGTGAACCCTTGAGCTTAGCAGATATAGATATAAGGACAGAGTCTGTTTCCGTTTACTGCACTGTGAAGAGAGGACCAGGACACAGCTCCTTTTTGCACAGGCAGATCTGAAAAGGAGAGAATGTGAAGGGGCAGAGCCAAGCATAGTCAATTTCTTCTCCAAAACTTACTGGTCAGATAAGCCAATCCTCTTCCCACAGGGAGAAGAAGGCAAAAGGGCTGGGAGAAGCTGCAAGTGTCTCGGTTGTATCCATTCCCTCCCTGGGAGTAGAATGGAAACTCCTTTCCTTCTAAGGAAACCCCAGGAGTAGGGGATAGGTGTTCCCTAGCATGCAGCATCATTTAATAGTACCCAGTGGGATACACATTCTGCACACCGTATTCAGAGATTTCTTTGAGACACTTAAAGAATCTGGCCAATTTTATGGAAATATTCCATAGATCTCCCTAATGGGATTCAATTGAATTACCATAACAGAAAACAATCTTGAGCCCCAACGGTGGAAATCTGAAGCACAAAGAAATTATAAACTCTAGTAGCTGTTTTTCAAAAATATTTCTGAATTCCTGTTTTTTAACTCACTTGAAGTTCCCCAGTTCTGGGGGCCGGCCTGGTGGCGCAGTAGTTAAGTGCGCACGTTCTGCATCTCAGCAGCCCAGGGTTCGCGAGTTCCGATCCCGGTGCGGACATGGCACTGCTTGACACGCCATGCTGTGGTAGGCATCCCACGTATAAAGTAGAGGAAGATGGGCACGGATGTTAGCTCAGGGCCAGGCTTCCTCAGCAAAAAGAGGAAGACTGGCAGTAGTTAGCTCAGGGTTAATCTTCCTCAAAAAAAAAAACGGAAAAAGAAAAGTTCCCCAATTCTTAGGTCACTAGCAATGACTTTTCGCTAGCGCCCCTTCAGTTGGCACCCTTCCCTATTTGAGGTCTTCCCTCGGAGCTGGAGCTGGAGTTAAAAGGGACTTAGGCCTACAATTAAAAGCCAGCGAATTGAAAATGCTGTAAGTAATCCACGAGTCAACTCACTTGTAAGATTGGGAAGCACAACCTTGTCAGTAAGTCCCACATGGAAGACAAAGATGACATTGGTCAATGACTTCCTGGACAAACTGTAGATTGCATCAAGATTCTGAAGTTCCTGGTACAACTGCCTTTGCAAGAGCACAGGCTACCTGGTATTCAAGAATCCCCAAAGGGGAAATGTGAGAATTCCTTTGGGAGGATATAGAACTTCCTGCCCAACTGAGCATGTCCTCAGTATCGGCAAGAGTAGAGAAGGTTATCATTTCTGAAGAGTCCTTCCAACAAGAAAATTCTCTCCCTCTAAGATCTTCAATGACAAAAGCAAAGTTTTAGCTGTTTAAATGTAATCAAGTTACTAACAATTGAAAAAGTTAGGAAGGTTTATGAAACACAGCTGCATAAAATGATAATTAATTTTATTGCTGACACTACTTTAGCATTCCAGTTGAACTTGGGGGAAATTTGAGATTTTAATGCAGTGTTCACATGAGGAGGGTTAAATTTACAATATAGTTGTAGCTTTCCTATCCTGGAAACTACTCATTTAACCTAGGAGAATAGCTCCATAAATTCAAGTACAAAGGACAGTAGATAAAGTGGCAAAAAAAGGAAAATCATGAGAGAAAATCTCTCCCATCTGTGGTGGAGGTTCTCAGAACTGACTACAGTTAGAATCACTTGGGGAACTTTTTAAAAATGCAGATGTCTGGGCCCCACTCCAGATTAATTGCAGTATAGTGAAATGAGGGGTGGGGTGGGGGAAGGGCACAAGTGATTCTGATGCACACCAGGGTGCAGGACAATGGTTCTCCATCTTGCTGCACTTAGAATTACCTGGGAAGGTCTTGAAACTTGTTGATGGCCAAACCACACCTTAGACCAATTAAATCAGACTCTTGGATTGCTGGAAACAGCATCAGTATTTTCAAAGCTCCCCAAGTGATTACAATGTGCAGCCAAGGTTGAGAACCACTACTGTGGAACCACTGGTCTGATGAGACCAACTGCTTTGGTTTACTTTCCTTCTTAATTTTGGTATAAATAAATTAATGTAAGTATGTATGTTCCATTAATAGAAGAGTATATTGGTATTGTTTTTGTACCAAGTATTGCATTGGGAGCAGAACTTTCCATCAAAAAGAGACTCAGGCAGAATAAGACTTGAACCATACAACGAGTCCTGAGAACTCTCCTCCGCCCATGGGCCTCGCATGGTTTCAAAGATGGAGAAGTGTAGAGAAAGCTATGGATGAGAAGAGGTGGAAGCTGCATGTTCAAGGTCACAGACAGAAGGAGCCTCGGTGATTGCAGAACTACACCTCCAGGCTTCAATTTCCTAGTCTGACTTTAACATGAGAGAGAACTATAGCTCTATCTTGTTTAAACCACTATTACTACTAAGTGTCTTTGAGCAGCTGAACCTATATCCTCACTAATACAAGTCCTGACCAGGCAGTCTTGCTCTAAAGGAATATCCCATTCGAAAAAGTGCTTTTACTACGTGTGGTTGTTACTCAACCTCAATAACCAAAAACTTTCCATAACTTCAACACAACGCCCTGTGAGCAGTCAGAGAGTCTCCCACGCAGTGGAGATTTCCACTCCTCATTCTGACACCTAGGGAGATGTGCCTCATATTTTGCCTGTGAATGACTTTCAAAGTTCAGACTTTGCAAAGGTAAGTTGAACAAAACATTAAAAAAATTTTTTTCGAATACATAAAGATGTTATTTAACATAGTGTAATATAAAATTCTTTCTTGTCTAATGCAGTCAATGCCAAAGTATGACATGTATTTGGAAGTTAGATCTTAAAAAATATAAATTTTCCAGCTCTCAGCCGTGATGTAGGTACCATATTCCCATTTAATAAGTGAAGCAATTCCAGAACATCCGCCTCCACTCTCTTAATTCAATGTTTTTTTCTATATTATATTATCTCATGTTGCAGCTAGATGTAATTCTAAACTTATACTATTTTTCTTTTATAATTATTGGTGTCTCTGTGAGTTGTAGGGTATAATAAGGAACCAGTTAAAGTTTCAATTTATGATTTTTTTCCTTCCAATTGTACTTATGCTGCAATTCATATTGTTACCACTGGATGGCACCAAATTTTACCTTTTAAAGTCGATTTTTGGTTGAAGTTGAGACTGGTGCACAGCAGTAAATATTTGTTAGGAAGTTAATCAAGAACTAAATACTTCAATCAGGTAAAATCACACCCTAATCCCCAAACCAACCAGCATTTCTGCACCACATGTTTGCAACTGAAGAAACAAAATATGTGTATAAATGAACTTTACAATTCAAAAGTGCTGACCACCAATGAATGTTTAAACTTGAAACTAGATTAATTCAAAGGAAAATTGTTCAAATATCTGAGTCGCAATAAACTCCAAGACACTTGCAGTACAAAGACACGGAAAATAATGCAAATATGCTCCAGCTACATGAATTCAGGTTGGAGAATATCTAAAGCTTGTGATAACCACGTATTTTCTCGAACAATCTGCTCCGAGTTCACTCGATGTTTCGTTCCCTTGATGGGTTTTCTCAGTCTTGCTGTGGTCTGTGAAGTCATCTTTTGATTTCTCTATCTAAGTAGCCTCCTCTTAATCCTCTTTCTTCTTCCCTCTAATGGTCATTTATACATTCAATCAAAATTGTACTTTAATCATTTCATAATATATACATTTCACAATGTATCAGATCATCATGTTGTACACCTTAATATATCTCAATAAAGGCAGGGGAGAAAACATGTATTTTATATACTGACTGGTTGGGTATCATA
Source organism: Equus asinus (assembly GCF_041296235.1). Lineage (NCBI taxonomy): Eukaryota > Metazoa > Chordata > Mammalia > Perissodactyla > Equidae > Equus > Equus asinus. Next base: position 177,991,937 of record NC_091790.1, read on the forward strand.
ACCAGTCTTCTCATACACTAACAAGAAAACTGTGCACAGGAGAAGGAGGAAAGCCAGGAGAGGATAGTGAGTGGATGGCAAGAGAAAATTCTCGTAGGACAGTTCCTTCCTTCCAATTGCTCAGACCAGAAATACTTGGAATTATCCTCCACTCCTCTCTTTTTCTCACACTGCAGATTCAATCCATTGACAAACTCTATTTTCTCTACCTTCAAAGCACATACAGGACTGCTATGGTCTGAATGTTTATGTCCTCCCAAAATTCATATGTTGAAATTTTAATGCCTAATGTGATGCTATTAGGAGGTGGGGCCTTTGGGAGGTGCTTAATTCATGAGGCTGGAGCCCTCAGGAATGGGATTAGTGCCTTTATAAAAAAGACCCCACAGAGCTCCCAGCCCCTTCTGCCCTGTGAGGATACAATAAGAAATCTGCAACCCAGGAGAGGACCTTCTCCAGAACCCCACCAGGCCAGCACTGTGATCTTGGACTTCCAGCCTCCCGAACTGTGAACAACAAATTTCTGCTGTTTATAGGCTACCCAGTCTGTGGTATTCTGTTAGAGCAGCTCAAACAGACAAAGACAAGGACCCATCACTGCACCCTATTCCTTTTCCCAAACCCCGGTCCAAGCCAACATCATGCCTTGCCTCAGTTATTTCAGCAGCCTCATAGCTGTCTCGCTGCCACCACCTTCCCCCCTCCCTCCAGTCTACTGTCAACACAGCCACCAGTGGTCCTGTTAAGTGTGAAATATCACTCTGCTGCCAAAATCCTCCGATGGCTTCTTCTTCTTCATTGATTAGAAAGGTTGTGGGTTTTTAGGTGAACCTTTATATTTCCTAGTAGCAAAAATTATACGTGCTCATTGAAATCAACTCCATCATTTCTAAAATGAATAACAGACAGTGAAATTCCCAAGTAACCTCCTCTTCCTAGAAAAACTACTGTTTACAATTTGATGTGATATATTTTTAATACAAATGGGATCATATTGTGATATTCTTCTGCAAGTTACTTTATTGGCTTAACCTTACATCTTTGGACATTTTTCCTTGTCACTATATAGAGACCTATCTCACTCTTTTTAACCACTGTACCACAGTGATATGTTGAATGGCTCTGCCATGATTTGTTTAATGAATACCTGGTATATGGACACTGGGGTTGTTTTCAGAAAAATTTTTTAATAATACTTCGATGATCATCATTGCACAGGTGTTTTTGCATGTACTTGAGTATATGTCTGTAGGTGAAGTCCTAGAAATGGAATTGCTTGGTGACAGGGAATAAGGGACATAAATTGATGTCATAACGTTGATTCTCCTAGTGCCCATGTCCGTACCCCTCCTTGTGAGGAAAAGCTCCTCCTCCCCCAGTTCTCCCAGGGTTCTACATGGAAATCACAGGGCTTTGATATAACCCTCACCTCCCCTGGCCACAGCACAGATGATTACCTCCACCTTTCAGATGAGACGGATGAGTCTCCAAGAGCTATGATGACTTCCATGGTTAGTGAGTATATAAACTGAAAGTCAAGCTTAGGTCTGCATGACTATTAGATGCATTCATTGTCACATGCTGCACTTTGATGCAAATATGAATGATTCTGTTGAAAACCATCTGAATATGGAAGCCAATTAGATTCTCTGGGACTCAGGATCTGAACTCTGGTTGGGTTTGTGCTGTTTTCTGAGCAAGAACAAAAGGGGAAATCCTCACCCTGGAATCTAAATCTTTTACCTTCACAGAACCACAGGTCAGTGCTTCCAAGTAGCTGAACATTTGGATTTTAGTAATAAACCATGGACGGAATGTTTTACATCTTTTCTGGATGTTTGGGGACTGTGGAAACCAATAGAATGTGGTTAAGCACAGTGTTTACAGTGCAATGCTCTGTTAATTGCAGCATTTGTGATTCAAGGAAAGAGGAAAACTGCTAGCAACAGAAGCATAGAGACATTTATTTGGACCTGATAAAGCACTCAGATACGGTTGATATATATAATCTAGCATGTGCTTGTAGTGATAAGGGAAAAAAGAGTAAGACCGCAAATTTCCTTGCGTTATATGCAACGTGCTTCAATAAGAGAAGTTTGTTTGCCTGTGGTAGCAATCTCTCTTCTTACTCTTCTCTAAAATTACTGAGGTCTAGAGCATACGTCCCTTTTACGTTCCTCACCCAATCCCCATCCGGTTCTCAAGTGGACGGTGTTGCTCTGACAGAACACACCTGCCTGAGGCAAACCCGTGAAGCCAGCCAAGCTGCCTTCAGCCCAGGCCCTTCCTTAAAGCATCTGTCTTTCCTATTGTAATAAAATCAACATCAACAATGATGATGATGATGATGATAACAGCTGACATATATTGAACATCTACATATATTCCTAGGCCCAAAGGTCTGTGGCCCATACCTTATCAAATATTCTCATCATCATTTGAGATAGATATTACTATAACCCCTGTTTTACAGAAGACGATCCTGAGCTCCTAGTAACTGCCGAGGTAAGGAATAGGTAAGGGATAGAGCCATGCCCCAAACCTCGATTGGCCTGATTCTTAACGCCCTTGTTCTCAAAACGCCCTCTTGTGTTGTCCCAGGGAGGCCAGAGGCCAGTGAGTGGTCCTTCTCCGTGTTCCAGATTCCATCACCCCTTGCCCTTCATTCTGACCAGAACTTGCCAGTTCTGTGCCTTAGCTCAAGGCTGGGGAGTTTTGTTAACTGATCTCTAGGACAAAAATGTGCTTGGTTTATGAATTCTAACATCCGTTTTAAACACAATTATATGTGTTTGATATCATTGTCTTGATGTAAAGATATAATATCTTGAAGCAAAAGAGTGGCCTTGATGCTGAGCTCTATGGAGAGAGATGTGTTAAGCGGGCAGAGATTTCCAGATTTGTCCAAAAGACATTCCCAGTGAAAGGTAGGAAGCAGTAGGGGGCAGCAGAAGAAAGCCTCCTCTGCAGGCCACTCCTGCCCTGGGACACTCCTATCCCGGGACACTTCCTACCGTGCCTAAACGTTGCCACACTAAACCTTATTCGTTACACCAAAATAAATTCTCTCCATAATTTTGTTAATTCCATTTTATTACTTGCCCATGAGGAAATATGCTGGAGATACTCAGGAAGTACGCTGAAACTGTAGGATACATAATACAGGCTAATTATAAGAAGGAAAGTCCCCCCACATTAAATCTTGGGTTCCATTATCTTTGAGGGTCAATGGAACCTCAGTCTCTAAGGATGCTTTTTAAAATTGTATCAATGCCTATCATCTCCTTCCAAAACTCCTCCCCAGTTTTGTGAACCAAACTTAGAACAGTTACGCCTCGAAAGAGGAATGGACTTTCAGATTTCTTGAGGGTTGATTGTTTATTTTGCTTTGTAGGCTTCCTTGCATGTTTTTTAAATGTATATTGTATTTCTATATGGTCACAACTCTTAGTTGAAAATAACAGAAATACAGCTCAAACTAGCTTAAACCTAAAAGGTGACTAGGAAGTTCAAGTGAACACACAGAAGGCGTGAACACACAGACACCGCTGAATTCAGGGGCTCCAATAATGGCATCAGCCTTGGTCTCTTCCCTCTGTCTCTAAACTTTGCTACCTTCTATGTTGGCTTCCTTCTCAGGCATTGTTCCTGTTATTGTTGGACGAGATGACTCATGGGCAGTTTCAGCCTTAAAATTTACTAGCATAAAAATTCATGCAAACATGTTCTTTTGCAATAGCTCTAGTAAAAGTCTCAGAATTTGTTTAGCTGACTTGAGTCCCATGCCCAGATTTGAAGCAATCATGGTAGTTGGAAAGTGCACAGCTCCAAAAGGCTGGGCTTGTGCCATATATGCCTACCTCTGGGTAAACCCCAACCCAACACGTGAATTGAGAGTGGGGTGGTCAAGTCCTCAAAGAGTAAGAAAAGATGTTGGCCAGGAAAAAGATGCCCTCGACTCAACAAAGTCTGTGACTTAATCAGACTATAAACTTACCAAGAGTAAGGACTACATCTGGTAATTATTTATATTCCCCACATAGTACCCAAAATAGTGCTATACATGAAACTCATAAATATATTTTTATTTACTAAGTTTCTAGCTGCCTGAGTTTAATGGGTTAAAAGAAACATTTATCTAGATCAAAAGATATAATGTTTCCCTCCCTAAGTAAGTCACTGTTTAAATTCCACTATCTATTGAATAAGGATCATGTACAAGACACTATATATAGTAATTTTATGCATATTATTTTATGTAGTAATTAGTCCAACTCTGTGGGGAAGCATTGTTATTTCTTTCTCAGAACAAGGAAACTGAGCTTCTGAGAGGTTCAGTAGTTTGTTCAACACTTCCTGTAAATAAAGGGTGAAGCTTGGAGAAGTTTTTGATTCTAATACTGAATTCTTTCCACTGGACCAGAGGTGGACATTTAGAGGCCACAGATGTGTTTGGACAGAAAGTTTTGTTGAAAAATTGAAATAGAATGCTTCTAGGAGAGACCTGTAATCACATGTTTATGATATAGACCAATCTGTACTGACTGATCACTGACCTCATCACACGTTTATCACACCTGCCTGGGCTCCAGAAGCATTTGAGTTAGGGCCCTGCACAGGACCACCACGATGGGCTTAGAGAAAGGAGAAGCCATTCGTGCTCCGCAGGCTCGCATCAGTGTTATTTCCTTGTTAGAAGTGCAATATTCATACACTTTTGAAAATGACATCTAAATTACACAGTATTGGTGCAGTAATAGACTAAAAGAAAAGTAGAAAAAAATAGAGAGTACAATAACGATGAATGTATATGATAAAAGTGGCATTTTAATCAACAGGAAAGAATTAACTATTCAATAAATGGTGTTATCCCAACTGGCTGCACACTAGGGGAAAAAGATTAGACTCTGTTCACACTATGCAAAAAGTAAATTCTAAAGGAAGTAAAGTACCAAAAGAAAATATTAAAAGATATTTTCATAACTTGGTGATGAGGAAAGTCTTTGTATGCAAGTCATGAAAGTCAAAGCCATTGAAAACAAAAGGCTGAAATGTTTGATCAGATAAAATTAGGAAGTTCCATTTAACGGAAGGCATCACAAACCTGTAACAAGCTATGGTGAGCAAAGGATGTTTGTAAAACTGATGAAATTACAATCAACTATGTGGAATGTACCAATGTCAATTTCCCGGTTTTGACTGTATAATATACTACAGTTATGCAAGATGCTACTGTTGGTGGAGCCTGGGTGGAGAGTGTGCTGTGTCTCTCTATGCGTTCTTTTGTGCGTGGCAACTTCCTGCGTATCTATATGCGATGGCTAATTTTATGTGTCAACTTGACAGGCACAGGGGGTGCCCAGATGAAACATTCTTTCTGGGTGTGTCTGCGAGGATGTTGATGAGATTAGCATTTGGAGCAGTAGACTCAGTAGATTGTCCTCTTCAGTGTGAGTGGACATCACCCGATCCACTGAGGGCCTGAAAAGAACAAAAGAGCCGAGGAAAGGGGGATCCACTCTCCCTGCCTGACTGGCGGAGCTGGAACATCAGTATTCTCCTCCCTCAGACTGGGACTCGGACCAGCAGCCCTCCAGAGCTCATAACACTACACAGGCTTCCCCAGGTCTCCTGCTTGCAGACAGCAGATCCTGGGACTTCTCAGCCTCCAAAATCAAATATATATTTATATCTTCTTATTGTTTCTGTTTCTCTGGAGAGCCCTGATAAGCTATAATTATTTTAAGATAAAAAGTTAAATAAATAAAAGTAAATATGTGTGTGTGTGTGCACTGAAGAGTTTTTTTTTAAACCTGTGTTTAGTTGTGGGAAGTGATAAACATATGGGTATCTGTAGAGAAAAAAAGCGAATAAACAAAATTAACATTTCCATGGAACAGCATTGCCAAGAAAAGCTCAGGTTCTGAAGGCAACAAAACTGTGCTGGAGCCCTGGCGCCTGCCCTGGGCAGATCTGTGCACGTTTCTTAACCTCTATCAGCCTCAGTTTCTCATCTGTAAAATGGACTTCATAATAGCTCCCACACTGGGGCTATAGTGAGTAGTAAATGAGTTATCTCCTGCAAAGCATCAAGCCCTGGGCCTGGCAAATAGTAAGTATTCAATACACATTAGTTATAATTAAAATTATGCTCATTCATATTTAAAGATATTGTATAAGTGTCAATATCTTCATAATTTTGGATTTTTGTCATAGTTCTAAGCCTGGTACAGTATAAAAAAAGTTATGAGTTGGGTCCAGCCCGGTGGCGCAGCAGTTAAATGTGCAAGTTTGGCTTTGGCAGCCTGGGGTTCGCTGGTTCGGATCTGGGGTGTGGACATGGCATTGCTTGGCAAGCCATGCTGTGGTAGGCGTCCTACATATAAAGCAGAGGAAGATGGGCACAGCTGTTAGCTCAGGGCCAGTCTTCCTCAGCAAAAAGAGGAGGATTGGCAGTAGATGTTAGCTGAGGGCTAATCTTCCTCAAAAAAAAAAAATGTTATGAGAGCTATTTTCAACTTCATTTTTGTACTCAAAAATAATTTATGAAATCTTTCATAGGAAACAATTGGCGATTTAATTTTCTTCACTCTCTATTTCTCAGCACGCTGGAAAGTGTATTAGGCTATTGGCTATTTAGTCTTGGAATTTCGCTCACGGTGTTCTCAGGAAGCGTTGCCAAGGAGCACAGATGAAATCAGAATTGCGAATCTTTCTTATCCAGATCTCACTGCTAGCTCCCTCTCCGATGGCTGGTCATATTAACAACTAAAGTGAATCGTTATAATGTGACCTTTAAATTGCACAATCTTTTTTATTAAAAAATCATTATTTACTCAAATGGCAGCTGGGAGCCCGGAGCCCATGGTCACTTACAGCATTTTCTAATACAGGCAATTTTCTGTCCTAGAGACAAAACGTGAATGGACCAAATATTGGAATGATCAATGAAACGGGTGTGAGAAACAGAAAAGTAGATAAAGACCCAATTTAATGTCACTGACCAGTCTCACTATCATGAAGACATCAGATGTTCTGGAGGCATTGTTTTCACAACCAAGTACTGAAAGTTGTTTGGGTGGAGATAAACACCATTGGGTAGAAGTGGACATAAGGAAAATTCAGGAGGTTCACAATTCGCGCAAGTCAATCAGCTCATCAGTCCAAACTATTTTACAACTAAATTTTTTGAAATTAGAATTTATATTTTCATTAAAAATTTCAGATGAGAAATGCAAAAAAAAATAAGCATGATATAAATTTAAATAGCTGTAAAACAGCACATTCTAGTTTTTTATGAGACAAAATTTTAAAAGCTTCTGTCAGGAACGCCAGGGGACTCTAACTAAAATGATGAATTCCATGATGTACCCAAAAGGACTATTTGCCTTGAGAACTGTGACCTGTAGCAAATGTTTGGGGAGCAGCTCTGTTCCAATCAAAGGAAGAATTTGCAACCTCTTACTGCTGCTATTAATTATCCTCGCATCCAGGCATTTGAGATTTGTGGAATTTGCGAAAGTTGTTAAAAGCCCAAAGAAAATCTGATTTGCCAAAACTTAGCAGCATGTTATGGTTTTAATAAGGATACAAATCTGGCCCCAGTTTGATTTGGCACTGTTCTTGGGGTTAAGCTGCCCTGGGCGCTGCTCCCAGAGCCCATTGAACAACGTCTCTGGACATGGACAGCTCCTATTACTTCTCAGTATTGGTCAGGACTCTTCTGATTTTGAGCGACAGAACACTTACTCAAACCAGCTTGAGGAACAAAACACAAAGAAATAGATGGGCTCATATAACCGCTAGTTCCGTTAGGAATAGATGCTCACTTAATACTCAACCTGCTTTCTCATTCTTTCCCCCTTTGACATATAAAATGTGATGTTACATCATAATTATTTACCAGAATTATTTATAAACATATGGACTAATTACTTAACAATGATACAACCTGTATTAACCAACTGTAGTGGTCCAGGGGATAAACAATCCTCTAGAGTAATTGACCCAGCTCAGTCACTTGCCCAAGCTAAACTAATTGCAGTGACCAGACTTACAATCAAGACATTTTGATTGGCTGTGCCCAAATCGTGTGTTCTCCCAGATAAAGGGGTAAGAGAGTGCTAAACAGACCTAAAAGTGTCCAACTTAAAAAAATTAATATTTATTTGGTATTTAAAATGTTCCAGGCACTAAAATTACAACGAATATAATTACTATAATTATATATACTTATATAAATACTTACATATAATATAATAATAAATATACAAAATGTAACATAAAAATAATATATTTATGTACTTATATGTCAATTATTACATATATTTATAAATATATAATATACAGTTATATAATATAATAGAATAATATAAATATAAAGAAATATATAGTCACATACACTTATATAAATACTATAATTATAACCAATATAATTAATTAGTAAGCGTTGTACCCATAAGATTGCCTCTCATCCTTAGATCACCCTAAGGATCAGGTGTTATTCTTACTTTATAGACGGTAACACTGAAGCTTCAAGAAGTTAAGCAATTTTCCGAAAGTCTCAGTACCAATGATTAGAGGCTCAGGGTTCGATCCTAGGCCAGCTGACCCCTCTTGACTATTGCACTGTGCTGCTGGAAGCAGGCGTAACCTTTGTCTTCTGGTGTCCTTATGTAGTAAACATCTGCACTCTCTTTGATCTTCAAATATTTGGCCTTCACCTTTTTCCTGTGAAATTTCAAAGTAAATTTTTTTTTTTTCCCTTTTTCTCCCCAAAGCCCCCCGGTACATAGTTGTGTATTCTTCGTTGTGGGTTCCTCTAGTTGTGGCATGTGGGACGCTGCCTCAGCGTGGTCTGACGAGCAGTGCCATGTCCGCGCCCAGGATTCGAACCGACGAAACACTGGGCCGCCTGCAGCGCAGCGCGGAACTTAACCACTCGGCCACGGGGCCAACCCCTCAAAGTAATTTTGATAGTCTGATCCATGATTGAGGATATCACGGCTCAGGGCGGGGCTCAATTTACACAAGTGAGAAAACCAAAGCACTAAGATGTCTCGTAAAGACTAGACCCTTCTGCCCTTTAAGCAGAGAGCAACTCAGAGCTGAGAGCTTGCAAGGGCATGAAGAGGGCAACATAAGTGGAACCTCCCAATGGCAAGTCCTAGGGAGAGGGGAAACAGGCAATGGTAGGATGGTGGTCCCTTTCTGGTATAATTATTCGTCCAGGACATCCATTCTGGAGCTAAGCTATGAATGCTTATACCCTAGTTTGCGCTAGCATCAGTAATATTTCTCAGATTCTGTAAGGCAAGTCAGCTTTAGTCTTCTTTTTAAGTTATCTGAGCTCCCGGAATTCATGCCTACTGAAAGTGGAGTCAGTGTACCGATAACAGCTTGCATTTTCTGAATCAAAGAAGAGAAGCTCAGGACATCACAAATAGCACAAGGAGAGAATAAATACAACCAGAGATTCCTTGTCCTCAGGCTTTGATGTTAACACTGACGAAATACTTCCTACGATGACATGTGAAGGGATTACACTATATTCTCAGTGAAATTTTCCTTCAATTGTTTCCTTTATTAACGAATTCTGAATTGATATTCCAGAGATAGCAGTATATTTTATTAAAAGCTTATATAGAAGCATAAATATTATCCAAGGCATGTGCATAGTAAGGTGATAAATGACTTCTCCGGAAGCACATGCAAATTAAATTAACCCTGGAAGCGAAGTTCTGCTTTTTCAAAAGAATCCCACACAATCTGCTGCTTTCCCCCTGCTGAGAGTGCTAATTTATTTTTTCTTGACTAGAAAACCATGAGAAGATCTCTCTTAAGCCTGGGTTTTCTATTTATTAATTTGTTTCATTGATTTTAAGATACTTTAGCAAGAACCCTGCATCAATGGTTACAGTATTTTCAAGCTATTTAATGAAATATCAGACAATATGTTTCATAGTAGAAAGAGAATCCCTTTGGAGTGTTAAGCAGTTTGCTTCCTGCATAAGGCATCAAAAGACAAACAGTAGCAAGTACTTATTACAGCCTCAGAAGCCCAGGGACTGCATGGAATTCTTTGGTCAACAACAGATACAGAGAGACTAATATTAATTTTCTAAACATTTTATTTAGAAAGCAATTCAAGTAAATATGTTCAAATAAAATATTTAGTATTAACAGTGGTTGTTTATGACTTTTTTCCTCTATTCACAGGAGCTTGAAAACTCAGGGAAAAAAATAACAGCATTGCTCTGCTTGTCAAAGGCAATTTATACCATAGCTTATAGGTAGTTAGTAAAGACACCCAGGTTACATGACTTCTCTGTGTCTCCATGCCCAAGACTCTGGTTTGAAAACTGCTTCTGTTCTAAAAATTAACTTGTGGCTTTAAATATTGTCAGGGTAGGATAGCATAGCTATACTACTGGTGGTGTGATCTTCGGCAAAAAACTTAGTTTCTCTGAGTTTAATTCTTCATATACAAAATGGACCTAATTTCTAACTTCCAGGATTACTGTGAAGATTTAATAAGATAGTGAGTGCATATAAAGAACTCATACATCTCAACAACAAACAACCAAACAACCCAATTAAAAAACAGGCAAAAGATCTGGACAGACATTTTCCAAAGAAGATATACAGATGGCCAATAGGTACATGAAAAAATGCTCAACGTCACTAATTATTAGGGAAATGCAAATCAAAATTACAATGAGATATCACTTCATGCCCATCAGAATAGCTATAAGTAACAAGACAAGAAATAACAAATGTTGGAGAGGATGTGGAGAGAAGGGAACTCTCACACACTGATGGTGGGAATGCAAACTGGTGCAGCCACTATGGAAAACAGTATGGAGATTCCTCAAAAAATTAAAACTAGAGGGGCTGGTGGCATAGCAGTTAAGTTCACACAGTCTGCTTCAGTGGCCCAGGGTTTGCCAGTTAGGTTCCCGGGTGCGAACATGGCACCACTTGCCAAGCCATGCCATGGTAGGCATCCCACATATAAAGTAGAGGAAGATGGGCATGGATATTAGCTCCGGGCCAGTCTTCCTCAGCAAAAAGAGAAGGATTTGGGACAGATGTTAGCTCAAGGCTAATCTTCCTCAAAAAAAAAAAACAGTTAAGACTAGAGCTACCAAACGATCCAGCTATTCCACTCCTGGGTGTTTATCCAAAGAACTTGAAAACATGAGTGCATAAAGATGCATGCACCCCTCTGTTCATTGTGGCATTATTCATAATAGCCAAGACTTAGAAACAACCTAACTGCCCATGGATAAAGATGTGCTACATATACACAATGGAATACTACTCAGCCATAAAAAAAAGATGAAGTCTTGACATTTGGGACAACACGGATGGACCTTGAGGGTATGATGCTAAGCAAAATAAGTCAGAGGGAGAAAGTCGAATACTGTATGATCTCACTCATAAATAGAAGACAAAAACAGCAACAACAACAACAAACACATAGATACAGAGGTTACTTTGGTGGTTATCAGAGGGGAAGGGGGGAGGGGGGAGAGTGAAAAGGATGAATGGGCACACGTGTATGGTGATGGATGGTAATTAGTCTTTGGGTCGTTAACATGCTGTAATCTACGCAGAAGTTGAAATGTAATAATGTACACCTGAAATTTATATACTGTAATAACCAATGTTACCTCAATAAGAACAAAATGGGAAAAAAGATAGTGAATGCAAAATATTTAGTATACTTCCTAGCAAATAGTAGATGTTATATGGTATATAGCCCACAAAGTCCGATTTAGTCATTTAAAAAATTGAAAGAAAAATTTAAACATTAATATCAAACTCTGGAATCGAGAATATACAAGTTGTTTTTTGCAAGTAAGCTTCCCACTGAAACATAACTACATATAGTAAAGTGCACAAGTCATAAGTATATTGCTCAATAAATGTTTAAAATATAAACACACCCAGGTAACCAAATCAAGTAATAGGACATCACCAGTATTTCAAAAGTCGATTCCTTTGTTCTTTCTCCCGGTCACTACCCACTTCTCAAAGTTAACCCATGTTCTGACTTCTAACAGCATAGAAGAGTTTTGCCCATTCTTTAACTTTATATAAATGGAATACACCTTATGTACTCTTGTGTCTGGCTTCTTGTCCTTTAACATTTTGTCTTGAGATTAATCTATGTTGAGCATCACAGTACATTATCATCATTGCTCCATTGTATAAATACACTGCCATTTATTTTTCCATTAGAATGTTGATGGATTTTTGGAGCTTTTACTGGCTAATGCTACTATGACAACTCTCTGCACCTGTTTTTTAGTGCATATATGTATGCATTTCTGTTGGGTGTAATTTCTGTTGGGAGTGGAACGGCCCCGTCATAGGGTGTGCATATGTTTATTTTCGGTAGATACTGCTGAACCGCTTTCCAAAGAGCTTGCATCAATTTGCACTCCCAGCAGCTGTGTTTGGGAAGTCCACATGCTTGCTGACACTTGGTATTGCCCGTCTTTTTTATTTTAGCTATTGTGTCAGGTGTGCGATGGTATTCAATTATTTAATTTTAGTTTAAAATTTCCTGAATTATAATGATGTTGTAGACTTATTGACCATTTGGAAACCCTCTTTTGTGAAGTACCTGTTCAAGTTCTTTGCTCAATTATCTAATGGCTTGTCATTTTCTTGTTGATTTGTGGGAGTTTTCTTATACTCTGAATATATCTTTAACCAGACACATGGATGGAAAAATCTTCTTTCCCTATAAATCTTTACTTTTACTTTTGTAATGACCTTTTGATAAATAAAAGTTGTTGATTTTAATGTGGTCCAATTTATCAATCTCTTCCCTTTTAGTTACTAGCTGTATAAGTAACAAGTAGCATTAAAGACAAACAACAGATTCAGAAAACAGGGCCTCAGATGTTGAAATTAAGATACAGAATACAAAATTACTAGGTGGGAAATACTTATAAATGAAAAAATAGAATCTTTTAAATGAGAAAAACAACTGTTTAAAACTTCAGAGATGATTTGAAAACTTTTATTATTTTTACTGAAAATCACATGCACAGAATTGGCTTAATCACAACCCTTGAATCATGACACATTAGAATCATTTGCTCCAAGAATGGCCTTTTTTCATTTGTTTTATCCCAAAAATATAATGAACATTTGAAAATTCACCACCTAATCCAAGAATTAGAATATTAACAATAACTTACATTTATTGTTACTGCTAATACTAATAATACCACCTCAGTGGATAGGTTAGCAGTATGTTAAGCACAATTGAAAGCAAATTGAGGAATCAAAAAAGAGAGCTTCAAAACTACGATAATCCAACACAAAGAGATAGGAATATGGAAAATATGAAAGAAAATTTAAGAGATAAGAAAGTTCAAATAAGATGACCTAATTGGAGTCTAAGAAAGAGACAACAGGGAGAATGGAGAAAATTCAAAATATGAAGAGGTGATGACTAACAATTTTCTGGAACTGATAAAAGATAACAAGTATCATATTCAAAAAACCCATTAAAACCAAAGCATAATATATAAAAATTCACACCTAGAAATATTGTAATGAAATTGGAGAACAAGAAGATTGAAGCAAGTATTCTTCAGTTTAACCCATCACGTCTCTTGGGGCCAGCCAGTGGTGTAGTGGTTAAGTTCACACGCTCCACTGTGGCGGCCCGGGGTTTGCAGGTTCGGATCCCAGGCACAGACCTACACACCGCTCATCAAGCCAGGCTGTGGCAGCATCTCACGTACAAAAGAGAGGAAGATTGGCTCAGATGTTATCTCCGGGACAACCTTCCTCAAGCAAAACGAGGAAGATTGGCAACAGATAGCTCAGGGCCAATCTTCCTCACCAAAAAGAAAAAAACCAAAAAACTTCACACCTGCAAAACAGTTAGAGAGAAAGAACTGATGGATAGATCACCAGCAGCTATGCCAGCATCCTCAATTGCTGGAGAAAAGTAAAATAATGTATTGAAAGTTCACTGGAAAAAAAAAAAACTAACAACCTAAAACTATAAAGCCATCAAAATTAACTTTTAAGAACAAAATTTTCTTTAATGTATGTCTGAGTGTGGTGTCGTCTTTGTAGGAAAATAAAGAAAAACTGAAGCACATAGTGATAGAACTCCACTAAGAAACTTCCTAACTACTTCAGGAAGAAGAAAACAAGTTCAGAAAGAAGGTTTGAATGCAAAAAGGAATGAAGAATTTTAAAGAAAAATTGTAATTGTAGATAAATCTAAAGAAGTATTGATTTGAATTAAGATGTGCTAAGATTCTTGTCTGGAATAGGGGTTCGGAATCAATTAATTTTTGATTTTGTTAAACATGAATGGTAAAATTTCAAGAATAACCACCAATAAAATAGAAATAGGATGTATAACTTTCAAACTAGTAGAGGAAAAATATGCAACAAGGAAAAACCAACATGAAAACAAAATAAGCAAGCAAGAAAGAAAAAAGTAAATGAGGCGAATACAAAGCACAAAGTTGAATGGCAGGAAGTGGTGAAAGATTTCGGTACGAAGCCAAAAAAAAATAACTGAAAGACAGCTGGGCCAGTTATTTTATTATCAAACAAAATAGACCTTAAGACAGAAAACTTTTTGTGATTTTTTTAAAAGGTCACTATATAAAGATGAAAAATTCAGCTAGTCAAGGTGGTTTAAAAAAATTTAACTTTGCATACACCTAGTAAAATATCTTCAAAGTAAACAAGAAAAAGATAATTAAAAATACGGTGAGAAATGGACAAATCACCTGAAGAGGGGGAGATTTCAAGACAGCTCTCTCTGTTATTGGGAAGCCAGTAGACAGAAAAGGTTTGAACAGTGCAATAGCTAGATACGTAAAGAATCCTCCACTTAAAAAAGAGAGAATACGTATTCCAGTCAAGCAGAAAGGAAAAAAGTAAAAAACTGACCACAAGCCATAAAGCAAGGCTCAGGACATGTAAAGAATTGGTATCATCCAGACCACACTTTCTGACCACCATGAATTAGGTTAGAAATTAACAACAAAAAGAAAAATTTTACAACAACAAAGCAAATTCAAAACCACAATTCTAAAGAACTTGTGGGGTCAAATATTTCATTTTGAGCACTGAATCACTCAAATATAGAACTAAAACAAACAACTATAGGAAATGCGATTGCAGAAAATGAAGGCTTTAAGTTTTGGTACTATAAAAAGAATACAACATGCAAAAATTTGGAAGGGAAATGGGAATAAGTATAAGTACTATATTTTTAGCATCTTTCTTAGTGAATAAAAATTTTTGCTAAATTTTGATAAAATCAAGATTTAACTACATAAAAATTTTATATTTTTATACTGAAAGTGATTTTATACTGAAAGTGACACTACTGAAAGTGACTGAAAATACAAGTGTAGCTAACAACATTTGGAAGGTGGGATAAGGAAAGAGCTAAGAGAAAGTGTAAATTGCTGATTTTCCTATTTCCTTCTGCAAGGAAAGTATTGTCTAAAGTTGCTAAATTAAAAAAATAAAGGGGACAGCCCCAGGGCCTAGTGGCTAAATTCAGTGCACTCAGCTTTGGCAGCCCAGGTTTGGTTTCTGGGCATAGACCTACACCACTCGTCAGCAGTCATGCTGTGGTGGCAACTCACATACAAAATAGAGGAAGACTGGCACAGATGTTAGCTCAGGGTGAAATAAAAGATTAAGTATAATATCTAAAGTTACAAAGGTAAGCAGAATTTTTAAAATAGATACAAATTGTCCAAATTATAAAAAGAAAAACATGCACACATCAAAAAAAAAATTTCCATGTAGCGAAAGAAAGACTATGGAGAAAGCATTAACAGCAACATAATATAACAAAAAAAATAAAACCTAATATATTTATTATATCAATAAATATGAACTGTGAAAATTCTTCTGCTAAAAAATTCATATTTGGTAAATTTTTAAAATTATATATCATATATTGTATATAAAAATATACATTACATATTGTATATGAGATCATATGAAATCTGGTTTTTTTAACACAAATAAATGGAAAGATATTCCTTGCTCATGGATAGAAAGAATTCACATTGTTGAAACGCCCATACTACCCAAAGCAATCTATAGAATCAATGCAATCCCTATCAAAACTCCAATGGCATTTTTCACAGAAATAGTAAAAAAAATCCTAAAATGTGTATAGAATCACAAAAGATCCCAAATAGCCAAAGTAATCTTGAGAAAGAAGAACAAAGCTAGAGGCATCACACCTCCTGGTTTCAAACCATATTACAAAGCTATAGTAATGAAAACAGTATGGTATTGGCATAAAGATAGACACAGAGATCAACAGAATAGACTAGAGAGTCCAGAAATAAACCAACGCATATATGGTCAATTAATTTTTGACAGAGCCAGAAATATTCAATGGGGAAAGGATAGCCTCTTCAATAATTTGTGTTGGGAAAACTGAACAGCCACATGCAAAAGAATGAAACTGGACCCCAATCTTACATCGCATACACAAAAATTAACTTAAGATGGACTAAAGACTTGAACATAAGACCTGCAACCATTACACTCCTAGAAGAAAACATAGGGGGTAAGCTCCTTGGCATTGGTCTTGGCAATGACTTTTTGAATTTGACATTAAAAGCAAAGGTAACAAAAGCAAAAATATGCAAATGGGACTACATCAAACTAAAAAGCTTTTGCATAGCAAAGGAAGTCATCAACAAAGTGAAAGGTAACCCATGGAATAGGAGAAAATAATTGCAAACCACATACCCAATAAGGGTTAACATCCAAAATAAACAAAGGAATTCCTTCAACTGAAAAAAAAAGCCAATTAAAAATTGCCAAAGAATCTGAATAGACGTTTTTCCAGAGAAGACATACTAATGGCTAACAGGTACATGAAAAGGTGGCAACATCGCTAATCATCAGGGAAATGCAAATCAAAACCACAGTGAAATATCACCTCACACCTGTTAGGATGTCTATTATCAAAGAGACAAGAGACAACAAATGCTGGTGAGGATGCAGAAAAAAAGGAACCCTTGTACACTTTTGGTAGGGATGTGAACTGGTACTGCCACTACAGAAAACAGTATAGAGGTTACTCAAGAAATTAAAAATAGAACAACTATGTGATCCAGGAATCCTACATCTGGGCAAATATCCAAAGAAAACAAAACCACTTTCTTGAAGAGATATTTATACTCTCATGTTCATTGCAGCATTATTCGAAATAGCCAAGAAACAGAAACAAGCTAAGTGTTCATCAATGGATGACCAGATAAAGAAAATGTGGTATGTATTTATTACGGAGTATTATTCAGCCGTAAAAAAGAAGGAAATCTTTTCATTTGTGACAACATGGTGTGACACTATGATTTATAATAAGAAACAGATATTTGATCTTCATTCCTGTTTCAGGCACAGAGCTTCCAAAACCCTAGGAATTTCCCGTGATGAGAGCAATAAAGGTGTCTTCTGTTACATTAATGAGGTGACTTTTGAAAGCACCTAAGAATGGGGCCTGGTTGCCAGGGGAACCAAGCATGTCAACAGAGAGTTGGAACTTTCAGTCCCACTCCCCTGACCTCTTAGAGGGGCCAGAGGTTGAATTAATCACCAATGGCCAATGATTTAATCAATCACATCTCTGTAAAGAAGCCTCCATAAAAATCCAAAAGGACAGAGTTTGGAGAGCTTCCTGGTTGGTGAACTTGTGGGGATTTGGAGAGAGTGGCACTCTCAGAGAAGGCATCGGAGCTCTGAACCCTGCCCCCATACCTTGCACTATGCATCTCTTCTGTATAGCTATTAATAAATTATGCCTTTTTATAATAAACCAGTAATCTAGTAAATAAAATGTTTCTCTGAGTTCTGTGAGCCTCTCCAGCAAGTTAGTGAAATCCGAGGAGTGGGTCTTTGGAATTTCCAATCCATAGCCAGTTGGTCAGAAACACAGGTGAAAACCTGGGCTTGCGATTGGCCTCTGAAGTTGGGGTGGGGTGGGGTGGGGTGGGAGGAATCGGGGCTGCAGGGTGGAAGGAGGCAGCAGTCTTGTAGGACTGAGCCCTTAACCTCTGGAATCTGATGCGATCTCCAGGTGGATAGTGTCAGAAATAAGTTGGGTACCCAACTGAGTAGGACACCTAGTTGGTGTCTGAGAATTGTTTGATATGGGGGGAAAAATCTACCCATTTTAATTGGGTGCATAATTGGACAGGGATGAACTTAGAGGATATTACACTAAGTGAAATAAACCAGAGAGAGAGACAAATACTGCATGGTATCACTTATTTGTGAAATCTAAAAAGAAAAAAAGTCACACTCATAGAAATAAAGCACAGAAAAGTAGTTTCCAGAGGCTGGGGGTAGGGGAAACAGGGAGAGGTTGATAAAAGAGTACAACTTTCAGTGATGAGAGGAATGACGTCTGAGGATCTGATGCATAACGTGGTGACTAGAGTTGATAACACAGTAACATATAATTGAAATTTGCTAAGAGAGTAGAACATAAATGTTCTCACCAAAAAAAAAAAAAAAAAAAATAGGTAGCTATGTGAGGTGATGGATGTGTTAATTAATTTGCTGGGGGGAAATCCTTTCACAGTGTATTCATATATCAAATCATCATGTTGCACATTTTAAATACCTTACAATTTTGTCAATTATACCCCAGCAAAGCTGAAAAAAATAAATACAATCTGTTTTACATAAAGAATAAATATAGCTCATATTTACTGAGTGTTATAGGCCAGGAGAGTGAGTAACATAAATAACACAGTCAACCTTAAAAAACAACTCTCTAAGGCTTATTAGCCCTATTTTACAGACGAAGGAACTAAAGCGCAGAGAGAGAAGATAACTTATCCAAAGTCACGTAACTGGGTAACTGGTCATTGAGAGAGACAGGATGCCAACCCAGGTTTCCTAGCTCTGGAGCCTGATGGCCTAGCAGCCCTGTGCTGCCTTAACAGTCCAAAAAGGGGCACATTTAAAATATGTGTTTTTATTGGCGTAGAACATTTTTCAGGAAGGATATACTAGAAATTATCAAAAAAGTAGTTACCTTTAAGGAGAGTGCCTAGCGATGGAAGACACTTTTGCTTCTTATTTCAGTCTCTCTATTATTGTTGTTGTTTATCTGGGGGAGAGTTAAAGACTGTCATTCATATATTGTACACATACAAAAGAATATTTGGAGCCGGCCCAACAGCCTAGTGGTTACAATTGGCACATTCTGCTTTGGCGGTGGGGGTTCCATTCCCTGGGCACAGACCTACGCCACTCATTGGTGGCCATGCTGTGGCAGTGATCCACATACAAAATAGAGGAAGATTGGCACAGATGTTAGCTCAGGACAAATCTTCCTCAGAAAAAGAAAAGGAATATATGAAACATCCATATATATTTTGAAGCATAACAATAAAACAAATCCCTGTGAATCATCCATGTTAAAAACATTACTAGTACTGTTACACCTAGAGCTCTATTGTAACTTTCTGATCATGGGAATTAGTACTTTAAGTTTTTTAATTACAAAGTTCCACTGGAGGTATTTGGATGTCGCCACTACACCATTTTTGTCTTCTTTACACATTTCTAAATATTTTTAAGAAAACAATAAATAAACTGGAGAGGTGGATTGGAATGTTACATTCTCAAAAGAGTAACTGCTGTGTGTCCCTGTCACAAGCAGGGATGTGACAGCACGTTAAGCTTAGCAATGCCCTTCAGCAAACTGATGTGTACCTCGCTTGAGGCAATGTGGAACACTATTGAAATATCCATTGTAAGTTTATATAACAAGTTATTTTACAACCTCTCAAAGGGTAAGTGAATTCCAAGGGAAAAAAAGAGAGTTTATACAAGTACTTCGCTCAAAAATAATAAGTGCATGAAAAAATTACTCACGGCTAAAGATTCTCCTCACTGTTAACGATAACATGAGAACTGATCTCTGCCGGTACCGTCAGCTTTTGTCATTCTACTCTTTGTCTTTGCCAACATCACTTTTGGTTTAAAAAAAAAAAAAAGATAAAAGCACCTGAAAACCTTGAAACCCAACGATCTTTCCTACATGATTCTGGGATGACAAACAAGTATTGTTCAACTGTTCCACAATAAGATTAAGGACCTTTAATAATAATGTCAGTGCACTGACAATACTGTCAAAAGCTTTATTCTAATTCTGAGCACACAGGCAGAATGAACTGTGTCTTCAGTGCTTTTAGGTGTTCTTTTAAAAACCTTTAAAAACCTGGTCCCATATGAAATCTTCAGCACTTAAGGGAGAAGTTTCAATTCTTGAGAAAGCTACTTAGATGAAATAATGTTTTTCATTAGCAAATTGAGTACCAACGAAATTTTTCGTCAATTCAAGTTTCTTAGAAATAGATTTTATATAATACATTTTTTTCAAGTGATGGTTTACTTCTTTCACTGCAAACTGTTGAAATGACAATTCAGGAAATTGGATGGGAAGATGCTATTTGAAACACTATGCACACAAAAAACTTCTATCCTTCAGCATAATCTTGGTGTTGCTGACACAGATATGACTTCAGCATAAGGATCTTAAAAGTATGAGCCAATACAAACCATGTTTCTAGAATAATCTATATATTGTTAAATTATTCATTAATTAATAAATAATAGTTATAGTTATTATTGTTCTTATTGTTGTTTTATTAGTAATGCTCCCTTGTGTCACAGATTGGAACCCGACTCTGAGACGTGTAGCCTGCAGGAGGTTTGCTAGGGCAGAAGCTGGGCCAGGATGCAGGCCCAATGAAGGTCTCATCTGACCCCACGGGGAGCTCTGGAGCTGGGGTAGGCCTTCAGAGGTGTCCAAGTTGGGGCACAGGAGCTAGGAAGCTACACTCCCTAGTTGGCCAGTCTTTGAGGCAGGCTGCCCTAGAAGGAGGCCAGGTCTCAGGAAGAGTCAGTTTTCTTCAGCTGAAGGCAATCCCGAAGAGGTTTGACAGCCGCAGACCCTCTGCCAGCAGTATTCCCAGCAGCTGAAAGGGGTCTGGGCAGCACATCACATGTTCATCACATGTTATGGGTTGAATTTGTCTCTCAAAATTCCTATTTTGAAGCCCTAACCCCTAGTACCTCAGAATGTGAACTTCTCTGGAAATGGGACACTGCAGAAGTAATTAGTTAAGATGAGGTCATACTGGAGATAGTGGGCCCTTCGTCCAATATAACTGGTGTCCTTATATAAAGAGGGAATTTGGAGACAGACGCTCACAGAGAGAACCAGATCTCATCCGAGACCCACAAACCCACACTCAGTGATTCATCCCAGAGTCAGATCCATACACAGGCGCAGAGACGAGATGTAGAAGGCATCAGGGAGTTTGCCCCAGACGCCGCCTTCTTTTTAGCTAAAATTTAGGACAACTGCTTGTCCTAACTCGAATAATGCTTTATCTTCAGAGGAGAGAAGGAAACTCCTTCTGATGGAAGGCTCCTAGGATCGTTCCACGAGGCTCTGACCTTCCTTTTCAACATTTGTTTTAATAATTTAGATGAGGACATTGATATCGTGATGACCAAACCTTGAATAAAACAGACCTTGGAGGGATGATTACTTGTCTGTCACAGAACCAACATCCAAAAAGACTAAACAATGGGTAAACCTAAATGATGAAATACATCACACGAAAATGTAATACCATGTTCTTAGTAAACATATGTTTAAATATAGGATGAGAAATATATGATTAAAAATGACTCGTGGGTTTTCATTGACCGTTAGCTCACTATGAGTCAACTGTGAAGAGTCCAGGAGTTAATGAGATAGCAGGCTTCATTAATGAAGCCCACATGGAAAGTAGTGATCGTCCAGCTCTACTCTGTGCTGGTCAAACTACACCTAGGGTGCTAAACTCTGTTCTGGTACCACATTTCCCAGAGTTCCTGCCAAACTAGACACTACTCAGAAGAAAATTTTCAGAATGGTTAATGACCTTACATTACTCCATATAGTGAAGAAAACTGAAGAAACTGGTGAGAATTGCCCAGAAGAAACAGAAAAGAAAGATTGAAAGCTCACTTTAGAAAAAGGATATGTCTTGTTCTGAATGGTCCTGAGACTCAGGTAGAGCCAAAACCAGTGGATAGAGGTTTCAGAGACGCCAACAACCATTAAAATCAAAGAGGAACTTAGTAACCATTGGAGCTATGCCCAGAAACAGAAGCCTAAGTGGTCAGTTTCTGCAGTCTCTTAAGCCCTTGCCAGGTATGCTAGAGAAAAGACTCGTGCATCAGGTAGAGGATACACCTTTTGTGAATCTAAACTCTGTGGTTCACCCATTCTTGACCCACGTCTCTGCCCCACATCTCAATGCATACTCATTCACCAGCCCTTTTCACTTTATGTTTTACTCTTCTATCTTCCCGACCAATTATAGGCTCACAGAATCTTGGACTCAAAAGGGACCCAGGAGGCCCTCTGAAGCAATTTGTCACCCTGGCAGAAATCCTATATTTAAACCCCTGAGAGACAGGCGTACATCACACTCTGGCTGAGCTCCCCTCTGACACATCTCCCACTGCCCTCCTTCTAGTGTCTACCCACTGCCTCGGCCCTCTCACCCTGCATCTGTACCTTGCTGCTTCGAAGCAGTGTAGTGTAGTGGCTGAGAGCTTGGACTTTAGAACCAGACGTCTTGACATCCAATCCTGACACTACCGCGTACTAGCTGTGTGACTGTGGGTAAACTGTATAACCTCTTTGTGCATGTTTTGTCTTATGGAAAACAGAGATTCTAATACTATCTACATTAGAGTGCTATTATAAAGATTAAATGTTTTAAGTGTATAAAACACTTAAAACAGTGTGTGACAGATAAGCATTTAGTAAACATTAGCAATTATTACATTATGCACGCTCTTTCTTCTCTATCCAGGGTCTCTAATCTTTTCCAGAACCGCTACCTGCTTTTCACTCCTCTCTTTCCCCCAACAATACATGCACTCACGACCTTAACCGGAAGGCTGCTGCAGGTGGCTCTGAGTATGGGGAGGGGCCCACTACATAGTTAAGACTGCTCCCTACTATTCTTCTACCTCGACAATTTCCCCTGTTGCATCTTATAAATAATAAATGTAAAGACAGTTTCCAAAGGCCCATTTCTTGAACTAAACCGTGTCATGATGTTGGTAAAATAACATTCTATAAGAGAGCTAGTGTTGGAAAATATGTGCAGGTCTCTCCCTCTGCCGATGTCACCTTTTCTCTCATGCTGCTGGTGCCAACACTTCTCCAGTGGCTCAGTGCCCCAGCAGCCTGCTATAGCAACCACATAAATGTGGTCCACAAGCTCCCAAATTAATTACCTTCATGGAATAGTTACTTTGCTAGTCTTTACCAATCCTTTTCTAACCCCACCTCCATCCCAAAAAGATCTAAAATATGGGACAGGCAGAGCCTGCACAATTTTCCTACTTCATTATGACCACAAGTTTATTAGGAACAGAAAAGGTTTCCTTAAGAGAAAATACAAATTAAGAACATTAAGTTACTGCCATCAGAAACTAAAACTCCCCCTGCTGCCAATATCTCCCTTTCCTGGATGTCCTTCATGTTGGTCCTGGTGGCAATAGTTTGGCTTCTCCAGCTCTTTCCTCGACCCACCTCAATTTCCTCCAGGCAACTATAGCACTATTTCTTTCCGCCCTCAGCTGGGTGCTTGGTTTCTTGGATTACTTGAAACCCACCGCTAATTCTCCAGAGCCTTAATAAAGGAGAGTGGAAGGGGGCAAAAAGCTCTTTCCTTGCTGTGATACCATAGGCCCTATGCTATGACCACCGTACTTTCCCATTCCATGTATTTGTGGGGCGGGGGGGGGGCAGTGCATGGAGGGCAAAGAGTTGCTCAGCAATCACCTGTCACCTTTGGCTTTAATTCTGATGTCTCCTCCCAATCCATTCACAGATCCTGCACCACCACCACCATCGTCAACAGATTTTCCTAATTCACACCACATTCTCTACTAGTGTCATGCCACAGCTAAACTTGTTAATTACAACACAGCCTAATTCTACTTCTAACTAGTCCTTGGCTTCGTGACCAGGTCACTTCCCTCTCCTCCTTCAGTAGAGGGAACGACTCAAGGGGAGAGGCCAAAAGAATCTCTTATTCCAATTTACCATGGTTGATTAAGGCAACCGTAGGAGTGATGAAATTGACCTTTCTGATCACCTACAAATTCTAAGCCTGTAGAGAATTAAAGGAAACCAAATCTTTGGATGGTGCCTGATTCCATGTAGCATAGACACGTCCTTTTCACAGGGGATTCTTATCTGAATGCAGTTAGAAGCTTCTTTTTCTGAGACCTGTTGTAGATTACCTTGAAACAATTTAAATGAAGTTTCCAATAAAAATCCAACAATGCTGTACCTAATTTTAATTCACACTTCTAGGTATTTAAAAGACTTTTAAATATTAAGTAATTAATTCAAACGCCAAAAGGCAGAGCTTTAATAACATTTTAATAACAGGAAAACCTAGTAGGCCACAAATGTTTCACAATTAAGAAATGTGTGATATGGAAAAAAAATCAGATATTACATATACATAAGATATAAATATAATACATGCATATATACTCAGTAGGAGAGCCAATGGGGTTCATTATATGTTAACTGGAAGAATAAACACAAAATCAGGGATGGAATTAAGCTTAAAACTCCAAATATTAAGTTCTTATTGCCCTCCAGAAAATGCTTTATGTAACCCAGAATACAGCCCTCCCTCTTTTTCTTTTGATAATTTCTATTAAACAGAAAACATGAAGAAAGGGAAAATGTTCAAATGTGCAACAAAACTTGAACTGTTGTAAATATACTTTTTCTTTAAAACTAAGGGGAAAAAGTGAACTCAAAGCCATAAATTTTTTTAAAATTGAGATTGAGTCCTTTTCAAGGTATCAAAGACAAATACCAGAACATCTTAACTACATTACAAGTTTTCATCACAATACAAGGACTAATATCTGGTTTGGCTGAATGTTTCCTTAATGGACTTGTTTCATCAAATAAACAGCCTGGTTGTTTGCAAAGTAGATACATCTTAAATTTTCTGAATTTTTCTGCTTTTTATTGGAACTACTTCTTATCACCTTTTGAATTGCCTATTTGTTACTTCTGGCACCACGGTACATAGTTCACAGCACAGGGAAGGACTATAATGCCCAGTTTCTAGCCTTTCATACAGTGTAAAAACTGGCATCTAAAACAAGTATTTGCTCTCCTGAATATAGTGACAGCTTTACTTCTGCAGTCCAATTAGGTAAGTCATGGTGCCTAATATAAATTCTCCCTCTGCTAGACCTAATTGATAACAATTAAATTTCACCGGTAGGTCTATTCCATATTATTTTAAAATGTACCATCCCAACTGAACCACAGGTGATAGATGCTGTTCTGTAAAGGACTCTCAAAGGTAAGGCTACTTTGCAATTACAGGACAGCATGAAACCTCCATCTGTCTGCCCTTCTGTGTTCAATAACCACAGTCCTTGGGATCCAGCCAGCTAACAAAGGACAATACATTGCCATCCTTCTTATTAGATTATGCTGTTGACAGTATGATAATCCATGTGTGTGAGCAAGGCTGAAAAGAAGGTGAGCGATCAGAATGCTCTTTCTTCACAGCAAGCCTGTGAAGACCGTCATTTGGATTTTGGCAAAAGACACTGCCCTCAGAGCATCCCTGACTGGAGTTCTGAGTCTGCACTGTTCAGATTGTATCCTCAGAACATCTGCTTGATTTGTTTGTGCTTTGCCCACTCCCCTACCCCGTGTTGTCAGTTTCCTGGAGGCAGGAAGTCCAGTGTGTATTCCTCAGAGCTCCCTCGGGAACCGGAGATCCTCTCTGAACAGTGGGTAATCAATAAGGACTTGTTAGACTAATTTGTGTGCCACTCCTGTTTGCCAACAGTGCACAGCTATACCACATGGCTTGATCTAGTGCTTCAGTGAATACCTTATGGGTGCTTATAACAGTGTCACATGATGGAAAAGAACAGGGACAGAGGATCCTAATACCTGGATTTGGATCCCAATTTGCTGCTCACTTAGGTGTTATGGGAGAGTCTCAGAAAAATTCCCTTCATTGGGCCTTCAGACTGCTTGACACTCTCCCACAGAGAATCTTGAATGTCACCTTTTTCATGAGCTCTCTCCTACCTATCTTAGTTAAAATTACAACCACCACCAGCTCCAATCCAGAAGCCCTCTCCCCTGTCCTTTCTTGATTTTTCTCCATTGAACTTAATACCATCTCATATATTAGCTTACTTATTGACTGCCTCCCCTCTCTAGAATGTAATCTCCATGAGAGCAGAGACTTTTGTCTCCTTTAGTGTGTCACCAATACTTGGAACAATGCATGGTGATGGTGGACTCTCAATGAATATTTGTTGATGAGCAATATATCTACTACCATTTCACCCATGAGGAGGAGACGGAATTATTAGATAGGGACTGAACTAGGGCCCATTGCTGACTAGGGACTGGATGGGTTCCTTTCTCACAAGACGGGCTACATATTGCAACAAAGGAAGAGAGCATACAATATTTGCCAATTTCTTATTACAAGGCCCTCTTTGTTTAGAAGTTATGCAAACGTAGTCTTTGTGTTTCTTCTGGAGAATAGGAAGAAACTCTCCCTCTAGTGTCCTATTTAATAGAAATTATCAAGAGAAAATGAGTGATGACTAGATTCCAGGTTACAAAAAGCATTTGCTGGATTTGGCACCCCAGAGAAAGTTAATGGATGGGGGTCATAATCTCCCCTTTGGGAGATGGTACTTCAACATGGCAGAGAATCAGTTCAAAGGTTCAAGAATGTTTGCTTGTAGTCCATCCCCAATCCTGAGAGGGTAATGTCATATCATAGCCCAGAATCCTTCAGTGATTGAAGAATCTCATCTTCAGGCAAAGGACTGGAAGTGGCAAAGAAACATCTCAATATTGCTTAGTATTCTATTTGACAGAGAATAAATGGATTGAAAATCTCTTTACCATGTCTGTCTCTTGGTGTCTTGCAATTTTCCATTTTATTGCCATTTTAAAGAGTTAGAGAATAACATCGCCTAGAGAGAGAAGTCCTGTGAGAAAGAGCTGTGCAAATGCTGGCAAGTATACATGATAAGAATTCTTCCATCCTTCCTCAAAGGGTTCTAAGGCCAGTTTCTTGGATAACTGTTCACTGGGAAGAGGGAATGCTTAGTTTGATTTGTTGTTGGCATTTTGTTTTAAGACTTTTGGACAAATAGTCTGATTTGAAATTGATGCCTAGGGACTTGAAGTGCCATTAGAGCCCAATGATTAGAGTGGGAGCAAATGGGAACCAAGTAATAAATGGTGTTATGGCCCAGATTTGACTCATGATGAGTCCACTTGTTCCACTTGGTTCATGGACTCAACCAATGGTTATTTCTCTGATGCCTGAATGTACATACTTGGTACTTGGGAGAATTAACACACTAATTCCTTGACATGTGGGATAACAGCAGTTGCAGTGAAGAAGACCAGGTGGAAGCTTCTGAATCTTTCCTTATTCTAGCTGAGATAGTGAATAAAAAGCAAGAGACTTTCATTTCCAGTTGTGATATAGAAAGTAACAAGAGACTACTGCTCCAACCCTATTGTCAACAAGCTGAAAAAGCTTAAAAACTAAACCTCCGCTTTATTTAACTAATCAGGGAATTGAGGACACAAAAAAAGTAAACTGAAAAATGGAAAGTGATGAGCTGCCTCCATCACTGGCAGAGCATTGGGAACAGGAGTAATGCACCCTTCACAACGGTAAAGGGAAACCCATCAAACTTTTAACAAGCCTCTGGCAGCAGTGCATGTGGATTGGGATCCTGAGGAGCCCCAGCCAAGTGTGAGTGTGTGCCTTCCCAAATCTAACATTTCCCCACAGGTTTTCACCAAGCACACAGGGTAGATATATCAAAGATTGATGACAGCGCAGGAAAGCCAAGAGAAACACCCCCTGAAGTGCTCTCCAGCAACCCTAAATGCTGGTTACTAGGCTATGGAGTGCAAAGATCTCTGGAATCTGAGCAGAGCTCTGATATCAAGCACTTCTGAAGGGAAAGTCCTGATTTTGCCAAAAAAAAGAAAAAATTTAAACCAGAGGTCAACTGAATTTAACTAAAGTTGCAGCAAAGTCCAGATTCAGTTCAATTAAAAATTAGATCGTCTTAGGGTCCCATACTGAAGGACTGCCAGAAAGATTACATATTGTTTACTTTAATCTCCACTATTCTCTTACACATAGTGTCTGGCCATACAAACAACGTAAGACATAGGAAGAAGCAAGAAAATGAGATCCACGGCTAAGAGAGGAGAACTGTGACTAGAAGCAGATTAGGAGATATCTCAGATTGTAAAACATCCCATAATTATGAGAGAGTGATTTCAAAGTAGTTATGATGCACGTTAAAAGAGGTAATGGAAAAGATAGATAATATGTGCAAATAGATGGAGAATTTTAGCAGAGACATGGAAACTATAAACAAAAGTTAAATGGAACTGTTAGAAATGAAAAATACAGTATCAAAATTAAGAATTCAAGAAATAAGCTTAACAATACACTGGATCCTACAGAGGAAATAAGTAAACTTGAAAACAAGTCAATAAGAATTATTCAAATTGAAATGCAAAAAGCAAAAAGAGTGAAAAGTGAAACAGAACATCTTAAATTTCTGGGACAATATCTCGGAGTCTACTATAAACATAAGTGGAGCGCCAAAAGTAAAGGAGTAAAAAAATGGAACAGAAGAAATATTTAAAGAGGTAATAGCAATTTTTTCCCAAAAATGATAAAAATATATCAGTTTATGGATCCAAAAGTCTCAGTGAACCACGAATGGAGTACAGCACACACACATCTGCACAACATAGTCAAACCACCGAAGAACAAAGTAAAGAGAAGCTCTGAAAAGGCAACCAGAAGAAAAAGGCACATTATATTCATCGGAAAACTGGTATGGATTAGGGCTTACTTCTCATCAGAAACAATAAAATAGCTAATGGAAAAGACTAAAAAAGAATGGAAAAATATTTTAAAGTGCTATAAGGAAAAAATTTTTCAAACCTAGAATTCCACATCCAGCAAAATTATCCTTCAAAAATGAAGAATAAAAAAAGACATTCTCAGGGGCTGGCCCAGGGGCATAGTGGTTAAGTTTGTGCACTCCTCTTTGGTGGCCCAGGGTTTGCAGGCTCAGATCCCAGGCATGGACCTACACATGGCTCATCAAGACACACTGCTGCAGCATCCCACATACAAAATAGAGGAAGATTGGCATAGATGTTAGCTCAGCAACAATCTTCCTCAAGCAAAAAGTGGAAGATTGGCAACAGATGTTAGCTCAGGGCCAATCTTCCTCACACACACAAAAAAAAGACATTCTCGTTGGTGACAACCTGAGATTTTTTTTTTTTTTTCCTTTTTCTCCCCAAAGCCCCCCGGTACATAGTTGTATATTCTTCGTTGTGGGTCCTTCCACTTGTGGCATGTGGGACGCTGCCTCAGCGTGGTTTGATGAGCAGTGCCATGTCCGCGCCCAGGATTCGAACCAACGAAACACTGGGCCGCCTGCAGCGGAGCGCGCGAACTTAACCACTCGGCCATGGGGCCAGCCCCATGAGATTTTTGTCTCCAGAGGCCATGTACAAGAAACACTAAAAGAAGTTTCTCATCCTGAAGGAAAATGCTATCAAATGAAAGAGTGGATATGAGTAAGGGGAAAAAGCACAAAAAGATGTTATTATATACATATATATTTTTTAATTTATTTAAAAGCCTATCAATTATGAAAAACAAAAACAATAACACGGTAATGTGGGGTTTATAATAGATACAGAAGTAAAATATATAAGAATAAGAGAACAGAGGTCAGGAGAAGAAATAAAAGTACTTTTGTTGTTTTAAGATCGTTACACTTTTCATGAAGTAATAGAGTATTATTTGAAGGTACATCAGGATGAAATATGTACCATAATCTCTAGAGCAAATGTTAAAAACAAATGCAGATAAATACTAATAAAGTAAAATAATAATAAAAAATACTACTAATAAAAATATTAATAAAATACTAATATTAATGAATTTATTAAAGTAGTTGAATACAAGGTCAGTATGCAAAAATCAGTTGTGGTCCAAAACACTTTAAAATTATATTTTTAAAATATAATTTATAATTTCATCAAAAACATCATACAATTAGGAATAAATGCAACAAAGGGTGTGTAATACATCTACACTAAAAACTGTAAAGCATTGCTCAGAGAAACTAAAGAAGACACAAACAAACGGAAAGACATGCCTCCTTCATGGATTAAAAGATTCAATATTCTAAGTGTTTCCAGTCTCTCCAAAAGCAATTCAATCCCAGTCAAAATTCCAGCAAGGATTTTTATAGAAATTTACAAACTGATTCTAAAATCTTATGAAAATGCACTAGAATATCCAAAGCAATATTGAAAAAGGATGAAATAAAAGATTTCCACTGCCTGACGACGACCTGACAGCTACAATAATTAAGACAAGGTTGTTTTGGCCTAAGTATAGACCATAGATCAATGGAACAGAATGGAGGGTCGAGAAGTAGACCAATACACATATGGTCAATTCAATGCGGAAAGGAAAGTCTTTTTAGCAAATGCTTCTGGAACTGGATAAAATATGGAGAAGATAGACTTCTACCTCTATGCAACCATACACAAAAATTACTTTGAGATGGATTATAGACACAAATCTAAAAGCTACATCCATAAAGCTTTGAGCAGAAAATACAGGTATATATTTTCGTGACTTTGAGATAGGAAAATGTTTCTCAAATCACAAAAAGCATTAACCACAAAAGAAAAAAGTTGATTATTTAGATTTCTTTTTTAAAAAGTTCTGCTCATCAAAGGCACCTTAAAAAAATGAATAGTGAACTCACAGACTGGGGAAAATATTCACAGTATATCCTTAAGAAAGAACTCATAGCTGTAATATACTTTTAAACTACTGGGGCCGGCCTCATGGCCTACTGGTTACGTTGGGTGCGGTCTGCTTTGTCGGTCCAGGTTCAGTTTCTGGGTGTGGACCTGCACTACTCGTCGGTGGCCATACTGTGGCAGCAACCCACATACAAAATAGAGGAAAACTAGCACAATGTTAGCTCAGGGCAAATCTTCCTCAAGCAAAAAAAAAAGAGAGAGAGAGAAAGAGTGTCAACAGATGTTAGCTCAGGGTGACTCTTCCTCAGAAAAAAGTGAAAAAAACCTACTACAAACCAACAATAAAAAGAAAAACAGAGGCCAGCTGGTGACACAGCGGTTAAGTTCACACATTCTGCTTCTGGCCACCCAGGGTTTGCCGGTTTGGATCCCGGGTGCGGACATGGCACCACTTGGCAAAAGTCATGCTGTGGTAGGCTTCCCACATATAAAGTAGAGGAAGATGGGCATGGATGTTAGCTCAGGGCCAGTCTTCCTCAGCAAAAAGAGGAGGTTTGGCAGTAGTTAGCTCAGGGCTAACCTTCCTCAAAAAGAAGAAAAAGAAAAACAACTCCATTTTTTTTTAACAGGCAAAAGACCTGAACAGACACTTAATAAGAGAGGATATGGATATAGCCAATATCACATGAAAAGGTGCTCAAAATCATTAATCATCAGGGAAATGCAAATTAAAACCACAATGAGGTACCATTTTACAGCTCTTAAAGCAGCTAAAGTCAAAAAGTACACCAGTACCTAATGAGGAGGATGCAGAGCAAGTGATACTCTCATACATTGCCAGTGAGAGTGAAAAATTTGTATAACCTCTCGAGAGAATTGTTTGCAAGTTTCTTAAAAAGTTAAATATCTACTCTATAACCCAACAATTCCAAAACTAAAAATTTACTCGAGATGTATGAAAACATATGTCCACAAAAAAAACTTGTACATGAATGTTAATAGCAACTTGACTCATAAGAGCCAAAACTTGGAGATAATTCAAGAGTCCGTTAACAGGAGAATGGGTAAACAAGTTATGATATATTCATTTATTGGGATGTTAACAGCAAAAGGGACAAAGAACTGGTACTAGGAACAATGCAGATGAATCTCAAAACATTACGGTGAGAGAAAGAAGCTAAAAACAAAAAATCCATACTGTATGCTTCCATTTATATGAAACTCTAGAAAAGCCAAATATAATATATAAACAGAAAGTAGATCAATGATTGCCAGGGATCAGGATTGAGGGGGCAGAATTAACTTGAAAAGGGCACATGAGAGTTTTTGGGGTGTAGGAATGTTCTATAACTTTTTTTTTTTTTTTTTTTGAGGAAGATTAGCCCTGAGCCAACTGCTGCCAATCCTCCTCTTTTTGCTGAGGAAGGCTGGTCCTGAGCCTACATCCAAGCCCATCTTCCTCTCTTTTATACGTGGGACGCCTACTACAGCATGACTTTTGTCAAGCGGTGCCATGTCTGCAACCAGGATCCTAACTGGCAAACCCTGGGCCGCCAAGGTGGAACGTGTGAACTTAACGGCTGCGCCACTGGGCTGGCCCCAGGAATGTTCTATATCTTGACTGTGGTAGGTTACACAGTTGTATACAACTTGTCGAAATTCATTGAACTATACACCTATGATCTGTGCATTTTGTTATATGTGAATTATACTTCAATGGCAACCAATGAACCAAACTAATTAACTAATTAATTAATTAATCATTGTTCCTGGGAAAATGGCAAAGGTTTATAACACCCTTAAAAATCTAAAGGTTGCAGGGGTGGCAGTCTCCAGCACATTTCCATTTAATTCACCTATGTGGCCCCTACAATACTGATGGATCCTGAAGAACGACAGTAGGTGTTTTCAAATTCAATCCAGTAGTAGACCCAGTTGCAGTTGTGGTGCCAGATGTGAATTATTTGCTGGAGCAGATTAATACGATTTCAGATACATGATATGTAGCCATTGGTCTGGCACATGCATTCTTTTCCATCCCTCTCAAGGAGGACCAGAAACAATTCACATATGTGAGATGGACAACAGTACACATTTATGGTCCTCCACCAAGGCTGTATTAACTCTCCTACTTTCTGTCACAATATACTGCAAAGAGGACTAGACCTTCTGGACATTCAGTGTGACATGACCTTGGCCCACTATACCAAAGATACCATGATAATCGGACCAGATGAGCAAAAGTAGCTAGTCATGTCAAGATTTTGGTAAAGCACCTGTGTTCCAGAGGGTTTGAGATAAAGCTTATAATGACTCAGAAGCCGACCACATCAGTAAAGTTTTTTAGAATTTCAGTGGTCTGAAATGTACGCCAGGATTATCACACATCAGGTCTGGAGACAGTACATTTCACACTAGCAAATATTGCTCCAACCCATTTACTGAGTGAATGGAAGGTTAACAGCTTTTAAGGAGATCCAGAGAAGTAAAGGGCTCCATGTCAGGTTTAGGCTGTAGTACAAGCAGCCCTGCCACTTGGGCCATATAATCCAGCAGACACTATGGTACTAGAGGAATCTGTGATGAGAAAAGATGTGTGGAGTTTATGGCAAGAATCATAACATTAGCCACCTAGGGTTCTGGAGTAAGGCCATGGCATCTGCGGTAGAAAATTAGGTGTAGTAAGATGAAAATGGTACATCAGAGATCAGTCACAAGCAAGGCTAAAGGGCACAAGTAAGCTGCATGAACAGATGACCAGACTCCTGTGGCATCCATGAATATTGCAATGATGCCTCTCCCTCTTCTCACACCTATAGCGAGTGTGCTACCCTAGGCCCAGAGGACAAAGGTGAAAAAAGGCCAAGCTGAGTTCACAGATGGATTGGTTCAGTGTATGTGCAAGCCAAAAATTGGCTGCTGTTGCACTATATCCTCACTTGTGATGGGGAGGGGGTCTGAAAGGGAATGATGACAGGAAAATCCTCCCCAAAGGCAGCCTTTTTGGCCTACCTCTGGAGAAGAGGTGCTCAAAGGCTCCGCCCCTTGCCTCAGTTCGGGACATCTCCAAAGGACTCTCCATGCTCCACAGCAGGCTGTGGGAGTGGGTGAGGCTTCTGTTACCACCGCTTCACGGTTCGACTTCTCCCTCCACCCAATCCTGCTTCCCTCACACCCTTACAGACGTCATTCCCAATAGCACATCTCAATAATCTCCAATTCAGTCTGTTTGCCAGGAAATCCAACTTGCAACAATTAACAAAAAGAATCAATGTAATAAGTCAGGATTAAAAGTCCTACAGTTTAGAAAGCTTGTGGAAGGCCGGGAGAAATGTTAGTTCTGCCTTGAAATTCAAGTTATCCATTTTAATACTTGGTTTTTAGTTCTCTTCTTTCGGACTGCGGAGACATAATCCTTGAACTCTAGTGTAGACTTGGTGACATTCCAAGTAGGACTGCCACTCCACTACCTGAAAGCAGAGGGCGCTTTAGCCTGGAACATGTGCAAACAAATTACTTACTTTCCCACTATTTTTCTGCAGCAAAGAGAGGGTAGCTCACAAAAGGCTAATGCTTGCTGGCGGAACTGAGAGTTTGCTAGAGAGCCACTTTTATTGTATATATCTGTGTTGAAAGGCAAGGATGGTAATTAATGTCTAATATTAGGGGGAAAGACACATACAGTATAGGAACAGCCATGCTTGGGGTATGTTACTCAAAGGGGAAGTATTTCTTTTCCCCTTTCCTTTGTCAGGTTTTTTTAATTGGACCTCAGGTGCACAGAACTGCATTAATCATAATCCTAAATTCAAACAGATTTCCAACAATTATACATAAAAGCCTCTCTTTTATTTATTTGTTGTTCATTTGTTGGTTTGTTGGTTATAACATAATAAACAATTGTAAAGTCATCACTCAACAGAAAACAAAATGATGACAGTAACTTACATCCCCTGCCTGTCACCTTGAAACTCGAGTTCATTGTTGCTTCGCTTCCCTTTTATTATAATTACATTACATTTATATGTATTTATTAACAGCGTATGCTTTTGTCTGGGTTGTTTTAAAATTTATAAAAAGGGTATCTTTATCGTCTTTTAGTGTGTTATATTTCACAATAAAATAGGATTATTTAAAGGTTTTGTGCAGGATATAATCTTTGGGGACTTTTCACTTCAAATTACATTCCTAAAAATCACCCATATTGTCATATTCATGTTCATTCATTCATTTTATTGATCTTTCTTTTTCTATTTTAAAGATAACGTGTTAACGCTGAGCAACACAAAAATCTGATCCATTTCTAGAAATTCATCTATAGATATCACCTTTTTTTCTTATCTACTCTGTAAAGTACATTTTTAATTTTTTTCTTCATTTCTTCTCTTCTCTTCCAAAATGTCCGTATTTTCTTTACTACAGATCTTGTACACACCTTGCTTTTTCTTTTTCTAACATAGTTTCAGGGAACCATGGAATCTCTTGCTTAGTCTCAGGAGGAGGGGTGCTTGTTCTTCCAGAAAACCAGAACAGAGAAATTCAAAATGCTTTAATATAATGTCACATTTGAATACACCCTGTGTCTACACACGAACTTTGTTCTTGTGGGTCCCTTAAACCCACCTGAGGCCTTACACCAGTTGCGTTGTTTGTAAAGATTCATTCGGTTGGGCATAAAGAAATCTCCTGTGGTATTGAAAACACATCCCTCAGAGAATAAAGGACCAAGCTGTTGGGCATAATGAAAACCAAGTATTAAACCTAAGCCGTACAGGCTCTTCACACACCTGGAACAACAGCCTGAGGCTTTGGAGAGACAATGGCAGAAAATGAATCTCATGTGTATTCCAGATGGTTCTGAAGGATCACAGACAAAAAGCGCTTGTCCCCACCCCCTTTTCAGAGCAACTCCAATTAAAATTTCCTCCTCCTCTGAGCTAAATACTAACAGTTAAACGGTTGACTAAACCCCTGAGATGTGACTGTTTATCCTGATCCTCTCAACTTGCATGCGAATGTGAAGTCATCTTGCAGGAAGAACTTACATACATGCAAACTACTAAGATTACACCGTCTTCTTAGTGGGTGTGATGACCAACAGAACACACAGATCTCCACACTGAGATGAATATAGTTGGGCGTTTAAAAGGAGCTGAGCTCCACAGTGCTGGAGAGGCTGGGGGAGAGAGAGAGATCCCCACGCAGCTCTGAGCAGGACCAGTGGTGGAGGCTGCCACATCTCTGCAGATACAGAAAGAACACAGTTCCAACGTTCACAACAGCTTTTAAAAGAGCAAATATTTTCTATTCATTCTAAAGAAAATTATGTTTGTGAGACTAGAAAATTGTGTGGATGCAAATTCTCCAACCTAGTAATTATCTCTGATCCATTTCAATAAGCAAAGGTTTGGGGGAATTATTCGCCTATGAATCATTTTCACTGCTTTTTATTTGCAGAATAGATTGGAACCGTATGAATAAGAGACCTTCAACTCCTATTAACACTTTTGCATGCAACTGAGGCTCTCCAGAAATTAAAAGACAAACATTGGTAAATCAATAAAAGAAAACATTATTCTATTTCACCTTGGGCTCAGCCACCCACTGCCTCTCTTCTCTCCATCCTTGGAAATTTTTCTTTTGAGCTGACCCAGCTGGAATGTAGACAGGCAGTGAGGAGGTGGGGGTGGGCTTTGCCGCTGAAGGAAGCTGCTTGAGCAAAGGTGAGACTTCATGAGGAGGGAAAAGTGAAGCAAGCCCTTTGGCTGGGCTGCAGGGTTCATGTGGGGAAGGGGTTGTAGACAAGGAGGCAGTTTGTGGAGGAATTTGAATTTGAATATCGGGGGATAATCAGAAGCCACAGAGGCCACTGGGATGTGTGTGTGTGTATGTGTGTGCACCTGTGGGATGAGTGATGTCCAAGGACTCGAACCAAAAAGAAATGGCCAGTAAGTGGCAGTAGATCATCAGAGTACCACAACAAAAACTGAAAGACTGGTGTCAGACCGCCCACGACTAACATATTGGCTCTGCTACTTGCTAACTGTGCATCTTTGGGCAAGTTAATTACCCTGAATAAGGCAAAATTACCTCCTTTTGAAAATGGGGGTGATATTAGCAATTCATAATTCATGGGGTGGGTGAGGGGAATTTTATTTGCAGAATTGATTGGAACCATATGAATAAGAGATCTTCAACTCCTATTAACATTTTTGCACGTAATTGAGGCTCTCCAGAAATTAAAAGACAAACATTGGTAAATCAATAAAAGAAAATATTATGTTTATTACATAAAATCATCTATATAAAGTACCGGACAAATCGTTGGAGTAAGTATAAATATTAGCCACTATCATTATTAATTCAGGAAAATTAATTCCATGAGATGAGTAGAAATATCCATCCACTATTGCACGTAGCTATGATATAAAGAACCCAATTATCAACAGTAATGTAAAGCAACTAGGACATGTGTTTTTTCATTTTGAAGAGCCTTAAAAAGTGTCCTTTTCTTGGGATAAACCATTGCAGATTCCTATTTAAAACATCCTTAGGGCAAAGTGAACTTTATCTCTTTAAATTGCAAAGAATAAACACAGGTGAACTTCAACTTAAGTTTCTCTGTAAATTTTCTGTGGGAAAAACTTGGCCCAAGTCTAGGAAAAAGTTAACTCATATGTTAAAGGCAAGTCCATGCGGAGACCATACGGTAACAGCTCCATCAGCTGGGCCTTGCCTCCCTCAGGAGGAGCAGGGTAGCTATAGATTGTAGCAGATGGAGATTATGTTTTCTTTGTTTGGCTTTATGGGTCTGAGGCACAAGAACACGATGGAATTACTCACTTGCAGAATTAGGCAATTCCATACCACATAGTGCCTCCAGTTTTCTTTTTATTCAAGGAAAGAGGAAATTCAAAGGAACAACCATGCTCATTTTCTAAATAAGCTGCTTAAAAGTCAAGATTTATGTTACCAGTTTAAGTGGGTGGCTGTAGGAGGCAGAGGAAAGCTTACTGACATAAGGATGGAGTATCTGAGATCAAATCTCAGCTCTTTATTTAGGGAGAAGTAAGAGAAGGGAAGGGTTTTTTTGTTTGTTTGTTTTTATTGAGGTAACATTGGTTTATAACATATATAAATTTCAGGTGTACATCAGTATATTTCGACTTCTGTGTAGACTACAGCGTGTTCACCACCAAAAGTCTAGTTTCCATCCCTCGGTGTATAAATGCCCCCTTTATCCTTTTTGCCCTCCCCTCACATCCCTTCCCCTCTGGTAACCACCAATCTTGTTCTCTGTCTCTGTGTGTTTGTTGGTTTACTGAGGGGGAAAGGGCTTGATTTAGATGATCCAAATTTTCTTCCAGGTCTCAAATTCTGATTTTACATTAGCCACATTTTACATTGCAGTGTCTCCTAACTCCTCCAAACCAGATATGATCTTTCTCTCCATTAAAAATCTGTAAGACTTTCCCCTCCTTTAGAACACTTGCTATGCTTGATTCTGGATTATAACTGTGTGTCTATCTCTTTACTTCCCTGTAATTGACTGTAAGATCCTTTAAGGCAAGAGATGTTTTTTATTCATATTTGCATGATCCAGCAATGTATAAAAAGAATTACATACATCCACCCCTGAGAAGCTGGTTATTTCTCAATAACATTCTTGATGTCCTTCATTGACTGTGAGTCTGAGTCTTTTTTCCTTTTTATCCCAGCTTTATTGAGACAGGATTGATGAAAAAAATTGTGTATGTTTAGATAGTACAATATGATGCTTTGATAAACACATACATTCTGAAATGATTGCCACAATCAAGCTAATTAACATATCCATTACCCCATATAGTTACCTTTTCTGTGTACGATGGGAGAACACTTGAGATCTACTCTCTCAGCAAATTTTAAGTACACAATACATTATTATTAACTATAATTGTCGTGCTGTACATTGTAGCTCCAGAACTTATTAATCTTATAACTGAAAGTTTGTGCTCTTTGACCAATATCTCTCCTTTTCCCTCATCCTCCAGCCCCTGGTAACCACTATTCTCTACTTTGTTACTATGAGTAACATTCATATGGAGTTTCCTCCATGTTGTTGTAAAGGATAGGATTTTCTTCTTTTTAGGGCTGAATAATATTCCATTGTGTGTATATACAACATCTTCTTTGGATAAAGTGTCATCTGTGGATGGACACTTAGGTTGTTTCCATATCTTAGCTAATGTTAATAATGCTGCAAGGAACATGGAGGAGCAGATATCTCTTTGAGATAGTGATTTCATTTCCTTTGGATATATACCCAGAAGTAGAATTGCTGGATCATGTTGTAGCTCTATTTTTAATTTTTTGAGGAACCTCCACACTGTTGCCCATAATGGCCATACCAATTCACATTGCTACCAACAGTGCTCAAGGGTTTCCTTTCTCCATACCCTCGCCATCTCTGGTTATCTTTGCAAGTCTTGTGAGGTGCATCCCAGCCCCAAAGAAGACACAGGCCAAGGTAGCAAAGGCAAGAAATCTCACCCCCCTGAAGAAATCAGCAGTGCCCAGTTAAATATGACTCAAGCTACATCTTCTAAAACATTCGCAGTCTATCCCACCACAGTCCTGGTTCCTTTGACACTTTAGAATCCGAGCTTCCTTGATGGGAGCTTCATACCAGCTTCTTTGTTGGATGGAAGGATAGATGGATAGATAGATGACTGGATGGGTGAACATGGACAAATATTACCTGTTCTTTAAGAACTCTCTTGAATACCACCTCTGCAATGAAGGTCTGCCTAATTTTCCTAAATGAAAAGCAACCTCTCCCTTATCTATAAGTCTTATGGACAGAACTTTTTTTCCTATTTATCCACAGCAGTATCTCCAGCCTTTGGTGAGCAGTCAATATTTGTTGAATGAATGAAGCCTTTGATTACACTTCTGTCACAGAATAGATCACGGTTTATATCCCATTATAGTTTTCCTTTTATTAATAAACATTAAGCTGTAATTCCTGTGAAGGCAAAACTCACCTTTTCCCTTAATTTTTATTTCCTTCAGTTCTTACCACAGTAGTAGATGGTCAACAAGTATATGTTGAATAAAGGAATTAAGAATGACACATTTCTCCAACTTTTCCCCAAGAGCAATAGAAGTTGCAGGTCAATGGCCTATAATATTGCTCTAGAATTTCCTAGCATCCTTTAAAGGTCTGATCCCTTCCAGTTACATATTTGGAGGACATATTTCTGAGCACTTCAGGCCACAGAAGTGATCACTCACTGTAAGTGAGAACCAAGCAGATTTGAGAGTTCACGAATAAGAGGCAGGTGCATTGAAAGAAGGTTTGAGACAATTGCTAATCTTGGAGAAGACTAGTTAAGGGGCAAAGTTCAAAGAGAAGTCAAGGGTAACTAGACTCACATAGGGGAGTCTGAAATAATTGATTTTTCCACCACAACCAGGGTTTCAGAATACCAATAATGAGTAAATAAATGAGGGCTTGAAAGAAGGTCTGGCTACAGTAAGCAATTCAAAATCTCTCTCCATATTCATGCTATGAATTTCTGTCCCTTAGCCTGTACTGGACTATCTTAACTAAACTGATTCTATTGACATTTATTACTTGGATAGCAAGACTAATGTTAAACAAAATATTTTTTGTTGTTAGTGCCATCAATTCCAACTCCTAGTAACCCTGTGTACAGCACAGCTAAACGCTGCCCAGTCTTTTTGCGCCATCCTCTTGCCTTCTGGCGCTGCATCAGACAATGCTCTGCTGCTGTTCATAGGGTTTTCAAGGCCAGTTTTTTTCAGAAGTGGGCAGCCAGGTCCTTCTTCCTAGTCTGTCTTAGTCTAGAAGCTCCACTGAAACCTGATGGGTAGCCCTGCTGTCGTTTGAAATACTGGCAGCATAGTTTTTAGCATTACAGCAACCCTGAAGTCACCACAACATGACAGTCTACAGAAGGATGGTGTGGTTCCCTGATGGGGAAACAAACCAGGCTGCACAGGTGAGAGCACGGAATCTTAACCACTAGACCACCAGAGCCGGCAAATGAAATATTACCTTTGACTATGCTTCCTCAAAATTTCTCAATTTTGTGACCTGCCCTTTTGTGCAGTCCATTGCAACACTCCACCATAATCATATATTGCTGCTTCCTCTGCTCTGGACCTAAGGCCAAATGCCACCAGCTGACCTCCTAACGCTGTTGTCCAAGTTGGTTCTCGGCAGGAACCAATCAAGGAATAGGAAGCAAGAAGCTGCAAAAAGAATGGCAGAATCAATGAGAGGCTTGAGTTTGGTGAAAGAGGAGAGGCAGAGGCCAGAGACTCCAACAAAAACCAAGAGAACAACAAACCCCAAAGCCATGCAAATAGGCAGAAATCAGGAGACTGACAGGAATTGGAATTTGCAGGAAACCAGGTAGAGGCAGGTAGACGGAGAGCGGCAGCAGCACACACACACAAAACTGACAGGGAAGAATGTGCTGCCCCTGACTTGATTCCTCACTAACGCAGGAGAGCATTGGTCCTAACTAAGGCTGGCTAAGTGGACTGTGGCAGAAGATGACAGATCACAGCTGGCTGGAGAGGGAGGTCAGAGGCAAGAGTCCCGCCCTCTGGCCGAGACAGTCCTCAGACACTTAGGAAAGACCAGGAATGGCCAGCAGCAGCAAAATGCTGGAAGTTCTATTGAGAATGAGACTTCAAAAAATGGACAGAGGACATGAGCGGGCAATGCACAGATGACGAGAATATAGAGGTGGTCAGTGAACATAGGAAAACAATTCAAGCTCATTATCAATAAAAGGAAAGCACATTAAAATGCTTTTTATAATTGAAACATAGTTCACATACAATATTATGTTAGTTTCAGGTGTACAACACAGCGATTCGACGTTTATATACATCACAAAATGATCACCACAATAAGTCCAGTAACCATCTGTCACCGTACAAATTAAAACGCTTTTTGTTCTGTCATTTCAGTCCCAACCTTTGCGAGGATGATACTTGATGCTCGGTAGGGTGCCAGAAAATTTTGCACCACGCACTGCTGGTGAGAGTATGAGTGGAAACATCTCTGAAAAACAGGTCAGTCATATGTAGCTATATATATATTATTATTAATTATATTATATTATTTACTAATTAATAATTAT
Source organism: Equus asinus (assembly GCF_041296235.1). Classification (NCBI taxonomy): domain Eukaryota; kingdom Metazoa; phylum Chordata; class Mammalia; order Perissodactyla; family Equidae; genus Equus; species Equus asinus. The sequence goes on from NC_091790.1 coordinate 178,034,087, forward strand.
ATATTAACATATTAATTATATATTAATATAGTTAATTAATTATATGATTATTAATATACATATATAATAAACCACATAGAATCAATTCATTCTCTCATTAATGCCACAAGAAGTTTTTATTTTATGCCATGTGGTAGGTGCTAAAATAGACACTTGCCATCAGAAGCTTATGGTATCATGGGGAAGAGAGGAGTTAATCAAATAATCACAGATATTTATCATTACACTCTGTGATACGTGCAATGAAGGAAAAATATAAGGTATGAAACCATAGAGGAGTCACTGCTATAGTCTTAGTGAGCCAAGAAAAGTCTTCATTCCTCAAGGCATTGATATTTAACCTGAGATTCAAAAAGTCAAGTTTCAGGGGGTGAGGTTGGAGGGTCCCCGCAGCCAGGAGTGATTGTTAAATCAGGACAAACAGCAGAGGCCTAAGCCTGGAGGTGGAAATGCCTTGGTGTGTTGTCGCTTTTGTCTTCCTGTTGAAGGAGCTGAGAGAGTCGCAGTGTGCGGGTTGTGCAGGACACAAGAGAGGACGTGGCAAAGATTTAGGCATGATTACCCACCTTCCACCTGGTGGAGAAATCTCTTAAGCGTGACAACATATTGTTTGGGGACTTCCGCAAGGTAAGAGTGAGGAGCTCAGAGGTCCTGCTCCCCAGCAAAACAACAATTTAACTGGTAAAAATTATATATATATAAAAAACATATTATTAATTATTATATTATATATATTAAATTATGTATATACAAAATAATCACTAAAAGTCCCTGGATATTGTTCTTAAGGGTATACATACAGCAACTGGAGAAACATTCATTCAAGGAAATCAGCTAAATCCGGGTAATAATTGTGAGAGCCTGTGGCATTTGAACTCTGGCCCCGTCCCTTATCACCCAAGCCTTGGCTCCATGTTACAGAAGCTCTACCCTGGGGTCCTGGGTGCTCTGATGCAGGCAGGTGCAGTCAAGAAGACAGGGGCCACCTCGCCCCCCAGTTTCCCCCTAGACGGTGCAAGCTGCCTGCATTTCTCATTCTCTCTCCCAGGCCCATGTTGTAGAAACTCTATTCAGGGGCTCAGAGAGAAGCCCCTGCCCCATGCGGCCCCCCACTCATGAGGCAGAAGCTCTACCCCAGGGGCAGCAGGGCAGAGAATACTGGGGCTTGGGAGAGCAGGGAGACAGAGAGCGACCTCCAATAAGTGTGAGATTTCGTTTGGGGGGACGACAATGTTCTCAACTTAGATTTCAGTGATGATTGCACAACCCTGTGGATTTACGTTTAAAAATTAGATTGTACACTTTAAATGGGTTTTTTGAATGATACGTAAATTATACCTCAGTAAAGCTGTTTAAAAATTTGTGTGAGGCTTTTACTGACCTTTCCTCATGTTTTAAATGTATGGAAAGGAATTGGTTTTAGGACAAGTTCCATGGACTCTCAAATCCATTAAGTTCATGTCAAACTTCAGGGTCGTGCTGGGTGGTAGGTGTGGTGCAAAATATATCCGTAATTTTTGTTTTCTCTCCCTGATACCATAATAACTTGTTACAATTTGAGGAAAACAGCCCCCCAAACTAACAGTATAGTCAATTTACTGTCCTACTTGGTTATATATTTACAACCAGTTTACCTTGGAAAGTTCATCAATGAGCAAAGTTATGTCGCTCAGTGTCGTACATTACAGGATAACCTGAAATTTTTTTTTATGGTTGAGATAAGTATTTGGTTACAACTGCTTTGAAACGTCTCCAGGCTAAACTCATTGCAGCCCTGCCCTATAATATAAAAAATTAGCTTTTGATGATTCGTTGAAGGCAAGAGCAAAATCAACATTACGTCTTATAGGAGGCCAGCCCCAGTGGCCTAGTGGTTAAGTTCAGTGCACTCTGCTCTGCTTTGATGGCCCCGGATTGGTTCCCAGGTGTGGACCTACACTGCTCTGTTAGCGGCCATGCTGTGCTGGCGGCCCACATACTAAAAAATAGAGGAAGATTAGCATAGATGTTAGCTCAGGGCAAATCTTCCTCAGGAAAGAAAAAAATTTACATCTTACAGGAATCTTGGCCCTGTGTAAAAGTTTCCCTTAGACTCCTCTATGCTAGTGGTGTAGCAGTCTGTATCAGCACATTACCTAATCTGACTCTTCAATTTTCATAATGGAATTTTAACTCTATCCTCCATCTCTATTGATTTTTCAAACATTGTCCATTGATTTAATTAGCAATATATATTACAGATTATGTTACCTTAACTCACTGATGCTCAAAGTTTTTTAAACGTCCATTAGGAGAAACACAATATTCATGAAAAAGTACCTGAAATACAGTCTAACTACACCTGTAGAATCCGTATTTTTAGAAAAAATTAAAAATTGTATTCCTGAATCAAACTGCTTAGACCCCTCAGCACTTGTTTTTGTTAAGTTGTACTTTGACATTCTGCCAGTAGCCCAGGCTGAGCAAAGATATATAAAACAATTTTTAAGAGTTGGGTGTTTATTATAAGGACATTTCTGAGGATGAAATTCACTGCATCCACTCAGCGTCTTCTCTAGGAAGACCTACTCTGGGAATTTCTACCCTGTCTCACTACTAGTGTAGCTTTACTTCTTCCCAGTAAATCTCCCTACAGTTACAGTCAACCACGCCACGGGTGTTTCTCTCTTTTCACGTTTGCCTTTCGAAAGCGTAAAAAGAAGTTTGTGTCTCGGTGCCATGAGCCAACAAGACGTGGCCGAACAGTTTCATGTACTAAACCCAATCCAGGCTTGATTTTGGCTTTCCTGCCTTTAATCTCTCATCTAACTTTAAACTTTATTTTCTTATTATGTTTATGCGTTTTAGTAACTCATTTTTAAATTCTTCTGGGGTGAGGAAAATAATTTTTAATGCCGCTAAAGAAACCTTTCTCAGAATGTGATTCCTGCTAAATCAAATGAAATTCTGAGGGCGTTTCAGGTAGTCAAGTAGGAAAAAAAATCGTGCTTCATCACAGGGGTCCTCCTTTAAGTACTACTCTTCAACCTACTCTGCCACTCAGGATAGAATGTCATTGTAGGGGAAGAAAGAAATGATCTTTTGTAACTCATTTCTGAGGCTTTTTAATGAGCCTTGAGGCTATAATCTGGGGAAATTCAGGTGATGAGTGGAGTAAACATCCAAACACCATTTTCTGAGATGCCAGTGTGGTATTTCTGCTCAGGATTCTTTGTTCTGAGATATTTGCACTAGGACCCATGGCTGTGATGGAGTCAAGAATCCAGTGGCAATGGTACCTATGGCAGCATCCTAGGCAGGATCTTGGCTATTCCTTAACTCCCTTTATTTCTGTCTAAGTTCAGTTCAAAGCTCGGTGATCCAACTGGTGAGCAATTGGGTCTGTGAGCTAAATGATTTCCACTCAGTAAATTCCTTTTGTTTTTCAGATATACAGATTGGTTTGTGAGTTGTCCTCAGAAATCTTGATGAGTGCACAGGCCACTCTCATTTTCTTAAGGAAAGGGGCTGACACTCTGGAATTCTGGGAGGACCCACTTTCTGATTCAGGAAGTAAATACTATGATGCTGGTATCTGACAGGTGGTCCAGTCTTTAAACAAGCTCTGACAAAGGAGGGAGAAGCAAAGAAAAGGCAGAGTTTATTTTTTGTCAGAAGATGCTGAAGAACACAAATGCCATTTCTTCTCCTTATTTTTTAGGATGCTTTTAGCTCCAAATAACAGAAATCACAACTCAAACTGGCTTGAAGAATAGGAGATCTTCAGCAGACTCAGGTATTATAAGACCTGAAGCTTACACAATTTTTGAGGACCTCTTCATGCAAAAGAATGCAAAGTTACAAATTTCATACTGCTAGGCCACTTTCCAGGTCTTAGAAAGTCCTATGCAAGAGAAATGTCTTGATTTTTAAGCTTTATGTTAAATCTACCTCCAAAAATGATTTATACCTTCCATCACAAGAAGTCTAGAAGTAAATTTGTAGTAGGTAATCAATTCAGCAGCTTGATGATATGATTAAGGATGTAGGTTCCTTGTAGATTTATTTGCTGCCATCTTCAGCATGTTCTTTTCTGGTTATCTCCCCTCACGGTTACAAGGTGACTGCTAAAGTTCCAGGCAACAAATAAAAACACTAAAATATCCAGAAAAAGATGCTGGCTATTGCAATAAGGCAAGGAAAAAGAAACAAAAGGCATAAAGATAAGAAAGAAAGAAGTAAAGCTGTTTTTATTTACAGATGATGTGATTGCTTATCTAGAAAACCCTGAGGCATCTACTAAACATCTACACAAGATATTAAACAAATTTAGCAAATCACAGGATATGAGGTGAATGTACAAAACTCCATTGCATTTTTATAAACTAGAAGTAAACAACTAGAAAGTTAAATTTAGAAATAATTCAATCTACAGTAGGACCAGGAATATATAAAGCATTTAGAAATAAATTCAATAAATATGTATACGATCTCTGCACTGAGAACTATAAAACATTTTTCAGAAAAGTTAAAGAATGTCTAAATAAATGAAGAGATAAATCATATTCATGGATTGGAAGACTCAATATTGTTTATGTCAATTCTAAGTTGATTTATCGATTCAGCACAGTCCCAACCACAATTGCAGCAAGATTTTGTATAGAAATTTGCAAGCTGATTTTCAAATGTGTATGGAAATCCAAACTGTCTAGAACATTGAAAGAAATCTTTAAAAAGTAATAATAAAGATTTACTATAAAGTTACAGTAATTAAGATAGTACAGTTTTAGAATAAAGATTGACATATAAGTCAGTGAAACAGCATGCCATGTCCAGAAATAGACCTTCAATTGTATGCTTATTGTATTCTCAACAAAGGTGCCAAAGAAATCCAATGAGAAAAGGAATGGTTTTCTGACAAATCGTTCTGGGAAAACTGGATATGCATAAGGAAAAGAAATGATCCTCAACCTGTACTCTAATATCATACTCCAAAATTAAATTAAGATGGATTACACATAGACCTAAACATAAAAGCTAAAACCATAGCACTTTTAAAGGAAAACAGGAGAAAATCTTAGTGACTTTGGGGTAAGAATAAGTTTCTCAGAGAGGATGAATAAAAGAAAAAAAGATTCATAAATTAAATTTCTTCAAAATTAAAAACTGCTGATCAAAAGTCACAGTTAAGAAAATGGATAGGGAAGCTACAGACTGGGAAAAAATATTTGCAAAATATATTTCTGATAAAGGACTGGTATCTAGGATATATATATAACTCCTAGAACTTAGTGATATAAAGATGAGCCACCCAATTAACCAAGTAAGTAAAATATTTGAGTAAATAGTTTATAAAAAAGAATGTATGAATGGCTAATAAGCACACAAAAAAAGTGCTCAACATCATTAGTCATCAGGGAAATGAGATATCACTATATACCAACCACAATGGCTAAAATTAAAATGACTAATCACATCAAATATTTGCCAAACATGGAGTAACTGACATTCACGTGCGTTTTCTTGTGAAATGTAAAATTTGACAATCACTTTGGAAAACTTTCTTATAAAATTAAACATATACCTTCCTTCTAACCTACTAATTCCACTTCTAGATGGTTACTCAAAAGAAATAAAAACATGTTTCCACAAAAAGATTTGTATAAAATGCTTATAGTAGCTTTACTCAAAATTGTTAAAAATTGGAAAAATTTCAGACGCCCTTTCATAGAAGAACGCATAAAAAAACTGGTATATTTATACAATTAAATAATACTGCACAACTAAAAAGGGAAGAAACTACTGACACATGGAATAATATGAACAAATCTCAAAAACCCAAGGCTGAGTAAAAAGTCTTACACAAAAGAGTGCATATTGTATGATTCTATTTATTTATATAATAAATTTTTATACAATTTATACAAATATTTATATAAATAAATATATAAAGTTCTAGAATAGGCAAAATTAATCTATGATAGGTAAAAAACAAAAAAAAAACCAAAAAAACCCACCCATGCTATTGTAAGAATTTAAATGTTCCCAACTCGTTAGGTATGAAATTGGATCTCACCATGGTGATTGGCATTTTGATGATTACTAAGAAGCTTAAGCATCTTTTCACTTATGGGCCTTTTGGTTTCCCCATCTGTTTAATTCTTTGTCAAGTTTTGACCTATTTTTCTGTTAGTTTTGTTTTGTCATTTCTTTTTGATTTATAGGTTTCTTTAGTCAATCATGTGTTGAACATTTTAGCCATTTTATGTATTGCAAATAGCTTCTGTATACCCACTGGCTCCATCTTCCTGCTGTAAAATTTCTTCGTCAAAAGAAGTCATGTAGTATGATAGTAAATGAGGAATTAAGAGAATCCATGGATGGAAGTGCTGGCAAAAGCAATTTGTACAAGAAAGACAAAACTATACTGTACAGAATAAATGTCTATTCCAGCAAAGACAATGTAATGTCCTCCACGAGGAAGGAGGCCAATGTATCATACCAGAGGCTCTGCATTGGATTCTAGTATTGGCAAGGTGGTCATTCATCTATAAAGCCATATCAGTCTTAGTGAAAAGGAGGTCCGTTGAACCCATACATAACTTTCACTCTTGCCATCAAGGTCACTAGGTTTATGAACCCATTGGACAAGTACTGAGATGGCTGGGGAGAGAGAATAGGTCATCTTGTCCACCTGATAATTGAGAGATTCCATCACAGTTGACTCCCACTGATGACAGTAACATGGGACAAAAATATCTTCACCTGCTGGGCCACTCAGCAAGGTCCATTCATTTATGTGTTTCCAAATCTCCTTTTCACGAATTTTCCAACCATGTTGCTTCTGAGTCCTTGACTGAGAATTAGCTACTGCTTAAGAATGAATGTAGATGCATACTTCCTGCCATCTTTCCTTCGAATGGGCTATCATATATGTTACTCAAAAGCTCTTTCCAAAGAGAGGATTTCCCTCATTCGTCTTTGAAGTTTTCCCCTGTTTGGGATTATAATACTTCAGGGTTCACTTCTGACTGGTGCCCACATATCTTGTAGAACAATCTTTAAACTAGGCTCGTACTTTTCTTCTCTCAGTCAATTATTATAGCTAATGCCCCAACAGGCCATAAATATGAGTTAAACTATAGGTGACCTGAAAGTCTGGAGCATTCGCTCTTGCAACTTACTTGTGACTTTAGGATTTAATCAGGCCCAACTTGAAGTCTACTGCCTTCTTTTGAAAATAGAATCACACTCCACAAACTCAACTCTGTGGCTTAGTGGATCAGAGACACCTGGTTCATACCAGGAAGCATAGATTTTAAAGTTATTTGATGTTCAGTTGTCAGGAATCAAATCTCTTCCAGGGCTCATTACAAATCAAGAGATTTTTCTAAAATTAAGCGTAATTATTTGAAGAAGAGGACATGATTTTGCTCTAAAACCTAAAAATCTGCTCAGTGAATCTCCTCCTGAGTTTTGACAGTCCCCATACAGCATTCTGATCTGCCACTGACATTTATATCACCATTGAATTTGTTCCCGAGCTGTTTGAACAGACACCTGTACCAGCTCCGAAGACTTATTTTGCTCTGGATCCCACCCAAAATTTTCACCTTTCAGGCCACTTAATAAATAAGTCCAAGGAGCATCCTCAGATGTATATGTTACCTCCACAATAAAAAAACACCACGTGTTGTGATTTTTTCCTGAAAGGTATAAAGTGTGAGATGCAACAACACTTTCACTTTGTATGTGCTGTCTTAACATATCCCAGACCACTAGACCCCTAAAATATCACTGAAGTGATGGGTTCCTGAATTTTCATTGGGTTTCTCTCCAAACTTCTGACACTTCTGTCCCTACCAAGGCATCTGATAGACTTGCAACTTCCTGCGTAACAAAGTCAATCAGCATGATGTAATCAATACAGTGTTTCAGCATGAGCTCCTGAAGGATGGTGAGACTGTCAAAGTTTCCTGCAGTTTAGTTTGTGCACAGAGCATGAGACTCCCCATAGCTCAGAGGGAAGACAGGAAAAGTGTACTGCTGTCATTTCCAAGTGAAAACGAATGGCTTCAGGCAGTCTTTACTCACCATTACAGAAGAAAGGAGCATTAGGTAGATAGCAGCAGTATGCTGGGCCCAAAGGATAGGTCCATTTACTCCAAAAAAGAAAACATAAACGAGACACCAGCTATAATTGGAATCATCCCCTGATCATGTTTTAGAATCTACGTTGATCTTCTCCAAGATCAACTTATGTTTGGCACAGGCCAAATAGATAAATGTTATAGAAATAATTATATTTGTATCTTTTATGTGTTTGACACTAATATTTGAAAGTCCTCCAAGATATCCAGCAGGACAAAATTGGCTTTTGAAACTAAGAAAAATTATTTGTCTCTTGACAAAGCCTAGATTTTAAGACTTGGCTCACCATGGATTCCAAAGTTCAACTCTGAGATTCAGAGTAGAATGAAAATCTTTTTGTTCTGGAATTGTATTTTCCTCTCCTAAGATTTATGCCTCTTTGTTGAGAGAGCCTGTCTTATAGACAAGGAAGATATGGTAAAAATACTCCCATTAAGATCACTCCCTCATCTCAGGAATGTATTTCCAAATCTCCACCTCTCTCACTGCAAGACTTCATTAGATCCTCCTTTGAGAGACTCTCACTTCTCTTTCACAACTCTTTTTATACTTTTAATTATTTATTAGTTATTTCTAATTATATGTATTATGACTGGGATCCATCACAGCATGGACAACGCCCCTTTATTTTACTATTATTGTTATTGCCACAGCATTTAGTACAAGGCTTGTCTCATGGTGGGCACACAATAAATTTTGGTTGACAGACCTAATTACCTTTCATAATACTTCCCAAATTTTTCTCTCAAGCTTCCATCCCAGAACTCCTATGGGTTCTGGGGTAAAGCCTGAAACAACCCCCTATCTATTTGAAATTTACTTGATTTCTCATATTATATTTTAAACTCACTCTATAAAACATTTGTGCTTAATTAGACAGCAATATATATGTGTGTGACTTTTGTATAAATATGTATGAAAATGAAAATGCACCATGGATTACCCAGTGGCATACAGCATTTTCCTCCAGTTTCTGTGGGACTGAGGATAGTCCTGCCTTCTGGTCTGCTTCTCATTCTACTTTTTCATCATACTACTTTTCTAACTTTTTATATAACACATTAAATATAGACTACGTAAATGAAAAGATTAAATTTTCTCAAAGCTAAAAAATATCCAACCAACCAAATCACAGAGTATTCCATCTTTTACTTTTAGCAGTAAAAGTAACTTTCCTATGTTAATATAATCTGTTAATATAATATAATCTATAACTTTCCTATGTTAATATAAAAACATTTTTTAATAATCTGGGAACTCCTCCTCATAGCTAATTAAATTGCAAGTTTCAAGAGTGTAATTTCGTCTTCTATCATGGGGATATTAAAAAAAGAGCCAGCCCCATTGATGAATAATTATTCGTAAAGGTGAGTCAATCCTGGTTCCAGTTCTGGCTCTGATAAGCCCTATTCCTTTACTGTCCCAGGACATTTATTATCAGACTCTGCTGATTCCAATATTGTTCTTAGATAGGATAGCTTAGGATGTTCGGAGTTTGGAATCAAAAGACTAGACCATTTTGGGGGCCAGCCTGGAGGCTCGGTGGTTAAGTTCACGCCCTCTGCTTCCACAGCCTGGGGTTCACCAGTTCAGATCCTGGGTGTGGACTTATGCACGGCTTATCAAGCCGTGCTGTAGCGGGCATGCCACATATAAAGTAGAGGAAGGTGGGCATAGATGTTAGCTCAGGGCTAATCTTCCTCAAAAAAAAGACTAGACTATTTGGTTCTGCCTTTCACGACGTGAGTGACCTTCATTTCTGAAGTCCTCAAAATCCTCATCTGTAAAATGGTCCTGGTTAAACTTGGTCTTCCTAACTCACAAAGCTTTGTAGAGAGTAAAATGTGATCGTATACATAAAAGTTGTAGAAATGTAAGACAATACATATACAAATATTGTATTACCATTGAGTCATTTAACTCTTTCCTTTCCGAATCTACTTGGCTTCATCCCTCCCATTGACATGCTGATTATCTGGTAAATTTCAACAGTGATTGAACAGCTGTTATGTGGCAGATGCTGTTCCAGACATTAAGTAGTAGTTAGATAAGATATGAAAGGTTAAAAATGAAGAGCTTACCCACAACTAAAATATACAACTATGTACTTGGGGGATTTGGGGAGAAAAAGCAGGAAAAAAGAAAGAAAATTGGCAACAGTTGTTAGCTCGGGTGCCAATCTTTAAAAAAAAAAGACTGGCAACAGTTGTTAGCTCAGGTGCCAATCTAAAAAAATAAAAATGAAGAGCTGAATGTCCTTCAAAAATTAAGATTTAAAATACAGTTAAAAGTTGTTTACTTTTTGTATAGACAAGAAGTTCAGAACCATCCAGTTGCCTGCCTTGTGATAGACCCTTCCTGAAGAAAAAACCCCATGCAGCTCTTTCTGCATACAGTTGCTATGATCTGCACCAAGTGCTTTGGAAAAAACTTTCCTTAAATTCTCAGTTCCGAGAATAATGCACTAAAGAGTATCAGAGATATGCTCCGACTGTAAAGAATTATAAAACTAGACAAAATATGTGAAACAATCTTTTCAGTCATTGAACAACAGACAGTGCAGAACGGCAGTCCTTGACAGAAGGGAAATCTATGAGGTAAACTCCACATTTAAGTGGGCTTTCTGCCTGGAGGCACCTTACAAAGCAAGGCACAGGGAAGTGAGTCCAAACAGACAGTAACCATCTCACTGGATGGAGGGAAAAAATACCAGCGTGAGGGGCTGCCAAAGCGGCTGGAAACTGTAGGATAGGGTATGAGAGAGGAATGCATCATATAGAGAAAGGAACTCTAGAAATATGCATGGGGGCCCCTCGAGTGTTTGCCCATATATTTCTATGTATACATAGGGAGAAATTCCATGAAGCCTGATAGAGAATAACTACTGGGGGACTCTGAACTAAACAGAGGTTTTAGAGTTTGCCCAATGCTAGGAGATGTTGGAATTCTGACCAGCGAGAGTGGAGAGAACTTGCTGAATACTCAAGCATTCAGCTGAGACCCCCAGAAAAACTGCATCTTACTATGGCTACTACTGACTGCTCTAACCAAACCTAAACCCAGACTCCAGAAGGATAAAACTGACCCACTAGCAAAATGACTGCCTGCTTTAAAGACTCACCACTATTTAAAGGATAGAAAAATCTAAACTGTCAAGACTATAGTACTCATATGCCTAGCATACAATAAAAAATTAATAGACATACAAAGAAGCAGGAAAATCTGCCATATAATCTGAAGAACAAATAAGCAGTGGAAACACATCCCAAGACGACAGAGATGTTGGCTTTAGTGGGCAGGGACTTTAAAACAACTATTGTAAAAATCTATGATAATTCAAAAGAAGATAGCAGACATAATGAGTAAGGAGATGGGGAATCTCAGCAGGAAAGAAAAGTGTACTATAAAAGAAGAATAAATGGATATTCTGGAACTGAAAAATATAATATCTGAAGTGAAAATTCCACTGAATGGGCTTAATAGCATATCTGACACTGCAGGAGAAAAAATTGATACTCTGGACCCCACAATTGGGTGGCCCCTTAACCAGTACCCAAATGAATATGTCAGATGAAAAGACCTAATTGACCCCATCAGAACCTGTCTGAGGAATTAGAACCTTTAAGTCAGAGTTTCTCAATCTGGCACTATTGATACCTTGGACCAAATAATTCTTTATTGTGTGGGGCTGCCCTCTGCATTTTAGAATATTTAGCGGCATCCTTGGCTTCTATTCACTAGATGCTAGTTGTACCTTCTTCACAGTTGTGACAACCAAAATGTCTGCACACATTTTCAAACGCTCTCTGGAGGAAAATTGCCCTCTAGTTGAAAACCATCTCTCTAAGTGAATAAGAGAAATAGATCACTGGATTTCAGGCTATCCCAAAGATTATTCTTGTTATATGAACATATACACTCCGTTCACACTTATAAATAACTTATAATCACTGCTGACTTCTGTTTTTCCTGATAGAATGTAAATTTCAGGAAGATAAAATTATATGGTTCTTATTCCCTACAGCATACCCAGCACCTAAGCTGGTGCCTTGCACCTTGAATGAATCAATACAATAATGAATGAATGCTGAGTTTTACGTCTGGTTTTCTTAGGACTCAGAGTGGCTATACAACCCTGAGGTAGTTTCCCTTTTCTGTATCACCTTTCAATAAACTCCTGCATATCTATGTTTCTTCCTCACTATCTGAAAGAGTCTAACCAATATAAATGTTCTATTGTCATTCACTATGTACTGTCTCTGCTTCTCAGGAGAGTAACAGATCCAGTGATTCTCTTCCTTGATAAAACAACAACTATTGGAGGGCATCTTTTTTGTGTGTCTTAAAAGCCCGTATCCCCACTTTAAATCCTTCTACATATCTTAGTTTACCTTACTTTTTAAACATTTCTACAAAATATTTACAGTGCGATATTACATAGTATTAGTCCAGGAATCAGACAAAAAAACAATGTGAAAAGTACAATTAATGTTTAAGGTGATAGGACTGTGAGTGTTTGGGGTGAAAAATGTTTCGTGACATGATATAACTTACTGTAAAAGATATTTTTAAAACTTTTTATGTGAAATTTTAAATTTAATCAAAAGTACTCAGGATGTATAATATAATCTTGTTTACCATCATCCAGCTTCAACAGTTATCTATTCCTGGCCAATCTTATTTGATCTGTGCCTACATCCACTTCCCTTCTCCTATATTTTTAAGCAAATCACAGACATCTTATCATTTCACCCTTAAATAGTTGAATACATAGCTCTAAAATAACTATTTTTTAACACAAGCAAAATACTTTTTTCACATCTTAAAAAATATGTAATTCCTTAATTTTATTAAACACCCAGTGTTCGAATTTCCAGTAGTCTCAGATGTCATAAATGACTTTTATGCTTATAGTTTATTTGATTGCATTGGAACTGAAATGAGATTCACACACAGCAATTGGTTATTCTACTTTTAAGATCTTTTTTAACTGATAGGTTTTCTTGTTCTCTCTGTCTTGGTCCCTCTCTTCCCCCCATTCTCCCCTCTTCTACTTCCCCTCACCCATCCCCTCCCCTTTCTCCTCTTCCTTTCCCTTTCCTTCTCTGTCTTTCTCTCCCTTAACATTATTTGTTGAAGAAACGGGTTGTTTGTCCTGTAGAGGTTTGTTCCAAACTCTGGGTTTGGCTAGAATTTTTAAAAGGCAAATCCTATTCAGAGATATGTGCAAACAATTTACATTAGTGGAGGGTTTCATCTACTCCAGATTTGGTTAACATTTAACTGACAAATTACATTTCTATGGTTGGTCATCAAAAGACCTCACCATATTTGTTTGCTGTGATTAGAAGGCTCTGAATTGGTCTGGGCTTCTAGATCTCTCACACACAAAAAGTCCCTACTATTGTCATCAAGAAGAACAGAGTGAAATCAAACTGGAGATCTTTTCTCCATTTGGTGATAGATTTCTAGCTCCACTTAGGGACTCATACGTGAGGCTTTCTCTCTTTACTCTTACACCTTTGTACCCAAGAGCAACGTTTGTTTGTTTGACAGCAAAATATTAGCCCCAGAGACTTGTATTGAAGGAATTTTATTTCATCTTTATTTAGTAACTTAATCTCCATAAGACCAATAGCAACATGACTTCATTTGACACCAATGTCACCTCAAACTTGAACAGAAAACGAGCACAGTTATTTGTGATAACTTTGTGCCCACTGAAGCACATGATGGATTTTGACTTTTCCTCAATGTTCACTATGAGCAACATGTCACAATACAAGCAGAAAAATATAATAACGGAGGTAGATTTTCCTAACAAGGTCATTTAAGCATCAGGCTTCCTCTTCTCTATTGTCTGGAGTGAGATAACATATGCTGGACTGAACTAGCAGTTGAACTAGCAGTTCAACACCAAGAGCGCACAAATGACCAGTGTGTTGATTAATATATTTTTGTTTGTTTTTAGGTAGTCTGCCCTGGAGATGGAATGGACATATGCATTGATTTCTAGAGGCAATGAAATTTGTAACAAGATATCTTTAACTTACAAATATGTTTATTTTTTGGTTTTTAATTGACCTGACGGAAACATCATTTCTTGGGTGAAAGTAATCTGTGGTTTTGGCAAAAATGTAGCAAGAAAGCAATGTTTTATTTGTATCAAAATTTTTTCCAAACCAGTCAACAGCTTCATATTCTTACCCATTGAGATTTATGTTTGTCTTTAATTTTCATGCTTTTAAAAATGCTGTTTGGTAATAGAGCAAGCCACGATCCCTTAAAATCCTAAGCTTCACGTGTAACAAAAATTTACCCATTACAAGAGTTTAAAAGTGACAAAGAAAACATTTTTGTTTCTTCCCTAATTTTGAATTTGATATAATTTGTATTTTCTATGGTATATTTTGGGATGACCATTTTATAGAGACAAAACATACCTATTACAGTTATAATTTGGTCAATGCTTTGAGTTGTCACCAAATGTAAAAAAAACTATGATTTCTGACATTGCTAACTGCCACTAAAATAAGGGACATGTGTCAAACAGGCTGCACAGATTCTGAAAATTATGACTCCATGGCACCTTGTGGATTAATTTCTTTCATATTTGGAAAGGAGCAAAGTTCAATAAGAAACTCACTAAGAGTCAAACTTCATTAACAAGTAACTGCTTTGATGAGGCCCCTAAATAACACTTTCATTTACTACTGAAAAATCGATACCTTAGTCCTAATCTTGCACAATAACTTGTTCTCAAACTAAAATTTTGAAAGTTTGAACAAATTATATCCTTTGGGAAGAGATTATTGGAAATCAGGATTTGGGATCTGTTTTAAAACAAAATAGGAAGGAACTAACTACTTACATTATTAATTCTGTTCTATATTCTGATTTCCAAAACTGAACAAAACATAAGACCCGAGGTCAATAACTTTCTAAAGCTGCTCCCTGAAGCCCTATGGCTGTGCCATCTTCCTCTGTGCCAGAAGTCAATTCCAACAGAGAGAGCGGAAGATAAACCACCTCCCTCTGCAGATAATCCCATCACTAGCCACTCTTCCTTCCTAAACATGAAAGAATGTGCTGGTTAACTTCTGGTAAAAAGAAGGTAGACTGGGATGAGCCAATTTGCTGTTCATACTTTAAGAGTACCTGTTTCATGAATGAACACAAACATTTATGTAAGCACACACAGATATACACACATAGATTTAGTTAAGGGAAAAATAGTCACCTTTTAATACTTGTTGGGGGGGGGTGGATTGTAAGGTCTTCCACTGACTATTAGTTAAGTAGCCCTTGTCATCAGTTTTTACCCTCCCCTCAATTTAATCTCTAGACTCATATTGTCTTTAGGGAGATTCTCCTTGATGTTTAGTAAGCTCTAACAGCTTTGTCATAAGTCAGAGTTCATCGATATTTCACCTCCTGACAAGTAGTTCTCTTGAGTGCTTATTTTAGAGAATTTCCTTTTCACTTCTCCTACTTAATCACCACCACTTCAGGCTACTCAACCCTGTGAGCAGACAACCATTTCCTTTCGCCTGCCTTCTCTGGAACGAATGCACCATCCCAAATTAGACCTATACAAAGTCATTCCAGGTTACAATGACAGATCCTCCCTCTCTCTCTCTCTCTCACTCTCTCCCTCCCTCTCCCCACAGACCAATTCCATCTTTCCATAGAAGACTTCTTGTTTCAGTATAAGTCAAAGCACACTGGCATGGGTTAGTAGATGGGAATACCACATACAAGAACTTCCTAACTGGAAGTATTTTATGGCTTAGTAATTTTCCTCAATAATGTTCATTTTGTTTTCCACCAGTAAAACTGTGTCACCTTGAAAGTCTGGAAGAATTACATCCTGGGGTTTTGAAAATAAGTTCAAATACTTATTGAGAATTAATTCAAGAACCAAAGACCATTTTCTGCCCTTTATAATGACCTCTGACCTCATTCTGTTTACTCAAAGAGAGCAAATGCTTTCAAGATACAGACTATGCCACCTCGAAAAGATGGTTACCCATAGACTACAAGACGCTTCCCTAAACTTCCTCTGTGGCATGGGCAGCTATGAGGGAATGTGGCCAGCACCTGGGACACCATTTTCCAGACGGCTGTGATATTCAGGGAGAGATGGCACTTCTGCCAGCCGCGCAGATTCAGAATCCACCCAGCTGTGGAATTCCAAGACCCTGCATCTCTTCCCGAAGTCAAATCTAACAAGGATCTGATCTCAGCAAAGGATAAGGTGGGGTGTGGGGAGGTTAGGAAAAGAGAAACATAGAGATTCGATCCAATGATCGCTGGGCTGGGACTTAAAGCCCCAGAGTCTGAGGGCGACGGGATGGCGAGGGCGTGCGCCCTGGGGCAAGAGTGGGGGAGTCTCGACCCGACGTCTGCACGTGGAATCAGGAGTTCTCTGTTCTCGGGAACCCTCCCGGCCATCTCTTTGCCCGGGATCGCTGGCTCCTTCAGCTCGAAAGGGGCCCGGGTAGGACTTGGCTTGGAAGGCCCCCGGGGCCTGCTCACCCACTCGCCTGCGGTCCCCCCGCCGTGGCTGTCCATCACCTCCCTGCCTCTTGAGCGGCCGAGAAGCCCTTCAGGTCACGGGCTCTCCGCGCCCGGAGCTGTCAATCCTTCTCCGTCTTGAAATGCGGGTTCTGGTTGCCAAGGAAATTGCCGCCGCGCCCCTACGATGCCCCCGGCCCATCTCCGTCCCTCGTCCCGCCTGTCGCTGCCCGGCTCCTCATTTCCTTGAGCGCCGCCGGACCAACAAGAGTGAGGCGGGACCGCAAATGTAAACTCGTTCCCCGCTCCCCTCTTGCCACGGTCGGGGCGCTCCAGGAGCTGGCCAGGCCGGCCTGACCCGGCGCGGAGAGGCAGTCCTTGGGCTCCCCGGAGCCTGCGCTCGCGCCGTGCATCCGCGGTGGACCCTCCGCCGCGGCTGGGCCTGGCGGGAGCGCGAGGCTGAGGGAGGGGTGGAGACGCACCCGCGAGGCTGGGGGCTGCGGGGACCGGGTGGCGAGGCGGGGACCCCTGCGTCCCGCTCCCCCCAGCCTCTCTCCCCAGATGTGGCCCCGCTGCAGCGGGATGGCTGTGCTGGGCTGTGAGCTTGTCTAGCAGCTTCTACTGAGCAGCTAATAGTATAACAACCCGGCTTTGATAAATCTGAACTAATTACCCCTCTTAATTAAAGTCTTTAGCAGTTGTTTCACTGTTTTGGCAAGAAAACAGGGGAGACTTGCAGTTAGAAAACAGCAGAGCCCGAGCTCACAGCGGAGCTGCTGATTAACACTTGAAGCGTTTCAAGGACCTGGCACCCGCCGCAATTTGGTTTTCATCCATGTTTCCTCCCTGAATGGAAGCATATTCGGCTATAAACATATACACGCACATAAAAACATAGAGGCTCTCTTTGCCAGCTGTGTACAAGTCAGTATGCGCCTTCAGGATGCTAACAATAGATATCCGTCTACATGGTATTATTGCAATATGTGTGTGGGGATGTATATTACACACATCTCCTAGACAGATTGTTCCCATTTAACTGAGCACTACAGACACATCAGACGGCCCAGGACAAAGGCACCCTTCTGTTAGAAAACTCCACATCTTCTGTCTCTGAGCTTCATCAAATTTCATTACTTTACCAAAGTTGTAACTATTTGGAGAGACTATTATTCGCCCTTGGTGAATTTTTCGGTTCAAACTTTGGGTGATACTAACCCAGGATTGAACTTTTTAAAATGGAGGAAGGATGAGGGAGTCAGAATCAGTGATCTCTAACTGAATAACATGAACAGAGCCCTAAAGTTTGTTGATTAAATAAGCATGTTCCAAGTATTTATTTCCAACAGTCGATGAATCAATTTTCACGTGCAAGAATCAAAACCAAAATTCAAATTCATTCATAATGAACCACCCTTATCTAACGTGTATGTGTGCATACGTGTGCTCACAAATGTGGAATGTGCCTTTACAGACACACATATCTATGCGTGTATATATAACATACACACAGTGTTTTGTTACCTCAGGGAAAGAGGAAATGATCATCAACAATTGGCAGGCATCTTGAGACGGCAGAGTCAACACAATGGAAATATATACAATAATAAAATTAAAATGGTGCAGCATTCCCGGGTAGGATCTCAATAAATACACGCAGAATTTGTTTTAAAAAACAAAACAAAACAAACACCATCTCTCCACCCGCGATAAAAAGTTTTTCCAAATTAAGAAAAAAGTCAGAAAACAAACAAAACCCCCAAATTTTCTCATAATCGTTAGTGCCTATATAGAATATAATACACAAAACCATTTAGCAGGTGCATGCAAGAGGCGAAATGCCGGGGAATGCAGAGGCGTCTGGTCGCTAACGCATGGGGCTCAACATGCCCTGGGTTTGCAGAGGAGCTTGGATCCGGAGGTCCAGCTCTATTCTGCCGCTGCCTCAGTAGTGGGGACCCTGGCTGGGGCTGGGAGGGGACTTTGGCCTTGATCACTGGTGGCCCGGGTGGAGCCCGGTCTGCAGGGGCCCAGGGGGCGGCAGCGGCGGCGGCAGAGGAGGCAGCGTCGCGGGCGCTGGCTGCTGTAGAGGGGGCGGCGGGTCGGCTCCCGGCTCCCCAGCAGGTGTGCGCGCCAGCCCCAGGCTGCTGTCGTGCAGCTTGCGGACGTGCTTCTTGAGGTCAAAGTTCCTGCAGAAGCCCTTGCCGCACGTGGGGCAGGTGAAGGGCTTCTTGTCGTTGTGGGTGTGCATGTGGAAGGTGAGGTTGTAAACCTGGTGGAAAGCCTTGTTGCAGATATTGCACTTGAACTGCTTCTCCCCGCTGTGGGTCAACTTGTGGTTTTTGTAATTGCCTGAAACAGACAAATGACAGGGACGTGGATAGGAAAAGAGAGCTTGAAAAGGGAGGAGCGGACGGGTCGAAGGACAACGATGCAATAGAAACAGCTGCCGCAGCTCGGACAGCCGGTGCAGGGCTGCGCTCTGCGCCTGCACGTCTCTCCCCAAGTTTGTTTTTTAACAGCAACAATGGAGCCGCTCCCTCCACATTTAATTACATAAAAAGAGAACACGCGGTTGAAAAGAAAGACCCCCTCGGAACATGAACCACGTCCTTCTCTATTATTAATTAGACGTGGAGGTAGGAGGTTGGAATGGCAACATAGGCGCCAGTAACTAGCTGCGTTTAAAAAATCATTTTCTAAAATATCCCGAAACGATTAGGGCTTTCGGTAAGACCACCGTGAAAGACAGCATCTCCCAGGTTCCATACCTTTTTGATGAAATCCTTTGCCACAGAATTCACACACAAACGGTTTGTAGCCTGCGTGAATGCGAGTATGCGTGTTTAACGTGGAACTTCTATTAAATGCTTTGCCACACTGGTTACATTTGTGAGGTTTTTCCTAAGCGGAAGGGAGAAAAAGCAGAGAAGTTAAGGTATTTTGTTATTAAGTGGAGTCCTGCAAACTCAAAAACACACTAATTCTCTCTCTCACGCTTTTAAGCAGAACAAAGGCAAACCATACATGGCATTTCCCCCTGTCCAGCCAGCAAATTTTAAACACACCTTATGCTAAAGACTAAGTGTTTGTCGGCCATTTTTCTACAAACCGTTCCGAAGTAAACCAGGTGAAACTGAGACAGTCGAACTCACCTGGGTGTGAATGATCTTGTGCCTGCACAGGGTGCTGGCCTGCCGGAAACCCTTTCCACACACTTTGCAAACGAAGGGTCTGGCTCCCGTGTGCACCGGCATGTGACGGGTTAAGTTATAATGCGCGTTGAAGACCTTAAAGTTAAGACACATACTGGTTAGCGCAACAAGCACTTCGAAATCAAACCGGGCAGAGAGAGGGGAGGGAGGAGACAACCTCATAACCAGTGTGTACAAATAGTCACAAACGAAAGTTAAATTAAATTAAAAAGGAAGGAAGGGAGACCTCCCTTCTACATGGTACTTGCCTTTCCACACACTTCGCAAGTGAAAACTTTGGGCTTGGCATTAGGAGAGCCTCGGCTGAAGTCAGAGGTTTTGAACGCGATTTTTTCCGACAGAAGCTGGGCGCTTTCTTTCATGTAATGCTGCAGCTGAGCCTGAGACAAGTCTTTGAAAGCTACTCCCGCGGGGTACTTCTCCACCGCTGGGACCACCAGTTTATTCCTTTCTGCTAAATACGTTTTTGGCTGCGGGTGCAAAGGGGAACTGAGAAAGTAGGAGGCCACCGGGTGGATGTTAACGCCGGGCGCCGGGTGGCACGGGTTGTCCCCTCGATTCAGGTAGCACAGGGCTCCCATGGCGTGAAAGGAAGAATGGTTGACCACGCGCGGCCTTACCAGCTTGTACTGCTGCAGCGGCAGCGCGTCGCGGGCCAGGTCACCCTTGAGACTCAGCGCGCAGTTGAGCAGGTCGCTGCAGCTGAACGCGGGCGCTGCGGGAGCCGCTGCCGGCGCCGCCGGAGCCTCCAGATTCGCCTTCCGCGGCTCCGAGCCCGTCATTCCTGCCTTGGGACTCGTGTCGTAAGCCACAGGTACGAAGGGGATCATGCAGGGGATCGACGAGTTAAGATGCAGAGAGGGCTTGGGATCCCCCTTGGGCACGGCTCCCTGCAAGAAGTGGGGGACGGGCAGGGCCCTGGGCTCGGGGGTGCGCGCCATGATTCGTTCGATGGAGAAAGCCAAGGGTTTGGAGGTGCTCATCATGTTGCCCCGGGCCGGAGCAGTCGCTAACATTTTGGCAGTCCCGTTGTGGCAGCTACTGTCCATGTCTGAGTCGCCAGCGTCCGTCAGCCGGGGCCGGGCTGCACCGTCGTTGCCTTGTTCCCTGCTTGTCACAGACCTGCGGAGAGGGGGACGGGCACCATCACCACCAGCAGCCTCCTCCTCCTCCTCCCCAGCATCACCAGCCGAACCTCCCTGCTCAGCCCAATGGACTCCTGCCAGCCCATCGCAGAGTTCTTGGCGCACCAATGACTCGGGGACAATCACTACTTATTTCTATCAATAGAAAGTGTTGTGTCAATAACGCAGCCAAGATCTCGCCAATCGTTAACTTCCAAGAGGAGAAGGTAAACTAGATAATTGCTCAATTCGCTTCCAACAGTCAACAGGAAAACTTTTTTTTTCTCTGCAGTCAGTGACTACTTTTCATTGGTGAGTGAGGTTCCCCCGCCCAGAAGAGGCGGGGGCGCTCTCCGCAACTCCGCGCGCCCTCCCCTCGGCGCACACACTCTCAGGCGCGCACTTCGCTACCCTCCGCGCCCCCCCGCCCCCCCTTTGCTGTTTCCTCTGTCTTTTTAATTCTCAATCTGCTTAACCAGGGTTTAGAGGCCAAGCAAATCTGAGATCAATTTTCTCGTTTAGCTCTAAGTGACATCATCTAAAATCATTGTGCAAGGGCTAAATAAGGAAACGGAGTCTAACTCAGGGGCAAACGCCAGGCTATATTTATCAAATGCCAAGCTCCACAAAGCCGCGGCCGGGAAGCCTCCGGCTGCGAAATCCTAATTTTTCTTGCATGGTTCCGCCCGGCTGGGTCTGGGCCCGGGTCAGGGCTCCTCTACAGCCCTCTTTCTTCCTCTAGGGCCCAGGGCTGAGTGCTTCCGGCATCCCGGAGTCTCCGCCGCCAGAACCGAGTCTGGACCATTTGGAAGACGCCAGCAGGTAACTGGCCTCCCAAAACACCCCTGAGAATTCAAGGCCTTGGGAGGCTTGCTATGTGTTTGTGGTTTGTAAACGTGATGCTGAGACATAAGCTTGCGAAAGACACACTCTAGCCACAAAGTTGAGGAGGAGTTGCAAGGAATAAGCTGGTATCACACCAAAAGAAACCTGGACGAGGGCCAGACCCTACCCCCGACACAAACACCCACGCGCACTCTTATGCCTTTCCACTGAAAGCTGGGAAAGTGAATTTCTTCTAAGTACTCTGATAGAGCTCTCTTGGAGCAATTTAAATAGTAATTGTCGAGCGGAAAAGGGAAACTATTGATTCCCTCCCTCAACCTCCCTACTGCTGGTGTCCGCACGCCTCCTCAAATTAGCGCAGGCTGCAGCCAGGGTGTGTGTGCACCGCGGAGCGGCGAGCACTGCGACCTGCGGGGCGCGAGTCGTGGCCACAGCAACGCTTCCGCCTCCCAGAAAGAGAGCGGAAACCTTGCCTCTGCAACGCCCCCCATCCAGGCCTCGGCCAAAACTCCCCGGGAGGAGCCGTAGAGCGTAAGGAGTGTTTCCGGAAGACACCAGTGGCTGCGACCCCGGCTGCGCGGGTTCTCGCCACTTAGGAGGGCGCCGCCCGGAGCGCGCCCGCAGCAGCGGCGAGCACCCTCCTTGTCGCTCCCCTTTGCAAGCCTGAGATCGCGCGGAGCTTAGCCCTGTGACCAGGTGTGCCAGGGCCGGGCGTGCACCGGCAGCTGCGCAAGGAGGACTCGGCGGTCACGAGCCCGCGCCGGGAGGAAGAGGAAAAGCGCAGAGGTGCCAGCTCAGGGCCTTGCAGCCTGCACGCCCCTGTGAATGGCCTCCCGAAACAGCCCAGTTTACCATCTACCTGGTGAGTTACCCTGAGCGGATGCTTGTAGAACGGGTGGTGGCGGGTGCCAGACATCGGGCCAAACGGGTGTGGGCGTCCTCTTCCTGCAAGAGCTCTGGAAAGGATCGGTCGTGGAAAGCTGGATGCAAGCGGACTAGAAACCCTGGGATTGTTGAGCCCCTGACCACTTCCATCCCAAATGCGAAGTTGGACCCCAAACGGAGGAAATTGACCTCAAAATATTCCCTCCTCCCTACCCCATTGCCCAGCACACGCCAGGGGCCACTCACTCTGGCTTTTCGTGGTTGTATGCCCCGCCCCCGCCCGGCGAGCCGAAATGGGTGGAAACCGAAAGAGCCGGGTCTGGGAACGTGCCTTGTGCCCTACAGCGAGGCATAGCAGCTGGACGGGTGGTGGGGAAACTTAATTGCTGAGGAAATAGAGGAGGAGGCCTCTTGTTGAAGTTGCAGGCAGCCAAAGAGCCAGGGAGGGGAAAGGTCTGGATGCGACCGGCCTTAGCAACTATGCTTGGAAGTGCCTCGTTTCAAGTCTCAGGTAGCTTCGGACTGGGAGGGCAGATGCAGCGGTAGAGAGGTGCAGAATGAGGCGAGCGCGGAGCACCAGGGCCGAGTCCGGGACATCCACAACGCCGACGCACTTCGAAGCAGTTCTTGGCCCGGGCGAAGTCACGCAGGGTGCGCCCAGGCTGGAAATTTTCTTTCCTTTTGCTGCTGGGGCCGCACAGCCCGTCTTCTCTTCTGCCCTGCTCGGACAAAGAGCGCGGGACGGCTTTGCTAGGGGAAAGGGGTGGGGGCGTCCCACGACAGATGGGTCGCGGTTAAGACTTTAATTGCTCCCTTTTGGGGCGGATCAGGTTTCCTTTCCTACCTGCCACTTCCCAACTTCGAAAAATCCCCCTCCTGCTGCACTCCTCCGACACAGGGCCAGGTTTAAAGGAAAAACAAGGAAGCATGAAACTACCCGGCTCTGGAAAGCTTTGGAGCGCCCAGCTGACTTGTGCAACTCACCCGCTTCCGGAGCGTTACCTGCCTTCTTGACTGAATGCCACCAGTTTGTTTTACGTTCGTCGCGTGTCCCTCCCTCTTCCCTGCTCCCCCTCCCCCACCGCCTCCTCCTTAACGGTATCAGAGTCTTGATTTGACCTCGGTAAATTTCTCCTTCGGCGGACACTGAACTAAAAAGGAAAATTATTGGCTTAGGGCATACGTGTTTCGTATGGCTAATATTTCAACAATTTGCTTTTCAATGGTCTTTTCGGGATTTGCCTTTTTGACAAGCGTTTGAAAGTATAGTGTCATTTGAGTAACGCAGATGTCGTAAATTAGCAATTATGCCTTTCCTTTAAAACATAGAACTGAGCTTCCTAATCCTAAAGATGTGAAGAGATGCTTTATAAATCCAGGTCTTGATAGTCCAACATTTGTTAATGAGTATTCTTCATTCAAAACCTAACCTAAAACCTATGTTAATTTTTTAAAATATCTGTATTAAGTAAGGATTGTCTTAAACAAAATGTTAAATGTATTTAGGAATGGCTTCTATTTTATTGTCCAATCTATCCAGTACTTTGGGGTTTTTTCCAAATACATTTGAAAAATAGCAGAAAAATATCAATAAAATCAGAGCATTGTGGCAAACTTAGGAGTTTCTAAAACTGTTCAACACAAAAATTGTTTATTAAAAGAACTCAAGGGAGCATTGTTTGTTTTGTTAACGGCAAAATCGAAACTCAGTTATAGTTTCTTTGGATTTTCTTGGAAAATCCTATAATTCCCCCTTTATTCGTCAGAGCTGATGCTTCATTGTCCCTCCTCTTCCCGACCATGAAAGGCAGTATTTATCTGCCCTACCTACCTGCTTAAAATCCTTGTGGAAGGCACGTTTTAAGTGTCTGGTTTATCCTGCATGAGATGTCCTGAGGGAAGCAGAACAGTCCTTGATATGAACAGAGGAGATAACAAACTCTAAGTTAAGACCTTCTGAGAAAGTAAGGAAGAAGTTCCAATCCTCTAAAATAAAGTTTTCTCTTTTCTAGGAAATCTAATTTTGATTTTAATGCTTTCTAAACTGTATTCTTGATATTACTCAAGAACTTGCATAATTTTCACAGATGTTTTATTTACATCCTAGTCAAAAGCAAATGTGACTTGTCAAGGTTTCTGCAATCTGAAATAAAAGACAATATCATAGAGCCATTAATTACCAAATAATCCATAATCTTTCATCTCTTCATCCTTAATAAGTCACAAAATACTGTTGAATCTTTTAAAAATAAAAAATGGATTGGGAAATATTATACTTTATCCAACCTTCTGCCAAGTGCATTAATTTGTCCCTGGTCATGTTTTCAGGCCTTTCCAACATCCACAACCTCTGCCTCCTCATCAAAAACAAAAGACTGCTTTCTCTTTGCTTTTTATTAGCTACTACAAACTAAATGAGGGGGAGATTATTATTCTGACAACTCCTTCTCTCTAGGCGTTCAAATTCATCCACACTTTTTTTTCTGTTTAGTGAATAGCACCAAGGCAAAGTATCTTCTTTCTAGAGGAGGAAAAACATTCCTAAATTCTTCTACAGTTTTGCTCAGTCTTTATCTCTGACTGGTCTTTTGTTATTTCTTGTGTTGTGTTCTTGGAGGCAGCGTGATGGAATAGGACACAAATAGGAAGGGGTCTACAGGTTCAAGGAAAGAGTCTTGTTGAGTATCTCAGATTAGTTAATGAATACATGGTGGGAGCTAACTTTCCAGCACATTAATAGACACATGGGCGACAAGTTCAGCTTTAAAACTACTAGTGTGCTTTTAGTTAGTTTGGTAGCAAATAAAGAATTCTTGCTAATTTTGTCTAGCTAGCATGTGAAGGGCAGTATCACAGGTTAGGAGTACAGGAGGAGTCAGTCAACTCACAGAGCCCTCCTTTAGTTTGGGAGAGGAGAGGTGGGAGACAGGTTTGACTCTAGACAAACTATTTCTTTTATGTCAGGATTACTATTTCTTTTATTTCTGCTACTATTTCTTTTACATTAGGATTTCATTTAAACCTAGTGAAATTCTTCTTCTCAAAACAGCATTTACATATTAAATCCGTTTGTAAAAGTAAATGAAGAGCCCTAAAGGTGAGAGCTGTTAATGAGCTGGCAGGCCTTACAGACAACGGATCACCTGCCCTGGATTTGTTTCTGCTCCCCCACTAATGCTGGGATTTTTCTCACCCGTTCCCACAGGCCTGTGAGGTGTGATCCCTTCAGACTACCAGGCTCCAACTCAGGGCTGGACTTGATGGAAAAAGAAGTTTATAAACAAGCAACCCAATTTCTCCAAATTATTCGAGGAGCTGCCTAGAAGTCAAGCAACAGAACCCAGCAAAGTTTTGCTTGCGATTTACAACGATGTTGTTGAAATCTGGGAGGTGAACAATTAGAAGACGACAGCCAAAATATGCTCTCTTGCCCTACGCTGATAGCTGGTTATGCAATTGGCTGATCAGCGTTTTGCAGCCGTCCCCAGATCGTTGTTCAAAGTCATTTTGTGGTTAAAATAAAAACTACATTCAACAGACAGTCTGACTCCTTCCTTGATGCTACCCACGAGGGTTAGGGCGGTTTTGATGTTACTTTTAAACTTTCTTCCTTATTTTTCATGAAATAAAAGTCGGTAATACAAATAACACAGAGCAAAGAATGAGGTTAGAGAAATGGAGAAACAAGAGAGGGAAATCAAAATCCTTGAGCCAGAAATCTCTGAGAGCCGTTTATAGATTCAGTTACCTCCTGGACCCCGGCCATCGGTCGCTCCCACCCGGGAGCGTCCCGCGCCGCCCCGCCGTCCTCGGCCGCCCCGCCGGGGCCTCCATCACCGCGGCCGCCTCGCGCGCCCAGGCCCCGCCGCCCAGGGGAACTGCGTCCCCGCTGCTGGCGCAGGATCCGAGGCCCCCTCCTCACTCACGGTTCGGTTGCCCAGCAGAGCCATTTAACAGAAGCCCGAAGTGGAACAGAAAAGCTGACAACTCTCCCCGGTCGGGCTCTCCACTTATTGGTTCTTGCGCACGAGTCCCAAATAGTTAAAATGACGTTGGCAAGGCCGGGGGCGCCCGGGCTCTGGGAGCCCGCCTCGGAAGGGCCGGGGGCGGTGGCCAGAGCGTTTTGGAAGGGGTGGGAGCGAGGCGCCACTCTTGCAGCCCGCCGCCTGCCTGACCTGCTCGCCCGCCCGCCGCGCCTAGCGCGTCTGGACCAGCTCCGCGGGCCAGGCCTCTTGGTGCCGGGTCCGCCAGCGCCGCGCTGTCGCCAGCCGGTCACTCTGACCTCTGGCCTCCGGGCCGCCACCGCCCCTGCGGGCCCGGTGGTCCATGTGAGGCGCGATCGCTCTCCTCCTTCTCGCCGCTGCACCCCCGCGGGTCCTGCAGCGCTCCATCCCCCTAAAGCTGGGAGAAGGGCGGGAGTCTCCTAAGAGTTTCGGGAGGGGGTGCGGGATCGGGTTTAAAGACCGAGTAACAGATGGCGGAGGACTCCTGTTTGAAAAGTTTTTGAACAGAACATTCGCTAATAGACTACTTGCTTTGACCACTCAGGGTGTAACTGAAGGGTCATTCAATCTAGATGTCAGGTGAAAGAGAACAGGCCTGACCCTGTGGCACGCCCAAGAAGGCACTAGGACATCTTTTTATTAGTTTTGCCTGTCATTTTGAGTTTCCCCGGAAAACTCTTTCTTAAGCCAATTTTAAACGGGGGGAGGAGGGCACCTCAGAGTTCTCAAAAAACCTCTCATGCCCATTGTCATGTAAGGTATTTTTGTGCCCCTCACCCCCACACCTCCACCGATCCTCCCTTCAAACCGTCGGGATTGTGTTTAGAATTAGTCGGTGTCTTCAGACGGTCCGGGGAAAGGGAGAGAATTTTCTAACTAGATCCTCCTGCTTAAGACAGTTTCCTTTTACTTTCCCCTCTTGGTCCCACCCTCCAATTTGTCCTTTCATTCCGGTTCCTGAGCTCTCCCTGTCAAGTCCTTCTTCCCTTTTAAAAGAGGCAATGGGATGGCTGTCCACAGAGCACAATACCCCCGCGGCCACCTCCAGCTGGCTTCCGCAGTCCTGAAGGGGAGGACACGCTCAGCCCCTGGCCGGCCCCCTCTTTTTGGTGAGGATGGACGCTCTTCTCCCATCCCCCCCTCCATCCCTCCCTTAGGCCTCTCTCAGATCAGATCCTACAGGCGTTCTACAGGTTTCAAGAGGTGAGCTGTAACATCCAGGCCAAGAAAATCCCAAGAATAGGCTTGATCCGTCATTAAAGAATCTTACCAACTTTTACAATATTAAGTTAAATTATTGCCTTCTTAGGTTGACTTAATTTGGAAGTCTTTTTTTTTCCTTCCCAACGTCTCCTCTTTAAGTTCAGTTAATTCTTTGGTTCACTAACAGCGGGTCTGCCCTCACAGTTTCCCATTAGTTTCACAGAGGAAGAGGCTACTGGAAACACTGCGAAGCGTTAAGCGCCTCTCGTCGGTGTTGACGCTGGCAATAGAGGAACAGCTTCTAGTGGCCCGCGGTGACCTCGAGGGGCTGGCCGGCTGGTGTCACGAACGCAGCCCGCCGCGGCTCCCGGGCTGGGGTGGTGGCCCGGCGCCCCTGCCAGCGGCGAGGTCGAGGGTGGGCAGGGGAGCTGCGCGTGGGTAAAAAGCCGGAAGAAGGAATGAGGCTGTGAATCATTCAACGACTGAATGGGGTCCGTTCCTGCGGCATGTGGAGGGGAATAAAAACCCTCCTCTGCCTAACCCTGTGATTCACAGCTTCTCAGAAATTTACATAATACAAGGGCGTACACGTAAACCTAAAGGACAAAAATAATAATTCAACAGCACATATTCCATTTTCGCACCATGGGCCTGGATATGTTCCCAGTGTTGGCACATTAGCTGATTTCCAGAATTTTTTACTCACGATGGAGAATAACTGAACTTTCAGACCACTGTTGAAAGGAGAGGCAGAGAGGAAGAAAAAAGGGAGGGAAAGAAATTGGCTTTAATGACGCTGATTTAGGATTTCTTACTAAAGGCAAAAAGTTTTAAAAATTAAGAGCATATGTTGTGTTCAAAAGGCGGCCGGCATGACAGTAATTGAGATCCCTCACTTTCCAAAGGATCCGTACCCTTTTTATTTGGCAGACATCAACGTTTTATTTGAAAAGCAAAGTCATTACCCCTTATTGTTAATAGGAAATTCCACTTTATTATCTCCTTAAATAAGTGAAGGCCACGACATCTACTGCAAGAGAGACTCCACTGTCAACTGGTCTCCACTAGCCAATTCAAATATAAGATGGAAAAGTTAAAAGTGGCAGCTACAGAATACACGTGATTGCTGTGCTTTCGGATTAGTTCCTCCCCCACCCCCACCCCGCATTTGAACTCAGATGCCACTAGTAAATTCAAATTCTGGAGCCCCACTGGCGGTATTTTCTTAAGGATTCCCTGTGGAACGCGGGGCAAGGAGAAATCCAGGGACAAAATTTGTGGGATCCCAGTGTCCCCTTATTTTAGCCTCTAGGGCCGCCGCAGAGCAGGTGCCCTTTGGTCTGCGCTGTGCCTCAGCCAAGGGCATCTGGCGTCCAGCCGTCCCCCGGTGGGTGAGCAATGGGGCCCTACCCTCGTGTTTAAGCGCCGCGTTCTGGTCACGGGAAATCTGAAATGGGAAAGGGCTTTCTTTCCCCTCCTCTGCCTTCTGCAACTTACTGTTATTCCGGCTTTCCTTTCCTTTGCAAGACCCATGTGCAAAATTGGCTATATTCTCTAATATTCAATCCAACCCATAAGTAGTTTCCAGTCGTTATTTTAAATTAAGTTCTAGAGCTTTTAATTAAACCTGTACCGGCAGGAACTTGAGGAGAAAAAACGCACTTTTTCAAGTATGCAGTGAATTCTACACCCACCTGGCCCCCAATTATTGCCCCATAAAGAGTAAATTATAATCCCCCTCCTCCTCCCCACCTCTTCCTATCCTTTTAAAGCTGGATTCTTCAATTGTCTGTTGAAATTGAGAACAACCTTTCCTTCTTTCTTAGAAAGCTCTTCCTAAGTACTCCTACAACTCTTGGTCCCAGACATTTTAAGGGCTGGAATAAATGATGCCGGTTCCTGCTTGTTTTGGCCCTCCTAGCCAGGGCGCGCCAGGAGGGCCACACAGCTAGTGGGCTCCTTGTCAACCAGAAGGGATGGTGGCAGTTCCCCTTTGCCTTGAATTGTTTTCCTGTAAAATGGGACTAAATCAAAGCCCACTTCATTCTTGGGAGGCTTTGAGATTGAAAAGAGTGTGAAAAATAAAGCTACTTTACATGTGAAAAGCTATCTATCACCTTGTTAAAAAGTTCAGCTATAAACTTTTCCAAAATAGCTTTCAGACAACTGTATTTAAAAACAGCCCTTCTGCTCAATGATTTGATTTCTGGCTATATACATGGAAATGTTAAACTACACGTAAAGAGTCACATTTGCTAAATTATTTTTCACAACCTTGAGGACTTTCCTTTTCCTTGGGGGCCTGCTCCCCACGTTCAGTCCTGAGTTCCCCAGGGGACATTTTCTTCTGTAGATTCACGAATTAACCTTTCACAAAAGCTTTTCAAAAATCCCAGTTTGATTAAAGCAGGCTTCGTCTCTTTAGAAGCAGTTATGCATTTCTAAAATTAATCAACTTTCTGATAGACTATCTTAATTACATGAAAGAACACACCTAGCAATCACAAAATGCAACAAAAAAAAAAACTGGGCAGTTTGAGTGAATGACGATGAATGAGCTTCTTCGATACAGCAACTTGGAAGCGTGTTTTAAAAATTATTATCTGACTTCCATGGGAGGAGAGAGGACTTTTCAGAAGCCCTCCCCTGCCACAATCTGCAGCTTCCCTGGCCTTTCTGGGCTTCATTTTCCACTTTATGAAATCCAGTCCTGTTGTGTTCTGACCTTTTACTACATAACTCCTCTTTAATGAACCTTTTTTTCTACCTCCCTATCAAAATCTCCTTCCAAAGTTACAATTAGTTTTGCTTCCTTGGCGTTTTAAGGAAATGCTCTGAACAAGAAACTTCAGCATTTCAAGTTTTCTTTTTGCCTGTCACAACAAGAGAGGTGTTACCTGTTGGGGATCAGGAGGGAGGTAGTGGCAAAAGGCAAACTAGGATTAATTTAAAGCAGATAAAGGAAATAACGTGACACACCACTTTCAGTTTTTGCAAAGGTACATACTGAGAGTAGGGCCTCCAGAAACAAGTCTGTGCCAGGGCCCAGGAAAGAGCAACTACTCTGCCTGATGGTTCTTGAGTTTGGAATCAACTCTTTACTTCCTCTCTGACCTGAGAACCACTGATCCGACGGATGGAAGCATGGAAGGAGATTTTGGACAAATCTAGAATATGTTTATTTGCTGATTAAAAAAAATTTTTTTTGGCTCACAAATAAGCATACATATACAGCCACCCTTAATGGGACGTTGCAAAGTACAGGGAGATCAATAGCATGGTGGTATTCCGGAGTGGGAGGTGTGTGTGAAATCCTGTTCCTCGGTCTGGAACTCAGACGCTACAGGCAGGCGACCTTAAAGGAGGGATGGTGGTGGGAAACATCCCTCTGGTTGAAAAAGTAGTTCTAGTCCGAGGCCAAAGCGGGGCTCAGTATCTTCCACTGTCGCGAGCGAGCAGTTTCTGCCTCCCCAAGGCCACCGCGTGCCTGGCCCCAGCACCACCAAGGCGCGCATCTCCCTGGCCGCGGAAGTGCTGGGTAGTGACCCTGGGGCGCCCTCGGCCGGCGCTGGGCCTCCACTCTGTCGGCGTTTTCCTGACAGCCTAGAAGGGCTGTCAGTTCAGCACTCCGGGGCAGAACTTGGTGCTGGCTGCCTCCCTCGGCTCCTGCGATTTTGGCTCGGCTGCCGAGGCTGGGCTTGGTTCGCGCTGGGGCGGCTTGCTGCCTCCTCTGCCTCTCTCGGTTCCACTTCACATTTCCCAAGCGTGTGCACACCTCTGGTCAGGCGTCCAAACACTTCTGGACGCCATTCTAGGCTTCCTTAGACTTTGCAAAACATCAAGGAACACCAACTTGCCCCTGATATTCTCTTGAATTCAACCTACTGGGCACAGGCTGAGGCCTGGGATTCCTCGCTTGTGGTCTGGCACCTCTCGGATCATACTTATCCGGTTTCAGAGCCCCTGACCAACATCATCCCCAGTGGACCCAAAGTCGCGTCTCCAGCTGCCTGCCTTCCCACCCGCAGCTCCGGGACTGCTCTCAGCAACGCCGGCCCTTTCTGGAGACAGGAGTCGGCTCGCCCCTCCCCGTCTCCTCCTCTCCTCCCCCTAGGCTGGCCGTCTATATAACCCCAGGACTGGACAATTCTAGCCAGTCCACGGACACGCCAGGGGCGGGGCTGAAGATCCGCAGAACTGATTGTGATCTAGAAGGACCCTGTGCCGACGACGCTGGGGAGAATGGCCGGTGAGAGTTGCAGAGGCTGGCCTTTCATGGTTTCTTCTGAGTCCATCCCCACATCACGAAATAGTTACTGATCACAACTTACTACATGCCTCTAATTCTTACAACCACCTTCCTTATGAAGTGCCCATTTCAGAGAAGTTAAGTAACTTGCCCAAGGACACAGAGCTCGGAAGGGGAGAAGAGGTGTAGCTGTCAGGACTCCAACCCAGGCTTTTCTGGATCCAAGGCCCCGCCCTCTTTACGGTTCCCCAGGCTGCGTCATGTGCACCCGTTCCTGGCTAGTTCTTAAATCAGAGGGCTTCTTCATTTGGGAGACATAGAATTCATTTTCTCTCTCCTCCTCTTCTCTCAGTAGTACAAACTCACACTCCAGTGCCTACTTCTCCCTTAAAACGATCAAATATTGCACACGGATAAAGGTCGCGATTGACTGTCACTCGTGACTTCTGGAACCCAGGCTCCGAGCTTTGCGTTCACAGCCTGTCCCCGCCTCTGCTTCCTTAAATATCTTAATTCAACGTCAGAGAGAAGAGCAGCGTAAGGCCGCTCCGCACCCCATCTTTTAGCCAACGCTGGAGAGTCTTGCCCGGATCTCCCTGTGGGGGCACCGGCCCGGTCGCGTGCTTCGGGGACGTCCCTGCTTCGGGGTCCCCGCTCTTCTTCGCCTCTGCCCAGCCGCCCAGGCCCGTGGCTGGACTCCAACTGCAGCAAAGTACCGGGGCCAACGGAGCCGCCGGACTTCCCCAATGTTCCTGCCTACCCAGCGACAAGGACGGGAAGGGAAAAGGAGACCCGCTCCCCATAGCGTCCCCCTGCATAGTACTGGGGCCGGGACGTGGGGAGGGACACTCAGTGTAAGGACAGGATGTGCACTGTCCTCCGAACTCCAAGGGTCGAGGGCTGTCGGCTGGGCAAGGGGTTGCCGCGAAGGCAGCAAGCGCGCGGCGGCCGACTTGGCTGCTTCCTGGCCAGGAGATGCCCCGCCGCCAGCGGCGCGTGAACATCTTTCAGGAACATCAATCTCTCACCTCCCTTTAGGGACTCGGACCGGGAAGTTTCCATCTTCTGTTTTGGGAGTAATAAAAACGACCAAGCTCTTGCTCTAATCTCTCCCTTCTAAATGCGAGGGGCTCGGAAGGCCGGGTCTGCGCGCCTGAGCGGGCGTCCCACCAGCGCCCGGTGCGCTCGGCCCCCAGCACCCGGCGGCCGGGCCTGGGGTCCCTGCGGGACGCGGCGCGGGGCGTGCCCCTCTCGGGAGGCAGACGGCACAGCAGGAAGGGGTTTCGGGGCTCCCTGAGCGGCGACAGCCAAATGACCTCTTTCCCACCAAGCGCACCTTCCACGAGCTCAGGACCCTCTCATCCACGGTCGCCGCGGGCGTAGGAGGGCGGCGCCAGGCCGGGCCCCGCTAAGACCCCGAGGGGCGGGGTGAGAGCCCCGAGACACCGTGCACGGGCGTTTTCGCAAAAGTAGCAGGAAATCTCTTCTCCTGAGACGGACAATGAATAAGAACTAAAGGGAATTCAAGTGGAAAAATCCATGAATGCAAGAACGACCCACAGCTGGAGCTCAGAGTTTCACATTAAGCTGTGTGTGTTCTTTCCCTTTCCGGGAAAAGGCATTGCTACTATTTTTCTCCAACAATGTTTGGAGAAACTTTTCTTCTAGCCGTGTTATTTAACAAACCCATTCCGGCTGGAAACTAGACTGTATGAATTATTTTCTCCTGCAACACTCACCAGAATGTCCTAAGAATGTACTTTTTTGCCCTTCCGTCAAACCATTTAGGAGGGTAGAGCAAGACATGTTTTCGATGAAATTCCCTTTTTAAAAATAATACTTTCTAAAGAACACCACTTGGCTCCCTTTAATAGACAGATGTTTTGGCACTCACCCTAACAGCTACACACACCAATGAACAATTATTAAGTCATTTCAAGCAATTTGCAGTTATGTTGAGGAGCATTTCTGGGCAAAAACCCAAAAACGACTTTTCATTCTTTTTCAGAGTTACTTTATACATTTCTTTTTGTACACCTTTCTGTGGCTCAAAGGTTATTCCAGCTACTCTTCATAAAACTGTAAGCCTCTCCATTACCTGACTTTGACTGCTTTGTTCTCACTGTGCAGCTTGGAGTGGGGAATGGAGCTTCTAGAAATCTCTTGGGTATAGAAGGGAAGGAGGAGCAGAGAACATGAAAATCTGGAGAGAAGCTACAAGAAGCTGACCAGCAAAGAGGGCCAGTAGGCAGGTTAAAAAGGTCAGACCAGCAGCAAGACCCTCCTGCTGGCCCCAAGTACTTCCCCCGCAACACATGCTTTCCCCTTTATTTCTGAAGTCTATCAGCTAGATCTTTCTTTGAATGTATATATACGGCTAAGAGGGTGTCATCAGTCATTGATACTTTAGGACAAAATAGCCAGTTACTCTGAGATGAGCTGCATCAAGGAAATAGACATTTTACTTAAAGGAAAAGAAGGGTAGGTACTGTCGAAGTACAGAGCAGTCTGAGCTGTGCAGCAGCAAGTTTGGGGAGGGTACCAGTGGGCAATTTAGGGTAGCATGACTGGACACCCCATGGCTTGAAGAAAGGATGGTATTGGGCGTGAAGGTGGAGAAGAGAGGGAAGGAGAGCAGTCCCAGACAAACTGCCTTTCAACAATACTGAGCTGGTAGAGTTCGTCTCTAATCCAGGAAAGGGGAAGAAATCTCCTTCCATGTTTATTTTGTATCACAGGGTCTCTTACCCCTAGGACGCAGAAATTGAGCCAAAACCATATTGTATAACAATTCTGGACTAAATAGATTTTTGTGGGCTAGTCTGGGTACCTAGTCACCATTTATACTACCACGGGAGAATGAATTTGGAGGTCCAAGAAGTTGTTTCTAATTGCTAATGCCAATCTGTTGCTAATTGCTAAAGTATGAATTGCTGTTAGTAATACACAATGAGTATGTAGTCAACATTGCTTTTGCTAAGGAAATATGCTGCATAGTAACTTTTTTAAACCAATGTGTGTGCCCACTACATGCGAAGCACTGTTAATGTCTTTTACTCATTTGACTGTAAACAAAAAAATAAAACGCAAAGCCAAATTCTTGGGATGTTTGTAATACTGCATTTAATTTATACAAATCTAATAAATACAGAAGGGGGTTATGACCAAATGGATTTTTATTGCCTGTAAGCCGTTACACTGAGAAGAAGAATATGGTATGTTGACAGCAGCACTTACTATCCCATACTTTGGGACTTTTTACACTTGAAAAAAGAAATGTTCAGAATGGAACAAGACACGAGCCTGGTGGATGATCTAGTCTATATTTGGGTTTGATGGTCCTTTAAGCCCAGGAATACACCTGCAGGCCAATTCAGAGTACTAGGAACCAGGGTAAAGTTTTTACACACATCACAACAATGGCAAATTAACTATGAAACAAACCTTGCACATAAATGGTAAACTGTCAGGGGCACATCATTTTAACAAGGGTACGATAGAGCTGGCGCAGTGATCAGAAGTGGCTTCTTCTCACAATGGTGTATTATGAAAAGTACATATCTCACTTCACACGCAGGACATCACTTTGATGTGACTACAGAAAAAAAAGTCAAATATTCTGGAAAAAATGTTTATGGTCCAATCGCGCACACAGCTGAAGCTCATTTCAGGTCAAGTTACACAACAAAAGAGGCTGATCTTCAAAAAAAATACTTGGCATTCTCCCCTTTAACTCTGCTTCCAGGTTTACTTTTTAAATGTGGAGTGAAATACAAGCATTTTTATTTGGTTCAACAATCACTGTGATTACAAGGACAAGGTCAAAATAAACAATGTCAAGGCCCCTCCTCCTTGTCCTTGTCCAGAGCGGTGTGTTATCAGCCTTCTTCTTCATCACTGTCTTTCATGGTAATGCCCTGCAGTCCTCCTCCTTCGGAAACAGAGGCTGTCGCCTCCTCTACTGTCAAGCGTCTGTGTAGAGTATCATAGGTCTTGCTGTTCAGTGTGCCTTCCAACACACCCTGCAATCGGAAGTCCCTATAGGTTTTCTGGAGGAAGAAGAGAGAATTTGCTTAGATAACTTACGGATAACATCTATGGATGTATATATATCTATATGTTCATGCAATCAGTTGGCATTTCAATAAATGATCCTGGACAACCCACTAATGGATTCAGATTGTGGCTGCCCATGTCAACCACCTTATTGGTGTATTTCGGAGGAGAAAATGAAATGAGGAGACTTTGGATGGTGCTATTCAAACTACAATGACTATGAACAGATCAAAATGTTGTGACTATCAGAAGACAAATAAGCTTTCCCCCCAAATATTACTAATTGCACAGAATTAACTATTTGAATAACCTGCAACAAAGATAAAATATGTACTTAGTACACTTTTAATATGAAGGCATTTTTAGTTTTTTTTTTTTTTAACGATTGGCACCTGAGCCAACATCTGTTGCCAATATTTTTTTTCCCTTTCCCCAAAGCCCTCCAGTACTTAGTTGTATATTCTAGTTGTAGGTCCTTCTGGTTGTGCTCTGTGGGACACCGCCTCGGCATGGCTTGACGAGCAGTGCCATGCCCGTGCCCAGGATCCAAACTGGCGAAACCCTGGGCTGGGAAGCAGAGCGTGCAAACTTAACCACTTGGCCATGGGGCTGGCCCCGGCATTTTTAGTTTTTCAATTGAGGAGTCTTTCCTTTAATATTGAAAAATACATTACATTTTATAAAATGCATTAGCTTTTGGGAAGAGGTTTGTGGAGGGAGAGGATCAACTCTTATCAATAAAAGAAGTTTGCACTTTTAGCTTTTGTGAATTATAAAATTTATATGTACCACTGGGTAAAAATTTGTGTACACCCTAAAGGTCTGTATGAATTTTGCCCTTTCCTTTTCAAATTCCATTGGAATGTGAAATGTCAAATTCTGGCAAAGAGCTTCCCGAGATGGGCTAATAAAACATGTATTTACATTTTTTGGGGAAGCAGTAAATTGTAATTTGGTGTATTATGTCCAAAATAGAACAAAAGGCATCTTATTGTTTATATAGTGATTCTTAAAAATAACAGAACTCTGGGTTCTGTCGCACTTAAGATATGTAATCTACATAACTCCTCAATTTTCTTTTCCCCTTAAGTGTAATTTTCTTCATATATGATTTTTCTATGACTAAGCAAAACTGGCATTTTATTACTGATTTTTAAAATTGCAGGAAAAATCTAGAATGAGTTCAATGGGGAAACAAAGAACAAATGAAGATATCCCATTCTGTAGAGGTACTTCTAAGGCCATTTTAAATGCTAAATATCTTTTAAGCTGTTTTTACTGTCCTATGTTAGATTTAGAATATTAAGCAGTCAGATTTCAATGGACTGGCCCAAAAGTATCACTACATATCAACGTGCCACTGTTGTGTTCTAAATGATTGCTAGAAGGCTTTATTTTGGTTTGTACTTAATAGATGAAAAAAGTCAAGGGGAAGGAATGTTGCATTTTATGGTTCAATATTATAACTCCAATAGCTGGAAATTAACATTAAAAGATGCTTGATTTCACTCAACACAGTAGAAGGAAAATATAATATTCAGACAGTTGAGCTGAAGGTGCTTATTCACATGAGGTAGAAAGTGCTGATGGATGGCATCTTAATCCCCTTGATATCACACCTGGGTTACTCACAGACTTCTGGGAAGGAGGAGAACCCTTACAAGCTAGTGGGACCATTGGTATTTTCACATTTTATCTTCTTTCATCTGACTTATGCCCCACGGTATCACACCAAGTTTCAGAAGTAATATGCCAAAAGTAAGTATGGAGGATGAATAAATTTTTCATTTGGATAATCATTTGTTATAAATAAAATTCATATTTGAAAAGTCCACCACATGCCCCCAAATAAACGGAACTGTGAGGAATGCTATACAGTATCTGAGGTCAGTGTCTCAACAGCAGGTAAAGTTTAGATTCAGAGAGGTTTTTTTTCTTGAATGATCAAAACTATTTTCACTTGGATTTTAATATTTTAAAACACACACAACCACCATTCTCACATTATCTAAGTTATGAAGCTTAGTACTGCTAAGGTGGTACTCTCCTACATCAAAATTAGTGGTAATTTGCATCAGAACCTGTGAAGTAACTCTGAAAGTTTGCCTGGAGAATCTGGTAACTGATATACACGACATTATTACCATACAGATTTGTGGTTAGCCTATAACAGTCTAATAGTTAGACTGAAAATGTATCAGGCACACAAAATATTCATCTACAGATGATGTATCTGGGGATATAATTGTTTTATTATTTATTATTATTATTATTGTTCCAATGACAATTATAGACTGAGTTTGTGAGTTCCACTTTATTTTATTAGAATGACTTTCCTTAAACTTAGCATAATTATCAGTAAGTTGGCCAGGACAGATTTGTATTGTGGATGTGCCGTCCTGAACGCCTTCTAATTTACATATAATTAAAACTCCATATCCTTATTTTATTAGCAAGCAATAACCAGTTAGGGGAGCTGAGGGCAGGTTTCCCTGCAATCTCTCTCTCTTTTTAGAATTCATAAAATGTTATTGACACTTGGACATCCTGTGTGGCTGCCAATGAAAGTCTGCTTGGCTCTTATATAAGACAAGTGCTGGCTACGGGGTGCCGCTCACTTGTCTTCTTTTCTCCTAGTAAATGTCGTATGGTCACCAGGGAGAACACAAATCCATCAGCCATTTTGATTTGAGGATTCTATTTTTCCCCCTTCCCAAATAAGTCTGATCTTATAACTTTGCAAATAATTTCTTAGTCCTAAATATTTTGTGAAAATCTTACTGGAATTTGATTTTTGTTAGTGAGAAACATGAATGAACCAATGAATGTCTATGAGGGATAAAGTTGGTTATCACATAAATCTTGATGGCATCTGGGTTTCCATGGGCACAGAAGAATGACAATGCTTGTGAGCCGTAAGGACTAGATTGCCAGGGTGCTGGACTCCTGGGTAGAATACACGACTCTGCTGTAACATGAGGCCACTTCTAAGTGATCTGGATGGAAGGAGGCCTATTCAGGGCCCTTCACAATGCTAGACATGTGTTATTTAATAACTTCTTAAATTTACCGGAAAATGATCATTATATACATAACCATATAGGTTCTGAAGAATGATGCATCTTTGTATGAAATTGGTTAGTCTGTTTATATTCAAAGCAGGAAAAAAATAATTAAAACATTAAATCATTAATTCATCCCAATTTTCACTGTGGAAATAATCACTTTTAGTTATTAAATGAATCCCTAGGACTTGATTAAATCTATCAGCCCAAGAAAGCACTGGCTGAGTCTGGGGACTTGCTTGTGGAAAACAAAATATGGAAAGTCAAACATATTCATGAAATTTAATTTTATATTTATCAGTTTTGACTATTGGTAGCCATAATGAAGAATATATTAAAATAAGATAAATCATTGGCTTAGAGCACAATGGAAATGTCACCATGTAATGTGTAAAATTATTGTTTTTTTCTGTTAAAATATTCATTGGTGCTTGATCTTTAACTATAATGATGTACGAATATGAGAAAAGGAATAACTTTGAAAGAAAAAAATGATGGGCTAATAAAAGATGGAGTTTTACTCTAAAAACAAAGTAAAGAGCTTAATCTATCTATACCAATTGGCTGAATATGGAATTTCCGACGTCTTAAACACAGTAGACATTGGCTTGAAAATGTGGCTGATCATAAGGGTAACCAGCTAATCCCAACATTAGTCACCGTGTAGACTGAAACCGTAACATATACATGTATTTAGAAGGTAAACACAGATTATCCTGATTCTGTTTAATGAAAAACAAACTTCATTTGAAAGCTCTCCAAGTGACAGTTACAGAAACAAGGAAGAAACAATGGAGAAACTAAGGCAAATATGAACAGGTCATAGTGTGCTTTCAGTTTCTTTGTAAAATGAATAACACCTGGTAAGAAGGGTTCTGGATCAAAGGTATCTTGTACATTGAAATATAATGTGTTTAATAATATTAAAAATTAGCGGGTGGCTAGAATTTTACATGCTATTTATGAGTAATCATGATTGCTATTACTGCACATTATAGATCTGCTTCTATGTTCCAGATGTGCCAATTTTTTTACTTTAAAACAGAAGTTTCCTGTTTTGGGATCTTTCTAATCTGTGATAAGCTGTGTATCTGTGGCACAAAAGAATCTGTATTTAATCAGACTGCAGGAACCAAGAGAATGATGGAAATATTTTAAGGTGGATAGAAACTTCCTTTAAGGATGGAACACAGTAGTTATTCTCAAACTTTAACATTATTTGGAAAGCTTCTTAATACATAGATTGCTGGGCCCCACTCTCAGTCTGATTCAGCAGGTCTGGGGCAGGGCCCAAGAATTTGCGTGTCTAACAAGTTCCCAGGTGATGCTGATAATGCTAGGTCAGGAATGACACTTTGAGAATCACTGTGTATACGTGTGTGTATATATACGCATATCCACGCACATTAATATGTATGTGTATATATACACATGCAATAGTGTGTGTATATATGTATATAGGTGCATGTGCATATACGCACATACGCATTTGTATGTACCACTTTGATAAATGGTACTAAAGTGGAAGTAAAGGTCATTTGTTTAAAGGAACAGCTGATTCTCAATAGCTTATAGTTGTGTTTTTAACCATAAGGTAGGATTTGTCTCAATTAAAGAAAAAAGTTACACTTGGAGCAAATTTTGTGCTTCCACTAGAATTTACAAAACATGAAAAATCATGTTGAATAAAATATATCATTTTAAAGCCTGTATTCACTAAATATAACATGTATGTTATTACCTTTTCTCTTGAGGAGCAAAAGTCAAAATGGCCTTGCTGAACTGATATGACATCTGTTAGTAGTTTTCGATGGTACCTAACACTCAAACTGATCATCTCTTACATATAAGAAGTGGCATGCCTCCCAAAGAATTCAAGCAGTGATAATGTATTACTTTCATATCAGGACATAACAGAATAATGGATATTCTCCTTATCCTACTGGCAAATACAATTCAAATGCCGTCATAATGATAAATG
The DNA here is from genome assembly GCF_041296235.1 of Equus asinus. Classification (NCBI taxonomy): domain Eukaryota; kingdom Metazoa; phylum Chordata; class Mammalia; order Perissodactyla; family Equidae; genus Equus; species Equus asinus. The sequence goes on from NC_091790.1 coordinate 178,075,362, forward strand.
ATCCTAATAAATATGAAGGAAATGTATTAGGAGAAACATTTCTATACTCAAGAAAAGTCATCCAAAATTATTGTGGACCTACTACAGTTAGGTAAATGTGCTAGGGCCTTTGTGTACATTATCTTAAAATGTGATTACTTGATAACAAAATATTTTTTATTAGTGCAAAAAAGACAAATTTATTTAGTAATCTAACTGAAAATGGAAGCAAACAGCAGCACATCATTGCTGAAAGTGACGTTTTTAAAGTACTTACATCCACTCAGTTATATCAAATACCATTTTCTTCTATGTCAATATCTTGCCATTATTCTCTATAGCTTGGTGGGCAATTCACATCTAGACACATTTTGTTTACCTTCACAATCTTGATGAGTGTCTTCAGTTGGTAAATATGAAGCTGAAGGTCTAATCTATCAGCCAACCACACACAAATGACTTTCATGGAATTGCTGTACCATTGCTGGAAAGAAAGATGGGGGCAGAGGGGAGGAGGACAAAAAAGAAAACAACCTGTGCAGTATTCATTTAACAGATTCGGTAATGAGGGGGTAATGAAACACTCTGAAATGACCACAGATCAGCACTTGAAGTCAATAATGCTATAATTTCCTGTTAACAGAATTGTATGTTTTGCTAGAAAATCTGCTAAGTTGACCTAGGCTGTTCTTTACATGAATTAACATTACCGTCTTTCAGCTGTACCGTATTCATGGGAAACAGTGTTTCTGCACTTGCAGCCTGGCAGCCTGCTTTGTAATTTGTAGGTAACAATGGGTACTAACTACATGTTATGGGACTGAATGGACTGCCAAACAGCAGGAAAAAAACAGGTAAATTATTTTCAAAGGAAAATTTCCTATTAGCCTGTATGTATGTAAAAAATCAAAGAGTAGATGCGTTAAGCCATAACACATGTAGTCAATACCTAGAAATAACATTTTAAAGGAGTAATGACAAAAAGTACTCACAACTTTTTTGAACGGCAATCCTCAGTCACACACTCATCTACTATTGGTTGTTACATATTTGTCAAGATGTTCTAAAACCACCTAAAATAAAGATCTGACATCTTAGGAGGAATCATCAGGATGGAATTCTTGTGCCTTATAACAATCACGAAACAGATGTCAGTTGACCACATTATGAAAGGAAAAGATGCTTCATTTTGCAAGTTTTTGGAGGGTTCATATTGTTTTTTCTCTTTATAACAACTTTCTGGAGGGAGAAACTGAAATTCTTCTCTAATGTAATTTCCTGTTCCTACATAATGCCTGTGAGTATAGTAAAAGGAGAAATTTTATTCCTATTTTCAGAAAAAGGCAATCTGCCATCAGTGGTGATATTTTCAGAGATTCAGTGACTATGTGCCAGAGGTAGGTTCAGGTCATGCTGTAAGAATAATAATGCTACTCATTCAGATAACAGTGAGAAATATCAAAGCCCATCTAGCACTTAGGAAATGACAAAAGAGTTTTCAAGAGAAGGAATTTTGTGCCTTATTTGTGTATACAAACATAGTGACATTACAGATCACATATGTGTGTGCATCTTTTCTTAGGTATTCAAACAGAAAAAAAATCTTAAAAAATATTTTTCTTTATATAATAAAACAGTAAATTCAACTTCTAAGAAATCTCCAGCGATACAAATAAGTCTGAACTTCATCTGTACTTGTACTAACATTGTTTCAATAATATTTAGTATAAGAAGTGGTATTTTAAGCATAAATTACAGATGAATTAGTTTCACATTTCATCAGACTTATTTCTATTAATTTGTTAGTATACTGAACATGCATAAAATAATTAAAATGAAGAACTGATTTACTAAATACTATGATATCAAATAGATGAACGAACATTTCCAGTCTTTAAAATGTGGAATAGATCATGATTTTAAAAAAATGTTACTTATGTATTCAATTTTGCTCTTTCCTAAAGATCAATTTCTTAATTTTCAGGACATGTAAAGTGTCAGAAATAAGTTTTATAAAATGAGATACTTAAACTCCTAAATTCTTAAAAAATAAACTGCTAATGAATTTAGTATTTCAGCTGACATATTAAATCTCAAAATCTTCTATAGACTTTAATTTCTGATATTTAAATTCCATACTTCCTTATTTCAAATTATTTTTAGCCTCAACTTCCTGAGTTCTATTTTAACACAGGTAAATATTCACAGGTATTAGTGATATTGAATATGAGTATACTGAATTAAGACCCTCACCCCTACACCACTCTCCAGATAATTTGAAAGCTAAAATGTAGTCATAATGGTTATCACTCTTAAATAATAGTGCTTCTGCAGGGGATAATAAATTTTTCTTTTTTTTCAGGGCGACAAAATATGATATATTGTACGAAGTCCAGCATAACATATTAGTTAATCTTAAGTCTGTTAGACTGTAAAGTTACCATATATGGTAAGTTATATGAATTTGAGGAAAATAAAAATAATTTAAGATTACTACATATGCATCTTTATGTTCTTAAAATCCTAACATCTTTTAAAAGTAACTTCATTTTTCCATTACATATAAATGACACTTATGGTTAAGTGATAATTGAAAGGACATCTAATAATAAAGAAATTTATTATTAATATAACTTCTTTAAACACAAGGTCAAAATTATGACTTTAGAGAAACACATTTTGGGAATAAAATGATCTAAAGTTAACTATAAAAATAGAGAAAAAAGAGAACTATTGTTAAAAAAATGCTTAAGCTACTTTAGCATCATCTTAAAAGCAAACAAATTATTCTATAAGGAAAATTCTATAAGAAAAATTATTCTATCAGATAAGAATGCATATTTTTCATTCCTAAATCAAAGCATTTGGAGAATCCAGCTAAATCAAGCAAATGAGAAAGCAGTAGCTTAGCTTAGAGTTTCTTTTGCTACTAAGAATGAGGTAACAACAACAAAAAACCCAGTAGGACCGTTTCTTTCTTGTATATGGTGAAATACACACAGATACCCCTAAACAAGCAAGCAAGCAGACAAAACCATCAAACGGAAATCACTAGCACTTTCCTATTTCTGTTGCTGGAATTGATATGTTCTTCTTTTGGATGTGGAGTATGCTAGGTCCTGTTTTTGCATCTTGAGAAAAAAGTCAAAGGTAGGTTAGCTTTCTTCTCCCCACACCAAACCAAACCAACCCCCCAAAGCAAACAAAGAGGAAAAAAACCTGAAAAGGGTGAATGTGCAGTTTAGAGTAAATGTTAGAAAATGTCCTTCCATTTTGGAAAAGTTAATTTTATAAAACAACTTGGTTGACTATTCTCTTTTCCCTTCAGGGGATGACAAGGAAAGGGCGTCACAGCTCACACCGAAGTCCTGGGCATGGCATTACGGCTTTCTTCTTTGCTTGGGTCAACTTAGGACTAAAGCAGTAAGTGTATATTCTACTTTTTTTTTTTCTACAGCAATCCATGACAGCAGCCTACCACTTAAACAAAAAATAAGGTTTTTTTTTTCTTTTTTGTGGTTCATTCAGCTCCTGTAAGGGCATGCATTTCTCACTTCATTTTCTTGAGATATCTCTTTTAAAGCAAAAATAAAAGAAAAGGAAAGGCTAGGGTTGACTCTGTGAGACCCCTGTATTTATTCACACTTATTGTGCATGACTGTAGACTGGTAAATCATATTAGCAGCCCGTCTCCCCATCAAGCTGCTACTTGCTTTCCAGCCCTGGGAAGGTTCAACAAATCAACAGGAGCACGGAAAACAGAACATCAGTCTAATCTAGTGTTTAAGGTGAAGTTTTCAAACCCAATCTAAGAAGATCTTTAGAGCAAGCAACAAGCTGAAGGGCTCAGAAGGTGGTATTGACAATGAAAGAGTGTTGAAATATTGAGAAGCGCAGCACTTGTGCATTTTTAATAACAAGAGGGTCAACAAGGACACAGCTCCCTCAGTGCCAGGAGTTGCCACTGACTATGGAAATTGCCACACCAGAGCTATAAACGCTTGCAGTTCATCAGCTTTCTTAAACAGTTCATCAGCTTTCTTAAACACCCTGAACCCCCTCAGTGGACCTTTAGTCTTGAATTAACAAACCAAAGCAATGAAAGAGGGTGCAGTCTGAATGGCTGGCATTGATCCCCAACTGTGTTAGCACTGCTACAGGCCCTGAAAAACTCTCTCCATTGTCAATAGAAATTGACAAACCTTCTCTCCTAAATAGTGCAGCTGAGCCGGGCGGGATCCACGCAGCTGTAAAGGGCTCTGCTCTTGGGGCCGGGGAGCACTAACAATGGAACAAGCATGAGCTCTTTGTCAGTCCCAGACTCGGCAATTTTCTAACAAGGATTAAAGTTGTTTCTCCGCAGTGCTGGTGAAAAGAGATTTAGCAACATACCGTGCTTTCTTCATGCAAGTTAAAGAGAAGTAGCTAAGGAATTTCATTATTCTGTTGACTAGTGAGAATACAGAACAAATATATTAAATATGCACAGCTCCCTTTTCTGCCTGATTTATAACATTTTGAGGATGATTCAATTAAATATAACACTTATTGCCTGGAAACAGGCACTTCACATTTATTTTGGAAGTCTTATTTTTAAAAAGTCCAGCTGCTTGCCACCTGGAATGAGGTCTCAATACATACTAATGCACAATGCCTTTAGCCCTTCTGTGACTGATATTCCTAAATCTAAATCACAAGACCACATAGGGTTTATATATCGTGGCTGCTTCAAGCAAATGATTTCTGTCAGAATGTGGCTTCTGATGATGATGGCGAGGTAAAAATAGCTGCTTTGCTAGGGAACAACTCTGTGATATATTTGCTGCTTAAGTGTTTAGCTTTTTATTGATTATGAATTGGTACAACTAGTTGATATATTTCCATTCTTCTCCAGCTATGCTTATCTCAATAGGTGAACAACAGTGGAAAAAAAAAAAAAAAGAACCAACACTTTTTAGTGCACTAAGATAGGGAATGGCTAAATTTCCACAGTATGTATGTATGTATGTATTTATTTTAAGAAAAGCTGTCTGTTTTACAAGTGTTGAGGCACCGTGTTGAAATGAAATACCATCTGAAAATCTCACCTTAGGAGACGGGTACCTTTTAAACGCTAAGTTGAATTAAATAAAAAGAACAAAAAATAGTATTTTTGAAATGCTGAAGGTTTTGGTAAGTTGAAAAATACAAGCCATCCTTTAGATCATTTTGTAGCTTTAGACAGCAACAAAATATTTGGAAATGTTAATACCCTACAGTTCCACAAGTATATTAAAAATATAAATATCTCACTATACACTGAGCGTTCCTTTTGTCAATAGTACATCTATTTAATAGAACTAAATTCCTGGCCACTCATTTCCTATTTCTGAATGCTAAAATGCAAATTTAACATAAATGGTAAATTTGATACAGTAATACCAGCATTTACCCCCCTATTCAAGGCATCCCACAAAAATGACCATTTTTGGTTCTACAAAACAGACCTCCGAAACATAAGCATTTTTTAAGTGTAAATTTTTTGCTGGTTTGGAATAGGAGTAAGGGCTTTTTTAAGGAAAACTGAAACCAGCCAATTATGGTTAAAAATACCGGAACTGTTCAACCCAGCCTATACCTATCAACATTCCCAGTGAGCCCCAGAGGCAGACATTCATGGGGGAAGAGAGAGATCACATCCGGACACGGCAGCTCAGGGCTGGCTGTCACACACCAAAGGAGAAGAACATCAACCCAGAAGCTGAGAGGGCGAGTAGTACTGGCTCCTTTATGCTCCTATGGGCTTGACTGAGCCTACCTGTCACTTGCTTTCTCTCTGCCTCAGTTTTCTCATCCGTAATATGGAGGATAGATGATATGAATCTAGCTTTAAAATAAGATTTTTTTTTTTTAAATTATGAAGGATCTGTTTTGTCTTTTTTTGTGAGGAAGATTGGCCCTGGGCTAACATCTGTTACCAATGTTCCTCTTTTTTTTTTTCCTCCCCAAAGCCCCAGTGCATAGTTGTATATCCTAGTTGTAGATCATTCCTGTTCTTCCATATGGGATGCCACCACAGCATGGCCTGAAGAGTGGTGTGTAGGTCCGTGACTAGGATCCGAACCGGCGAACCCTGGGTCACTGAAGTGGAACGCGTGAACTTAACCACTCAGCCACAGGGCCGGCCCCTAAAATAAGATTCTTATGCTTTCCAGAAATACGGAGATTAGATTTGACTGTCAGAGGAATGGGCATGATTAGAAACAATATAACTTGTGATTCTTGTAAAAATGAACTGAAGGGAAATGCCAATTGTCATTCTTTTTCTTTTTATATGCTGCTCTTCTCTGCTAGAAAATGCAAGTCTAGAGTTCCAGGACTTTCCATTACTTGTTATTTTGTTTGCTTTTAACTCATTCATTTTGGCCTTTTAGTAAAGTACAGACATATAAAAATGAGACAATAAGTATAATGAGGAGTGAATGAGATTTATAAAGAACTGTGAGGTACAATTTTTCTTCTTATTTTTTTGCATTCTGATTATAAAGCCATTTGATCTTTTTTTAATCCTCCATAGGAAGTTCAAGTGCATCAGTTAAAATCTCATTTAATTCTTACAACAACCTCGATGAGGTGGCTATTATTATTCCCACTGCGTGTATGTGGAAACTGAGTTTAGATTAAGCAATTCACTTCTACAAGTTTATACAACAAGTATAAGTGGCAGGGTTAAGATTTATACCTTATATCTCGAGGTATAAATCTCCAGAGTCTGTGCTCATGACTACGAGGTTATCCCATCTCTTTCTAGAAAATAGTCTGGATTTCTGTTCCGTTAATAAAATCTCTGATTCTTTAAGGGTAGTTTATTGCTTCCAGTCGACAAGTAAGAAAACAACCATCACCATTCCTGGAGGTTCCTGATAGGCATTGTAACACAGGATTGTGAAGTAACACAGGACATTCTTATGGATTGTTTCAAAGAGGCCCATCACATTTTCTTATAAGTAAACACAATCCGCATTTCCAAAGACCAAAGATATTTGTAAACCCCAAAATGTAAATAAAATTCTTGAAAAGAGTCACACTTCCTGTCAGGAGAGCCAACCAAATGGCTCTGTGCCAGCCATCTCCCCCATGTCCCCTTCTTAAGACCTTTTAAAGTGCCATACACCCTAATGCTTAGGAACACTGGAAAAAAAATGTTTTCACTGAAACAAAACAATGCAAAGTGAAAAAAAAGATCTTTGGTCCATTCATAAGGGGACTCGATCTATACATGCAGCTTTCTTCATTTTTTTATTTTTATTTTTTTTACATAGAACAGAGAAGCATCTGATTCATGTCTTTTTTCTTCTTTGTTTGACAACCTCATATTCAGGGTGATTTTCATGTTTTAACTGGATCAGGAAGTCTGCAAAGGAGAGTTCATGAGCACTATGGTGTCTGTTAAAAGAGGGAAAATGTAAAATGTGCTAACATGAGAGGGTACGCATACACTACCTAATAAATACTTGTTGAATGTTGAAAACACTTTCCCACTCTTTAAGTTCATTACTTTTCTCCCCAAACTCCCCACACCTTTTCTTTTAAAAATAACCAAGATATTTCCAGAATTAGATCCTCTACAATTACAAAACAGAGTAAGTTACATAACAGGATAGGTTCCATAAATTGGGCATGGCACAAGCTCTTTTCCACTCACCACTATTTCATTAATTCCACATTCCCTTCATTCCAAAATGGCCAGAAAGCAATATTATTTAACGAGTATATCTTTCTCCACACTACATGAAGAGCATTAAAATCACTACTGTTCTTCCCTACTCATTATCAAGTAGGCAAGTGCCTCTCTCAGTTTATTCTGTAGCTCTGCTACTGGTGCTAAAAAGACTAGTGACTATAAAGTGAAAATTCCAGATGGTCAGTTGTTCCTCACTCTCCTACCTAATGACAAATGATGGGATGCACACTGGCTTGGCTAATCTTTTGACTGAAATGACGAATCAAAGATTTGGCTGAACTCAGTGGTCAATCCAGTACACTGGTGTATGTACCAGTTTGAGGCACAGACAGTCTATGAATGGTTTATCTGGGCGCTATGAGCTTTTCATCTGGATAAATAACTCATTTGGAATACTATACATAAAATTTTGGTCAATATTGCATTTAAAACAATAATGCAGAATATGGATAAAAATAAACTAGACTCCTGGAACTGCTATTAAATGGCAGAAGTTTGTTTTGAGAAAAAACCTAGACCTGAGAATCAACTTATTAGCAGGTCTTTCTGCTCCAGTTTCCTTATAAAAAATGAGAAACAATCATTACAAAATTATTTCGATAGTTCTGTAAGGACTGGAGTAAACTGCTACCTTTCTGTCTCTGACTCATGGTGTACTCCCACAGGAACCACTTTCAGTAAAGTGAATGACCTACTGCTCTGATATGTTGGGTTTCTCTATATCTATGGTTTCTGGACATGCCAGTCCCTTGGTCTGGACTTTTATCTCCAAGCACGTCTCCCTGGCTAGATCTACATGAACCTTTAAGACTCAGTTCAACCATTATTCCTGCTCTCAAGCCAATACTATTTCTTACTAGGCAGAATTAGATGCTTCCATATTTTCTGCTCATAGAACTCTGTACAGTTGTCTTTAAAAATATTGCACAACGAGCAATATGTCTGCCTCAATGGGTTGTGAGTATCCACAAGGCAGCAAGCGAGCCTTATTTTTATTGATATCTCCAGCCCTTAGCAGAATGTCTGGCACATTGCATGCACTACATTTAGCTGAAGGACTTAATGCTTTTAAATATTTGGAATTCTAAAGTGCTACATATATAATAGCGACAGGGTAGTTTTTCAATAGAAAAAAAGGGAGGAATATCAGAGCCAGGTTAATTGTTAATTTGAATCGCATGTTTCATTAATAAAAAAAAATTTAACAGATGTTAGCTGTAGAAATCATCAAAAAGTAAACAATTGCATTTGGCTAAAGAAATTTAACAGACTAAACTGGAGCTTTAAGTGTGACAGTCTAATTTCATGCTAGGGGATGAACTCAAGGAGAGAGTACCGTAAGCCAACAAACCCCCACGTCTATGTACATATATGAGTGCCCACACATACACTCTTACACACAAAGATATGATACCACTACAGGCTGAGATGTTGATGTGCTCAGCTCTTGGACTGGCCCTCCAGAGTTTGTCCCTCAAGCAGGGAGCTCCAGCATATGCCCGTGGGTACTGGTACCCATCCCTGGGGGTTATCTGAGGCTGTGGGGCATGTCTGGAAGTGCCGCCTGTGCATCTTCACCACTAAGTGACATGTCTTGGGTGCCTTCTATATTTGTTGGCATTGTGACTGTTTTTTTAAAAAAGGCAGAAAAACATCATTGCTGTGGCATTGTTGACTTCAGTTTGAGGGAACATGAGAGCTCTCTCCTGGGAGCTGGTATAAGCCTGGCTTTTGAGCAAAGAACCCATGAAGGGCAGAGAGGGAGAGTGTGCCCTTATCTCACAGTCATGGCATTTGATATTGCAAACATTGCAGCTAGGAACAAATTCTGTGTTGCCCTAATTCTGGGCAAGTTTCCAATCATCCACTTGAAACAGAGAAATAAACAAATTTCATAGATAATCACTATTATCTCTTTTGAAAGCGCACTGGATTTTAGTTCTCCATAGTACATCCATCTAAAAAAAAAATCTGTTAATACCTACGCTCGAGATGAAAACATGAAACATTTTTATGTAGAAATTAACAACTTTTTCAAAAGACCCTTTTGGTCATAGAAATGTAAGCTCCCTTAGGGCAGGGACCTTATCTGTCTTCTTTAACATTGTATTCTCAGCCTCTAGCAAAGTATGTGGCCAATAAATACTGGTTATATGAATAAGTGATTAATAAGAGGGGTTTCAATTTCCTATTTTAATTAGAATCCTACTGAGTAATTGTGACAGACGCATCCAACTATGTGGGACAAAACTGATGCACAACGTTTTATTCCCAACATCCACCACCATTCCTTACACATACTGAGTGAGTGGTGAATTGGATTTGTTTGCTAAACCTCATGCATTCAAAATATCACCTGAATGGACATTCTACATCAATAAACACATACATTATACATGTATAAGACAGGCAGTAACTGAGGGGAAAGTCAACAAAAAGAAATGTGGGGAATATATGGGACCAAATCAATGAGGATCCATAGAGCTAAAGTGTGGGAAAGTGATGTATTAGAATGCATACATAGGAATATGGCTGGAAAGAATCTGGTTCAGCCACATTCAAATACTGCATCCTATTCCTGACTCTAAATCCTAAACACAACAGAGAACACTCTGAGACGTTTCAAAGGACAGCCACAAAGATCATTAAAGGGCTAGAAAACGGCCTATGAAGAGAAGTTAAAAAATAGAGACTATTTCAGAGAAAGACGAACTCTATATGACTCCACTCATAGGTGGAAATTAGTATATTGAGAAGGAGATCTGATCGGTGGTTACCAGGGAAAAGGGGGGGTGGGGGGAGGGCACGGAGGGGGAAGTGGTGTACCCACAACATGACTAACAAAAATGTACAACTGAAATTTCACAAGCTTGTAATCCATCATAACATTAATAAAAAAAAAAAAAAAATAGAGACTATTTCTCCTGGAGTAGACAAGTATGACAGGTGCCTTAATAACAGTCTTCATATATAGGATGAATTATTCCCTAGAGGATGCTGGCTACCTGCTTTTTGTTCTTCACTGAAAGGAAAAGGGGAAATGGGCTCAACAAGCAGCATAGAGAATTTAGGTGAGGTAGGGGTTAGAACTTTATTTCAAACAATATATTTTGCCCATATTAAGATAGCAAAATTTAGATGGCTTCTTACCTAGGGCTGAGCCGAGATCAGGAAATTGAGGGCTCTCTCGAGTTTGGGTGTTTATAAGTACGTACCTTTGAAAATTGTTCTTTCATAGTTTCCTTTCAACACATTCAGGAAACACATCTAGTGATGGTTTACCACAACAGCCGCTTCCTTACACAGATTTTGTTTTTTAGTTGGACTTAGTCAATAGTGGCGATCTGGTTGCCACTGCTGCGCCCACTCGCGAATGGCACTGCCCTTGTAGATGGGGCTGGAGGGAAAGCTGCAGAGGGCGTGGTTGACAGAAGGGGAGCTCAAAAAGCCACAACAGAAAATGGCTTTCAAGCCATGTGTCATCTGCTTATGAAGTTAGGTTCGAAGAGAAGGAGAGTAGTAGCTATCAGTTCTATGAACACATCACCCTGGTCAGCTGATAGAGATGCTGGTCTCAGGGGAGGCCTGGGGACATTGATTAATAAGTCACCAGTGGCCAGTGGCAGTGCAAGCATGCAGTCACTGTGGAAAAACCAGGCTTTGCATGGAGAAGTCACAGTTTCCAGACCGTCTTAAACGTGAAAGTAGCCTGAAATCAATACTAAATAACTTTTGAAATGCTCAACATGTTGCTTTGTGATCATTTCAACTATCTTTTATAAAATCAATAGAAGATTCTAATTTCTTCAATGACTACTAAGTCGTTATTGGCTTGGGTGAGTGAATGCAAATGCTCATTTATGCATTTGGTGCATAAATTTAGAAAAATTTCTCTATGAAAATGAAAGTTCTGTCATCTTCCATTCATCAAAGACAAATTTTACCATTGCTAAGAGAGTTGAGGTGCTCAAGAACAATCTCTTTTTCCTATTCAAGCGAAAACCTCAGATCAGTTTGCATGTGAGTTTTCTTTTTTTAAATTCTGAGCACAATTAAAGGTGAGTTTAGGCTCTGGTGGAAATCTAAAGAGCATCAGCAAATCGGAGCACTGCTCAGCTTTTGAATTGCTTTTCTACTTCTCAGTTCTTTTAAATGGTTTTCTATGGCAGGAACATTTTTCTTAATTAGTCACAGCTAATTAGTGTTCTGGCATAGACAAGTAATCAGAAATGTCAGAGCTGCAAAGCTACATCTCCCTAATCCTTTGATAATAATTTAGCCTCCTGGGAGGGCCCCAAGCTGCGGTAAGTAGTGACTGACAATAAGGCAAAATTAGGTGGGCAGCCGACCATTAGGATAGAAAAATAAAAAGCACTACCCGATCCTGCTGAGCACCATCAGGCAACTAACTGCACCGCCAGATGAGGTGCCTGTTTAAGCCTGTGTTGTTAATTAGCTGATTCTACCAGACCTGCCACATATGTCCAGGTGCCTCATGCAAAGATGTGTATTTCTGGGAATGTGCCAAATGACAATTGTGTGCCATGCTCACATTTCAAGAATATAAGTAAGAAGTCCACATATTTCTTGAAGATTCTTTTGAATTATCAAAGAAATAAGATCAACAAGCTACAAGACATTTTCTTGTTGAGTTTCTTTCAGGCAATTAGGCACGCTTATCTCAAGTTTCTCAGGTTTTAATTCACCAACAGCTTAGATTCAAATGAGGGCCTTTGGCTGCTCTGAGCTGCGTCTGGACTTGCCAAAGCTATTTTGGCACACACCATACATCAAAAGTAGATCCTTTGATAATTTCTTACACTTACAAATAATAACTTAACATTAAGGATTCTTAACTAAAGCGAACCAGACAGCTGTAATTCGAGAGCAGAGGTTTTAAAGAGAAACAAACTTTAAGGAAAAAAATTAGCTGAGGAGCAAGCTCTGCATGGCATTTACTGAGGCAGACGACGATATATAGAACCAATTTGACTATGACTAGCTTAAAAGGGGTCAAACAACTTCAATGAGTCCAAATACTGTAGGAAAAACAAAGCAGGAATATATACAATTAAAAAAAAACACACCTGGAAAACAATATGTGAAAGCAGCTAAACAACACAGTATTATAGCATGTGAGATGGGAGATGAATGAAATGCTGCCCCTGTAACACATTTAAGAGTCAAACTCTTATCCTTTAGTACACAATGAGGTACCAGGATATACAACATAACAATGTTTAGGAATAAATAATCTCAAATAGCCTTGAGCTATCATTAAACTTATAGCATCCATCCCTTTCTATTGACGGAAAAGCAAAATAACGGTTATGACATGCGAGTGATATTAACATTTAATTTTGAGTATTGATAGGAAAATCATGGTTGGGCAGAATGGGCCAATATTTAATGTTTTATATTCGACTTCATTTTATATAGAGACAAAACAAAAAAGAAAATACTCTGCAATGGGAATCTATACTAATTTACGTAGTCTATATAAAAACTTCCCAGTCATTTGAAAGTGAAAGATCACTGAAAAGAGGAAAACTGCTGTTTTTAAGTCGATATTCCCATCCAGGAGAATATATGTATAATACTGTAGAATTGTAAGACATGCAAAAAAGCACAGAAATCTTCAGTCTTAATGGGTTCCAGCCTGCCTTCCTAATAAAGAGGCTGATAACATACACAAAGAAATTCATCTAGGGAATACGATTGAAAAAGTAGATGCTCAGTTCTAAATACATACCACCAGGGGTATCATGAAAGAAGTTTTGTCAATAGTTACTTTTCCCCATGTTCTGCTGATTTCAAGTATTCTTGGGAAATCAACATGATAATAAACTGAATCTTTAAATAACTTAAAAATAGTAGTGTTGATCCGAGGATGAATAAATTCTTGAATCAAAAAGTTTGGGCACTGCTGTGAAACATTACACTCAAAACTTCTGAGCGGCCCCCTTGTCTTATTGGGGAGTTCAGAGACAAATGAGAGCAAAGAAGTGCAAAATCAGTTTTATTTTGAGAAGCATATTCACTTGTAATAGTTCCAGTTTTTTTCTTTTTATCTTACCATATCTTAAAATGGCTACTGAACTCATTTATATAGTTTGGTCAATTTTACTTAAAATGTTTAATTTAGAGTTGTTTTACTGAAAAGAATTCTTTTCAAGGAAAGTCCTGAGAAAGGAATCCTTTTAAAATGCTATTTAGATGAATATAACTGATTAACTATTATTTAAAGAATTACTTTTAATTTAAGACATCACAACAATATTTAAAAAAAAACTCATTGGGATGAAACTCCTCAACAATTAAATATTTAATCAGTTTATAACACAAGAGAATGCTTAATCTGCATGATTTACCAATTAAATACTGCACCCTGATGTGTCTTCAGCAACATGAGGGCTAAAACAAAATTGTTTCAAAGGGAGTTAAGATGGGCAATGCAGAATGACTGTACAAGGGCTTAGAGTGAGGTAGGTGTATTGTTTGTCCTGGACAATACGATGCCCCTTAACTGCCTTGGGATTGTAACATTCTTGGACATTAGGAAACAACCGAAGAGGGTGCTCTTGTGGCCATTACTGTAGATGCCAGTTTTGACTTCTGAAACATCACTACTTCCCAACCCAGAGATCCAAAGCTCTCAGGGAACATGGCCAGCTGCTTCCCTGACACATGGGCACCTGTGGCTTGCAACTGAGTGTCCGGAAACAAGAGAGTGTGGGAAGAAACATCATAGTAGGTATTCAGAATGGAATTTAAGAATTAGGAAATCTTTCTCATACTTTTATATTGGGATTAGAGAAGTTGTAGATGGTTCTGATTTGATAAAGATTTTAAAGGCTGCTGACAACGACCTTTTGTAGGTAAGAAAAAGGACATTGGTGTAAGGGATTGCCTACAAAGCAGAAAAACTTTCTTTTGGTGAATCCAAGGTCTTTCCTCCTACAGGAGAACTTCTTTTAGATTTTTCTTACCTAGATAAGAACTTTTTTTAATTGAAAAAGTAAATAGAGCATGTAGATTTTAAACTTAGCATGTGTACTAATGATCACTTGAGAGGCAGAGACAGCCTCTGTTTAAAATATTCTGGTCACTCAGAAAGACTTTGGCATGAATACAGAATATAGGAGTTTCAACTATTTTCCTAAATTTGGGGTTCAGAACCATGGTGGTAGACACATAGAATGTCATATGACACAGCTATTCTTTTATATAGAAACTCTTTTCCACTGCATTTTGCTATTGCTTCTTGCGTGATATCTTGCTTTCACCTGGCCATCACCAAAAAACTTAAGAATTCCTACTCTGGGGTGCAAGACTCAGAATGCAAACAAGGCAGTGATTTTTGTTGCCATTCCTAAAATTAAAATTAATTTAATTTAGTTGGCTTAAAGTCTGGGAGGGATTTCAGAAACCATCTGGAGCTCTAGACCAACTTCTTCCGTCTGTGTGTACTAACTATAGCGAGTCTTAAATAGGTGACATAACTTCTTGAAACTCACTCAGATAATAATTGGCAGAACTGTGGCTGGAACTCAGGTTTCTGGATTCCTGGTCTAGCCCTCTTCCCACAACACTGTTATACCATTTCAAATTTCGTAAGTCTGAGGTATGGTGGAGACAGTATGGACTTTGAAACTAGACAGACACAATAGCAAAGTCTGGTTCAACACTTAACAAGTCACTTATCTTCTCTGAGCAGGAGATTCCTTAACCCGAAAATAAGGATGAAACAGGGATGATGGAGTCTTGTCCAGAAGGTTACGAATGATCTAGGTAAAGCACGCAGCACATTTCTGGTACATGGAGGAGCCCCAGGAATGGTGGTGGTGACAGCTAAGGCTATCATTATTATTTTGATGATTTGAAAAGATTAGGGATGTAGCTTAAACAAACTGTTCCTTTCATTAACAGCACGGATCTGCCATCATTTATTTATCCTTTTTTGAAGTTATTTCTGTTTTAAGCAGAAAGTGTTTTTATAAGTTTAACCACTTTATGGAATGAAGGAGAATGTCTTAGTATTTGTCTTTTTTTTCTGTGTGTATGAGGAAGACTGGCCCTCAGCTAACTTCTGTTGCCAATCTTCCTCTTTTTTTCCCTCCCCAAAGCCCCAGTGCATAGTTGCACATCCTAGTTGTAGGTCCTTCTAGTTCTTCTATGTGGGACGTGGCCTCAGCATGGCGTGATGAGTGTATATAGGTCCATGCCCAGGATCCGAACCCGTGAACTCCGAGTTGCAGATGTGGACCACACAAACTTAACCACTCGGCCACCGGGCCGGCCCTGGTATTTGTCTTAATAAACTTTTTTAATCTTCCAAGGGTAGTTTTAGTTTTAACATTTTAAGATCTAATGTAAAGGTCTAAGATTATCCTATTTAGGGCCTTTAAGATAATACAGATTTTAATCATCTCCCTCTTTAGGACTTTGAAGTTAAGAAATAAAAAACTTTCGATGGAGGCTAGAACAATAATAATAGCAGTGCAAGATGCCCAGGAAGCTGGGTCATGGCATACGGCTGTGTGGGTTGTACATCAATAATGGTGGGAGGCACCATTCTCCTTCACAGGTGCATTCCAAAACAATGGACATAAGCCTTCGGCAATGGTCAGTTTTTGGCCGTAGTCACTGATACAATTATTTAAATAGAACCCTAAGGTATTTTGCCACAAATACCAGGAGCAATTAAGATGCTCAATTGATTAAAAAGTTTTCGAGTCCAGTGATCAGTTACTAGTCTCAAGGAAAGTTTCACAGAATTTTCAATAGTCTTTCCATAGGTAGGGTATCATGCAGAAAAAGATTATTTAGTAAACCACATGAGTTCTGTTTCAAAGTGTTGGTATTAGAGGCAGGATGAATACCTGTCTGACAAAATAACTGTTTTATGTAAAAATATTGCTACATGTGGTATTTTTAAAACTAAGTGAATTTCACCCGGGTAAAAAGCATATCCTTCTTAAGGAATCAAGCTCTCTCATCACATGGCCAGAAACTATAGCCCCTGTACCCTTATGTAGGTTGGTTAAAACCACTAAGTGTTGACTCACTGTAGTGCGTGTGTGCATGTGTGTGTGCGTCTTCCTCTGCATCTGAAGTTGGGAGGTTCCATTTCCTTACTTACTCAACAACTACTTTAATTGGAATAGCAAGAAGTTTGTCATGATGCCTGAATAAAACTGTTCTCTTCAATCTTTTATCTGTAATAGACTAAGGTTGCTAACGGTATTTATAGGGTCATTATTTTCAACTGTTTCTTGACACCTAACAATATTATTTCAAGCTCCAGCCAAGTGGATTTCCAATAATTATATAATGTCTCTCAGTAATGATCTGTTGCTTAAGACACACATTCTACTTTACCTTTCAACACACACTTGATAACCTCTCATTTACGAACTGTAATTGAGGCAAATTCAGTCTTGGCTAATTAGGGGCTCTTAGTACCCCCTCATACATGTTACTCTTGATGACATATCCACAGAATTAGAGTTTATTTTTTATTTTTAATTACAGTAACAAAAACGTGCAACTTAAAAATATTAGAGTGTTTAAGGACAGTATAACTATTTTACAAATAACAAGCCCAGTGTTCTAGTGGGGATACGCAAAATGACAAAACCATCGCAAAACAGAATGGTTGTTTGTCAAAGGTTCCTTTTAGAAGCAAACCCACAGCGATGTCAGATGCTTAGGTATTGAAAGGAAAGTATACACAACCAGGACAATTAAACTAGCACATCATTTCAATGTTGGCCACCTTGCACCCACTTTAGTTAGCTCCCTTTGTTTTTGTTTAGAAGACATAACAATCCTTTATTTATTTATTTATTTACTTTTTATTTATTTTTTTGGAGGAAGATTAGCCCTACGCTAACATCTGCTGTCAATCCTCCTCTTTTTGCTGAGGAAGACTGGCCCTGAGCCAACAGCCGTGCCCATCTTCTTCCAGTTTATATGTGGGACGCCTACTACAGCATGGCTTGCCAAGTGATGCCATGTCTGCACCCGGGATCCGAACTGGCAAACCCCAGGCCGCCAAAGTGGAACATGCACACTTAACCACTGAGCCGGCCCCTAGTCAGTTCCCTTTGTTATTGTTGCCACACAAAAAGTCTTCAGAAGAAGTTTGCTGAACGAAGGGGAGTTGAAGTGGGGAATACCTTTATGGAGAAAAAATTCTACCTCTGTTATGAACTGACAGCAAGCTTTGTAGTAAACATGTAACCGAGACAAAAAATTGAAGATGTTAAGAAAACATACATACATACCTACCCCTATCTACAATGGCCTATTTCCAAAATGACTCCACCTTTTTTCATCATAGAATATGTGCTTTAACTATACTTACACTATGAAGAAATATAATGGGAATACATCAATTCAACTTTCCTTTTCTGATCAACATTTTTGAAAATTACCCCATAAGCCAAAAAAGTAAAAGAGAACTTGGAAGTGAAACAAATACTTGTAAATTCAGAGCAATACCAAATGGAAGCAGAAGTTGCTAATACGGTTTCAGTATTTTGTAAAAGAGCCAGCTGGATGGATGATAATTTTTCTACCCCTGCAGGGCATCAAAGCTTTTAGGAAATCATTCTTTTCACACATATTAACACTTAGCTTATTAAAACAGATGATACTTGTATTGTAAAACAGCCTGGGTAGAGGCTAGAAACATAAAGTATGAAAGGTAAGACTTCTTTTGACCACCCAACCTGACAAACAGTGAACACTGACAGGACAGACCACGGTGGGATGACGACGTAGCAGGACCTTCTGTAACTGCCACAGCTGAAGTGTCACCATGAAGCCCGTGAATTGCTGTTATGAAAACATTTGCAGTAACTTGCATAATTAAATGAAACTGCCAGAAAAGCATTTCTAAAATGCAGAGAAGATGTACATAAATAAATACAGTTCAAGGCAAATATTACATTTCAGAATCAGCATTGTGGGGAATGATGCAAAGCTATGTCACAAGCAAAGTACCACTTCCTTTGAATTGACTTAAAGAATGACAAATGAATGACAACATTGTTATTGAAATGCACTGCTCTCTTAGTCTCCTGTGCAGATAGTCAGTAAATGAAACTCGACCATGGTATTAAAAACCACAAGCCCACATTTCTAGCAGTGGCCATGCCTAAATGAAAACTTTCATACTGATCAAACGGCAGCAATGTATCTGTTAGCATACATCAGTGCTGTAAATCATGATAAAAATGTTCAATAACACTAGAGTTCCAGAAATTTGGCTTTACTGCAGCTTATTTCTTTGTTGAACTGAAGAGTATTGTATTGGGTTAAAAAAACTTTTATAGTCGGGGCAAAATCCAGATAACAAGATTCTGTTTATGGAATGCTGTGAAGGCAAGGGAAACGATGCTGTACACAATGGTAAACTGATTATTGTCTTGCTTGTTAAAATTAACCTTAGAATGTTTTTGAGACTCTCATTCTAACAGTGACAGTTTTCATGTACAAAGAAAAGGCAATTAAGGCTCCTGTCAGCAGTCAAAAAGATAAAATTATCAACTATATTAGCTGCATAGAAGACAAGGGACAAAAAACAAGAGCCTGCTTTGCAAGCATACCATCAAATGCAACTCGCTCCTGGACAGTATGACTATAATGCCAGCATACCTTGCAAGCGGAATTACTTACATCAAACAACTTTTCTATATACATTTCCTCATTGATCTTTTCTCGAAGAATATCCTGGTTTTGCCGAACAAACATAATATAGGTGTCTGCCAGATCCATTCCTGGTTTCTGTTGTGAGGGAAAAGCATGACGAATAAAACAATATAAGGTCTTAATTGTGAAAATATTATTTAACCACAACCCCAGAAAATCATTCATTATATCATTTCAAAAATTACACTAGGGGCTGGCCCCGTGGCCAAGTGGTTAAGTTCGTGCACTCTGCTGCAGCGGCCCAGTGTTTCGCTGGTTCAGATCCTGGGCACGGACATGGCACCGGTTGTTAGGCCTCGTTGAGGTGGCATCCCACATGCCACAACCAGAAGGACCTGTAACTAAGAATATACAACTATGTACCAGGGGGGATTTGGGGAGACAAAGCAGGAAAAAAAAAAGATTGGCAACAGTTGTTAGCTCAGGTGCCAATCTTTAAAAAAAAAAAAAAATTATGCTAGAAAAATATGCTCAAGACCAAATGAACAATGACCACCTTCAGTACTAAAGTAAATAAAATTTTCTTATGACTATAACTTGAGGTCATAGTTATTCATCACTATTAAAATGATTAGAAATATGTGGTTGTAAACTAGTAGATACCACTTTTTAAAAAATGGCTATCTTGGGGCTGGCTCCGTGGCCGAGTGGTTAAGTTCGCGTGCTCCGCTGCGGTGGCCCAGGGTTCGGATCCTGGGCGCTGACATGGCACTGCTCGTCAGGCCATGTTGAGGCGGCGTCCCACATCCCACAACTAGAAGGACCTGCAACTAAGATATACAACTGTGTACAGGGTGGGGTTGGGGAGATAAAGCAGAAGAAAAAAAAAAGATTGGCAACAGTTGTTAGCCCAGGTGCCAATCCTTAAAAAAAAAAAAAAAGAGAAACAAAGGAAGATTGGCAACAGTTGTTAGCCCAGGTGACAATCTTTAAAAAAAAAAAAAAATGGCTGTCTTGAAAGGTCAATATACCAAAGCAGTAAAAATGAATGAATATTTCAAAAAGTTCCCATATGCAATAATCATTTCCTAATGGCAAATACAATTTACTTTTCATCATTTCTGGCTGGTTTATCCATATATTTAAAAACAAAAATGTTAGCTTTCGTGGGGTTGCCTTCCTCAACTACCATGGGTGCCCAAGGAATACGAACCTGAATAAAACATTATTAGTAGATAGTGGGCAAAAAAACATTTAATGTATTATAAAGTGAAACATAAACCAAAATTTTGTAGATTATCCTTGCTTCTACTCATTCTTATTTATCAACATTATCCCAAGGATTTATTTTATTTTATAAACACAGTAAGAATATTGATGAACCAGTCTCTGATGAAGAGCCAAAGGTGTAGATCACATAACTTTCCAAAGTTATCCAACATTTGGTGTCTTCTAACGTTCGAAGAGATAGGGGAGGTAATATAATTCCTCCTTGCTATGGAGTCTACTAAGTCAGTACTAGGAAGGCATAAAAACTTGAATGGCTCCTAAAGAGTTTTCCTTCTAGACTTATCTTTAGTTCTTTCTTACATTTCATATAGCTGGACTAGCAAATGAAAATACTTATTTGCATGATCCACACCTGGGGTTGATTCATAATCTGTATTGAGTTATTCATTTGATGAGAATATGGCTTTAATAATAACAAAACGGTAGAACTGATGCCCAAATAAGTCAGTCTTGCATCATTTCATATCTATAGAATGCACTTATTACCTCCATCAACAGACTCATTTTGCAAAAGTAAGTATGGCAAAGAAATAAAGTGAAAGCAAATGGATCATTTAACTATTACAACTGCTGGAAAAACAACTCAAGGTACACATCCAAGTGATGCCAGGACAGTGACAGCACCTTCTACTTAAATAAAGGACAGAAAGTTCTCACCGCTTTTTTTGTTGGGGGCAGTATATTTTACATACAATGATAAAACTGCCCCTCTCTTAACCAGCATACAGTAGAGGCAATGAGCATATCTTATTAATAAAAATCAATTTGATCTTTTGGTAACAAAGTTATTTCAGGGTAATGAGAGTTACAGCAAGTTCTCACTGCTCTTATATTTAGCCTAATGGGAAACATATACTACATAAATTCAAGGATCCCTTCCAATATAACTTCGATACAACAAAATTAATTATCAGGTATAATTTGAAACAACTACTTATATAAATGTCTTCTCTGGTCTTTCCTTCAAGAGCATCCATACACAACGTAGGCAATATATTCCAAACCTAATGGAGGCAATTTACCAAATTCATTCTTTCACTATTTTTCTGCATCATAAGCTATAATAAAACTACAAGGATAATCAAGAGAAACCTAGTGGTTTCTTCTTTTTTTGGGGGGTGGGGAGGGCGTGTTATACATCAGTTTTTCAAGTGAAGAGGCAGGTTAATTTGTACAAAGATTAATAACTATTATGAATACTTGAGGACAACTAACCCATAAGTCTCTACGCCCGTCAAACTTTGTCAAAACACTGAAAATGAGAACATTCAGAAAAGATACTGCTGCAGAATGAAAATGACATAAGAACAATTTTCTATACATTATAATAACAAGTTAGCTCAGCTGAGCTTCAGTCAGGTGCTTGGGAACAAAACGCTTTGATATATGTAATAATGAGGCAGTTGGGCACAGCCCAGCTAAACTGGGAATTAAAGAATAGAAAAATGAGAGGCTTGCCTTGCCCAACATTTCGTCCCATCCCAACCCCATTTTCATTTCTGCTTTTCAAAAGTGTATGCTTAGAAGTTTAATCTAGTCAATCACTTCACCCATCAGACTCACTGGAAACTAAGTTATGGCCAGGAGGACTGGAGAATGACTTTCAACCCTTGCCATAGACTCTATGGTAATTTTTTTCTGTTTCCTTGATTACTTTCAAGATAACGTTAGACATCAGGAAACACAGTCCAGGAAGAGTTTATCTTCTACCATCTAAAACTAACAAACACTTTACTGTTAAGCCTAAAAGAAAACTAAATGCTGTTCCTTTTGGCAGACCCAAGGGATATAATTCTGAAATCTGTAGGATGAGATAGTTTTACAACTTTCTAAGGAAATAAGAATATGGTTGAGGGAGTGAGGTAAAGCCCATTTAAAAGTTTATTTCAACAAATTAAGTGTTTCTGTCTTTTTCTTTTTGAAATTACATTTTTTCCCCTTTTGGCAAATTAAGATCCACTTGCCTGGAAAACAAAACTGAGAATTACTACATTCCTCATTAGCATTATTTCTTCCTTTATCTTTGAGCTGTTTACCTATTCTTGAAACTGTGACATATGGGAATTTCACACCTAGTGAATATATTTTCATGTAGCTTGTGGCATGAGACTATAAGCATTAGAAGAATATACACAAGTAAGAGTAACTATAACAGCTGGTGACATTTACCAATTAGAATTAGAGTTCTCTAAAACACTTTATCCTTCCGTGGAGTATGAAGGGTAATTATCTCCGATAAATTGCTGAAAAAGATGTAATTTTCCGTTTAAACAGTTTCTACTTACAGTACAAATGTGTTTGGATAGAAGACATTATCACTGGTTCAGTGCACCTTTGTGCAAAGACTGTTTTGTGGCAGTAAAATTAACACACTTTGGAAGTCACTGCATCTAATTCCATTATTACAAGTTATCATGTTAGGAGACGAAGTTTAGTTAAAAAACAAAACTGAACACATTCTGTTAAGTTTTTGTTTTTTGGTGTGTAAATGAAAAGAATGCATGTGACTGCATTGCGGAGACAGGATATTGCTACACATTCTGGGCAAGTGGGTGTCCACCAACCTTATCAAAGGAGCAGCCTATTAAACTCCAACGACTGGGGATTTGGATGAGTTTTTATCAAGAATGTTGTGTTCTAGGGAGCTATAACTAGAAATCTTTTCTATATTGGTAAATTAGAGTTTTTAACAAATACGAGACAATAACCATTAAAAACCACATAGCAAGCACACTATATGTTAAATAGCACTTAGAGAAAGTAAACGCTTTTTTTTGTTCTCCCGTTTAAACCTCTGAGATCCTCAGTTCACTAAGCACTAACTTCTCCATCGTGTTTGTTAGGGTAGTAATCTCTACATCAAAATAGGAGTTCATGAATTATTTCTAATTTGATTCAGAAAGAACAGAATGTGGTTAACAAAGTGACAGTAAAAGGAAATAAAATCTAAAACAACTCCCCAATGAGCATAAATAAATCAATAAATATGGAAGCAAATGAAGTATGGTGTAAGGGGAGTTCCTCTGACATTGGCTGCGCAAGTTAATAGAATACACCAGTGAATGAAGGAGCTTAAGTAAGGGTGCAGACTCTAGCAAATTTTTTTCGAGTGTTAATCACTAGTTAACCTAGTGAGATGAACATGCTGTTTAAAAAAAGAGAAAAAAATTCCATGTTAATTATATGCTGCAAATGCTCTTACTTCCTGCTGCTACACCTAATCCCACAGGTGCAAGCCTTCACTTTCCCCATTCAAGGGTAGGTGGGTGCAACGCTCCAGTCATTTTTCACAGCAACAGATTTAGATACAGAAGAAGCCGCTTAACCTTCCCCTGGAGGTTAACAATACACTGTGCAAACACTGTCATCGTGTCTATTTAGCAAGGAGACAAATTTTTAAATATACTATTCCAGTCTCAAAGATTAACTTGTAGCTACAGTATAATTGGCTTAATTTTAAAGCACAGTTCTCATAACCTAGAAAAGCTTGCCTGAAGAGACAATCGAGTGGAACTGTGATATCCTGATTTGTGATAATCTGCCTGCTTCCTAAATAAAATACCTGTATCCAGTCATTATTACCATTTCAAAAAAATTGATCTTGTAAGATTTAAAACAGTAGCCTGTCTTCTCAACTTGAAATTGTAATAGGAACAATTTCTCTCCCAGCTGTGGCACTTCAGATTCAGGGACAGTCTATCACTGATCATCAGGCAACAGGGGACATAATTCTACCAACACATAACTTATCCTAGGTATTGTTAACAACAATGTATTTTCTTTCAATGTTTAATATATTCTTTATTACTTAGCATTTATGCAGCAATTTCTATATTTTCATATTTGAGTGCAAATGTTCTTAAAGTTAAACTACTCCAAATGCTTTTAAAAAGCTTAAGTTATATGTTCTCAAATACTTGAAAGAATAGAAGGTTTTGAGTATAGCTGTATCTTGTAAAAAATACGTATTTTACCAAATTTTCTACAAAGTAGAATAATTATATTGTATTCACACAGAAAAGCAAAAGGAAATAAACAGAACTGAAGCCTTCAAACTAGATTTATTCCAACTTATATTTTAGACAAGCCCAGGAAAAGGAATAATTTATAAAAGGTGGGGAGAAAATGTAAACGGAAAAGCAGGAGGATATAAAACTTTCAAGATTTTCTAATAATGGTTTATCTAATTTTTTAAAACAATAAACGAAGGAATTCCCATTGTTTTAGGAATATTCCAAACTATTATTTCAAGCAGTGAATTGGCCACAGAGTAACCTTTCTCTTTGTTAAATTTAGCAGTACTCAAAGTCCCATTAATTAACACCAGCACGCATTTTTGAGTCCAAATTGTGAAGTAGAGAATTTTGAATTAAAGATAATGGCACCCACACCCTTTTGAAAACACCTTTAAGACTTGGAGCATGTAACAGGTGTGTTTTAAATATTTACATTTGATTCAGTCCCACATTTCTAAGGGACAGCGTCCATTACTCCAGAGTTCTGCTCTGGTTAAGGGTCATCTGTCTGTGCCCTATGAGTATAGTCAGTAAAAAAGCAGATTCCTCCCATTACGCTATGAGAATATCTTATATCAGAATCTGTTATAGTTAATGCTCCTATAACTTATATAGTCATATTTTCATTCTTCAAGTTCACATGAATCCTTCATAGTATTTCTTCTAAGTAGTGACATTTTATGTATTCATAGATCTCAGCACTAGTATGTTCAAACATTTTTGTTGTATCACTAGGGAAAATCCTTCCAAAGAGGAGGCTGTTTTAAATATTAGAAGTAATACTGAATAATAGTTTAAGATATTAGCCTGAAATACTCACGAAAAAGAGACAGGTTGATTTTCAACTGAGACGTATGGGCTCAATTTTAATCTTACTATGCCTTGCCCATTTGGGATTATGGGCATCTTGTATCTCTCTAGCTGTTTCTGATCTATAGTAAGGATCACTAACATCTCAGAGTTTAGAGGAATACCTGCTGATACAGGAGTACCAGACAAGGAAAGTGCTAATATGTGTATCACACACTAGCTTTGTACTATTATTTTCATGAGTAATGATTATGATGATGATGAAGGTATGAAACCTCTCAGTTTATGATAATGTTCACTAACCTTTCCCTCCTCTATCTACAGTTGTTACATCAACTATAGAAACTACACTGAGACTTGAAGCAGTGAAATTAAAATGCACTAGGTATTATTTCATCCAGCTTTCAACATTTAGATGGACTGGGGTTGATATACTCCATCCCAATTTGGAAGCTTTCAGACTTTGGTTTAAAGGAGAGCTGAGGATGACAGAATGCCAGGGCCCAGAATCACTCCATGGATTTACCTTATATGAGAAGAGCCAGACAGACAAAAAACAAAAGGAATAAAGATGAGAGAAGCAAAACGCACATCTAGGAAGCACAGCAGGCCACCTCCCGTGGCTGTCTAATGTAAGACTCTGAATCCGGTCCCGGTGAGCCTCTCTGCCTCTCCGGGTGAGCATGTCAAAGTGGGCAGGTGCTCCATTCCCCATGTTCTGCCTGGTTCTCATTCTGATGTAAAATACTGAGTATTCAAGTGGCCTTATCTAAGTAGTAAACAAGATCAGAAGCAAAGGAAGGAGGGAAAACACCATTGTCACGGAACTGACCAGCTGTACCTTTAAAAGTCGCCATTGATAAACACAAGGTGCTTAATATTCTAAAATGAAAGAAAAATAAATGAGAGACAATTGAATATTTTTCACTCTGTGGAAGGCAAATGGTTCTTCTTTTGGAAAATGGTCACATTCTGAAGCAGGGGCTGGAAACTGCAGAGGAATGCAGGGGAGCAGGAAGCAGCATTCCAGGCAGAAGCAATAACAATCCTATTTATTTCAACAGTGCTTTGCATTTACAAAGCACTTTCTAGAGAATATGTTCACTGAATTCTCCTAAGAACCTAGTGAGGGAGACAGCACAGGGATTATACTGTTATCTACAGCTGGGAAAACAGGAGCCCACAGTCAGGCAGCTAGCTGGGGGCAAAGGTGGGGCTTGAATTGAGAGCCTGGGCCCCATGTCAAGTTTGTACACTATAGAGCTGAATTCACGCCACATTTGGGGGAGTTAGGAGAGTAGACATCTTTGGCAAGTGTCACAAAGAAGAGAGAACACTTGAGAGAGTTATTAATGAACATGAGAAAGATAAGCCATCTCCATCTTCTCAGGACAGACAACCAGGATCAGGCATCACCACTAGCAGGCCAATTAGTGGGGAGTTTCTCCTCTGCTTCCCCATTGTTCTTGGTCCCGGTAATCCTTACCATGTTCTCCAGGTCTCTTTAGCTGTGTCACCTCACCGTCTAGCACAGAGACCATATGCAATGTGTGGTACAATGTTAACAAGACAATTTTCAATAGGCATTGTACATACACACCAAAATGCCCTATAACTAACACGACCTATAGAACAAAATTCCAGAACACAGTTAGAAAGGACCTTAAATGTCATCTGGTTGTATTTCCCTCATAATGCAGAAATCTTCAGCACCGCATCTGGCAAAGAGTGGCATAGATTCTAATAATATATCACCTTTGTAAAAACAATTTTAATTATTTTAAAAAAAGATTTTGCCTTACACTGATTTCAGTTCTGCCTCCCACTAGTTTTTAGTCACTGTTCCTAGTTCTATTCTCTTAATTGATACAGACTGAGGCTTCTCCTGCTAAATGGGAATGCTATATGTTGAATGGGACTCTTGTCTCAGATTTGCGACTGTGAACTTACGGCAACCACTAACCTGTTTATAATCTTTACAGTTTTGCCTTTACCAGAATGTGATATAAATGAAATCATACAGTATGTAGCCTTCTCAGACTGGCTTCTCTCACTTAATGATACGCTTCTAAGATTCATCCATGTCTTTGCATGGCCTGATATCTAATTTCTTTTTCTTTTTTTGCCGAATAGTATTCCAACTGTATGGATATACTACAGATTATTTATCCATTTACCTAGTGAAGGACATCTTGGCTGCTTCCCATTTTTGGTGATTATGAACAAAGTTGCTATGAACATTTGTATGCAGGTTTTGATGTGGACATAAGTTTTCAAATCAGTTGGTTAAATACCTAGGAGTGCAATTGATGAGTTCCATGGTAAGACTATATTTAGCTTTGCAAGAAACTGCCAGTCTTCCAAAATGGCTGTACCATTTTGCATTTCCACCAACAATCAACCAGAGTCCCTGTTGCTCTGCATCCTTGTCAACATTTTACTATTGCCAGTTTTTAAAAAATTTTATCCATACTAACAGGTGTGTAGTGGTATCTCATTGTTTTAATTGACATTTCCCTAATGACAAATGATGTTGAGCATCTTTTCATATGCTTGATACCTGTATGTCTTTGTTCTAATTTTTGCCCATTCTTTAACTGGGTTGTTTGTTTTCTTATTGTTGAATATTAAGAGTTCTTTGTACATTTTAGATACAGTCCTTTATCATATATGTGTCTGTGGCTTGTCTTTTCATTCTCTTAACGGTGCAGGCAATTATTAAGTTCAACTTGCAATTTTTTTCTTTCATGGATGTTTTTGGTGTTGTATCTAAAAACTCATCACCAGACCCAAGGCCACATATATTTTCTCTTACATTTTCTTCCAGAAGTGTTATAGTTTGCATTTTACAAGTAGGTCTTTGATCAGTTTTGAGTTAATTTTTGTGAAAGGTGAGCCGGTATTCTTTTTTTCTCATAAGGTTCTCCTTAAAAGACTGTTTCAGGAAGAATGATGGCTGGAGTTTTAGCATAAAAAACAGTAACAGTCAATAGCACCTCACATCTTTTGAAGTTAGGATTCACAGGCATCAATAATAGAGGTGTCATGTCCAGCTCTGAGGGAGAAATTCCTCCCTTAGTAATCTGACACGGCCAGACCACATCTACGGTTTAGTATGCGCTGCTCTGGGGGCAATCTGACTTACTAATGACATGCTGTTATTAGCACCCTCAAGTCAATTCTGATTCCTAGTGGCCCTCTGTACAGCAGAGCAGAATTCTTTTAGCGCCATCCTCTCACCTTCCTGTGCTCTATCAGACAATGCTCCACTGCTATTCATAGGGTTTTCATGGCCGATTTTTTCAGAAGTGGGTGGCCAGGTCCTTCTTCCTAGTTTCTCTTTACTCTGGAAGCTCCACTGAAAAATCTGTCCACCATGGGGGACCCTGCTTGTATTTGAAATATGAGTGGCATAGCTTTCAGCATCACAGCAACACACAGCTGCCACAGTATGACAACCAACAGACGGGGAGTGTGTTTTTCTGAAACAAACACAAGCCACAGTGGTAAGAGCAAAGAATCTTAACCACTAGATCATCTGGGCTAGTGACACTACCAATAGTGACACTGGTAAGCTGGAATTCATCTAGAGAGTGAATGGCATGATAAAGAGTCTGGGTACACTTGCTATAGCTGTTTTCATGATCTGTCTATTTCCCTATCTCTTTCATCTCTAGATACTGAACAGGTAGGGGACAGGAAATGCATATTTTCATCATGGATGCCCAGGGCCTAGCACTCAGTATGTGTTAAATAAATACTTAATCAGTGAGTTCATGAAGAAGTTGAGTATGTCTAATACAGAAAATGAGAATTCCTTAGACAATATACCCCTTTGAATACCTACCATATCTCTTGGGAAGAGGAGGCACGATAATTATCATCAAATATTTGAAGGGCTATCTTGCAGAAGAGGGTTAATACCAAGGAAGAATTCACACACGTACAGAATTTCAACTCATTATACCTAAGAGGAGGCTGTCCTATGGTGAGCCTGCAATCACTGAGAAAATTAAAAGAGCTTGAACGAATCTTTGTGAGGGGGTTTCCGCATTAAGGAGGAGAGAGGATGAACTGCTTTCTGCGTCTTTCAACTCTGAAGTTCTGTGGGGTCTTACAGATCTGGTACAGGGTCAAACTAAGAACTTCAAAAGCTATGAGAACAGGAATAATTATGGTGTCCCATTCCATTTGTAATTCAAAATAACACAACTATGCTATAAAATGTATGTTAGGAATTCCAAAGAAGTTCATGTGTTCCTATGATTACTTCCTATGATTACTTGCCTCTTTCTTTTTAAGATGGCCAATATAAACTCTCCTTCCTAATTCTCCCTTTCTCTCTTCTGTGCTGCTGCTTTGCAGGACCCTACACATATGATTATTTCTGCTTATTGCCCAGTACTGACTTTCTGATTCTAGGTACAAGATAAGGAGTATGCCAAGACTTCTTTGGGAATCATTTGTAAAAGAAAAACCCAAAGGGACCCTATGCAAAGGCAGGAAAGTCTACGGCCTTTTCATTGAAAATGTCCATTTATAATAATTGTAGCAGCATTAAATCTGAGTGACTAGTCCACAGTATAAAATGCACTCACACATTTTAGAGATAAGAGCTACCTACATCTGACATACAAAGCTGGCCAGTACTCAAGCCACTAACATTCACGACGGCGACCCAGAGCTGTGATGCTACTCAAGTAAGGTCTTAACCAAAGATGAGATGACTTATACTCCATCTAGTTTTAAATTTTAAGTTTTTTTTCCCCATTGTACGCTAATTCTTTGAAAAAGTGATACATATGGCAAGATATATGATTAAACAGAACGTCTTAGGCCTTGATCATATATGTAATAGGATTTAAACTAATTTGTTAGCATTATCAACTTAAAAATGCTGCCCTAACTTGTTCATTATATTTATCATGTGAATTTTTTCATTGTAGCTAAGTAAGTTTCATAATTTTCTCTCATGGTATCTTAATCTTTGAACAAATTTACAGGTTATGAATTATTTCCCAAGAATTTTGTGAAAAACTGAATGTTAATATAAGCGAATATTGATTTATAACACTTTTGTATTTAGAAAACTACTTCTTTGATTTAACTGGCTCATCTCTATTGTGACTTTAACTCCCATAAGAAACCTGTTACAGCTTTCACATAAAGGGAAGGGAGAGTGAGCATTTTTCTATAAAGAGTGTGAGGTCTTTTTTACCCCATCTGAGAGTGCCATAACTACCCTCTGCAACGAGCTGACAGGTTCTCATGATGAATTGACCTCCTTAAGAGCTCCCACATCACAAGCAAAAAAATACACTGAGC
The DNA here is from genome assembly GCF_041296235.1 of Equus asinus. NCBI lineage: Eukaryota > Metazoa > Chordata > Mammalia > Perissodactyla > Equidae > Equus > Equus asinus. The sequence continues at coordinate 178,106,163 of NC_091790.1, forward strand.
TCCCTTGCCAAGCGTCGTTGTGAGGGTTAGTGCTTACTTAAGGAAAATAAACTACTCCCAGAGGGAACGGCACTGGTTTAAAGATTTGAAATAAACCCATTGTAAAACAATTATTTTTTTTAAAAAAGAACTATATAGAATTTTTAAAAGCAAATAAAAAAATACTTACTGGAACATCAACATATTTTGCAGCTGCTTTCACCTTAAGTGGAAAAGAGATAATTATGAGAATTATTTTCTTCACTGTTAGATAAGAACTATGACAACAGTCAAAAGACAGCAGAAGAGAACTCGTTCAAATACTTACAGTGAATGACAGAATGGATGAGAAGAAAGTGCCTTCATCATATCTTGACAGCTTAGACAACACCCCTTCCAACACTGAAACAAACTATAATATAGGTTGTAGTGAGCATTTCGAATATTACTGTGCATACAAACTAATAACTGGGCCAACAATTCCTGGACCAACTTCTCCCATGGCACAAACATCCAGAATGTGTAAACTGACAGCTGAGGGGCTGACTGGAAATGTTTACTCCTTCATTTTGAAGATAAACTCTAGGGTCTTTTGCATTGCTGGAAATACTACACACACGTTTTTTAAGATAAAAGAATAATGTGTAATAGGAGTCTGGTCACTACAATTTAAACCATTAGTAAACAACTTTAAATTCCTGAGCCTATTCCTTCAAACAATTTTCAACTTCAATATCTGTGTTTAGAAGTTCTCATCACAAGAAAAAACATTTTGTAACTATGTATGGGGATGGGTGTTAACTAGACTTACTGTGGTGATCATTTTGCAATATACACAAATATCAAATCATTATGTTGTACACCTGAAACTAAAATAACGTTATATGTCAATTACACCTCAATAAAAAGATACATATTTAGAAGTAATGATGTTCAAAGCTGGATCCAATTTCTTTCTATCATATATCAATTGATCACCCCAAACTTTTTCTATCTATGGAAGAGGCTGAATAGAAAAGAACAGATAATGAAAAGGAGGTGTAACATTCGGCGCTCTAACAACATTGTAACAAAGTCTGAGATTACTTAACAAATAGTTACTAAGCAGTTCTAATTGGGACATATAGGGATCATCCCTGCTTTTAGAAGCTTACAAAGTAGTTGGGGAGCTAAAACAGATACACAGACTGCAGGGTACAATAGAAAGAGCACTAGACTGAGAGTATATATCCTCATTCTATTGACTAGGACTTTCGCATATAATTAAATGGAATAATCACGTACGTGTCAGAATAAATACATGGGTTTACATAATTTTGCTTTAGAAAGAAAATGCAGATTTCATTTAATTCTAGAGGCAGGCACCACCTGGAGAATCTTGCCCAGTAGAGGTCAGTTACTACTATGTGGGCTCAGGCCAAGCACTGCACCAACCGGTCACCCATCAGTTTAAGAGCATGCGTGTGTTGGGGATGCGGGCATGGAATTATACTTAGTCTCAAAAGTGTTTTACATTTCTAAAATTTTATATTTCTATGAAATGAAAGTTAAGATGTGTACTGTCATATAAATTAAAATACGGAGAATTTTATCTCATGGAGCGGAAGCATTAAGATCTGACATGAAGATAAACAAGCGATATTAATAAGGATCTACTGCTCTACATCTTTCCTCTTCAGAACTAAAATAATATGCACTACTGACAAATTACACATTCCCAAAGGGAAAATCCTGACAAGGTTTTTTAAATACGAAAAGGGAAATTAACAAAGGCTGGTTTTTGTTCACATAGCAGCTTCTTCAACAAAGTGATAATAGTTCCAGGGACACAGCTTATTGGTCTCTGGTGACCAGAGGACTCGCTCCGAGTGCACAGGAGATAATCTTTCCTCTATGGCTGATCAATTACTGCAAAATAGTTTATGCAAAAGAAACAGAAACTTCCCAATAGGTTTCTCCATCACATCATTTGCGACATGATGTAAGAACACAGAAACAAAATCATGCAAACTGCTAAAATTTTTATTTTTAAAGAAAGAGAATTATCTATGGTTGGTTAGTTATCCTAAGGGATACAAGCAGCAAAAAACACAAAAATACAAATTGCTCACAACTAAATGCCAATTTAGCACTTTCTTCCTGCCTATTAGGGTTTCTTACCAATCACAGCTGGCTAACTCAACTTGATGTGGTTTGCAAAGACCCAGAAGACCAATACTCCAGGGCTATGTCAGACCAGGGGAAGGGAATTCCAAACTTAATGGCCCTCTGTGGAAAATGCCTTGTCTCTTGTAACTCAAATCTTGAGAGCCAGTGTGTGCTGGGTGATCTCATTTGCCACGAGGAGAGCGACAATTGCTATGGTTACCAGACAACCTGAATCACTGAAGGCTCTAGGGCAGTACCTGGTTCCTGGTGCCTTCCAGTGAGGATATGTTTACACATGTGAGTGATGCTGAGGGACAAGGCAAGGTAGAGGCAAGAACCCTGTGGATGGATTTAGAAGTCTGAGTTCAAGTTGTAGCTCTGCCACTCTCTGTCTATGAGACAACAGTCTGGACATTTATCTTCTCTAGCTTCAGCGTATTCATCAGCAAACTGGGGAAGATGACAGCTGTCCTGCCCATTACAAGGATGGTGTGAAGATCAGTGGAGATGACTTATGTGAAAGGACTGTGAAAATGGCAAAATACTAGAGAAATGTAAAGAATTAATATTATTGATATGATTAGCTAAGTCACTATCCACTACATAAGTTTAAAAACCTAAATCCATTAAGTCACAAGCTAATGGGGGTAGCTTTAAGATTAGTTAGTAATAATGAGTTTGGTTATAGGCGAATAGGTCTAATTCAATTAAATGATATGTATGAAGGCAGAAGTGAGTTGAGGCTGTAAGTCAGAAGACTCGCATTAGAATCTCATCTGTTTCTAGGTCACTTGGCTGACAGGAGACGGGGGAGGCTTTGAACACAGGTCTGGCTCCAAAACCCATTGTCTTTACCATCATGCTACAGAGTTGTATCCAATAAAATGATATAAATAATGGGCCCAGCATACACCAAGCACTCAATAAATGTTATGTTATGATTTTTATTGAGAACTTAATACAGGAAATACAAAAAATGAGTCTTAGACCCTTCCTTCCAGGAAGATACAAACTAGTGGGAGAGAGAGACATGTATAGGACTGGTCATGACACACGGTGGAAAGTGTTAAGGACCAGTGTAAACAGGCAAACAGTGTAACTGAAACAAGAGGAGGGAAAGAATGATTTCAACTGGAGGATATTGGGTAAGCTTCATTTACAAGGTGGCACAGGAGCTGAGGCACAGGATAGCAGAGAAGAATGCATAAAATGACACTTGGAGGCCTATTAGCAGATGAATTTAGGGCATAAATTTTCCCACCACGGCATCTGGCAACCTTTCTAGCTCGTCTTCTCTTTAGAGTATGAAACAGCATTGGGGTCTATCCCAGTCAGTCCTGTACACGGACCTGTGGTCTGCTGCATGCATGTCACAGCATTCTTTGTTTCCATTTTAACAATAGTGGAGAGCCTCTCCTTGGGTTTCTCCCTACCCCAAGTGGTCCCTGGGGTGGGGGTGGGGGTGGGGTCGCGATTCAGCAGGGACTCTAGTGCTTACACGACAGTGAACAGCGACTGCTCCTCCGCGATCAACCAGGTGAGCCATATGGTTCCTACAGGAAGGTTTTCTTTATAAGATTCTAGTCAAGGCACACGTGGTGGAAGAGCTACCTTAAAAACCAAACTCTATTAACATCAAGATTGACTAATAATGGTGTTTTTCATCTGGCTTTTAAATTGCACAAAACAGCAAGATTCCAAAGAAACCCAGTTCAATGCTGGGTTCAGTTGCCGTGTCTTTAACTGCTTCCTGTGAACTTTCTCCGCACAGCTCAGAGAGTATATAAACACTTACGGATTTGCCTTATGCTCTCTGTTCTCCTGAGTGTGTCAGGCTGGAATGAAACACTGTAATCTCTTTGTTTCCCTGCTCTTTATTGTGGATGCCATTCACTGGGTTTGTTTGAATAATATTTAACACCTAAAGTCTGTTTGGGTAATTACCAACTTTGTCTCATGATGCATACTCTTAAGGACATTAAAGACGAAAGCAGTTTGAAATGACTGGTAGAATGAAACAAGAAGTATGCTACGAGGCATGTTGGTTTACATCTCCCGTTGAATTTTACCAGTGTATAAAATTCATTTTCCTACATGTATGGAAAGTAGAACCACAAATTTTAAGAAGTGATAGAGAGGATTCCAGCTATGGATGGGCGGGTTCAAAACACAGTTCTTGCTTGTTTCAGCTGTGACATTTCGTGAAGTAAACAAGAGATATTTGCATCACTTAGGCTGCTAGTCATAAAACCTTCCACAGAAAAGAGATCCATTCATAAATAAGACTGATTATGAAAAAGCAGTTTTTTTTTTTTCAGGGCAGGGATTAGTGGGGCTGGGATATCTATTAGCAGATGTTTCAAATTTATTTGGTAAGATCAGGACTAACTACTATTGTTAAAAGTCCACATGGAACCAGAATATCATGCACTGGAAGAAAACAGGTTTCCTTACCTAAACCAGAATCTTACTGTTACGACACAATGCAACTCTCTTCCTCATCCTCTTTACTCCACTGTGAGTCCACTTCTTTGAACCTTTGTTCTGACTCCTAAAAGGTCTTTCCAGATTATACACATTTGTATTAAGGATGGACAGTATTTGACAGTATATATTTATTCACAACATACCTTATTCCATAAAGTATCTAAGGCAACTTCCAAACAGCACACCTAGCCCAGATACTGGTGAATTCTCCACACTGTCTTCTCTCATTGGTCCTTTTTCCCTTGCCCCCACAAAGAGAATAAACTATCTTATTTTGTATTTCTTCTTTGCTAATGGTGTATATTATTCCTGTTAAGCATCTACTTGGATTTGAACAGTTGTCCTCTGACTATGTGGCCTTGATTCAAGCAAGTAAATTTAATCAAATTAATCTCACCAGATTGAGAGTTTGAGTTGGGCAGATATTTTAATTACATTATCTGGGCAGTCAGGTAGGTTTTGTCCTCTGTCCCTCCTATTCTTAAGAGAAATTCAGGGGAAAATATTCTAGGTTATCAGAAAGAATATGCACGTGTGTATATGTATTTACAGGTATATATTTACATACTCCGTGAGAAAACATACACTCTCTCCTTAATTTCTTTTTGCAATAACTGAGGATTTAAGAAGTTGAATATCTTGCTATTATCCTTTAATTCACACCCAGAATCTACTGAGCCCCTATTACTGGAGCACATTAGGAGAGTGGTCCTTCTTGCATTCGTTGCTCTGTTGACCACTTCCCCTGACCAGTGCTTACTCACAGCCCTCCCAGACTTTTTCAGCATGCTCATCATTACACACAATGAATTCCATTCTCATCTACCTGACTTACAGCTGTCCCCCCTGTATTACCTGTCCAAGCTGGCCCCACAGCATGAATGCCTGTGTGGAGCAAACAGCACAGGAAGGACACACAGGCTGGTCAGAACAACCTAGACAGAAAGGGGATACCAGAAGACTGGGAGTGAAGCTACCACTTCCTCTCTGCTCTTGTGGAATTCTGTGTGGTGTCATGGAAGGATTACAGGCTTACAGCCCACAAAGGCCATATCCTGACTCTGCAGCTACCACATGACCTGAGCCCTTTGGTTCCTCATCTGTGAACAAGGGGATTGGACTCTGGTGATCAGGCCTGCCTTGGGGGATGAGGCCACACAGGTAGGGCTCCAGGCCTCCTTCCTAGCCTAATCAGAACAGCTCTGCTTTCATCAGTGCTGAACATATACATATTATATAGATATTCTAACATATATTCGAAGATATTAAATGTATCTTATAAAAATGTTTGAAAAGTCCCTGCTAGATGACCTCAGTGTTCTCTTCCGACTTCAGTGCTGTGTGTGCTATTGGACTGTAGGGCCTGAGAAAAGATGTGGGGCCCCAGAAGCCTCTATAAAGACATGTAAGGATTTTTGTTTTAGACTGAGAAAAGGCTGCAGGTTTTCTTTTCATCTAATACTCCTGTTTTTTTGATGAGGAAACTGAGTTGTGCAAGGAGACCCAGCTGTTAACACGAAGAAACAGGAACAGCGTCCAGCCCTTCTGACTATCCCACACATCGACCGATTTAATTCAACATAAACTGAGAATACGTCATTTCTTGTATCCTTTCCTTGACAAGATTTAATGTTCCTGCTATCATTTTTTTTTCACAGTAAAAAGTTATCTCAATTCTTTTCTGTCTAGAAACATCTTTGGTTTTTTTCCCTTTAAAGTGGCTTTTCATGTCTCCATAGACGTTCCAGTTAGAGTACATCTGCCTGAGAAGAGCAGCCACTGATAGAGGATCATTTCCAATGGCTGAAATCTTATAATCACATTAACAGTTTGATCCCATATCCCTCCTCTGAATTCCAGACCCAAATATCTGACCGTCTCCTTGGTATCTCCTCCCTCAGACATCTCAGAGGCAGCTCAGTCTCAATATGTCCAGTACTGACCTCAGGGCTTTCCCTCTCAATCTGCTCCTCTTCCAGGGCACCCTGCATCAGTAAACTGCATTAACATCCACCCTGTGCTTCAAACTATAAACTTAGGAGTAATCCTTAATGTTTCCCTCTGTCTCCCCATTACTAACCCCTTGTCTTAGTCTGTTCAGGCTGCTATCACAGAATACCATAGACTAGGTGGCTTACAAACAGCGAACATTTGTTTCTCACAGTTCTGGAGACTGGAAGGTCTATAACCAAGGTGGAAGATTCAGTGTCCAGTGAGGACCCATTTCCTGGCTCATAGATGATGTCCTTTGGTTGTGTTTTCACATGGCAGAAGGGGCTGGGGAGCTCTGGGGGGTGGTTTTAATAAGGACACTAATCCCATTCATGAGGGCTCCAACTTCATGACATAATCATCTTGCGAAGGTCTCACTCCAAAATACCATCACACTGTGGGTTGTTTCAACATATGAATTTTGGGGGCACATTCAATCTACAGCACCCTGCCCCCCACTGTATATCTTAAATGTCTTTGGATTAGTCCACCAGGGACCAAGGTAACAGCTTCCTTACTATCCCCTCTGTAATCTTCTTATAACGCAAATATGATTAATTCCCTACCCCGACTCCCTGCCTCTCCCACCCTTCAGTGACTTCCCATTGCTCTTAGGATGAAGACATTAAACTCCTCAGATCTGAAGTTGGGCTTTTTAACCACGATTCCACCCTGCCTCTCTGGGACAGAGTTGGGAATCATCAGGATGCAGTTAAAGCCGGAAGTGTGAAAGTCACAGAAATTGGTGGAATGAGTTCAAAAGAAGACTAACAATGGAAACCCAAGGAATACCATCATTTAGCTGCTACATGGAGAAAGGACACAGTTTCTGAGCATGTAAAATGTGTGTGCAATTGGGACACATGCTGTTGAGTGCTATGTGTGATCGAGAGCCCTGGCTCATTCTCAAATTATTTGTGAAGACATGTGGGATAAGAAGAGGATATCAAGGTGGGATTGAAGAGAGGAGGTAATAGGAAACAAGTGTTGCTTCTTTTTATCCAAATGTAGCAAATACACTTATCAATATGCATGGAACAATTAAAATATGGGAATAAATACCTGGGATACAATATAAGGAATTCACTATTCTACTCATCTACTTTATACAGAGTTAATTAATATGCTATAAAAATGTCTAGGACATGACTCTTGGAACTTGACAGGGTAAAGACAGTTAACATAGATGTTACATATTTTAATTTTTACAGCCTTTTTCACTTTTTATTGATTTCCTGGAGATCTAGAATCAGCAAGTACATTGGATTAGGAATCTAAAGCTCAGAGGTTTGAATCCTGACTCTATCACTTATTAGGTGTGTGACTCTGGTCAGTTTACTAAACTGCTTTGAGGATGATGTTCCTATCTGTGAAATAGGGTAAGCTCACCTATTTCATAGGTGTTGTGCAGTTTGAATAAAATAACACACGTATAGTGGCTGTTTCACAATAGGTATGTTATAAATACCTCCTCTAAAAAAATCACTTCTTCTTTAGTGTAGACAAAGGTGAACAGGCTATTTTAGAGGCTGTTTTGTTTTTAAATACACTGGAGTTTAAAGGTAGTCTGTTTGACAGCCTGGATGGAGATATTCATCAGGGCAGTGCTTCCCAAAGGCTGGCTCAGGAGGTCCTACATCAAAATCACCATGGCGACTGGTTACACTTGCACATCCCTGACCCTCTTTCCAAACTTCTGATTCAGAACTGCCGTAAGGCAGAGCATAGGAATCTGCATTTTAAAAAGCTCTCAGGGGGGCCGGCCCCATGGCCGAGTGGTTAAGTTCGTGCGCTTCACTTGGGCGGCCCAGGGTTTCACCAGTTTGGATCCTGGGCGTGGACATGGCACTGCTCATCAGGCCACACTGAGGCGGTGTCCCACACGCCACAAGATGGACCCACAACTACAATATACAGCTATGTACTAGGGGGACTTGGGGAGAAGAAGAAGAAGAAAAAAGACTGGCAACAGATGTTAGTGCAGGTGCCAATCTTTAAAAAAAAAAAAGCTCTCAGGTAATTTCTTGGCATGCTAACATTTAAGAACTATACTACAGAACTGTATTCATCTGCTTAATGAAATAAAAACCACCATTTATTGTTACTTCCTATGGAAGCTTCACATGGCTTGTTCAAACTACCAAATTAATTTATTTTATATTTTTAAATCAAAGAATTAAAGATTATTAATAATTGCTATTTGACTGCAGGAGAAATGATCCATAGAGAAGAACTATAATCTAGCCTTGATTTCCAAATATAACAGCTAGTTACATTAGGCTATTTAAATTAGGTAAAATTAAAATTTCAGTTCCTCAATTGCACTAGCCACATTTCAGGTGCTCCATAGCCACATGTGGCTAGTAGTTACTGTATTGGATGGCATCCTTATCTTGTTCCTGTTCTCAGAGGAATAGCTTTCAGTTTTCAACGTTGAGTATGATGTTGGCTGTGGGTTTGTCAATATGGCATTTATTATGTTGAGGTACTTTCCTTCTATACTCATTTTATTGAGAGTTTTTTTAAAAATCATAAATGGACATCAGATTCTTTCAAATGCTTTCTCTGCATCTGTTGAGACAATTGTGAGATTTTTATTCTTCATTTTGTTAACGTGGTGTACCATGTTGACTGATCTGCAGATGGTGAACCATCCCTGCATCCCTGGAATAAATCCTACTTGATCAGAGTGTATGATCCTTCAGGATAAACGCTTTTTTCATCACAGACAGTTCTGTTGGATAGTGCAGATTACTAGAACACCATTTCTTTACTTAACTCAAATATACCACTTTTTCAATTAACCAGATGCATTTGATATAGAAAAATTTAAATTTCTCACTTTGCCAGAAACAAATGCAGAGATGTTATGCAGCCCTGCTGCCTCCTGGGCAACCCTTCCTCCCCCCAACCAAATAAAACTAGTTATCGCCTTTTCTCCTTGGTGCCTTTTTAACACTTTATCAACTGCATGCTAGCATGCAACTCAGTGACTCCCATTATGCACCCTTCTCACAAAAGACAACTTCCCCAGGAGAACTGTGCTGACGGGGAAGCCTCCATGTGGATAAGATTTCCGTGGATAGCTCATAGACCAAGAAGCTGCTGTGCTGGGCTCCTGGGAGGATGGAAATCTCATTGTTCTTCCTCTTGGGGCTTCATTCTCCAGGTGTTCACCTCTCCCTCCACCTGACGGATGGTTTTCCTGGTAACCTTTTCCCTGTCCACTTGTTGGTGAGTATTGGATGTGTATGTGTAGGTGTTCTTGTGGTGGGAGAAGTCAGAGGAACAAGAACAAGTTGGTGAGGTGGTCCTATTCTAAAATCATCTTTCTTTGTCACTGTGTTCCACCTCAAGACGTGCTACCCAAAGAATTTGGTAAATACAAAAAAAACTTGAGGAAAAACCCCCAAATTAACTATAATCCCACCACCCACAGAACAGCTCTGTCAACATCCTGGCATTATCCTAACAGTCCTTTCTCTATGCCATGCAAATTCAGGTCATATTTTACATTTCTAAATATTCATTTTTTTCACTTAATACTATGTTATGAAACCTTTCATTTATCATTAATTGTCTTTGAAAGCACGGTTTCTTAATACCTATATCCCACAATTTACTGTACCACATCCCTCATGTTAGAGATTCAAGTTGTTTCCAATTGTTCATCAGAAACAATGTGACAATATCAACGTATATATATTTTGTGCATCTCTCTGAGTAGTAGGAAAAAATGCAAAAAGAATTATTAGGTAAAACGGTACTAATGTACTTGATATAGTTCCAAACTACCTACTTATAACAATTTATAACCATATATAGGCGATGTGAGTGTTCCACCTCATCTTTTCTAAAACTGGGTGTTAGCTTAAAAACATCTATGCTAATTGCTCTAAAAAATAGTATATCACTGTAGGGTTTTTATTTTCCTTTGCATTCCTTAAATTATTAATGAGGATTAATATTTTTCATCTCTATTGGGCATCTCTGGTTTTTTCTCTCTTTTCCAAACAACAGGTCCTTTGTCTACCATATTGGGGCTGGTTTTCCTTTGCTGTTTGTAAATTCTTCCAGTTGTTTTATGAAGCCTGATTTGCAGTTCTTTGACGGAGACTTGCGAGCGCAAGGGCTATCTCTGCTCGTATGAAAGTGGCCCCTGGAGCACATCCATTCTGTCTCCTCACTCCTCTTTCAGTTCTCAGTGCTCTCAGGTTCTCAGTCTCTTTCCCTATCAGACCTTGACCTCAAATGTCACCCATGGCAGTCTGTTACACTGTAGTGGGATTTTAAATCATCTAATCATTCAAGGGAACACTCCTTTATGCTCCTTCTCTATTTATACAATTAAAGACCATAGCTTTTGTCAAAGATATTTGAAGCATCAACCAGGAAATTGTGGAGGACTCCTTGGAGTGAAGAACCTCAAAAACCACCCTCCCAGCTCTCTCTTTCTGCCTCTGAGACCAGTTCTAGAGCCCCAGGGCTGTCACCACAAAAAACAGGCTAAATTCAAGGACAGATGACTACTCACATCAGCCTTGGAGATGAAGACAAATGCTAAGAGGACAGGAATGTGAAGTAGCACGGTTATCACCAGAAGTCAGAGTTATTTTTAAAAGGACAATTCTAAGAAAAGCCAAAATTATAAACAAAAAATCAAAAGTTGTTGACAGAGTCTTCATATTTTGCTCATGACTTTTCTTGCAGCTATTTTTAAAACTGCTATTTCTCAGTTAAGTATTTAGAAACATAAGACATATTTCTAAACATTCTCAGTTGAAAATGATTTTTTAATTTGATTTAAAAAGGCGAATAAATAATACATTACCTTTGAAACTAGGAGTGAAATGATTTCTTTTACAGTGTTGTCAATCAAATCATCTATTTTTGAATGGTACTGTTGCTAGATATTAAAAGACAAAGATGCATTAGTTGACATGGACACAGAACTTTTGTCGTAAGTCATAAATATTTTAAAGCTATCAGTTATGACATATCAGATTTACTTAAAATGATCATTTTGAACATTAGAAGAACAAAACCTTGAAAACGATCTACCCAATCAGCACTTTTTACATTGTGGTCTGAAAATTTTCCCATGTGCACTGTTGAGTTAAGCAGCTAATGGGGTTATTATATAGATGAATTGAGTTCTTATTCTTATTCAGGCGGAGGAATGTGAAGGATACTTTTTGTCTTCTCCTCTATAATTAAGGTGGCCGTGTATTTTTCTAAAGGGTTGGTTTAGCTGGAGAAGCAAAAAGACTAGAAAAAGATTTAATTAATACAGCATTTCATGTCTGACAACTCTCATTCATAAGTTATTTTAAATGTGCTCTAGAAATAAAATGAGCTCCCAACTGTTCACTCTAAAAGGACCTTTTTGTCTGCACGGGGAGCAGCAGTTTATACAATTCTTACAATATGCTCAAGCAAGGGCAAAATTAAAATTTCATCAACAAAGGTGAATAGATGGTAACAAATTAATAGGCCATAAAAGGTATAATGAAACGGCACTCACTCCCCATAGTTTTATTACTGCTTCCTCATGAAAAAGACGCCTTTAAGTAAATACAAAAAGATGTATTTAAAATAAACCTGAAAGACTCTTTTTTTTTTGCTTTCTTTAGAGAATCTGAGAGTGTTCCATTCTTAAATTAGCGGGAGCTTCAGCTTCTACAGCTTGTGAAGGCACATTCATTTAAACAGTAATTCTTCCTTTAGAAGCATTTATCTGACAGCCGATTGTCCCCAATAGCCACTTCACAGAAAATGTGACTTGTAAAGACTAACCCTATCTGGATGGTTCAAGGCTTCTTGGAACAGCGAACATAATGTGTAGAGCAAAAGTGCTCAGGTCAGTAGAAACATTAGAGCAACTTAACAGCTGCTCGTTGAATGGCTTCCTAAGATGTAAGTTTTTGAAAGCTACTTTTTCTTCTGAAAACATGTCTCAAAGTTTCCACACAGAACAAAACATCAACTTAGGTCTGCTTTGGAATACGCAGGAATGATTTCCCCCCATAGGCTCTGACAGTTACAAGTGGTCATCTACCTGCATAAATAAGACAGAAAGGAAGTATAATTTTGAAGCACGTGAATTATTTTCTTTTTCTCTTTCTGTGTGTGTTGACAAACGGTGTAAAATGAACCACACATATGTGAATGTGGAACTTTCTCGACATGTGTTCCACCCAGTGAAGTGAAATACTAAGTGTCTGTCTCAAAGCCTTACTGATTTCCAAACTTGTGCTGCCCAGAGGACACACGGAACAGAAACAGAGAGGGGACTTCTACTGCAGGACTGCTGACACTCTGGCTTTTAGAACACTGAAGAGAAGGGACAAGGGGAGAAAATAAAGAAAAATAAGGCAGAAGAAAAAGAGCCTGAAAAAGCTGGCTGGTAGTTGAGATGGCAGGGAAGCCCCGGACAGATACATATACAAAAAAAGGACCCGGCTCAGGCTGAAGCTGTCCGGCAGACTGGGCGGTGGAGGAGATTATGCAAATAAGCTCTGGCCCGGCTCTCCCTCCTGCCACTCTCCTTTCATAAATTCAGGTCTGTGCAGCAGGAGGAAATGAAAGACCAGACTGAGGCTCCTCTTTGGGGTGGAATAGGAACGGGACATAGGAGATGGGCTTCAAGCTTCTCACTTCCCTCTTACATGGAAAGTGCTACAGAACATACAGGGATGGAGGCACCCAGATCTCCAGCTGGAGCTCCATATTCTCAAATACACTTTATCCTCAGTGTTTAATCTCTGTTTGCTATAGATTTCATTTTTTAACTCAAATGTAATCCAATGTCATCAGAAGGCTATTAGACTTAAAACAGTAGAGCTTCCACCTGTTAAACTTTTGGGTTGTACTGATTTTGGCAATTCTTAAAATCAAGAGATGAGCCATTAAAGAGGTCCTTTATATACCCTGGGAAAGCCATAGACCTGAGGAGCCATTAAATTCTCCTATAATACTCATCTTTAGACTGCTATTTTCTTTGATACCTGATCTAGTCAAAAGCAGTGAAAGGAAGAAGGCAGGAAAGAGGGAGGGAGGGAGAAAGTTAGAAAGGAAGAAGGAAAAGTATATATCTTAAATGTACTACCTAAAGGGGCAAACCGAAATAGCATAAGCTTTGTTAGGTTTTTGTAATGTGAAAGTTTGCTATCATAAACTTATCTGAACAGCTCTGACTTACACTAATATTAAAACTGCTGGGAACTTCCAGAATCTGCTCTAGCTGCACAGTTGATAGAGGTTGCCTGGGAGCATTGTGGTTGGGAGTGGGGAGGTGGCCTCAGAATTCCCATTTTACATATACATTCTGCGAAGAGAATAACCCACATATGCCACATGCAGATAATAGAAAGTTAGCTAGAAAAAGTTATTCCTCAGGGGATTCAGGATAGCTTGCAAAGAAAAGCACAAAGATACAAAAAGAGATCACAGACAAGAACAGGTTTACCTGCAGAGACATTTACATTACCTAAGCTAAAACGGACAGATTTTTCATTTAGATTAAGAGGCCAAATTCTTGAAAAAAAATCTGCAAAGTTTTAGTCTTCAGCAACAAAAACCTATAAGATTCCTATCAGAATATTTCAAGTTGGACTGATAAACCTATACACTAGGGCTCTCTGGTAGATTACAGTCCATTTCTTCTTTTTTTTTTGAGGAAGATTAGCCCTGAGCTAACATCTGCTGCCAATCTTCCTCTTTTTGCTGAGGAAGACTGGCCCTGAGCTAACATCTGTGCCCATCTTCCCCTACTTTATATGTGGGATGCCTGCCACAACATGGCTTGCCAAGAGGTGCCATGTCTGCCCCCGGGATCCGAACTGGCAAACCCCAGGCCGCCAAAGCAGAACGTGCAAACTTAACCGCTGCGCCACCAGGCCAGCCCTATGGTCCATTTCCTAGACTAATTCTCCCCACATCTGCCTTCAAAAATAAACTTTGTGCTCTGCTTTTCCAGCAGATGACTCAGATTTAGATTAAGATAACTATGCAGGAATTCTCACTTCATCGAGCCCAGGGAATTCAGAGATCAGGCACAGGGTTGAACGCCTGGCCCCTCTACACTCAGGTAAACATGATTTCACCTGACTGTCCTCATGTAAACACACAAGAAATGAAGACTAAACAAATGCCAGTGCAATCCAGCATTCTAAAAAGATTTTGGTTCTTCTCTTGGGATGAGTTTTAAAGGTATTGGGTTGTTAGTTCTGGAAATGGAAGTGTTTTACTGTAACTGAGAACAAATCCTGCACAAGTAGGGGTCCCTGAGTTTCCCCATTAATGTGCTTTCATCCTCAAAGGATGGGCCATGGGATGCAGTGGCTCTTAGGGCAGATGATTGCCTAAGGCCCATGCAGTCATCTGCTTTTTGTAGTAATGGCTAATGTGGATTTCTAAACACGGGCGGTTTTGTGATCTCAACATCTGTCCCTGAGGGACTGGCCTGAGATTGCTGACTCATTACACACAGCTGTCACAGGAGTAGATCATTCACTCACTAATCACCCTATTAAACACCGTTCTGGGCTGCGGCTGAGCATGTTTGTATCATCATGTGCCACGTAAGAAAACAGAATCACAATTTAGGAGCACAGAAGGGGCTGCATTGTGAGTAAGGAGTAGGGAAGGTTTATCCCAGCAATGAAAATATAACAAATTTATTGACCATTTTGGAGAGGTGATTTCCTTATAATTTAGAAAAATATCTCTGCTAGGTTTACCTATGTAGCATATATTTTTATAAGATTTCAAATTGTGTAATAATCTAGTTTTTTCAACAACTTTATTTGTTGCTTACCACAGAATGGGGTCCACTGGCTCACGTATGCATGTAATATATTTACTAATTTGCAAGAGTTTCAAAACTTATCTCAAGCACACAGAGAGTGGGAAAGCCTGTGCAATTATGTGGGTATATTTACTGGAGATTAAAAGCAAAGCATAAAATTCTTCTTTTGCATTCAAATTCTTGTTTACCACTTTTCAGAGTTGCTAATGGGTTTTACACCTGTACATTTTGAGCTATATTAATTGTGTGAAAGTTGTGGGGAACTAATTGTCTCTGGTGAGAAGATACAGGTGCAGACATAATGAACAGTAGCACATTACTCTTCAAAACCATCCACCTATTAAGGTAAAGAATCATTTGACAATGCAACAATGTTTTGTCATTCGTGTATGTGCCTGTTTTTCTTTTTAAGGACTAGAGTGAGTTGTTTCTTATAGGGGAGGATTTTTAAAGCAGTGACAACAAATCCGTCTGTTCACTCAACAAATATTTACTAAGTGCCTATTGTGTGTCAGGTACTACAGTGTATATTAAACCAAGAACAATTGGATAAATCCAGTATTAATGGGAAGAGGCAAGGTGATTCTATAAACCCGATGAGAAACGAATGGGCTTATGAAGAGACTTAAGATAATATTCTTGAGCAGACAAAGGCACATATCTGGGTACTGAAAAACATGAGAAGGTGGATATGAGCCACTGATATCCAAGCCAACTGCCTACTCATTCAGATAATTAGAAATAATAAATCATGTTGTAAGTGATCAGAGAATGATAATTACTGAGCATTCTATAACACTTATGCATCAGTTACCTAGTATATCTGTAAGGTTGTATGCTATGGTATTAGAAACACATCTTTTCCCCTTGAATTGCTCAAAGAATGAAATAGGTGTATACAATAAATTATCGCCAAATAGCTAAGGTCAACCTACGAGTTAAATAAGTATGAAATTTACAAAGAGTGGGCCCTCTCATCCTCTGTCTTAGTTATCTAAGCTCTTCTGCTTGGATGAGAATTGTTAGCCTAGTAGAATTGCCCCGAATTTGACTCCCAGGTGTCAACTGTAAGACTTGTAAGATTTAACACACCCATAGAGCAAAAAAAATTTCGACTTATCAAAAAAAATATATATATTTAATCAAGTCAATCTTGTATGCATAAAAGTTTTCAAACCATGTTTCTCTGAGGTTCTGGAAACAACCCCACATGAGGGAGGGGAAAGGCTCCTGACACAGGCTTGCCTCTTTCCTGCCTCTGCTTGTGGTTACATGTCAGGCCAGAGTGGGAGGAGAGACCTTATTATTGCTGGGCATGGACCCCACTAAAATCCATAACTGGGTTCTTCTGTATGAAGTGACCTTGAGAGTGGCCTCCTGGTCCTCAAATTCAGGGGTTACCCTGATATATGCTGTATGTCATCCAAAGCCCCAAAATCTAAATCTTTCCAGTGTTAGTGAAAGTATATACTACAGATATATGCATGTTGAAAATGTTAATAATCACTCTCCTTCTGCATTTATTTAGAATTTAGTTTAAAGGAGGGTGAATTCACTGGGTTTTAAGTAATTTTATCTTTAAAAATCGAAGAGTAGTTTGTAGATTCTGCAGCCTAACAGGGAAGAAACATTCCCCTTGACATTATTTAAGGTGTAAGTATTTACATGTGTTCTGATGTGTCTTTGGGTATTGCTGTGTTACTGTAAGCTGTTAGTGTTATACACACACATAGAAACCAAAAACATGAAAATAGAATTATATTATTTTAATTTGAAAAGATGAAAATAAAATGTACATTTAAAAAAATAATACTTCAAATGAAAATGTGCTTTTACGAAAAAAATAATGAGACTTACCCACTGACTACCAAACTGGATCATGCCATGGGAAAAAAAAGATGACGAAGGAGAACACGGGGGAAGAACAAAGAGATGATGAAAAAATAATTACAATGGGAAAACCAAAGGCAACACAATGTCAACTTAAACAGATAATCTAAGAAAGATAAATCCATTTTCACCCAATTACCACTCACAACAAAAAAGAAATCACAGGGCAAAAATAAAATGCATTTCTGAATACAGAACCAAACAAAACATAAATCAAACTGAAACGATGGGATATTTATTGAAAAGAATGAAGCCTAGTTTTCAAGTATGTTTCTACTTGATCTCTAAAAAATGGAAACTTTTGAGTAAATAAAATTTTTTGGATGCAAACTCTGAACACTCTAGATTTGTATAAACAAAGTAGGTAACTTGCTAGCTTTCTCATTTGCTTGTGAAAAGCAAGGTTTATGTAAATACACAACACCTAAGCGGCCAAAAGATAGACCCAAAATTCAATGGCCACTTGTAAAATTTCAGGCAGTTGTCACATAGAAAAGAAGAAACTGACATGAGTGAAGGCAAAAAGGGCACTCCATTACTTTAGTAAAGGAAAGATCAAACACATGTATTGGAGAACTTGGTCTTTTTAGTCTAATCAAGTGAGAGGCTCCTGGAAACAGCATCCTCCTCTGCCAGGGCACCTGGTGCTGCGTTTCCACATGTGACACTCAAGCCACTTACCTCCTGTCCTCCATCCAGGGCGCAGAGTTTGGTGCTTTGCTTTTTGGCATCTACTAATACATTAAACATTGTACACACAGAAGCTGGAATGCGCAAGTCAGTTGTTTTGCTTGCCTTTTGCAGCTTGAGTTCAAATGCAGTTCTTGTTCTATCATCAAAACATGAATTCAGAGTAAGAAATTCTGACATATGTCCCACCTGTTTTGTAAAAGTGAAATCAACACTATAAGATGCTAATTTAAAACATGCAAATAAGGAGTGTGGCATTGCTTTGGAACTAGTGGGTGAGATGCTCTTCTTTTCAGGCATCTCATATGAAAGATCGGGCAGTGATATTTTATATTAAACATGGCTTTTGTAGTCAATCAGAAAATATCTTTACTCAGAGCTATTTGTTAGGCCCAGTGTATCACTTTTAATGGGAAAAACTTATAGTTTCACTTAACTGCCTGAATTATCATCCAAGTAGAAAAACCATTTACTTCTCTGTATTAAACCAGAACAAATCCTCTGTATGAGGGTTTACCAAATCAAAAAAAGTACAAGTCTGGAAAACTCTAAAACATCATAATTAATAAGCAACAGAGAATGTGTAAGTCTTTTATGTCCTTTAGGTTCTCTTTCAAATACTCAAAGTTGCATAAAGTTTCTGAAAGAAACTGCATAATAGGCAATTTGGAATTGGTTTTGCTAAAGTATCCAAGGACATCCTCAGATTTGAGACATCAGAATCACAGACGATGAACATAATTTTTTTTTAAAACATTAAATAATCTAATTCATGGCCTTGCCTTAAGAGGCCAATATTCTAAAGACAGGATTTTCTTGCTTTAAAGAATTCAAGATTATTCAATTTCTCCAACTAGTGTTTGCTATTCCAATATGCTGCCCACACTGTTCTGGTACATATCATGAACAAGGACAAATGGTTGGCTAATTAGGATGCAATACTGATTCTGTAAGATTGAAAAAGAAAAACATGAGGGGCTAGCCTGGTGGCATAGTGGTTAGGTTCACCCAATCTGCTTAGGCAGCCCAGGGTTTGTGGGTTCAGATCCCAGGCATGGACCTACACTGCTCATCAGGGCATGTTGTGGCAGTGTCCCACAGACAAAATGGAGGAGGATGGGCACAGATGTTAGCTTGGGGCCACTCTTCGGCAAAAAGAGGAAGACTGGCTACAGATGTTAGCTCAGGGCCAATTTTCCTCTCAAAAAACAAAAAATATATATATAAATGAAAGCACATTTGGAAGAATCCAAAGCCTCATAACTTATTTCTGGTTAAGTTCTGAAGCATGTAAATGGATATCTGGAACTCATCTGATATGGACAGAGAATACCAGACAACAGAACAACTGATGGCATTGATCATCATGCCATTTCACAGCACACAGACATAGTACATAACACATAAAGTACTTAACAGACCTTTTCCGTATGTCTCAGGAAGTACTGCCTTGGGAATTTAAAGCACAGTATTCCCAGAGAGATAACAATAAGCACAACAGAAATGATTAACATGGTATGGGTACTACTGATGATGGCAATGGTTAGGAGGCCTGAACAAAAGTATCAGGCCAATTTTATCAATTACATGGGTTCCCAGAATTTAGGACAGAGAACCTGATGTCCATTGAGTTTTGGAACAGTAGCACATATTAAAACTTTTCTTGTGACAATTATATAACAGGTACTTGGTGGAAGGTGGTATTTTGGGTGCTGGCATATTAAGCAGCAACTTGAAAACACATGTCTACCTTTTGACACAGGCCTCTATCATATCACTGGCCATTAGTTTAAGTCTTTGTTCTAAGTGGTGGGCAAATTCTTGTTCTGGCCAGTGTAGATCAAGGACAAACATTTGTAGTGCATCAAGTTTCCAAAAAAGGTCTTCTGATGTTGCTGAGCCATTGCTAGAAGAAAAAGAAAAAATGAAGAACATCATGAACTTCACTGTGAGTGATGGGGATCACCAATACATTGTGTCTTCCTTTCCATATCAGTTGCCATTAGTGGGAAAACACTACATAAAATCTCTAATGACCAATAATTTCTTGGTTCAACCTTCTAACTCTTTTTACTTCTTCTTAATGAATAAGGCAAAACAAGGACAACAAAATAGAAATAATTATTGTAGTAAGTTTTCACAAAAAGGGGCAAAATGGATAAGAATACTTTACTAAGGAAAAGAAATCAAACTGTATACATACGAAAAAACATTTTAAGTGTTCTTTACCAATCTCTAGACCAAAGATAAAATACACAAATATTTCCTCCTGGAAATTCAGAAAAGTATGTTTTATGCAAGAAAATCCACATGAGAGCAACTAGCACCCTTCCACTTCTATTATGCATATGTGCCTCTGTCATCATGATCGCTCTGTCTGTTTGCAGGTATGTAACATACTTAAGTTTCTTAATTTTCTCAATTGCAAGTAAAGGTGAAACAGGTACTGAGAATGAAATACCAGGCTGGGTGGAAGAGAAATCTTGCTTCAATTTTGAAATGCTTTGTGCCTTTCCTAGCTCATAATTAGACCTAACAGTACCAGGTATTGTCTAACACAGACATGACATTCAGGGTGTTCTGAAGTTGGAGCATAGTCCTGTATTTCACGTCCTTACATCTATCTAACTGTGGAGCCAAGATCTGCTGTGCACTCACTATGATGGTAAAGTCACGCCGGGGGACTATATTTTTACACCATACATGAAGGTAATTTGTAGTTGAGTACATATAATATCTGGGCAAAGGATAACACTATTACTTTCCATTATGCAAGTATATAGCCTAATAGGGAAACAGATGTTTTCCAAGTAAAATATCCCTATATTAAAACATATTGAAACTTAATTATAAAAGAGAACAAAAGAAAAGAAAAAGGCTGCTGTATGATTCATTTCCCCTTATCCTTCTGACAACTGTTTAACATATACTAACCTAAAATTTACATTTTTAGTTTACACAAAAGAAAATTAAAGAAATACAGTTTATTTTTTATCACAAAGGGATTGTAGAAAATTTTTACAAAAATAAAGTCATTTTAAATAACCACATTGTTTAGCTAAATATATCTTAATTAGCTAGCTTAAAAAAATCACCTCCTGCTCTGGCTAATTAAAAGCTTATTCCTGCCCCCTACCCCTGCCTCAGCATCTTAGCTCCATCACCAACCTACTTTGCTTTCCTCCTCCCATTCTGTCAGTAATTTCTCATGATCTCCTTGTCTAGCCAAGATGTCCTCAGAGTTCATTTCTCAAGGGACCAATCACAGCAAAACACTGAACACTAACCATAGCACCTCACTCACTGAATAACTCCCAGCCTTAATGTTCAGCGCCCTCAAAGTACCATTAAACAAAAGAGCCAGACAACCATGCTGACATCGCTGTGAAAAATGTTTGAAAAGAACACTACATTTAATTCTTTTTGCCATTTATATAACAATACAAGGAAAGAAATAACCAAGCAGAATCCTCCTAGACATCCATAGGGTACCATTAGGTAGATCAGAGGAACTATGTTTTAAGAGTAATTGAATATAATTGGCAAAGAAGCACATCTACTTCTTATATTTTTTTTACTTTGAAGAAATACAAGTAACTCTTTGAAACAGGTATATATTCTTTAACTGCACGACAAAACAATAACAACCATCATCAAAACAAAATCCCAAACAACAAAGGTAGAATTCTATTAAAAATGGACTTTCTCCTAATATGTGACAAATCTTTATAGAGAATATAGATAGGTGCTTTTCTCTGTTTTCTGACACTATGGTAAGATTACGAACAATAAATATGCTTAATTGGGAATATAATTAAGATAACAAGTGTTTGTTATAATTAAACAGATAAGTTTTGCCTTGAGCTGGCATACACAACTTGCAATTTATTCAGAACTTTCTCATTTTAAAATTATTTCTAATCAGTAACCTATTCCTAAAAAGTATTATTAACAGATTAAAGGATTTAAACGTAAATAATGGAGTCTGAGATAATTTCCTAAAAATGCCATCAGGAAACTTGCCTTACTGGCAATTCACGTTTAGAGCTAAAAACAAGAATGAAGACTCTGCGTACAGGAAGGGATCTGGAGGAGCGCTTAAGGCGATTTATACATCAGGAGATAGGGATGTATCTTCAGACTAATGGTTACTTTGATATTACTTCTCTTTATCAGTAGTTGTATTTTTAATCCCTTATATATGTAAAATGGAAATGTTTTTGCTATTTAATGCTTTATAACAAAAGTTCAAAAAACTAATTGCAATGACATTATAACATAAGATAATTCTGGGCACCTCGAGAAAGAACCTAATGTTGATAACCTTGGCAGGTAAAGATAATAAGGACTAACTTGTGAAACATATTTTTTATTTGCCCAGAATGATAAAAGTACAAGCATTTTATTTAAAAAGCCATAATGTGCCGTGATTCCTGTCCTGAGACACAGGTCATTTTACAAAGGGGCTCTCAATAATGAGATTCAGAGTTTACACATATCTCAAAGCTAATAAATACTAATGACAAAAACATCCCCAAATTTCACAAGGTAATGTCCATCGCACAATAGCGTTCTTGGTTAAAATCAAGGGGGTTAAACAGATAAGGAATAAGGAAGAAGAGGAAGTTAAATTATAAAACTGCATGAAGAAGTAAAAAAAAAATCATAAACTTATAAAGGTTCATTATATTTCCTCGATAATTCCTGAGCACACACAAGACACCACTCTACACACGATAATGGCCCAAAGCATTTCCCCGTAAGAAAAAGATTCCCGTGTAACCTAATATCCTACTAATTATTATGAGTACAGGGATGATTAATTTGGAGAAATACTGCCAAACTATTCTGCAAGTATCAGTCTCTTTCTTGGTCTTGTCTTCTCTCTTTTCTCGACTGTATGCAGTCCAGACTGGGAATAGATTTGACAGGTGGTGGCAGAATAGGTAGGAAGGATGCTGGACAAGCTCTTAACCAGTATGTTCTTTGGAAGCAGGAGATATTAATGATAGGAGTGAGGGCTTTGCAGTCAAGCAAACCTGGGTCAAATCTTGCCTCTGTCATTTACTTACTGTGAGACACTGGGCAAGTTTTGTTTCTTAACTTCTTTATGACTTTGTTTCCTTAACTGTAAAATGGGGATAAGGACATTTACCTCATAGGGTTGTTATAAGGCTTAAATGAGAGAAAGAATTTGGCACTGTACCTGAAACATAATAAATTCTCAATAAATGGTAGTTATTTTTCTTCTTCTAATGATTATTCTTTCTAGCTGACTTCATATGGGATCTTGAGCAAAGCGTGGACTATTGAGTTCATTTGATTGCTCTGATGCTAATACTTTGGAAACTACACAGTTATGAAAGATAATGATGATGATTGATGATAGCAATAATAATAACCATGGTAATAACAATCGTAATGTAGAATAGGAGTAGTTATCATTTATTGACAGCCTAGATGTCACAGGCACTTTTCATAGATTTTTAACCCTCACAAAAACGTCTTTAAGTTAGGTGTCATAACCATTTTACAGTTGAGGAAACTGAGGCTAAGAAAGACTCAAGGATTAATAAGCTAGGATCTAAATTCGGGGCTGATCGATTTCAAAGCCTGTGCCCTTTTCACTTTAATGACTCAGTTACTGAATCTGCAGTAGGTAGGCTCATCCCAGCGTGGAGTCAATAAATATGGTTTTTACTGATATAAAGCTTATTTAAAAACAACAAAGCACACCAACTGATATATGAAAGCACAAAAGAACAACTTGCTAGTGTTGGGAAATAAAGGAAAACTGCTTCTCTGCAACCTGCAATATTGTTTCTTTAAAGGTGAGATTAAGATAAAAATAGAAAGAGATTATATTCTTGAAACTGTTCTTACAATGGTTCTCCACATGTACAAGACAAATCTGGTGAGTGGTAACAAAGCGAGAGCCAACCAGAAAGCCTAGACACACCGTTTAGCACACTGATCGCCTGAATATGGAGAACTCTGGTTACATCACTTAGACTAGAGTCTACAGCCTGGGTCACAAAACGACCCCTGCCCTACAGATTACATATGAACTATGTCAAACCAGTGAGTGTTTTTTTTAAAAAATAGACATCATTTATCATTGATATGCTAAGCTTAGCTTAATAGCTTAAAAAACGGAAACAAATATAACCAAAACATAGTATTCCTCAACCAATGATGACAAATGCCATGCAATCTGAACACATCTGCACAGAACACAGCCAGGCCATGCACTAGCTAACACACCACCAGGAAATAAGTGAGGAATACACACGTGGACTCATATAAAGAAGCCATCCACGAAGGAGTAGAAAAGCTAGGAATCTGTGGAAGATTAAGAGGCAGACTTGGAACTTTTGGAAGAGCTACATTGGGAAGACTGTTGGCGATATTCCTGTAAAGAAACAAACAACGTGGGAAGGGACCACCATAAGCAATAACTACAGACGGCCAGGTGTAAAGTCATAAGGTCAGGATTGAAGAGGCAGACACTCTACGGACACCAGGCAAGATACCTACTTGACAGGCTGCCACGTCTCTTGCTCAAAACCTCTGTGAATTGACTGGGCGATGGAGGACTCCATGAGATCGACGTAGCGGACAACCAAGGGCACAAAGATTTCTTGCAAGTGCTTGTGAAATTTTCCATTACATAAAAGTGCTGAAATAGTCAAGCAGAAACAGTGTTTGTCAGAGGAATAATATCAGGCATTTGGAAAATGTGGGCAAAAAAACCTTTTCTTGAAAAAGTCTGACACAGAAGAACTGATAAAATACAAATGATAATGGATTTTGCTCTTCATATTGAATATTATATCATGAAAATGGATCAAAAAGTATAATTGACCTTCTATATATGGCTGTCAAAACCTCAAATAGATTCTATCTCTATAAAATGTTCCTGGCAGGTGGTTTGTTTCTACTTTTTAAGAGGTTTACTAACACATGAGCCATATAACCACTCGCT
Source organism: Equus asinus (assembly GCF_041296235.1). Lineage (NCBI taxonomy): Eukaryota > Metazoa > Chordata > Mammalia > Perissodactyla > Equidae > Equus > Equus asinus. Next base: position 178,131,143 of record NC_091790.1, read on the forward strand.
GGACATTCAGGAGAGCTGCCGGATCCCCTGAAGGTCTTGATACACCTAAATACAGCAGTTAAACACAGTTACAATCCTTGTGCTATGCTGTGTATCACAAAAGAGCCAAACCTATTCAATTCTAAGAGCTACGCTTGATGATTTCTCAGAGATACAAATGTTTAATGTAGCAGGAGGGGGCCTGTGGCCTCGAGAATGTCTATTCTGATTTATGAACTTTTTAGTTCCTTATGAATTTCCTTTTTAGTCATCCAATTTCCCATGTCTTTAAAAACAGCACATCACATGCAATTTTCAGTGGTCCATTTGCCTTTAATGAACTGTAGTATGGAACATCCTCCCCAAAGCAGGTGCAGAAGTCTTAGAATTTGTGCTACTGGGGCAAGACTGCTGGGCAAGGTGTACCTACCTCCTCCAGAAGATGGATGCCTTCTCTGCACAGGACACAATCTCATTATAATATAGGTCAGTGTTGTAGACTGAATGTCTGTGTTCCTTCCACCCCTGCCAATTCATATGTTGAAATCCTAACTCTCAACATGATCGTACTAGGAGATGGAGCCTTTGAGGGGTGAGTGGGATTAGTACGCTTATAAAAGAGTTCCAGAGAGATCCCTCAACCCTTTTGCCATGTGAAGACATAGCAAGAATTGAGTTGTCTATGAAGTTCCGATTTTTTGGAGCACGTGGCCAAGGGTGGAAGCACAGAAGGTGGTTAGTGCTCAGTTCTTTGCTGCAACAGACCAGGTGAAGGATGATGACGGTGGTGGTGACTTGGATGAGAGTGGCAGAGGTGGAAGATGGCAGAAGCCTCTCAGTATTCCCGCTCTCTTTTATGGATTTGAATAGCCGTATATGCTTATAGTTATTAAATCTACTTACTAACAACTCTAATAGTGTTATTGTCCTATAAAATACTCAGCTAAATATGCCAATTTCTCACATAATCTTCTTCAGGATAAAAATAATCAGAAAGCCTAAATAGTGTTTTAAAACTTGGGCAAAGTATGTGACGCTTACAAATTCCCACTACAGATTACTTTAATCAAGTGATTCTGAAATTTTTCAGAGGCTGGAAAACTACAGACATGTGAAAATAGAGTAGGAAGTAATTCTAAATACAGAAGGAACAAAAATATTGTTTTTTTTTCCTATCTCTAGCTCATATGGTTTAGTACTTTTTGTGGTTAATCTTTTCTGGCTATCTACATGCTAAAAGATTTCCTATTAATGTGGGAAGGATAATCATATTTAAAGATAATCCTAATGTTATCCTAATGATGTTTTCATTAGCACACTGAAAGAAGCTTTATTTATTCCTGGAGATTCAATCATAGAGCTAGACAGTACTATAGATCATGTAATTCAGTCCTTTTATCAAATGTCACCCAAATAAGGATGGTGAACATTAAGTAAGAAATATTCTCATTCAAACCATCTAAATCATTGTGGTAAACAAATAAAAAAATACACCCAAATCTTAATTTATTGGTTCTCCACTTAAGAACTCTCTATCTCCTCCTTGCCAGCATTTTTGGAGTGTCGATCATGGTGGCAAGTCCTTTAAATGTACTCTCTTATTTAATCTTCACAAAAACTCTATGAGGGAAGCACTATTATTTTTTTTCAATCTTATCAATAAGGAAACTGAGACAGAGAATTCAGGACACTTGCCTAAGGTCATTTAGTCATTAGAGAGTAGAACAAGGATTCGATATCAGAGACCCCTCTTAACTTCTATAGATTATACCATCATCCTTCAATTTACATTACCATAAACTATTATCTGTCTATCCGTCTATTCATACACCCGTCCAATATACCAGCAGCACATCAGCATCTTTTAAGACCTAGAAACGTAGATTATTTTAAGTCAAAAAAATCTTGCAAGTGACAAACACATTATATTATATCTTAGATGAACTATATGTTTTCAGAATTGGAATTTGAAAACCCACTTATAACAAAAAGTCAAGAGCTTGAGCAAAACTTTATATTCAATGAACTGAAAACTAAATTAACACTGCGAAAATATTCAATATGCTTATATTACCCATTGAAAGCTGGATAATTTTACATTGGTGTTCAGCTAGACTGTATGCCTAGGCCTTAATTTATACGGCCTACTAATAAACAATGTAAAGAACCTTAGGCTCTACATATTGATAGGTTCTGTTAAGCACTGTCATTATTTTTAACTATACCAAGACCAAAACAGATACTTATGTAATAAATTATTACAACTACAAATGAGCACTCTACCTCATCAATTCAAATGCTATTTAGTTTGTTAAAAGAGGTAGCATATAATCCCACTCAATATTATTACTAACGTTATAATGATTCTAAGAGTAAGTAGTAGTTGACTCAAATGTATTTCTAGCAACAGCTCTCTTTTTTAACACACTTGATAAGCACTGAATTCATTATCTTGTTCAATAAGTCTGCTTCTCTTCTTATATTCCCATCCTAGGAGTGAAAACAGAGATTGTCCGCCTGATCACTAGACCAGCATCCTGAAAGTTGTACTACAGGCCTTTCCTTCACTTCCTACATCCACTTAGTAATCAAGAACTGAGTATTTTATATCCTTATTATCCTAACACATCCCATTCCTCTCTTCATCACCACTGCTCTTGTGCTATTTCCAGCCTTCTCATCTCAGCCTTGACTAATGCGATAAGCTCTTAGCTGATCTTCAGACTCCTAATTTTCCCTCTGCCAATCCATCTCAAAATCTCAAGCAGAGGACTTCCTAAAATATAAAACTAATAACATTCCTTCCAAAGATTATAATCCTTTAATGGATCATCAGGACAAACTCTAAAAGCCTTAGTATGGTATGAAAGCCACCCATGATGTGTCTTAAAATGACCTCTCTGGCTCATTTCTGTTGCCTAACACACCTCCTCCTTCCTGTGGTCCAGCCAAATGATTTTCATGGTTCAGCTGAAGTATACACTTACTCCTCCAACCTTTCTCAAAATGCTTCGTTCTGCTGTCCCCTTGTCCAGTTACCGGTTTTCCCCGTTTACTTTCTACCCTGTACAGGTTTCTACTGCGATCCAAGCTATACTTCTGCACAAGTGCACGTCTGCACTTGTCTCCCTGTGGGTTGCAAGGTCCTTGAGGTAGGGACTATGTCTGTATTCCTAGTATCCAGCAAAGTCCCTGGCCCCGAGCAAGTGTTCAAATGTTTGTTGAATGAATGATTACTTGGATATAATATTAATCATAATGGATACACTATTATTCATGAAACTGTATAAGAACTTACTGAGACCTGCGTATCTCTTCATATTTTATATAAAATATATGGCATTGAGTAATCCTGTTAGGGGAAATCCTATTTTTTTTCTTTTATTATTTTTGAGGAAGATTACCCCTGAGCTAACATCTGCTATGAACCCTACTCTTTTTGCTGAGGAAGACTGGCCCTGAGCTTACATCTGTGCCCACGTTCCTCTATTTTATATGTGGGATGCCTGCCACAGCACGGCTTGATAAGCAGTGCTAGGTCTGTGCCCGGGATCTGAACCTGCAAACCCTGGGCCGCTGAAGCGAAGAGCATGAACTTAACTGCTACGCCACCAGGCCAGCCCCAGAAAGCCTATTTTTGACCCATATGTCCAAGATCAGACTGCTGAACATTCTACTGGATATGAATATTGGCTATTTTATGTCTCCTATTTTAACGAATGTAGCTAAGGGAGAATTTTCTCTGTTCAGTTGTGACTCTTGATAGCAAACTATTACATCCTGTGGAGTTAGAGAAAATGGAGATTTCTTATATTTCCAAAGACCTGTCACAAATGTTGAATTCTGGCCAAAAGTCTGCTCATGATTCAGGAGCGTGTTTCTTTTTATTTTTCAAAAATCAAATTATAAATCCATATTTCAAAGTTTTAGAAAACTGGAAGTTGGCGGTATTATTTCTTTGGTAATTAGATTCAGGAAAGTGGAGGAGGGAGAGGGAAAGAAGGAGGGGAAGGGATGCAGAGATGGAGAGAGAAAGAGAGGAAGTGGAGAAATGAGAAAATACACATAGAAGGGGAAAGAAAAGAGGAGATTTGGTTTCAAAAGGCAAGACCACAGAAACATATGCTATACTATACTCACAGATGTAAATGTGTGCTCTTTTTTCTCAATTGCTCATATGTAGCCCCAGGCAACAGAAAGAGTGCTTATATCTTCTCCAGATGGTTTAATAAAGATAGGCTATGATTTGAGGCTGCCAATGGCTACAAGATACCCATTTTAATAGCTCATTGGAAGAGGCAACTTCTCAGCATGGCCTCATCCAAGAATGCTTCTGACCTTACACCTGAGGTGTGGAAGTAGAAAGGACTGCTCAGAAGGAGTCTCAAATAGTGGGACATAAGTCGAGGACCAGTATCTGTTTTGCTTTGATAAAAATAATCGTTTATTCCAAAAGATTCCATGTTTCCTAATATCACCTTGTCAGAAAATAATAAAGCATCAATGACATCAAGCCCAATGGTACAATTAGAAATGACACAAAGAAAGCAAAAGGCTTAAATAAAAGGTAAACTAGGGATGCAGATGTGCCCAATTATTTTGAGCATCCCAATAATTAATAAACTAGTGTTGACTATTTACATACCAAAAAGAGTCTTACATTTACAAAAGTACTTGTCATAGGCTTATAACAGTAAGATTTCAACAGAGAATTTAAACTATGATCCAATTAATAACAATTACTGAGACAATAATCACTGTGTAAATGAAGAATAAGTAGGTAAGAGAACTTATGTATTGTTTTTAGGGTAAAAATATGCTGTTGACTCCTGAGCCCACATAATCAAAAAATTTTATATTGTGCTGCCCCCTTCCAATTAGTCAGCACCAGCAGACTACTAGGAGGAATAATTTTCTCCCCTAAAATTCTAATTAGGCACCCATGACCAGCAAGACAAACAAACACCACCAATCACAATAAAAACAACAGACTTTGCCATAAAACAATTACTCAAGGGACTACAAATTGTATCAATACTAAACAATGCAAGCAGAGTGGATTAAGATATAAAATTAATAGGTCACTCTCCATGTGACAAATGCATATAACAAGGATCCCCACTCCAGGAAATACGAATACGGGCTTCAGGAGAAAAGTCAGGAGAGCTGCAGGCTAGAACAGCATTATGCAAAAGGGAAAACACAAACCAAGCAAAAAGTCCCTTGAGATCTAGGAATAGCACCCAGCCAAGAATCAGGCACATTACGTAGGCACTCAATAAAAGTCTGTTTATTGAATAAATATCAATAAAAATCCACCCCCTAAAGGAAACTCTGAGAGTATCCCATTGAAGTTTAAGCAGAAAACTCATTGGGTCTTAGTCTTCCTTTAACGAAAAATTTGATAAGTAATTTTGTAAGTTTGGTAATTAATTTATACTATACTATCATAGTAACCTCCTAAAACCACACCCAACTCTTCCTTTCCCCTCAGGGCACTTGTTAAAAAACAGATATTCATCCATCCATCCGTTTATCCACCTCTCTCTCCACCTAACTAGAGATAGAAGGTAACAAGGAGTGAGAGTACTGATGTTATTATATTTCTTACTTTTTGGGAAACAAAAACAAATCCAAGTTTAAAACTATAATTAAAAATGTCACAGTATAGTACACATAACTGAGTTATGTTTCTACAGTCTATTGCGTATAGCAGTAGATAGTGCGTATATGTCCATATCCTCCACTAGATTACATGCTTTTTGAGGGCAGGAATTGTTTTTTATCCCTGTATCTGCAAGGTGACTGGGATTTGTAAATCGTAGGCATTCAGCACCTGTTTCTTGGAGAATTAATTCAGGAAAAAAAATCAACATAAACATTAACCAAGGCTGAGGGCAAAGATAAACAAAGTCTCTTGGTCCAGTAGTTCTCATGCTGTCTCTTATGAGACTGACATTAAAGCCAAACGGAAAAGTCTGTAATTCTATTCCAGTTACATACAGCCTTCTGATCTTTGGGTTATGTCCCATACTACTTGCCCCCATAATGGAAACAACTGAGTATGGCTGTAACATGATTGACAGTGCTCAAATGTGGGGCTCCTGTGCTCATGGCCTTCAGGAATTGCAGATGCTTCTGCAAATCTACTGTGAAGGACACATAGGCACCTTAAGAGCAGGTGATTTTCTTTAGGCCCTAGGTTCTAAGAAAATATAAATAGCAGATTAAAATTTTAAAATGTCTACATGTAGTAAAAAAACCAGAGCGGTACTGTGGAATTCAATTAAAAAAAGCTAGTGCCTCCTTGCTTTTATATTTCTTTTACTACACTGGTCAGTAAAACAAATTCTGATGTACAATTTTGAATTCAGTGAACTCTGGGGATTGGAGTTAAATACACTCTCACATTTTAGTGGTCATTTCATCATCTGTAAAAGTGCCTATCTATGAAACTAGGCTGGCGCACAGCCCTGCTATAATCTAGAAGTCATATTCTTTCTCCATTGTTCCTGGTATATGTTTGTATAGATATAGCTACAAGCACCAATTCGTGAATTTCAGATACACAGCTCATTTAAGCACTTGAGGTAGAATAACACGCAGGCGTCAGCCCTCTATATTTCAAAGCTTGAAGATTAACCTAATATACAATATGGTGACCTAACAGTTCTTCATTTGAAAGAAATCTGAAAAATAATCTCTGATACAGCCTAAGTGTGAGAATAACCCAGCGGGATTTCCACCCCTTCATTTCTTAATGAGTTTTTTGATAATGAGAGGTGACTTTGCCAGTCACTCTGGGCTCTATTATGGCTAATTTGACTCCACTTCACTCTCCTTGTTAATTATTAACACTAGCCTTTTTATCCTCATGAGACCACATTCCAATTTTTCTTTTTTCGATTTTTATGAGCCCATCTTTATGAAGGTGAAAGTCTTGGAGAAAAGGTTTTCACTTAGTGTAGAGCCCGGACATTTATTATTCGTTTAGGCAGAGACGCTGTGACATTGATTACATAAGCACGGGTGTTCTTCGGGATGGCTTTAATGTGCTAGCAATGTGAAAAGGCCGTTAATTAAAGAAGAAGCACCGTGGTATTTTTCACTTGGGAATCAGTTCCCAATAGAATGGTCATTTGCCACTTGCTAGCATATCCACAGATTAAAAGGTGACTAGCTCCGAGGGTTTGCCTTTCACTAGTGCTGAAAGAAATGATTTGTGCCATTTGCAGATGGCTTTCATTTGTCAGAAGCGGTCACTTGCCATATCTATTATCGACAGGACAAATGTGGATAATAGTATGCAAAGATAGAATCTATTTTTACCAGCTTTATAGTCATTCAGCAACATTTAACTATCGTGCTACTTGCTTCATTATGAAAACATTTATTTTCCCTCAGTTTTACTACATCTCTTTTTCAAAATTATTTCCTTAGATACCATTGAAAGTGATTACCCACCTAATTATCTCTTTAGATGTGGGGAGTGGATCAGGGTGGAGGGAGGCAGAGGGGAGGGGCAAGCAGGAACTCAGTCTTTTTTGGACAGACACGAAGGAGCCTGAGTTTGTTTTCATCATCGGTCCTGCTCTGGGAATCAGTGGGCAAATCTGCGGGGGCGGGAGAATGGGGACAGTCGCTGAAACTGTGGTGCAGCTGGTACTTTTCCCTTGAGGAAAACCATATTTCATCTCCAAGGGTTCTTAAGGCTACGACTCATCTTAATCATGACCAACTGTTAGAAAAGACACAAGCCCTAGACAAGAGTTTTTTCCCCTCCTTAAAATAGAAACCAAATTTGCTGTCTTGAATCCCTTTCCCCACTAATTAGTTCGGTCCCTGGAATTCTCATCACAGACGTTTCCTAACATACATGCTGAGACAATCTACACCTTTATCTGGTCCTTTCCCTACCCTTTAACTAACGCTCTTCCTCGGCCCTCACAACTCAAGGCCTTTATAAACATTTTCTGAGGTAAAAATACAAGTTCAAGGAATCTTCTATCTTTCTTAAAAAGATATTACTTTATAAATGTCCTAGAATCTGCTTTTGTTACCGTAGACTGAGACTGAGCGGGGACCAAGTGATCAGGACCCATTTCACCTCTGTCCCTGACTCCTGTCAGCAAGTCCCCGCCCGGGCACATCACCTCTCAGGGATTTAGTTTCTTCTGCTGGAAAATAAAGAAATTTGTCTAAGATCCCTTCCACTCTCCAAAAGATAAACATCTATTTTTAAATATCAAAGCCTAAAAGATTTTAACAAAAGAAAGATGGTAAACAACGAGTGGGGACATCTAAATTATTCATTAAAAAACAAAAACATTTCAGCTATTAAGTTTTCAAGGCACAAATAAAGTGCAAATTCTAACTAATATCTCCATTAATTGGAGACACGTTAGTAATTTTTATTTTGGAAAAGCAAACGGAAGTATTCAACATTATTAGTAATAAATTACAACCACTTAAAAATCTATATCAAATTAGTGGTATAGCATATGTGGGGATAACAGTAAGCACTTTTATTCAGCAAATTATCTCCCATTCCATGATTGGACATTTCAGAGCAATCTTTTCCTACCTTACCCCTGGCTAGATAAAGTTTTAATTAATCAGAATTGGGACTGTAACTCTAATTGGGTCAACACGGTCCTGTCGTGCCATGGCAGTGATGTAAGGATCTTTCTTTCAAGGCGGGTTTAAAGGATAGAAGTTTTATGTTTTCCCAAAAGCTTTCTGAAAGGACAATTTGGGTGCAGCTATAGGTTGACATTTAACATCTGAACTGAATTCCCTAAATCACCATCGGAATATCTCAGGAATTTAGTAACACATACAGAATTATTAACAATATTCTTCATTATTGTCAAAGGTGGTATTAATCACAAAAAAATTTATGTTTTACCAACTGCTGAGATATTACTCAGTGTTCTTGGCTTTGGATAGTAACTTGCGAGTTTGAGATGAAAGTCACTACATTCTGCTTCAATTCCCCAGACCACATTATAGTCCCAATACCAAAAGGAAATTATGACACTGGGGAACTTTTCTATTTACCTCCACTCCATAGAAGAGCTGTTTTTCTCTGAAATAATTGATGTTTTCTAAAATCTGTTAATCACTGCAAAATCGAAGCCAAGTTCTAGACTTACCTCCCAAATTGATAGTACTCAAAAGAGATGAGTAATAAATGCTTCTGTGTTTTGAGTAACGTACATCAAAATAACATAAAACAACACTTTACGCATTTAATAGAAGCCAATGTTATAGAAATTATTTAAATCAGGAGGGGAATATGAAACTCTTTTGAATTAAATATTTGCAAGTCTGGCTGAAAATCAAATTTCTGCTATTCTCATTTTAGTGTTCCTTTTTCTATAATTCTCATACATTCATACTTGTAATGTAAGAGCTCTTCTTAAAAATAAATATTTGCGGGCTGGTCTGGCGGCACAGCAGTTAAGTTCGAATGTTCCGCTTTGGTGGCCCAGGGTTTGCTGGTTTGGATCCCAGGTGCGGACATGGTACCACTTGTTAAGTCATGCTGTGGCAGGCACCCCACATAAAAAAATAGGGGAAGATGGGCACGGATGTTAGCTCAGGGCCAGTCTTCCTCAGGGGGGAAAAAAAAAGAGGAAGATTGGCAGCAGATGTTAGCTCAGTGCTAATCTTCCTCAAATAAACAAATAAATAAATAAATACTAAAAGATGCTAATTCATTGGAGTTGCAGTAGAGGTTCCCCAAGAAAATTCCTAACATCTACAATGTTTGTTTTCTTCATAAAATAAATTCTAATATATTGAATAAGTTAAATAATTCATCTTTACTGAGTATGAACTTAATAAATACCTCATCTTTGAATAAATTCCAAACTAACTCTATGATCAACTCTTGAGTTTTCATGCAAATAGGGAAGCAGTGTTAGAAATAATCCTATACTTATTTATTCTCATTTAGGGACTTAATGTATACTATGTGTATTTATTTTTGGCAGGTTTACTGTTCTATATTTGTCTTAAAATAATATTAAACCTGATGTAATTTTTCTTAGCAGAAACTGAATGATGATAATGATGATAAGAGACTAGGAAAGGCAGAGGGTTATCCAAAGTCTGCTAGCTGACAGGAGGGAACCAAACTGGAACTTAAAACCTGGCTGAGGAGAATTTGCAGAAGGAATGATTCACATATGGATTATTGAGTGTGGGGTTAGCAACTTCTGAGAGCAGACATTGTGGCTGAATCTGAAGTAGGAATTGTAGCTTTGCTCCTGGACTTTGCAATAAGATTTTTTGGAAGTGAAATTGGATAGGAGAATGAACAAGATGGTCAAAAGAATTAAGACTGAAACTTTAACAGACTAATATCTGTAATATTTATTTAGCACCTATTATACGTGAGCTACTCTCTTATTTAATCCTTACCATCAATGACAACTGTAGGTACTATTATTTTCCTTCTTTTATAGACGAAGAACCTAAAGTTTACAGAGGTTAAGCCACTGTCAAAGGTCAAGTAGAAAGTGGCAGAGATATATGAGAATCTGTCTGGCACCAAAGTCCATGTATTAATTAGTGCAACACGATGCCTCTCTCACTATAACAGAGGTTCTTAACCTGGTGTCCAAAATCTGGATGTCCATGGGGAGTCTGATACTACACCCAGTTTCATATCTACGTGGATTCTTTTTCCAGTAAAACAACTGCAGCTTTATCACGGACTCAAAGGGATGAATAACCAAAGAAAGTTAAGAAATGATGGACTAGAGTGATGAACAAAACCAATAGAGTAATTTTTTAATACATGAAGATAAATGTAAAAATAAGGATTTACACATAAACCTAGAAGTACGTAGTAGTAATGTTCTGGAAAGAGAGCAGCAAAAAGATTTGTAGCTTTAAACACAGCAAGTTTGAAATGTATCAACAGTGTGACAAAGTTCCTGGGAGAGTTAGAGCAGCTGGGGGCTGCAGGAAGACAGAGGAGACGGAAGGCAGCTCTCATCGGGGTCTGGGCTACTCAGCTCACATTGCGCTCACTGTGTTCTCGGCACCACACTCCAGAGCAATACTAAAAAACGGATTCAGGTCTATTCAGATGAAGGTGATAAGAATGGTCATAGGCTCAGAAATGCTATCATGGGAGGAAAAACTGAATGACCTGGGAATAATGGCTTGGAGAAGGAAATATGAAACAGATGAAGACTGTTACATTGATCAAGTAGAATTAGTCAGAACCAAAGGTTAGGAGGAGGCAGAATGCAAGTAGGTTTACGATTAGATTAACTGTATAGAACAGGGAGTTAGTGACCCCATGATCATTGCAAGTGTTGAAGCAAAGGCTGTCAGTAGTAACCAAACTTGGGTTTAACGGAAACTTTAAACAATCATCATAGGAAAGGCCCAAGAATCTGTATGCTAACAAATGCCCCTCTAAAATCCTGATGAAAAACTGTGTTTGTACTGGCTGCTAGAAGACCATGGACCAGAATAACTGTGAAAGTTATTACCGCATTGGGAAAGAAGTCTCAAGAGAGAATCTTCACGTTCTCTTTAATTTCTAAGTACTGAGAGAGCAAACCATACCACAGAGCAATATTACACTCTCTTCTATAGAACTCAAACTGTCTCAGGCAAACAGTATCATCACAATGCATGTTAGGAGAAGCCTTAACATAACATGATTTCTAGAATAACGATAAATTTCTAAGGTGTCTTTCAGAGACATAAGTATTTTTAAGTGCTTTAGGAATGTTAACCTTTGAAGATCTTTTGATTCACAGATACAATGAGAAGAGCACCTATGTTATCAGTTCTCAATAAAGGCGGGAAGCTAGGAATAAGAGGAATTTCAGAGGCCAATGGAGCAATGTGGGAGTGTTGCTGGTCTCCCACAATCCCTGGCCTGACATATTCAGGGAGGCTGAGCAAATGTTGTTATCTATGTCAACTCTTGTTGGGTGAGTGTGAGAGCTCTGTAAATACATAATAACACACACAGCAGTCTCCCCATCCTTCCCCATTTGACATACTAAAGAAAATGCAAGTGCTTACTGTCATTTCTGAGGAAATTATTAAGCAGTTGGAAAAGAGGAAAACTATCCCAGGAGTCTTGTGGTTGAGCCTCTAGTGCAGTATCCATATCCACTGTGAATAAAGCCCAAAATTTCTCTGCATGCTCTGCCAATAAATCGGGCCACCAGGCAAAGGCCTACAAAAGGAAGAAGAAATAATGTAAACATAGATTACTTGTCAAAAACATACACTAATATGGTGCCCCTTGAAAACATGTCAGTAAAAGTGAAATTGTAGTAGAATGTTGTAGAGTATGATACCAAATGTTTTAATATTTCTACTAACAGAAAGAAGAAATTTTGAAAATAAATACACCAAAACATTCACAGTAGTCATGTTTAAATTATTAGATACAAGGAAATTTTTTTGGTTTTACAAATTTTTCAAATTTCTAAAATTGAAATTCTAAATTAAACATGGTTTTTTTTAAATAAAGCAATGAATGTCATTTTACATTTTAATTCTATTTTAGATTTGATATTTTATTCAACGATGTCAAATTTGCTTATTATTTAAATGCATACCTATATAATTTATTCTCACATTTAAAAAATACTACCTTTTACTTGTAGTATTTTTTTTAATGAATCTAAGTTCTAAAGCTAAAACACACTTTCATTGAGAGTGATTTCCTGATCTTCCAATGTAAATTAGGTTCTCGTAGACATCTCTCTGATGCATGTTATTTTTATTTCACGGGTCTTAGCATTGCATATGGGACTACATATATGAATTTTTTTTTTTAATAAAGAATTTTTTTTAAGTCTTTTTTGCTTTTCTTTTTTTTTAAGATTTTTTTTTCCCTTTTTCTCCCCAAAGGCCCCCAGTACATAGTTGTATATTCTTCATTGTGGGTCCTTCTAGTTGTGGCATGTGGGATGCTGCCTCAGCATGGTTTGATGAGCAGTGCCATATCTGCGCCCAGGATTCGAACCAACAAAACACTGGGCCGCCTGCAGTGGAGCACGTGAACTTAACCACTCAGCCACGGGGCCAGCCCCCATATACGAATGTTTTAATGTCTGCCTCTTAAATTAGACTACAAACACTAGAAAGACAAGTCTGTGTCTGTTCTGTTTATTACTTTATACTCAGATAGGCATTTTCTAATGTCTTTTAGGTAATGGAAAGAATCACTTTAAAAAATCTCTGTTTAGGTGGGTGAAAATAATATTTGCTTTCTAGAAAGTTCTTGAAAATAATGTGGCCTGACTATAAACCACAGCACCAAGCCTGTAAGCTCATGGATCCCAGAAGCAGGCTACAAGCCCATGGACCCTAGCAGCAGCCCCACCTGCTCATGGTCCCTGCCAGCCCACGCACCCATAGATCCCAGCAACCAGTCCACCCAGACTCTCTGGCTTGGCTGACTGTTGAATGATTTTCACAGTGGAAGCTAGTCCGCGAAGACTGGAAGAGGTGATTGCTTCTCCAAATGCACAGACGCCAATGCAAGGCTACAAGGATCATAAGAATCAAAGAAATATACCACCAACAAAAGAACAAAACAAAGCCCCAGTAACCAACTCCAAAGAAATGAAGATCTACAAACTGCCTGAAAGAGTTCAAAAATCATCTTAAAGAAGCTCAGTGAGCTATAAGAGAATAAGACAAATAAATGAAATCAAGAAAACAATATATGAAAAAAAATGAGAAGTTCAACAAAGAGACAAACAATAAAAAAGAACCAAACAAATATTCTGGAGCTGAAAAATACAATGACTAAAAGAAATTCAATAGAGAACTTCAATAGTAGATTTGATCAAGCAGAGGAAAGAATCAGTGAACTTGAAGACAAGTTATTTGAAGTTACCCAGTCAGAGGAACAAAAAGAAAAATGACTGAAAAAGAGTGAAGAAAGCCAATCGAATTTACAGAACGTCTTCAAGCAAACCAATGATATGTATTATGGGAGTCCCAGAAAGAGAAGAGAAAAACAAAGGGGCAGAAAGATTATTTAAAGAAATAGTGGCTGAAAATTTCCCAAATCTGGAGAGGGAAATGGACATCTAGATTAACGAAGCCCAAAGGACACCAAATGGATTGACCCAAGAGGTCCATACTAAGATACAGTATAATTAAATTGTCAGAAGTCAAAGAAATAATTTAAAAGCAACAAGAGAAAATTGAATCATCGTATACAAGGGAACCCCCTCCCCTCCTAAGACCAATAGCAGATTTCTCAGCAGAAATCTCGGAGGCTTAGAGAGAGTGGTAAGATACATACAAAATGCTAAAGAAAAAACTGTCGACCAAGAATACTATACTCAGCAAAACTCCTTTAAAAATGAAGAAGAGAAAGACTTTCCCAAACAAAAACTGAGCAAGTTCATCACCACTAGACCTACCTTACAAAAAGTGCTAAAAGGAATTCAAATTGAAACAAAAGGATGCTAAAGAGCAACACAAATCTATATGAAAGTATAAACCTCACTGGTAAACATAAATATATAGATAAATGCTAATGTTATACTGTAATGGTGGTGCATAAATCACTTTTAACCCTAGTATAAAATCTAAAAGAGAAAAGTATTAAAAATAACTATTACTACAAAAATTTGTTAATGGATACATAGTATAGACAAAGTAAATCCTCACATCAATAACATAGTGTGTATGTGTGGGAAGTAAAAGTATAAGGTTTTCGTATATGATTGAATTTAAGTTATCAGTTTAAAATAGACTGTTACAAGCTCTTGAGTCCAGTTGAGAGGTAAGTCTTTACTTATCAACAATTACTTTAAATGCAAATGGATTAAACCCCCCAATCAAAAGACAAAGACTGCTGAAGGGATAAAACAACAAGATCCAAGTATATGCTGCTTATGAGAGACTCTAGATTTAAGGATACACCTAGGCTGAAAGTGAAGGAATGGAAAAAGATATTCCATGCAAATGGTAACCCAAAGAGAGCAAGATGGCTATATTTACATCAAATAAAATAGACTTTAAGTCAAAACCTGTCTCAAGAGACAAAGAAGGTCATTATATAATGAAGAAAGGGTCAATCACCAGGAAGATAGAACAATTATAAATATATATGCACCCAACATCACAGCATCTAAATATGCAAAGCAAACACTGACAGATCTGAAAGGAGAAATGGATAGCAATGCAATTACAATAGGAAACTTAATACTGCACTTTCAATGATGAACATATCACCCAGACAGAAAATAGCAGACTTGAACAACACTATAGACCAAATGGACCTAATAGACATAAACAGAACATTCCCCTATCGGCAGCAGACTACACATTCTTCTCAAGCACACACACAACATTCTCCAGGATAGATCACATGGCTAAGTGAAAAAAAAAAAGTCAACAAATTTAAGAAGATGGAAATCATCCCAAGTATCTTTTCCAACAGCAATGGAATGAAATTAGAAATCAATAACAAAAGGAAAACAGAAAAATTCAGATACATGTAGATTCAACAAGACAGTCTTCAGCAACCACTGAGTCAAAGAAGAAATCAAAAGGGAAACAGAAAATATCTTTAGACAAACAAAAACAAAAACACAACATACCAAAACTTATGGGACAGAGTAAGAGCAATACTAAAAAGGAAGTTTACAGCAATAAACCCCTATATAAAGAAGACAGACATCAAATAAACAACCTAATGTTACACCTCAAGGATCTAGAGAAAGAAGAACAAACTAAGTCTGAAGTTTGGAGAAGAAAGTAAGTAATAAAGATTAGAACATAAATAAGTGAAATAGAGAATGGAAAAATAATAGAAAAGATCAATAAACCTAAAGTTGGTTTTTTGAAAAGATAAACAATATCAACAAACCTTAGTTAGACTAACAAAGAAAAAAGGAGAGAAGACTCAAGTAAATAAAATCATAAATGGAAGAGGAAAAATTACAACTGACATCAAAGGAACAAAAAAAGATGATGAGACTATTATGAACAACTGTACATTAACAAATTGAACAACTTAGAAGAAATAGATAAATTCCTGGAAACATACAGCCCATCACGACTAAATCAAGAAGAAACAGAAAACTTGAACAGACCAAAAACAAATAAATAATTTGAATCAGTCATCAAAAACCTCCCAAAAAGAACAGCCTGCAGGACTAGACGACACAAATTCTTCCAATCCATGAACACCAGATGTCTTTCCACTATTTGTGACTGCTTTACCTTCTTTCATCAGTGTTTTATATTTTTCAGTGTACAAATCTTTAACCTCCTTGGTTAAATACATTTCTAAAAACTTTTTCTGATGCCACTGTAAATGAGATTGTTTCTTAATTTCCTTTTTGGATAGTTTGCTGTTGGTGTACAGAAATGCCGTTGATTTTACATCCTGCAATTTTGCTGAATTTGTTCATTAGTTGCAACAGCGTTTTTTACAGAGTTTTTATGGTTTCCCCACACAAAAGCACATCATCTGCAGAGATAATTTTACTTCCACATCTCCAGTGTGGGTGCCTTTTGTTTCCTTCTCTTGCCTGATTGCTCTGGAATGGATTTCCAGCACTACGTTGACAAAAGTGGCGAGAGTGGACATCCTTGCTATATTCTGGGAATATACTGCTACATTAGAGGGAAAATTTTCAGTTTTTCACCACTGAGTTATGATGTTAACTGTGGGCTTTTCACATAAGGTCTTTACTGTGTTCAGGTTAAGTACCTTCTATACCTAATTTGTTGAGAATTTTTATCATGCAAAGTGTTTAATTTTGTTAAATGCTTTTTCTGCATCTACTGAGATGATCACGTAATTTTTATCCTTCTTTCTGCTAATGTAGAGTATTACAATGATCTATTTGTGTATGTTGAACCATTTTTGTAACCAAGTGAGATTTATGAGCCTTTTAATATGCTGTGGAAATCGATGTGCTAATATTTTGTTGAGGATTTTCACATCCATGTTCATCAAGGATATTGGCTTGCAGTTTTCTTCTCTTGTAGTGTCTTTGTCTGGCTTTGATATCAAGGTGATGCTGTCCTCATAAAATGAGTTTGGAAGCATTCCCTCTTCTATTTTTTTTGAAAGAGTTCAAGAAGGATTGTTCCTAGGCTTTTCTTGATGAGAGATTGTTGATTACTCATTCAAATTACTTACTTGTTGGTCGTTCATTCAAGTTTTTTTTTTTTTTTTGATTCAGTCTTGATAGGTTGGATGTTTCTAGGAATTTATCCATTGTTAAAATGTCCATACTACCCAAAACAATCTATAGATTCAATACAATTGTTATTAAAATTCCACCGGCATTTTTCATAGAAATAGAAAAAACAATCCTAAAGTTCATATGGAACCACAAAAGGCCCCAGATAGCCAGAACAATCTTAAGAAAGAACAACAAAGCTGGAGACATCACATTTTTTTATTTCAAAATATATTACTAAGCTATGGTAATCAGAACAATATAGTGCTGGCATAAAAACACACGCACAGACCAATGAAACAGAATAGAGAGTTCAGAAATAAACCCATGCATATATGGTCGACTAATCTTTGACAAGGCTGCCAAGAATACATGATAAGGAAAGGAGAGTCTCTTCAATAAATGGTGCTGGGAAAACTGGATATTCACATGTAAAACAATGAAACTAGACCCTTATCTTACATCATACACAAAACTCAACACAAAATGGATTAAAGACTTAAATGTAAGACTTGAAACTGTGAAACTCCTGGAATAAAACATATGGAAAAATCTTCTTGACATTGGCTTCAGCAATGATTTTTTGGATATGACACAAAAGCTCTGATGAAAAAAGCACAAATAGATAAATATGACTACATGAAACTAAAAAGCTTCTGCACAGCAAAGGAAGCCATCAACAAACTACAAAGGTAACCTACGGAATGGGAGAAAATATTTGCAAAAAATATATCTGATAAAGAGTTAATATCCAAAATATATAAAGAACTCCTACAACTCAGTAGCAGAAAACCCCAAATAACTTGATTAAAAGATAGATAAAGAACTTGAATAGACATTTCTCCAAAGAAGACTTACAAATGGCCAACAGGTATATGAAAAGGTCCTCAACATCAATAATCATAATGTGATTTTCAAATGCAAATCAAAACCACAGTGAATTATCACCTCACACCTGTTAGGATAGCTATTATAAAAGAAACCAAAGATAAATTTTCTTGAGAATGTAGACAAAAGAGAACTCTTGTACACTATTGGTGGGAACATAAGTTGGTACAGACACCACGGAAAACAGTATGGATGTTCCTCAAAAAATTAAAAAATGGGGCCAGGCCTGGTGGGCCAGTGCTTAAGTTAAGCACGCTCCACTTGAGAGGTCAGGGTTCGGTTCCTGGGCATGGACCTACACTGCTCTGTTGGTGGCCATGCTGTGCTGGTGACCCACTAACTAAAAAATAGAGGAAAACTGGCATGGATGTTAGCTCAGGGTGAATTTTCCTCAGGAAATAAAAAATTTAAAAACAGAGGTATCATATGATGCATCAACCCTACCTCTAAGTATAAGTCTGAAGGAACTGCACTCAGAATCTCAAAGAGAGATCTGCACTGCCACGTTCAATACAGCATTATTCATACCAGTAGCTAAGATCAGACATGGAAGCAACCTAAATGTACATCGATGGAGGAATGGATAAAGAAAATATGATATTTATATATAATGGAATATTTTTCAGCCTTAAGAAGGAAATCATGCCATTTGCAACAACGTGGTTAAGTGAAATTAAGTCAGACAGAAGAACAAATACTACATCATCTCACTTATGTGAGGAATCTAAAGCAGTTAAATTCACAGCAGTAGAGAGTAGAATGGTGTTTTTCAGAGAATAGAATGACTGGTGGGAGTGTGAAACAGGGAAGGATTAGTGAAAGGGCACCACATTTTGGTGACACAAGATGAATAAGTCCTACACATCTGCTGTATAGCATAGTGCTTATAGTGAACGATACTGTATTGTATACTCAACATTTTGCTTAGAGGGTACATCTGAGTTAAGTGCTCTTATCACACTCACACAAAAATAATGTAGACTTCTCTGGGTATAGTATCTCAGTTTTGTTTTAATTTGCGTTTCTCAAATTATGAATGAGTTTGAACATTTTGTCATATGTTTAAGGGCTTTTTTTTTTAATGATTGGCACCTGAGCTAACAACTGTTGCCAATCTTCTTTTTTTTTTCTTTTCTGCTTTATCTTCCCAACCCCCCCAATACATAGTTGTATATCTTAGTTGCAGGTCCTTCTAGTTGTGGGATTGGGACATCGCCCCAACGTGGCCTGACGAGCGGTGCCATGTCCGCGCCCAGGATCCGACCCCTGGGCCGCTGCAGCGGAGCGCATGAACTTAACCACTCAGCCACGGAGCCAGAAGGGCTCTCTATTTTTAGTGAACTGTTTTTCAGGTCTTTTCCCCCTTTTTTAAATTTAGCTTTTGGTAGTGTTATGACTTTTTAACCAAACAACTATAAAACATTCACACTTCTGTGATACAGATATTTTTGTTATTCTTCCAATTAAAATTAATCATTTAAGAGGATTCATCATAGTATAGCCAGAGAAGTCCACATTTACGTTCAAGAACTTTCTAAGAACATGCGAGATTTATGGTTGCAAAACTTCATTTAATTTCTTCAAATGTAAATTAGATTCAAACCACTAAGCTCAAACCACAAAACAGAATGGACTATAAAATATTAGCACATCAAGCATTCTCTTAAAAACTTATATCAAAGAATAACGTTCAATATATTAGTAAAAAATATTACCATGTAACTAACTAGCAGATGGTAAATAGAAGGAAATGCTGACTAAAGGAAGAGGGTGCAGTATAAATAACTTTAGAGTTAGGGACATTTTAATGCCCGGCTCAATGTTTGTAACTTCAACTTTGCTGTTACAACGATATCAATGTGAAAAGCTGTTGGAAATGGTATATTCTACGTAAAGTGAGCTGTTGCTCTTTGAAAATGTTATCTTTGAATAGTTTTTGTTTAAATAGCTACTAGATTGCGTATATGACAAATAATATAAAGGTAAAAGATAAAATAGCATTCAGTTTCATTCCATATATCCTGTTCCTGTCTTTTAGAGCTGTGGTGGTGACACATAGAAGAACCGAGACTCCTCACTCTGAGAACAGAAATCCTGGTAAAAATGCAGTGCTACAAAGAGAGACATTTTCAAAGCCTCACTGCCAGTTCACAATAAAAACCTTTGCAAAAGGTTAAAATTAAGAAAATAACAGTCATGTTAGGTCAGAAATGTCTCAAGACTGGGGCTGGCCCCGTGGCCGAGTGGTTAAGTTCGCGCGCTCCGCTGCAGGCGTCCCAGTGTTTCGTTGGTTCGAATCCTGGGCGCGGACATGGCACTGCTCGTCAGACCACGCTGAGGCAGCGTCCCACATACCACAACTAGAAGAACCCACAACAAGAAATATACAACTATGTACTGGGGGGCTTTGGGGAGAAAAAGGAAAAAATAAAATCTTTAAAAAAAAAAAAAAAAAGAAATGTCTCAAGACTTTGAGAAAAATTTCCAAAGCTCTTTTTAAAGTTTACTTGGAGGACAGAACCATGATGAGGAATGGAATATAATTTTCTTTTAAAAAAAACAGCTTGGGGTTGGCAAGACTTTACCATCAACTCAAAATTTTCCATTATGTTTTACAGAAGTATGTATTTATATCTCAAATTGTATTCCTTGATAATATTGGTGGATGTAAGCCAATCTGTGATGAATGCTTATTGTTCTCCTAATGATGGTCAGAGAAAGCTTTAAGCAGTCACTGTCTTTGAAAATGAAAAGCAGTGAGGGTCGCAGGCTTAGAACACAGGTTCAGTTCTACCACCCATCCTCTCCTCTTTTTTGCCATCCGGCTGGGTGGCCAGCCATTCCACCCTCAGTTGGTAGTGGAAAGAGAGGCTGTATAACTTCCTTCCTAGAGTATTCTGGGGGATACTTCCTTCCTAAAGTACTTCCTGGGGATGGCTGAGGCTCCACAGCATGCAGGTCTTGACCAAGGAAGAGAAAACCCCTCCCAGAAATGCATCTATGTATAGGGCACCAATCAAAAGTCAGGATCATCTGGGTTAAAGTTATCTTGGCTCTACTGCTAATAGAAGGCAATGCTTAATTTGATTAAGAAATACAAAACAAAACTGGACTGTAATCCTATAGCCATACCATTTCTATCAAAGTTCTAACAATAAATAAATCTGGTACAGTGAAAACAACGTATGTGGCAGGCTGACAATACTTTGAAAGCTGTGTTTGTTTACTGAATGTAGTCAAAAACAGTGGCAGGTAAGAATGAACCCTGAAACTGGAAGCAGAGAACTGAGTTTTTGAACTTGGTGAGACTAGAGTGATCATGGAAAAATCAGTTCCCTGGGTGGATTTCCATTTGCTCATCTGCAAATTGGCAATAACAATCAATACTTGCCCTAGCCTCCTCCAGGGTTGTTTTGAAAATTCAATGAATATGAAAATCTCTTGCTGTACAAAAGTAAAAAACTATTATTCATTACCAGTCATTACAAAAACGAGTTGAAATTCACACAGATCTTTTAATGTGAGTTTAGATGTTTTAAAAATAATAATGTCCAACATGGACTGAATAGTTTCTACGTGCCAAGTACTGTTCTAAAGGCTCTTTATACGTTATCTAATCCCTTTCAAGTAAATGGTATAATTATCCTTATTTTATATGTTAGCAAACTCAGAGATTAAGTAACTTGCCCAAAGTCATACAGTTGGTAGGTAACAAAGCAAGGATTTGAATCCAGGCTAGCTGGAGTGTAGAGACCAAGCTCTTGCACATATAACATCTTCTTAATTAACTATATATTTCACATTATCTGTCCAGCTATCTATCTGTTGGTTGGTCGGTCTGTTTATCTATCAATCATATTTTGCAGATCACTGCAGACTAGTGCTACTGTCCTCTGATTTTTTTCTTGCCAGAGGATCTATTATGATCTGATTTGCTTATATCTTTTCTAATTTCTTGAGGTCTGAGGCTTTTAATTACTTTTACTCTCAAAATATAGTAAAAATTTATAATTTACAAAAAAACAGGAGGATGGCTAAATGAGTAAAAACAGTGAATCTGATTTTGGAAGGTATTATGTGTTTATTTTTCCCCACGAAAAGATCAGTTTGTAATCCTGTATTTTGTGGATGATCCTGAAAGCTCTGGAGACAGTCTAGTGTCTAGGGTAACCTCCCACCCCCAACATACACAGAGCAGCGTGATGCTGAGGGGCAATATTCTAGAAATTTTTAAGCTCTTTTAGAGCCAGCAGAATGGACTAGAACCTTCAGGGTGACACCTAAACTACTGTCAAGCTAATCATAAGTTTTTTGCTGCTCTTGATTCACCAAAATTCTCTCCCTAATTGAGCTTGTACATGAATATAAATACATAAATAACCAAATGAGATGATGAGATGAAAATACTTCAAAAAATGTCAGGGTAAAGTACTACTTTATTATATATTTAAAAATTAGTAATTAGCAAGCATTTTTGGTAGGGTATTTATGCCCATGCAATTTCATTTGAGAGTCACTACTGCAAACAGAATTCTGCCTTTATAACATAGCTTTACAAAAAACACTTCCTGGTCATCTTCTAAAATGAGACATTTCTTGGACCAGAGGCTAGTCTAACCCTCTATCTAGTTCCACTCTAAAAAAAATGTTGGTTTACCTCCCTGGCTATCCAGATATAAATACTGTCATTAAGATTAATTCAACTGTTGAGATTATTGTAATTTAGATAGTAGTTGGTGGTAACCACATCTTGTTCATGACAGTTTTTTGCATAAACGCACTTTAAGATGTTCCTTAGATGGCATGCTGGTGGAGAGGATTAAGAACACAAATACAGTCGTGTCATTTAACTATGGCAATACATTCTGAGAAATGCATTATTAGGAGATTCTGTCGTTGTGTGAACATCAGAGAGCGTACCTACACAAACCTAGATGGGATAGGCTACCACCTCCTAGGCTCTATGGTACTAATCTTATAGGACCACCGTTGTATATGCAGTCTGTCACTGACTGAAATGTTACGTGGCGTGTGACTGTAAGCAAAAACAAACAGAGAAAAAAAAGCCCTCAAATCCTCTTTCTCTTTTGGCTAGAATCCATTCAGAAGCATAATCTGGTTCAGACACTGATGTCCGTGTGAGTGAGCACATGCACAAATATGTGTGTCCGTGCGAAACTCCTCTCCCTGTCCTGGCTCTGCTGCTCGAGCAGCCCGGGACACAGCCTGCTGAGCGCAGGACCTATCAACCACTTGCAGTCAACTGAGGGTTAAGTTGCAAATACTAAATTACTGCTAGACATCCTTCTTGCCTATGGTGTCACCGATAGGATGGACAACATTGTATTTATAATATGTTAGGGACTTTAAATCAAGATTCTGCTGCACTAATAAGCAACAAAGTAACAACTTGAGCTGTGCCCAGGTTGCTCATGTTTCTTCCCTCCACCCCTCTACTGATATTCTCAGTGCTCCCTCCCTTTAGGCAGAGTCCTAGGATATGCCAGAGTGCAAGGAAAGGACGAGAAAGACAGAAAGGAATGGGAGGCCTCCAGGCTTGCACTGTAATCACCCCCTCTGTGTTTACATCCATGCTATGATGCCGAGTGTCAAACCTGGCAGCAGAACCAGGGCACGATGACCCTTCCGGCCGCTCGATTTAAGATTTAAACTGAGAAATAACAATGTGGTTCGCTAGCAAGTACTGGAGTCTAGAGTCTTGCCTGAATCTTCACTCAGTCACTAATCAGCTGTGCACCTCTGGCAAGTTGCTCACCCTTTCTGGGTCTGTTTTCCTACCAGTAAAATGGTGTGTGTGGGGCAGGTGTGCTGGTGAGGGCATAAGGCTTTCCCATCAGCACCTGGGACTTTCCCGCTTTGTCAAATTGAGTGGCCCTGGAAAGACAGCTGTCAGAACAGTTTGCCTACATTTCTGGTCAGATGCGGTCTCCTCATGGGAATGTGGAGACAGCCTTAAAGATTTTCTGGAAAGGAGCTTAAACTATCTTTCTAAAGAGAAAACACAGAAATTCAGAAGAAAAGTCCGAGAGGAGAGATGGAGGGGCCTTCAGAGAGCAGGGAGGACTGTCTTATAAGTAAGTTATTGTCAAAGATCTGAAGGACACGAAACCTGCCTAACTGAGAAAGTGCTGAAGGATAGAAACAAGCTCTCAGCCCTGAAAAGTAAAGCACCACTGCGGTGAGAAGCAGAATGGAAATGAAAGGAGCTGACAGACCAGCCACTTGACGGTCTCTCTGAGGCAGACACATTAACCTCCACTGAGGGAGCCGAGCTAGGTGCACTTTCACAGAGAAAAACAACTCTAGCTTGAACATCCAGCAAAATAAAGATCAGTGTAGAGAGCAGCCCACCCATTCAACTCTGGAAATGACTTTGGAATCAGACCACTTCACTCCCCAAAAGTGTTCAGAGAAAAAGGTGGATCTTCTGGTTAAAAAAAGAAAAAGGCAAAAAAAAAACCCAGAAAAAGATAAAACCAGAAGCAAAATATCAAAATTCTCTCAGCTGGCTTTTACTTAGAAGGCAGCAGTAATTATGCATACAATTATTAATAAGACACACGCACCGAAATAGTACCATGAAGATTAGCCCATTCAAAGAAATACTATCTTTAATCCTAAGGAGAGGAACTAAGTTGGCTTTAAAACTAATATCAGAGTGGGTTCTATCTTATCTTCACATAAAAGAGTTATTCCATTCCACTAGAAAAATAGTGGGAACAATTTTACTCACCTCTCTTCCCTGAGGAATTCCAAGAATTTGGAAGCATTGTGGAATGGAGAAATGCCATAGTGTTACAAAGCATTTTAAAAAGAGGTCATTATAACAGTTCTATATATTGGTATATGGTAGTGATAGTTATGAATTTTGATGATCTCTGTTCAATAAAGTCAATTGCATTTTTGTGGATTAGAAAATAAGTAATATTTACATTTTAATTGTGCTTGGATACATTATGCTTTAACAAGCTTGAGTGATTGCATGGAACATAGAACATTAATTACATTTAAAAGACAGGAGAGTTATTATTTCCCTTATTAGTGCAGGAAAATCAAATGTTATTTTTGTGAAATGTATGGGAATATTAGATGTACCTGTTTAGGTGAAATATAGTGTAACTGGACATCCCATCAGAAATTTTTTTAAATTTAAAAAGGTCTAATACTCTGATAATGCCTTTTAACAAAAGACAAAGACAACACATACATATATTTTATCCTATAATCATTTCCATTGTAACATAGCGGTGATACTAGCCTACAAAAGATCCTCCTGGGAATTCATTTCAAATTATTGAAGCAGCTGTTTCTTCAGTTTAAAATAAAATATCTATAACAAGTTCACACATGACAGATGCAAGGTAAAAACTAGATTCCACAGTGTGAGCTAAAAGCAGATGTTTTGAATGATCATATTCATAACCACATAAAATAAATCTTAGTTACCTAGAGTAAGGTTTTGCTTAAAATGTACTTCCGTAGCTCTTTATATTTTTTGAGAACTAGGCTTCATTAAATATAAGTATTCTATAAATTCTTATGTATCTGGCCCTTTTATTCTTGCTCATTTCATGTGCTTCCTCAAGAATAAACGCACTAATGGGCACTGAAATTTATTACATTTATTTAATTCCACATATTTTCCCCACTTAATTCAAAGTCAGAAACTCTTTTTTAAAAAAATAAACTTATGACTATATGAAAGAGTGACACTTTTAAGTCTTAAAATAAGCAGTTTGCCTGGTGAAATACTACTCCATATCTTTAGCGAATGTTAATAAATAATTAGAACTTCTAAAAACCGTAAACAATGCAGGTGTAGAGAAAATTTAATTTAAAGCAAAGCCTGATGGTAGAAGTAAAAGACTGGAGTCATCAGCTCTACGGTTATGCACGTCTTCTACTCCATTTTATCTTACTTTAGCACTACTTTTCCTTTTGTACGTTGATTAACTTACATTTCTAAACTAAGACACTCCTGGCATATGGGGATAAGCAAGTGATTTGACATCAGAAGATGTGGTTTGGGTTCCAGCTCTGCTTCCTACTAGTTGCACACCTTTGGCAGATCCCACGAGCTGGCCCATGTTCCTCAGAGCATGACTGTTGTCAGGAGTAGATATCAAATTATATACATATATAAATTCCTTTGTAACATATAGGAGCTGTATTTCTAGGAAATGTACTTATGTTCTCAGTTTTCTGCAGATAAATGGCCAGATGCGTATCAAAACCTATGGGGCAGGCCGCTTCTTTAGTGTTGTTCCCACTATGGCAAAGCATTCTGTGTATGCACATGACAGTTAAAACAAGTCACCTCCGCATGATGCTCTTCATTCTGCTGTAAGACTTCTATGCAGAGCTCTGCTAGATGAAGAACCTCTTCCAGCTTTCTAGCAGGAGTTGCCTGGTTCATGGTCTCTATAGCAAAAAAACAAGTCATAATAATGTTACCTTGAAAATAAAAAGCCAGACAGTCTAAGATGTAATGATGAGACCAGGGTGTGGAATTAGAATGAGAAAGCATATTTTTTGAGAAATAAGAGATGCAAGAAATATAAATGAATACATTCATAAATTAAAAAAAAAAGCAGTTCACCAGATTGCAGAAAATATTTCACCCGCAAAGCAATCACAGGGAACTGCAAGTGCTTTACTATTTAATATATAAGAGCTAACAGGTGCATCAGAACATTAGCTGCTCAACTTCTGCAACAAACAAGTTAGAATTCCCCTCAAGGTCAGAAACACAAAGAGAGCAGATACCAGTCTTTTCCCTCTCTCTGATTGTATTTGCAATACAATACCATTCTCACCAGATGAGTCATTCCTGGCATTAACAAAACCCATGCTTTTTTGGTGCTGTTTAAATGCCCAGCCTGAAATGTCTATAGTTTATGATGATCTTAAATTCAAGAAGTACAAAGTCACCTAAAACAACTCTGACAGCTTGCAGTTAACTGATTTCCTCCGCTCCTGTCCCGCCTGCCATCGTCCCACCCCCTCCGCTCCGCCAGATGGGGGAGAGGGGCAGGGAAGAGTTCTTTAAAGCTGTAGGTTCTTTCAGCATTAAGGCCAACCTGTATAAAAATCCCAGGCCACAACGAGATTAAGAGCAGCTACCTGAAATTCAGCCACGGAGAAGGCAAGGTAGTTGATTTCAGAGATACAACAAACTGGCAGAAATGAGAGGTGCCCTGTGTAAGGAAACTGTTCCAAATTGAATGCGAAGAATGTCCAGTTAGGACACTAAAGACACATGTTGTCTCAGACTCACGGACTCTTTCTCTACCCTAGTAAAGAGGTTATAAAGAAGGGAAATACAATTTTCAGAAAAAGAGCTCTTCCTGTGGAACCTAAAGAGTCTTTTTTTTTTTTTTTCCAGCAATAGATCTTTTCCCTCAACTTCTCCCTAAAACTCCAGCCTTAAATTTAGAGACTCTTTCATTTGCTCTTAACTTGTCCCCAAGGGATGTAACAGTAATGCAGTGAAACACTGCTTATGGTTGGTGCTTGTTCGTTAAATAGCTATTATATGCTTACTATAGGTCACAGTGGGGGGTTCCCATCCCTCCCCCCACCCCCAACCCGGGTACACATCCTACTAAATTTCCCTGAAGCATGGAAAGCCACTGCTCCTCTGTGACAAGGATCAAAGAGTACTATAATTCTTCAGAAAAATCAGCCTGCCAAACACCACATAGCTGAATGTGCCTACAATGTTCTTAGCTGTGGGAAGTAGGAAGAAGTGTAACACATGTCCCTGATCTTAAACAACTCAGAATCCCCAAATCACTACTGAAAGGATCCTTAGACATCAACTATCCAGTTTTCCATTTGTTTCATGGACACAACATCCTCAAAGAAGTGTGGAGTCAAGGAGGCTCATGACTTTGCACGAAAATCTACTCCACTTGAGGGCAGCTCTAGGTATCACAGTTGAGTGAGGAAGACAAGACACTTAAGAAAAGTTTGGAAACAATATAAAGCAAACATAGCAGTAACCCAGGAGATGTGAGGAGACAGATTCTGGAAGCAGGTGGGTTTAGGGGAAGAATCAGCAGAAAGGTAAGCAGGACCTGGGTAAGAAGAGGAGAGATGTCAAGAAAAGAGGGATTGTATGACAGAGAAGTGGTGAATTTCAGAGGTGATGATGACAAGGATGGTTACAAATGTTGTCATTTATTGAGAGCCAATTATGTGTCAAGCACAACACCATATTTCCCATGTGTTATTATACTAATTTCTCGTAGCAGCTCTAAGTCATTGATTTTTCATTCATCTAATTCACAGATAAGGAAACAAACTCAGAGAGATGAAATGGTGAAGGGGAGACCTGAACTTAATGTGGTCTCTTATCACCTCTGCCTTGTATTTGCCTGGATTCAGTACAAACGTGCTGGGGAAAGATGGGTGACGCGCCTCAGGTCAGATTGTGGCAGGTTCTAAGTAAGACAATAAGTAGACTGGATGACTATATTCTCTAGATAACTCAGATCAAATGTTTCTTAGCAGGGCTTCAGAATAAATTAATTTTAGAAAAATATATTTGGCGGTTGTGTAGAACAAGGAAGGAGTGGTAAGGTTGTGCAACATGGAACTTGAGGGTCACGTCTAGTACTATGGAGAACTATGGGAAAATGGTAGTAGGAACAAAAAGACAAGGAAGATGTAGGGACACTCTGAAGAATGAATCTACAAGCCCTTGTGAGTGACTAGAAATTACAGGCCACAGAGGAGAATGGCTCTGAGGTTTAGAGACTGTCTGGCTCAGAGAATGATGATGGTTGACGAAGCTAAGAAATGTGTCAATGGGCCGTTCCATATCTTTTAGGTCTCATTACCACATAAGTATAACCCAAAGGTAATTATTCTAAATTAAAAAGATTATGATGCATTGCAAAATTTGCAGACACACTAAGTTAGCCATCTGGATCCTCTGTCTGGCAAACTCCTAGTCATCACTCAAGAGCCAACTTTAACGCTACCTTCAATGTGGAACCTTTTCAGAGTTCTGGAGCTGAATGAGTTGCTCCTCTTTCTCAGTTCACCTATTACAGGCTCATGAGCCTGTTACTGGTCTGTGCCCTGACCAAAGTCGCAAACTGGGTCTCATTATCTTGAGCTCTCATTATCCTGATAGGCTTTGGATGACGGCAGGTATTTACTGAGAATGCAGTAGTAAAATTTTTTTAGGAAAAAACATGTTAAAAATTCAATCAATACCCAAATTATTTTATTGAACCTTGTGTAGGATTGCAAATAGCTCTTCTGTCACTAATACACCCAAAGTGGATGAACCACCAAGTCCACAGACAAAATGTGGCTATATTCTGAGAACACTGCTCAAATAACTGATGAATGCTGTGTTCTTAAATTATTAAAGAGTTTTTGGAAAATAGTTCTCAAAATAATTTTTAACTCTCAAGAGCATAAACTTATCTTCTTAATTTCTCCATTTTTATATTGAGAGTGTTGAATTAAGTTGAGGATTCTAAACCCAGGGGGCCAGGAATAGGTTTTAGGGGGTCCTTGAATCCCTTAAAATTTTCTGCTAATTTTTGTGTATAGAGGCATTTTTGGGGAGAGAAGGATAACTTTCATCAGATTCTCAAAGTGGTCCATAAGCGAAACAAATGCTAAGAATCACTGAGCCATATAATCTCCAAGATTCCCTCTAGCTAAGAGATTCTATGGGTTCTCCAGATGGTGGGCTTTATCTATGTTGGATTATATTACTTCAATGTATTTACACACATTTATATTGTGTTCTTCATAAGGAAAGGGAAAGGTAGCAAAATTTAATCATTTTTATCATAGAAGAGGAACTCATTTTTCCTACATACTTTAGTACACTATTTACTGAATCTTCATAACCATTCTGCAAGTTAGGGAATCATGACCCCCTTTTCCAGATTAGGAAAGGGTGTCTTGGAGAGGCTGAAGAAGGTGCCCATGGTCCTACAGACACTGGCTGAGAGGGGATTAAAATCTTACTTCTGGTGTCATCCGAATAATGAGACAATGATTTGAGTACTTTTTCATTTTCAATTCTCTGAATAACACAAACACACACTCAAAACAGAAACTTGTGAAATAGCTGAAAGTCTGAGGAGTTAATAAAGTCATCATATCCTTAGCCACAAGTACGCAATAATGGAAAAGAATCACAGAAACAACCTACATGGGAATATGTCAAAGCTAGCTTTTACATTTGACACCATCCGAAGCAAAAACTCTGAGAGTACGCTGTGTCCTACTGAAACTTGAAGTCTAAAACATTTTATTCTTCCTAGATTAAATTTACTGAGAGGATTGAAACTTTGTACTTGAACATAATGGCCACTCTAATGCTTTAAATAAATAGCATTTTTATCAAGTACACTACCTACGCCATCTCTGGCTGTCACCCATTCGACTACAGACAAGAAGTTAAATGCATTCTACAGTCAGATCTCTATTAGATAACAAAGTTATCAACAGCTCCATTAACAATCTGAACACTGTGAATATTTGAAAATTCCTCCCTAAAATGTTCACATTCACTTTCACTTTTTGATACATTTCTACAGCATTGTAAATGTCTCTACATTCTTCAAGCTTCACGTCAAGTTGCTGATTGTTGTAATACATTTCAAATAGTGACATTTACAACAAATATGCCAAAAGTAGCAAAGTTTTTTGATGACTTTCAATGCATTGCTCTTGGCTATGATTTCTCTTCATTTTGAAACATTTTTACTTTTCTATGATAATTCCTTGAAGCAATTCCTTTTAATTATACGTCTATACATTTAGGCAGAGATCTCACTGGGGAAAAGGTAGGGAGGTGCGAAAATGTAAGATGATGGCTTGACTGTTTTGCTTTAATTTTGCTTCCCTGATTCAGAGAGGGTGCATATTCCCAGCACATTCATAGTTGCTTCCTTTCCTGCCATTTCCTGTCAAAGTCCCTGGTGGTGGATACACAGTGATACTCATAGTGAAGGTTGTGAGGGGACAAGGGGAGAAGACCAGTAAGATCATTTCAGTTCCTTTCCCTTGATATAAGATAAATAGAAATTTGTAATGTATTTGACCTTAACTTTTGACAGACTGATTGTATCTGTACTTGTAGCTAAACAAGAAATTGAATTCAAGATGGTGTTGGGTTGGACCATGGAAATAATTCTATCACTATACTGCTTTGTCTTCTCCGTCTTGCACCTAGGTCATAATAACCAGCTCGAGTGCATCAAAAAATAATTCCTGAATATGCACTCGGATTTCCCAGTTGGTTCTTCAATATCCCCAGATTTTGTGGTCCTGAATTTGATCCAACAAACACTTATTGCATGGAAGGCACTGTACTAATGACTGAGGGGATACAAGGATGAACATGATAACATTTCTGCCTTCAAAGAATTTATGTATCTCTCTCCCTAACCAGCCTATAAAGTAGAGGATAGCTATATACCATCCATTTTTGGTCACTATGAGGAAATTCTGTAATAAAGCTCTGATAGAGAATTACATGCACTAGTATGCAAGAACAGGGTTATAAACCTGCAAGAAATATGATCAAAGATATGTCAATAAGAAGGCTTTAAATTGCTCACACATATGGAAGTCTTTAGAAAGAAAGTATTCTTCTAGTGAGTGTTGTGAGTTCAGAAACTTTAGACCAGAGAAAGTCAGCAGAAGCTCTAGCTTTTACTCTCTCTTCTGTTGCCTTCCCTCTCCCTAAAGAACACAAATCAGATGGAAGAGGATAAAGCCCTGACGTTCAGGAGATAACTGAGGTGAGAAACTCTAAGACTTAAGAAGGGACTATAGGGATAACTGCAGGTTGTGGGAAAAAAGATGAGGAAAGAGGGGCAGGAAACAGGAAAATGACCACTATCTAGGGGAAGGAGTTAAAGGAAAGGCCACAGTCTGGGAGGAGGAGGGAGAGCAGCAACATGAAAGCACTCACCTGGACACTCTGGAGGCCCAATCAGTGAGGCGCTGCCTTACGAGGTTTAACAACACAAGGAAGTTGAGTCAAGGGTACAACATCTGATTTCTTCTATCTGGAACCCCAAAGTTTATCCAATGGCAAGGACTGTCACCATCCTCTCTGTGGACTGCTGGTTGGCAAAACTTATCTACCCTCAGACTCAGCTGAGAATGATGGAATGAATCCGTCCGTTTCCTTGTGCTCCCCGCTCCACCAAAGTAGATAGTGATTGCTCCCTCTCTCTCCTCCCCCTACAGAAATATAAGGCAACACCACACTACTCATTGCGCTGCGTACTGCTATGAGCACACAGGTGATTTGTACAATGAGAGAGGTTGGAAAAGGTTTCATCTGACCTACCTCCTCCATGTTAGATGCCTTCTTTCATTCATAAACTCCTTTAGGCCAATCTAGCTGGCTCAAGGAATTTCTACTGGCTTCCTAGAATGTTCTAATCTGGACATTCTTGTCTGGTGTCAATGTTTTCCCTCTTTGCATGATCCAGATTGATGATTTAGGTGGAAAGACTAAGGTTTATTGAGATTTTATGACGAATCCATCAGCTCTAGACACAGCAACCTGTGGTAAGTGACACAGTGCCAGAGCCTAGGACAATCTGGTTCCTGGGAGTCCTAATCTCAGCCAGATAGCAATACTCATAGGCCTTCTCACCCCAAGAGGAAGGGAGGATGGGAGAGCAAATACTTTCTCTCCCATTAAACAAAACAACCCCTCATCTTCCAAACCTGCCTGTCACGTTTTTGTTTTTGTTTTTTTTTAAGAGTTTGACTAGGTTAGATGATTCTGGGGGAACTCTTTCTACTTAGTCCCCTAAAGGGAATGGTATAAAACTTGCTGGCTAAGAAGACCGTCTCAGAATCTAACAGAGAGGTGGTTTCTAAAACTAAACCCCATTTCCCAACTCTTTAGGATCAACCTGACCTATTTGCCCTGACATCAATCTCAACTAATGCAAGAGAATGACGCACCATTGACTCTTTCCTAGTTCATCTGACTGCAACCTAAATGCTATTATGGCTCTGAGCACTGGAATGTATATTGCTCTAATCAATGAGTGGAGTATCTTCAGCATAGATCTGTGGTTCTCAACTTCAGCATGCCTAGAATCTCCTGCAGAACTTGTTAAAACACAGATTGCTTGGCATCACTCCCAGAGTTTTAGATTCAGTAGGTCTTGTGTGGGGTCCAAGATTTGGCATTTCTAACAAGTTCCCAAAGTGATGCTGATGATGCTGGCCTGGGGTAAGCACTTTGGGAACTACTTTGTTGCTGTTAGTGCCCCTGAGTGGATTCCGACTTCTAACAATCCTGTGCACAGCACAGCACAACTCTGCCCAGTCTTTTGGCACCATCCTCTCATCTTCTGGCACTGTGTCAGACAACGTTCTGCTGTTATTCACAGGGTTTTCATGACCAATTTGCTTGAACTTAGGCGGCTAGGCCCTAGACTTAGTCTGGAAGTTCTGCTGAAACCTGTCCACCATGGTGCTGGTATTTGAAATTCCGGTGGCAGAGCTTTTGGCATCACAGCAACATGCAGCCGCCACAATATGACAACCGACAGACAGGTGGTGTGATTCCCTGACTGGGAAATGACACTGGGCAGTGGTGGTGAGAGCGTCAAATCTCAGCCACTAGACCACCAGGGCTGGCCTTGAGAACCACTAGTGTTTATGAACAACAGAGTTAAAAACAAAGGTGCCCTCTTTAAACTTTAGATTACTTCCTCTTTTACCTGAAATCAAACTACATCTTTATATAAACTTTATCTTAGGAAAAAAGATAACTTTTTTTTGGTAGAATCTGACCACATTTTACCTTTCTGTAATGCTATCCCAGATAGGATGGGGTACATATTTGGAGAATCCTTGCACGTACGAATGAAAATAATCTAGGATGTTATTGCCTCCCTACAGCTGTTTAAAATCCTTGAGAATACTAATGTCACAGTTGTTTGAAAACAATATGTCTGTGGCCTCCTAATTCCAAGGCTCCCTTTGGGGCCAACTCGTTTAATGACCCTGTCATTTCAAGCAACAGTTCCGATTAATACCTCCTTGGAATTAACCATGCTAATGATATAGTGCTTTGGAATAATTGTCCTGTGACTACAGTCACATTAACTACTTTACCTGGATTATCTTTCACATCAATAAATTCACCTTTTAGCAAACGGTCAGCTGTGGAACAAAGGAGAATTGGCCACTGGAGTATAGGCCAATGGCAGCCAGATTGGATCCAAATTGAGCAATCTCTACAGACTAATACTAAGTGGTGATCCATGAGTAATGGGCCATAAAAACCCAGACACATATGTGAGGTACACGTCAGTGACGCTTTGTGAGAGTTTCTTCAGGAGAAGTATGGAGACATACTCTCCTCTTATGATCTTAAAATAAGGGATGGTGAAGGAATTAGAGAAAAGATTACACATAAAATTTAATAGCTGGTTTAACCTTTGCCATAGGCTTTTATAGTTATGTGATTTATAAGAGTGGAGAAACACAGAAACCTTGGTTTGAATTTATAAAAGTTGTCCTCTTAACTATCAAGACCCTGGCTCTCCTTATGTTTTCAAAGCAGGAAGATCCAAGATCTCAGGGAAAAAAAATATCTTTTTAGTGCTGCTGGCTGCAAGGACTACAAATGCTTGAAAGAGAAGAAAGTTTTCTATAATGTATATTTAGTCTGCTCTGGCTAGAAGTATGTTGTAGGATTCTAATGATAGCATACAATTTTTCCACTGGTAATTTTGTCAGCTAATTGTATAACAAGGGTTTTTCTAAAGACTGGTCTTTAGCCATGAGATACACACACACACACGCATGTATATACACACACATATATACATACATATTTATACACATACGTATATATCTCACATAGGGATACACATTCAGCAGCTGAAACTAATAAATGGTCTCCTCCTTGGTTTTACTGCTCTACATAGACATTGTACCCATTTCCTCTCAATATAGATTCAGAAATTGAAAACCACAAGAACAACCTCAACTATAGTAACTGCCATGCCAATACTAAGTTATCATGTAATTAACATCAATAGCATCTTAAATTTCATGCTTAGTCCTTCTTGTTTTCTATTTACTTAAAACAGCCTTTCCACGGTCATTTGTTACATTCATGCAGAAGAGAAGTACTACCACACCTCCACACTCACATCCTCCTCCCGTCCCTTAAACTTTTCCCCATTCTCAAGGAGAAAACCTGTCTCTGAACAATGGGGCATTAGGCAAGGCAGGATCCAGGGAGGCCGTGGGGGGTGAAGCTGGTCTGCTCAGGAGTGGGCAATAAGGAAGGTCAAAGGGAGTCCAGAGGCTTGCCAGCTGGGAGGCAAGCTGAAGGAGAAGGAAAGAGAAGTTTCCTGGACACAGCAAGCACAATGTGAAAGATATAATCTGAAAAGATTTGTAACCCTGGGTGCTAAGAAATTAGTTAAAAGATCTTGATGTCTTGTATGTATGTCTTCGTTTCCTTTGACACATAATCAAGATCTGTTAGGGCAGCCAACTCATGCATTAGTGGTGATAATATACTTGATAAGATTTGGAGAAAGTCTCTTAGCTGGATAAGCGTAAAGACTAAATAGAGAGAGTAGGGTGGAGCTTAGTGGCATCTTGAATATTTCCACAGTTTTAACGTCCTGGGTCTGCCAGCCACTGTGAATGTGTGTCTAAGTACTGATACCTCAGGGATATTTTATAGGTTTCCCTTCTGAAATTAAAAAAGAAAAAAATCTGGCATTACAAATGCTTCGATTAGGCCTTTTAATTTAGTACTTGAAGCTATATGGCCACTTAGTTATGGCCTGCAAGTAATGAAATCCCTCTAATTTCCAAAACCATTCATCTGTCTGGGCTTTAAGTACTTCCAAACTCTGTTGAGAAATAAAGAGGTGAAATCTGTCAGTTTGCATTACCCTGGTTTTGTGCAATTGGAGGAGACTTTTTAATACATCTAAACTACTCGGATTAACAAGGTGCTGCAGGAGCCACACTGCTATATGTCACTTGGTTTACCTGTTGACACATGTTAGTAAATAAACGAGAGGGTTGTCAATCAGTTAGTTTCAAACTCTGGATTTGGAGAATGATAAATTCTACAAAATTGCTCATGAAAGGAAGAAAGCTTGCTATTTCAAGACTCCATCTATCTGTGAATCACAGTCCATATTAAAAAAACCCACAACAAAGACATGACACACTGTCAAGTGAGCTGAGTAAACTGACACCCTTTTTCAGACCTTTTAGGGAACAGGTGTTGAACACTTGTAATGAGATTTCCACGCATCTTCAGAGGAAGGAGATAAGACGCTAGCGAGAGCTGCTCAGAGTGTCACAGATCACGGCTGAGGGCCTAACTCCCAGTAGCCACCACATCCAAGAGCGCATTACATAAATGTTCTGTTTTCTCAGGAGGTGCTTATGTTCTTGCTAAGAATTTTTACAGAAAGCAAATATCCACCAAAGAGAAGCTTTTGGAAGAATATAAGGTAATTTTCCCAGATGCTGGGGAATCTGGGATATAGACAATTAAGTACTCCTGGCGCACTATCTTGTGCAGTTACCGCCTATTATTTTAGGAATCTTCTTTCTTTGGAAACTTTATGAATCAATGATTCCTGGAGCTTTCATGGCATCGTTTCACAGTGTGAAAGTATTTTTTTGAAGCATAAATAGGTGGCTGACAGTTCCATGTAGAAAATGAACTAACTGAAATGGAATATCCCATTTCTTATAAGAAAGTTAAAACAACTTTGTTTCAGCTCAAATACATAATAAACTTGGAAAATCATTGAGGAATTGAAAGGTAAAAATCATTACTTTGGGATAGTTACAATAAAGAGAAATACTAAATTCATAGTGGTGTATATTTTCTTCATCACACTGAGGTCTGTGATCTCTCCGGAGACCATATTTCTATCAGAGAGGGATTCCATTTATTTTTATCCATTAGTAAGCCCTTCTAAGATCATCTGAGCCAGCCTTTCCTTTCCCCACTGATCTATGGTCCCACTCACTTTGTTATGGATGAAGCACAACAGGCTCCCGTTTATACATGAGCCTGCCTCTATGTTCCTACTCACCAGCTTTGGTGATGGTTTTGTAATTTGTCTTAGTACGTGGCAAGGCAAGTCTCCATACTCTTTTTCTTAAATTGACTTAGTTATTCAGTACCCTTTACTCTTCTATTTAAACTTTAAAGTAAATTTATCAAGTTCTTCAAAAAAAAAAACCAAACCTTGGAATTCTAAAGGACACTACAGTAAATTTACAGATAAATTTGGGCGAAAAGTTTATATATTATACTATCAAATCATTCCTCTTAAGAGCATGGACCATGTCTACACTTATTTAGATTACTCTCTATGACCTTTGAGTTACAAAATTTTCTTTAGAGGTCTAGGAAGTTTTGCATGCTTTTGGCAAAGTTAATTCCTGCATGCCTTACAGTTTGGTTGTCACTGTGAAAAGTACTTTTTTGGTTTACGTTTTTTGGCTAGTCGACTGATGTTGCGGAGTAGCGGTCCACTGGGGATCTCCAGGACCTTTTGGGAATCTGCAAGGTCAAAACTATTTTCATAGTAATACCAAAATGTTTTTGCCTTTTTAACTCTTTCGATATTTACACTGACAGTGCAAAAGCAATAGGGGGTAACCCACTGTTGCCTCAGCATGAATCAACGCCGTGGTGCTAAATCATACTCGTCACTGTGTTCTCTACCACCATGCACTCAAGAAAAAAAAAGCCACTTTTACATAAAATGCCCTTGCTGAAATTGTAAGAATTATTCATTTTATCAAATCTCTGCCCTTGAGCATACATTTTTAAATATCATCCACGACAACCTGAGAAGTTGGTATAAAGCCCTCTGCCTACTGAAGTACAGTGATTGTCTAGAGGAAAAGCATTTGTGTGCTTGTTTGAGTCTAGGGCCGAACTTTTTTTTTCCACAGAGGACCATTTTTAGTTGAAAAGACTACTTACAAAGTATGGTTGTTCAGCCTTGGATATTTGGCAGATGTTTTCCAAAAAATGAAGTAATCTGCCACTTTAAGAAAAAAAACAGACAGCATTTATTGCCAATGATAACATTAGAGCTTTCAAGGAAAACTAGAATTTTAGAAAACTTGGATGTATCATGAGTTTGACAGCGTTCTAAGACTTTAAAGACTTCTGATGAGACAGGGTGATATTAATGAGGATGACTTTTTGATATTATATAATAATACTCATTAACACTAAGAAGATCATAACTCAGTGGACCAATATTTTCCAAACGATCAGTACATGGTGTTAAAAAATCATTCATGGTGAAAGATCTATTCAAAGTGCATGATGAACCAATTGAATTTAATGTAATAGTATGAAAAGTTCATTGGTATGATGTCAGATTCCACATTGCAATTAACTTGTAAGAAACTATCACTTGTTGAGTTTTGGTGTAGCATCATAGAAGAAGAACCACAATTTTCTGAAAAGTCTATTAAAACATTGCTCCCTTTTCCAACTACATATCAGAATGAGTCCAGATTTGTTTTTCATATACATCAACCAAAATAATACAGACTTAATGAAAAAGCACAAGAGAATCCAACTGTCTTCAAGGCAGCCATTAAAGAGATGTGCAGCAATTCTTTTTCATGAAAGTATTTTATGTTGACAGGTAATGGATTTATCACTGTTATTTTTAAATAATATTTTATAAATTTCTCAGTTTTATTTCTAGTGTAGTAAATATAACCCACCTAAACGAAACCTCTTTGGGATCTGCATTAATTTTTAAGAGTGTAATGGGTCCTGAGGCTAAAAAGTTTAAGAACCACGAGTGTAGAGAAAGGGAGAAAGGGTATTGATTTTAGCAGGTGAACTTTACATCTGGTGACCTTCTGGAACAGTTGTATCTAATAGGTTCTATTTAGAGTCTGTTGAATTTTCTAGGGAGACAGTCATTTCATCTGCAATGATGGTTTTTATCTCCCCTCTTTCCATTCTTTTCCTTTTTTTCATTCCTTTTATGTTATTCAAGACTCTCAGTACGGTGACAATGGTAGGGTATAAATTGTCCTGTTCCTAATCCTAGTGGGAATGCCTCTAAACCTTCTTCATTACATAAAATATTTGCTGTAGGTTTTTTTCTATATGGGTTTTATAAAGTAGAGGATGTCTTTCTAGGATGCTATCAGTATAATTTTTGATCATATATGAGTATTTAACTTTTTTTCCCTAACATCTATTGAGATCATGATTTTGCTGTTAGTTTGTTAGTTTTCTGATGTTGAACCACTTTTACATTCCTGGGATAAACTCCATTGATTGTGATGTATTAGTTTCCCAATACACAGTTGGATGTTGAGCTAATATATGTTTAGGAATTTTTGCATAAATGCTCACAATGAAATGGGCCTATAATAATTCTCTTTTGTTCTACTGTCTTTATCAGGTTTAGGAATCAAGATTATATTTGCTTCATGAAATGAACTGGGCAGCTTTCACTCATCTCTTATTTTATTGAATATTTTGATAGGAGTTATCTGTTCCTTAAAAGTTTGGTAGAACTCAGCTCCAAAACCAACCATGCTTAGGGACTTGGGGGTGAGAGGTCTTTGAGAACTATTTCAATTTGTTTAAAACTTATTGGCTTATCCAAGTTTCATTTCTTGTGCTGGTTATACCAATATACAGTTTTTCAAGAAATGTATCAATTTCATCTAGACCTTCAATTTTTGTATTTGCTTATGATACTCTTTTATTTTCTATGTCTCTTGCACCTCTAGTTATTTTTCTTTCATACTGTATTTATCTGTATCTTTTTTCTTCATCATTCTGGTGGATGTCTATCTTACTCTATTTTTTTTTCTATTCTCTGTATCACTCAGCTTTCCTTTATATTACCTACATCTTTCTCCTTTCCTTCTGCCCTCATTCTGATCTTCCAGGTCACTAACAATTTCTTCAGCTGTATTCATCCTGTAGCCTATCTTACAACCATATTATTTTCATACCCAATATTTCCACTTTGTTTTTCATGACTTGTTCCTGCATCATATTGCTAGCATTTTCCTATATCCCCTTGAGAACATTATGCTGTATTTAAATTCCTGCTCCATCAGTTCCAGATGGTACATACCACTTAGCTTATTGTCTTTACTAAGGGCTGCACTCCCCAGGAGTGTAGTTATTTTGGATTGAGACCTCATGATCATTTGGAGGTACTGAGAACAGGATGGTGGGCAGGCCCTCTGTGTCCTTTGCAGGGACTTTGAGGAGAGAGAAGCTTCAACTTCTGAGTAGAGAGTCCCAGGTAATATAGGATGAAAGGGGATAATTTCCTTTTGCTACTAATCCATTAAGCAACTCCTATGGACAGGGATTCACCATTACTCTGTTAGATTCCAAGCAGCAGGAGCACTTGGCCAACAGTGTCCTTAGGTTGTAATTCACTAGGCTAGAGGGTTTGGATGCAGAGGAGTAGAGGGGTGACTG
The DNA here is from genome assembly GCF_041296235.1 of Equus asinus. Lineage (NCBI taxonomy): Eukaryota > Metazoa > Chordata > Mammalia > Perissodactyla > Equidae > Equus > Equus asinus. The sequence goes on from NC_091790.1 coordinate 178,171,742, forward strand.
CCTGAGGGTGGCTCAGCCCATTCCTGTTTTCATCAACATCTCACTACAGCACAGCTGTGGCTCTGTCTGGATAATACCGCAGATACTGGCACCTGGCCTACTGCCACCAATTCCAATGGTAAAAGGTAGGAAATTGATTGTCTCAAGGAAACGCAAGGGAGAGGCAATAGCAGAATTTAAAAGTTTTCCTGTCTTCTACTCTGTCTGGCCAGCCATACTCCAGGCTAGTGTAACTCGCCACCTGATAGATTTGTGAGATTGGAAACCAAACTTCTTTGAGCAGAGAAGTGAAGATGAATGAAATGATGGTGAGTGTACATATTGCTTTTTGGATGGCAGCTGGAAGGAGGTGCACAGCTCAGGATAAGGCATTCTTTTGGGGGGGACACCATGGTTATAGATCGAAGGGAAATATGTAGAAAGACAGAAGAACAAGCCACAGAAAAAAGAAGGGAGAGAGGATGGAGTAAAATTCATCCAGAAAGAGGGAGGTGGAATTGGGGTCAATATCATGGGGGATAACTCACCCCCTGATGCTCGAGAACAGCAGACTCGGGTTGGTGTAGATGCCGATAAGTCTGTAGATATAGAGCTGGAAAGCTGAGGCTTACTATGCTTACAAGGTTGAAAGGAAGCGACTGCCCTGAAATACTCTAAGTTAGGTATCATTTAAACTTAAGATCAAGTCCCTATGACAGCCTGACTTGCAAAGAGAACAGTGTTTAAGATGGAATCACGTTTTCATTTTCATATACGGGGTTAGCTATGACCATCCCTGACTGAGATGGTCCTTATTTGTTATAACACACAGTGCAAAAATAAAAAAGGAGGGAAAGGATGGATGACTCACTGACAAAGAGACTGTGGATCAAGGAAAGGTGCTGCTCCTTTAGGTCACAGAACACCTCAGCAGAGGCATGACACATCACTCTGTGTTGGCAATATTAAATCCGATAAAAAGGATGGAAGGCCCAAACCAGAGGGCAGCGTGACAGAGCTGCCAGCAGTTGTTTTACACAGAGTAACACATACTACTGCTTTCTGAGAATTAAACTCAGTTAAAACAGGAAGGATGTTAAAGGAATGCAGACTCAGAGTCAGTTTTGGAGGAGAGTGAGCTCTGTGTCCTTACATGTCTTCATGGTTTGTCTGGAGTTGACAGAACTCTTGTCCTTCCCTTTGGTCACTGAAGCTGGCGGTAAATAGGGAGCGCAGAGGAACTGAGGGCTTGCAAGCACTCCCATCATGCTGCCACTGGTGCACAAGGGTGCTCCTCATGTCCTCATTGGACTGTTCGCTCAGTTGGTTGGTTACCTGAGTAGGCAAAGAGCTACTGTGCAACTGCACAGGACACTTCCTGTCTAAAGTTACCTGGAGGTACACACAGAGCTTTAAAGCACCGTCAGACGTAAGCAAAGAATGTCTTTGTCTGCCGCTTCTAGTCAAGAATCCCTGCAACTCATCCTTACTATGCCCCCAAAACATCTTTGCTACATAGGAATTAATCTGTCAACATTATCATGAGGTAATTGGTGTGAGCACCAACTATGTAGTGCGGGGTTGTTATCCTGAGTGGCTTGTGAGTTGTTGGGAGAAAAGCTGAGGCAAGTAAACCTACTAGAAATCCACATTTTCTCCAGATCAGATGTGGAAAAGGCCAAAGTGAATTCATATCATTTGCATAGTACTTAAAAGGGAACACAGTCTTACCACTTTCTGGTGTGCACTACATAGAGTAAAGCTAATGGTGGGGCAAAGAAGTGGTGTTAATGCCATCTAATTCAATATGTTGATGAGAACGTACTGATAAGAATAGTTTAAAATTAACATTTCAATTGTATCATATTAGACGATGGAAATCAAAGTAATTTATGGCTATCAGAAAAAATTTACTTTCTTGGGAGATTTAAATAATTCATTGACCACTTGAAAAATACCCACAACTTTTCTTTATATATAGGGCAAAAATAAATTTTAATTTAGTCTCTATCCAGATGATCTTAGATACAAAATCACTGTAGCTCAAGCAAGGACTTCTTACTACACATACACATATTGCTTTAAAAACTAAAATTTTTTTTACAGATTTGTGTTATTTTCTCAAAAATTCTAAAATAAAACACAATTTGACTCAGAAGCAGAAATGGTCACCAAGATTTTACTTTTAGGCCAAGGTCCCTGCATCCATGCCACACTATCCAAAAAGGTGTGCAGTTTTTCATATATACTCATTTCTATACACACACGCCCTTAAGCGGAACAGATTTTATTTATTTATTATTTATCGCTACACTCTGACAATGGAGTGCTAAATTAAAATGCCACCCAGGTGGCAAACACACCCTCATGACGTCAGGACTGCCACAGTGCAACACCTTCTCTCAGAGAGAGCAAGCAGCGCAGCCCTCGGGGAAAGCATCACTATCCCGTTCAACCGAGACTCTGAAAATTAGAGCACTGGGGTTAGACCTGGGAACCTGGCAACAGGAGGGCCAGAGAGATGCTCAGCACAAAGTCTCTGCCTGCTCATCCCACGCTACCTTTTGTCCAAGGCGCCTCTATGGTTCCAGATTTGCAATCAGCCTAGGTGCCAAAACTAGGCAAGAGATCTCAGGTCAAGGCAAGCTCTAGGGAGGGTCTCCCCTCTTTTATCGTAAGTCACAGTATGATACGTAGTTTCAGGAGAAAGCAAGGGCTGTTATGAGATGTATTATTGTTGTTCTTGTCTATAAGAAATTCCTTGAATTAAAGAACGGTTTCTTCTGTAAAAATAACAGCTAATTTGCATCAATAAGGTATGTGATTAAAAAACAATTTGGAAAATGAAGTTTCAGTATTATTTTTGAACCTTAGATTATACAGAGAATGGATCTTATTATTACGTACAAAGTATAGGTAGTGATAAAATTAAACCAAAGAAGAAAACGAGTTGATTTTGTAACAGCACAAATCTCAAACATTTCTTAGAATTTAAAAAATATAGCTTTCTAGAAATTTAAGATCTCAAAATGAACTGTTTTCAAGATCTCAAAATGCAAATAATTCCCAAGAAGGAAAGGAGGCATTTAGAGAGAGGTCATTTGTTTTATTTCATCTATTACAAAGTTGTAAAATCCCTTTATTTCGTAAATTTGTGCTGCCAATGGAGAGTGTGAAGAATTCCCAAGAATGGAAGAGAACTGAGTGAAAACTGAGCATCATGCTGAATTACAGAAACAACTGAAACAGGTTAGTTTCCTATCTACAACCTTTGGCTTCTGTGATCCAGACCTAATGCCTCCTTGCCCCTCACCCCATGATAAGGGCATGAAATTCTAGTTTAATTTTTCCAATCTTGTAATTTTTAAATGTTCATTTTTTGCTCTATATTGTTAATTTCTCAGTGATTGGTTTGAATGACCTGTTGCAAGCCAGCTTGCCGGTTTACAGATGTTCTCTCTGCTATAAACAGTCTGATCACTCCCTGTACCATAAATTCATTGGTTTATTCAATAAATAGTTACTGAGCACCAAATATGCACCAGGCACTTTTCTCAGTACTGGAGATATAGCAGTTATTAAAATACAAAAGCCCTGCCCTTGTGGGGCTAATATTCTAGAACAATAATAGGATGAACGAACTGTATCATATGTTAGATCATAAGTGCTATAGAGAAAAATAAAGCAGAGAAGAGGGAGAGATGCTCTGAGTTGGGGGGAGGTTGCAAATTTTAATCACTTTCAACGCCTGACACTGTAAAATGTGTGGGGAAAAATAAAAAGATTCACATTCTGGAGTCCAACTCTTAGCCTTACACGAGGGACCTGTGCTGTCCAATTCAGCAGCCACATGTGGCAAATGAGCTTTTGAAATGGGGCTACTCTTAACTGAGATGTGCTGTGAGAGTCAAATACACACCAAATTTCAAAGACACTGTATGAAACAATAAGGTAAAATAGCTCATTAATAATTTTTTATATTGAATACACTTTAGATGATATTTTAAATATATTGGGTTAAACTATATTATTAAAATTAATTTCACCTGTTTATTTTTCTTTCTTTAATGTGATTACTAGAAAATTTTACGTTACACATATGGCTTCCATCATATGTCCACTGACAGCACTGTTCCAGACTTCCTTTCAAATGTCCATGCATTTTAACTGAGAGCAAATTTAACTATAGAAGCTTGCTGAGAAAGAGGAGGGAGGAGGACATAGGAAAAGGAGGAGACAACTCAAGAGGCAGACAGTGGGTTCTAATCTCCCACTTACTAGGTACGAGACCAGACACTGGCTGGTAGCTAGGAACCACTGCTTCAGTTTCCTGAAAAAGGAACAATAATATTATTTATTATAAAGGACTGTTGTAAGGAAGGAATGAATGGATACATGTAAAGTGCTTAGACTAGTGCCTGGCACGTAAGTGTTTGCTCTTATTACTAAATATCACTATTTTTGGAAAAAGTGACCCTATAAATATTAACCCTTCCTTTTGTGATGTGGCTGAGGTGTTTATCAAAAATTGCCATTACTGTGAGTCAGACAGCCTTGGAGGCAGGGCAGTGGGAAGAGCATGAAGGACTCTGGTGTCTGAGAGACATGGGTACAAATCTCAGGTCTGCTGAATTTTAACAGCAACAGCACAACCTTGTGCAAGTCACTAACTTTGTCTAAAGTCTCAGTTCTCTCTTCTATAAAGTATTTATTTTGTAGAGTTGTTTAGGGAACTATTGAATCAGTGTAAATAAAAAACTTCCAGGGCAATAGGCAGTCAATACATGACAGAATTATGACAAATCTTGGACAGAATTTGACTCTTTACATGGTATAAACTACCAGAAGATAATCATTATAATGCTCAAGAGAGTACTGTTTGAAAGTCTCATCAAGCATTTGAGTTCTTACGTATGCAACCGATATTCTCATTTTTACTCACTTTTAAAAGCACCCCCAAGAACGTTTACTTGGTAACTCTGTTAACTTGAAACCAAATGCAATGAAAGGAATAAAACTGCATTTCTTAAAAACCTCTCTTCTGTTACTTCAGAACATTCTTCCATTGAGATTAGCTTTCCCTTCGATCCACTTAAATTACTAAGACTACACTGATTTTTTTCTCTTTTCTCTGCAAGCATTTAATTTTTAAAAAAGTATTTTTCCTAGAGTTAGCAGCCTATGCAGTCGAACAGGGGTATGGATGTTACATACGTGTGAAGGGAGGCCCTCCATCTGGTGGAAGTCAAATGTACAGAGGACAGCAACTTTCCTCTCCCCACCTCTTTAATGGGAACAGGGCAACCGCCTCTGCCCCATCCTTCATGAGGCGCATTGTGACCCCTCCATATTTCATGGGGGAAGGAGCATGGCCTCCGTAGGTTGGGGATCAGGACATCTAACTCTATTTACTTGATGGCAGTGGGAAAGCCACTAACAACCCTGGACTTCTTGTCTGAAAACTGTATAAAAACTATTTTCACAACAGAAATGTTGTGGGAAACAAAATGCCACAAGAGGTTTTGAAAAAGTTTGTTAAAAAGCATGGGACTGTTGCTATCACAATGGGCTGTCATAAGAGGGGATGGCAGTCATGGTTTTTCCAAATTCATTTTTTCTAAAGTGCACTTTAGCGATCATTGTAGGTGTGTTCTCTCCCCTTTTCCTGGCTCTGAGTGTTTTGTTTCTGACACTTTCTGGGGTCAAAGGCTGGAAAAGAATTGAAAAAGGTAGGAAAAAAAGAAATAGAGCCCTTAATGGAAGCCTTCAGTTAAAAACAACCCAAGCAAACTTGTCTATAACATTGCATGCAAAATTTGACTACGATGAGAAAACCAGGACTAGAAAGGATCGTCATTTGTCTCTTGCTCCATTGTTTTTAGACGGAACTAACCAACCAACCTCTTGTCTCTCTGCAAAGTACTGAGTACCTGCTTTGTGTCAGTGGCACAGTGCTGGGGTACAACAGTTAACAAGTTCAGTAAAGACTCTGCCTGCAAATGGCCAAAGATGAGGCAGAGAGTGAATACACAGATATCAGCATGTGCAATTAAATTAATTACAATTGTGATAAGTAGTATAAGAAAAAACAAAACCTTTAAAAATTCGGAGACCCAGAGAACTCTTTCCCAGCAATTTCTTGAGAATGAGATTTCATAGCTTCTGCTCATTCCTATGATTAACAACTTCCAAACTTAAGAACTGCTCACTTTGCATTTAACAGCATTTATTCTTTTTATTCTTATGTTATTTTTCAGGAGTGATAAAGGAAAGATGGTCCTCTTTTCTAGCTGTAAGAGTCCTTCAAATATCGGCAACGGCTTCCAAATAAGATTAGGGTCCATGCTTAAAACATAATGCACAGCATTAATACAGCCTCTGGTATTTTGAATTCATATAAAAAAATATTGCTGAACCTTTATAAAGATAAAAGGCCTATATTTTCCCTACAGAGCATTAGCAATAGTTCCAACAAAGTCAAAGTATTTTCAGTATCTTAGTCAAAGTGATCTAACAGGAGCTCCAAAAAGCAGAGGGCTATTTATCAACGTCACAACACACCACCACTACGTTAGAAATAACTGCACGGCATGCACAGACATGAATTACCTGTTTCCTTTTCTGCGGGGCCTAAAACATAAGAAAAGAGAATTTAAGAGAAAAGCAAACTCTACCCACACTGCTCACATAATGTAAAAGGCCAACCAAGCAAAGAAAAGTAGCCCATTTCCTATTTCTAACTTAAATTTGATTTTGTTCTTGGTCTGATCCTGAGCACAAAACAAAAGCACTTCATTTTTTAAGATACAAAAAAGGGGGAGGGGAGATAATGAAAAACATAATTTTTCTCATCTGATAAGCATGCATTTTGTTTTTCCTAAAGGGGACTGCTCAATACTCCTACCTGACTAGATTTCTAGGATCCGTTTTCTAGAATGTTCTCACACTAGACTGCAGATAAGAGAAGGGTGACTCCAGAAAGGGAAGAGGTGGGAGAGTTCCTAGCTCAGTGTCCATTTGGTCCTATTATAGGCTTTCTCTAACACAGACTTGTTTTTATGTGTGATCCAGAAAAATAGCTACATCTTTCTGATCAGCAATGTTAACATGTTTGTCTAGCTGGTTAATGAAAGAAGTCCAAGGCTGCAAAAAATAAAAGAAGGTTCTTCATGTGTACATATTAAAAAGGTCTCTATGACTAGAAAAAACAGAGATAAACAAAGAAACATACTGCATATCTTTTCAGTATTCTTGGACGAGGTAATGGTAAAAAATATTAACTAAAATAGTTAAGAACAAAAGGATTCTCATAGACTTTTTGGATAGGGTGCATGACATTTGAATAAAACAACACTGTGTTTATTTAGGTTGTCCACAAACTTTTTTCTCTTTGCCAGATTTGAAAGGTTTCAACATGCCTATTTTTATATCAAGTCTTCCAATCTGTGTTCACAACACCCAATATTCCCAAAACATGAAAATTATTTGAATGAGTATTCAAAATATGAATGCCAATCTATCTTCCACTTTCTTCAAACGATCTAATATTCATTGCTTTTGCTTTAACACAACATGATACCATAATTAATGATGTTAAACTGGTAACTAAGGAGGTTTCATGTTGTTACTCTCATGATATAATATTGGTTGCCATAGTGATGGGATGGCTTTTTTGTTAATCACTCAGGAGGTTGGTTATCGCATGCTTGTTAGAAAGCTTGATCAGATTTGGAGAGAAAAAAAGAACATAACATAGCCAATTATAATCAATCTTTTTCATTGTTCGAATTTTGATGAAACTATCTTAATATTAACTAATACATTTATAATTAAGTACAATTTTATATTAAGTTACTAAAATTTTCCTACAGAATGATTTACTTTTATTTTCAGATATAAGTATTTAACATTGCAACTTTTTACCTCCCTAAGTTAATGCTACATATACTACACAAGCCAGTTTTATGATAATCAGAAGAATTTGAGGCCCTTTCTATTACTTTTAATTATATCAAAGGACTGAATAAACACTGATATTGTGACTTTGCCCCAAATTTCAATCTGCTTATTTCTAAAAATCTTAAATCTCAGTATCCTTAATGAATAAAACCTGAAGAGAAAAAAAATGCACAGTCCTCTCAAGAGATCTCATCTTTCAAATGTATCAATATATTGCAAGCAATTAAAAGTTGCAGGGAACTCTATCAGTTCATTTCAGCCCTTACACTAATCAACAAGTTTCCTCCTTCTCTGAGTGACGCTGTAGAACAGAAAATAAAATTATGCAGTACTACACTGTTCTGATCGGGAAAGAACACACTGCCCATAGTTTAAACGTTAGACATACTTACAGTGATGTCAAAAAATACAACCCATGAAAACACCTTTTGGTTTCTTGAAAACTCAAAGTAAGAACAAAGGACAACTTAAGCATGAATCCTGGGTCTTTCATTCAAGCAGAGTCCCAGGAGGCATATTAAAGCAATGAATAGGAAAAAGCTCTTCAGTGCACCAGCTGAGATTTTAATGAGACAGTTCCCTTTGCCACGGCACAGGTTTGTTCGGGAGAGGAAAGGACTGCTCACAGAAAATTCAGTGAATAGGCACTGTTGGCTCTCACCGCCACTTCGGCAATTGCTCACTGCACTGACCTTCTATTTTGGCATATTCTGTGAGTCTAGTGTAATTGATCAAGGCAGCTTTCTCGAGACATTTTCTGACCACTTTTTTCACCTCTTCTGCTGGTATGGGAGTGGCAATATCTTTCATTAAAACCTAGAGAGAGAGAGAGAGAGGAGGGAGAGAGGAGAAGGAGGGAGAGGGAGAGAGAGGGGAGAGGAGGAGAGATTTACTGTATAAAATAAATTCTGAAAACAAATTACCAAATTGTTCCAGACCTATTACTAGGAAGGGGTCCTAGGTAACACTGAAGGGAAGTAATGAGTCGGCACTTCACAACTGGGAACATAATCCTCCAGTCTTGGCTCCTCCTGTCTAAGCCTCATTTGTGCATATCAAAACCTCCCATAGGCCAAGCCACCATTCAGTGTGACTGTCACTTTTCCTCCAGGGACCCGTGACACCATTAGAGCAGCTGTTTCAGATCAGGATTATAGTCCTTGGGATAAGTCATAAACAAAGTTTGTTTTGCACATCCCTAATTTAAAAGCTTTAAATCTTTCGAGCAATATATATGAAAGGAATAACAAAAATTCGGTTAAGAATAAGATTCATTCTTGAGCTCTATAAAACACCAAGACCTCTATTCTCACTAATTAAATTTTCATAATTAGGATCTGTTGAGGGAGGAGAAAATTTCTTTGTCTTAGTGAAATGAATGGAGTATCAAATGTTAAAATACATGGAAACTTTCTGAAACTAAAAAAAAAAAATTAACAGAGCATTTGCTGTTGTGTTCCTACAATGTGTTTTTGGACTTTTCCTTAAAAAATATTACTACCGGCAAGAGGAAAACATAAAAAGCTTTTTTTTTAATTAAAAAAAGTGCATATATTTATAAGCACTTTTATAGTGACTCACTGATAATTTTCCTTAAAACTTTTTTAGTGACAAAAAAAATTACAAAGAGATTTGATTATACCATCAAACTATTTTTCCATATATTTAATGCAGTTTTTCTTGGTTTGCTTACATTCAAATTATAAAATATATGCAAAATGTTAATATAGAGAAGAACGCTTCTGTAAGCGTTCATACTATTCTGTGTTTTATCTTCAAAGAAACATTGAAAGAACATGAAGACATCCATTTCATTTATTTCATTCTTTATTATTTCATTCTTTTTCGATCAGCCTTGGTACTTAGGATTTTGTAATCTCAAATTTATTCAATCATTCAAGCACTGGAGATCCTTAACAGCATCTTTTAATTTTGTTAGGCAAGGTTTCTTTAGAAAACAGCAAACTTTATCACTTACAAATTTTCTTATCAAATTCAACTATCCTTCATACCCTTATAGCAAAATCTTTAACACACTGACATATATTTGGCACTTGAATTAGTATTGCGCGTTAGACCCTTTGCAGCCAGAAAAGTCCTTCTGCTTATAGTAAAAAAATATACAAGCATGAAGAGGCACTATTATTTCTAATGTGATTATTAACAAAATTTAAATTTAAGATTAATTTTGTTCCACATGCAGAACCATGAACTTTACTATTAGGCTTTCCCTTGGCGACAAACTTTTAAATAATAAACATAGCTGTTAAAATTAGAATACATATGTCTGTTACAGAGGTGAGCCTAGGGTGGAAATCAGGCAATATTTCATATTATCCAGGAGCTGGACACTTAATTTGGAGCGAGGGGCACTGAATCCTCCTTTCTGGCAAAGTGCAGAGAAAGGGCTGCAAGTTCAAACAGGGAGACACAACCTCTGTTTCACGCCTTCTCATCATGTTCTTTCAAGGCATCGTAAGTATCAAGAATTCACGTGTAGATTTTATTTTTCTAAGATGTCAGTACAGAGATATGAAAGTGAAAAAATGGTCTTTATGATTTCTCTCTCAACTCAGCCAGAGACATGATTAGTGACTATAACTGGAATAAAGGTCACTGTTCATCCTGCCACCTGTCAGCCCAGGGCACGAGGGCATCTCTGCTATTACTAACTCTTCCCTGCTGGGGGGGAGGGGAGCACTACCATGGAAACCAGAACAGAGAAGCTGCACGAGGTACCCAGGATGGGACGTCCTTCCAAAAAGTAAAGCTCTCTTTAAGGATTTTATCTTATCCCTGCTACCTGAATGAACAGGATGAAATTAATATTTTGAAAAGCCTGGGTTACATGCAGCTCTTAATATTATAAAAATTCTAATAAAACAGATAATTACTACAATAATATTTCTATCACTGAATGCACAGTAATCAAGGATAAGACAGGGATATTTGGATGAAACCAATCTATAATCCAAAGATGTCATTTTAGTCGTCAGTTCTAGCTGCCTTCACCTCTCCAGTCTTTAAATGATTGAATAATGTCTTCCATTTTTTGATTTTAATAAACGTGCTAACAAACAATGTAGTACCTGGAATTCATTTGGCAGCAAAATGGACAAGTACCTGAAGTCAATAAGTTAGGACCAAAATAATCAAATCACTCTCATTTTTTGCGTTAGATTAGGTTTGAAAGGGAAGTACCATCTTCATCTGTGTCTATAAAACGGTTCATAATCTAGTTGGAATCTAACGGCTAAGTGAAAAATATTTTTAATACTGATAAGGAATAGTTGTTGTTCATGTCACTTAACTGTTAGATTCCAACTAGATTATGAATTGTTTTATAGACACAGATGAAGATGGTACTTCCCTTTCAAACCTAATCTGCCACAAAAACAGGAGTGGAGAATATATACTTTCATTAATAAATGATTTTTAGCATGGATGTGAAATCTTGTTTGCTCTTTATTTTTGGCGGGAAAATGAATTTCCATGATTCATGAATTCATTTAAAGTTACACAAGTTGAAATAAATTCTAAGATGAATTAAGAATGAAAGGAATGATATGTTTGTGAATATTAAATGAAAAACTCATAGGTATGAGGAATATGACAGGGAGAAGTACAAATAAGTCAGGGGAGATAATAAAGGACAAACGTGAAATCTGAAAAACAGAGATGATTATACTCACCTGAAAAAAAAAAGAAGAATACTTACTTCATGACAGAAAGAAAGAGGTGGGAAAAATGGATGCCAAAGCCGTGGCATACCAAAAAGATGCCATGAGCTCAGCACAGGACGGCAGTGGGAGGCTTCAGAAAGGCTTTAGGGAGGAAAAGGAGGCATATAGGGAGTTTGAATGTAGCACTAAAAGGTGAGAAATTGCTGAAATGCTGTGGACTCAGAAGAACAGGCACCGTGAGGAACGAGACTGTCTGCCTAGTTGAATAACTAAAATACAGAGCAACTGAGAACGCAAACCATTTATAAAGCAATGTTCAAACATACCCTTTCAAGTAATGAAAGTGTAGCTTTTAGAGCACCTTCAGGTCGTCCGAAGGGAAAACAGTATCTTTAAAAACAAAAGAAGGAATAAAAAAGTTAAACATTTAATATTCAAGACTGCTAAATAATTCCCTCTTCTATCACTTGGCATTTCTGGAGAACAACGAAAGGTGGTTAAAACAGCATCGACCTTCTGGGGAAATTTTACCTGCGGAAGTTTGCCTAGTCCCACGATTTAAACATCTTAAACAGTAAATGCGTCAACTGTGATGAAAAAGGTTCAAAGTCTTGATGATACATGGACAGAAAGAACACAGGAAACGAAAAAGAACCTCTAGGGTCCTATGAGTAAAGAGATACTTAAAGTCCCGAATAATTTCCCTTCGAAGTTTGTTGCTATTCAAGCTCTACAAAAAAATGCACCGGCTTCCTCCTTTTCCTCGTACATTTATGTGCGGTTTAAGATGGAACCGTACACCACAGACCTAACTTCTAGGACAAAGGTCCAGTTAGACTCCTTTATAGACATTGCCTGTCTATGCTCATGTCAACCATTCCCACGGCCCCACACAAAACACAAAAACCTTCGGCAGCGCTTTTGCCCGCAGAGTCGTTAATCTGCGGTATTTCTAGTCCCATGGGATCCAAACACACCAACAACGAGGCGGGGGGGGCGGGGGGGAGGGGGGGAGCGGCAGGTTATGGATGTTCTGAAGTCAGGGGCAGAGGCGGGGAGAGTGAGTGGGCTGCTCAGAAGTTACTTGTCACGTGGTGCTGACAAGTTTATTGCTCTTTACCAGGGAGTCCCTCTTCAGGTCACTTTCCACTTAAAGAGTACAGGACATCAGGGCCACTTCATCCTGCTGGAACTCCTTGCTTTGTGGAACCATATTCAGCGAAGTACCCCCTCCCTGCCCACTGCACCGCCCCAAGACCCAGTGCTGCAAGCCCCTGGGGCTGTCCTTAGGCTGCCACCTTGCTCTGACTCAGAAATCTTTGAACTAATAACTTGAAAGGAAGTTTCCTCATTTCCAAGTCCTTTGCCATTATTTAGGGGCTTAGCAGACATTTTCTAAGATGTAGTTAACAAGGAAATAATTTTCTTCCATGCTGTAATTTGAACAGGTTTCCTTATATTTTAAGTTTGTTTTATAGGACCAAATTTTAAAGAAAAAGATTGATTTCTCACAAAGCAGTCATTCAATCTATATTAGGATTGGGTTTTAGTTTCACGAAACTTTCATTAGTCTCAGATAAATGCAAATAAGTCATTAATCTAGTCGCTTAAATTTTTCTTTCGAATACTCTTTATCATTTCATTTACTGTTAAAAATTTCTTTTGCTTAATCTTGCCTCTGTTCACCCTCTTACCCTCTCCCCACACACCAGAAAAGCCACAACCAATTTATTTTGATAGAGTTTTTCCTGTGCAGTGGCGCTTTTTAGAGAATTAGCAAATTAGCAAAGTAGCTTTAATCATTTTGTCGACCATAAAGCTTAATCCACGTTTCAATAAAACACAAATTGGGTTCTCGTAGTCCCCTCCTCCTGCTTAAATCTTTTCAGTGCATTTGCATAATCCACCCATTGTCTTTCCTATTGTTTATTTCCATTAACCTGTGGGTGACACATTTTATGAATGGAATGTTACTGATCCCCAGATTACATTTAGCATTTCAGGGCTCTGAGGTCCCACTGGGTATGTTCTGAATTAGCATTAGCTGCCCACGATGTGTAAATAATTCAACACATTTACAGACTACAAGTAATCCTGAATCAATAAAGTACAGAAAATAACTACACAGAAGCTTAATTAATTTGTACAAAACAAGTTTTAAAAGAAGGGAATCATTTTGTTCTGCCTTTCAGGATAAATATTTTGGGTTTTTACCACTTTGACGGCTCTATAATAGCAAAGTGAAGTGGAAAACACTCAATTATCAAATAAAATTCAACCAAGTTTAATACCTAATCTGGATAAACTGAAATCACCAATTCCCACTTCAATAAATTAATTGCACAGATAAATGAGCCTGCATGGACTTGTCCCATGATTAAGCTGTTTCTTTTCCTTACCCATTTTAAACACATTATTTTTAATCAAAGTTACGTATGCATATAGTCTAAAAGGAAACTTCTTCTAAGAGGCTTTTAATGAGAAACAGAATTCCTTTATGTCAGTTCCACCCCCTCCCCAATTAATTTCTCTAGCAAATGTTCTTAACTATTAGCTGATTCTTTTGGCATTTAAACGAACTGCACCTACTTAAAGTACACAATTTGATAAGTTTTGAACTGTGAAACTATCACCACAATCAACGTAATACACATATTCATGACCCCCAAATGTTTCTTCCCCACCCCAGGCAACCATTGATTTACTTTCCATCATCTGCATTAGTTGGTATTTTCCCTAATTTTATGTAAACAAATTATAAAGTATGTAGTTTCTTGGGTCTGATTTCTCTCGCTCAACATAGTTATTTTGATATTCATTTAAGCTATTGCATGTATCAACAGTTCACTCCTTTTTATTGCTTGGAAGTATTCTGATACATTTTTTATCCATTCTTTGGTGATGGTCATCTGGCTTGTTTTCATGTTTTTGCTATTATGAATAATATTGGCTTGAACATTCATGTAAAAGTCTTTGTGGACATATGCCTCCATTTCTCCTGGGAAAATACCTGGAGTGGAATGGCTGGGTCATACGTTAGGCACTTAAACTTTTAAAAACCTGCAAACTATTTTACAAAGTGGGTTGTATCACTTTACATTTCTGTCAGCAGTGTACGCGGAATTCCAGTTTCACAATCATGCCAATGGCTGCTAGTTCAGTGTGATTTTCTAAAATTTTAGTTATACTAATAGACATGTAGTAGTACCTCGTGGTTTTAATTCGTACTTCCCTAAAGAGTAATGATTTGAGCATCTTTTCACCATCATATATCTTTGCTGAAATATCTGTCAAAACAATTTTTTATTGGGTTGTTTCATTTCTTATTAAGAGTTATATATTCTGGACAGAAGTCTTTCGTGGGGTTGTATTGCACAAATATTTTCTCCTATTCTGAGGTTTATCTCTTTATTCCCCCAACAATGTCTTTGGAAGATCAAAAGTTGAAAAGTTCAAGGGAACATTTTTCCATTTATGAATAATGATTTTGATGTTTTAAGAATCTTTGCTTAGTCCAAGGACACTGAGATTTTCTGTTTTCTAGGCCTATCCATTTTGAGTTAGCTTTTGAATCAGGTGTGAGGTATGGATCCAGGTTAATATTTTGCATTTGGGTATCCAACTGTTTCAGCACCATTTGTTGAAAAAAAGCATACTTTGTAAACTTTGTACATTTGTTGAAAATCAATTGACCATATCCGTGTATTTCTGGACTCTCCATACCACGTTACCTCGATCATTGACTTTTGAGCAGACAACCTTGCCTTGTTTTTCATCTTAGGTAGAAAACAGTCTTTCACTATTAAGTATCATGTTAGCTGTAGGTTTTCCATTGATGCCCTTAGCAGGCTGAACATATGACACGTGATAATGTTAATTCTTTTAATACTACTGTTTACTAATTCTATCTTCGGTATCACTTTCCTTTCTGGTTGGTTTTTAAAATTCTCTTCACTGGTCATATTTTACTGTTTCTTTATATGCCTGGAAATTTTTGACTGGATGCTAGACATTGTTATTTTACCTTATTGATGACTGAACAATTTTGTATTCCTTTAAACATTCTTGAACTTTGTTCTGGAATGTAAATTACTTGAAAACGATTTGATCCATTTGACTCTTGATTTTTTAATCCTCATTAGGAGAAACCACGACAGTGTTTATTCGAGGAACAGTTTTTTTCCACTATGGAGACAAACCCCTCTAAGTACTATATCTGATGCCCATGAATTAGAAGGTTTCCATTCTGGGTGGTGGAAACTGGAATTACTCCTAGCCCTGTGTTAGCTTTGAGGATTTCCCCCTGTAATCCTTTCATATAGTTCTTTGCCCAACTTTGAATAGTTTCCTCACATACAAGGCACAGATCAGTATTTAGCTGAAGATTCTAGGGGGATTCCCAGCAAATACCTGTAGGTCTCTCTTCTTTAGAATTTTGACATGAGAACTCTGGCTGCTTTGCCTCTCTGGACTCCCAGTTCTGTCTCCTCAAGTCAAGATGTCCACTGGGGTCCACCCAGGTTCCTCCTCCCTGGGCCATGGCCTGGAAACACTCCTGGCAGTAAGCAGGGTCAATTAAAGGGCTGATTCATTTGTTTCCCATCTCTCAGGAAACACAGTTATTATCTTATGTTTAATGTCTTAAAAATCATTTTCTCCACATATCTTGCCCTTAAAAAAACTATTTCAGGTGGAAGGGTAAATATCATCCCTGTTACTCCATCTTGGACATAAGTAGTTTTTTTTTAAGACCACTTTCCCCCACCCTAAACAGAATTCCTGTCCTTCCTATGCTTCTAACACAGTTACACCATTTTTGGGGGTTAGATCTAAATTCAGTACCTACATTACATTGATTATGTAAATGTCCTAGATAGCTGAGACATAGTGTTTACTATGATTACTTTTAATGTGCCACTATTTTGTTTATAATTAATACTTGTCTTTGTTTTTAATTTCTTCTTTTTATATACTTAATCTAATACAACTCTAAACTCTCATATAATTAATACAGTCTAAATAATGCAACTCCGAACTCAGTTCCAGGGGTAAATCTCCTCTTAATATATTAAAATATCTCTGTTTTGTCAATTGAATCTACTTGAAGAATTTTCTGACCTACTCCCGTGAGAACTGGTTGCTCTCTAAGCTCAATGTCACTTGGCGTCTCTATTAGCCACTATTATGAAGATTCCCTCCTCTCTCATGTTGATTTCCTGTTTCAGGGATCTTAATTCTCCTCTTTGTTTTCTCTTAGTCTTGTAAATTGCATTCCCCAGAAAGGGAATACGGGAAGCATATCTTCTGAGGTCCTGCATATCTGGAAATGTCATTATTCTGCCATTGCCCTTAATCAAGACTTTTGCTGATAGAGAATTCGAAGTTGGAAATAATCTTTCCTCAGAATTATGAAGTTACTGATACACTGCTTTCTGGATATCAGTATTGCTCCTCACATCAAAATGAAAGCTGCAGAGGATCTTTTTTCATTTTGTTCACCGCCTGACACATAGTAGGTACTCAATAAATATTTGTAGACTAAATCATGTTCAGAAGCCATTCTGATTCTTGATTCTTTGTATTTCAGGATCTTCTCTTTTATCCCTAACATTCTACAAATTTGTGAAAATGTACCCTGATGGGTATTTTAGTCCATTGTGCTGGGTAATCAATGAGCTCTTTCAATCTGAACACTTATGCCTTTTAATTCTGGATAATTTTTTTCAATAATTTTATTGATAATTTCTTACCTTCAGCCTTAACTGTTTCTGGAATTCTTATTATTTATGATGAAACTCCTAAGCAGCTCCTTAATTTTTCTCATCTTTGTACTCCAATTTTCCTACCCCATGACTCCCCCTACTTTCTGGGAGGTTTCATTAACTTAATCTTTCAATCACGTGTATGTATTTGTATGTCATTTGCATACAATTTCTAAGAGCTCTTATTTGTTCCTTGAGGTTTTTTAACATCTTGTTTTTGTTTTATAGATGCTGTCTTCTCAAACCTCTCTAAAGATATTAGTAATAAATCCCACGACCCCTACCCCATTTTCCTCTTCCCATATAATCTTTGTTTCCAAGTTGCATTTTTTTTTTTTTACTTTACTTGTTTTGGGCTCTGTGTTCCATAGTAAATGCTTTTCTCAAACGTCTGATGGCCTTGGCTGTCTGATCATTTTCAAAAGTTTGGTATTAAAAAACTGAATGGAAGCTATGTGCACCCAGGTGGGTATGTGAAGACTATGGTCTTTTCTAAAGGGGAATCTGTCTGGGCTGTTTCAGTGGGAGTCTTTACTGTCCACAGCTTTAGGTCTTTTCTCTTGGGCTAGTCAGAGTCCCAGGAGGAGACACTTAGAATATGCCTGGAAGGTATAAACCTGCCTGCCTGCCAGCCAACATTTTGGGAGTCAAGTATGTGAGTTAGAAGAAGGCTGTGCTTCTCAGGTTTCAGAAGAAATGTTGATTTAATCTCCATGTTTCCGCATATAATCCCTAACTCCAACTGTGCCTCATGTTTCCTCCCCTCCTCCACCCCCTCTAATCCATCCAGATACCCTCTAATTTTACTCTCTCCAGGGAATAAATCTGTAGTGCTCTGCCAGGAGAGGGGAGGGGCAGCAGCCTGGCTGCTGAGTTGGAAAAGAGACCTGGGGATCTAAGCGTGTCTTACACAGATTTACAACAAATAGTCCTTAACTCTCAATTTCTAGAAGGGCTTAATACTGGCAGTTTCTAAACGTTTTGGTGATTGTATAGCCTCACGATCTTCTCTGTTTTCCCCAACGCTAGCTTATGATTCATTTTTCCCTAGGTGGCTAAATTAGATACCATTCATCTCTCTGACTTCCACATTTTTTATTTTATTTTTCTTTCCATTTTTTTCTTACTCTTGTTGTCCTTGTGAGTTTCTGTCTTCTGAAAAACACTGTTCTGTTGTTTTAGTTAGGTTCTGTGAGGAAGCTTAGCCAGCCATGCATTCAATCTATCTTTAACCAGAAGTTCCTCATTTATGTTTAACTTAATTTGTCTTATTATTTTATCTCTGACTTTGAAATTTATTTCTGGAATATGGTTGGGCCTAAATAAATAAATTTCTATATAGAAGTTATTAACAGTACTGTGGTTACTTCTTTAGTATGAGTTGATAAATAATTTCCATTCTTTCTAAATTTTAACATTAGTAAATTTAACATTTAGTAAGCCAACATAAGAGACTAAGGAAGATCATCTGGTAGAATCCTTATGAAAATCCTCATGGATAATTTAAAAATTTTTCTAAACTTGCCTATATGGACAACTAAAATTTCTTCTGTTTTATTTTAATCCCATTTTCCCTCATCTAGTCTTTGCGGACTCAGGAAAAACAAAAGTGGTAAAATTTATACAAACTCTGCAAACATCAGAAGGGAATATAAAAGTCAGCCCAAAATGTCTAGACCAATTCATTTCAGTTCTTGTCCTCAGTATATCAAAGAAATAAAAGCTAAAAAGAATTCTAGAGTAAATCTTTAGAGAAATTATTCAAAGAGGACGTGCATATATGAGAAATAGAGAAGCAAAATGTAAGAGACGGGAAACTAATACAATAAATGATGTGGACAACTGCCGTTCCCTGCCTCCTCCTGTGTAGTTGCCAGGCAGCAGTGTAGGGGACTGAAGTCCCCTGGTGGGTGGCTCTAACTAGGCTAACTCAATCACAGTGATCCCATTGCTCATCAGTGACTGACTGAGGCATCTAGTGTGTGGGCTTCCCCTGGCCACTGGGTTTGGTTAGGACTGGGCCAATGACCTACTTAAGGCAAATGAGATATGAGGGGTAGTTTGCTAGGATCTTCTAAGGAAACTTGTTAACAATCCTAAGAGAGAACCACAGAAAGAGATGGCCTCTAGTACTTCCTTTGAAGACTAGAATATATAGATGTGAGGCCAAGGGATTCCGTGGTCTTACTACCAATCTAGGGATAAAGCCATCCCATGAAGGAGGATAGCCAAGTGAGAATCACAAAGAAATGGAGCTGTGGCTACTGAATTCAGCCTGTCTTAAAGTTCAACCTATCTGAGACCTGAAGTTAAGTGAGTGTATACACGTATTTCTTAAACCAGTCTGAAGTACCATCTATTATTTGCAGATGAAAGCATTGATACCAATAACCATGGAGACTGATATAGATATTTAACTGAATGATGAGCTCTATCTTAAAAAGGTCAGAAAAGAGAAAAGTATATTAATTTTTATTGAAAGACATATACAATGATTTTAAGGGTTTCTACACAACTAAGAGACAACACTCTTAACAATGGCAAATGCAGGAACATTCTCTGCAAATGCAAAAGCCTTCTTCGTGTCTCCGTTTTGTTCACAAACTAATAAAGAATCAGTAGAGAATTCAATCTTAACTGTGTAAAAGTTGAATTCTGCTATGCTATCCAGAGCAGTGTTTCCTAAAATGAGTCTGCTGACCTTTTGGGTTGAACAGTTCTCCAATGTGAGACCATCCCACACATTACATGTCTAAACCCAGCACTAAAAGACTGATCGCATGCCTGGTTATTGTGACAATGAAAATTCTCCCTCATTCACTTATCTTAAGGTGGCGGTACCAGCCCCAGGTGAAATCACTAATGCTGGGGAACAGATGCACAGGATAACCTCTGAGAATTTCTTCCTTTAACATCATTTAAAAATCACTGAGTCTAAGCTTTTCATATTACAGATAAGGAAACTGAGGCCCAGAGCAGCCATACACTGTTTCAACGGTTAAATAAGTGTTTTCACACTGTTTAAGGGGAATGTTAATATTAACCAACATTATTTTTTCAGCAAGTTTACATGAAATGTTTCCATGTCACATACCTGCAACATGACAGACAATACACTGACATGGCAACACTACAGGATCTAGTGATAAGAGTAAAAGAAAAAGGAGATGTATTGGCATACTTCTGTTTTCAACTAT
Source organism: Equus asinus (assembly GCF_041296235.1). Taxonomy (NCBI): domain Eukaryota; kingdom Metazoa; phylum Chordata; class Mammalia; order Perissodactyla; family Equidae; genus Equus; species Equus asinus. The sequence goes on from NC_091790.1 coordinate 178,192,322, forward strand.
TTATAATCAGGGAAAAAAGGAATATCATCAAGACGTTTATCTTTCACTCTGCAAATGTTTCTTAGTAACAATAGTTAATGTTTTTGAGCAAGGAACTGTGCTAGGCACCATGGCCCTTGTACTCACAGAATGTCAATAAAATAACTAACTACTTACGAAATGTATGTCATAACTATGTGGTGACTAGTCAAGAGCACAGACGATACATCCTAAAGGACTTCAGCTTTTCCACCCTTTGCCAGAATAATTGAGAAAGGCTCCACTGTGAAGGTGGGACTTGAGAGTCTCCTTGTCTGGTGACACAGAGAGAGGGAGGAATAGTCACCAGAGCTCATGGGAAGAGGCTACGCAAGGATGAGCAATGCCCAAGGAAGCGAGAGGTAGGGTGGAATGGAGACTGTAGGGGGAAGGGCCCTACCTAAATGAGTCATGGAAAGTGAATGGCAGGCTGAGAAGCAGACCACAGATTGAGAAATGTGGATCATACCTGGCAAGCAATGGAGGAGAAGCTACTGATAGTTCTTGAGTCGTAGCAGAAAAATAAAATAAACATTTGTAGGGGATTGGAAGGTTGAGTGAAGTAAGAAAACAAATACTTGCAGTAATGGATAGAGTACATACCTGAAATGGCTTATCTGATTTTCTAAAAGGGAAGAGAGTCTTTCTTTTATCTCCTCAAATCTCTCTTTTTCTTCCACTGACACAGTTCCAATTCCATCAGGCCTGAAACAAATCAGAATCAGTAATTTATACTGACAGAATCTTTACTTTTAAATATTTAATATCTTCATATATATACATATTTCCTTGAAAAATCCAAATAATTAAGGTATACATATTGCTTGTGTCTACAGTAGAAATTTACTGGAGACATTTGCAGCCATTTGCTTTGTATTTTGACCTGGAATGAATGGAAAGAAATTATTCTCTTTCAGACAGCCTTCAAGGTAAAAGATTACAATAAATATTCTCCAGATCTACAGAAAACAATGACTAGTCCTTGAGAATGGCAGTAAAAAGTGTTTTATAGTGGTACCAAACATTTGATCATTAAATGAATACCCCTGAATGGAACTATTACAAAAAAATATACTGAATGCCAGCTAAAATGTCTTAACTGCTTCACTCTTCCAAATAAAAATTAAGCTAATGTGAAATTGGAGATTTAATTTTAATTGCTGTAAGAATCATAGAAATTTTGGATACATGAAGTGGTTTACTGCCCTATTTTATTTTTCTGGTTAAATATGTAAGCACATAAAGCAAAATAAATATTTAGATTAAAACATATACAGAAAAGACAGACGAGCTATGTTTTTTAATCAAGATTTAGCGTTTAAGAAAATATCCCTATGGAATAAATGTAAGTTTTCATTACGATTTTTAAAAGTAGCTGTGAAGACTGAACGGAAATCTCCTTTTACTTAGGTTAAGATTGAAAATACAAAATATATCTAATGTCAGGAATTTAGAATTTATTCTGTACCAATCTAAGCATCTGGTTGTATAGCAATCAACTAAAATTTTGAAGATATAAATTTTATATATTACTGTCCTTAACACAGAGAAAAAGATATTTTAATCTCATATTCATTTCAAAATCTGTTTATATATTTCAACAAAATGAATCTTTCACATTTGATAATTAACACCAATAATCTCTTCCCATATTAGCTTATTTTTCTAAATATTATATTTTAATTCTCATCGACTCATGTATTTATCATTCCAAATTACTAATTTTTAATATTTATGCATAAAATAGGTAGAAATGAGGGTTATGAAAACAAAGAAAAATGAATGCTTAAAGTAACTCTCCCAACAAGATTTCTATTTGATGCTCTCGTTGTTTTTATATATATACATACATACATATGTGTGTGTATATTTTTGAATCTTGTAAACTAGTCAATTAGGATAAAAGCAATTAATTTTAAAGTTATACCTGAATCAAATGACACAAAGACCTTTTATTCATATCAAAATGTCATTTAAGTCTGAGAAGTTTCTTCCAGTATAGAGTAAATAATTTATTTCGGAATCTCACATCCTGCTGGAATTTATGCTTTGAAAACATTACTTACAATTATATTTCTTCCCTAAATAGAGAAACACAATTATTTAATTTTGGCAGAATAATACATCAACCCCATTTATTCCATCAGAATGTGTTTTGAATGTTAACTGCAGAAAAACTAATAGCAAAATACTGGTCTTTCAAACATTTTTAGGAAGGAGAAGAGAAAGTCTAATTTACAAACTACAAAGCAATGAACTATGAGCTAACCCCAATGTTTTATAATAGTTTAACAATGGAATTTTTCACATATCACTTCAGAGTCAATTCCCATAAAGCAATGATAGCACAAAAATCACATGGTAAACTACGAACAAGTATTTACGACGATCACAGAAGTTCAACTGGAGAGTTCTATATAAATTATTAAGTTGGTAATTTGGGCATTCAGACAAAACTTATAACTATGTTATGTTATTACAGAGAGAGCATAAAAACTCACACCACAAAGTTGCAGGTTGGTTATTTCACTAAATAAACCTATGCAAACTTGACGAAAAAGAGCAAAGCACTCATCTTTATTGTTCTGATGACTGACATGGCCCTTTGGCTTTGCTCTCTGACAGATACCAACCACACGGTTACATCTGAGTGAATTTTACTGTTTGCTCCAACTATCAAAGCAGATTGTGATCCACAGTGACAGAGCGAGTCGTCCTGTTAAATAACTTCATGGGGCACCTCGTCTACCTGACAGGATGCAGCCAGGGGTTCAGGCGACGAAAAGTGAGAAAGGTAAGTCAGGGTAATGCCACTTGTCAACCTTCACTAAGATCAAGACTGTTATACACAGTGCGGGGCTGTCATTTTCAGTGAGTTCATTACCATATTAGGTACACAGCTGACAGGTTAACTACAACATTTAATGTTTTGGACTAGCCCTTATTCACGTGTCTTTATTTTAGTGTATAGACAAGACTATGTACTGAATATTAGGTATATGAAGTGGCCTTCTATATCTAAATTGTTGGCAATTCTGCTGCAGTCAAGCCTAAAAGTAATAGCTCTTTCTAAAATTATTCTTTCAAATAAATGCAAATACTTCCTGTGTCATCAATATCTTCCTTGTCATGGTAGTTATTAAAACAAAGATAATTCTAAATATGCACCTGGTACTGTGCTAGCTGTTTTATATGCATAACAACATAGGATGCTCACAGAAATCCTTTCTCTAGCCTCCGAGAGAGGAGTTGCTGAAGCTCAGGGACTCAGGGAGGCTAAGTTGCTTCCCCAAGGTCACACGGCAGGTATCTGCAGGAGCCTGACCTTCAACCTAGGTCTCTTGTATTCCAAAGGCAAGGCTTTTAGCGCCCATGCCTCATTCTCTTTCCCCTATCTTTTCACAGAAAATAATAAAGAGCAATAAAAAGAAATCCTTATTAAAAAATGGAAACCATATCTGAGAAGCAATAATGGTGGAATTATTTTAGATATACTTACTTGCATCAAACATTTTCTATATTACTTGTATAAGGCAGAGAGCCTAAATATCAATAAAATTTAAAATACCTACCATTGAATCAGTGATTCAATTAAAAAAGACCTTAACAAAGGCAGTCCTAAAATTTGCTCTGTCATACATTTACAAAATCTGGACTTGCAGAAGCCTCGAGAGAAACTTAAACTAGTCACATTTTATGAACGTTCATCTAGTAGACTCAGGGTAATAGGGATTTAAAATAGCTTCATAAGCTCAGTTTACAAATGAGTTTCTGTCAGCTATCCCTTCAAAGCATGCCCAGAACTTGACTCCCCTCACCACCTCTACTGCTGCTCCGCTGGTTCCAGCTGCCATCAGTCCTCCCCTGGACTCCCCTCACCACCTCTACTGCTGCTCCGCTGGTTCCAGCTGCCATCAGTCCTCCCCTGGGTATGGCTGCAGTCTCCTTGATCTCCCTCCTCCAGTCTTGTCTTTGTCAGAGTATTGGCAACACACTATTGTGAGCCTTTTTCAAGCATGAGTCATACCCCTAACAATGGTACCACTCCTTGTAAAAGCCAGAGCCCTTATAATGGTCTACAAGATCTTATGTGATCCCTCTTCAACACTCACACTCTAATCTCCTCTACTCCTCATGGCAAGTCTCTCCATTTCACCCATGCTAGCCTCCTAGCTAGTCCTCGAACATAGAAAGCATGCTCTGCCTCAGGACCTTTGCATGGGCTGCTTCCACCAGCACACTTATAATGGTCTTGAAGACCTTATGATTCCCCTTCCCCACACTCACACTCTGATCTCCTCTCCTCCTCATGGCAAGTTCCTCCACTCCACACACCCTGGCCTCCTAGGTAGTCCTCAAACATAGGAAACACGCTCTGCCTCAGGGTCTTTGCATGTGCTGTTTCCACTGCTAGGGAGCTCTTTCCCTAGGCACAGACACAGTTTGCTCACTCACTTCCTCTGTATCTCTACTGACAGTACTCAGGATTATTGAGGTTATCTTTCTAACCATGTGACGTAAAGGTGTAACCTCCCATTCCCCCAGACCTCTTCTCTTTTAAAATGCTTTATTGCTTGCCATTGTACATATGGCTGTCATCCAACAGGGATATATTTATTTGTTTACTGTCTTCCTCCTTTGTGCTTACCTCTAGTGCCCAGAACAGTGGCAGGCATATTGTTGATGTTCAATACATAAACGCTAAAGAAATGAACGGATGAAATATAGAACATAGAAATATCAGCTATATAAGATTATAAAAATTCATGAAGTAGTAATATCACAAAAATTAGTATAATTGCTTATTAGTATTAATATTGCATAAATTATTTGGAATGTTTTTATCATATCACAGATAAAATAAGAAATGTTTTGAAAAGCAAACAGAAGCATGAATTATAGTTAAGTATTCAGGGTAAAAATATCTCTAACAAAAGTTAGCATGTATTTACACTTAGCAGAAAATTTTTATTGTTTACTTGCCATTTTACTTATTAAGGAAATGATTTGCTTTAAATCTTAAAATTAGAATTTTTTTCTAGAAATAATAAAAAAAGAATAATGTCCTTTGACATTGATAAAAACGTCAAATGATAAATTGAAAAATTGATAAAAATGTCAAAAATGATGTTAAAATGTGGTTATTTAAAATTCTAACATAAAAGACCAATTTTCTGATTCAACATTAATTGGGGTTTAATTGTACGACTGATAAATATTTAAGTGGTTCCAAAGAGAAGTAAGGGTATTCTCATGTGTCAAGATTTAATATTTTCATTTTTCCTGGGGCCTGTAGTTACTGAAGTTACATGATTTCAATAAAAATAGAGTATTCTATGAAAGAAATTTAAGATATGAACAAATTATAAAACAGTTTAATAATAGATGCAGATCTTTTAATTACAGATATAGTCAAATAAGCTATGACCTGGAGCTTCCTTCTGGTATTACATAATAAGCAACTGAACACCAAACGCAGTTGTGTCTATGTTAATTATACTTCAAAGAGTCTTAAAAAACAGAATTTATACAATAGAACCTTCTGCCACCGAAGCTTAATGGCCTGATCTTACATCTGCCTATGGGTCACATTCTTTTTTCATAGAAACCATCACATGTGTGTGCACTCACACACATACACACAACCATTTTTGAAAGGCAGATTCATCCAGAAAACAGTTCCTATACAGATTAAGGCCAATCGAAATTAATTTCATTAAATTCCTCTATAACTAAGGGATTTTATAATTTGTGCTATTCATCGATTTGGCAGATTAGGCGTTTTAAAACAAACAGAATCCTTTACACATATTGGACACCTTGTCCCGATTACCAATGCCTTCTCTCAGGAGTGCAACATAATCCTAAAGTGGGAAAGATGTTTTTAAAGGACGACTCAGGAACAAGAGGGACAAACAGTATTACTAATCTATTTTCGTTTATCTTCCATGGGTTTTGGGGTAGTTCAGATAAGAAATTAGTTTCTATGAAAGTAAAGAATGACAACATCACAGTTCAAGAAAGATCTAAGAGGAAAGGAGTATAAAACTGGGTTGCAGACATTTGAGTAGAAGAGCCGGTATCAATGAGAGAACCTGCTTCAACATTCAGATATGGACTAAGCTGGTCGCTTCGCTTTCCCTGGTTAACCAGTTCACAATCCACACATTTTATAGCCTTTTTTTCCCAATATAATACAAAATGTCAAAGGCCTATAAGACCAATAAAAACCAATTTTGGGGGGCTGGCCCCATGGCCGAGTGGTTGAGTTCGCGTGCTCTGCTGTGGGCGGCCCAGTGTTTCGTTGGTTTGGGTCCTGGGTGCGGACATGGCACTGCTCATCAGACCACGTTGAGGCAGCATCCCACGTGCCACAGCTAGAAGGACCCACAACGAAGAATATACAACTATGTACCAGGGGGCTTTGGGGAGAAAAAGGAAAAAAATAAAATCTTAAAAAAAAAAATTGATCATTGATGAGCATTTTTTTTAAAAAAAAAACAAAAAACCAATTTTGGCATACTTAATATCCATCTCATCTGGGTAAATTTGAGTAAAGAAGACTTGCTGGCTGTCAAACACGTTTTAAGGAACAATAGTCCTGTGACAAACTCCATCAAAAAGGGTTAGACAGCCCAAGTATTTTTGGGACAATACCAATCGCGAGACCTTGTTGGAGGTTCATAGTACAACCCTGGCATATTAAGGAGTCTGACAAGCCTGACGGTAAAGAAACCTGTTTAACTTTGTTTAAACAGCAAGTCCCAAAATTATGTAGCCATTATATCTCTCCACAATTCCCACTTCCAAAGCATCATTTAGTGCTCATGACCATTTGGTCTATTACTTAATGAAAACTCTAACATTTCCTATAGTTCTTTTCTCAATCACGTCTATCAGGTGGACAGATTCTAGACATGTAGGGGATAAATGTGTCCTGGGCTTTATAACGTCTAGGAGTTTGCCTATTGCCTGGAACAGCATGCTCAGGAAGCTTGTGGGTTGAATAAGTGCACCAGGAGTTAACAGTGTATAGAAAAGACTGGCAAATTGATGAGATAGATTTCCTTCACTCTTCCCCTTTAATGCCCGCCTCGCTCCCCAACTCATCAGGGAAGTTGGTTCATCCTGCCCGTTTGGTGATTTGGGGTAAAAGATATTTCACAAGCAATGAGTGGGCAAATGACAAAGTTCACGGTGCTTTTGAGTTTCTTATAGGCTTCTTGCCACCTGCCCTCTTCTATGAGGAACAGATGACATCTTAGCTTCCTCCAGAGAAAGTGAGAAGGGGAGAGACAGCAGAGGGTGGTATTTCTGAATTGTCAATTCTGCCTGCAGCACCACAGGTGAAAGTCACTTTGCACTTCGTGTATTTCCCACCATATCCATTTGTGAAGAGAATAAAAAGGAGACAAACACACAGCACAAGAATGAGAAATGTCAGAAGATGAGGGAGCAAACAATCTTTTATTTTTGTTCCCTAACCTGTAACCCCTTCCATTGTTTCAAACAAAATCATATGTCATTTGGATGGTCATATATTACATAATCAGTGTCCTTGAACTTCCCCTGAAATTTTAAATATCCAAAAGAAGAAATTAAGTCACCCCCCTATATGTTCACTGACATACAAGAAATAGATTTTCTATGGGAAAATATTTTGAAAAATAAAATTTTAAAATCATATTCTTCTCTTTTTCCAAATACTCTTACCTCCTAATCCTTTCCTTATTTGAATTTCCTACTGCATTCTATTTTCTTTGGAGGTTTTTAAAAAGAGTAGACACTGGTACAAAAAAGCTATAATCTGACTCTATGAAGATATGTGATCAGGTGACTTAGTTTCTATGTTAAGGTCGTGATGGACAGACAGGCTAAGGACAGCTATCAAGGTGTTTGATAACTGGCCTCTCCTGGAACCAAACTAAAACCATTGCTGCACACAACTCTAGAAGTCAAGAAAAATAAAATATCAAAAGGATTTAAAATAAAAATAAAGAGAATTAAGGTTGGCAGTGTTCTCTGATATAAATATCGCCTCTGCCCCATATCTAATGTTATTATTTTAAAAAAATAACGGGTTTTTCAAATTAAAAGACTATGTACACATCATAATTTGGGAGGAGGAATCCAGGAAAATAAAGACAAAAATTAAAATTTCCTTAAATGTCTCAATAAGAAATAACAGGTAATACCATTTTCTAAATGTAATTCCAGTCTTCTTTCTATAAATCTATAGATATATTGTACATTCTAATTTATAATTTGATTCTTTTAATGAAGTATAAACATTTTTTCACATCATTTAAATATCCTAATAAATGCTTTTTAATGAAGTATGATGTTTCAATATGGATATACCATAATTTATTAAAATACCCTTTTGGTAGAAATTTAGACTCTTTCATCTTTTTCCTACCATAAATACTGCTGCAATAACTAACCTTATACTACATCTTTTTAACCCATTTCTGATTGTTTCCCTGGGATAAATTTCTGAAAGAGTATGTTAGATTAAGTGGTGCCATAGACTGAGCTGTGTCCCTTCTGAAAATTCATGTGTTGAAGTCCTAACCCCCAATGTTACTGTATTTGGAGATGGGGCTTTTAGGAGGTAATTAAGGTTAAAAAGGTCATAAGGATGGGTCACTAATGTGATAGGACTGGTGGCCTTATAAGAAGAGGAAAACGAGCTCTTTCCTTCTCTCTCCATTATGTGAGGACACAGAGAGACGGCAGCCGTCTGCAAGCCAGGAAGAGAGTCCTCCCCACAGCCCGACCATTCTGACACCCCGATCTCAGACCGCCAGTCTCAAGAATGGAGAGAAAATTAATTTCTCTTGTTGAAGCCACCCAATCTATGGGATTTTCTTATAGCAGCCTCAGCTAAGACAAATGGGATCATATTTTCAGACATTTGATACATATTGCAAAACTGCTTTTCAAGAAAGTACTTATGAGCTTACACTGACCAAGGTACATGAAATTATTAATTTCTCTGCAATCTCATCAACTGTAGTCTGTATCATTTGTTATAATCATTTTCAATTTTATACACAAAAAAGCATATTTCATTGTTTTAATCTATTAATTTCTATGTTGTAAAAAGACACAATCTTGCTGGTTACATACGGTCTTAACATGGGCCATAAACATCATTACATTTGATTCATTAAGAAGATTTAATTGTGAACTCTCCTAATGAAGTCCCTTAAAATGTCACCTATAAAATTGTAAACAGATGCTCCAGTGTCATTCATTTACTTACTGAACAAATATTTATCAAGTACCTGCCCAGGTCCTGGGGATACAAGATAAGCACCACAAAAATGACTCCTGCCCTAATAGAGTTTTTAAGAGGGAAAGGCATAAAAAAGAAAACTCAGTAAGTGTACAATTCCATGTAAGAAGGACAAAAGTACAAAGCTCTGATACAGTTTAGATTTTCAGGGAAGGACTCAGTTTGGGACAATATTTAAGCTGCGATGTGATGGATGAGCAGCGTTAATCTGGTGGAACCTGAAGCAGAGGGGTTACAGAGAGGGTTCCAGGAGGTTCTCCCTATAGACGTCCAAATATTTTTTTCAAAATGCAAATTCTATCATGACTTCTCCTAGTATAGTGAACTGATTTACACCCCCAAAATCTCTCTTTACTACAAAACACTTCAACATTGCACAAATTATAGAAAATATACTGGTAAATGTTGTGCTGCACTTATAAGAAAGGAAAAAAAATTCTCCTAAGGGCAGGAAAATAAATAAACGGGGAGCTGAAACCACAGTTGGGGTGAATATGAACATCAGGGCTGCCTTGGGGGCAAATGTTGAAACCAAGGAGGCTTTACAGCCGTGTTCAAGGGAGGGCACCACTGTGTCAGAGACCTAATCTGCATGGGCTGCTAAACCTGAGATGCCTGCAACAAACAGGACCCCTGACTGGGCTATACTGTCAGTGGAAGGACCGGCTAGAGAGAACCAGCATGCTTGCAAAGGGGAGCCAACAAAGAAACCTGTCTGTTTCCACAGCATCTAACAGACCGAGCGAAAAAGAGTCTTTCCAGAGAACATGCACCACATGCCTGACCTCGTCCAACTGAGCACTATCTGTGCAGTCAAGCAATCTCCAGATGGAAAATAAAATAGCTCCAGCAGCAACCCCAACACCAAGTAAAAGCAAGAGCAAATCTCTTTGGAAGAAAGCATTCTCAACTCAGGCCTTGTCGAGTTTCCACAGATTAATTTCAAGTAGATGTGCTTACTACAAAAAAATGCTAGCTGAATAAGAAAAGTAACCATGGCAAAAACGCAGGCAGAAAGAACAGATGTAAAGACCTAGAAAATTTAGTTATTGCAATGATCAGAATATAAAATAACTAACTATGAAAGGTCTAAGGAAACAAAGAGGGGAACAAAAACCAAGAAAGAAATAAGATATGTTCAGAAATGACCAAATGAATTTAAAAAAGAACCAAGTAGAATTTCCAGAACTAAAAAATTTAATAATTGAAATTAACAATTCAATGAGTGGTTTAAAAAATAGATGTCATAGCTGAAGAGGGAATTGAGGAAGGAGAGAAAGGGTTGGCAAACTACAGCCCATCATCTGTTTTTATTAGAACACAAGCCACAATCATTTACTTACATATTGTCCATGGATGTTTTTGCACCACAGCAGAGTTGAGTAATTGTGACAGAGATAATATGGCCTACAAAGCCCAAAACATTTATTATGCTTACTGTCTGGCCCTTCATAGAAGAAGTCTGCCAAGTCCCAAAGTAGAAGATAGAACTGAAAATATTACATAGAATGCAGCAGGAGAAATAAGTAGATAGAATATATATTACAGACTTTAAGAGATAGAGAAGACAAAATGCCTAATATATGGGCAATTGGAGTTTTAGAGAAGAGCAAGATTGGAGGCAAGACAATATTTAAAGAGATAACAATATTCCAGAACCGATGGCAAACATGGATCTTCATATCCCAAGCAGGGTAAATTTAAAGAAATTGGTGCTTACCCAATGTTGAGTCAGGTGGATCAGAAATCCACAGTAATCCCAAATAGAATACACAAAAAGAAATGAACATGTGGATACATTATAGTGAACACAGACAAAAAAATAACCTTAAAACTATCCAGAAAGAAAAGACAAATTCTCCTCAAAAGAATGGTGATTAGATTGCCAACAGCCTTCTTAATGGTAACAAAGGAAGTCAGAAGTAAATGGAGTATAATCTTCAGAGCTCTGAGAGAAAATAATCATCAATCTAGAACTGAATACTAGCAAAATTTTCCTTCAAAAATGTGGACAAAGATAATGCCCAATAAAAATTCCCTATCTACAGGTACTCCATTATAGGAAATTGCAAAGAATGTACTTTAGGAAAAAGAAAAATAATTTCTAAATCTAAGCAAGTGTTTAGCATACTAAATATAATATCTAATTTGTAAGATTAGAAAACAAACAAACAAAGATACAACTAAAATACTAGATAATATAACCATGCAAGCCAGGAAGGGGGTGACTGGAATGTTCTAAGGTCTCTGAACTCTTTAGAGAAGGAGAAACTTGCTGATTAGCATTAAGACTTCAAAATTTTAGCAACACATATGGTAAAATCTCAAATGTTGGAACATTTAAATTATTGAGGGGAAAAAAATAGAAGAAAATAACCTGGATGAAACAAAAAGAGGGCAAGAAAGAAACAAAAAGCTTACAAACAGGAGCCAAAAAAGAAAGGCCAAAATAAAATGGTGGAAATGAACTTACTTATCTCAATATACGTAATAACTGTAATTGGACTAAACTGATTAAAAAAACAGAAATTGTCATATTGGATAATTAAATCAAAATGTTAGTTTGCTATTTATGAGACACACTAAAATAAAGAAATATAGAAAGAGTAAAATTAAGAATAAACATATATCAGACAAATACCCAAAAGGCTACATTAATAACCACATGAAAAAACTTTAGTGCGAAATGCATTATTAGTTACGAAGAGATAATTGCCATTCACTGGGAAGATTTAACAATTTTAAACTTGAATTCACCTAATAAACAGCTTCACAATATACAAAGCAAAAACTGGCAGAAGTAGAGGGAAGAAACCACCAAGGCAATGGTAGCTTTCCACTCACTGTGGTCATAATAACATAGATCAAACAGGCAAAAAATCAGTATGAGTTTAGAAGATTTGAACCACACAACTCCTGCCTGCCCTACCCAAACTATAGAATATACATTTTTTTTCAACCAACATGAAACATAATATTTGACACATACTTGCCGTAAAGAAAGTCTCAAGTTATGAAGAATCAGTACCATATAGATTACATTCTCTGAACATAGAGAAATTAGGTTAGAAACCAGTTCTTAAAAAAATAACCAAAAAAACTTCACTTTCTTAGAAACTTAAAAATATAAATAACCCTGTGTCAAAAATAAATTACAATGGCAAGTTAGAATTACTTAGAATTTTAACCAAATATTACATAACAAAATTTATATATGTGGGAAAGCAGTACTTAGTGGGAAACTTATAACCTTAAATGCTTATGTTAGAAAAGAGGAAAAGCTGACTAGTAATTAGGTAAACATCTAACTTAGGAAGTTAGAAAAAAATAGTCCAAGAAAGTAGAGGAGGGAATAATAAAACTAAAGACAAAATTTAATGAAATGGTTGACTATAAAAGGGGGCACACAAGGCAAATTTTAGGGTGATGGAATGCTTCTGTATGGCACTAGGGTGGTGAATATACGACTCTATGTGTCAAAACCCACAAAACTAAGAATTGTACAGCTCAGAGAGTGAAATTACTGTATACAAACTTAAGGGAAAAAAATCCCATGGTATCAACTCAGATGGTGAGGATAGAATGCATATTTTGACAAGTGACTCTAACTGTATCATATGACAGAACCTTACTAAAGAGAGAGGGGGAGAAAAGCAGCTGTCCTTGAACTTTGGGAAAACAATGTTTTGACTGGAAACTATAAGGCTAATGACTAAAGGACCTGTACACAAACACTGTAATCTAGCTGGCAAATTTTGAAACTGCTTGACATGTATACCGGGGTTGAACAAATAAGGAAATGGATGGTGGACAGGGGAAGCCAGGTTTCTCACTGTTGGAGAGAGAAGTTACAGATAAGCAAGAACGGAAGGCTCACAAGAACTTTGTGGTACTGGACTAGAGTCGGAGACATCAGTATGAATTCATGGATTAGTATACGAATATATATTACCTAGCTCTGGCCACTGAGAGGGCCTGGAAACAATGATATCCTAGCAACAATGAGCATATCCATATCCCAATCTTGGTTTCTAAATACCATTCTCTAACAAAAGGAACCACGCCTCTTTGGAGAAATGGCTGATTCTAGGGCTGAGGCAGGGAAAATACAAGAGGAGCTCGGAGCATATTTCAGTACCAGAAAGTAAGAGAGTGCTCAAAACAACAACAAAAGGATAGAGCACATCAAAGGGAGTCAGTCTGAAAGAGCTCTCAATGGCCCAAGCTGGAACGATTTGAGCAACAAAATAAAGTAGTATTGGATTATAACCCAAAGTATAAAGTAACCACAGATGAATCCATACTGACATAAATAAATGGTCCACTAAATAAACAGGGGAGAAGAGACAAATCTTCCTCGCAGAGGAATTCCAAATATGTAGCTAGTCTTCCCTCCAGGAAGTGGTGTTTAATTCCCCTCTCCCCGTGAGTGTGAGCTGGAGTTAATGACTTCTTCCAAAGAATCGAGTACGGAGGAAGCAAAACATCATCTTTACAGTGGAAAAACCTGACAAATGCTACCTTAACCAAGTGACCAAAGTTATCAGGACCAGTGATGTCCAGTGATATCATATCCTCCCTGACAGGAAGAGATGAGAGGGTATTTCAACTCTTCAAAAACCTATAACCCCAGTCCAATCATGAAAATGTTAGATAAATCCAAATTGAGGGATGTCTGACAAAATACTTGACCAGTACTCCTCAAAACTGTCAAGGTCATGAAAAACAAAGACTGAGAATGCCACAGATCAGAGGAGACGTGACAACTAAACGCAATTTGGTATCCTGAGTTGGATCTTGGGACAGAAAAAAGGATATTTAAAAAAAAAAAAAGGACTGTGGAAATCCAAATAAGGACTGGTGGTTAATTAGTGGCAACCTGCCAATCTTGGTCCCTTAGTCTTGACAAACGTACCACGGTAATTTATGACAATCACATTAGAGAAAACTGAAATAAAGAAACTTCCTGTACTGTCTTTGAAATTTTTCTGTACACTTAAATTATTCTAAAATAAAAAGTTTATTTTTTAAAAATTTAATGAAATGGAAAACAAAGAAGCAATAGAGATCCACAAAGCCAAAAGTTGCTTCTTTGAAAAGACCAATAAAGTTTACAAACTTCTGGTAAGATGGATGAAGGGGGAAAAAGAGAGAAGAGATAAAAATCAACAATATTAGAATGAGAAAGGGGAGATGTCTGCAGAGAGAGCAAAAAGTATATAAAGAGAACAAATTTGAACAACTTAATATCAATACATTTGAAAACAGATGAAAATCACTATTTCCTGGAAAATCCTAACTTGACAAAACTCGCTCAGGAAATAAATGGAAAGATTGAGTAGTTCTTTAACTGCAAAATAAACTGATGCAATAAAATCTTTCCACATGTAAGTCCCCAAGCTCAGATAGTTTTAAAGACGAGTTACTGATAAACTTAAAAAAAGTCACACGAATCTTATACAGAACAAGCGGGAATGCTCCCCAACTCATTTTATATGGCTACAATAACCTGGATACCAAATCCCAGAAAAAACAGTATAAGAAAGGAAAAGAACAGGCCAATCTTGTGCATAAACAGAGATCTAAAAATCCCCAATGACTGGCAACAGTGATGGTAAATGGTACAGATGCACATATAGAGCTTTTGTTGTTGCTTGATTGTTACATAATAAGTTCTTAAAAAAAAACTTTAGTATGCTAGAAAACTACATGGAGACCCAACTCAAGTCCCCAAGCTCTTTTCCACACCTAACTCCAGATGCTAAGGCGGCTCTAAAGGTCCCAAGCTGAAGAAAAGCTACACCAGAGGAGGAGCTCCTGCTTCTGTCGGTTGTTAACCTGATCTGTATTCTAACACATACTGGAAAATCCCTTTGCCTTGTCTCTTCCTCACTGATTTACCTTCACTGGGCTCTTTTATATGCATTGTTTCAGAAGAATCCAGGAGTTTTTGCTGCGAATGAATAGTGTGGAGGGAAAGCAGGAAACTGATTAGGTGGCCTTAACAATTATCCCCCAGGTTATAGCCTGGCGACTGACTTACCTTAAACAACAGGGTCTTGGCTCCTACTTTGAGCTTTGTCTTTGTCACCGTCCCATTAGGCCCACAGTGTCTTGCAGCAACCTGAGGGGCTGAGGGAATAGGGTGAAGGGGAGATGCCAGAACCTCAGCATGGCTCCTCCTAATGATCATGGACAGTGATGACGTGAGGCAATTTCACAATGCTTTTCCAGTCTCATCTCCCTGCCTGAGTCTTGACTACAGTAGCCTGCTATAAGAATGACACCCACAGTTCACCTTTGCACTGTCAGTCTTCTATAGCACAACGCCCAAAAGCTTATTTAATTACTATACTGTATGTGTAATATCACCACTTGATATTTAAGCAATATTTTATCATTTACAAAGTGTTCACGTAACTTTATTTCACCTATTTAGACCCCACATCAGGTAAGCAGCGTTGATATTATTATTCACAATGAACAGATGGGAAACTGAGGCTCAGACAGGACCAATTGCTTAGAATGAAATAGCTCATAAGTGGAAGAGCTGGGACAAGAAGACAGATGTCCTGACCGCTAGCTCAGTGCTATTTCCAACATACTACGTCTCTGCCCCCACCGCTCACTTTCTGTTTTTGTCTGTCTTGTTTTGAAAGGCATGATTATCTTGCGTTAGTGTTGAACTCGAGGTTGGCTGGGTAGAGATGTTATTGTTGGGAAAGTTTGAGGCAAATGTGGAGTTGTATAGTTTCTCATAGAATCAAACAAGGACCCTCAGCATATATTTAAAAAGCCCTCACTGATAACTGTCCCTGCCACCTTTGCACATGTAGCACACAAGATGAAATTGCTCAGAATGGCCACAGTGTGTAAGGATAACCTTGCTTAGGACACTTGATATGGTTGCCCACCTGCCCCAGAAGTGAGTCTCTAGATTGACAATTGAGGTGACATTTGTACTTAATCTCTCTATATCATATATCAAAAACTAGAATTAAGACGTGGTAATGGAAATTCTTGATGTGCCTATTTGATGCCATTGTCTATGATTTTACTCAAAAATTTATCATTGTCTATAAAATTACAGGCAGGAAGTTGAGGCAGAATTTCTGAAGTGACAGGTAAGAGAAAATGTTATCACCTCTGAAGACGGAGGAATCGTGACACGATGATTTGACTGATGCCCTGGAAGGTGCCTACCACTCTGGGATATGATCTGGAATCCACAGAAAATAGGGATTACTGTATATACAAACTATAATCATATAGTGGTACTACTGTACCCTGTACTTGAAAGCTAGCACATCTGAGCTGGCCTTTGTCAGGTGTGTAGCAGCTGTAAGAGGCCCTACTAAACTGAAGAAGAGTCAGTGAACACATTGCATATCTTACATTAAACTGGGAGATGAAAGTCATCTTGTGTTGCTGCTTTAGTTTCTCCACCCTCGGCCTGACTTACAAAACCAAGGTGTATAACCACACGTATCAACCTAGAACTTTGCCCTATGACGCATTGTCTCGCGAAGTCTCTTTTCTCTTTCCTATCAGTCATCAGCGGCACTATCGCTGAGTGAGTGGCTGTGTTATTCACGGACCTGTGCGGCTATCATCCTGCAGGAGTGTGTCTGCTTCTGTCCTTGACTCACTTTTTTCTTTCTTCCTTTCTTTTTCTCTCTCTTCCTCAGTCTTAGTACCAGCCAGAGCCTTTTCTGTTTAACTCTATTCTTTTATTCCTGAAACACTCAGAGTGCTATTCAGAGACGTGTCGGCACAGAAGGAACCCACCTAGAGAGCTCAACGCAGGGTAAACAGGAGGATGTGCTCTCGGAAAAATTTCAGATCCAGACGGCACCGTTGTCCTTTGCTTCATTCAACAACAAAAGGCAATCTTTTTTCCTTTTGAATTGTTGACAGAGGTAGTTTAGGTAATGAGCAAAACGACACTCTGAATGTGTGTCTTGACAGATGTAAAAGTGATCATAAAGAGAGACTATGGCAAACATTGTAGAAAAGTCAGACTTGACATTGACAGTATTTTTAACAAACTAAATATCAACTGCATAAATATCAGATGCTGCAGAGCTGGATAAGAGAAGCTTATTTTCATAAGGGGAGGTTGCTGAAACCTGAATATTCTATTAGCAAAGAAATTAAGAGTATAATTAGATACACAGTGAAATATTTCCACTTAGCATGAGGTATTACAGCTCTAACTATCTATTTTTCATGTTTTTCCTCCTTTTACAATTTACATCCTTGTGGCTGGGCAACAAAGGGAAGCATATTAGAGTACTCAATACTGACACAGTATTTATAATTATCCAGCACCTTCATGTTAGTATTTCCCTTCTTTCATATGAGAACTCTGAGTTTCAGAAAGGTTAAGCGATTTGCCCAACATGGGTCAGTTGGCAAATTTCAGATTCAAGTAGAGTTCTTTTGCCTCTTTTTATTCTCTCATTGTGACAGTATGACATTTCTGAATGACTTCCGTTAGACTCTAAAAATTACAGGAAACATCATACCTTTCAGCTTATCCTGGATAATTTCTACCCTAAATTGAGGTTCAAATTTCCCCAAAACCTACATTTCTTCCTTTCTTTTTTCTTAAGCTACATGTGACCTACATGTGAAATCAGAAACTGACTCAAATTTCTACTCTAAAACACCACTCAGAGATACCTGAATATGTACATATTTTAACCAGGAAAATGGATTTAATGTGTAATATTAAGTGTAATATATGCATGAACATATGAACATACCTTACACTTTACAGTGTACCATTATAAAGAAAACAATAGTCTGACAGAATAAAAGTAACTATGGCAACCTATAGATTCAAATCAGGCTGCCTCCCAGGCAGTAACTTTCCATTAATGTGTGTCAAAACACAT
This sequence comes from Equus asinus, assembly GCF_041296235.1. Classification (NCBI taxonomy): domain Eukaryota; kingdom Metazoa; phylum Chordata; class Mammalia; order Perissodactyla; family Equidae; genus Equus; species Equus asinus. The sequence continues at coordinate 178,210,541 of NC_091790.1, forward strand.
ACATTTTGGGGGCATGTTAGCTGAATTCCCTACTTGATGTTCTCAATTTAATTTTACCTTTTTGTGTTGCTCTAAAATAAACTGATCATACAAATTCTTTGGGTTTACCTGTTTCACCACAACCTTCTTACTCTCTTGTACTTCTGAGTGCTGCCTAACATTGGGAGGCCTATCTTTTGATACCCATGGGTCAGGAGGAAGAAAGACAGAGCCAGGAGATAAGAGACAGGTTTAGCAAAAATAGTCCCTCACTTTAGCTATAAAAGATTAGCTATCCTGTCATCATTACTGTCACCCCCAGTCCCCCAGGTTTGCTGAGTGCAGAGGGCTTAGTTTGGGGTAAGATGACTACGATCTGCAACATTCTCCTAATTTCCAATAAGGCTGAGTTCCAGAATGAAGTGAAAGCCTGGACAGATTCTGAGACTAGGCTCAGCTTTATTTTATTGTGGGATGAGAAAAGGCAACAGTGGGGACTCCAACAACATTTGCTACGTACCTACAATATGCAAGACACTGTGTTAGGGTCTACAGAGGATAATAAGTGAATGAGTGGTAATTTTTGCCTTCAAAATATTATGCAGTAGAGTAGCAGCAGCTGTGTGTGTATTTTGTATACAATACACACAATAAAGTTCATAAGATATCTCCAGATACAAGGTTTGTAGTGTTTGAAAAAGTTAAAAGAAGTCTTCTTAGAGGAGTTTTGTGGTATGACTGTTAGAAACTTGGGAAAATGAGAAACATTACAGGGAGAATAATCAGCTTGTCTGGGGTAAAGGCTACATGGAGAAGAATCCTTGGACTGCAGACTGTGTAGACAGAATGAGACGGTAAAGGGAAAACCCTGATACTATAGCTTAGAATTCATTTTTAGTTTAATAATCAAATTAGAATCACTGAAGTTTTTTGAAAAAGAGTATGGTAAAATTTAATCTGTTAATTTTGAAGGTGATGGCTAGACTACTGTAGGGGAAAACAGCAAAAGAGAGATGAATATAGACAGGCAAGAAAAAGTGAAGGCTAGATTTAGGGTAGATGCAATGGAAACGGTAAAAAGAGGGAAATTTGAGCAGTATTATGAAGACAGAACATTGACAATGGCAACAAATTGGGGCTATGAGGTCAAAGAAAAATGAATGGGCCATTAATGGGAGTGACAATAACACAAATAATAAAGTCATTCATTCATTCATCAAATATTTACTGAAGACTTACTGTGTGCCAAGAGTGTGACTTTTTGCCAGGCACCCTATTAGGAGCTAAAAGAGGTACAGGAACAGGAGCTGGTTTGGGGAGAAGACAGATTTAATTTTATACACAGAGAGCTGGAAGAGCCAGCACAATATTCAAGCTGCTAATTGTTGACAGAGATCTGCAGTTTGGGAGAATAACTGGGTTGGGATTATCTGTATAAAGAGAGGTCACAGTTAAAGGTGTGGAAAGGAGTGAGGTCACTGAAGTAGAATTTTTCACTGAAGTAGAAAAATTCTCAGAAAGAGGAGAATACTTTTTCAAGAATAGATGTGAGAAAAAACACCATACTGCACTTGGGCTCTGGAGGAACAGGAACTGTTAGCAAAAAGATGGTCAAAAAAAAAGGAGAGCTGAGACAGCGCTGCATCAGGGAAGGTACGCTGAGTTTTAAGAAGCGCAGGGTCTTGGAAATTCCACAGCCTCAACTTTTCAATGAGAGTAAGGAAAGTGAAGCTGGAGGAGGGGCTATGAGATGAGGTCATCAGGCAATCAATCCATTTCAAGCAGCCTAATAGCAGATGAAGAGCTGGAAGCCACACAGGGGACTGGTGAGAGAAGTCTGCGTAGGAAGATAAGGAACACAATGGAAAGATGAGGAGAAGAGTGACAGGATAACAACACTTAAGACAATATAAACTACCAGTTAACATTTTTTTGAACACTCATGCCAGGCACTGTTCTAAGTGCTTGATATAGAATTTAATCTCTATCACTATTTAAGATTTATGATTTATTTAACAGAGACACCATTTTATGTCCTTCTTACAGAAGGGGAAGCACAGAGATAGAGACACAAGTAGATTAGAAGCTTGCCCTACCTCACACAGTAAATAAGCATTAATTGGAACCCAGGTGGTCTAACTTCAGAATCCCTTGACAACTCTGTTATGTTGTGAGGCTAGTTGTGAAGCTTAAACAGGTCTGAGGGAAGAAAAGAAATATAAAGAGGAAGAGATGGAGTAATGATTGCAGCAAGGTAAGAAGGGGATGGGATAAGGGGTACCTCATTTATGGGAGGAGCCCTAGCAAATGTTCCCTGGAACAGGATCAAGAGAAGAGAGGGAGAATGACATGGAGAGATTTCAAGCTCAGACGTACATAGTTGTAATCATTGCATTAGGTGAGTTTTTGCCCTTTTGGTAAGGCAAGAGGTGAGGTTAGAGGCTCAGAGTGCTAAAAGGAGATACTTGTTCCTAGACTGTAGATTAGGGAAGGGGCTGGGAGGAGACCCTACATAAACCCCATTATTTATCTTGCTTTGTCAATGAAGGCTTATTCCACAGTGGAAAAGCAAGGATCATCAGGTATACACAAACCTATCAACAAACCCTACCCAGACACACATACGCATTACAATACAAATACAGATGACACTTGAGCTGTGCAGACCCTCGTACGAGGTGGTACATAAGAACTAAAAGGCAACTTCAAATTTCATAGATACTCTCTCTCTCTCTCTCAAGTGGCTTTAATGGCAAAAAGAAACAAAGTGCAGCCCACCAGACTGATGTACATTTTTCCTTTGTGAGTTTTTTTTCTCTCTTGCAAGAAGTGTTTGCTATTTAAAATTTGTTACTAGGTGACATTTTTCTCTCTTCTCAAGTCAACCCTACACATTTCACTGCACGTTTGCAAGTAAAAATACCTGTTGCCGTGCACATGAGAGGCGCAGAATGCAAAGCTGTAATGGAGCAGGGTTGGGTCAATGACAGCACCATTTTCTGAATGTTCCATCAGTTCTGTAAGGTAGCAGAGATGCCTGTGACAGCCTCTCACACCGTAACGGGCACAGTACTCATCTAATACAAAGACTTGGCCAGGGCTAAACCAACCCTGCAAAAGAAAAAGAAAAGATTTTTTGCTGTACTAAGATCTGCTTTTCTGTAGGCACTATTAGGCATTATAAACAGAAGCTGCATTAAAGTGTCTTTTGACATTTTTTATTAGTGGTATGTTTCATGTTACTTTCAGAAGAGCTAATGTCATTGATTTTGGAACTGATTTGGATACTGGCAACCTAATACTCTCTGTCTTTATTGCCATAGCAAGGCACGGGCAACCTGTTCCTCGCTATTGTCATTCAAAATTAGTCAAATTTATTCACAATATTTACATTGCCAGTCACAAAGAATGGCATTCCAAAAAACTTCAGTCTCTATGTGAACCAATTAAAAAGAGAATGGTACAGCAAACACTATAATTGAAATTACCTGGTTACAAAAAGCATTCTATAAAATGAACAGAAAATTTCAGTAAGTCTAGCAGTGGTAAACATGTACTATACAGGTATTTAAATATTTGAGATATTGTTCTGTTTGTCTTTCTAGGACCAATATAACAAAGTTAATGTTTTATAGTAGAAGTTTCTGTTTTTCTTGAAATGAGATGTTGGGGGGTGGTGGGTGTGGATGTGTGAGTGTGAGTGTGGGTGTGTATGTGTGTGTGTGCATGCCAACTGAAACAGAAGGCAGCCTGCTTGGCTAACATCTGAGGACAGGGTTAGATAGAGCTGGTTTAGAAAATGTTTTCATGGATTATATGGATTTATATGGATTAATTTAAGAGAAAGAAGGGAGAATAGACAGTTTTAAAAGGGGCAGGATAATCATACAAGAGAAGGAAAAAATGGTGATAAATGTAGAAAGATGAACTACAGTAAAGAAGAGAAGGAAGAGGAGAAAAAAGCACACCAGAATACTTACTCTGGAGATGGGACAGGCAGTGTACTAGACATACCACACATAATCTATCTTTAATATTTAGAACCATCATGCACGGTAGTCATTATGATCTTTATGTTGCAAATATATAAGCTGAAGTTCAGAGAGGTTTACTGAGTTGCTCAAGACTACCCTGCAAATCAGTTGTTGAGCCATGATTTACACCCAGTCATCCTGCCTGCAAACGCTCTTTCTAATCACACCATGTTCACTACCCTCTAGGTGCAGTTGAAGACACACTGCAGTGTTCTCCTCAGACTCCATATGACAAGTGAGTCGCCCACATAAACAAAATGACTTTCCAAAATTCAGGTACCAGCCCCATTGAGTGGAATCCAAGAGGAAAGCATCCTTTAGTGATGTTCACTCTGTGTGTGCTTGTCCCTGGAAAGATATCAGGGTTTTGTGATGCTTTGTTTTACTCTCCACATAACTGTAAAGTTTGGGTTGGATCAAGCTTAAACTATACAATTACATTTTGAATGATAAGTACTTAATCAAGAGTCTACAAATGAATTAATGAGGCATCAGTGTGATCATGGCAACAAGCTGTTTCATTTCTTCCTCTCCTAGCTCAATGGCAATGAGCTGAGGGGACACCCTGTCTGAAAACTTACTTTAAAGAGAATATAACTTTATTGCATGCATCTACTATGTTCAGTAGTCAAGAGACTAAGTGTTGACAGAAATAGGCATATTCTGGCTGGAAAAATTCCAGAGGAACTGCCACTGACAATATAAATCCTTGGAAAGGCACTATGATTCCTAGGCTATAGTTTAATGCCCACATTCTAAGGAGCCAAGCTTTCCTTCTAAAAGTAAATTATACTTTGTATCCCAAATTTTGGCTGGTTTCAACACATACAAAGTAGCAGTTTAGTGACTCAATTTAATTCCTTTTCCTTTTTTAAGGAATTCAAATTATCTCCGAGGGTTAAATGAAACTACAGCTTTCCTCTATTATATACAGCCCCTGTCATATTGTTTATCCCACTGCTTCTTTGCCCTGTCACTTAAGTTGTCTTTCTAGAAACAAAAGAGAGAAATGAAAGATAGCAACATTTGGTGAGCAGAATCTAACCCTTAAAACGTCTGTACAGGTCTCAGTAGATCCTACCACAGAAGTTTTTTTAATCTTCATTAAACCCTTATATTTTCATTCAGCTTCTCCAGAGAGACTGATAAACCACAGTTCAGTGTCTGTTTGACTCTATTCCCGTGTCTATTGAGTGGCACAGCAGTGGTCTTCAAGTGTATAATTTTCAAATTGGGAAGCAATCGATTGGACTCCTTTATCCCTAACTCCAACTACAGTTATTAAAAGAGTCAGGAATAAAATGCCGCTTCATAACAAGTATTTCTCACTTATTCTAACCTATAGGGGACTAGACAGACAGACTTGTACTCACCAAGCAAGAATAGGAATCATTCAGTCTGTGATCCAAGGTCTGCCTCTGAAGTATTCTAAAAAGGAAGGCGTGGTCAAGCTTGCAAGGATTTGCAGAAATAAACTCATCCATACCATGTTTTTGAAAACGGTCTGCATCTGTAAATTCAGAAAAGCATGTATAATCCATTTATTTTTCTGGTTCAATAATGAGCAAACGCAGTTTTTTAAAAACACAAAACACATGCCTTGTGACAAGAGAAGACTTCTATCACATAAAATATGATGCCAAGAATTCTGTACATTAACATAGCTTGCAATTTTTTTGGAGCCTAAATACAAATGACAGAGAAAAATCTGCCAATCATTTGGAATGAGGAAATTCTATTTTCATTCAAAGCCACTTCAAATATCCATCACAGAAATAATTTCTTCCAACTTTAAGAAAAGCTGATGCATTTTAAGTATATATTACTGAAGGAACTGACTGGAAAAGAACCCACGTCTGTTCATAAAAAACACAATGATGGCTGGAAGCCTGCTTTCCAAATGGCAAACTAGGGCAGAAATGAACACACAAGCTTCAGCTGGATCACTTCCAGTCTTTTTTTGTATGGAGCTTTTAATGGGACCAACCTTAACGTAGAAATGGCAATGAATGCTCTCAAGCTTCAAGTTTAAGAGACATGAAAAAGGGAGCATCATGTTTGTGCAAATATGCAGACAAAGCATAACGTCCCAAATGGCACTTTCAATCAAAGGCCCAAATTCATTGTTCTTTACAGATTGCATCTTTCAACGCCTGTAGACCCTGCGGGTTTATCAAAAGGCAAGCTTTTATGATTGCTTTCATTAATGGTATGTTTTGTCAAAGTCTTCAATGTGAGTTATTTACTAAGAGTAGAGAGAAAAAGCCTCATGCCTCCCAAAAGGAGTGCTGGGGTGTTACTACATTAGCTCTGTTAGAAATGTAGTGCGTATTGGGCAAGTAATCCGTTATCAAGATGAAAGTGGACTCTCCTCACAATGGTAGAGCCAAGGCTCCATTGTCCCTTAAAATTCACAGATAGATCTCATTTCTGGTCATCACAAGAAGCAGAGTCCTAAATGCAAGCTAAATGTAGTTTTTAAAACCTATATGGTACAACACTAAAATTGCAAAGGAAAGGAGACAAAAGTTTATTGATTAAACCCAATTATAGAGTCAGGCTTATAATAAAACTCAATATTGATCTGTGGACATGATGCTAACATAATCAGTCACATTTAGATATTTAGCCCAGATCATATTGATCCATGTCAAGTTCAACTTTCAGCCATATTTGTGGATGGAAGAACTGTATAATTCAAGCTGAAGGGTCTTCAGAATCAGATTTTAAAAAAAAGAGAAACAAACTAATTTATATCTCACATCAATGACAGATATGAAATGGTGAACGCAGCAAGTAAGCAATGAATGGCCATTCATTGACGATGTGAGGTATGAGGTTATCATCCATGGAAAAGGTAGCATATGTAGTCCTCTACATTTAATAGCTACTTAACTGAATGATTAAAGACGTTACATGCAGTAAATGAGTATTAATTGGATGAACACTAAACTGCCTTCCCTGAACTGAGAAATGAGACAGTCTAAATTTTCTTGTATTTTATTCTTATGTCTGATAGTCTTTTAATATAAAGTTAAATATATGATAGTGTGAAATAATATCAAATGAGTAGGAAGCAGACTATTACAAAATGCAAGGCACATATATTATAAAACCAGAAGACTATTTTGTATCTTAAAGAATTTATCTTAGAATCTTCATTTCTTCATTTATCTGAGTAAAAAAATCTTTTAGTGTCACCTTATGAAATTAAATTACCAGTTTTATAAAACATCTGCTGAATTGTATTCATTATTTCTTTCACCAGAGAAGGTCATAACAAGGAGTTAAAAATAACGCCCATTAATGGCTTATCTGTTGAGAAAAGGACATGTAATAAATTTCAGAGAAAAAAATCCATAGTTGTCCTTTACTATAAAGGTTTGTAGAAGCAAATTCTTATTTTAAAACAATGGGTTAACAGTATTTAAATAAAATATACAAGTTTCTGAAGAAATGAGTCTAGGTTTCATTTCTACAATTAAATCATTTTCAAAAATGAATTTACTTTACGAAGCAGCTTCCTCATGAAATATAACTTTAAACCATATATTTACTAATGTGACAAGCCTTTCTGAATCACACACATAAATGGAAAATTACTTTTCTAACAATTACCATTAGTGATAAAAATACTGTAATATTCATGGTAAGCAATTTAAGTCACAAAACTCCACATTGACAATGGAAAAACATACAGGTAAGTAAACCCACTAAAGATTTTATTTAAAAAAACCCCCCGAAACCTACAATCTCTCTGGGGCTATAATTCTATGAAAGTAAAATGTACTCTTTGAGGTTATCCCACCTTCAAAACACAAGCTGTTAAGAGCAAGCATCTCTATTCTGTTCTTCCTATGTGTGACAACCACAATTCAAAATATTTTATGCAAATACACTTCACCATGTACCATTATGCCATTAGTTTCCATGAATTTATGAGGAAATAAAAATAAATTGAAAAGGCAACAGTTTTGATCTATGTGAGAAATCTTGACTTAAAATTCTCTCATGAAATAAAATAACAGGCAATCAGCTACCATTAAAATAATACCTAGTTTCTTATTTTCATAAAAGAACATTTTCATATAATTTTCTCTGAGGATAACATACCTACATTTAACTCGAAGGAAACACAGAGATATCATCTGGATCAAATGGAAAACGTGCTTTCAAATCAATATCATAGCCAAATCCAAGGCTGGGAGACTTGCTTTAAAATTGGGTTACACTGGATTATCTTCAATTAAAGTTTATTTTAACACAAAATTATGGTGACTAGTTTTAAAAATTATTCACGACACTAATCAAATGTTCACTGATAATGACAAATTTCAGTTCAGTATGTCTTCCAAAACATAAGAAAATTATCAATGTACTGCAAACTGTCATAAATTCTGATGAGTGACCTATGGACTAACTACAGATGTGGGACATGGTAATTGAGGATACTGATGGGGAGAGTTTCTATGGTAACAGTTGGATATACACTTCAGCATCTTTAGGTGGTATTGTCCCCAGGTGTAGTAAAAGTGGATGGAATAAAACCCAAATTGAGAAAGATTACTATTTGCTATACATGTAAGGTACTAAAGGCTTTATTCAAATAGAACCTGAAAATTTAAAAATTTCATTAGGGTAACAGCTGTTGAAATCAAGAGAAAAGAATAAGAAGGCTGACAGTATCAATTTAAACAGTCAACACTGACTTGGAAACAATGGGAAGACTATCAGTAAGCTGGTAGGCCCCACTGCGGTGGGGAGGCCATGTGGTAGGCACTAACCACAGCCAGCCCCTGTGTGCTCAAGAACTCAAATTCCAGGAAAGGCATCTAAGTTAGAGTTCAAAACACAAGATGGGGAAAATATTTACCTGAAATATTTCTCCTTCCTTTGCAACTAATTTGAAAGATGCTGCATTCTGCATTTTTTGCTGCTCCTGGTTTTGTGAGCAATTAGGGATATAAAAGGCGAAGGGGAGGAAAAAGAGTTGGGGGAAAGAGCAAGGGGTCACTGAAGGAGAAGAGGAGGCCATTCATTAGCATTCTGAGACCATTCAGGTGTCCAGGCCTGGGACTCAAGTACCAAAAGGACCAAGAAGAGGGTGCTGCTAGCTAAGAGCTCATCCCCTCTTCTGCAAAACCCTGAGCTGAACTAAGCCTCAAATGAATCTTTTGAAATATAATAACTTGGTTTAAAATCGTCCTATGTTTAGATGTTTGCCTGTAGCTGCATTTACTGCTACCCACACCTGACTATAGTTTTCTTTTAGCTCAGACTCTCACTGAGTTTGAAAATTTACAGGAAGTTAAAAGTGGCACAGGGGCCGGCCTGGTGGCGCAGCGGTTAAGTTTGCATGTTCTGCTTCTTGGTGGCCCGGGGTTCGCCGGTTTGGATCCCGGGTGCGGACATGGCACCACTTGGCATGCTGTGCTGTGGCAGGTGTCCCACGTATAAAGTAGAGGAAGATGGGCATGGATGTTAGCTCAGGGCCAGTCTTCCTCAGCAAAAAGAGGAGGATTGGCGGTACTTAGCTCAGGGCTAATCTTCCTCAAAACCAAACAAACAAAAAGTGGCACAGAGCAGTACGTACCACCTCTCTTTTTATAGCACCCACATGCTGTTAATAGGAAGAGTTTAATGTTAAGATTTTACGTAGATCATCCTGGGTGGTATGTTCATATTTTATGTATGCATGTTTTATGCTGAAGACCAAAGAGAAACAGTTGATAAGATATATTAATTAGAAGTTTGTTCACACCTCTATTATTGACTCAATTTCTTAGCCTGATTTTGTTAAATTGATCAAAAACTGATGTATGGATGTACACATCTACCTTTCTGCGGCAAATAACACATACGCAATATTTTCACATGATGACAATTTTAATCAACACATACGGACCTAGAATCATGGGCAAAGTAAACCAGTATTCAGCATTTATTTGAAATAATATATTCAATGTAAAGTAAGACATACTTTACCAATGAAGTGTGCAATTTAACTTATTGGATCAATCAGGAAAAGCAGCATATAAAATTAAATACAAGCTTATACTCTGATTTAACGATTTAAAAGAAATTTGGCTTAAAATCAAAAAGAAGGTGACTTTTCTGGTTCATTTTTGACATTATTATCGAAGTCAACTAGTACCGTGTTGTACTACATAACATAAACATTGCACTATGTTGCATACATAAGGGAGAGAAAAATGAAAAACAACATGCTTCCATGGTATTCTGGTTGGAGACAGCAGAGAAGGACAGTGCAACCAAAGAATGTCTGTCAGTCAGGCCAAAGGCCGTGCATTGTTTGCAGCTAGAATTTCTACACATTCTGAGAGTCAAAGAAATAGGGAAGCAGAAGAGATTCACTTATCAGAGAAACCTGTAAATACATTATTTATATCCTAAAAAAGATAAGAAGGTGGTCTTCTAAGTTAGATTTCATAAACTTATTATTTCGTTCTAAATATCCCCTAAATGTTCAGTATGCTTAGTTTTAAAAACATGCTTTCTTCTTTTAACTTGTAAAATAGATACTTCAAAGAAAATTCAGGAAATAGAGGAAATGGGTAGCAACTAGTCTAATTAAAGTCATCCACTGTGAGCATTTTAGATATAATTCTATGTATATTTTTAAAATTGGGTTTTTTTTACACAATGAAAATAATACCACTGACATAATTTAGCAATTTTTACACTTAACAGTGAGCACTCTTTTTGCGTGCTATTGGAACACCTTCATAGCCATTATGCCCCCATAAATAGTAGAGATTAGGTTGTTTCTACTTTTCTGCTGTGGCAAAAATAGGTATTTCTGTTTCATAAATGGTAAAGTTAACCTAAATATTCTGGATTTGCCTAGAAAGTAGGAGACTGACATTGTAAACAAGATCATGATATTCCTTCAAAAATCGTAACATTACAAACATTTTAATACAATGAAGCAAAAAACCACCAAAATCATGAAAATACTTACCCTTAGCAGCTATAGGTCAGCAAAGAAATGAAAAACAAAGCATATTTAAATGGGTTAGGAATGTATTTATTTCTATACCTAGTCATTTTAATGATGTTATTTTCTTAGTTTCTACTAATGACTACAAGTTGTTCTTCCAAGAGATGATCAAGAAAGAAGAAAAGGGAATGCTATGGAAGTTAAGGAAGGAAGACAATACTAAGGGCAAATCTACTTTCTGGAGCAATCCAGTGGCATCTCTGATAGACATCACGGCCAGTATTCTCATTGAATATGGTAGGAACACATTGTTCTTCCTTGCTTTTTTTTCTTTTTTAAAGAAAGAAAGATAAAACAGCAGGGTCTGCTCTATAGAAAACTTTACTAAAATCCTGGAATAAAGAAAACTTCTGCTAACCCAATTGAAATAGTTTCGCATTTTAGAAGAAATTTAGCTTTTTTAGAACAAGTTAATAAGGGGCTAGAAAATTCAGTTACAATTAGCCTGATAACACTGCCTTGACAATGCATTGGTATCTAACGGTAGAAAGGCTTTGTTAGAAAGAGATTACCTGGCTATCTGAATCAAGTGATTATTAGACCCTTTATTAACTTTGTATCGTGTAGTCATGACCTTAATGTTCTAGGCCAGTGGTTCCTGACCACTTTCCTTGCCACTCTGTGCAAGATGGAGGACATCCATGAGCTTAGCACATTCTTTGGGTATTCCTTGCACTTAGGATGTTAAGAAAAAATACTGGAACACAAGTGAATGAGGAAGATATTTTCACAAAAATAATTTTCAAGTCACTGTAATTCAGTGGTTTTCAAACAGGTGTAATTCTTCCCCATCTACAACCCTGCCTCCTGGAACATTTGGCAATGTCTGGAGATATTTTTGGTTGTCAGACATGGGTTGTGGGGTTGCTACTGGCATCTATCTAGTGGGTAGAAGCCAAGGATGATGCTAAACATCCTGTAATATACAGGATAGCCCTCACTCCAACCCCTGAAACAAAGAGTTATCTGGTCCAGAATGTTAACAGTGCCAAGGTTGAGAAATCTTGCTTTAAGTTACAAAAAAAAAAAAAAAAAAAAAATCATTCTGCTTCTGGTCAGGATGGCATAAATGAAAAGAGATATACCCTCCTACCTGAAACAACTGAAAATTCAGAAAAAAATACATATAAAAAATAGTTGTCAAAACATTGGGCATCAGGAAACATAGGATAATGCTTCTTGAGAGAGGAGAAACAAATGAGATGAGCTTACAATTGCCCCAGGTTAATGCCAGGAGAAACTTTCAAAGCTGTGGCACAGGGAACAAGAACCCAGGAAGAGTTAGTGGTCTCTGCGTTGATGGAGCTGACAGCTCAGGAAAGCCAAGATGGCTCGAGTTTGCAGGGAAGCGTTCTCTTCCCTTGCCCTACCCACTTCTGTACTCAGTCGAATACTGAGCACCTCATGCATGTGAGGCAACTACTGGAGGCCAGGGAAAGAATCACTGTAAAGGATTAAAGGGGATAGTGCCCAAAACTCACACAGAACCTAGAAAATACTTGTTTCCAACAGCTAGAATATAAAACTTCAAAATTCATGGGTCATCAGTTAGAGTCCTTAAGAACAATCTTGGTCCAGAGTGGGGACAATTAATCCCAGACTAGACATTGTTTGGTCCCACCTGACAAAACTTAAGAGCAAAACCTGAAAGGAATGAATTCTTTCCATGTAACTTAACTGTGTCTCAGAATAAAGCTCAAGAACATTTTCCTGAAGAAAATTACGCCAAGGCACACCATAAGCAAACTGCTCAAAACCGGCACTGAAGAGAAAATCTGTAAAGCAGCTAGCGGAAAAAGGACACGTTATGTACAGAGGAACAAACAAAAATGTAGCACAGTTCTCATCAGGAAAAACAAAACAAAGCAACTCAGCAGAAAGTGGAGCAAAATCTTTAAAGCACTGAAAGAAAAATATCCTTCAAATGAAGGTAAAATAAAGAATTTTTCATATATAAAAAAGCTGAAAGAATTCATCATCATCAGACTTGCAGTACAAGAAGAGTCAAAGGAAGTCCTTTAAGAGAATGAAGAGTGCTGGAAATGGTAACTACATGGGTAAGGATAACATTTTCTCATGTTATTTAAATTTCCTTAAAAGGTAATTGACTGTTTAAGGCAATAACAGGAATGTATTATGGGATTTAAAACATATTTGGAAGTAAAATATATGAGAAGAACAGTAGAGTCCAGGAGGGGCGAAATGGGAGTACACTATCGTAAGGTTCATACACTATTCATGAAGTGATATAATATCACATGGAGGATTGTGATAAATTTAAAGGGGTATACTTTAAACCCTCAAGCAAAAAGGTGAGTGGAGTTGAGCTCATATTCCATCCTTAATTATTTGGCCTAAAGTGCCTTTGTTAAGATGCCCAGACATGACACTGAAGGGTGCTTAAAAAGAAGAGTAGTTATTTAATGCATGAAAAGTAGGAGAAGAGAATAATGCATGTCAAGATGTTACTCCCCTGGAGAAGAATCTTGAGAGTAAAAAGGTGTTTATTGAAAAGCCACAATTTGAGCTTAAAGTTATAGACAAATCGATTTATTACAGGAGAAATTAAAGAAGTTTTGCAAAGGAATATAACAAGTTAGAACATTTGGGTGAATGATTATTAAAGCTATGTTTGAAAATGTTTTTGTCATTTTACATAATTTGTTACTAATCACTTGTAAATTAAAATGAAAAATATAGTTCTTGATTTAAATTAGCATATGGAAAATGACATGAATATTAAGGTATTTAGAAAAAGTAAGCTTTTTTTTTTTTTATCAATCTATAATAGAAAATAGCCCTATTATCCTTCTGGATTATTAACTCTAGAAAGTGATGGTTGATCATTTTAGTATTCTGAAATCCTTTCAATGCCAATTGTTTTTGCAATACTTTTCCCACTTCTATAGGACACACAAGTTAAAATCACATTAAGTTAAATTTTCTTTTGAGAGGTTCTAGAGAATTTTCTTATACACTCTTGAGATTCCCAGAGATACCCAATGCTTGGCAAATTCAGGATCAGAAACCACAGGCTCGATTTACTCCAGATCTGTGGGAAAAATTAGATAACTGATTCTATGACTACTAATATGAATTATTTTTATTTAATTAGGTATCTGTTAATGATGTAAACTATAATACTGAACAAATTTGCCACAGATAATTTTATCTTATTAAGGTTATTAATTGATAATCAAATTATTTTTTAACAAAACTTACAAAGCTGAGCATCTGCATGGAGAGTTCCTCCTCTAGGATTCAGCTTCTGGGTTTGAATTGCAGGAATGGGTTTATATGATTGACCTGTGGCCCTGTACATGGCTTGAACCCATAATATTCTATCCTGTTCATCATCGCTGGCAAATATTACGGTGTCTCCTTCTTTAACAGCATTAAAGAACATCTGACCACCCTGAAGGCCTGTGGAGGGAGAAAGACATCGTTAGAAACTTACACAACTGGCGATTTGAATCTCATTCACTACATGGTCTCATGGAAAAGAATCAATCTGATATTAGCAGTTCAATGTTTTAAACGATTTTTGGTGGAGGATCAAATCCACAATCCAAGAATTGTAGGGAATCATAAGAAAGGTTTAAACTTTCCTGACACTCTGGAAATTAAAAATAGCTTAGGGACATGAACAGTCCATGACACAGTAACATTCTGCAAGACATACAAACCTACCCCATAGAAATGCATAGCATAATCTGAAATTTCATGCCAGAGAAGAAAGTCTTACGTTGGCATATTTCTCATTCTATAGGCAGGAGAAATACATGATGAATTTAGCAGGAAAAAAAAAATACAGGTAAGGCAAAAATGATACTTACATTGTATGGTATTTTATTTTTTGCAAAATTCTTTCGCAGAGAAGGCATTTACATTTTTAAGTGACCGATTCGTGAATGTGATCACAGATTTCTATTTTTAATCTCTATATATTAATTTCTTAATCTCTATATTTATTAATATCTATATATTTCTTAATTAGGCTTTATTAATCTCATTAATCTCCATATATTCATTCATTCATTCACTCTCTCACCAATTTTAGATACTAAGTGTCTAGTAGCATACCTAGTATTAATATGGAGGGAGGGAGAGAAGTATAAGAATGTGTTATTGGGGAGAAAATCGGTATAATATATAATTCATTTGCCATTTCTTTCCCCAAATCTATTTCTTATACCATTTTGCTTTCCAGTAAAGAAGTTTACCTAAGCGTTGCTGATATATCTCATATAATTTTTCTATTACAGTAACTTTCACATATGTCATCCTTGTACCAAGATAACAGAGATGACAAGCTATAGCCAAAACTAAGAAGCTCTCAAAAAGATATGATTTGAATCTCATACAGTCTTGTCCAGGTATATAAGTGAAATATGCACCCTATTCATTGAGTACAGTTTGAAATGTAGAACAAGCATAGGATATTTACGAGAATTTCATAAATACATGAATGGCAGGGAAAGTGACTGGACTTAGAATTACCTGGGTGGGGATCTGTATAATCCACGGTGTATCCTTCAAGCTGCATTAATTCTTGTGGTTCAGATTTTTTCTCTCTATAACTGCACATAGCAAAGGTGTACTGGCTAACCTGCATGAGAAAAAGTTTGTGGATGGGTTGCATTAAATTTTGTTTTTTATCAGAAGACGCTTTGCCCAAATTAAAAAAACCCATATGATTTGCATATAAGTTATTAAACATTAGCATCTTTCAAAACCCAGCTCAGAGACTAAAGCAACTTTTGTTTGTCAGTTTACAGTTAGGACTTCCATGCAAATTAATGATCTGTTGGCTATGATTCAATTAGCTATTAACAGAAGTGCCACAAAAAAGCATTCATGTTAAAAATAAATTTGGGAATCACGGGGTTAAATAAAGATAAACAGGCTTCTTTTACTGCAGGTTTTCTTATGGTCTTTAATACGCTAACACATGTTACAAATCTCTATGAGTGAGATATGTTAGGAGCATTGTCAAACTTACATATTCATGGAACCACATTTTCAAGCACACTTATTTCAAGATTTTAACCAAAGTGAAAAAAAAAAAAGATCTCAATAAAAGTTGGGAATTTATTGGTCCACATAACCAAACCCACAAGAAGGTCCAGACAGAGTGGAGTAAGTTCTTGGCAGCCATTAAGTTAACACTGCCAAGATCTGCTCCACCTCTCCGTTACACTTCTCTTTTGGAACTGGCTTCATTTTCTTGTGCTGAAGTCTCATGGGGCTAGAATATAGTTGCCAACAGCTCTGCAGTCTCCTCCCTGATTGTCCCAGCTTGGGTCATAAGGCCATATTTGGACCGATCACTGTGGCCATAGGGCAAAAGTACCATTATTAGCCCCAGGTTGGGACAAGAGCTCACATCTGTGGCAAATAATGCTGAATGCTACAATAGGCAGGCTCTTAGAAGTTCCTCCAAAATACAGAGGGGGAGGTGCCATTCCCAGACGGAGAAAAGAATGTTTGGTGGATGAATAAATATCTAAATTGAAAAATATCCTACAACACAAGAGTCCATGGAAAACAGTTTGGTTAATGTGAAGTATATCCCTTTTCCACGTTTAAACATGAAATGAAACTAAGGAAACATAATACCTTTCAATAGACAAAGATTACTTAAAGAGAACTCAAAAAGGAGCTAATTATGAAAGAAAAAATGATTACATGCACTACGTTAAAATTAAAAAATTCTCATTAAAGGACACCATGAAGAAAATAAAAAGGCAAAGCCACAGACCAAGAGAAGACGTATGCAAAACATATAGTCAACAAAGAACTAATATCAATATGAAGTGATATCTAAGATCAAACACTTAGGTTAAACAGAGAAGAGGAAATTCTGCTTCAAGACTGCAGCATCAACTCCTAGTCTAGGCTGCTGGCCTCTCTGGAGAACCCTGACTGATACAAAAAGCCTTACTACTTGTTATGTATTCCGTTTGCTCCAGCAAAACTTCTAAGCACTTATCCCAGGGAAACAAATGGACAAACATTCAAAGATACACGTGTAGGGTATTCACTGCAAAATTACACATGAAAAAATTGAAAAACCAACAGTGGTTTGTTAAATACATTATGGCATGACCACACAGTTTAATGTAATATAGCCATTAAAAGAGATATGACAGATTTTTTTGTCTGGGCATGGAACTATTTCCAGGAAATATTATAACATAAAGAACAGGTTAAAAACAAAAATGAAGAAGTGTTCTTTTATGGGTAAACACTACACACACATATCCACAAACATACATATACATATATAAATTCTATATGAGGATATACTAAATTATTTATAGTGATTATTATTGGGTGGTGCAATTATAGGTTATTTTAAATTACTTTTTCAGTGTTTGAGTTTTTTTCAAAGAATATAAATTACTTTTTAATGAGAAAAAAAGAGTACAGTCATGCACTGCTTAACAATGGTTTGGTCAATGATGGACCGCATATACGACCGTGGTCACATAATAGTAACATACGGACTAGATGTGTGCTAGGCTATACCATCTAGGTTTGTGTCAGTACACACTATGATGTTTGCACCATGACGAAATCACCTAATGCATTTCTCAGAGTGATGCATGACTGAACAACTATTTCCATTTTGGAAAAAAACATAAAGCCTTGTTTGGGAACAGTGAAGCCAATAACTGAAGACACCTGTGGTTCTTGCTGCTCTTAAATTTCCCTTTTCTTTCCTCATCTTGTAGACTGTCAATGAATTTACTTTTTCACCTCCTATGCATAAGGCTGACAGATGAAACCCAGTGGCTCCCATATAAAGAAGGCTTCAGTTTCCTTGTGTAAAAAGGTATGATTGTGGGACTTTTTTTGGTGGGGGGAGGGAGTGAGTAGAATAACATTACATTTCTATTATTTATTCTAAAAAGAAGCTCATTCTCTTACTTATGGACAATAACTTAGCCGGAAGTACCACTATTCTTCCATAAAGTAATTTAACATAGTGTTATCTTAAAAATATTCTGAAATATTTCAAACATTAACAAAAGTACAATATACTAGCATGGATATATACCCACCATCCAGCTTTGTTGAATCATAACTTCTTATAGATAGACAGATATGCTTTAAGTTTTTTTTGGACAGATGCTTATAATATACCTACTCAGACGCATTTCCTTTTCTCTTCCCACAGAGGTAATCACCATGCTGAATTTTGTGTTTATTATTTTCATGCATGTTTTATAACTTTTATTACACATAAATTCTTTTAGGTTCCTAGACCCAATTCCAGCGTGTGTGTGTGTGTGTGTGTGTGGTGTTTCCACATCAACAAGCAATGCTCCAGACACCAGCTGGGTGTCCTACAATTTAATTCAATTTTGACACTAGCAACGAGGAGACAGGATTAGGTTCTACAGATTAAGGGTTCAGTCCTACAAGACTGCCCCCCCGCACTTCAGATGCCAGTAGCAAGTCCAGGCTGTTACTTGTGTTTCTGACCAACTGGCTGCAGATTGGAGGATCCCACAATCCCCTCCTCTTACTTCAGAGGCCAGCTGCAAGTCCAAGTTCTCACCTCTGCTTCTGACCAACTGGCTATAGGCCACAGGTTCCTGTGACCCCTCTCTCCTTGGGTTTGATTAATTTGCTAGAGTGGCTCACAGAACTCAAGAAACTCATTTACTCACTAGATCACTAGTTTATTATAAAAGGATATAACTCAAGAACAGCCAGATGGGCAAGGTATGGGGAAAGGGTGAGGAGCTTCTGGTCTCTCCCACCACACGACTCTCCTCAAATCTCCACATGTCCACCACCTTGGAAGCTCTTCGAATTCCCTTCTTTTTGGTTTCTATGGAGACTTCATTACATAAATGTGATTGATTAAATCATTGGCCATTGGTGATTTATTCAACATCCAGCCCCCTCCCCTCCCCAAAGGTCAGGGAGGTGGGACCGAAAGTTCCAAACCTTTAATCAGGTTGGTTCTCCTGGCAACCTGCCCCCATCCTTAGATGGGGTTTAAAAGTCACCTCAGACACTCGCCTTATAGTCATGAATTGCCTAATTATGGGGATACTTCTGAGAAATGTGTCCTTAGGCTACTTCGTCCTTGTGCAAACATCAAAGAGTGTACTTGCGCAAACCTAGATGGTATAGCCTACCTCACATCTAGGCTACATGGTATTAATCTTATGGGACCACGGTCATATACATGGCCCCATCGTTGACCAAAACATTATGTGGTGCATGACTGTACTTAGGAAATTCCAAAGGTTTTAGAAGCTCTGTGCCAGAATGGGGATGAAAATCAAGTATACATTTCTTATTATAAATCACAATATCACATAAGTAAATTAGCAAAATCATGTATTTTTTGCACATTTTAAAACCTTATATGAATCAATCATATACATTGCTCTGCAATTTCCCCCTGCAAAAGTTCAATGTGGTGTTTAAGTGTCTTGATACATAGTCTGTCACTTGAATTGTCACACTTACCCAATGTCCTAATGATGCTTTCAGTTTCTTCTACTTGTTGCCTTCATAAATAATGCCACAATGGCCCATTCTTGGTACATCACTTGCCCCCCATGTGAGAGAGCTACTAAAGGACTACACTAAGGAGTGGAATTGCTAGGTTGTAGGGCATATGTACCTTCATCTTAACTAGATATTGCCAAACTCCTTTCCAATTTATACATACACCAGTGGTATAAGACAGCTCCTAATACTATACATCTTTGCCAAACTTGGTATTTTGAGTCTATTTTTAACCCATTTTGGTGGGTGGAAATGGTATCTTGCTGTTATTTGAGTTTACAATTCCCATTACCAATAGCACTAAGCTTTTCCTGGTATTTTTATTAGCCACTTGGGGTTTCCTGATCATACAGTTTGCTCATTTTCTAATGTATTATTTAGTCATTCATACCCTTTTCCATAATCAATTTTGCCAGAGGTTTATCTACTTTTTTGAGTACTTGCAAAGAATATCTTTGCATTCTGTTAATCCTATTTTTTGTTTTCTATTTCTTAATTTCTGCTATCTTTACTATTTCTCCCTTCTTGTTGGGGGGTTAACTTTATTCTTTTATGAATTTTTAAATTCATCTACTTAGCTTATTCATTTTCAGTTGTTACTCATTATTAAAATACACATTTAAGTTTATTCTAAGTTCCCATTAGGTTCATTTCAAGTTATGTGTAGCATTTTCATTAGTGCTGTTCTAACTATTTTTCATTATTTCTTTTTTACACGAGCTATTAATAAGTGTGCTTTTAAATTTGAATTTGTGGTTATGTTTTCCTTATTGAGTTCTAAAGTAATTCCATTGTGATCAGAATGATTCAGAATTTTGGTATTTTTTGAGACCTGCTCTGTCGTCTACTGCATGACCAGCCTTTATTAATGTTCTCTGTTTCCTTAAAGAGAACACATCTTTTGCAATTATTGCTCAGCGATTATTTATGTCCATTGCATTTAATTTAACTAATTGTGAAGTCAAATATTCTACATCTTTCTAATACTTCTTCTCATGCATCAATTATTGAGAGGTATGTTAAACTTTCCCACCAAGGCCATCCATCTGTGAATTCTTCATACAATTCTCTCAAACGTTGCTTTATATTTTTTGAAGATACGTAATCTTACACATATATGTGTAGGATTGTTATATCTTTCTAGGACTAATCTAATGTTGCTGGTAAATTTTTCTGTTTGTATTTATGTAGCGGCCTTTTGTTCCCCCCATCCCTAATACTGTTTTTTGCCTTGCAGTCTATTTTGCTGGATGTTCACAGAGCTATACAACCTTTCTTTTGGTTAGTATGTGCCTGGGAATGTTTTCTCATCTCTTCATTCTCAATTATTCTGTTTTATTTTAAATTCCTATAAACAATACATAATTGGATTTTTTAAAGCCCTGAAAATCTAGTCTTTTAACAGGCAAGTGAAGATCATTTGTTATATTTAGTGATATATTTGGATTTATTTCTAGTATCTTATTTTGCTCTTGCTGTTTACAGTGCTTTTTCTCTTATTCTGTCTCTATTAAACATTAACAAAATCGGTTTTCCTCTGACAGGGCAGAAACTATACATTCTGTTTTTATTCTCGTAGTGATCTCTTAAATCGTTTTGTTTTTGTTTTTAACTTATCTCCTCCTGAATACAAGAAACTTTGAGGACTTTACTCCCATGACCAGCTCCCATCTTACCATCTTAGTTGGTTAGACAGTATTTCAGCACTTTGAAGACAGTACGTCAGAAGGCTTATATATCCATGTTGAAGTCTGATGGAAGTCCAATTGTGGTTCCCTTGTAGCTAACTTGCCTTTTTCTCTCTGGTTTCTCTTAAATGTTCTCTTTGTTAACTTTCAGTTTCATTGTGAAATTTCTAGGAGTTTTATGTTTATCCTGGTTATTTGTTTTATTTCCGATAACTCACGACTTTCATCAATTTTAGAATCTTGTTCATGATCTTTTCAAGCGTCGATTCTGTTCCACTTTTCCTCTTCTGTCTTTAAATTCTATCAGAAGTATCTTGGAACTGTAGATTCTGTCCTCCATATCTTTCAACCTTTTAAAATAGCTTGTCTCTTCATTTCTTCATGCTGAGAGTTGTGAGTAATTTCTTCAGATTATAATATTCTATCATTAATTACATCACTAATTTTCTCTTCAGATGTGTCTAATCTACTGTTTAACTTGTCCAACAAGCTTGTAATTTCAGTGACTGTTTTAAATTTTTAGTAGTTCTATATAGTCCCGCTGCAAATCTGCTTGTTCATTTTTCATAGTGTTATGCAGTTTTTTGTTTTGTTCTTATACTTTTGAACCTGCTTATAAATTTCATCGCCTTAAATACAATTATTTTATAGTTTGTATGTGTGCTAGTTCTATTACTGAAAATCAAGTAATTGGTTTATTGTTTTGTAATTTTGATTATGAGCTCATATTCAGCACAATTTTATCTGTGGATATCTTATAAAGCCTAGGTTAAGGGTTCTTCTCTCCAAAAAAATTTCTTCAAATGCCAGATGCTCCAGATATATCACCAATCCAGATGAACTTTTTAAAATGTTAATTTCTTACCTTAGGTATTTCCCTTATATTTGGATAAAATAAGTTAGAATTTAAATATTCTCTGAGTATAGGCTAATAGCTACAAATTCTCAGGGGTCTTTTTACTCCACACTCAGAGCCTAAGGCCAAACACAAATTACTAGGCTGAGGGCAGAGTGTTTCCTAGCCTACCATTTCCTGAGATCTAGCTCTTTTAAGTACTTTATGAGAAGATTTCTGATCCAAATTCCCACTCTGAGAATGCCTCACAGTATGTTTTCGTCTTCTGAGGGAATGATAAAATCCAAAGCCCCTAAATATGAACATCAACACCCCTCATCCCATACTCCAGCCCCCGTGCAGTTACAGCATCAACTGAACAGCTTCACTATTTGGTCCCCTGAGGTTTTCCTTTCTTCTTGTAGTTCAGCTATACATTTTAAAAGATGTGTATTATATTTTATCCAGCATTTCCAGGTGTTTGCCATAAAAGAATTCTCTTCATTATCTTTAGGACTAGCCAAGACCACCAATTAAATCCTTTTGTTAATCTTTCAATTCTAATTGTTTTAATGGAGTTTCTAAATAAAAGGTCTAGCTTTTATATGTATAAAACAGACTATACATATCCTTTTCACTACACTCCAGAAAAAAAAAAATCTATGATGGGGTTAGTATATACAATCAAACATATGCTCAAATTTGTCTTAAAATTATTAGACATCAGGGGACGATTACAAGTAATACTTTTGTGATCAATTAACAAAATAAAAAATACACTGAGCAAATTATTCATAGGTTTTCCATTTTATTCTTTCATTTGGAAGAGTTTTAAAAACCTGACTAAGAAAGTTTGCTGACACATCACCCATAAACAATCTGGAACCCGCCGGGAGACAGATGAAGGGCGCAGGAAGGCCTGCCTTCCTCGTGTGGCTTGCAAACATCTCCAGCAATTACTAGCTAGAATACATAGCTACCACTGTGTTTGGGACTCCAGACAGACTATCTGACAAGACGTCTTCACCTGAACTCCCAAGCAGGAAAATATCACCTTCACTTTTAAAAGCCCACTTTCTATCTATTTCCTAATTTGGTAAAACCCTACTCCTTCTCCAAGACCCATGCAAACTTGTCCCCTTTCCCTTTCTAAGTGCATTTCCTTGTGTGTTATCTCCTTGATTTTGAATCACTGGCTCCCACAGTGTCTGGCATAGAGTCTCTACCTTTTAATTTCTCCATGAAATTCAACTTATGTCAATTTGATAAACACTCTGTTCAGCCACATTTGAAAATCTACTATTTTTTAAAGTACAATCGCACACTTATTTTGCTAAAAAAACCAAACAAAATAAAGCACTAATAGTCTACCAGCCCAAATTACCCAACTTGTACTCTCAAATGAATCCTCCTCCACTTGCCATGCAAGTAATATTTGTTTTTTTTAAATGTCAAGCTCTCCACTTAAAATGTTCAGGAAACAATAAACACGAAGCCAAATTCATGACTTCATCCAACTAGCCTGTCTTGAGCCCCCGCTATGTGATGGGCACAGTTATAAGAGGCATGGAGGAACCAGGGCTTTCTCCTTTAGGATACACAGATAGCTACGATGTGCTCATAGCCATAAGAAAGCCAACAAAATGCTAAGAAAGTTCAGGAAGAACAAAATGAAACAATAAAACCAAAAAATAACCTTGGAAACAACTAATTAGGGAGTGATTACTCACATTAAAAAGAATTCTTACCTTCTCAAAAACATTTGATTCATTTAAGTAGTGAGATCTTTCTATATTTCTATTTAGAGAAAAAGGCAAAGCCAAAATACTGGAAGGTATTGCAAATTAAAAATGATCAAAAAATGGTGAGTTTTGGAATTGTAACGAAACGTAAGAAAATGTATAATTTCATCCCAAATCTTATTTATATATACACAAGATAATATTATATTATAGTATACGTAGAATTGGATTTCTCAACATTATAGGTTTACTTTCTGACAGCATTGTCTTAACTTGTCTTAACATTCTATAAGGTAATTATTTAATCATTAAATTTAACCACTGGAATAAAATATTGTTACATTTGATAAAATTATAGATTTTGAATATGTGGTGAGGATTTTAAGAGAATACATTTGAAAACCAGAGACTATGATATCTAGAGGATTCAAGTCCCATTAAACCACAAACAGTTAAACCCAGAGCTAAGTTTCACTGGAAAGAAAACATAAGATTATTCTCTGAAACACACTGTTATTGAGAGATGAGGTCAATGGTCTTATCTCCAGAGTGTAGGGATGAGGAAACTGCCCTTCCCAAGGTCACCCAGAAGGAAATGGTCATCTTGAGTCTAAAAAACAAGCCTCCTCAGTCCAGTTAGGTATTCCTTTAACATACCACATTATTTTATAATTCACATTCTAAAACTTAAAAACAACTGAATTCTCAATAAGCCAATTACCTTTAATTTCTGACGAAGTTGTTAAGATAGCTATGAGATATATAGATATCTATAAGACTCTATAATCAAAGATAACTAAAACTACTAAGAGGATGGGAGAGAAAGAAAAGTCCACAGAGTAGTAAATAACTTGGGGTATTATTGCTTTATTATGTATCTTCTCTCAGGTACATCTTTAGCAAATCACCATCATTGTTTTATAGTAATTGTTGATATCTTTAACCAATATAAAATTATAATCCTTTGATCTGTTTAATATTTCTCATAAATTTTACTTGCTCTGAATTTAACATTGTCATCCTACTTTCTCTTTGTGTTTTTGCCTTTTGTTTGTGGTATATCTCTTACAACAAACCATTTTTGGTGGTTACAACAAACCATTTGAGAAACTGAATGATACTACTGTGACAAAACTTCTGTTTCCATCTACTGATTTAGGTGAGCCAGGCTTCTCCATGTTTATATCTGTAAAATAATATGAACAAAAAAAGGCATTGATGTGAAACCCTTTGTCCCTCTAGAATATTTATAGATAAAGAGGGAAGGGAAGCCATATGCAGCTCCTTAAGATAGGCATTTCCAACAACATTTGACCGTTTAATACCTTTTCTTCAAAATTTGTCATATACTTACACGCTTTTACCAGTGGTAGGCTACTCATAATTGCCATTAGACTTCAATATAAAAGAAATTTTTCATATTTAAAGCCTTTTGTTTACAGGAGTTGTTTTCCTTTTCACTGTTTTATTTTTCTTCAGGTAACCTAGTTTGACTCGTTCAAACAGCAGGAAAAGGGGAAATAAATCTGGGTGTTTAGCATAAAAATAGCTATGACGAAGCTATTTTTAGAGAAAGGGGCTTTTTCTCTTTTCTATGTTATTCTTTGTCTATTTGATAGCTCTGTTGTCTGGTTATATTTATTCATTTGGTTTAAACAAGAGTAACTTATTGTCTCTTAAAATCAAGGTGTTGGGAGGGTTGGTTCTTCCGAGTCTGTGAGGGACAATCTGTTCCTTATTTCTCTCTTGTGGCATTTTTGGCATTCCTTGGCTAGTAAAAGCATCATCTCTGTCTATGGTCTACGCCTTCATCTTCACACGGCCTTCTCCATCTATACAGATCTGTTCCCAAATCCCTTCTTTTTAAATAAGGACACCAGTAATACTGGATTAGTAGCTCATCCTTCTCCAGTATGACATCATCTTCATTACAACACTATTTCCAAACAAAGTTACATTCTGAAGTACTGGGGGTTAGGAATTCAACTCAAGAACGTGGTGTTTTTTTTTTTTTTTTTTTTTGAGGAAGATCAGCCCTGAGCTAACATCTGCTGCCAATCTTCCTTGTTTTGCTGAGGAAAACTGGCCCTGAGCTAACATCCGTGCCCATCTTCCTCTACTTTATATGTGGGACGCCTACCACTGCATGGCTTGATGAGCGGTGCCATGTCCGCACTGGGGATCCGAACTGGCGAACCCCAGGCCGCCGAAGCAGAACGTGCGCACTTAACCTCTGCACCACTGGGCCGGCCCCTTGAGGGTGTTTTTTTTTTAAATTCCAACTTTGCAGACTTTTTTTAATTGCAGAGAACCATGATAGAGTGGTCAAGAAGATTTTGAAGCATAAGTAATAGGAAAATAATATTTATTTCCTAAAAATAAAATTGCTTAGGAAGAGCCATGGAAATAAGAATTCAAGGAGAAAAAGCTAATATACAATCCACAATGGTTACAGGTGGATATAAAATGACAACAGTATATAGATTCTATTGGGCATGTGTATGATTCATCTAATTCTTTTTTAGAAATTGCATCCACTGCAACTACTTAAATTTCTGATGAAAAGTCTACAATGATCTATATCTATATAACATTATTTTAGGGGACATTAGCAAAATAGTTTGAAGACTGATCTGAGTGCTCCTTCACATCTGGTCTCCTAGGAAGACATATCTGGTCCTTCCTTGCTATTTTTTAGAGATCCGGGAATGAGTCTTTCACTGTCTACTAGTCAGAATGGTAAATAACTCAATTTAGTCTCATGTGCATTTACAATTTTCATATCTTTCTCCGTGTCCTTATGGGTATTTTCCCCCTCCCTTATTGAACAAATATTTATTGAGCATCAACAGTGAATTTTTCTAGGCTTTGCGGATACAATAATGTTCCCAGCATCAGAAAAAAAAAAAAAATCAGAGAAATCAAACAATCTCAGACAGTGAAAATGGAGAAGACTAAATTACAAATAAAGAGCTACCCGAAACAATTTTGAGCAGTGAGTTGTTTCGAAGGAAAATAAAGCAGAGTAAAGAAAGTGACATTGAAGGGGGCCTGTTTTCCACAATGGAGCCAGAAAAGGGCTCTCTGAAGACAATCATATTAAGGTATTTCAATGGGAAGAGCAGGGGGATAAACTAAGTTTAACAAAGGAACTTGCCATTTCAAATGCAAGTCCCACTTTCATTTCCCCCTCAATTACTCATCCTTATTTTTTCCAACTTATCTTTGACAAGACCTTGGGCAAATCACTTTAACGCTTATATACCTGTTTGATTTTCGGTAAAACAGAGACAACAATAACGTACCTTACAGGGTTCTGAGAGAATTAGCGATAACCAAGGTGGAGTACCTAGCACAGTGCTTGTCTGTTAGGCAGTCGTGTCTCAATAAATCAAACCCAGTTGTCAGGGCACCATCATCCTTCTCTCACTATTCTTGTGTGTCTTCTAATAGTCATTTCATTTTGGTTAGCGATGCAGTTTGTTGCTGTAACACAGTGAAGCCACCTGACTGATGTGGGGATTGAACTGATTTTCGGGCCACACGCCTCCATGCCGTGAATGACATGAGACTGCTGACTTTCATGTCTTGGCCTTGTTTTCCAGCCTCACTTGTTTTTCTCCCTCCCTGTCTCTCTCTCTCCACTCTCATAGGCTGTTTCTTTCCATTAGTGATTATGTTGTTGAAAACACTTATTGAACGAATATGTAAATGAAGAGACTGAAGAAGAGAAGAAAAAGTGGAGATGCCCCTAAACGTAGTTTTAGATATTATCCCATCTATATCTAATGGACATTATCTTGAACATATATTTCCAACGTATTTAAAATTGTTCTCTTAAAAAATGATTAAGCTTTAAAGCTCTTTGCATAAATTATGTTCACATTGTCATGCATTAAAGAATCCAGACTTATGCTAAAGATTTGCTTACCATTTAAGATCTAGCCTTAAAAATTACCTGTCCAAAGGCTACCGGTTTTTTCACATGCAGTGTAAAATGCTTACATCAATGTTGCTTTTTAATTTATATAACTTGAAGTACGGGTCAAGTTGCTGTTTTATGCTTTATTTTTTTTCTTTTTTTTGAGGAAGATTAGCTCTGAGCTAACTACTGCCAGTCCTCCTGTTTTTGCTGAGGAAGCCTGGCCCTGAGCTAACATCGTGCCCATCTTCCTCTATTTTATATGTGGGACGCCTACCACCGCATGGTGTGCCAAGCGGTGCCATGTTCTCATCCGGGATCCGAACTGGCGAAGCCCGGGCCGCTGAGAAGCGGAACGTGTGAACTTAACCGCTGCGCCACTGGGCCGGCCCCTATGCTTTATTTTTGAGTACTGCATTTCTAGTTAACTTTAAACAATAATTATTTCTTAACATGATGGATATATAAAATTTTAAGTACCAATTTCAATATCTTTAAGAATACTAAAAAAATCCCCAAAAACCAAAATACCTCCAGCTTTGGAGGAATCATCTACTTTCTAAAGCCATGGTGATTTAAATGATAAAGTACTAAACACTTGTTTTATTTTATTTTGTACTTCTTTTAATATTTTGTTTAACATCTGAATAGTCACCCAACAGACCCAGACCTGTCATAGATAATTGGGCCTCGAGTTTTACCGAAGAGTACAGATGGGAGAGTAACAGAATACCAACGACTAACAGAGCTGTCATTGACAATCAGGAAATCTGACCCAGGGTACAACTGAAAAAGGTGCAGCTTGGCTTTTGAACACGTAGACTCCAGAAGCAACTAACCATGAATCCCATCCTTCTGACTCACTGGTTCCTAGTTGTATTTCCATAAAATGACTGCATTTTATGTTTCTTCTGATTCCCCCAATATCCCCATGAGCTCTCACTTGTACCCATCTCTTTGGCAAGGTCATGCTAGATCATCTTCCTGAGGCAAACCCTACAATAAATCTGTAGTGTAAATTCAAGTGAATCTTTCTGAATAGCGTTAACGCCTGTAGCTACTGGTTTGATAGCCAGCACCCAGATTAAAGATAATCTGGAGAAGCGGCACTCAAAGAACTGTCAGTATCAGTTGGCACTAATAGTTAAAATATGCTGCTGAAAGGTAAGCTACAGGGACCAGGGGGTCACCCTGCTCCCTGAGCTCCAGCTGGAGGCGTCTTGCAGCCTCCACTCTGCCCCGTCACCACATGCCAGGGAATTAGATAGACACAGGTGGTCTGACCTGTTCTGATCTAGTATTTGTTTTCACTTACAAGCTTACTTGTGTATTACTGAACAAAGCTTATATAATACATTATATTGCAACCGAAAATCCTTTCAGTCGAAAGACAGAGCAATGATAAACATTCAATATCCTTAACCCAATCCACTCTTAATAAAGAATGGATTTGTTGAGAATTGGGGGATATAAACAGACTTTAATCTGAGGACAGGATTAAATCAGGTTTTGGCATCACTACTTTTCACAGGACACCTTAAGTTGTTGAGGTCCCACGAGGTGTCTGCATCTGGTCTGGGAAACCTCCTATTTTGATTTCAATTGCCAACCTGTTCAACACCTGTCTGTGTCCACACGTGTAAGTGCTAACTATGAGTTTTTAGAGACCACAGCGTTCAAGTTTGTATGTTGTATTCCTACTGCAGAGATCATGTTAACAGCTGGCAGCTTAGCAACTGCCACTATCTAATTTCAGTAAAGATTAAGGCTTAAAAAATCCTTAGCAGGAAACGTTCTTGGCAGAGGCCAAAAGGTGCTGCTAGAGTTATTATTAAAAAAAAAAAAATCCCAGGTCTTAATTTAATCAAGGAAAATGAATATATCTTCAAGATCATGATAGATTTGAGGGGAATACATATTTATTGTCTTTAACAAATGGCATAAAAACGATTTAGCAATCAATGTATAAATTTGAAAGAGGAAAGGCAGTCTTTTTAAAACAATGCTCAGAGTGGTTTGCATATATTCATTTATTTAACAAATATTTAGTCAGTTTCTACTCACAGTAGATTATAAGAAAGACAAGGTCCTTATTTTCATAGAGCATATATTCTAGAAGGGGTAAAAAGATAATTAAAAAATATATAAATAAAAAAGATAATTTTGGGGGCTGGCCCCGTGGCCGAGTGGTTAAGTTCGCGCACTCCGCTGCAGGCGGCCCAGTGTTTCGTTAGTTCGAATCCTGGGCGCGGACATGGCACTGCTCATCGGACCACGCTGAGGCAGCGTCCCACATGCCACAACTAGAAGAACCCACAACGAAGAATACACAACTATGTACCGGGGGCTTTGGGGAGAAAAAGGAAAAAATAAAATCTTTAAAAAAAAAAAAAAAAAGATAATTTTGATTAGAGAGAAATACTCTGAAAAATATAAAACAGGGTAACATGATAGGGAGTTGAGGGGTACTTTAGATAGGGTAGAAAAGGCCATTTGAGGTGACATTTGACCTGCTATCTAAATGGGTAGGTAAAGGAGCCAGCCATGGGGAAAAGGAAAGCAGTAGAGTGTTCAGAATTTCTATAGTGGGTTTAGGGGTAGCCAAACAACAACTGGGGGGAAGAAAGGTAGGGGACTTAATTCAAAGGCATATTTGCATAGAAATCACACTTAACAATAAAACCATATTATATATTTAGTTGAGGTACCTTTGGAGGGGGGCTGGTGACTTGGAGGTGTTAAACTCCAATTCTTGGCACTACAATTAATCTGGGGGCAGAACATTACAAAGCAAGGTACTACTCAGTGACAGAGACTCATCAAAGAGGGAGCTGGGGCCAGAATATGAAGGATCTTCTCTGTCATGGTCAGGGGCTTTCTAAACATAATAGAAAGTCATGGAAAGACTTAAGCAGCAAATTGGCAAAATCTGAATTATGCTTCAAATAGATTATCCTGGCAATTGGAAGAATAGATTGTAAAGAGAATGGCGGAAAGTGGAAGCAGAAAGAACAGCTAGGATGCTGCTGTAGGAGTCCATGAGATGATGATAGTAGTTTCAAGTAGTACAGTAGCAGAGAAGATGGAGGGAACTGGATGTAAGTGGGACACTGTTCTGGCAGTAGATCAAACAGTATTTTCTGACTGATATGGGAGCAACAGAAAAAGAGGGATCAAAGATGACACCTAGGGTTAGGTTCAAGTAAGCTCAAATATAAGTCAATTTTATGTTCCATATAGAGATGGGAGAAGGAACCCAAATTATAGATATTTATTTAACAAACATTTACTGAGTCTTTACTCTGTGACAGGCATGCTATATAGGTATCTGTAAAGATTTACAGGCATATGAATACACACATACAAAGATATACACACAGCATTTTAAAATGGAATCCTATAAAACAATTTTCAAAAAAAATAGGCCCACTAAAATTTAATCCAAATTTCACAATATTGTATTATTCTCACTTACAGGTCTTTTGTTCTTTCATGTAGGTATGAGCTATAAGAGGAATCAGACATTTCCCTGGAATTTAAACATGAAAATAACAACAAATATTTTACGGGAACACAGGGTACAGTTAAAAGGGAGGAATTTTTGCATTGGCATCACTGCCTGATCCATAGGAGATTCTCCTCACCCAAATCCAGCCCTATTCTCACTCCACCTTCTCTGTCTCTTTTACAATATTAGCTCTTGAGCTACAGGTAAAGATCATTTTTAATATATTTTAGAACTATTTTGAAGAGTAAATGCATTAAGTTTGTTAATGTCCAAGGGTAAATGGTATAAAATAATACAGCCACTATCTTTTTTTTTTTTTGCTAATGGAAAACCCAATTATCACAAAGCAAGTTATCTTAAAAAGGAAACCTAAAATAAGAAAACATTTTTCTCTAACATTTTGTCCCAAGTAAGCCCCACAACCAAAAGAATTTCCAACTTTCTTTCGTATTGGAAATACGTGTTTTGACAGATAAAATAACACATGCAACTTGACACATAACGACCGTTTATTAACTACAACAAAATGACTTGAGTGAAAAAACCAGCCAAAGTTTTGGTGAATGTTCAAGTACTCATGAGTCATCTAAAGCTTTATAATCTTACTTCAAATTATAGGTATCCATGCTGTTTTGCCTAGTAATTTCATTTCTATAAGAATACTCCTATATACATATAAAGATTAAAATATAAGGATTGTATGTATATTGATTCTAGCATTGTTTACCAATTTAAAAAAAGGAACAACCTAAATGTCCAAAAAAGGGGGATTGTTACATAAATTAGGTTAATCTATACTAGGAATCCAATCATCCATTTAAAAAAATAAAGTGGAGGTTTTTTGTTTGACATGGCAACTTATCTCTAATATATTTTTAAAGGGGATCAAAACAATTCACAGAACAAAAATATATGGAATGATTCCATTTTGTGTGTGTGTGTGTGTAGACACAAACACTGATACGAGTTTAGAAGGCCACACTATTAGTAGCGGTTACCTGGCTACTTGCGGGAAGGAGAATGGAATAAGGTGGCAATGCTGGCAGGGGTGTTAAAGGGGCCTTTCATTTTCTACCAGAAATACTTCTGTATGGTTTGATTTTATCCTACATTGAGCATGTCCTGGGCTTGTAAATTTTAAATCAATTTAGAACATAAAGCTAGAGGCCACTATCCTATGACTTTCTTGAACTGGCAGCAGTATATGTGTTCACTTCACATTACTATAAGCAAACATCAGCTGATGTCCTAAGACTAAACCCAGACCAAATCATGTCACAAGGTTGTGGCACTCTCCAATATGTGACAGCAGCCTGCTGCAGTAGATCTCCATGTGTGCTGCATATTTCAGAAATCAATAGGCTGGGGCAGCCGCTTTGAGTTTAAAGCAGATTTTGATGGCATCGCACTAACAGAGTGCGTCTCGTATGTTTGCAGCATGTACGGATCACTCAGTGGCATGGCTGACTGTTTACATCCTGTGCCAGCTCAGCTGATATGTAATTAACATGATGTCTTGATAGCCTGCTGTTGTTTGCAGCAACTTCAAGTCATGATTCTGACACATCGACAACAAGCAGTGAACACTTTGATACAGGGCCAAAACAACATAGATGTCTACTTCGGTTTCCAGTGACGTCACGCAGTAAGTAGCCTTCATGAGCATGGGACTCTAGGCCATCACTCACTGGCCATTTCTTTAATGCAATAACACTGTTTTTTACCTCGTGAATTAATGATCCACGGTGATTATTCATATATCTGTCTTTAGATCAACTGTAGCTGTTGACATCAATTTAACCATAGCATTATGACAGAGGAAATACTAGCTTAGTCTCTCGAGTCTGACAGGCTAAATTTGACTGCTTGACTCTACCACACCCTAACTGTGTCATTCTGGGTAAATTATATAACTCCTCTGTACATTAATTTTATCTGCACAATATAATAAGGATAATTATACGTACCCTCAAATATACCTTATTCGAGGAGTAAAGAAGATAACATGTTAAAAGTGCTTTACATAAAAGCCTCCCACAATTGCTTAATAAGCATTAGATTAAATAGAGCAATAACTGTATTATTAGGATAGTGCTTCTGGGATTTTTGGATTTATCATAGAATATGCAATACCTGGGGCATACTACAAATACAAATATTTCAATAGGCATTAGCAGAATATGAAATTATGAAAGAATTCAGTTTGGTTAAAGCATAAAAACAAATAGAGAATTTTAAAGCTATTAAGTGATTTTACTGTAATGAACTAAAATATTAGTGACATAAGCACTTTACACCAATGATATACTTCAAATCTAATACTAACATACTGAATAAGCATAAGAAAAATGAATAAGAAACATACACTAGTTTAATGTTGGTAAGATTTCAAAAATATTTTTCAAAATCACTGTTCTTTCAATTTGGCTTTAATCAAAATTTACCTTCATTAAAAAAAATGGAAGCTCTTAAAAAACATAAAAATCTATTTAATACTATAATTACATTGGCTTTAGAATCTAAATGGGGACCAAAACTATTCTTACTTAGAAGCTAAATAAACACCCCAACATTAATAAATCATTTATTTTCCCACTTTAACTCTGATTTAAATGTTTACATGAGTCCTTGAAAAGTCTTTTCACCTCTGTGGCTCCCTGAGAGGTCACTTTGAACAATGACTTTGCAGCTGGCCAAAGCTGACTCTCCATCAGTTTTTATGAGTACAAATTCTTGGGCCGATAGCTAGATCTCCAGCTATATCACTCATATAATACACACACAAGTGGTGATGAGATTCACATTATCACTAGAGCACCATTCTGCCGATGGCAGCAGCAGACACAGCAGGGGTACGCGGTCCTCCCTAGAAAAATGACTCCTTCACCTTTCAATAAAGCAGCCTGCAGGTATGGACCTACAAGCTGTGTGCAGACAGAACAAGAGCTGTCTTTAAAAATACTAATAAAAACTACCCAGTTTCTCCCAATGGGTCATTCTCATTGAATCTCTATACATATCTATCTTGATTTTGAAGTGTGTGAATTCAATTTGTCCTCCCATTACATTTGGAATTGAAAGGAAGATTCAATTGTATTTAAAATTTCAAAAAGTTCTCAGAGTACTGGCATGTATATTCCAGTATATTTGGGCATAGGATTCTCTGTGAGTACTTGTATGTATATATATATTTGTGTCAAGATAGAATGTTTAAATATGACTTCAAGTTTTAAGATGATGGGGCTGGCCCCGTGGCCGAGCGGTTGGGTTCGCGCGCTCCGCTGCAGGCGGCCCAGTGTTTCCTTGGTTCGAATCCTGGGCGTGGACATGGCACTGCTCATCAGACCACGCTGAGGCAGCGTCCCACATGCCACAACTGGAAGAACCCACAACGAAGAATACACAACTATGTACCGGGGGGCTTTGGGGAGAAAAAGGAAAAAATAAATATTTAAAAAAAAAAAAAAGTTTTAAGATGATATCTTTGGTAGAGTAAATCCAAATTCATTACAGTTTGGTGGTATTATTCCTAAATTTCAATTATGGAGTATACAGGTTTACTTACTTGGCTTTAAACTGGATTTTGCCTTCTAAAATGTTAAATATATATTTTTGTTATTGGGAGAACTTTCCAGCTCCCCCAAAACATGGTTAATATTCTTCAAAGACATACCAACTAATGATATTAAAATATTCAAATTCCTTACTTCTAAACTCTCTTATGGAGTGATAATCAAAGTATACATATTTGTCCTGTAACTTTTTGTTTTACTGAGGAAGATTTGCCCTAAGCTAACATCTATGCCAATCTTCCTCTATTTTTTAGTATGTGGGTCGTCGGCATAACACAGCCACTAACAGAGGAGTGTAGGTCCACGCCTGGGAACTGCACTAGGCTGCCGAAGTGGATCACATTGAACTTAACCACTAGGCCACTGGGGCTGACCTGTGTCCTGTAACTTTTGATTCTCATGATCACATACTAGAAAATAACATAAGACGTAAAAGATTACCTTGAACCTTACCTGGCCAAAAGCATGAGGTGATCATTTGACCTTTTAAGACTGATCTAATAAAGCCTAATTTTCATATCAAACAATCAGTACATTAGAAACTCTTTTAGCCTACTGTCACTTAGCCAGATCTCCAGACTAACAAACACCCTCTGATTCATTCTTCTTTTTTTTAAAGATTTATTTTTCCTTTTTCTCCCCAAAGCCCCCAGTACATAGTTGTATATATTTTAGTTGTGGGTCCTGCTAGTTGTGGTATGTGGGACGCTGCCTCAGCATGGCCTGATGAGCTGTACCATGTCTGCGCCCAGGATTCGAACCTGTGGAACTTTGGGCCACCAAAGCAGACCACTCGAACTTAACCACTAGGTCATGGGGGCAGCCCGTGACTCATTCTTTAAAACATAATGAATATGATCCAGGAATTGTGCCCCTTGGTGTTTACCCAAAGGAGTAGACAACTTATGTCCACACAGAAATGTAAACACAGATGTCTATAGCAGTTTTATTCACAATTGTCAAAATTCGGAAGCAACTAAGCTGTCTTTCAATAGGTGAATGGATAAATAAACTTTGGTTTATCCAGACAATGGAATATTATTCAGCACTAAAAAGAAATGAGCTATCAAGCTATGAAAAAACATAGAAGAACCTTAAATGCATATTACTAAGTGAAAGAAGCCAATCTGAGAAGGCCACATACTGTATGATTCCAACGATACGACATCTCGGAAAAGACAAAACTATGAAGACAACAAGATCAGTGGTTGCCAAGAGGTAGAGGAGAGATGAATAGGGAGAGTACAGGGATATTTAGGGCAGTGAAAATACTCTGTGTGATATTACACTGATGGATATGTCATTATACATTTGTCCCAATGTATATACCATACAAAACCAAGAGTGAACTGTAGTGTAAACTATGGAGTTAAGATGATTGTGATGTATCAATGTCAGTTCATCCTTAGTAACAAACGTACCAAGTGATGTCGACAAAAGGGGAGGCTATGCATGTGTGGGGGCAGGGGATATATGAGAAATCTCTACACGTTTCTCTCAATTATGTTGTGCACCTACAACTGCTGATGACTAATACATAAAACTCCATGCTTATTAAGAATTAGCTGGGTTTGTTTATTGGCATAACAACAGTTTATGCTTTAGAAACAGCTGAATGCTTTAGAAAGACTCAATAAAGACAAGTCACTAACACAAACATGTCAAATTAGATGTGAGTGAGACATCCATAGATAGAAATAAAATGACCAGAAAGATCTGCAATCAAACTGCTTAGCAAATGCATGGAAGTTCTTGTGCCAACGTAAAGAAATTAAACCTGGGAACCTAAGAAGATCCCTTACAGGTGTGGTATTTGGAGGACGAATCACCCAGAACTCCAAACAGGGGGCTCTTACTGAAAGCAACGCTTGGGCCTTATATCCAAAGAGTGTGCGTGTGTGTATCTTTCATTAAATTATTTGACCAAATATTGGTTCTAATCATATAAGAAAAGGTTATATTTTAGCCAGGAAAAAAATGGACTGGCTTTCTGCCGTGTAGATAAAACTACTTTTGACTAAATTTTTATACTTTTCATGCCATTACCACACCATTATGGTACATCAGTAATTTTATCCAGCAACGGATCTACAACGGATTAAGCTCATTTAATGTGTGGGTAGGAATTAATTTTTACAGACTGTTTTGTGTCAAGAATTCCAAAAGTGATTCTCTTTTCATATATATCCATCGGGGACAAAATAGCTTGGATTCATCACAGAATGAAACTCTTAGAAAGCTTCTCTTTAATGTAAATTTAACTTAATCAGTATATTCTATAAGCAAAGGTTATCCATGATTCAAAAAAACCCAAAAATAAGTCAGCCAAACTTTATATTCCAATAATCTATCTACGGTCAGAATCCTATCACAAATAAATCTAACAATCAAGGTGATTTAAAGACATATTTATGTGAAGTGACTTGCTCTCTCATGAACGTAGGATTTTCCAGAGCTTAAATTTCATCTGATATTGCAACAAATTGAAGGCAGAAGCTGATACGAAAATACACCTGCATTCTATTAAGCCAGACATTAAAGAGATGTGCAAAAGCATAAAATAATGCCACTTATTTCACTAAATTGTTTGGTTTGGAAAATAGTTATCTTACGTAAAAGTGTTATTTGTGTTAGCAGGTAATGGATTAAATACTTTTATTTTAAAATGAATTAAATATTTCTTTTTACTTTCTCAGTTTTGATTTCTAACACAGAAAATATTGATAGATATAACCCACATAAATAAAAGTATGAGAAACACATCTTAGAGCAATTACACAACAGGGAAAAAGTTTACTAACCTGAACAAGAACAAAGTAACGTTTTTTCCATCTTTTCCAAACCTTCTGTCCAAGGGCATACAGATATCTGGCAAGAAAAACAAGCAAAAGAATACTCTATATGAATAATGTTGTGGTTCTGCGTAATCATTTTTCTTCCCTAAGTATTTATTCTTGAGACCAGCCTGCTAAAGGCAAAGTTTAGTTCATCTGGAATCTGAGACAACACGCAGCTTCTGTATTACAAAATGACGCAGCTTATTCTAGGTTCTTGAAAGGGAATTGATTTACGTGGCTTATCAATTTGTCAGTTCTTACCACAAATTGAGCGAAGTTGGAGTCAGAAAGGATAATCAAAGAACCAGTAGGAACTGTATTCTTACACACACTTCTTAGGAGAGACAAAGGCTATGAATTGAGGATACGGTACTAAATGTTTCAGCTCTCAGATGACTGGGGCTGAGGAGTGTGGCCTGAGAAGGAGCGGCGTAGAGTCACGAACCCAGGGTGAAGGGTCACTGTCCAGCTGAGTGACCTCGAGATGTGTCTGCACCCATCTCAGTTCGATTTCCTCAACTATCAAATGAAAGGATTGGATTTGCTGATTTCTAAGGTCCCTGTCAGCTCATAATCTGCGCATTTATCTGACTTGTAGAAGCATCTTGCTGCAAATTTTCCTAACTATGAAATACAGATACTAATGCAGACAACATTGTGTAATTTAACATAGTTTCAACCAAAGCTTTTGTTTAACTTCGCACTGCTATTAGTAACCTAAATTGAAATGATTAGTCCATCATTTGAGATGAGAACTTTTGTTCTTACTGAATATACAGATATAAGCTTAAGTATCAATGAGGAAAAAGAAGAAATTAAAAACTAATGAAGTGTAAGCTTGCCATGGAGAGCTATTTTAAAATTATACCATGAAGCTACACACACACCTCCCACAAAAGTGGAAAACACTGTTAGAAGTTTAAAATATGACAAACAGTGGCCAAAATTTTAAATTAAAGTAAGATTTTTCAATATTTTATCACAATCCCTTTTTCTGAAGTGAAGGTTTAACATTATAGACACTATTCAAACTAACTTAATTACTATACAATTCTGAGTAATAATGAAGCACTATAGCTAACAGTCTATTTAGGGGCTTAAAGTCTCTAGACTTTCACAATCTTTCTGGGTTTTTTTGTGAGGAAGATTGGCCCTGAGTTAACATGTTTCCAATCTTCCTCGTTTTGTTTGAGGAATATTGTCACTGAGGTAACATCTGTGCCAGTTTTCCTCTATTTTTGGTGGCATGCTGCCACAGCATGGCTTGACGAGCAGTGCTAGGTCTGCGCCCAGGATCAGAACCTGGGAGCCCCGAGCAGCCAAAGTGGAGTGTGTGAACTTAACCACTGCGCCACCTGGCCGGCCCCAGGGACTTCCACAATTTTTAAAACTAAAATCTTCACTTGACCTTTTAGTTTCTGTCTTATTAAAATAACTCTCTTTTGCAAAGCAAAACAAACAAACTTTATGGCCCCTTTAAAAAAAAGAAATATGGACTATTGACTGAAGTGTGGTGAAATGAATAGGCAATCTTATGGAGTGTAATATAAGACCACCTTTCTGTAGGATAATGTGGCAATATGTAGAAACGGTCCTACCTTTTCATCCTGGAATTTATTAGGAAAATAATTAGACGTGCACATAAAGATGTATACTACATGAATACATAGAACCGTGTTATTTATGTTACTGAAACCTAACAACTTAAATGTCCAACAACAGGTGAATTGTTTACTAAAAGCTGGCATATTCATAGAAAAAAATACTATGCTCCCACTAAAATTATATTTTTGATAAAATTAATAACAAAGAATATCTCAATATAAAGTTATGTGAAAAGAGCAAATGCAGAACTACATACATACTTAGTGATTTGGAATTTGTATAAAATATATATATATGACATAAATACTCCAAAATATTAGTAATAGTACCTTCGAGTGGAAGATTTAAGTTTCTACTTAAAACTGTTTTTATGGAAGGTTTAAATTTCCTTCTCTATTTCTAAATTTTCCAAATAAAAAAAGAAACAAATGTAGAATTACTATAAGTCAAAATAAAAACTAGGCTCTTGCATTGGAAAACATCACCTACACTGTCCAAATCAATTATATATTTTCTTTCAGACACATCGGCCAGCTGAAGTGTTTGGTGAACTTCCATTCTGCTCTCATGAAATCCTTGATACCATATTGTCTGCACTTGTGGGGTAACTCGAATTCATCTAGCGACTGACAGAGACATCAACCACTACTGTTCTCACCTGTTCAGTGTCTCCTCCAGAGGTCCCTTAAAGCCACTGCCCCACCTTTGCTCCAGCCTCTAATTTCTCTTCCATGGTTCTGGTGATAGGTGTTGAGCTGCTCTCTTTCTGTCTTTCCTATGCCAATTTCCCTCTCCTGAAATGAACACACCCAAGCTCCTATTACAGGGTTAACAGCAATGACCTCAGGAGCTGTATTCTGTGGACACCACTGATGCCCTCTATCAAAGTGCACTAGCAAGACGTGCACCGAATAGCTGCCCTGGAGCCACAGAGGGCATTTGGAACAACCTTTGCCTGGGACCACAGCCTGCTTCTCAGCTCCTTTGAAGCGTTTCACTTAGCACGCTGCTGGGCAACTGGGTCAAACGTAAGTGAAAGGGAATAGTGATAGGCATCCCTTTAAAAGCAAGTCAAGTGTAAGTCTTGCTGCCAGTGAAGGTCCTGCATGAGGAATAATACTGTCAGCTGCAAACATCATTCAAAATGACGGATCAACAAATTTGGAATGAAAATTATGGTTTCTCTGAAGACAGAAAGCAGAGGGGCGGATGGATGCGATGCATACAGGTGTATACTGGAAGAAGTTATAAGATACAGAATAAAACACAATGAGACTGGACCAAGGTAAGCATTTGAATGTTGGGCCCTGAGGTGTTCGAGGCTGTTGCACTATAAGAAAGAATTCAATCGAATATATACAGAATATACAATTGACCAAATACACCTAGAAAGTAACTGGTCATAAGAGTTTTACTGTCCACATAAGAAAAAAAATTACATTCAACAAAAAATTCACTGCATAAAGGAAATGTTATAAATGCTATGCAGGAAAAATACCATAGTTTCTGTCCTTTAGTTTTCATATTGGCCAGACAAAAATTTCATGTAAAAAAATGGACATGAATAAAATACATCAGAAAAGATAACTCTACTGAACAAGAACACATTAAACTTCAACAAATTTGAGTTTTTTCCCTATAAGGATGATTTCTGGAATTAGGTATCAAGTACCACTGTCTAGCTGCTTTTTCACCGGTATAAGGGATTCTTGACATAAAAGACACTTACAATTGAGAGAAGAATGAAGAAAAAATATGTTCATCAATATTGTTTAAAAGCAAAAACTCAAAAACCATCTAAGAATCAAAGAGTAAGGAATGATTAGGTTGCCATTAAAAGTGATGCCAAAAAAGAATAATATGGAAAAGTTACTATAAAGTTAAAAGAAAGCAGTCACACAAGCTTATAGTATAAAAATGCAGAAAGATGCATCAAAATGTTAAACCTGCAGTTAATATCTGGCTGGTGAGATTAAAGATGAATTTTATATCCTTCTTTATGCCTTTTTGCATTTCCACAATTTCTACATTGAGCATATCTTCCATCGTTTTTAAAGTAAGGCTTATTGTTGTATTTTACTTAAAGTAAAATTCACCCGTTTTAGTTACATAATTTGATGAGTGTTGACAAAGTCATGTAACCACTATGGGAATGAACTTAGACATTTCCATCGCCCTCAAATGTTCCTTCATGCCCTTTTATGATCAATTTCCTTCTCACATCCCCAGCTCGCTAACCACTGATCTGATTTCTGACCTTATAGTTTTTCGTCTTCCAGAATGTCATAT
The DNA here is from genome assembly GCF_041296235.1 of Equus asinus. Lineage (NCBI taxonomy): Eukaryota > Metazoa > Chordata > Mammalia > Perissodactyla > Equidae > Equus > Equus asinus. The sequence goes on from NC_091790.1 coordinate 178,252,108, forward strand.
AAATGGAATTATACACTATGTAGCCCTTTGTGTCTTGCTTCTTTCTCTTAGAAGTATAAAGCTTTTGCACTTCATACATATTTTCGTTGAGATTTATACATGTCACGCATACATATGAATAGGAATTCATTCCTTTTTATTGCTGAATGTTATATTTCATTGTATGAATTTACTTCAATGCATTTATCAATTCACCAGTTGTGGACATTTGGGTTGTTTCCACTTTTTTGGTTATCACAGATAAAGTTGCTATAAACATTATGCACAGGTCTTTGTGTGGACACGCTTTCATTTCTCCTGGGTAAATATCTAGGAGTGGGATCATTGAGTCATATTGAGAGTGTGTGTTTAACTTTATAAGAAATTGCCAAACTGTTTCCCAAAGTGGCTGTACAATTTTGCATCACCACTAGCAGTGTATGAAAGTACATCATACATTCATAATAAACAAATTATTAAGGATTTGGGGGGTGTGGTCATTATAGCTCCATAAATAATATTTCTGGCATGACTAAGTTGAATACCTATAGACCAAAGATAACACTCTTTGTCACTTTGTCCTGAGTACAGTGGAGAACTCTTATAAGCTTTAACGGGTTAAATGGATTTTCCAGTTTTCAAGCCTATTCTCAAGTTCTGGAATTTGGAGCAGTCTAAATTCTTTGTAGGTGGGTGGTCTTATCAGCTTTAGGAGGCTTGAAATGTGGAAAGTGTATGGAAAAAGGAGCCAAAATCATTTGAGTATTTGGTTACAACAGGATAATCTATTAGAAAGCATCTGTAAAAATCAAAATGTATTCTCTCCTAACTCATCTTTATGCCTAGCTTTGTTATTGAATCACAGTTCTGCTTTTTTAATGTTGAGTGTTAGTTTATAAATTATCTCTTTTATGTATAAAAATTTAATGAGATTTTTTTTAGTTCATAAAAATATACTAAAGTTACATTTAATATATGTTCTACTAGGCAACAGATTCAGTTCATTACACTTAGATTGTGATGTTCAAGTATTCTTAATTACTGAAAGATGAGTTACTCTATATAGAGGGATTGCATCTATAACAAATTTTTAAAGAATCTGTATACAATAGGTTGACGACTTCAAATAGTCATAAAATGTAATATGATCTTTCTTTAATGATTTAGAAAGGATCCTATAGCATCTCAGGGTCATTATTATGAACATCAATTATAACTGCATAATTCTGTAAAAGGAGAAGGTACAGATGATAGGGCTAAATCTATTTGACATACGATGGCAACAGCATTAATTACAAAGATCCTTGGAAGCTATTTACTTGTCATTTATTTCTGTTTCATAAAAATCGTTTAGAATTTTAAAAACTCTATTAGTAATAATTTCTTGTCATCTGAGTTCTGGACAAATTTTTTTTTACTGCTTTATGAATCTGATTCCACTTAACAAAAGTGTAGAGAACATCATCCAAGAAGTGTATTTGCTATCCTGGAGAGCGAGTACCTTGGCTACTGTACTACAGATTGTTGGTGGGTCTGCTCTGCAGCTGTATTCTTCCTGAATACTTTGTAACCCGCTGAGTTATTACTAGTTTCCTCCCCACTGTATGATTAACCTGAATAAGAAAGAAAGTTTTTTTAAGGGTATGTAAATCAGACTTGCCAAATACCAGTCAAACTGGGAACACACATTTAACTGGGTTTTATGTGACAATTTATAACGTTAGCCAATAAAATAACTATTTATCACACAGCACGAGAGCAACATTCACTAATGGGTAGTGTGAATTTTTTTCATATTATTTTAAAGAGGAAAGCAAGTTTTTTTTTTGTAGGGCTTTCAACATTTTCACCAACCTACAGAACTTGGTTTTAAACCAGATATTTTTGCTCATCCCTGTTAAATTATTTCAATTAAGTAAGAAATGAATGGAAAATGAAGGAACGCATATATCAGCAGTTTTCCCAGTCAAACTACATTCTTCAGTACTCTGTTAGAGTATGGCCCTAGGAAAAAATTCCCTAATCAAAGTTAAATTTGAGAATTTTTTTTTGAATTATTATTTGAATGGGGATAAAAGAGCTATTCTACTGTACATAACGTATTTCAAAAGCATACATTTCCAATGCTAACTTGTACTAAATATATCACTTTTTCCATTGAAATATTTCCACTGCATCACAATACTCATGTAACTAGAGTATTTTGGATTATTTAAAAATAACTGCTCAGATACTATTTAAAAGTATTTACTTTCATCAATGCATTCAACTTAAGTAAGGTATTAGGAAATTGTTCCCTTTGAACAAAAAATTGCCTGCTTAACTTTAAAATCTTCTCTTCTTACATGGGATTAGGTAACAAAGAAATTAGTAGCACTGACACAAAGCTTGGATTTAACACATAAGAGTAAAGCCTTGAAGCATTTGGTTTTATAAATCAGTATAAACACAGCAATAATCTTAAAGTATTAACCCCTCTTCTAGTGCTGTTTCTAATGGAGAGCACTATTTGCTCCAAAGAAACAGAGGAACCATTGCTAGGAAACAAGGCACAAAACCAACTAAACGTGTATCGATGTTTCATTTGCCTGTAGTCACAGGCATTTTTTGGGGGGTTTCTAACTGTTCTTAGCTCACGCTCTATGTTGAAATATCAAAGATATGAGACAACGAACTTCTCAATTTTTGATTGTATATTTAAAATATAGTGTGGATGCATACATTATGCATACACGTGCTATTAGGAAAAATGTCAAGAGAAGAGAAAAAAGAAAAGAATTTTGGTATGGCCAAACCTCAAGTCAATATAATTACTATCAACAAGGCAAACGGCATTATTTTTCACTTTCTATATCAATATTAGATACAGTCATTAGAAAATCTCAATACTTCACACTAAAAATTCTACAGTCTCCATGGTATCAACATGATCCTTAAAAGAGTTATCTGTTAACTTCATTAATACGTCAAATGGAATATATACTACAGTTGTTTCTAAAAATTTTCATTTGTGGACAAACAAAAGCAGGGTCTTTATGAAACCCACCAGAATGTTCTGTGATAACAAGAATAAAAACTTTTTAGATATATGGTGACCATTAACAACATGCATTATCATACTACCAATAAAAGAGTCTCAACAATAGATTTATGGAATAAAATGAAGTTTGGTAAAAATAAACTTCAAGCAAAACAAAAATCAGTAGTTACTATTCTTATTTTTGTTTAATTTTCAAATAGATTTACATTTCATCACATGTTCACACTGCAATGTTTGTAAAAGAATTATTTTATTTTTTTAAAGTTGGCATCTGGACTAACATCTGTTGCCAATCTTCTCTTTTTTCTTCTTCTTCTCCCCAAAGCCCCCCAGTACATAGTTGTGTATTCTAGCTGTGGGTCCTTCTAGTTGTGCTATGTGGGACACCACCTCAGCATGGCCTGATGAGTGGTGCCGTGTCCGCGCCCAGGATCCGAACCGGCGAAGCCCTGGGCCGCCCAAGCAAAGCTCGAGAAAACCACTCGGGGCCAGCACCAATAAAACTATTTTAAACACTTGTTTTTACACAATACACCTTTGAATATGTTTTTTAAAAAATAGATTAACATATTACATTCTGTGATTTGTCTTATTTTAAGCCAAAACACTTCCAAAATTACTTTTACTAATAAATTAAGCCATTTTAAAATAAATGCTACATATTCTCTGCTAATGACAAAAGCTAACGAAATTTCAAAAACTCATTTTCTGATTAGTTTTGAAAATTGAGATTTAAACTCATCTTCATAACACAATATGTCTGAACTACAATATATCCTATATTGCTTTAATATAGACTAAGAATAAAAATAGAATAAACAGCCAATATTCTCTAACTATGCCAAATTTGAAATAGAAAATGGTAACATGAAATAAAGAACTCATTTATCCACTTTAAAAACACTTTATTAAAACCTTTCTAACTTGAAGATTGCCCAAAGAGCACTTTAACACACAAAATTTTCCAAACATATTACTAAATACTGCAGTTTAGTTTCAATTAGAGTGGTGGCATACAGTTCTAATAGAAAGGAGAATATGACAATTTACTTGCACTGAGTCCATACTGTGGGAGTTCATGGTTTTAGGACTTTATGATGAAAAATTATCACTAATGAATATTTGAAAAATGTAATTGTATACAGAACATGGGAATTATTCAGTGCTTAAATAAAAGGACTATTACTTTTGGTGGATCACTTGTGTCTAGCTTTTTATTCAAAGAAATGAATGATAAAGCCTTTTCTTCTACAAACCATTTTTCAAGGAAAAATACAGAAAGAAAAAAAATCAATATATAGAGTAGTTTAGTCCTGGAAAGGGCTTTCTTAAAGAGAAACCTCAGTCAAGGATGAAAGAGCAATTAATGCAGGCTCAAAAATCTGGGCCATTCTGATAGAGTTCGGTTAACATGTGGCAGAAGTAATCATCCACTTGTGAAAATGATTTTCAGTTCATTCTCAAACACCTTTCAGACACTCATGATCCCATTTAACTGACAACAATACAGGCTATCTGTGGGCACCATTGCATTTGATGTGAAAACCAATAGGGACCAAATGCCCTCAGGCACTTTCAGTCATCCCTGCACGTTCTCGGCGGCTGCTCGCATAAAAGGAATCTTCCTTTCACTACATTCTTTCTTTCATTTAACCCCACAAGCTTTGTTGGTTTTTTTTTTTTTTGTTTTGTTTTGTTTTCAGCTAAGGATGAGCAAAAGAAACTGATTCAAGATAACAGAGTGATCTGGGCATTAAGAAACCTAGAAGTAAATACTTTCTAGTTGGCATTTATACCTCCTGAATTCTTCTGGGAAAGCTTACAAGAGGTGGGGCGGAGGAGGCAAGTGAAAGATCAGCACCCAAGAAAAAGACATCACGTTTTGAGAGAAATTATGAATGAAGAAAAATCAAACTCCTCTTGTTGAGCAAGAAGTTAAAATGTGTGTGCTTTAGGAACAGGAGACTTTGAAAAGCAAACTTGAGTTGAATGTAGAATTCCTCACTCATTTTCTCCATCACATTTTGCAGAATCGGTGACATAAAAACCGTCACCCTTCCTTTTCCTGAGAAGTCCCATCTTCCACTAGTTCAATCTCAGCTAAGTCTGAGTTAAATCTCAGCTCATATCAGCATTATCAGATTAAGTATAACGGTCTAAGGTATAAAAGCTGTCATTTAAAAACTGGCTTGCCATTGCACAATTTAGAATATGAATAGAGGCAAACCGCCAAAATGAGAAGAGCATAAAACCTCACTCCACCTTCAGACAAGACACCAAGAACTACAAGTGACCACTCTTAAAGGAGGTGTTTGAAAATAAATGGCAAAGCACTGCCTAGAAACAAAGCTGAACTGGGGAAATTATATGAGTAGTTCCATGAAAAGTAGTTTTAAACAGCCAGACACAAGCTAAAGAATCTAAATCAAACTATTCAGAGAAATCCTTTATTAAAAAGGAAGTTTTTCCTGTATTTATCTTTGATAACTGATCATCAGCCTTCTTTTATATCTCAATTAGCAGAAAAGTACTCTAATACATATTTGTTAATGGTTCATGACCTCACTAACGCTGTTATTTACAAAATTATACTCTACCACAGAGGGCATATTTTGTAGGCATGGTTTCATGGTTTTCTTGTTTAAATGTCCTTCAAAATATACTAATACTTTTCAGCATGTGCAGAAGCTCCGTTGGTTTGTTAAAAGTTAAAAAATTAGTGAGCTGCTTAAGTTGATTATAAAATGTCTCAGAGGAGGGTAAGAGGGGGAAAAAACATCCAAGCAATGTACTGAGCAACCCATCTGAACCAGGCAAGCTTGCACAGAGTCAACTCTGCAGCTCCATCCTCTAGGAGGAGAGTAGAGGCTGTAAATATCTGAATCTCTGGGGGTCACGCGATGGCACATCCCAAAGGGATGGATACTCCACGTCACTTGGCAGAAAAGATCTGGGGCACCTAAGGACTAAAACAAAGTAATTCACTTCGGCAATCCCAGATATTTCTGTGAGATCGTCCATTAAGCTTCCTTCTCCCTGAAAATGCAAAATTGTTTGGTAACAATAAAACAAAAGTTTTAGCAAAGGCTATTATATATGTATCAAACTATATCTTATTGACTATTAGAAGTACTTTCCTTTTTCGGGCACAATATTCCCAAAGCAAAGCAAAATGATCAAACACTGTAAAACATTATATACAATATAGGTATTCCTGAGTTAATAGAGATATGATATTTTAGTTCTCAGTTTCCTCTTCTGTAAAGGGAGATATCTGTTCTACCTTCTTTATATTTAGGATAAACTCAACTGAAATATGTACATAACACGCCCATTTTATAAACTGTATACACTCAAAAATAACATCATCAAGAAGGTAATTTGGGATTCAGTATTTTCCACTGCACGTGTCTTGGGACATCTGGATACAACGAAATATTATGCAGAAGAAGAACAGGTTTGGTGGACAAATAAATGTGAGAAATACTGAGCTAAACAAAGCTAAACATTCTGTATGTGAGGAGTAGCATGAGCCTGTCGGAGACCCAGACTTACAAGACAGTGAGGAGTGGGGAATGGTAGGGCAGAACAGGGTATGTAGTATCTCCAAAATGAGAGAATCTTTTTCATAAAATGTCTTGTAGAGGTAATGTTCTCCAGCATACACTTCAGGAACTAGCTACTAGGACTACGTTACTGCTAATGAGTCTTTAAGTAATAAAACTATATAACTCAGTTTTTGCATTCTGTTCAGAATATTCTAATCATAATTAGAATATCTTCTTCACTTCTAACATCATTTTACCAGGAATCTATAAACATTTATGCTTGAGAAAAAACATTTTCTGTAAAATTTGGATCATAGTCTCCATGGATTATGTTTGACCTAAAAGGTCTCTTGTTCTTCAATGTTACTGTCTGGTTTTAGTTAACGAGGACATTTTTGGAGAGCTCTGAAAATTATAAAAATTGTCCACCTCCATCTTTAAAGTAACTTATCGTCATGTGAGTTATTTACAAAAGTATTTGAATTCCTTTGACACCCAGCATGTTTCACAGATTCTCTTCCCCAACAGCCTTGGTCTACCTAAACCATGTCGTTTGAGCTTCAATTTCATGCTTTGTGACCAATCTTACCTGTAGTCAAGGAGGATTGTGGAGTTCTGGTTCAAGGCAGGTGTCTGAGCAGTGAGATCCCCTTACTATCATTCCAGCTTCGACACAGTACCTTGGCCTTAGTGCCTCAGTCCCTGCCCTGTTGCCTAGGCTTAAGTGCTGGTTTGATAAGTTGCCCAGCACCCCAGGCTCAGGACCCAGCTCTGCTCTTGTTCTTGCTAGTCTCTAACACCCTGCTCTTGAATTCTGGACATGCTACTCAGTCACAGACATCTCTTTGATTGCTCATTGATAAACATGGCCTGTGCTGGGCTCCTTTGATCCCTTCTTGGCTTACTTTCACAGTCAAGTACTCCGCTGTACAAATATTCTGAAGTTCTTGCTGCTCTTCTCATTTTTTGTGAGTTGTCTGTCTTATCATCAGTCCCACACATTACATGTTACAATTTCATCCATGACAACAATTTAAATCAATTTAGTTTTTAAGCCTCCCATTTCCAATTTCCTCCCATCCCTAATTTCCTCCCATCCCTCAGTTCAACTATCGCTTTCTTAGAGAAGCCTTCTCTGACATCCTTAATAAGGTCCTGTTCCCTTATTACCTATAATAGGGGAGATGTGGACATTTCTTCCACTGCCCCGCCATGGCCTGTGGCATGGCATACTGGACTGATGTATATTTCCAGCACAAGACTATCAGCTCTGTGAGGGCAAGGACCACATCAGTTATGACGCACCCTCTCCCAGCACCATGCCTTTATATAGCAGATCTTCCACAAACATTTCTGGAATGACTAAATGGCTGCGTCTAGTTTTGTCATCAGGAACAATTATAACAAGAATGCAGTGAAGGAAGTAAATCTAGCAAAAAATTATATAATATATATCAAGGCAAAAGAAAAAGCCTTGGATAGAGTTTGGATTTTCCATAAGGCTGGTATGTTTACATTTATTTAAGAGTATTCAAATAGTTTTAGCAGAATGTCATCCTAATATTTAACTTAATAGAAGCAGCTGCTATGAAAGCAGGAACAGAGGGGCCAGCCCTGTGGCCGAGTGGTTAAGTTTGTGTGCTCTGCTTTGGCAGCCTATGGTTTTGCCGGTTCGAATCCTGGGCATGGACATGGCACCACTCATCAGGCCATACTGAAGTGGCATCCCACATGTCACAACTAAAAGGATCCACAACTAAAAATATACAACTATGTTCCAGGGGGTTTTGGCTAGAAAAAGGAAAAATAAAATCTTTAAAAAAAAAAACAAGAAAGCAAGCAGGCACAGAGTTTCGAGAGTCCAGTCCTCCTACCACCCTTTATCCAAAAAAAAGAGACTCCCACGGCTTTGGTCAAGATAGTTTGAACCTCCGCTTAAAAACTGCCCTGAAGTCACAGTATCACAAGAGCCTTTTAGTCAAAATGGAATAGAATATATTCTACGTCTAGGGGGCCGGCCCCGTGGCCAAGTGGTTAAATTCATGTGCTCAGCTTTGGCAGCCCAGGGTTTCATCAGTTCAGATCCTGGGCGCAGACACGGCACTGCTCGTCAGGCCATGCTGAGGTGGCATCCCACACAGTACAACCAGAAGCACTCACAACTGGAAGATACAACTATGTACTGGGGGTGGGGCTGGGGGGGTGCTTTGTGGAGAAGAAGAAGAAATAAAGATTGGCAACAGATGTTAGTGCAGGTGCCAATCTTTAAAAAAAGAAAAAATAAAAAGAATATATTGTATGTCCAAAGATCTCAAAATGCTACCAGATTTCTAACTTCCACTAACATTCTTTTTTTTTTTTTTTAACTTTCTGAATGTGAACATTGTTGGAATCTCTGAGGAGGCCCAATAATTTAGTACTTCTTTTCTTTGCTTGAGTCCTGAACAAACTGGCTTAAGACAAAAGAGTTAACAAGAGGCTAAAACATCGCCTTATTACTGATAAAGATAGAACTGAGGAATGCGGTTTATTTCTGTCGCAAGTGGGCTTCCTTGTGAGGTTCACTATTACTATCAGACATACTTTCCCCACTGCACTCACAGACAGTGCAGGACAGGACAGGCCTATCCACGTGGAGATCCTGCCACTGACAGACTTCTGCAGGGAAAAGCAGAGAACAGGTATTCCCTGTGGATAACTCACCTCCAAGGGACACGGGGAGTGGAGAGGGCTGATTTAGGCATGCCCAGTCCCTGCTCTCAAGCTAACTAATCAGATAAGTCAAAAAAAAAAAAAAAAAAGCGGGGGCGTGGACAGAAGCCAGGAGTGTTACTGTCATGGATATCCCTCCACATGGAAGCAAATACTAGGGGTGCAGAAAAAGTGCCTTTTCAAAATAGAGATGAAAGAGTGAAAATAATTGGGGGAAGGGAGAGAAGGAGGGGGGAAGGGCAGGGAGAGAGAGAGACAGACAGAGACAGAGAGAGAGAGAGGGGGAGAGAGAGAGAGAGAGAGAGAGGAGAGTGTGTGTGTGTGTGTGTGTGTGTGTGTGTGTGTGAGAGAGAGAGAGAGAAGACAGAAAAAAGAGAACACAAATGACTCTCTTAAGCCCCTTTAACTTTTAACTGCTATGTGCCTAGTATGACTTTCACTTTCTTTCACCTGTAAAACAGGAATTGCAGTATTTCCCCGACTATAATAGACAGCGTCACTAAATAAATCTAGTGAAATGATGTACTATGTAAAAAGGCCTTTGAAACTATAAAGCACAATGTAAATCAAGGTGGCCTCATCATTATTTTATTAGTAGTAGTATAATACACCAAAAAATATTTCAATCTAACCTTTTTTGACGGACTCTTTGGGAAGTTTGGGGGGAATGGCAATGAATTTTTCAACTTTGTCCATTTAGGGGAAAAAAAATTTTCAAAGAGTGGGGCAAAAATTTAAGCGTATGTTTTTCTAAAATGAACTATGATGTCATACAAGTTACAACAAAACAACTAGTTTTTCTCATTCACCAAATAAAAGTAATATTTCTATAGAGCACATGTATTATGTTTTATTCAATCAGAACTGAATTTCTTGGGTTCTTAAACAATTGTTCCTTACTCACCAACTAAAAAATTCTAGAATACTATGGAAAAGTATACTTTGATGTTCAGTTTCTCTCTCACACACACTTATTTGGAGGAGAATGAATAACAAAATAAAGGCAATAGCAATAGCGAGGGCCATGTACAATCAGGTTGGGATTCATTGGGCTAGGCTTGTAAAATGTTTCTTTTTCACCTTTGACTTAAAGCTTAAGAATCTCCTTTATTTATTTTCCTATTAAACTATATTCACAATGCTTCTGCCTATGAATGCAGGATACAAAAAAAAAATGAAATCAAGATAGTTAGTAGAAAAAAACCTTTGACATTTACAAAACATTCAGAATTTCATGTCTCAGATATTTTTGGCTAAAATTGACCTTAGTGATATCTTTGATTATTCATATACTACTAACATTGAAGCTCGTCTATACTAATTTGATAAGATGTCTTAACAAGTCTGTTATGTCCAAAATAAACTACCACTTCACCTTCTTCTAACCTTTTCTTCTTACATTTTTTTAAAAAAGAAAATGTCTTAAAGATTACTTAAGACAACTTAACTACTAGTGCCACCTTTATTACTGTGTTCTCTACTTTATTAGGTAGACAAAATATTTTCTATTTTTCGGGGAATGCTTGTGCCATCTGCTGGAGAAATACCTTACTACTTTCGTCAAACTAACACCACTTCCAAAGATACTTGTGAGCAACTTTCAGACTCTAAAATGCAACTTTGGAGTAAAATCTGGTCCTTTTCTTTCTTGCACTTTAAGGCATATGTCAGTACAGGAAATCAGTGACTTTTTCTGAAAGCAACACAAACATACATTAATTCAAGTAATTCAATATTCCCATTTTAATGGAATCATTTGACAGTTATACATTCATAGGCAAAGGTAGATGTGGAAGAGGGAGAGAAACACAGACGGGGGAAAGGAGCTAAGTAACAACTTTACAATTTATTTAAAAAGTATACCAGCACCTAATCTTATAATAAACATAAGCAGAGGGTCTCTCCAGAGCATTTAGCCATACAGCTAGGGATGAAGATGAGAATTGTGTTACATGGATATGTAGAATATCAAGATTACCTCACAGAAAAGAATTAAAGCCATTCTGAAGATATCACTGGGGCTTTCTTAATAAATAACCACTACCACAATAATAAAATGGAGTGCAAAAAAATCAGTCCATAGAAGACAATGACCTCTAAATATTTTTACCCCCCTACTCTCTGCATGGTGGCATCACCTAAAGCAGAACTGGAAAGAAATTTGAGATCTGTTCATTTTCAATTAAGAAGCCATGCTATTTTTTCCTAGGAAATGAAAATGAGAATCTTGCTTTAAAGAGCCATATCACAATTACACCCCTGAGTGCGGGGTTTGATTCTGTTGCTGGCACATAACATATCTGCTTTTCAGTGGGACGCATGAATTATTAGAAAGTTACTATAATCGTGATTGATTAGAATCCAAATAATTTTCAGTTTATGAGAGGGCCTTCCCCCATCCTCTTCTCTATAATCAGGGGAAAACAGATAAGAAAACACTCACTGCAGAGACTGTGGGACATACTTTAGAGTTAGTGCTCCTTCGTGGTAACTGATTTAATGTTTACTTTGTGCCGTTTAGGACAGAAGATACGTTCACCACAAACATTAACATAAGGTAGAAAACACGATGAAAAGTGAAGATAAACCACCATGGGAGTTCTTACAAGTCAGAGATTCTCAGACAGATGATCACAGGTGAATAAATGATCCTTAATCATCAAATAAAATTAAAATATATTTATGAAATACTTTAAATACTCTAAAAGGCAATATAGAATTCCAGTAAATATTGAGAATTTTCAACACCAAAATTTGAAATTAAAAAAGGTTTCTGCTTAGACTTACTTTTTTAACATTTATGTTAATTAATCTTTTTATTCAATCTGAAAGTTAAAAAAATCAAAAGCCAAAAACATAAAAAAGTGAGTAAAATGACAGGCTATAATATTGCGTTATAATATATTCTGTCACTGCATACATTCTATATTGATATTCTTCAAATAACTATTTCCAATGCATTTCATCATCATTGTTTTCTTTAACAGGTTACATCTTATTTTTTGAGATTTAGGGAATTCCAGGCATTGTGCTTTGTACTTTATACCCATTACCTCAGGTAATGCTCACTACAGTCCTACTAGGTTGGTACAGTTATTGTGCAAACTACAATAAACATATAGTTTATAACCAACTTCTGATACTTTCAATACTATAAAAATTATATGAAGAACCACCTTAAAGTTTTAATTAGCAATATTTATTGAACATTTATACTTCCTGACTTTGCTACAAGATTCGCTTTACAATTACAGCTAATTGTGAAGAAAGAGCCTAGCTACGACATACATGAAACACTCACCTTCATGTAAGATTTATCTCATATACGGAGAAGACAGTCTTGATTTACAACAATAACATCGAGACCCCTCTCTAATGGGTAAGGTGCATCCTGTACCGGGTGCTGGATTGGTTGTGAAGGAGAAAGTGTTCACCTATACAGGACGCCATCCCCTGGGGGTGGGTGTTAAGATAGGAGTCTTCATTTGGAGAAAAGAGTAAGAGCAAAATAGTAGGGGACCCTGATGAAGTGCCATCTAAGTCTGGTCAGCCTTTTGAGTAGAGCGCATAGTATCGCACAACAGTAGATAAATAGGTCAGAATCCACCAGAATGATGGCAAGCTTTCCTGGAATTTCTCATATTCTCTGTGATTACTTTCTCGTTTGCTCTCCCTCAGCATAAAGACTCTCAGAAACTCTACACTACTTAAACTGCCCAAGGAGACACAAGGAAGGAATGTCTACACCGGAAGAGAAGGAAAATGAGATGAAGGTAGTGCACAGCTGAGGCCCAGCATAACGGGAAGGATGTGAGAGAATTCCTCCCGGAGGGAGAACGCAGTCCCAGCCTCACAGTCCAGTCCCCATCTCTCCAGGAGATTCTCCTTCCTGAAGAAAACATGAGAGGTTTGGGGTTTTCTCTGAAGGGTAGCAGTATTCTCTTCCAATAGTTTCCACTCAGGAACAGAGGAACAAAATTAACCACTTATTAAAAAGAGAATTAGTATAGACCTTATACAAGTATTACACTTAGGTAAGAATTCTAAGACTGGCGTCAATTGAATCTCAGTTTTTCCTAACTGTAAATTGAGGTAATGACTGGTTTCTTAATTGCCTCAAAGGATTATTCTGAGGATCAAATGACCCAATAGATATAACAGCTCTTTCAATAAATGTAAAGATACTATAAAGATGTAAACAAATGCTGTTAGCAGCATTGTGTTGAAATCTAGGCCATGTCTTGATATCACTATATGAAATTAGATTTGAGAAATGCCATTAATTGGTTAACTTATCTACATAATATTAAAAAAATAACATCTCAAATTTTCACTTGATTAAAAGAAATTTTTTTTGGAAAGTGGGGATGAAAGTGACTAATCAACAAATTCTTCCGACTCATATGGACCCAGCTGTATAATCAGACAAAAAAATAGCTTAATTTTTCAGACTCGTTTATCATTAGTGTAAGAAAGGAACCTTTCCTAAGAAATACAATTTCACAATATGTCAAGCACTTTTGATAATTTTTAACCCAATAATTTTTCAACAGTTGTAAATTTAGAAAGTATGTCAAAATTCACTTATTCTTGGGGCCATCCCCGTGGCTGAGTGGTTAAGTTTATGCACTCCACGTGGGAGGCCTGAGGTTTCCCCAGTTTGGATCCTGGGTGTGGACATGGCACTGCCCATCAGGCCATGCTGAGGCAGCGTCCCACACAGCACAGCCAGAAGGACCTACGACTAGAGTATACAACTATGCACTGGGGAGCTTTGGGGAGAAGAAGAAGAAGATAAAAACCAAAGATTGCAACAGATGTTAGGTCAGGTGCCAATTTAAAAAAAAAATCCACTTACGCAATTCAGCGGTTCTCAGATGTTAGCAAAGAATGACATCTTACACTGAGCCTGTGAAAATAGATTGCTGGGCCTCACAGGCCGAGTTTCTGATTCAGTAGATGAGACCTGAGAACGTGCATTTCTAATAAATTCTCAGGTGATGCTGATGTTCCTGATCCAGAGACGACACACTAACTACTGATTAATCTATACCTATTCTGAAACAAAAACTAACAAAAGCCTCAGTGTACTTAAAAGGCATTTTACCTAAAAGTATACAATTAGTTAAGGTTTCCCTAGAGGACTATGATAAATTTTTTCTAACTAAAATAAACCAAACAAAATAACGTTTTTCTCTTTTCTTCTTAAACTTGACCATAGTGCCCCCAAGTGGATGAAAAAGTTACTAACAAGAAAGGAAAACGGAACAATTCTCACTGGGATGGAGTTAGATAAATTTATCTTTGTTTTTCCCAGAATCCCCAACCTAGAGCTTGGCCCAGGACACACTCAGTACAGGTTAATTTAAAAAATATCCACACATCCTTTAGAAGGACCTACCCACTCTTGCCTTCAGCGTGTTATTTATAAAACACTAACGTTGGGCCAAGTAATGCCAAAATCTCTTTTAGCTCTTAAATTCTATGCTGGTATGAAGTAATCACAAATCCTATTTAAGATAAAGTAGAATATAAAGAAATAACAGAGAAACTAATATTATGCTATGCTCTCCTCTTCTCACCACCACGTAGTTCCTCAAAGTTGTGATGGTATTGTAACAATAATTCATTTGCCGTTTAGAAAGAAAATGATTTGTACTGAAATGACTGAATATAATGCAAGGTGGTTAAATGAGCTAAACCCTCGCCTCCTCAACATAGGATACTGGCAGTTGTCTATTTGTGCCAGATCCTAGAGGAATTCTTTGAAAGGAAAATTTTTCTTTCTAGATGTAACCAATAATATCTTTACAGTACACTCCTGAGAAATTTATTATTTTGTAGTACTATAATTCACTTAAAAACCTATCAGCTGAATATGTTTTTTATTTTGACAGTTATATATGGAATCAACAAACTGAGGGGCCTTAGTCAACGCCACAAAAAGGATACGGTTGATATGTAAAAATTATTTATAACACAAAACATTGGTAAAGAAGCTTGGAGCTTAAAGCCTTGACAGTGACTAAATCTTTTTCTTAATAACTTTCTTACATGTGTGTATGTATCTCTCTGCCTATCTCCCTGCCACCTATTAGCATTTATATATGTCCATCTCTTCTTCACTTTTCATTGTTCTCTTAATTTCAGAAAGACTCTTGTATTTTAAATGTCCAGTCTAAAATTTTTGTAACTGCTCAAATCAACACATTCATTCTACATAACAGAAAGATAGAAATTCAAAGGGCAGAAACACATGTTGTGATGGCAGCACACAATGGCACTGGTATATGCTGAAGGGGGCTAATGAATACATTCACTTCTCTGCGTTTTCCTTAGCTTCCTTAAGCACATGTATTTCTCATGTGAAATACCGAGAAAAGTCTCATGTTATTTCATGCCAATTAACAAATTGCTAACATGTCATGTTAATAAAAAAAGCAATTGACCTAAGTAGGAGGGCTAATTAAATGGAGTAAGATAATTAAACGATTCTCAATATGTAATCAAAAATTATGGCTGGAAGTGTTTCACAATGTTGTCTTTTTGTTTTCAAGTATCTGCCTATCTGCAAAATTCTAATCAGTGTATCCATATGCATAAAAGACAGATCCAGTGCAGATGTTAATTTGTTGCATGATAGAAATCAGGTGTTCAATTACAAATAATGGGGTGTATGCGAGAACGTCCAAGATTTCCATTTAGCTGAACACATGCATCTCAACTGACAAATGATTGCAAAGCATTCATATTGGAATTAGCTACTAACATGCACTCAAGGCACATCACATTCAGCTCCTTTATTATCCTCATTATATAACATTCACATCTCCAGCCCTGGGTGTTACCTAATTTGCCACTGATTTACGAGTCTGAATATTTGGTGATCTAAATTCTATTTATTGTACCTGAATTCTTTTAAAGGATGATTTTGATTTTGATTTAAATTCTAGAGCACTTTAACATGAGAAATTTTGTTTCCTAATCTTACATTTAAACAACCAAAACCATTTGCTTTTGTACTACGGTAAATTCCTTGAACTAAGAATATACTAAGCTTTTACCATGTAAAGTCTATCTCAACAAAGCCCTCCCAACATAGTAACTAAATGTTATTTTAGCAAAATAACTACACAGAGGAGATCAAGTATACTCACTTGGCTAAAAGATATTACGCATATTTGCTTTTTATATAATTTGCTACAAAGACACAGGCTTAAGAGGTACTTAGGAATTAAGATATTCACCATGCTGAGCCTACAGACTGATGCAATTCTGAGAGGATGAATAAATATCAGATTGATGCTAAACTGTGTGTCCTAAATCAAGACCCTAATATTTAGAGTTTGCAAATTAGTAACTCAATAACTAATAGGGCCATGCCTCTAAAACCTTAACCACAGACACAATGGAAAGGATCCTTTCATTAGATGGCAGAGTAACAGCAGTGTACACCAACGGGGACTTCATTATTTTAATAGAACATATATAAAGAAGGAATTTTTAAAAAAGCAAAATTGTAATTCCTTTCATTCTCTTATTTCAATGAAATCAATTTCAAAATATATGACTAAGGTCCCTTACTAATTAAGAAAATAAATGCTTTTTCCGTATGTGGCAACTAGCAAAGCCTCAAAAATTACTCAAAGAATGGAGAGAAATTCTCTAAACCAAGAGTAGAAAAACGGTGACCTTTTGGGCCAAATCTGACCCACAGATGTGCTTTGAAAGCACAGCACTAAGAATATATGTATATTTTGAATTTCTTTTCATGTTCTCTTGATTCCCATAATCCTGACTATACCACTCATGATCTTATAATCACTTCACACATTTATTTGGCTTGCCTGGCTTTCGGCAGCATTTCAGTTTTGTGAACACCTAGGGTGATCACTTGAGAAAAGTACTGTTTATTATTAGGCAGTGTTGCCCAGCAGTTTAGGGAATAAGCTTGGATCAGACAAACTTGGGTTTAAATCATGGTCACTTACTAGTTATATGACCGATCAAATTCTTTAACCTCTTTATGCCTCAGTAATCTCTGTAAATTTAAATAATAGATCAATTATATCATACCAGAGTTGTAAGAACTAAAGAAAAACATAATTAAGAATATATCCTATAAGAGTATAATCAAAGGATATAGCATATAAATATATAAATATCACATAAAATTTAAGAACTAAATAAGATTATATATATATTTAAGGTGCCTAGCTACCTTAAATATATTTAAAGTGATCACTCTGCTTTATTTTGAAGTAACAGGTATCAGAAGTCATACACTTCATCAGGTTGCTAAAGAGTAGTATAATAGATGAGTACTCTAAAAGGGTAATAGTCTACCAGATAATAGATACACGTCCCATTTAAAAAGTTTCCTGCTGTTAAGGAATCTTTTCATTGTGTTCACATGACTTGCACAGAAGAGGCACAGCTATTCAAGTCATCCTATTTATACTGACCACTATTCCTTCAAGAACTAATGAAGACTATCACTGTATCACTGATGAAGACGCTTACACGTTTTTGAAACTTTGACAAGAATTCCATGGCAAATAGACCTAGTTTAAGGGCTAATGGAAGACTTCCGGTTGATGGGATACAATACTGAGTCCAACATCAGAGAAAGTGACTCACTTTTTGGGGCCTCTTGGAACTTTTCAAAAAATTCCACTGTAAGTCTTACTTTTCCAATAAAACTTGAGGATAACAAGACCTCAGAAGGAAGCTTAGACTAAATCTTACTACAGGGGAGAAGGAGAAAATACAGAACAGGACAAATTGTCCTTATAGAAGTCCCCTTTGTAATTGGGTTTCTCCAAACCCAAATTTTATCATAATATAATCTCCATAGAATAAGGAATAAGACAAAAAATGATATCTTTTTGCATTGAAGAATAATCAATAGTTACAGATTATAGATTCAGAATAGTAAACAAAGCAGACTCAACAAATAGGAGTTATTTATGATTAGTTGTTTTCATAGTTAATTAGATAGCTGCCCTTGTACAACAGTGTACTAGGAATTCAAATGCGGAATTAAATATAAAACGGACAGAGACCATGGCCATAGGATCCTTACAAGTAGGAAAGCTAGGCATTTTCAGATATAATTAAAATACATAGTAGAAAGTGCTCTAGGATTCAATGACAAAACCCTGAATTCTGTCAATTGAGCATGTCAAAAATTCAGGGTTACTTCCTACTAAGTAGAAATCGTATCTGTGAAGGTAAGTAAGATGAAAAAGTAACCAATCCATTGCATTTTCAAACTGAAAGCTTACTGGGGGAGAAAAATAAACACATTTAATCAGGTGAGACCATTTACTGATGAGAGTATGATGTGCTAAAATTTCTACACATTTTAAGTAACTGAGTATGCACAGCACTTTAAGATTCAGAAAACCTCAATCAGAAATGTGGAAGGGTGCTAATGAAGATTAAGAGAAGGGGGGCCCAAGCCTCCCAAGTTACTACTTGGTCAGACTTGGTAACCTCTGGTCAGACCAAACAATTCATTGATGGGAGTAACAAAAAGCTGAAATTGATCAGACCATTAAGAAAAGTTGAAGATCTGAGAAGACTTTCATGAAGCCTATATACAACTATCTGTCCTAGGTAGTTTAGACAAGTATCTGTGACGGGTAATAAAAGCAAAGGAAAAAGAACTAAACATGTTTCTGGGAGTAGAAACACCATGTAACAGAGAAAATTCTGAAGTCTAATACTATGACTATAAGAAGAAAGAACCATATTTATGCCAATACAGGAAAGAAAGACAAAATTAAGTGAAAAAATTAAAGGATCAATATAAATAGAAAAAAGCTCATTTGATACGAAAAATCTCTTGAAGAAATGGGAAAAGAAATCTTTTACTAGAGTACTAGAATAAAATAAAACCAAATCAAAATACAACCCAAAATTTACATATTAAAGTCAAAATTATTGGAATATAAAACATAGATGAAAAAATGAGCTGAATTATTCAACTCAAGAAGCTAGAAAAAGCACAACTCAGAAAAACTAGAGAAACAAGAAGAAAGGAAATAATAAAGATTTGGACAGAAATCACTGTAACAGAGAAAAAAATAGAGAAAATAAATGCTGGTCTTTTATAAAATAAAGAAAAATAAGGGTTGGTCCTTTGAAAAGATTAGTAACATAGACAAACCTCTTCAGTAATAATGAAAAATGGAAAAAGATGTAAAAACATTTGAAATGAAAAAAGATAAAATGAAAAAAGGATACCTATACATACAACAGATTTTTAAATACTAAAATATTAATAGCTATAGCAAATATATCTGAAAAATGATACATTTCAGATAAAAGGATAAAAGTGATGCAAAATGTACTAGAAAATTTAGACCAAAAATCACTAAAAAATTTGAAATGGCTATCAAAGACCTCCCCACTCACTGCCTCAAGCTTTAATTCTAGATAATATTACAGATAAGTTGTGTTCTGTTTTTTAAGATTTTGTTTTTTTTAGAACAGTTTTAGGTTCATAGCAAAATCAAGAGGAAGTACAGAGATTGTCTTTACATTCCCTGCCCCCCCACAGGCAAATCCTCCCCAACATTCCATACAAGAGTGATACCTTTGCTAAAACTGATGAATCTACACTGACAGACCATAACCCCTCCAAAATTCAGAGTTCACATTATGGTTCACTCTTGGTGTTGTCCATTATGTTTTTGGACAAATGTATAACGATATACATCCATCATTACAGTATGATACGAACGGTTTGCACTGCCCTGGAAATCCTGTGTGATCTACCTGTTCATTCCTCCCCTCAGCGCCTGGCAACCACCGATCTTTTCACTGCCTCCATCATTTTGCCTTTTGCAGAATGTCATACTGTTGGAATCATACAGAATGTAGCCTTTTCAAATTGGCTTCTTTCACTTAGTAATATGCATTTAAGGTTTTTCCATGTCTTTTAATGGCTTGATAGCTAGCTTCTTTTTAGCACAGAATAATATTCCACTTTGGAGATGTACCACAGTTTATCCACTCACCTATTGAAGGACATCTTGGTTGCTTCCAAGTTTTGGCAATTATGAATAAGGCTGCTAAAAACATCTGTGTGCAGGTTTTGTGTGAACATAAGCTTTCAACTTCTTTGGGTAAACACCAAGAAGCACAACTGCTGGGTCATATGGTAAGAATATGTTTAGTTTTGTAAGGAGCCGTCAAACTATCTTTCAAAGTGGCTGTACCAGTTTGCATTCCCAACAGTGATGAATGCGAGTTCCTGTTGCTCCATATCCGTGCAGCATTTGGTATGGTCAGCGTTTTAGATTTCTGCCATTCTAATAGGCATGTAGTCAGAAAAGTTTTCAACAAACTTCCAATGTCAGAAAAATCCCTCTTATGTGAGTTGGTTTAGTAAAAAGAAAGAAAAAAAAAATTGAGAAAAAAAACAGCCCAACCGGTTTAATGAGATTAATATAACTTTGATTCTGAAACTTCAAACTGGCTGAGAAAATTAAAAGTAAAATATTGTTGGCCAATTTCGTCTACAAACAGAGATGAGAAATTTGGCAATGGAGATAAACATGTATTGCAGAAAGAGAAGCTCAGCTAGTTAACCCGCAAATGAAAATTTACTCAAACTCATTAGCAATCAGATAAATTGAATATTTAAATTTTATTTAATTAAAATTTTCAATTTAAAAATTAAAGTTAATTATTTGTTTCTCTAGGATTTGGGGCACAGAAAATTAAATACTCATACTCTTATTTATTATTAAATGTTTTAATAATAAAACATTGTGTTACAAGAACGTAAGGATGGTTTAACATCAGAAAATCCACCAATGTAAATCACTATATTGATGGTTTAATGGAGAAAAATAATATTACTATCTTAATGGATACAAAGAAAGCATTTGATAAATGTTCAACAATTTTGGTTTAACAAGCAATTTAGTAAAGCTCTATACCAAGAACATAAAGCAAATATTATGCTTAATAAAAGAAATTTTAGATATTGTGAAGGTTAATTTTATGTGTCAACTTGACTGGGCCATGGGGTGCGTAGATAGGGTGTTTCTGTGAGGATGTTTTTGGATGAAATTAACATTTAAATTGGTAGACTGGCCACCATAATGTGGGTGGGCCTCATCCAACTAGTTGAAAGCCTGAATAGGACAAAAAGCTAACCCACCTCCTGACCAAGAGAGAACTCTCCTGTCTGACAGCCTTTGAAATGGAACATTGGCAATTCCTGCCTAACGGCCTTCAAACTGGAATATAGGCTCATTCTTGTTCCACAGTAGCTTCTGGCCTTTAGACTCAAACTAGGACATTGGCTCCGCAGATTTTGGAACTGACAGACTCCATAATCACCTGAGTCAATTCCTCATCATACACCTCCTAATACACACACACACACACACACACACACGTTTGGTTCTGTTTCTCTGGAGAACTCTAATATAGGTTTAGTTCTAAGATTGGGAAAAGGCAAGTTTGCCTGCTGTCACTTCTGAATAAAATAGCACCAGAGGCCTTGGTCCATTGTATAAGACAAGAAAAAGAGTAAACACAGTAAATTAAGAGGAAAAACCTGCCATTATTTGCAGATTATATAATCACCTGCAGAGAAAATACAACAAAATAAACAAACCATCAGAATAAGAGAATTGATCAAGTCAGCTTATTGCAATCAGTACTGTGCTTCTGTACTACAAAAGCAAAGGTGGAAGGATGGACTGCCTTCCACACAATATGGGAAAACTGGCTTGTTGAGGAAACAAAGTTGAAGGCCTCCCTTATAGCATCTCTAAAAGGGAGCTCATTATGGGTCAAAGACATAAAAGTAAAAGCTAAATCTACAAACCTAACAGAAGAAAATGAAGGAGATGAATTCTGTAATTTAGGGGCGAAGGACACTTTTAAAATGACTCTAAAAGCACAAATACACAGAAGAAAACTGATGGATTTGACTGTTAAGCATTTCTGTTCAACAAGGTAATCCAGCAGATAATACATCAAAACCAACAAAAGATTATCATCTAGGACTTCTCTGTCAACAGAGCTGATAAACATGGCAATTTAAATTTAAATTAATAAAAATTAAATAGAAATTTTGGCTCCTCAGTCACATCAAGGGAGCCTTGTTTATATTGATGAACTGCAGACAATTCAGGTGTCCAACATTAGATGACTGCACAGGTAAAATGTGATACATACTATGGAATGTTACGTAATATCAAGAAGCACTGACCTAGAAGGATATACAGTCATGCACCCCATAATGATGTTTCGGTCAATGACAGACTGCATATACTAACCCCATAAGATTAGTACCACAAAGCCTAGGTGTGTAGTAGGCTACACCATCTCGGTTTGTGTAAGTATACCCTATAATGTTTACACAAGGTTGTAATGACATAACAACACATTCCTCAGATTGTACCCCTGTTGGTACTGAAACGTGTCTGTATAACATTGTACATAGGTCTTAAATATTTAAAGTTTGATTAAAACAAAAAGACACTGAATATCTTTAGCACAAAATATACAAACTTAAAACACATACATACACAAAACACTACATGTTTTATAAGGATACGTAACATTTAAGGATACATTATGCAACACAGAATGCATACCTATGCAGGCAGGAGCAGAGCAAGAGCGAGGATCAGGGATGAAGGGGTTAAAAAGCAAAAGAAAGGATGGGCTGGTGCTGGTGTGCAATGAAATGAGGAATATGAGTATTCAATTTCCTGTGCCCCAAATCCTAGAGAAACAAATAATTGTTTAACTTTGTTCAAGTACGTGTCCTTTTAATTTATTTTAACTAGGAATTTGAGATTTAATCTAGAATTTTAAAAGTCCAATGAATCACAACTACATTTACAAGTTGCCACGTAGTGTTAACAGAACTTGCAATTTATATATTATAATGTAACTATATCTTGACATCATTATTTAGTAAAGTAGTAGATGTTTCCTAAATTGTGATCAACACCAAAACAAAATATCAATACTCCAGAAATTTGAATGCAATTTAGGAATTCAACTTAGTGTTATAGCAATTGAAAAATCATACTAAGTTTTAAAATACTATGAACTCCATACTTTCAAGTTCAATAATCTAATAAAAAATTAAATTGCACCAAATTAAAGAAACATTTAAAATTTTATGATTGTTAACCTTTCTTAACCATAGATCATTTTAACAAAGTCTGTTGTGGGTAGGCTCTTGAATTTGGAACTAAATTTATATCTCAGCTCTTACAAATATTCAAACTAATTATTTCAGAATGAATGTAGAATGACACTTTAATTAGTAATGCGCCTCCTGGCAATTAAGATTCTCTTGCTTCTCTCAGCAATTAAAATGGCAAGGCATATTATTAAGGTCCCATGATTCTTCATACCTCTTACTGACAATTACCATGAGAAACATTAAAGGCAAGATTGTAGCTATAATCCATTCACTGAATATTTGATAGGAGGATAAACACTTTCTCCTCTTTGCCTAGTAATTTTTCATTTCACGCAATTACCTATCAATCATTAATGCAGTTTATGCTCTCAATCACAAAGTTCAATTTTTCATTTTAAATAACTTATTACAACCAATTGATTTTGTAGAAATGCAAGTTGCAGGGATATTTTAATTAAGAAATAATTTTTGACTCATTTATTCATGATACTACTTTAATGGTCAGAACGTTAAACATAGAGGGGTTGATGCTAGAAAATATCATTGCCGGAAATATGAGATCTAAAACTACTTTAAGCTGAACATATTAACAAAGATATATGTATAAAATTTTTAATAGTGCTGGTGGAGTCAGAATAAAGAGAAGCACCTTTACCTTTTAAATACCTAAATTTTTTAAAAAAGGATCTTATGTGGCAACTTTCATGTTCTTTTTGATGATTCTCTTATAACTCCAGTTTTTTATAATATATACTACAATAGGAAAACATCTCAAATTTACATGGAATGTATAGCATATATATAATACTATATCATAAAATTATAACATGGCATTTTTTGCAATCATAGTTTGAATTACCTATTGTTTATTGATAATAGCTAAAACTTACCAAGTGTTAATTACATGCCAGGCACTTTAGCAATATTAACTCATTTAATGCTCATAGCAACCTTTTGAAAAAGGTAATTATTATTATTCCACTTTACAGATGAAGAACTCAGGCACAAGGAGGCTAAGCATTCACAGCACGATTACACAGGATAAGGCTACAATTAGGCACCCTGGCCGTGCACTCCAGCCACTCCAACAAAACTACTGCTATGGGATGACATTGTCCTTTCATAGTCTTAATTATGCATTAAAACATTTCATCAATTATTCATATCTTTCACTATCAACACACCTACTACATCCACTCTCTCAGTCTCTCAGACTTTCACTCTCAGTCTTTCTGACTTTCAGCCTCTCAGACTTTGATACTCACTAAGTCTAATGGTTCAACCTCTGAGTGAACAGCATACAGTTGTCTACAACTAAGCACAAGTTTCAGGGAGTGTGAACAGATCCTGTCACATGTCCATAACTGGGTCTTGCTGAAGGTCAAGGCAAAGACTAAACACATGGGAATTTGTTTTCCTTCGAATAAAAAAGGCATATTTGTGTCCAAAGCAAAAAGAGACATGTTAATCTTGTCCATACCGGCTGCAGTTCCTGCAACTGTAACATTACTTTCCTATTTTATTGTAGCTATCTTACTCATTTTACACTATTTGACTCATTTCAGGTCCAATCTTTATTCATTTTTTTAAATGAGGTATAATTGACATACAACATTGTATTAGTTTCAGGTGTACAACATAATGATCCGATATTTGTATATACTGCAAAACGATCACCACAATAAATCTCGTAAACATCCACCAACATACATAGTTGCAGATTTTATTTTCTTGTGACAAGAACTAAGATCTACTTTCTTAGCAACTTTCGAATATGTAATACAGTATGGTTAACCATAGCCACGTTGCTGTACATAACATCCACATGACTTATTTTTACAACTGGAAGTTTGTACCTTTTGACTTCCTTCACTCAGTAATTTCTTCTGCTTTGGTCATCATAGTCTACATCAGCCTAGAAATCTATCTCACCATTCAGATTTGATCAGCTTTCTTCCTAAAGTTTTTTCACATTTCATAAGGAGTTCAGCCCTTTCCATCCTGAAATTTGTGCCATATTTGTTTAGCTTAAAAAATACTCAAAACACATATAGTTCTCACAATCACTACCTACAGGGACAATATTTTTCAGTTAACAGATATTCTTCTCAAATAATCATTATTTGAGATTGGTCACTCTGGTCAGTGAAAAAACAATGAAAATTATACTCCACTAATTTGGGCAACACTTGTGCCTGCGTATATTAATGCCTTTGAAGAAGGGTAAAAAAGCCAAAAAAAAAAAAAAAAACTGTCTGGTTTTTACAATTGTTTTTGAATTCTGGTGTAAGGGTTTTTGGAAACATCTTCAAACCACCAGTTAAAATAGGTTCTATGAACCACTTACGGTATCTTTTCAGCTAGAATGTCAAAGTTATGGAAGGAGCAATCAATATCTGATAGTCCATCACATTCTGTATATATGATTGTTGTATTTTCCCAGCTTAAACTGTTTTCCATTTTACAGTTTCCTTCATTTTATAGCCTATGCTAGTAGGTTAACAGCTGTTCTGTTTCAGTGGAGAAAGTACTTAGCTCTACTGTATCTAATGTATTTCTTGTCTGATTAATGTCTGATTAACGTCCCTTTTTAAGCATCACTATTTTTATAGCAAATTTCACCCATCCATTCATTCTTTCATTCAAAGAGTCTGGCACATGGTAATCAATAATATGTGTTGAATGACTGATTTGATTAAACCAAGCATGTATTCCGTGCCTGGTCAAACGATGGTGAATAAATAATAAGCTCCAGTCTATAAGGAGTTAGTCTTAGCTGGAGAGACAAACAAGAGTGTAGACGGTTATAATCCTATAATAGAGCATGTTCAGGGTCTCAGGAGCACAGACTCGGGATGCCTGAGTCAGCCTGAAGTGGAAAGATGAAGACTATCAAGCAATTTTCATATTGCCTCTTAATTCGAAAGTACATAAAAATCAGCCAATTATCAATCAATATGTGATTTGTATTCACTATGTTCTGAAGCCTATGGGCAAAGCAGTAAAGTAAGAGGATCTCTGCCTTCAGAAGACAGCACCCCAGGTATAGATATAAGACATCAACGCATGAGAATCTAAGTAGCAAGAAGAAAGTAGTACATGGTAAACGTCAAAAAAGAGGACAAATGGGATCTCACAAACAGCTGAAGAATTGGTAAAACTTGAAAAAGATAAGGCATATCTTGTAAAGATAACATTTACATTCTCACCAATTGAGCAATTTCACTCTTAGGTATACATTCAAGAGAAACTGCACATACGGAGCAGGAGACATACATAAGATGTTCACAGCAGCACTGTCTGAAATAGCAAAAATGTGGAAATCATTCAAATTCCCATTTTGATAAAGTGGATAAATATAGTGTATTTATATGATACAGGAAAGATTATATATATAATTAAATGTAGAGATCAATGTGGCACATAGCATGGGCCAAGGATTATGACTAATCCAATTCTATGCATCTGACGTATAATAGAAGAGGGGAAAAAGTGAAGAGGATTTTGTATCAAGACAACAGCGTGCAGTCTGTTAGCCTTTGCTGTGTAACATACCACTCTAAAACTTAGTGACAAAACAACAATCATTTGTCATTTCTCATGAACCCATAGCTGGCTGAGCAGTTGTACTGACCTGAGCTGGGCTCTGCATGACCTACTTATAGGGCTGCGGTCAGCTACAAGTCACCTAGTTGGCTTTGTCATTTTGTCTGGGCTCACTCATATGTCTGAGACCTTGACCAGGACAAGTGGGCTGGTTTAGTTATGCTCCTCCAGCAGTCACATCCATTCATGTCCTCAGGACAAAGGCAAAAAGCAAGGGAGAAAGTGAAAATGCATAAATGTTTTTTGAAGCCTCTGCTAATGTAAAGTTTGCTACTGTCCTAGGGGCCAAAGAAAGTCATACGGTCAAGCCTGAAGTTAAAGGGGACAACAAAGACATAGGGCAAAAGATGTGAATTTAGGGAGCCCATTTATTGGGTCCGTTTATACAATCAACCTACTACATGTACAAAAAATAAATTTTCTAAATAAACCTATCTCCTCCTTCAATGAAGCAAAGGTTGGCTATGACCGACATAAGGTCAGTCCTAGGCAGAAAGAAGAGGAGGGAAAGCCAACTCTTCTGGTCCCTGCAGATTATGAGGAAAAGTAAGATGGAGACGCAGAAGGCAGGCCATTAGAAACGCACCCTGGAATTGAGGAGTGTGGCTTCTGCCCTTCTTCCCATTTCTGATTCTGTCATGCAGTCTGTGCTGTAATGAAGCCGGAATGGTCCCAACAAAGCAGAGGGAGGGCTGGAGTCTCTTTTGAGTCTTATGGTATAAAAAGGACTTGGCAGTTCCCTCAAAACCAGGGGCTGGGGATGAAGTGACATGGCAGTTAGCTGAGAGTCTTCTCATGAGGAAGATTAGATTAATTATAGAGAAAATAAACTGCCTTTCTTGGCACTTTTGTACTAGTGTGAGAAAACGTGTGACCTAGTGCCAAACTGGTACGGTCTGCTTAAGTAAAAGAGTGAAAGAAATAGGGTTGGGTTAGCAAACGTACGTTCAGTGTACATGAACTGAGTGATTGGTTGAAGTTGGGGATTTGTGTTGGGTATAGAAAGACAAAAAAGTTGAAAAGACTTGAGGGGGCCAGATTTTTGAAGAATGTGAATGCTAGGCTAAAAAATGTGAATCTAATCTCATAGGCAATGGGGAAGTAGACATATAAATAGTATTCTTAAATTCCTGAATGGTTTACAAAACAGACAAATATAGGAAAATCAGTACAGAAGTCATTAAAACATTTTTTTTGTTAACATAGATTGAATTGGGGTTGGCAGAAGGAATGGAAAGGAATTTATCTGTGGGAAACACTACAGAGAGAGAGGGATTAACTACTATGAGTGAATATGAAGTGGTTAATTAAAGACAAACCTAAAGATCAACCTAACTGGAAGAAAGCATATGGCTGCCAATTTCAGAAAGGTAGAAATAGCTGATACTCATATTGTTTCTAAGTGATCTTTGGTCTCTTGCTATATCCTTTTAATCCATTGTCAAAGGAAATTTTTAAAAAATTTTCAGAAGTACTGATATGTGAAATAAGCAAAGGCACTAAAAAACATTCACATTTTTTATAAGGGCAACAAATTTTTTTTACAACCATGAACCTAAGATGTGCTTTTCTTCTCTGATTTGAATACTAATATACTATCCTTAAGGACACAAATGATCCCAGGATGAACAATTAGAAATTTTAATACTTGCAAAACCTTAGCACTCTCTGTGCATGTCATCAACACTGGTATTAACTCATGTTAAAATTGTGGTGACGATTCTTTTTATAATCAGAACACACATTCATCCAACTAAAATAAAGTCATTTGCTATCTTCCCCATTATGTAACTGACAATGATTTTCAGGCATTTCAAATACAGTCTAGATATAGAACTGCAGCTGCGATGTTCTATCCTGTTACCTATGCCTGATTCTGCTAAACTCTAGCTCTGATTGGAAAGAGAGGATGAGAAAATATTCCTTATGATCATATGTTATCATTTATTGAAAGACTGCCAAAATGAAATATGCTATTATACAAATCGGGGCTAGATTTGGCTGGGGAGCTAGTCAACAGCAAATCATCCAAATGGAGACAACACTCCAGTTGGTAAGATAGTTAATATAATTCAGGTAATAAGAATTTAAAAAAGAAAGACGCAGGTTAAAAGTAGAGCTGGCAGTGAGGAGGGAAGGGCATGATTCTATGTAGCGAGGTCGGATGGGCCCCTCTGTAGAGATGACATCTGAGCAGAGACCTGCCGTAAGTGAGGGGAGAAGATGTGAGGTAAGAGCTTTCTGTAATAGCACCAGCAACTGCCAAGGTCCTGCACCAGGAACCAGCAGAGAATGTTCAAGCAGCAGCTTCCGAACTCCAATCTCAACAACACCGATCTCCCCAAGCGATTATTTTCACAAAACATCAGCATACATAATTAGACTAATTATTCAATTATATGAATGCCTTGGGTGCTATGGTAACTACAAAATAAAAACCTTTTACTAAGTATCGAGCAAGCTGTTCAGGCTTATCAATTCCTCCGTAAGTGAAGCACATAAACTATCCTTTAAAACACACAAAAAACACCTGAGATGAAATTAAAATGAACTTATTTGGTATGTAAAAATTGAGAACAACAATGGAAAACTGGGCAAATTTTAACCCCCCAACTAGCAAGATGTGATATACTATTTAAAGCTATGGAGCTCAAGTTATTAATGATTTAAGCAAGAAAATTAAAAGCAAAACAATTGGATTAAATATACAAAAGGCACCAGTAGTTACTTAAAATATGCTTTAGAAGCATTTGCCATTTTTAAAATAAGCTAGACTGCACTGGACTAAAATAAAGGGAAAGTTCGATCTTATTTTTTTCACTTGCTATGAAATAATCTCCACGTCTTTTTTGTTTTTAGAACCTGAGCCTCTCTCTCAGACAAACCATTCAAGTCAGCTGCTCAGACACGGTTGAGAGCTCTTATGTTTTCATTTTTCTCCCTTAGGACATACAGAAGACAAAATAAAGTTAGCAGCAAAACACACAAAGAGAAGTAAACTACCACCACCATCTATGGCCATAATAACTATCAAATAAAAACATAAACTTAATAAGAAGCAGAGGGCCCTAATGGGGGATATAGCCTTCATACTCTCAAGGAATCAGTGAGGATTTGGGCACTTCTATCTTTCCATTTGTCTTTGAGCTTTCTCCTGAATAAAGTCAAATGTAGTTAAAACTGTAAGAAGGTTTTATTATAAGTTCAGGGACTATAATTTTTAAAAATGATGTTTAATACTGATTGTTACTAGTTAATTGAGCACTTACTATGTAACAGATCCAGTGCTCCACGCTCTATGAGCATACCTCGTTCCATGCTCAGGACAATCTAACTTTATGGTATGAGTGCGGCTATGAGAAAGAACTTGACCAAGTTTGCATAAAAAATGACAGTCCTAGAATCTGAACCCAGGTCTGTACAATGCTGAAGCCTGTGTTCTGAACCACTCTGTATGCTGCTTCCTCTTTATGGAGATGTCCTTAAAGAGAATAATGTAGCTTGAAAATCATTCAACTATTTCCATCCTGCCCAGGAATATGAATATTTCCATCTGACTTTCCTTAAAGGAGAGATCTAACTTGAGGCTTAAAATAAAGAATAAAAAGAAATAGATTTCAGAGCTGGAAGAAACCTAAAGATCATCTAGTGAGCTCAATATGTTGCTCTAAAGATGAAGCAGCTGAG
Organism: Equus asinus; assembly: GCF_041296235.1. NCBI lineage: Eukaryota > Metazoa > Chordata > Mammalia > Perissodactyla > Equidae > Equus > Equus asinus. Next base: position 178,282,871 of record NC_091790.1, read on the forward strand.
GAGGCGCCTGACTACATCCACACAGAACAACCTGAAGGCAGAGCTGGCTGGAGCCCAGGTCTCCCAGCCCAGGTTCCCCTCACTGCCAGGCAGCAGCCCTCACAGCTGCTTGAGAAGGAACGAGGAAGAAAAGGGTTAGAGGTAGCGGGTGAGATGGAAATAGCGCTACATTTTTTTTAAAGTGCTTTTTGTTCTGTTTCATATTTAAAATATTTATGGTTTATTTTGCTTTCTTTTACTAGCACCTCAACTCAGACAGACCTTCTTTAGGGTTTTATCAACAGCTAAAACATATTGAGTATTATTGTGAGCTAGCTAACCACTCTCATAAGCACATTAGACATGTTAAAATATTACCCCTCCAAACAATGCTATGAGGTAGCTGCTGCTACCATTTTCATTTTGCAGCTGAGGAAACTGAGGCACAGAGTTTTCATAGTTTTCCCAAGATCCCATAGCTACTACGTGATTGAGTGAGGATTTGAAGGCAAGCAATCTGGCTCCAGAACTCACATTCCCACACCACACGGCTCCTTTAAATGTTGGATGGACAGGAGTCCTTCCAGGATCACCTCAAGGAATCTTCTCAAATGAATTTCCTTAATTATCAGATTTTAGATAAAACAAATTTAACTATTTGTAATTAAACGAAAACCTATTTGATTTTTTTAGTTTGATAACTGCATCCTTTCATCACAAAAGTATTATAAATACATCACAGAAAACCTGGAAAATAGAGAAAAGAAAATTTCACCCATAGTTGTACTATTCTATTTAGTATGTTTAATGTATTTCCTTTCTGATTTTTATACGCATTTGTTTTTTAATATCATCAGAGTACAAACAATTCTACAGTGTGTATTTTTGAAATTAATCCTATACAATAGAAGCCTGATGTTTCAGTCAGTCTTCATACCTCCTTTTCCTGCCTTGAGAGGGTTCAAATAAACCCCCCTATCTGCCAATTTGAGCTTAAAGTTAAAGACAAACTAATTTATTACAGGAGAAATGAGACAAGTTTTGCAAAGGAGTATAACAAGTTAAAACATTTAGTTTACTGACGATAAAAGCTATGTTTAAAAATGTTTCTATTATTCTGACAATTTACTATTCACTAGTAAATTAAAATGAAAATATAGTTCTTAATGATTTAAATTAGCATAGAGGAAACAACAAATATTAAGGTTATTTGGAAAAGGAAAGTTGGCTCTATGACTTATTCTTTTTATTATTCTACAAGGACTACAGTAAAATCTGTAAGGCACCACAGGCAGATTTCTCTTCTGAAAGCTGCCTGTGGAATAAGAACCAATCATTTGTTAAGAACCTAGCAAACGCTTTGTCAGAAGCTTTGGCAAGGCTCTAAGAAGCGGGATTTCTCTGAAATCAGGATAAGCCAGAATGAGGTAAATTCAATTTGAGAATGCAAATATATATACCTATACAGACTGATGTATAGATTCAGGTGAAGGTCAGATGTCAAAACATGGTAATTTTAGACAAGGACACGTAGAAAAGTCATTCTAAAAGGTTCATTTAAAATGATAAATCCATTTTTTCTGGAAAAAAAAGCCCAATTTGTCCTTTCTGTAAGGCTGGAGCCTCCAAGCAAATGCTACCTTCACTAAAATAAGAATTTCCTCCTTTTGGTCATCAGACTGTCCCCTAAATTGGCTGAAGATCATAAACAAAATAACGCAATTAGTTGCAGTCATTTTACTTTATGAGCAAATGCCATGTTTGAATTTGAAGCATGCGACTCAAAGTTTCCCCAGGCCTGACACGCCAGCCCCTGCACACCTACTGGTCATCTCCACGGGAAAGCGAGAGAAAGAGAGTGTGGCCAGCCTGGTGCTCAGCCTGCTCTTCCTGCTAGAAGGCGAACAGTGGTCTCTCCCCTGAAGCAAAGATGGACTCAGTGCCTTTCATACCTCTTTGATGTAAATTAGAGTTTCATACATGAAAATTTCAAAACACTTCAACACATCTATTCATTCAACACATGTTCATATAGCCAAGCATGACTCTATACAAAGAGAAATCTTATTTATATGTCAGTGATTTGGCTAAATTTATCTTACTAATTTTTAACTCTGACAAAACTCTTCTATAGTTATATACTCATGAAGTTTTCATTCATTTTTTACTATAAATGCAATCAGTTGTTTGCAGACTTCTGATAGGTCCTGGCCATAATGTTCCCATCTATGTGTGACGGCCAATTTAATTTTCTTCTTTCTCCTTTTCAGTTGTAGATTTAATTTTCTTAATAGTCACTTGTTTTATTAGTTCCATTTTATTTTGCCTTTCTTTTGGTTGAGAAAATAACACTTGAATTTCGAAAATGTTATGTAATAAAAACAAGGATAGTATTTCTGAGATTTAAGTTAATACTATTACTTAGCCACTAGGCTATGCTAAAGGATAGTCCATTTGTTCAAGAACACTTCTGTCTTCCAGCTACTCAAAAAAGCAGGAAAATAAATTCAAAAGCTGGACATGAATTATCTAACCATTCAAAATATAGCCAGTAATTTATTTAACGGATTTATATGTTTTTTATATAATTAGTTTATATGACACACTCCAAGAGAAGAAATGAACCCAATCTGTTTTTTCTACTAAACATATGTCATATGGTAATATTCAGTTTGATTTTAAAAGAATTAAATCACCATTATGTTTATTTTATCCAAATTAAATATCAATTTTCTCACCTGCATGTAGTCAATCCTATTTTTAAAAAAACTATAATGTACAGTTATGGACTGAATAGTTATCAGAAACATGAGTTTTAGATCAGATATGTTTTTATTTCTGCTTCAAAATAGAATAGGTCATTTTAAAATGTAACAGTTGGGAACCAAGCACCATTTATTTAGGGTATTCTTTTAATTAACATACTCTATCCCCTATAACTTGTATTTAGAACTTTTATGCTTCAATTTAAGAATGTAGCTTATTGTCATTCTTATCACTTTTCCTTAAAACTCTCAGGAGCGCACTATCATCATTTTCATCATCATCACTCATAGTGGTATCTGTCCTTGATTACACACTGGGAGAGGCACAAGGCAGTGTAGTTGGGGACACACAAAAATATAGATAATATTGATAAAATGTATTTATTTAGAGACAATACAGAGGCCATACATAAGTGATAAATGAATAAAACAGAGTGCGTGTTAGAAGAGTTCATGTAAGAGATATACTTGTTGCCCACATTACTAAAACAGAGAATGGGTTTTTATGAGTTAAGTCCCAACGGATTTCAAAGTCTAGTTCTGAAAAGTGCTCTCAAGATAAAAGTCCATAACCCTCCATTTTATTGTTTAATCCACTTGACAACTCTATCCATAAGAGGAGTTTGCCATATTTTGAAGATAAATTAATCTTTTTTTAACTTGACTTGTCTCTTTTTCAATTATTCATTATTCATGTGTTAATTATTCATTGCAGGATGAATTATTGACAGAACACAATCCAGCCCCAAAGCAAAATGCTATTAATCTACTCCTCCTTTTATATTATTGCTTTGGCATATGACAGAACACTTGGAATAAAAAGGTTAGTTGACTTTCCCTTCTTTAATGTAATTAAGTCCAGTAAAATCCATTTATGAAGCACCTCAGAAAAAGATGAATACTGTAGCATGATGTGGGTCAAAGCATGCTTTCTCATACACATCTACACACAGTGGTGATATTCAAAATATTTAAAACTGCTACCACACAGGCACTGAGACACCCAAACAGATGCTTTTGGTCAAGCCTCTGTACCGTCCCTGCCCATAGGGATAGACTGCTGGTACAGCAATATCGACAACTTTTAATTCTGGTTGATCATTATTATCACATCCAATACTGGCATTAAATAATTCTCATTGAGTCACTATTATGAAATATAATATTCTTAACTTAATTATGCCATATAACAGCAACTAGCAGAAGAGCATCACAGATACTTTCAGTTCTGGCATTTCTTCCTTTTATATACCATACACTGCAGAGGTACCTCAGTGTCTGGAAATGCCTGTTACTATCTTTCAGCAATGGTAGACAATGACTGTTGTGGCTGTGATCTGAAGCATTTCTGATCTGAAACCAAGGTGAGTTCTTGGTTTTCACAGATTAAATTGAGAGACTATGATATATTCTCCCTAGTAACCCCCTTCACCTGTAGTCTTAGGCAGAAGTCAACTCCAGACCCATTCTGGGGGTCCCGATAAAGTCAAAGGGCGCTGAGATGTGATACAAACCTATTCTTTTTCAGTGCAAAGGAGTCATTAAAAAAAAAAAAATCAAATCTTGGAAGGGGGCTGGATTGTCCCACTGGTCCTGGAACATTCCAAAGCAAGAAATTGCTAGGGATTAGAGCAGGGCCTCCCACAGAAGCTACAGGCTGCAGAACTTGCCATGTGCCCAACTTCATCTTCAGTCTTGGTTCTTGGGACAATCAGAAGACTCTAGGGGCATTCGCCCCAGGGCTGGCCAAGCGTAAATTAAGGGTTATCTTGCCATCATAACCTATGTTCCCATTTCATGTTGTGCCATTCATCAAAAGGAAGATACTAAGTTAAAAAATAGTACAGAAATAACTCCAGTGCCGAGAACACATCCTGTACTTTTATGCCTAACTCTAGGCTCTACTAGTCTCTAAGGACTAGTAGACTAGTCTCTATGCATTTTAGAGCAGTAGTACTCTAACTCTCCAGTCTCAAAGCACTCTATTGCAGATGCACTGAACTTGTCATCATTGGCTAAAAGCCCTTCCAGAATTCTTGCCCATGTATATGCTATGTCATGTGACTGGAACGTCCTTCCTCCCCACTGCCCACTTGCTGAATTCATACTTCAAAATGTACCTAAAAAGTCAGGTGTCTCAGATCTAACTCCAGCTGGGATCAGGTGCTATTTTCACCGGTTCCCATTCCCCTTCTACAGCACTTATCACTATTATAATTATTTGTATACAAGCATGAATCCCTGACTAGCCAGTTCCTTTAGGCCTAGGATGGTATCTCACTGAGGTTTGCTCTGGTTGGAACAGAGTACTCACTATATGTCTGCTGCATAAATCAACAGTGAGCAGACGATGGATAAATGAAAGAGCGAACTCTCAATGTTAAATCCCAGGCACTCCATCAGCACTGTGAGCTGAGTCATAGGTGGACTTTACTTTGCGTCACCACATTAAAGGTGCCATAATGTGGGCTACCCAAATTACACTTCCTTTTTCTAAGAGCCCACTCTCTGAGGTGTTTGTCCCCTTGGTGAGACTATTCTGACACTGCACCCACTGCTCAGCCAAACCACAGAAGCAATATGGCCCCCAGTCCCATCCCAACTGTAGTATAGACATCTGGGCTGTCCTCTGCTCCGAGCCTCTGTTTTCCCTAATGGCCATCCAAAGAATCCTTATGTTGTTGACTCATCAGTTAACTCACCCATAACGTTGGTGATTTGCCTCCAAAGCCAGCAGATGCCTCTCTGTACAAGAATGCACTTTTCTTAGACTGTTAGATTTGTTGTTGCAGGGTGAGCCACTTTAGCAACTGCTTCCCTCCATAGTAAGAAAAACTGTCACATTCTTTCCTAATGGCTAGCAACCCGATGCTGGGAACTGGCTGTAGTAAATCCTAAAGTGTTAATCTGAGAAAGACCTAGGTTTTTGATAAACTCATCTTATTGTATTCAAGAGTTCAGACCTGTTCTCTCACCAGCTACAAGGGAAAAAGAACCTTGGCAGAGATGAAAGTCGACTCTGACCCTTGGCGATCCCCAGGAGGCAGTCCCTACACTTCCAGCCTATCTGCCAGCATCACTTTCCTCCAATATTGATTCACTTTTCACTCACACATTGGATGAACACTCATATCCCTCCTGTCAAAACTTGTACAGCCTTCCGAGTTAGATCTGAACCCACTCATAGCTTTAATATATTCTATGTAAGTTTAACTATTTCTAGGGACCTGAATGCTAGGCTTGTTTCAACAATTACTGTATTTTGAAAAATATTTCTTAGACGTTATCTCCATATATCACTGTTCTTTATCAATATAAGTGATGCATAGTACCCATGCAACCAAGTTCCAATGTTATGTTAGCATGCAAACAGTTATATTAACTAAATATCCACGTATTTAGCTATAAAGATATCTATGAGTTTAAAAAAATTGAGTTAACCTATGTATATCATTTTTTGAGAAAACTCCATGTGAAAGGCTAATACACTGGGTCTCCCATTAAACTGACAAAAATGATACATTGAAATAAAATCCAATAATTAAGGAGAAAACCATCTCCAAGTACACACTCACCCACTATGTTTCATATGTGGTGGCTTATCCATTCGTACTGCCAATTTGATTTTTAAGTCAGAGTCCTGGCTATTTTTTGGAACTATCATTCGGTGCAAATCAGCGGACTTGGAGCTATTAGAAGTTGGGTATAATATTACCTGTAAGGGACAAAAAAGAAAACATTTAAGTGCCCAATACAGAGTGCCTAAGAATTGGAACTGAAATCTTTTCTATATGTTTCCTGTTTGAAATGAAGGTGTCATGGCCAAATGTGTCTAATAAATCATTTGACTCCCACCACAGCAGATGGTTTTTCAATACAGACTCATTTATTTTTTTTTTTGACAAATATCTGTTTTCATATTATCATATAATGAGTTTTCTTCCTGTGTCACTTCATAATGAATTAATAGCACAACAGCTACCGTTGAATTGACAGCTAAAAAATACTTAATAGACACCTATAATTTCAAGAATACTCTAAACTCCTCAGGGCAAGGAAGTTCAGAAAGAAATATTCTTTGAAATTACAGATAGCATGCTTAAAAAGCAAAACCAATTATGTGAAGCAGCAAAAATACACCTTATTTTAATAATTTCCTTGCAAAATATTATTAAAGGAAATCAATTCAATTAGAGATGGAGAAGACTGATCATAGCACATTATCTGCTCTAGATCAATACCGAAGAAGAATTTGTTTCCTGACTGCGTTTTCAAAACGATACAGATGATATTATCATGACTGAAACACAGCAATTATTTTTAATAAAATTGCCAAATTATCAAGTGATTATTTCACAACACTACAGCTCCACTAAGTCAACACAGGAAAGAAAAGCCTACTCTTCAGACGTTAGGTGCCATATAGACAAAATGATGTATTTTCTGCTTTTTAGTCAGTCATGACACTATTTAGACAAGGCCTATACCCAAGCCTTAACAGACATCTTAAAATGGAAGCATCATATTCTGAAGGACAAAATAAAGATATGAAATGCAGTGCATTTCATTTTAAGCTATCCTTATTTTAAACCAATGTGAAAGGTAAATAAACCAGAAATTTAGATGTAGGTGGAAAAATTATAAACATGCTCAAGTATGCTAAAATGTTTTTAAAGCCTAACATGGCAACTGAATTTGGCATGCTCTGTCTGCCTACCCCCCCCAAATCTTCATTTCCATATATAAGTAGAAATATTCACTGAGAAATTTTCAAGCAAGGCTCTTTTTCTCTCTAGGAAAGACAACATAATCATAAAAGTTTCTCAAACGATTCTGAACTGCCAAGTTGTGAAATGTATCTACTGTTTTGAGACTCTTAAGCCTTTCCTAAAACCCACAGCTAAGCTGAGTCCAGCATATCTATACACTTAAGCATATAAAGGCATATTCAAGAACAGATTAAATGGCATTGTGATGTTTTCAAAACTTATGATTGTATTCTAGAATTAGTTACCGCTAATTAGTTAGTAATTAGCTAGCTGACTGCTAAAGCCAATGCGATGTTTTACAGAATCTTTCTCAAAGGACAGGAAAGAAAAATAAGTTCGTAATTTCCGGCTCAACCCAGTAGACAAAAGAATGTCATTATCAACTTAGGTGATTCCAAAAAAAGAATCAAAGACTAAGACAGAGCTACGTATCCTCTGTGGCCGTATAGCTGCTGCTTCCCTACAAGTCTGGAAAGCTTTTTCTCTTTCTTCATACACCTTTTTTTTTTTTTTTAATTTAGTTGGCATGAGCAACTCAGACTTTATCCCTTTTTAATTCTTCCTTCTAAGTTCATACAAAAATTGGCATTGTTCCAAACTCTAAACATGTTATACAGGAAGAGAATATTAAAATTAAACCTCTGACAATTTCTCATTCTCTAAATGCTGAGGATGGGTTACTAAGATGAGGTCCCCAAACAACTAATGGCAGCTGATCCACAAATTAAGGATCATCCCAGGATTGAAGACCATCATTTCTGCCACATTTTCATCTTCTGATGGGTACTTCTAACCGAAGTCAGTGGAAAGAGTCACTGCTTCTCTCTGCTCAAACATTTGAGAGCTCACTATGCAGGGACACACAAAGATGAAAGAATATGGATGGCTCAGATCCCTCAATGAGCTCATAGTCTCTTATTAGCAGAGCTAAGAGCTTGGATAATATCTGATACCACGACTTTTTCCTACTACCCTTCTATCCCTAGGGCGTGCAGCAATTTTCTGATTTCGTTAGTCTCCGGGTTTATTCACCATCTATTTGGCATCTCTGTTCTATCAGGTGTATGGCTAATTTCCTGTGTTAAATTTCCCCCATTTGAAAGACCTGAAACAGCCTCTGTTTCTCTGGATGGAGTGTGACTGACAAAGGTGTGAACAGTGGCACATAAAACAAATGGAGAGCTATAGATATGAAAACTACTCTATTTCTAAAAGAACTCTACTGGCAAATAAACTCTAAACTTAGTCATAAAAATGGCCTGTACAAGGGCCAGCCCCATGGCCTAGTGGTTAAGTTTGGCATGCTCCACTTCAGCAGCCTGGGTTCAGTTCCTGGGCACAGACCTATACCACTTGTCAGCAGCTGTGCTGTGGTGGCAACTCACATACAAAAAAGAGGAAGATTAGCACAGATGTTAGCTCAGGGATAATCTTCCTCAGAAAAAATAAAAAGTCAAATAGTTTCCAAGTTCCCAAATTGCACAAGTAGAAAGTGGTCATACTCCTTTAACATGATTTAGCCATGGATGATAACAGACAACGAAGAGGCTCCCAGTGTGGAGAGCTCAAAGACTCAGGGAGAATAAAGGACAAAGAAGTTCTTTTCAGAAACATATTAAGGGTCTAATCTGGAGACCTTGAAACTTCCAGGGCAAGGTGTCTTCACAGTGCCTGCCATGGCAGGATTTTATTATTGTCATTGGACAGTTATTGCTGTGTATTTCCCACTTCACCCTTTTTTCAAATGGGAAACTTAACTGTAGCTCTCCTGTTCCTGGTCCACCACTGAATATCGGGTTTGTGCTAGGGCAGGGTGAGGAGGAGAGGTGGAAGAGTAGGAAGTTAACATAAACTTTAGTTCATTGGTCGTCGGGCTGAAAAGAGCCATAGTAGGACCTGATGGAGATGTTGGATGCTGGATTGGATGTAAGGACAAGATGAGACTTTGGGTTGTTTCTCTAGAGTTGAAGTGAATGTGTTATGTGTAGGAGGAAGGGTAACACCTCTTGTTACCCTTGGCTGTAGGGGTGAACTATGGCAGATCACCTAACTATCCACTAGGATTCATGCCTTTACTAGTATAGAACTGTTGCTAGGAAGCAGCTAGTCAACCAAGGACTATATTTTCCAGCTCCATTGCATTTAAGTAGGGACACACAAAAGTTCTAGCTAATGGAATACGAAGTAAAGTGGTAAGTGTCACTTTGGGGAAAGATGATTAAGATACAGGTATGTCTTCTTCATCCCTCTTTACTCATCTGCCAGCCAAACGCAGAGAGCTCCAATGCCCTAGGAAATGAGAGCACCATAAAATAGAAGAAACTAACGCCCTGAATCACCATGTGGAGGAAAGCTACCCATCTGTCAGGAACACCCATAGTCAACTGTTACACAGGTGCTACTGTTTTGAATTACTGAAATGCTGTCATTTGTTTGTTACACCATTTAGTAGTATCCTAACTGGTAGATTAACAAAGTGTTTTGCTTCATAAATCTTTCACAAATAAGTGCTTAAAAGAATTTTTTCAGGTTAAGCAGTTCCACTTCAAGAGGACTTAGTTCATGTTCCGAGAGATGTGTCTGATGTTGATAGTACAGTAATTAAAACACTTAGACATAAAAATTTACTAAGGATTCTTCTGTATTCGAGCCTCACATCTAAATTAAATTATAGCTCTGTTCAAAATAGCTGGCTTCTCACACTATCTAGCAAAGTATTTTGTTCTTTGCTATTTATTTCTCTTAACCTTCCTATACACACTTCTGCTTCGTCTAGTTTATTTTTGTCACCAACACTCTAAATGTCTTGTCACTTAGCATGACACAACACATTTTATGATTTCTTATCTTATATATAAAGCCAATGTATCTTCTTCATAATAAAATGTCAACATTACTTGCCATCTTTGCTAAGGTGTAATGAAAAACACAAAATGGTTTTTTAGGCTATGTTTAAAACTCTGTCACATTTAATATACAGGAAGAAAAAAACTTAAAAATAAAGTATAACATAACATTTAGAGTAGTATGAGGTCAGAAGGATCTTTCTCTTAAAATATACTCGTATAAGCTGGCACCTCTACATTGTTTCCCCTCTCTTAAGAAACCTCAAAGCCAAGCCATGTATATTTGTGCATGTATCACATTAGTTGAACTTTGTGACCTATGACTTCACAACTCTCTATATTTCTAAACTCTATTTCAGTAAAGACTTAAAAAAACTAGGGGGAAAAATATAGGAAAACTGAGGGGAGGCTAGATAGACTCTGGGGCTAAGTAAAAAGTTCACTGCCTTTCCCCATAAGTATCTCTTAGCCTAAAGAAAGAAAAAAGGCCACACGAGCACAATAATTGCATGGTAGTCCTCTGGTAAAATAATAGATATGCATATTTGGTACAATTCTAGCTCAAAGCTAGGAGCAATCAAGACAGACGTCATAGAGGAATTACTGTTCCATTTGGGAGTATAAAAGAACACACAAGACTCACAAGGCAAAAACATGAGGAAGCGACTGAGTGATAAAGATATGAGGCGCTGGAAGTGAATAACTCCAAGAGTAGCACCCTAGAAAAAGGCTCACAATTCTGACGTTGACATTCTTACCACCACCTTTGCTTCCCAAGCCCTTCCGCAAGCTTGATTGTTCAGCTTTTTGTTCTCTGGATCCAACCTCAGTCAGTTTCCATTGCTTGCACCAAAAGAACTTCAACCAATACAAATGCTCATTATATTTTCTGCCATGTCAATTATCTATCTCATCCAACACTAAGGAGAATACCCTGTGGACACTCACTTTTGAAGGTTAGGAAAAGGAAGAGAACTCGACAATTGAGACCAGAGCCCAAGGAGACAGAAGAAAAACCAGAAAGGTGTGACGTACTACATTCAAGATGGAGAGTGTTTCAGGAAGCAGGAAGTGGCCAACAGTGCCAGATGACAATCGAGAGGTCAAGCATAGTAAGGACAGAAAGGCTATTACTTGGTTTAACAACCAAGAAGTCACTAGAGATCTCAGCCAGAGAAAGTTTAGGTGAGGGCAGACTGTGATGGTTTGAGGGACAAAATCTATTTGAGAAATGGGAGAAGACTTCACTTAACTCAAGTGAGCCAAGATTAGGCAAGATCAGTTCAGCTAGAAGGGACACTGTGTGCAAAGGCAGGAGGGATGAGGATATGGCCAGGTAGGTTCAAAAGAACAAGAAAGTGGGAAGGTTGTGCTGATGAAGGAGACCAGAAATGAAGACTAGGGACAGACGGTGAAAGAAGGTGTTTTGCTGAGGAGTTTGTATATTATTCTACAACATGCAGTAAAAAGATGCTTTTAAGCCAGGGAATGACATAATCAAATTTTCATACCCTTGAGTAAAGAATAATCCCCCTCTATCCAGCTGTATACATTCTGGAGAGGACTCATGTGACTCAACATGTGGCCAGGTGTCCTAACATCCAACCAAGAAATGAATTAGCTTTAAAAATACATCTTTAAACCAGAGTAAGAAGGGACTGAAAATGCTCTTAGCTGGAACCATGTTTCAATTTGTGATTAAAAATCCTTTTTGCTGACAGATGTCCTTGAGACACAGGATATTTTAAGGAAACGCCCAAGGGAACATCTCTTCAGATCAGTAGAGCTACCTCCAGGAGAAACCTTGACTTTTTTGGGTTCAGTTGACATTTTTCTATCTTTCTCATTCAACTAACAGATTTTATAGTTTAGCAAAGATTCACAATGACTATTCTCTGTGAACCTTTCAAGTAGCTTCTTGAGAGCTTAGGGACCTTAAGAGAGTATGTATTGGGAAAGGACTAACTGAATTTACTTCATTTCAATACATTTTTCTTTAGCACATCTTAACAACTAGCATATACGTTCTCCAATATCAGAGTCCCTATATTTTCAGTGGGTGGAGAAGATGAATCAGATGATTTTTCTGGAGAGAAATCTACATCCTTCTTAGTAGCATTTTCCAGTGTTTTAATACACTTGAGGTTGCTTAATCTAAATTATTTCTCCTTTGATTTGATACTATTGCTTCCTGTCCTGCTTAGTTGAAACAAAGAACGCCCGCTCGCTCTCACTGACACAATGCTCTTTTGTATACTCAAAGATTAGAATAAGTCTTCTGTCAACTGTATTGTCCACGGGCTAAATCCAGTTCCCTTTGTTTTCAAAGCGGGAAAGAATCCTAGAATTTACAATATTGAGATGATCAAACTCCCAACTCCTTATCAAATGTGTACTTGGCCTGACAGAGAACCACGCATCCCCTTCTTTCTATATAGTACTTTTTTGATAAGGCCTTTTTCAAAAAAAAGGAGAAACTGAATAAAAGACAAAGAGGAAAGTATTATCTTAATTATATACTTTTTCCCTGGTATTAGCTTGTTAAAAGATAAGAGATGAAAAGCTTTGTTATTTGCATGATGGGATTTGAGGAAAGGGCATCTAAAAGAAAAACCAAGGTGTGTAAATTATTCCTAAATCTTTTCTGATATCTCTACTTAACAATGAACCATCATGTGAAGGGGCTTTTGGAATGCAGTTAACAGAGTATGCTCCCTAAAGGTAAGAGCTATTTTGTGGTACATAGAGCAATAATTTATCTGTGGCTCAAAGGGTTATTTAAACCACTATCTTTGATTTAGCCATTCTTCACCAAGGTCCCCCACTTCACATCCTATAGTAAACACTTACCAAGAATTTGTTGGTTGCTTGGTTGGTTGGTTGACTAGATGGATGGATGGACAGATGCTTAGAGAAATTAGAAACAAAAATGTGAACATACAATTGATACTTGATGGAGGTCAAAAGAGAAAAAGGCTTGCCAACTAAAGTATTGCCAAAATTTGATAGCAGAAAATTACAGTAGTAAATGCCAGAATTTGTAGGCCATTTACTTGCCAGTCTCTAAAAACTTAGGAAACTCTCATCTTTCCATTTCTGGATGGTGCCAGGCAGAATAATAGTCTCCCAAAGATGGCTATGTCCTAATCCCCAAAACATGTGAATGTCACCTTACATGGCAAAGGGAGACTGAAGTAGCAGATGGAATTAAGAGTGCTAATCAGCTGACCTTAGGGATATTCTCCAGGTGGGCCCAATACAATCACAAGGGTTCTTATATGGAAGAGGAAAGCAGAAAAGAGAGTGTTAGAGTGATGTGAGAAATAGTCAACCAGACCTTGCTGGCTTTGGAAATGGAAGGGAACCATGAGCCAAGGAATACAGGCAGCTTCCAGAAGCTGAAAAGGTAAAAATCTGCATTCTCCCTTAGACGCTCCTGTACCATAAATCAAATGGCAACCCTGCCAACACCTTGATTTTAGCCCAAGGAAAATCATTTTGGACTTCTGACCTCCATAACTCTAAGATGATAAATTTGTGTTATTTTAAGCCACTACGTTTTTGGTAATTTGTTAAAGTTGCAATAGGAAACTAATACATGGACAATAAAAGCTGAAATTTGATCATAAACACTAAATTTACCTTTTAAATTCCTTCTGCTACGTGTGTGGTTCGATATACTTACATACAGATTTCCTTAACAAGAGGTTTTGTGTACATGTGTGATTATTTCTCTCACATTCTTGAAGTATTCTGCTCGTATGAAAATCTTTTGTATGTAATTTTTCTCACTTTGTGTTAATTAACTTAAAGTTTTGACTTCCTGTACCATAAATCAAAAAAATTTTTTAAAGTATTGACAATGAGGATGATTATTTTGATTACTAGAATGAAGGCCATCATGTACATATCACTAACAAATTCCAAGTTCCATATACCCAAATGATGATCAGCATTATTTCTTTCATTTCAAAGTCTTCTTTGAAGATTTTGAAAGACATAGCCAAGTTTGTCACTATATTTTTCATAGCCGAATTAAAGATACTGGCCCTTTATTCATCTTATTAATGACTTTTCTTGATTGTTAGGTATTGATTTCATACTTTTCCTTGGACGAAGCAATATATTCTATCACAGCTACATCTCTGTTTTTTTAAGACTTATCCAGACAGGAAAGCATCATTATTATTCTTGATCTATTCCCCTCAGCCATAAATTATGAATAGCAGTAACCTTTATATTTCCTTACCAATACAGTTTCTATTAGAGAGGACACCGCATGAGTGGCTTTATCATGTTTCTTTTTACTAGTTTGGTTATAATAATGCCTGGCATTTATAAAAGAACCTTTCAACTGAATGTCTCATCGTGCTTTTTGAAATTGAAATTAATTCTCACATCACCCTTAAAAGATAGGCATTACTCTTGTTATGTAAATAACTTGACACTGAGGTTAAATGAACACCTAAGGAAAATTACTTCAAGATAACAATAGACATCTTCAGTTTTACATCCCCTCCCCATTCCAATACATTATTCCCTTAATTATTTCACAAACATTATAATAACTAATTTAGCTTTGTTCACTCTTTGGTTATTAAGCACTATAAGAATTCTTACAGCCAAGTCAATTTTATTACTGTCAATCCATAATATATGATGGTAGGATAGAAAGGAGGGAGTTACAGACGATGTCTAAACTTGGATAACTTCAACTGCATCCTTAAACTGAAGAGATGGAATATACAATTATAGCAAAATGTTTTGGGATTGACTAATTTACAAATAAGCATTGGTATTTATATTAAAAACCAACTATCACTCTGAAGAGTGAAGATGAATTCTTATTCTTCATTTGAATAATAAATTTATGCAGGGTCTAATAATCACCTAACAATAATTTATGCAAGGTCTAATAATAACCTAACAATTTGCCAAAATGATAAGACTCATGAAAACATTCCCAATTTGTCATTCTATATGTATGCAAACTAGTCACAAGTTATTTAAATAATAGAAAAGGAAGACAAACAGGAAAGCATGAGGTTGAGAAATCTTGGTGACACATTTTCATGTCCTCCAAAGAACTGAATGAATTCAGAAAAATAAATGATAAGATGGACAGGTGCTGGGGAATAAATGTCAGGGCAGAGAGACACAGGTTAAATGACTTGCTCATGCCCTCATGGTTATTATAGCAGAGCTAATATCAATACCAGAATCAATGTCTTCTGGAAGCAGGTTTCAAACTTTTCAGTTTGTGATGCTCAACAACCAACTAATGTGAATCTTGCACCTTTGACCTAAAGACTTTATTTTTGACTCATACAATACATATAATAAAAACTAGCAGGGGATAAAAGTACTTAGCTTTTCGGTACCAGTGCTGAAAACAATAAAGGTGGAATTCTTAAGTGGTTTTGGATAGCTCCAAGACACACAAGGACTTCTTTTCTTAATGCAATAACTAAAAGAGGAGGTTAGTAATGGACTTGAGGACGTTCCAACCTGCTTCTTCTGTGTATTATAAGAGATGAACTGAACATACTAGAATCTCACCCTTGCTACAGGATCCAAACCAAGTATCATTGTGCAATTGTTGTTCCATTTTATCATTTGGTTAAAGTGACTCATTCTACTGTCTACTATAACTTTGCAGAGGAGAAATGAAATGGAATCAGGCAAGCTTCAGGAGATTTATTCATTTGTGCAGTCATCCTTCCAACATTAATTAGACATGTATTGTGGGTCAGAAACTGGTAGATACTGTTGCTGAAATGATAGTATGTCTTAGGCCTTACTTTCAACAGGAAATAGAGATATAATATTATAAGGTTCTTATACCATAGACGAAGTGTTACAGTATCACTTGAAGTTAGACTTTGATGAGTTAAAGCAACATCGAAAATAAGTTATTGGTAATAAGCCAACAAAGAAGAAAAAAATAGAACCATACAAAATATTCAATTAGTCTAAAAGAAGAAAAATGGGACAGAGGGAATAAAGGATATATGACACAAAGAAAAAATACCTAAACAGATTTAAACTTAACCATACCAATAATCACATTAAAATATAGTTTAAATACTCTTATTAAAAGGCAGAGATATAAAAAGTAAAGATCCAATTGTAGGAAGCTTCAATAAACATTTTAAACAAAAACAAACAGATTAAAGGATGGAAAAAAGATTTAATAGCTAACACTAGTTAAAAGAAAGCTGGGAGGGCTAAGATAAAGTAGATTTTAAATCAAAGTATATACCAGGGGTAAGGAGGGTCATTCGTAATGACAAAGCAGTCAAGTAGTGAGGAGGGAATAGTGATCCTAAATATTTATGCACCTAACAACAGATCTTCAAGATATGAGAAGCAAAAAATGATACAGCAAACCCCAAATTATACTAAGATTAGTACCAATCTCTCAATAACTGATTTAAAAAACGTAGATAGTAAATAAGGATATGAAAGATGTGAACAGTAACTTGAGTTATTTGACATTTATAAAACACTCTCCTGAACAATGGAAGAATATGCAGTCTTTTCAAATGCACATGGAATATTCACCAGATGCACCATATTCTGGGCTATAAACGAAGCCTCAATAAATTTTAAAAGGATCAAACTCATATAAAGTATATTGTCTAAGCACAATAGACTTCAATTAGAAATCAGTAACAGAAAGAACTCTGAAAAGCTCTCAAATACGTGGAAAGTAAATAACATTTTTAATAACCCATGGGTGAAAGAAGAAATCAAAATAAACCTTAGAGAGTATTTTGAATTAGAAGAAAATGAGGGAAAAAAAATTTGTGGGATGCCACTAAAGCAATATTTAGAGAGTAGGCATTTATAGCACTAAATGCCTATATTAGAAAAAAGATTTTTCTCAAATTAATGGCTTCAGCTTTTAAGAAAGAGAAAAAATATCATGAAAAAAACAAAAATAAATAAAACAAATAATAAAGTCAGAGCCAAAATATATTTTTTAAAAGTTTGCAGAAGGAACTTTATCAACCTGATGAAGACGATCCACCAAAAACCTACAGCCAACGTTATACTGAATGTTGAAAGACTGAATGCTTCCCCATAAGATCAGGAACAACACAAAGATGTCCACTTCTGCTCAACTCTGTATTGGAGGTGCTACTAAGTACAACAGGCAACAAAAAGAAACAAAAGTTTCTAGACTGGAAAGAAAAAATTAAAACTAGCTTTATTTGTAGACAATATTGTCTATGGAAAAACAATCTACAAGAAAGCTATGAAGACTAGTGAGTTTAGCAAGATTGCAGATATAAGGTCAATATAAAAAAGTCAATTATATTTCAATATACTAGCAATATCTAAATTAAAACTACCAAAGGAAGACTCAATATTGTTGGTCACTTCCCAAACTGATCTACAGATTAAGTGCCAATCACAATCAAAATCACACTGGGTGTTTCCCGTAGACATCTACAACCTGACTTTAAAATTTATAGGGCAAAGCAAAGGACCTAGAAGAGCAAACACAACGTGGGGTTGGAGGGGGGAAAGAACAGAACAAAGCTGGAGAACTATCAGAACTTGATATGACAGAGTTATGATGAAGCTCAAGTAATCATGGCAGTGTGCTATTGGCATCAAGAGAGGAAACTAAATCAATGGAACAGAACAAAGAGTCCAGAAATAGACCCACAAACATACAATTGATTTTCAAAGAAAGTGCTAAGCAAATTCAGTGAAGAGAGTCTTTTCGATAAAAGGTACTAGAACTGGATATTCACATACAAAAAATGTGAATGTTGATCTATCTGAGCTCTAGATACAAAAATTAAAAGTGGAGCAAAGATCTAAATGTAAAAATCTAAAACTATAAAACTTCTAGAAGAAAACATAGGAGAATTCTGAACTTGGGTTAGACAAAGATTTCTTAGATATAGTACCAAAAGCACAAGCAATAAAAGAAAAAAATTCATAAACTGGACTTCGTCAAAATCAAAAACTTCTGCTCTTTGAAACACACTGCAAACAGAACGAAAAGACAAGCTGGAGACTGGAAGAAAAATATTTACAAATCACAAATCTGATAAAGGATGTGTAAACGACATATTATGGTCTTTTCCAAACTCAAGAATAAGAAAACAAGCAAGCCAATTAAAAATTGGGGAAAATATTTGAACAGATTCTTCATCAAAGAAGATGTAGAGATGACAGAAAAGCACACAAAAAGATGTTCAACATGATTAGCATTCGTTGTTCGAGAAGCGCAGATTAAAACCATAATGAAATAACATTATCACCTATTAGAAATAAGGGATTAGCACACTGTCTGTGTCTAACATTTGTTCTCTCTAGAGCAGAGGCAGCCTTCTATTATTCTGGGGAAACTGAAATGTCACCTTCTGGTACTATAATCCCCGACATGGACCCACCATGGAGGACACAGATTTATAACTTGCTCACCCACTTTTAGAGGTGAGAGAGTAAGAAAATGCTTTCCTCTGTCTCTGCAGTGAGGATGCCAGCCCCGACCTCAGAGAAGGCCTGAGGCAGACTCACTGAGGAACAACTGATACCTGTTAGCAAAGTTCTCCTTTCCCTCAAAGTCGGACTTAGAATAAGTCGCTCCTCTAACACTTCACGGTATGTGATTAATGAGCCAGATATAATTAATTGCTGCTAGAAGAAAATATTTAGAAAGAACTTGTACCATATATAAATCATATCTGGGCCTCTACCTGTCTGTGGTCCTGCTTCTTGTCACGGTTATGGCTTCCGAGATAGGACAAGAAAACCTTGTGAGGAATGGTTCCATGAGTGGATTAGAGCAGGGAGACCTTTTCCTGTGATTTTTAGTTTCAGAAAAGCTACACTACTTGCTAGAACCACAAAAATAATTTAAGTCTACTGCATATGGTGAGTTGGGTTAGACAGATATCAAATGCAAATGAACCTCCATTCCATTTTGCAGAAAATGCTATTAATTCACTGCCTAAAGTAGCCGTCATCAAGTGCCGGTGCTTTCAGTAAAATAGAATATTAAACTTCGCTTTCAAATTGAAACAAACTCCTGTGATTATGATTTCACTAGAAGCTTCTCGAATGTTTTGATTCATATGTAGATCAATCAAATTCAATTAATGCCTAGAACATTTTTTAAATCCTCAAATATAGATTTTTGTCTGTTTGAGTGAAGGAAAGGACTAAAAGTGATTTTTAGGAATTTAACTGTATGATTATTTGCTGAAATGAGAAGTTCTATGATGGCAGCCTATAAACCAAGCAATTATAAACATGCTTTAAACTCAATGGGTCCTGACCACTTATATGTATGGGATGTGCAGTAAATTATACTGAATTTGGTTAAAATAATTAGCTCCTAAAAATTTTAACATAAATGAGAAAATTATAGAGAATTCAACTTAACCAGAACTACATAAATGAGAAAAACTAAAAAGGATGTACTCCAGAAAAACAAGAGGGGCAAAGAAAGAGAAAGACTAACCAGTGAGTGAGAGTTCCTAAGACAGTATTTCTCTCTCAAGAAGACGGATGCTTGAACACACCACTACATCGCTTCTCTCTTGTCAAGTTTCAGAAACAAAAATCATGCATATTCTGACAACTCCTCAGATGGATCGCCTTTGATGCTTCATAAAACAGAAGAAACAGCTGGATGAAACAGGCAATTATATAAGCTAATTTTTACTTGCTACATTAAGATGTAACAAGCTGTTTGAAAGATTATAGTTCATTTCAATGAAATACTCAATACAGCAAGCCTCATTTATCTTCATATTTAAAATGTATCTGAAATTAACCAACACCTGCTGTTTCCATATAGTATTTACATTTGTAAAACAAGCATAACGACTGCCACTTCGAATTATTAGGTATGAACATCTCCATATTAAGAAATGTTGAATAGAAACAGATACTCAAAGAAAAAAAAAGATGAGAAAAATACAAAATTAAAACCTTAATTTCAAGAGTATTACTACTCTCAAAATGTATATCTAAGAGGTGAACAAACTTTTAACCTCTGCTATCTTGAAATATTGTTTAATCAAATTAGAAGAAAAGATGATGTTCTGGCTCCATTACACTATAAAGAAAAATAGAGTCTCTGATTTGTATGTGTCTCCATCTTCAGAGGGCAGAACCACCAGTATCCTCCCACGTATACCGATAACATGGTACCAAGGCTATGGACTCAGAGTCCAAGAACAGACAATAGGTTCTTCTTCTAACAACTGTCAGAAAGAATGTCTTTACAGCAACATGGCTAAAACTAAAAAGTTATTTGGGTAGAAACTTCAAAAATTTATTTTGTACTCAAGAACACCATTTGTCCAGTTAGTTACCCAGGAGTACACTAATTCATTCTGAAAGACTCAGTGGAAATTGCATTGCCTACAAATAGCTGTGTGTGAGATCATTATTTAGATTTTTATACAGCTATGTTAAGTAAGCCTTACTTTTAAAGTTTTTTAGGACAAAATCATTTTGATTACGATGAACTATACACTTTTGGGTGCTGGACTGCTTAACTATTTACCTGCTAGGACATACATGCAATATGAAAAATTCCACGTTCTGTCTCCAGGTATTCCCTTAGCACCTGGTGGAGGGTTGGCCACCAATTCGAATGAAAAATCTCCATATGCCACCTCCACTTCCATAATAGGTGTTTGCATCTGCCACCTACAAACAAAATCTGCATGCTGAGCACTTGCCAAAGAACATAACCTTCAACTGCCCAATGCCTATTTAAATTTGAGCTATCATCTCACAAAACTGTATGCTAGGATAGATTTTTTTCTTATTGTTGAGTTCCTAGTTCTCAACCTTGGCTGCACAGTAGTATCAGTGATACTATTTGCACCAGTGCTTCTCAACCCTATATGCACATTAGTTTCTTCTGAGAAGTGCTTAAAGTACTCCTTCCTGGCCTTACCCCAAACCAACTAAAAGAAAAGTGTGGGCCCAGAACTTGAGTCTTTTCAAACACGTCCTAAAGCGTCAGCACTGACACAAACAAAGGCACACTGGCAGCCAGAGAGTAACCTAATAAGATTTGAATCATTGTATAAAATGATATAAAATGTACTCAATGACTATGCATAAAATGACTTTAGTTTAAAGAATATTCAGTTCCTGCTTTATGTCACGAAATCAAATTGGCGCACACCCACAGCATGATTTGTAAAATATTGTCAAATTTCCTCACTTTATTGGGTGTAGTATTTAATGATTGTTTTAGGGCATAGACTTTGGGGCCATAAAGCCCAAGTTCAAATCTTGACTCTTTCACTTGCTAACTTACGGGTCTTAACCTCTGATCTCACTTCCCTTATCTAAACATGGAATGTTACTACCATCCTCCAAGACAATTAAATGGGATTGTTTTTGAATAGTGAGCAGTAATACTAACCAGTAAACCAACACAATGAGAGAGAACTAGAACTTTAATGACAACAGAGATTTCCTATTTCACCTCGCTCAATTTATAGACAAGGGGTCTGAGATCCAGCGAGTAAATGCCTCCAGATCACACTTAACAAAGTCAGTGGAGATAGCCTTACTCAGTAGGGCAAAACTGATCAAAGATGCCCTTCAGTGAATTGCTTGGGTGAAAACTAGTATCTGATAGATTTGTTGGCGAAAATCTCCATAATGGCGGAACCTGCAGTTTCTTCAGCGATTTTCACTATTTAGAATATAAATAAGTTTTTTTCTCCTATTGCGCTGTTACTTTTGAACACAGTAACAAAAAGAACTCCAAAGAAATACTGACCTTTACTTTGCAAGTTTGTTGTTGGTTGTGGTACTGGTACCGTATTTCTGAAATGATTTTGTATGCATTAAAGACAGAAAATGAGTAAATATATTGATGCTTTGGGGAACCAGTAAACTCATGATTTTTCTTAAAAACATATTTCTTAACCAGAAGTGATGATACATAGAATGCTAGTACCTAAATTCCATTATCACCAAAAGGAACCTAGTGCTGATTATAGACCTGAGACAGGGAGAGTACAGGGCAAGTCTGTTAATATCTCAAGTGCCAGAAAACAAAGACTGATGGGATCAGACTAAATTAACATCATCAGTACCAGGAAAATCTGCCACTACATGACTCCTGATATGATGCAACGGGGAGCACAAAACCTCCCCTAGGTAGTGTTCTTCCCAAAAATGTTTACCTGAATTCAATCATGAAAAGCCAGTAAGACAAATCCAGAATGAAAAACGTTCTATGAAATTAGTTCAAACTTTTCAAAAATATCATTACAGTGAAGGCCAAAAAAAAAAAAAAAAGCAGAGAAAAGCATTGTAAAATAAAGAAGACTAAAGAGTCAAGACAATCAAATGCAATACATGATCCTGGGTTGTATTCTGGAATGGGTTGGGGGGTGGAACCCAGCTTTTATAGACATGGGATAATTAGGGAACTCTGAATGTTGACTGCATATTATATACTATTGAATCAATATTAAATTTCCTAGGCAGAATAATGGAATTGAAGTGATGTAAGAAAATGTTCATTTCTTAGGAACATTTTGAATGTTCTTAGGAATACTTTGAAAAAATATTTAAAAGCCTTCTTTATTATACATCTTTTTAAAACCAAGCTTTTACATGCTGGAAAAATTTAAGTCTTACAGAAAAGTTGCAAAGATAGTATGGAAAGTTTCTGTATACCTCTCAGTTTCCCCCATAATTAACAGTATACACTACCATGAAACTTACATTGGTGCATTACTATTAACTAAACGCCGACTCTATTTGGATTCCAACAGTTTTTCCATTAATGTCCTCTTTCTGTTCCAAGATCCAATGCAGGACACCATGTTACATTTAGTTGTCACACCTCCTTAGTCTCCTATGATCTGTGTGTGACAATTTCTCAGTCCTGTTTTTCCTGACCCTGAGAGTCTTAAAAAGTACTGGCCAATTAGCCTGTATAATGTCCCCTAGTCTGGTTTGCTCTGATGTTTTTCTCATACCTAGGCTGGATTTATCTTGGGGTTTTCCAAAAGAATAGCACAGAGGTGAAGTGTGCCCTTCTCATAACATCATATTAGGGGTACATGATAGCTACACAGCATCACTGGTAGTGTTAATCTTCATCACTTGGCTAAGGTAATGTTTGCATGTTACTGTTTTTCTCTTGGGTTACTTAGGTGTGCTTCTTTTCTCATTGCCCCTTTCAGTGCAGCTACGTCATACTGCCATAATACAACTCAGTTCATTTGTAACCGCTGCATTTCACACTGGGATCCCTTTGACATCCTTGACTGATGTGTGTGTGTGTTAGTTTACACACATTAAAATATATTATTTCTGATGTACAGTTCTATGGGTTCTGGCAAATACACACATTCACACATCCAACACCAGGTACCATACAAAATGGTTCCCTCACCTTAAAAGTTCCCTATACACCCTTTGTAGACAACCATTTCCCCCTTGGTCAGTCTCTAGCAAACACTCCTCTGTTCTCTGTTTCTATAGTTTTTCCTTTTCTAGAACAAATCATACGATATGTAGTCTTTTGTGTCTGACTTCTTTCACTTGCATTTAAGTTTCATTTATGTTGTTGCATGACTTAATATTTTTAATGCTGAATAGTATTCCACTGTATGGATGTACACCATAGTTAGTTTATCCATTCCTCTGTTGAAGGACATCTTACTGCTTCTGGTTTTTAGCAATTATGAATAAAGCTGTTATAGACATTCACATACAGGCTTTCGTGTAGACATGAACTTTATAAACCCTTGGGTAAATACCTACAAGGGCAATTGCTGGGTATATGGTAAGTCTATGTTTAACTTGATAAGAAACTGTCACGTTTTATTTCAAAGTGGCTGTACAATTTGGCATCTCCACCAACAAAGATTAAGTTTCTGTTGTTTTGTACCCTTGTCAGCATTTGTCAGTATGGTCATATTTTAGCCATTTTAATAGATGGTCAGTGATATCCCCCTGTGGTATAAATTTTAAGGGCTGTGTTGCTTGTCTGTCAAATTCAAATGTTACACAAAATTTTAATTAAAAAATTTCACTTTAAAAACTAAGACCCCCGGATATATATTCATAAAGCTTTAGACTGTAGATTTCAAGTCGTGTGAGGCCTCTTCCTTCAAATTAAAAAATTTGTTGCTGTTTCTAAGTATAAAAGTAGATAAATATATGGGAACCATTACCGATAGCTCTATCATCCAGAGATGATCACCAATTTCTTCTAATTGTGGGTGTGCACAAACGTGCTCACTATAACACATCTAACAGCAGGAATGTGTGATATGTCTGAGGAACAGAAAGAAAGCCAAGCATGAAGGAAGGGTGACAGTAAGCAAGGTGCTTATAACAGGAGATGAGTTTGGAGAAAGGAGGGTTAGCTCATGAGGAGCAGGGTTCTGCGATGTTGGTGTGTGTCAAAATTACCAGGAGGCCTTGTTAAAAAAGATTGCAGCACCCTACCCCCAGAGTTTCTGATCCAGCAGATCCAGACTGGGGACTGAGATCGCATTTCTAACAATTTTCCTGGTGCTGATGCTGCTGGTCCAGGGCCCCAGCTTGTGAACCCCTCTTGGGCATGCTAACTATGATGAGGGGTCTTATTTTTATTCCAAATAAATGAGAAGACATTGGAAAAGATTATAAGGACAAAATAATGTGATTTTTAATTTTAAATAGAGCACAGTGGCTGAGGTGTGGAAGCTGGATCAGAGGGGACAAGATGATAAAGGGGAAAGTACTAGGCATACTATCACTACCAAGGAATGATGGTGTCTTGAATTAGGGTAGAAGAGACGTTAATGTGAATGTATTCAGGATAAATTTAGGGAAAAGCTGACAGAATTGGCAAATAGATTGGGTATTAGGGTGAAGGAAGGAGAAACAAAGGCAATGTTGAGGTCATTGTCTTGACAAATACCTCTATGGAAGACTTTATGGGGGTGCTGATCATAAGTTCTATTTCAAAAATATTTTTAGTTTGAGATATCTGTTAACATACAATTAGAAATACCAAGTATGTAGGTTGGACATACAAATTTGAAGCTCCCAGGAAGAAAAATAATAGAAAATTGGAAATCATTAACACACAAATGATATTTATAATCATGGAACCTACTGAGGTCATTAGTTTAGATCAACAGATCTCAAACAGTGGGGATTCTGCACAGCTCCCAGGGGCTTCTGGCAATGTCTGGAGACATTTTTGATCATCTTGACTTAAGGGTGGGGGAACTACTGGCAGCTTTTGACTGGAGTCCAGGGATGCTGTTAAATATCACAAAATGCACAAGAGAGCTCCAAACAATAAATTATCCTTCTCAAAATATCAATAGTGTGCTGAGGTTGAGAAACTCTTGTATAGACAGAAAAAGCTATCTTTCTTGTTTGAAAGGAGCAAGGCAACATAATGCCTTTCTCAGACATACAAGTGATTGGAAAATATACCACTTATGTACACAATTTAAAAATTTATTAAATACATATTTGGTCAGCTGAGAAATGAATTAAAAATATCTCAAGAATTACTTTATAGCATTGGACTTAAAATGGCTATTAGACAGTGAGAAAATAGTTACAATAAAGAAATAAGGTAAAATTAATGTAGCAATAGCTTAAATGAAAAATCCTGATTCATAAACCCATCAAACCACAGGTAGTCCCCAGGGCTCTTCTGTTAAATTATGCCACCTATACACCTTTGTTGAATGAATAAATGCAAAAATATATAAGCACATGAATGAATGAACAATATGGCTTAGTTCTCTTAGGTATTAACAGATACATGTAAAAAAAAAAAAAAAACAGAAGAGGAAACCTGGAACGTGAGTGCAGACTCACAATTTCTGGCATGTGGGTATAGCTTCACAAAATCCCTAAAATGCAGAAACTCCAACAGTACAAAGGAGATAGAAGAGGAAGAGGATTTGAAATGAATAGAAATCCCAACTTTGCGGAAAAAAATTCCAATATACACAATGATCCTAGTCTCCCTCAACTCCAGCATCACACAAGCTGTCCACCATCACCAGTAATTTTCAAGCCAAATTTCTAAAGGCTTTATCCTCTGGAAAATAGCTGTGAATGCAGTGTTCAAGTCTGGGTAAGACAGGTGCACATTACAGAAGATAACTGCATAGGCTACTCATTGGAACACATCTATTTTGTAAACAAGACCACAGAAAATCTTTCACATAGAGAGGTGTTAAGATTACAAATCTACTCTAATGTTAGTGCTTTTACTGCCAGAGGAAGCTGAGTATAGTGGAGAGATACCAGAATTAGAGGATACATATATTCCAGGTACGAGGAGGTGACTATAGGAAAAAAAAAACGCCTTGTTAAAAGAAAGATCTGTGAGAAAGACCTTCTCACAGGGAAAATGGGAGAGGCAAGAGAGATAAATACACTTAAGAGATATTCTGTAATTAGTCTAATCATAATGAACATAAAGAACAGATTACTTCAAACATAAAGATGATGCTTTTAACTCTGGACAGAAATGTTTAAATGAGAATTACCTCTCACCAAGAAGGACAAGTTGGTCTGTACCATACATACTCACTGGCCAGTGGAGTACACATGTGAGAAAAATGAGTCAGTGACTGATCTTCTGTGAAATCCCTACACACCCAAAGCCTATCAAACGACTTTCTACGTTATTATTATATTTAATAAATCAGAGCTGTAAGCTGGGCTCACGGGAAATTACAAATAAATTATTTTATCTAATTTATAATCAGAAAGTTCACACACTGCATTCCGATCCACCTTAACTCTGAATCAAAAAAAGTTAAAATCGTGTGACCTCAGACACACAAGGCTGACCATAACTCACCCTTCCCAGTTCTTTATCCTCAAGGGCCAGGACCCCAGTGCTTTCTGTGAAGAGTTTTACTTTGACCACGGGCCGAGGATGGGTAGTGGTGAAATCTCCTTGAGTTCCCCATCTGCAATGAAGTAAAAATGATTTTCTTTAAAAGGCATTATTAATTTTTTTTTTCCAGATAGACGTGTCTCCTTAGAAGGTACATTAAACAATACAGAATTTTTTCTGGCTCAATGAGATTTTTTAATCTTTGCTTTTGTTTCTGACAGATGGCACAGTCAAGAAGGAAAATAACAATAAGCTTTACAGCTTGTAATAATCATTCAGCTGTTCCAAAAATTAGCACACTAGAGTACAAAATAGAGTGTGCAATAAGAAATCAGGTTAAGGTAAAGAACTATAGATGTAGCTATTGAAAACTTATTTTATTAATTCAAATACAAATTACTACACCATTTTTATGGATGCTGGGGAAAACAGCTAAGGGTTTGTTTACTTAAGAGGTGGTTTCTCAGAAAACTATTTTTACGTGTGAAGACTTCACCCTACACCTTCTAGGAAAGTCTTTACTAGATATTTTATTTATATTTTACAAGGTGGAGGTAATTAACTCAAGTCTATTACTTTATATGATCTTTTTAAAGCTCCTGTCAAAAAGAAATAAATAGGCATCATAAAAATATAAGTGTTTTTCAGTTAATTTCCCAGCACGCTCTCCTAGGAATGGAATAAGTCTGTCGACATCTGGCTTTTCAAATCATCATGACTAAATAACATGTTTTCCTGGCTTATCTTTTAATTAATAGCATCTTACCTTCACCACACGCCAATTCATTCTAGTACATTTACACACTTAACTGGCACACACCTGATATTAAAAAACCTTATAATGTTTCTCATAAGTCAGAGATCACAGACATGAGATTCAGCACAGCATGAAGAAAATGCCATTAAGAGTACACAGAAGAGGAGGAAAAGTGAGATCTAATGAAATAAAGATTTCTGTTAAAGATAAATTACCAAATAAAAATACCAATTTTCTTGTTTTGCTTTAAAAAATAATTTACCATTTTCATGACACTGTCTGAACTTTATTTTATAAACCTTATTCAGAAAGCTTAGGAAATACAGAAAACTGAGGCAAGTATAATAAAAATTGAATAACTGTGATGTCTTCCTCTTCTGTCACAGCAGTTATAACATCGTAATACACATACAGTAAAGCAGAGGCCATTTCAACGACTGAAGAAACTAGCATCCAGTTGCAGTTTGTTCTTTTGAAATTAACTTCACGTGCCAGAGAGAAGAGAGAGATTCAGTTAGGATGGAAAAGCAGCTTAACTCTTAGTTCAGACTTCTAGAAAGGGGTTAGCAAAGAATCCTTTTGCCATTTCATAGAATTAAGATAGTGTGAGATAAAGTAGAGCTACAAAAGGAATAGTAATAGGAATAAAAATAAAAATAGATTCAGAACCAAAATAAGGGAGTAAAGAAAAATTCTCAGTTTAGTGTGTGGGACCTTAAGCCTTGAATGCAGTCAGGCAATCTAGAAGACAACCCTGGAGTAGACTCCCAGGACATAACCTTATTTATTCTTTATCACGTGGTTAAATTTTGAAAACTAACCCTCAGAGACATTTTCTTATAATTGAAATCAAAGATGTGTAGTAGTCATGTAGACAGTCTAATAGTTTTCCATAGGATTTGCTGACCTTTTAAACTAAATTCTCTTCATAAAAATTCTTTGGTGTACTAAATTATTTTTTCCCCTCTAATATCAAAATCCTTTGAAAGTATTTATACTGTTTTCTATGATCATTTGAAATTCCCAAACTACTCCAATATGCAGTTCTCTAAAGAGAAAAATATTTCCTGACACCACCAGCTATCACTGAGGGACGTGGTGAGTTTCATCTTTTACCCTCATCCTTCTGCTATTTTACATGAAGTGAAATGTGTTGCCAATTCCACTGTTAAATGGAATGAGATGAACAATAATGCATATGTAAGGAACTGTGCTCACTCATGATTCCATGAACTTCTAGTAAACTGCTTTCTATCTCGGATTCCTCACAAATTAGTATCTTCAACAACTATTCTTCAGTCGTACTCATTAAAAACCTTGTAGGGCCAGCCTCAGTGGTGCAGTGTTAAGTTCAGCACCTTCGGCCTGGGCAGCCCAGGTTTAGTTTCCAGGTGCAAACCTACACCACTCATCCGTGGCCATGCTGTCGTGGCAGCTCACATACAAAAAGAGGAAGACTAGCAACAGATGTTAATTGAGGGTGAACCTTCCTTAGCAAAAAAAAGATTAAATAAATAAAAACATTTTATTGTGAATATCCTATAGAAAGCATCTAAAAATGAGACACAGTTTAAAGTGTAAAAATAAAATCAACATTCCCACCACTCTGTTTAAGATGGAGAATGTACCAGGACATTAGAAGAGAAACGCTTTGTGCCCTGCAATGGTCACATCTTCTTGTCCCCAACTGATACTACCACCAAAGTAACCAGGATTCTGGATTTTATATTAACAGTTCCCTTGAATTTTTTCTTAAAGGGAATCTTTCAAGCATTTTTACCTAGAAGTGTGATGATTGCTCTAGGTTTCTATAGTTTGTCTTTAATGGGTAAAAGAAATTCTCTTTTCCTAGCTCATTATATACACACACCTAAATAAATCAGAATACAGATATGTGTGTTAATATATACATATATATCATAGATATGTGACATATATATCATAGACATGTCACAGATTATATATATCCTCCTCTATATGTCATATATAATCCATTTCTGGATTTTCTCTATCACAGTTATATATATTATATGGAGAGTCATAGATAAATCATAGATATAGATGCTCTATTTTATTAAGCATTTTCCTGTATCTATTGAGATAATCAGTAATTGAAATTGATTATATTGATCCATTTTCTTGCTTTTCAGACCTAAACCTAATTTCTTCTTCTTAAAAAAAATACCTGATTTAGTATGCTAATATTTTGTTTAGCATTTTACATCAAGGTTCATGATTGTGACTGGCCCGTGGATTTACATTCTTGTATTTTCCTTGTCAACTTTGTTATTCTAGCCCTACTAAATGAGTTGAAAAGTGCTACATTTCTATTCCCTGCAAGAGTTGTGAAACGTGGAAATTATTTGTTCATGAGCCCAGCCTATCTTCATGGGAAGATATTTGCTATTGATTCTATTTCTTCACTGGTTATAGTTATAAAACTACTCAGGTTTCCTCTTTGAGCCAATTTTGATAACTACTATTTTTCTACGAATATATTTCATCTAAGTTTTTCTAAATTATTTGCACAAAGTTGTAAAATCTCCTTATCTTTTGAATCTACAGCATCTGCTATGTCCCCTTTTTCATTCCTAATAGGTTTTTTTTTTTCATTTTAACCTTAACAGAGGTTTATCTCTTTTCAAACTACCATTGATTGACTTTGATGATCCTCTCTATCGCACGTTGGCTTTCTATTTCATTAAGTCTGCTCTTTGTTATTTCATTCTAATTTACTTGTGTTAATTGCGCTGTTCTAAAATTTTAAGTTGAATGCATGACTCATAATTTTAAGCCTTTCTTTTGTTCTAGGTAAGCATTTAAAGGCTATAAATTTCCCTTAACCACTGTAAGTACAGCATCCCATAAATTTACAATGTAATATTTTTATTATTCAGCTGTATGCAGATATGTTTTCAGAATTTCTAAATGAATATGAACTTTTCCTTTTTCTTAAATTCTATATTTATTGCGTCAGATTAGAATATATAACTTGCATGGTACTAATGTTCTGAAATAGTTGAAACCAGCTTTATATTCCAGAATTTATAGGTAGGTATTTATGTGTGTGTGTAACTTTTCAATGAATACTTGAAAAGAAAAAGTACTCTCCATTGTGGGTATGGTGTTGTACATATGGCCATAAGATCAAGCTTGTTTATGCTGTTTAAATCTATTTTATCCTCAATGATTTTTGGTATCCTTTATATAGCAAGGTAGAAGTATTAAAATGTCCCACCAAGATTGAGATTTTTTCAATTTCCCTTTGTATTTTTGTCAACTTTTGGTGATGTTAAAATGTTCAATAATAACCATCTCCTTTGAGTATAAACTGTTTATTATCTCCTACAATCCCAAGGTCATGATTACTTTTCAACCCTTAGACTTGTGTAGAATGAGAGAACTAACACTATACTAGGAAGGGCAATAAGATACAAATAAGCTTGGAAAAGTCAGAGAACCAATTTAATCAATATATTGCAAATAGAGATACTAATTGATTAGAAAACAAAGAGTTGGCTGAAATTTATAAGAAATCATTAGTAATCCAGAACTTGAAAGGGAATCCAGGATATTCATTTCCCAAACCAGGATGCCAATGAAGGCAGGAAACAGATGAATATCACAGGCCCCAGCATGCAATTCACAAGAATACATCTACCTACAAGGTCTGGGACCTCTAAGTCAAGAGCATGCAGCACTCACGCCCAGCTCCTGGGAAATAAGGAAAGCTTAAACAGCATGCTTTCAGGCAGGGAGAAGGCAGGAGGATACCAGTAGATCCTAATTGTAACAGCGAGGGGACAAAGCTTTTACTGACATTTGACAGAAATGTGCAGTTTTAAAGTGGTGCATAAATATTAATATGGCAGCATTTAACAGTCCTTATAAATCCCAACATCCCAGGATACAAAAAAACTGGCACCACCTTAATAATTTCTCCTGTGAAAAGTAAAAGTTAAAAAGATACGTACTGATATAAAATGCCTATGAATTCTATGATGAATGAATTAAAAATCAAAGCCTCCCTCCCCACTCCCCAAAAAAAGGCAGAGGAAGAAGGGAAGAAGATAATACGCCTATCTTCAATATTCACCAAGATATTTCCTTGTTTTCTACTTAACTGGCATGTTTAAACACTTTAAGGGATTAATACCAGTTATTATCTTTCTACTATTTCCCCTGTATTATGAGATAAAAGAATACATTAATCTTACTGTCAATTTGCTTTGACTCAAAATACATTGCCTTTTTCTACTTCTATGAATGTATTATTTATGAGGATTCAGACTTTCAATGTAAATCTTCAAATGAATAAAATATCTACAAAGCACCTTTATGAGGACAGCAGGACTTCCTGGCTATGAAAACACAGGGCAGTTCATAGACGAACTGAAATAATTGACATTAATTATGTATTTAGCTAAAAAATAAAGTATACTGGAAATTTATATCAGGAGCCAAAATATATGTTCATGTCTACTCATCCAGTAAGGCTACTGTTAAGAACTTAACCTAACAAAATAATAATGAGCATTGAAAAAAATAATCAGAAACATATTCACTATAGCATTATGTATAAGAGCAAAAGCAAGCAACTTAAATATCTCCTATTAAGGGAATGATCAAGTAATTTTTGGGCACACAATGGAATATTTTGCTGCTATTTATGATGGTTATGAAGTGATGTAAAACCAGGTGTGACATAAAGAAAAAAAAAAAAGAGGAGGCACAAGACTGAATGTGGGTCTTTTATTCATTAAAAAAAAAAAATTGTGTAGCTTGTATAGGCCAGACAATATTCTAGTGTCAGCAACTGAAGTTTCTATTCTATTGGAACTCATATTCTAACAGATGCTTATAGACAATAGTTTTGTTATATACTGTAACACACATCCCTCCTCACCCCCAGCCTGCATTCTTAACAGCTGGATACCTACCTTGGCCTCTTACAGGAGCTTAAGAACTAGATTTATAGTGCGACCTGAAAGGATTCTCAAAAATTACTAGCATATTTATTTCAAAGTAAGGTGAAACTCATGAACAGTAAAACAGTTATGCCAAAAACCATTCAAATCCCTTAACTCAAAATTCTTATTTATTGTGAACATATAATGCACCATGATTATAGAAGCTTAGAATCTAAAAGCAAGCTCAACCTACATTCCTCATCTATGACCAGCACTAGTGAATTAAATAGGGTATATGTAACTTCAAAAATTATTTCATCCATCCAACTATATGACAGGCTTTGGGAACGATAGGAGTCTTTGAAGAAAAAATCAAGATGACAGACCTGTACTAATCCTGGCTCAGACTGGTAGGGGAGACATATATACAAACTCATAAGTACAAATAAATCAAATCATACAGAATTAAACAGGGTCCTAAACCACATTTTAAAATTACTTCTGAGGGCAACTAATGTCTCTTTACTAGTCATCTGCATTTCTTTTATGATTTGCCTTTTTTTTACCGTTGTCCACTTATCTATTAGTAGGCTTTCATTTAATTGGTGATTTTTAAAAACTCTAAGATAAACATTAACCATTTCTGATACATATGACAAATATTGTCACCCCTAGTTATTTTCTATTTAACTCGTTTGTGGCTTTTCTAAAAAAATACTAGGTAGTCAGTGCTATCAATTTGATACATAGTTTGATTTTGACATCCTACTTAAGTCTCTCCTTAACCGAAAATTATATGAATATTAACCTATATTTCTTTCACATTTCCATTGTTTAAATCTTCAAGTTACTTGAAATTTAACAGTGGTATTAAATGGCAGTTTCAATTCATTTTTCTTTTATCCCAATTTCATTTGGTTTAGAAGCCAAATATATTTATATTATTATATAAACTTGGGTTTGGTTTTGAACTCTGTCCTAAAGATCCAGCTCCTTAGCTGTGCTCGACTGTTTTGATTATTGTAGCTTTATATCATGATACGTGTTTGAACAAAAAGGAAATTAGACATTTTCAATTTATGTCTCTATTCAAGAAAGTGGGAGGTCTCTCCATTCATTAAAATATGTTCTAATATTTCTTGGTGAAGTCTCTAAATTTTATTCTTCAATGTAGGTCTTACGTATTCCTTGTTGAATTCATTTCATAATATTTTTTGTCTTGGGAGTCTAAAGAATCTATTTCCTTTATATTGTCTGACTATTGCTGGTATACAAGAAAGCTATAAACTCTTTTTTCAAATGATAGCTTGCCTTATCATTTCCAATCTAATGAATGCTTTTTAAAACGATGTCTTCTTCACCATTTTACCATCACTTTATTACCAAGATTGAGTTATTAAAGTAATCAAATAACAATGACATGATTCTAAATACATCACTAATTTTGTAACAGAAAACACTAAGGATCCAATTACAGGAGTAGAAATAAAGTCCTTAAAGAATTACATATAATTCTTAAGATTTGCCATGCTGCGATTATTTTAACAGTCCAACTATAAATTATCATTTTCTTAATTTAGGCATTTTTAAGATTAAAGTGATGTAACATTCATCCAAGAATATTTGCCTAAATAAAAGTTTTGGTTCATAACTTAAACATCCAAACACCAAATATTTGGTAGCACTGATTTAGATATTCTTTGGGAAGTAGAAAATCTTTCAAGTATTCTGCAATTGGTTTAAAATAGGTCTGAAGTCTTTCTCCTGTCCTATGGGGGATTTATCCAAAAAACTGAATTTGGATTCACCCAATTCATTATGAACAGTCAGGATTGTTTTGAGCTATTTTCAATTACTCATATTTGGTAACAAGATAGATGGGCACTCTTCACAAACTCCAAGGACCAAGAAGGGATGCAATGAGTTGATCAGAAAGACTCCATAAAAGGTATCCTCAATATTGCCAAACAATATTAGCTGCAGCTGTGTGCCTTCTTGGGGACTGTATTCCAGGGAAACTTACCTAGTTTTCTGATGGCACATAGCTATGGCCCTGCTTGTGAAGCTATCTTTATGCAGGTGAGCTCTAGTATGCTTTAAATTCATAAAGAAACCTGTATCCCTTGTCTGTAACTGTTGGTGTCTTTCTATCAGTCATTGTCCTGCTCATCATGGCCATGAGTACTCTCAAAACCATTGTGCAAAGATGTGTAAGTAAAACAGGTACATTAACAGGACGTATAAAATATACCTAGTAGATACAATATCTCCCTACTACAAATATACACAGCTATCTCTTTCTAATTGAATAATTTAAAATTGGGAATTAAGTTTAAAAAGAATTGCTAAGAGCCTGATTATATAAATAGAAATTAAAAAATAAAACACTGAAATATTTTAAAAACAATGTTAAGCACTGTGCAAATGCTTTTAAATATACCATTTCTGACTAATATGAGCAATTAAGACACTTTCATGGTAAGCTTTTGCTAGTCAGAGGACACTTTCAGAAGAGCAACTTCTGATATTTAAAAAACGCTACATTTCTAAGTCATTTCCCAGGGCCCAAGTATATCAGTTTTATCCAATATTGATGGACTTTTACCAAAGATGAAGGAAAGAATGGTGAAGACAACTATGTTTTCATGGGAATGTGGATGGCTGGTGACATGTCATTCACAATAGTCAAGACTATCAGAAGTGAAGGGACTTATTTTAGAAAATTCAATCGTCTGATTCCAATAGGCTGCTTGAAATTAAGGTCTGGACTCCTAAAAGACTGCAAAGACGACACAGATTTGAGAGTTATTAACATAGAGATGGCATTAGAAACTACAAGAATGAATGAGTTTGTGAAGGGTGCTCATTAAAATGCCATGATGGTAGGAACTTGTATCTTAGAAGTCCAAGCCTATACATGTTTCTATAAGCTTGTGTATGTGTGTACCTAAACGCATATTTATTATTTTTAAATAAATGGGATATTCAGATTGTTCTATAACTTGTTATTTTATGTAACACTACATATTGAACTTTTTTATATATTAGTACATGGATTTATAGAATTCTTTTTAAGCCTGTAAATCATTCCTCTGGTATGGCTGTGCCATAATTTAGTCAATCACTCTTTTCTTGATGGGATCTTAAGGTTGTTTCAAATTTTAACTACTAAAAAATGTTGCCAAAGACATTCTTGTATATATTCAATTGTTTTTACATAAGTATTGAAAGAACAAAAGACCAAGAACAAAGTTCTAAGGCAGCCCAATATTCAAACTATTCTCAAATATAAACGGCTATCCTAAGTGATTAAAAAGGTCACCTCAAAAGTTTACCTGTGTAGTAAATAAAATTTACCACAAATGTCCCTGTTATAATCAAAAGTCCAAATTTTTAAGTTATTCATTGTAATATGAAATCCAAGATTTATTAGAATTTCAAAAGTTTATTATAAGCAAATATTCTTTCCCTTTAATAATTTGTGAAACAGATTTAAACTTTTTCATTCAAACATATATTTAGTATATTTAAAAAACAGATTTTCTATACATATAATTAAATTGGTTTAACTTGGGTGATGAAACAGTGTTTATAAAAATTGCCTTATTTAATGCCATGACTGTTGCTGACACACTTTAAAAGTATTTGAAATTTCAATTTGAGATATCTAAATTGAAACACATAAAGGTTAATAATGTACCCAAGGCAATATAGCAGTGGCAATAAATGAAATTATGACCTGACTTTCTAGGCCACGAGCATAGCAGTTATCACACAAATCACACTGTCACTTAAGACATCACAGTATACTATTCTATCCTTTCAACAAAACCCAAGGAATTATTCTGCATAGCTATACATCAATGATGATAACCTTAATGAAATTAATGACTTGAATATCACAACATTGTTCTAACAGTTTCCTATAAAGATGTGTGAAGGAAAAAGATTGATAAAAAAAAGTCCAGTATCTGAGGCCTCGCCTAAGGTACAGTACAGGGGCAGTGAGAAAGGGTTAAAGAGCACAGACCCCAGAGACAGTTTCTGGGCTGAAATACCAATTCCAGCATGCAAAGAGGGACCCTGGGCAAGCAACTCTACCATAACTTAATAACACGTTCCTCATAAAACAAAGGGAAACAATTCATG
Source organism: Equus asinus (assembly GCF_041296235.1). Taxonomy (NCBI): domain Eukaryota; kingdom Metazoa; phylum Chordata; class Mammalia; order Perissodactyla; family Equidae; genus Equus; species Equus asinus. Next base: position 178,319,931 of record NC_091790.1, read on the forward strand.
TTAAGACCCATAATGGCACAGCACCTGTCATATAGAAAGTGCACATAGATGCTAACTATTCCTATTAGTATCCATAGTATTACTTCAGCTTTACTAAGCAAAATGATACGTACCTTAAAAAAAAATTTTTTTTTTAAAGGAAGATTAGCCCTGAGCTAACTGCTACCAATCCTCCTCTTTTTGCTGAGGGAGACTAGCCCTGAGCTAACATCCATGCCCATCTTCCTCTACTTTATACGTGGGACGCCTACCACAGCATGGCTTGCCAAGCAGTGCCACGTCCGCACCCGGGATCTGAACCGGCGCACCCTGGGCTGCAGAAGCAGAACGTGCGCACTTAACCACTGCACCACCAGGCCGGCCCATAGTTTTAAACATTAAAATTTTAATCTGTTTCATAAAATTGCGACATTAAAATCCAGACAATGTCAGAAACAAGAGAGAGAGACATCAACTAACAGCAAAACATAAAGAAAAAAAGAGGGAGAGAGAGTGGGAGTGAGGAAGAGAGAAGGGAGAGAGAGAGAGAGAGGAGAAAAGGAAGGAGGATTAATCAAAGATCTACCTGGAATAGGTAAACAGAGCTATAAACTGAGAATTACTCTGAATCTTAATGTATTTTTGCACATTTTAATCTTCCTCCCTTTTAAAAATAATTTACAGTGTAAAATGCTGACATGATGCAAATTTTAATGGAAGAACTAGAAAATATCCTTTAAAGTAACTAAGTTTTATCACTCTAAGCTTTGGGGAAGATCTCTCAAAAAACATTGTACTAAAACATTTTATTATGACGAAAAAACAATATAAAGTTATCTATTTCTTCAACATGACAAAGAAAGAAGAAATCCTGCGATGACATCTTGCACTTTAAGGTAGAAAAATATTTGGGATGGCTCGCGGTAGGTAATGATCACTTTCATAATAAGAAAAATCCTAAGGGCTTCACCTTCCTTCTTTCTTATTGTCTATGGGATGTTTTCCCTTCTTTTCAGAGAGACAGCTCCCATTCTGTTGCTCTAAAGATTGCTAAACCCTCAAGAGTAATAGGATAAAATTATCCTCTAAAGTCTGAATTTCATTTATGAAGTATTCATGCCATTAAACCTCCATATCCAGAGTAATGATATTATACTTGTATGCTTTTCTTCTGGGAAAGTCTAGCAAGAATGTTAGTATAAAATCAGGTTTCAGAAAAGATAGAAGATAAAATCTCTCACGAGCATTTTCCTTTCTCTCCCTCAGAGCAGGATAGTTCAAAGACAGTAGCCTGAAGGATCTACTTTTAAAGAGAACCATTTGTCACATCTTTCATTACAATGTCACCTGGTTAAGACAGTACCAAAAAAAGTCTAACTTTTTATAAGATGGAAACCAAGATTTTTAAGAACTATGTATAGAAAGACAGGCTAAATGATATAAGATAAATTAATTTAAGTTTAACATATAAGGTTTGTTATACATACACAAATCCCTAGAAGGGGGTTTAAATAATATAATGCGATGGTGTAGAAATGAGCACAACTACACTGCATAAACCGATAGTCACCTATGGAAATTCATCAATATATATTGATACTGTTCTGATACCCTCAACTTGGAAGCTTACGTGAGAACATCTGGTTTGTTCCTGTGTGTGACATGAAAGTAAGAGGTCGATGTGTTATGTAAACTGGAAACAACACCTTTCAAAAGGAATAGAATTAATACATTATCCATTGAAGAAAGTACCACAAAAATTTGAAATCTAGGGTTTCAAACTATCAGGTGACAATTATCACTAGTCAGTACGGCATACTGCTACTAGTAAGCTGGAGTGTCCACTGGTTACTAGTACTTGCTTTACCAGATCTTTCAACAATTGATCTCTAATACGATAGAACCTCAAGCAATGGTTAATGTTCTCTGTGGCCAGCCATCTGGGTCTAAGAGTGTTTTCCTTTATATTTTCTTAATTTGAAAGCCTTGGAATTGCCAAGGTACTATAATGTTAGTGCATCCTATTCTTAATGGCTTACATTTAAAAGCAAATGCTCCACAGCTGTTTCCAGCTGCTCCAAAGGTAAAAGACTCTTGGTCCTGTCTTTGACCAGTAACAAGGCTGGCGGGGCGGGGGCGGGGGGGTGTTCTGTAAAGGGGAAATATCAGACTGGATCATCTACACAGGCTTGTTTCCTTTCTCCTAGAAAAAGTCCTCCTGGGGCCTCCCTGCAGATAAAACTATTTTTTTTTTTTTTTCCTAAATGACAGTTTCTTTAGGTGAAATAAAGAGATTTTCCAATTGCACAAAGTCATTTGGGAACAATAGAAGTCTGAATTACACAAACACTCCAGACTCCAGAGAGGGAAGAGTCCTCTGGGACCACTCCCGAGGGGGTTGAGAAGACACCAAAAGCATCATCAAGCATTCAGCAAGGGCATGTTGCAAGGAGTGGAGGCAAGCAGATCCTGAAGAATGCAAAACACAGCAGGGGCCCCAAACCAGCCCCAGTTGCGTCCGGTAGTGTGCCAGCACTGCAGGACACTGCACAGAGGTGACACGGTCACAAGCAGCCTTAGAGAAATCTGACCAAGCAGTGGGAGCTGGTCATTTTCACAGCCCAAATGGTCACTGCTGGCACTTGCTGCTTCTGGTTCCTATGAGACCGACCCCAGTGTTACTCAGGAACAGAAATCCCCACTTGTAAATTTCTGATGGCTAGTAACTACTTAATTTTGTGATACCCTGGAACATAAATGCAGCACTGACACGCTTTTAACAATTAAGGACGTTTAAATTGAGTTTTTGAAAAACTTATTTGATACTTATGAGATAATGGCAAGCCCTCTAAGATTTTAAAGGAGTAGAAGTCATTGCTATGATCTGTTTCACCAATATTTACCTAGTTGGCCCTTGAAGGAACATTTTAATAATGACACTTTCCATAATTCTTGTCCTCACTTGACCAACCTCTGGAATGATATTTAATAAGCACCTAGTATGTGCCCATCATAGAGATGAATGCTAAAAATACAAAGATGAGGGAAAACAGACTCTGGCCTTCAGGACTCAGGCATGTGGGAAAGGGAGAAGCGAGAAATGTAAACCAATACCATAGCACTGAGAAAGGCTACAGAGTGGCCTTCATCTTAAGACCGAAGTCTAGCGCATCACCTTCCTATGTTTATGATTTATTTTCACAACTGCAGCTCCATCTCCTACTGCAACCACCAGTGTGCTCCATACATAACCACCACACGTTCCATATTCGAGAGAGAAGACTAGGATGTGCGAAAAAAAAAATACAGACTTTGGGGTCTAAGAGGACTGAGTTTCAAGAGCTGAGTTATAATTTAGGTTTGTCAAACTTTGAGGATCCATTTTCTTATCCAGAAAATAGGAATAGTAATAAGTCCGACCTGACATAAATGAATAAATGAAATCAATAAGAAAACACCTACCATAATGTCTGGAAAGTGGGAAGGCATACAAAATGAATGGCTGCTCTCAGTGTACCTGAGCACCCCGTTTTCCTGATGTCAGGACAGAGGTCCAAATGACCGATCCTGACTGCTTTCTCATACCAGTTTCTCCAAAGGGAAAGAGGCCCTGTGGGTGATCTTGCATTCTATTTTCAGTGGAAAGCAGCAGCAAATGTGTCAAATATGATAAAAGACAAGTCCTGAAAACCCGAGGTTGCATGTATATTAGTTGGTAATGCAGCTTTTGTTTATAGTTCTTTGACTTCTGGGAAGCCCATCAATGCTGAGTTACCTCCAGAAAACTTGTCTAATGCCTGTCTTGGCTTTCTGTACTCTTTACTCAGTGAACCTAAGGCACAGTTGTTTTCAGAGTCATGGTACCCAGGCTTGAGGTAGGCAGCACTTGGGGGAACGTTGCATCAAACTCTAGGATATCATAAAAGGTATTTGGAATTCCTGAAGACTTTACTAAATCTTTATAGGTTCTGTTTGGAAAGAATTCTGAAACCGAACAAAATGAAGACTCCAGTCCTTATAGTACCTTGGAGCGGTACGAAGCTGCTGCTTATCTTGTTGGTCTAAGAACTTCATGGTCTAGCTGGGGCCTTCCGTTGTCAATGTATCGGTGGAAAGTCCAGTTTAGAGATGAATTTCTCTCTCTTAAGATTCAAGCCTCCCCCTGGCAGGTCTCTCCTCTCATTTTGGTTAGCACATACAGAGGGAAACTCTTGGGTTTTTTGTTATCTCCTTCATTCACTCTGTCCCTGAGCTACTATGGTTACCAACAGAGTCTTGTTTGAAAAAGGCGGAGACAATAACAAAATGGAAACAACAGCTACAGAGATGAGCTGACTAGAATGACAAAGCCAAGAAATCAAATAGTAGGGATGTGGTGGTATAGGCAGAGCACTACAAAGCATTGGAAGGAACAGGCAGATAACGCAGATTGGGTACAAGCCAAAAAAATCAGCAAGGACAGGAAAATCAGAAAATGATAAACCAGGAGAAACAGTACAGGAGCAGAGGGCTAAGGTAGCCTGAGAAGCAAGATTAGAAAATCTGTGGTGCCCTTTATCCAGCTCCAGAGCTGGAGCTACCAGTCATGAACGATTAACTAGCCTCCGGCAATGATGAGAGAAGAAAAATTGCTGTTTCACACATGAGCTAGCTTTACAAATGGTTCTTTCACACCAAACTCTAGAATGTGAAAGCAATTCTTTTACTTTTCTCTAGAAAGATTCTACAGCTCTGAGAAGTACTAAGAAAGTCTATGTTTATAAACAAAAGTCAAAACTTTTAAGTGCACCAAGGTTGCTATCACGGAAGATGGGAAAGGGTAAAACAGAAAATGTAAAATAAGGAAATAAGATGATAGAATGAAGATTAATACCCTTAACATGGCTCTCAAGGTGGGGCATATCCCACCCTTAGCTATTCCTCAAGCCTCATCTCAACCCACCTAACCCCAATCTGTGCCCATCCAGAAGGCTCCTGCACTTGCCTGTTCCTTCAATAGAAGTACTGATTCCTCATCGTCCTATTATTCCCCTGCCCCTGTCTGGTTAACTACTTGTCTTTCTGTTGAAAGCTCACGGGTTATTTCCTAAAAGACTTCCCTAACTATCTCTACTTGCGCCACTGAACCACCTCCCTAATAAGTTAGATTGTTGTCATATATTTGAGCAAGATTATCTTCCTTTTCTTCAAAGCAGTTACCCAGTTTTTAATTATATGGTCCTGGGTGTTCAGTTGTTAATGGCTGTCTCCACCCTTGAGACTACAAGTGCCATTTGCCATAGCCATGTCTGATTTTCATCATCACTTCAACCCCAGCACCTGTGCAGCACTTAGCACAGAACAGGGTTCAACAATCATTTGCTGAATGAATGAATGATGCCATATGCTTTATTCTAATCATTCCTCGAAGGATTATGAAGAGAGCCACAGCAGTTGGATGAGCAAGTTTTCTTGACAGTATATTTTACTGTGTTAAACGCAGACGGGAAAGTGGGTCAGACTAGGAGCTGTGCTTTTGAAATTACTGCCACACTGGACAACTGCACAAGTTGCACGTACAATAGCTCTAGATCAGACTGCCATTGATACACACAAAAAATAAGCAAAATATTTCATGTTTACAGACAGTTTTTATGGATAACACAACCAACTCAAGGTGGGGGGATGTTGTTACATACAGGCAATCATTTGAATCTGAAAGCCATCTTTGTTTTTTTTTTTAAAGATTGGCACTTGAGCTAACAACTGTTGCCAATCTACTTTTCTTTTTTTTTTTTTTGCTTTTTCTCCCCAAATCCCTCCAGTACATAATTGTATATTTAGTTGTAGGTCCTCCTAGTTGTGGCATGTGGGACACCACCTCAACATGGCCTGATGAGTGGTGCCATGTCCGTGCCCAGGATCCGAACTGTGGAAACCTTGGGCCGCTGAAGCCGAGCACACGAACTTAACCACTCAGCCACAGGGCCAGCCCCTCATCTTTATATTTTAAAATATGACATTACATTTAACTAAAATAATATTGTCAGTGATTTTAGCATATTGATAGTGGTTCAGAAATATCCTAAAACAAGTGAATATCTACATATCAGAATTGTCCTGACTGATAAACAGCATATGTACATATTTTAAGTGTGTTTATCTGAGATTGCTGTTCATTTCTTACCCTATCTCTCTGTCTCAGCCACCTGTGAAGAAGTGGAACTTTCGTTAGGCAAAATCTGTTAATGAGTGGCAGGTGTGTTTTAATAATGTATTCAATTAACATGTTTTTTGAGAGTGTACATTTATTTTTTTAAGCTTTTTGGTGCTTGAACAAAACTATTTTGTGTATTTTTCCACTTGGTTTTTTAGGTACACTTTTCCTGTCCAATCACCACTGCTCCTGTGCCCTATTTAAGCCAAGAACTATTACAGAATACTTCACAAGCATTAATGCTACATGACTGCTGAAGTAGTAATCATAATTTTCTCTATGAGGAAAATCACTGAAAGATCTTTTATTCACTAAAAAGTCTTCCCTGAAATAAAAATGAAATAATGAGGCAAAGTCTCTTTGCACATATTGTAAAACCAAACGCCACCTTAAGATTAGAAAATAGTTTACCTCCAACTTCCCTTTTAATACCTCACAAACATTAAGTTAACCAATCAAATAATGTGTCTGCTGTGCATAACTTCAGAGGAATCACAACATTTAACTGTGATTTGTATTCCAATTTAATCAGGTAAAATACATTCATCATATTTGTCAATGGAAGCTCTACAGAACTCGTGGCAAAGCAAGAGCCAGCATCATCTGAACATTCTTTTTGTTAAAGAGAAGACTGTGGTTTGAGAAGACAAAATATTATCTGGGTCTTTGACCACCAAAATCACATGCATTTACAAGATAGATGGAATTGAGTTGTCTGGTTAGATATTATTTTGGAACTAAAACTTCCTTTTTTAAATTACCTATATATATATGTAATTGTAGCTGTTGCTTTGTTAATCTATATTTACATATGCAAAAGTTAGAAGCAAGCAATGTGGATGAAATTTTTTTTTTGGAAGATTAGCCCTGGGCTAGCATCCGTGCCCATCTTCCTCTACTTTATATGTGGGACGCCTGCCACAGCATGGCCTGATAAGTGGTGCATAGGTTCGCACCTGGGATCCAAACCAGCAAACCCCCGGCCACCGAAGTGGAATGCGTGAACTTAACTGCTGTGCCACTGGCTGGCCCCTGTGTGAAAATTTTTTAAGTAAAAATAAGCACAGCTGTGTATTTGGTTAAATAAAAATTTCTACTTTTGCTACAAAGATGTCTTTTTGAAAAATACCCTCATACCTTAAAAAATTATAATATTTTAAGAACTTTAAAACACAGTGAAATTCCAACTCAAATTTAAAAAGCATTTTCTCCAAGAAACTCCATGTGATTTATAAAGGAGATTTTAATAATATATAGTGTTTTTGTTGCTGCACAAATGTTCTAGATGTGTAAGGTGGGATATCAGTGTTGTATAATTTGGAATTTGTGAAGGAAGACGTGGGCCAGAGAAAGTGATTTGTACAATGTCACTTAGCAGATTGTATTTAACTGTGTAGCAGGTGGAAATTAGGGTGACCACTGGCTCCCACGTGCTATTATGTCCATTCAGACAAATGTTTAACTTCCTCATGAATATTAGGTTAGTCAGTGCATACCTATAGTTTCATGTGTATATCTAACTTTTGTTAAGTATCTTCCCTATAGATGAATTACTCTCACTGATGCTTAATTAATAGATTCAAGACGATCTTGTTGTCAGTTATTGGGGGAGGGTCAAATAGAGGTCAGTCACTGAGCCAGATACTGGGGATGCAATGCTCATCAAGACTGGCCTCTGCCTTCAGGGACTCACAGTTTTGGGGGAGCAGCAAAGAGAGGCAACTACTACATGCACTGAGAGTTTGGGGAACAGAGAACACAAAAGGTGTTAAGGAAGCCCTCCGGGGAAGGAGAGGGGCAGGGGCTCAGGAAGGCTTTAGATGGAAAGCACTCTAAACCAAGCCTTGAAGGAAGAGTAAAGGGTAGGCAGCTAGGTGTAGAATGAGAGGAAGGCAGGCCAGGTGCGAGGGCAGACCCTGGTTTTCCCAGGGATGGTATCTTCTCCTGCCGGCAGCATTTAAAAATGTGCATGGGCAGAGGCTAGGGAAGGTAAATAACCTGTGATGCAGGGGACAGTTCCACGGATGAATACTGCTCCCAGAAAAATGCAATAGCACTTCTGCTCAGAAACACTGAGGCTAGCAAGATAGAAGAGGTAGGGTGGAGAAGTAAGAGGGAGTTGGGGAAATGCAGGGCCTTTCATTTCATGCTTCATCCTGAAGGCAAAGTGAAGTCAATAAAAAATGTTAAGGAAAGGAAGGGCATAAGCAGATCTGTGTTTTAGAAATCAGAATGAAATGGATACAAGAATGGAGGCAGAGAGACCAAACAGAAGCTCCTGAAATATAATTAGCAAGGACCCAAACCAACATGCTGACAATGAAGATGTGGGAAAGGGGAGAGATTTGCTGGGGATTACAGAGGAAGAATTGATAGGACTTAAGTGTAGGGATCAGAAAGAAGAAATGATAAATGCCCAAATTTCCGGCTTGGGTACCTCTGTAGACAGAGATGAGACATAACTAAGGTGGTAAACAGAAAGGAGGAGTGTGTTAAAGGTGAAAAATAAATATTTCTATTTTGAATGCGTTGAATTTCAAAGAGTCTGTGAGATACCCAAGTGAGGACATCCAGATAGAAGAATATGCTGTCCAGTATCAATCTGGATAGCTAAAAAGATTCTGTTGATTGTACAATTACTTTTAGTAACAGTGTTTTGAACCTGAAAGCTATTTCCTCATATTCTATCATAGGGGTTGGCCCATTGCAAAAGTTTCTTTCAGAATGAACAAGACTACTTACAATATGAATTATTTGCACATTAAAGTAATACAAAATACTATCTAATAAAAAATATTCTACTGGGAAATTCTTGCTCATCCATGCCATATGGATAAATATTCCTACATCAGATTAATTATCCTCCTTGTAATACATCTTAATTTATATAAGTGGTGCTATAAAACTGAAGAATTTTGATCAAATTATAAGAATGTGCTGTTTGAGTATTACATCTTTGGGTTGATTTTAAGAAAAGGATGATTATAAAACAGATGTATGCTTTGTCCAGGCCATCACAAGCGACACGATGGAAAGAGAACAAAGCAAAACAACGCATGCAGTAGCTAAGTAAAGGAATTAGCCTCTTTATGAACAGAAAGAGCAGCCCCATGAAGTCACAGCACAAAGCCACGCTCAGCTTGGTGTAAATAAGCTTTCTCTTTCTAAAGATCCCACCAACAGAGGAAAAACAGCAAAGGTCACTGGCTAGGTTGGAGACCTTCTCTGAAAAACTAAGCCACAAAACATTCACAGTTATGCCCAAGAAAATATTAATGATGAAATTTTAATGTAATCACCAATCTGTCTGATTATATGGGAAACAGGTCCATCTGTCAGTGAGTTTATCACAAAAAGTCCACAAACCTGCTCTGAGCCTTCCAGAAATAGTTACTTCTACAATTTTAATGAGTTTTTGGCGGAAATCAAGACCCTTACTCTAAGCCATTTATATTTCTAGTTCCACTATAAGTAGAATGTGTGCTTAAGCAAGGAGCTCAAATAAATACTGAAATCCACCAAAATCTTGCCACAACCTGAATTTGTTTGAAGCTGAATTTACGAGCAGGTTTATCAGTCTGCGTCCTACTTACCAAGGGTCTTATTCATTAAAGAACTAAGGAATCGCTGCCCTAGCAGTTCCTTCTGCAACCTTCACCTAGAATCCAGTATTTGCAGAAAGAGAACATGAGAAGGATGCAATCGCAGACACTGGCCCCTATGTAAAACAAGTAATTAGCTGTGAATGTTTTGAATTGTTAAAGGGAATCTACAGGAAAAGTTGTACAATGTTGATGTGAATGTTGACCTTCAGCTACTGATTTTATTTTAACAAAAATATGAGACATTACTTTAGGAACACAGTTTTTAAACGCAAAAGATGGCAGGTTAAGTCTTTACACCCCTAAAATAATATTCATAGTAAATAAATAGTTTCACCTTTGTTCCTAGATATCTACCCTATTTAAACGTGAAGTAATATAGGGAACAAAAACAAGAAAAATGTAGAAGATTTCATTTCTACCCTTCTGGTAGAGCTATGTAAAATGTGATTTTATCACATGCAAATATTAAAATTTTTAAAGACTCTCATGAGAATTTGCCAAATAAAGTATGATCCAAATGTTGCCATCTGCCAGCAAAGCTATATCATGGCAAGAAAAGGAAAATTAAACATTAGAACACAGTGAGAATTTGACAAACTTCCTCCAGGTAAAATTTTGCTATTTTATAAGCCAAAAGGTATTAAATCTTTGCCAACCAAATCCATCTTGTATGTTACGTAATAAGGAAATCTGTGCCAGGATAACGAAAGCGCTACTTGTCTATGAATTGACTAATTCTTCACTTTTATTTCTTTTGCCAAACTTACCATCACGGTGGTTTCTTTGGTGGTCTTAAGTCAGGGAAGTCTTTTCCGAGAACAAAAGAAATTTAAAAATAGGCCTGTCTCTTCATCTTTCAAACTCTTTTTAAATGATGTTATGTCAATATCTTTGCAGCAATATTTCCAGAGCCTATAGCTTTAATTTGGAAGACTTGAAAATGCAAAAACAAACAAACCTCAAAAAACCCTGAAGTTTACATAAAATTTCTTTCCTTAAAACAAAAGAAAACTTAAGGAAAAACACTGTCATATCTTCTAGATAACAGGGTTTCTATACTTAAAGAGTTCTTTTCAAATTTCCGAGAAGGAAAAACTAGCATGACAATGAGTCTCATTCTACAAAAATTACCCAATAATTGTCAATACTTTAGAGGATTTAAATGTCCACTGCCTTCTAAACAGGAAGGGTTAGAAATTATTATTTAAAAAACTATAATAATTTAAAAATAATCAGCTTGTGATTAATCTTACTACATAAATTAATGACAAAAAAATCTCATAAATAAAAGATAATGAGGAAACTCACTGTCATGGATATATTACTAAAAGTGCTTTAGTACGGGGGAAAATGTCACGCAGGTGGTTTGAATAGAAATTTCCTAAATCAAATTGAAAACCTTTCGCTAGACTACGTAGGACAAAGAGAGAGAAGACTTGGATAAAATCAGAAGTGAAAAAGGAGACATTAGAACTGATGCCACAGAAATAAAAAAAATCATAAGAGACTACTATAAAAAATTATACACCAACAAATTGGATAATCTAGAAGAAATGGATCAATTCCTAGAAACATATAAACTACCAAGACTGATTCATGAAGAAATAAAAAATCTGATTAGACCTATAACTAGGAAGAAGATTGAATCAGTAATTAAAAAACCTCCCAATAAAGAAAAGCCCAGGATCATACGGCTTCACTGGTGAATTATACCATAATTTTAAAGAAGAGTTAATGCTAACCACTTCCCAAACTCTTCCAAAAAATTAAGAGAACACTGTCAAACTCATTCTAAAAGGCCAGCATTATCCATATACCAATGCCAGACAAAGAAACTACAAGAAAAGAAACTACAGGCCAATATCCCTGATGTACACAGACACAAAAACCCTCAACAAAATACCAGCTAAACAAATTCAACAGGACATTAGAAGGCTCACACACCACGACCAAGTAAGACTTATTCCCGGGATGCAAGAATAATTCAACAAACACAAATCATTGTGACCCACCATATTAAAGAATTAAGGATAAAAATCATGTGATCATCTTAAAAGAAGAAGAAAAAGCATTTGACAAAATTCAACATCATTTCATCATAACAGCTCTTAGCAAACTAGGCATAAAAAGGATTTAACTCAATATAATCAAGGCCATATATGACAAGGCCATAGCTAACATCATACTTAGTGAAAAAGAGAAAACATTTCCTTAAGATCAGGAATAAGGTAAAGGTGCCCACTCTTACCACTTTTATTCAACATGGTACTGGAAGTCTTCACCAGAGAAATTAGACAAGAAAAAGAATTTAAAAAGCATACAAACTGGAAAGGAATAAGTAAAATTATCTGTTTGCAGATGACATTATCTTGTATGTAGAAAACACTAAAGATTTCACAAAAAACTGTTAAAACTAAAATTCAATAAATTTGTAGGATACAAAATCAATATATAAAAATCTTTCTATACACTAACAACAAACCATCCAAGGAGGAAATTAAGAAATCATTCCCATTTACAACAGCATCAAAAAGAATAAAATATTTAGGAATAAATTTAGCCAAGGAAGTAAAAGACTTGTAGAATGAAAACTACATACAACTGATGAAAGAATTTAAGGAAGACAAAAATAAATGGAAAGATAGCCTATGTTCATGGATTGGAAGATTTAACATTGTTAAAACGTTCACACTACCCAAAGCCATCAACAAATTCAATGCAATCGCTATCAAAATTCCAGTAGCATTTTTTTAAAACAGAAATAGAAAAAACAAATCCTAAAATTCAAATAGAATCACAAAAGACTCTGAATAGCCAAAGAAATCTTGAGAAAAAAGAAAAAAGCCAGAGGCATTACACTTCTTGACTTCAAAATACATTACAAAGCCACAGTAATAAATATAGTATGGTACTGGCATAAAAACAGATGCACAGACCAATGGAACAGAATAGGGAGCCCAGAAATAAACCCACGCACATACGATCAACTGATCTTAGACAAGAGTGTCAAGAACATACAATGGTGAAAAGGTAGTCTCTTCAACAAAAAGGGCTGGGAAAACTGTATATCCACATGGAAAAGAATATAACGAGACCTTTATCTTACCCCATACACAAAATCAACTCAAAATGGATTAAGGATTTAAATGAAAGATTTGAATCTATAAAGCTCCTAGAAGAAAACATAAGGGAAAAGTTTCATGACATTGGTCTAGGTAATGATTTCTTGGATAGGACACTAAAAGCACAAGCAACAAAAGCAAAAATAGCCAAGTGGGACGACATCAAACTAAAAAATCTTCTGCACAGCAAAGGAAACAATCAACAGAGTAAAAAGGCAACCTGTGGAATGGGAGAAAAAATATTTGCAAACCACATACGTGATAATGGGTTAATATCTGAAACATATAAGGAACTCATAGAACTCAATAGCAACAAAACACATGACCCAATTAGAAAATGGGAAAAGGATTTAAACAGACATATCTCCAAAAAAGATATACAAATGGCCACCAGCAATATGAAAAGATGCTCAAAATCAGTAATCATCAGAGAAATGCAAGTCAAAACCACAATGAGATACCATCTCACACTTTTTAGGATGGTTGTTAGCTAAAAAAAGATAAGTGCTGGTGAGGATGTGGAGAAATTGGAACCCTTGTAACAATGTTGGTGGGAATATAAAATGGACATTCGTTAAGGAAAACAGTATAGAGGTTCGTCAAAAAATTTGAAATAGAACTACCAGCTCAGTCCCACTTCTGGGTATATATCTAGAAGAACTGAAATCAGGATCTCAAAGAGAGATTAGTACTTCCATGTTTGTTGCAGCATTATTCACAATAGTTAAGATACGGAATGACCTCAATGTGTATCAATGAATGAATGGATAAAGAAGATGTGGTATATACATAGACAACGGACTATTATTCCACCTTAAAAAAAAAGAGTAAAATCCCACCATATGTGACAACATGGATGCATCTCGAGGGCATTATACCAAGTAAAATTAGCCAGTCACAGAAGGACAAGCAGTGCATAATTCCATTTGTATGATGTATCTAAAACAGTCAAACTCAGAAACAGAGAGTAGAATGGTGGGTGCCAGAGACCGAAGGGAGGGGAATATGGGGAGCTGCTGTTCAACAAGTTTCAGTTAAATGAGATGAATTCTACAGACCTGCTGTACAATATATTGTCTATATTCAACAGCACTGTATTCTGTAGTTAGAAGTTCGTTAAGAGAGATTTCATGTTGTGTTCTTACCACATTAAAAAATAAACTAAATTTCACTTGCAAAGAATGTCAGTCTTCATCTTATTATAATTATGGCAATTATATTTCATAGTTACCTAACTGGAAAAAAAAATCTGTGTATAATAATGTATATATACATGAATGTATACACTATATTATCCAAAAGTGAACATTTTCTCTATGAAGGTATATATAACCAGTCATTAAAATGAATATAAAGATTTAATTATTATACATGGTATCAACATTACACTTTAAGTAAAAAAGTGCTAATAAAAGAGTGTGTGCAGAGATCAACCTGGCTGCAAAACCTTCACCAAGCTGAACCGGTCTTGGAACATTATTCAGATTTCTCGGGCAGAGAAAGGTCAGGGGAAGCACCCTGCTCTCACATAGAGAGGATGACAGAGAAGCATTTTTGATTCCTACTGTGCCTGCATCTGCAGGTCACCAAGGCCATTTGAATAGTACTCTGATTTACAGAAACAACTTCCTGTATTCCCTCCTCAGCCCGAAGGACCTGCAAGGGTTCCAAGATACTTTTAAAAACTGTTTGAGATTTCCCTATATCCGAAACAATCCCAGTAACATAAGGTTTCATTGAATGTAGGACTATCCTTTCTTTTGCTGATCCACATGTCAACTGTAGGGGGTGCCCCCAGGTGCATTTCAATTCCACAGCTCCAGTACAGGTTGCAGTTGAGTACCCTGCACATAAGGTATTAACACAGTGCCAACACGGAAGACACGGCTGCAAAGTTACCGTCAACAACTGCAGCATGCTCTGCTGCACAGTGCTGGTGATCCTGTGACAGCTGCATTTTACCAGAGCAGATATAAATCTTCAATGACATCCACTGAGAAACAAAACCAATGTTGATAGCAAACATATGACAGCCAAAGAATGTTGTCACTTCATAACTGCCACTGGGGCATTATTCATGTTGAAAACGACCTCCTTTTGATTGAAACTAACTCTCCAATCTTAAAAAAAACAAAAACAAAAACAAACCTGGTTATGGGGTTCTTACCAAATAAATATTATATGACCATAAAAACACCCAAGCCAAAAACCTCACACAGGACTCAGGAGACAAAAGCACGTTTCACTACATAAAATAACGTTCTTTCGTGTTGTCAAGACTACTCAATCCTTCATCAAGTGTGAGCCCGTCCTGGAAATTCTCTGAACTTTAAAACAAGATACTAAAAGGTTTAAAGAAAGTAGAAAAATGAACACATGAGTAAGGAAATTGAAAACAAGTACACAAAGCAAAGATTTAAAAAAATAGCGAGTATATAGGGAGAGGCAGAAGCAGAAGAACATGGCTGAGTGTTCCTACGTACATTATGTCAATTAATTCACAATATAATCCTTGATATAGGCACCACTGTCCCCATTTTACCAATGAGGAAACACACTCAAAGAAATTTAAGTAATTAGCCATGGTAACATGGCTAATGTGTGGCAAAGTTGGGATTTATACTCTGGGCTGTCTCATTCTTTCCTTTACAAACTATGTGGTCCTGATAAATACTCACTATAATCACCTTGAAATGAACATTTTTATGTCTTAAAATTGTGAATTCTTAAAAAAGTCCTACTTCCTTAACTTTCATTTCCAATGTTATTTCTATTTTTAAATATCATAGATTCTGGTCATTCTGCTCATATTCTAGATGTCTAGTCATCAAACACTATTCAGTCAGGTTTCTTAAAATGCCCTTCCAACTTAGCAATATTCTTCTCCTTCATTCATTGATGAGTCTAAGGATCATGGCAAATCCTTTACATGTGCTACCCTCACTCTCTCTCCACAGCAATGCTCTAAGTAGTTACTACTGCACATGTGTCCTAAGAGAGCATTGGTCCTTCGTTGCTCCCTAGAGCACCGTGCTCTGGTCGGAGTGAAGATCTGCAGCAGCTGCGGTGGGGGTACGTCACCCCTAGGGACACCTCGTTGTCCTGCTAGGCTGAACTCTAGATTTAAGGCCAGGAACAGCTAAGAATACAGGCGTTTCTTCTGCCTGTATGAGTTAGGCGGTCGGCATTTGAAGCACAGCAACGGCAAAGCCTTCTGACCTCAGGACTTAGTCTGGCTCCAATACATGGCATGTCCTAAAAAAGCAGTCGTCAAACTTTCTCTCACATACTTCGTAGAATAATTTTGAAAAATTATGTACTCTCTTCACACATTTTGAAGTTGACATCTAGAAATTTTAAATGTAAATTTAAAGAGTTGCAAAGGGTATAATTTCTGGTGCGTTGGAAACATTGACATTTAACATAAAACAGTGATGTCATTCTTAAGTGAATCCAGTGGAATCTATCATAGAGACAGTATTCCACCATCATCCATTTATAAAAACACCTGTATGGGGCCAGCCCCGTGGCCAAGTGGTTAAGTTCGCATGCTCCGCTTTGGCAGCCCAGGGTTTCACTGGTTCGAATACTGGGCGCAGACATGGCACCGTTCATCAAGCCATGATGAGGCGGCATCCCACATGCCCCAAATAGAAGGACCCACAACTATGTACCAGGGGAGTTTGGGAGAAAAAGGAAAAATAAAATCTTAAAACAAAAAACACGTGTACAACTCTTCTTTAACAGAAATTTGTTATTCCTTTTTTCCCTAAACTTCTACTTTGATTCCACTTACTCCTCATAAATTCAGAATTTTATGTACTATAATACACTTTAGTGCTTGAATATGTTTTATTGATGACCCTATCATAATTATCTGTACCAAGTTTATATATATATAAATTTTTATTTTCTCTCATTACAAGGCTCAACATGTAGAGAAAGAGAGAGAGAATATTTATTTTTCGTTCTGGAATGTACCTCAACATTATAAAAACCATATATGACAAGCCCACAAATAATGTCACACTCAGGAGTGAAAAACTGAAAGCTTTTCCTCTTGTTCAAAGGAAATAAAATTCCTATCTCAAAGAGATATCTGCATTCCTATGTTCACTGCAGTCTTATGCACAGTAGGCAAGACATGGAAACAACATTAAGCGTCCACTGACAGAAAGAAAATGTGGTATATGCAAACAATGGAATACAATGCAGCCTTACAAAGAAGGAAGTCCTGTCATTTGCAACAACACAGATGTACCCGAAAGACATTATACTAACTAAAATAAGCTAGACACAGAAACACAAATATTGTATGATCTCACTTATATGGAATCTAAAACAAAAAAGTTAAACTCAGTGTAACAGAAAGTAATATGGTAGTTACCAGAGGCTGGGGGGTGGAGGAAAAGGGGAGATATATTGATCAAAGGGTACAAACTTTTAGTTATAAGACGATTAAATTCTGGAGACCTAATGTACAGCATGGCGACTATAATGAATAATAACGTACTGTATACTTGAAATTAGCCAAGAAAGTAGATCTCAAGTTCTTACCATACACACAAAAAAGCTAACAATGGAAGGTGATGGATATGTTAGTTTTGATTTTGGTAATCATTTGATTACCAAATGATTTGATTTGTGGTAATCATTTCACAATGTACACATATATCAAAACATGTTGTATAACTTGGATATATGCAATTTTTATTTTTCAAAAATAAAAATCAAAAATTAAAATTCCCTCTGAATTTAGTTATTACAATTACTAGGGGTATTCAAATGACAAATGAGTATTAAAATAAATAAGAAAAGCAAAATAATTTATTAGATATGCATCTCCTAATAAAATGGATAGCGCTTTTTTTTCCGGTTAGTTCACGTATCCAGATGACTACTACTTCATTCTACAGTGGGACAGAGTTCAACATCTTAACCCAGGTTTTTTTCTATTGTAAACTCTACAAAAATAAGCAGATGGGACATTATTATGGCAATGTCCATCAGTTTGCTTATTGCAATGCGTTCCTATTTAAATGTCCCCAAACAATGCAGTGATTGATAAGCAAAAACTATTTTTCAATCATTTAGCAATTGAAAACTTGAACAAATCCTCCATCAACTTTTTGGAAAGCAAAGAAATAGAAGCCATCTAATTCACAGAAGAATTCATTACATCACTGGTCAATCATGTGCTCAAAACTAACATTATTATTATGCATTTTCCTTTTGAATGGTGCCCTGGAGGTTCTTCCAGTCTGGGACAAGGACCACAGTAAGACTCAAGTTGGATGAGAGGTGTACCTTTCTTTTGTAAAGTCAAAGAAGGAAGACTGTTGAAAGGGATTTGGGAAGAACTTGCACGTAACAGGCTCTTTCCTAGAAAGAAGTGCTTTAGGAAAGACTACTTACGAACTAGAGGATTCAATTACGATTCTATTAAAACTATACTTGTGCCTGTGTATCTCTTGGGAAGTCGTCTTGTTTACCCAGGTGGTCCCACATCTCAGCGTAGCAAGAGTCTGGATGTGACCTTGAATTCCAGCCTCAAGTTAGCACACACAAGCAAAAAAACTGGCCCTTTAATGTGAATATGTTTCCCATGGAATTTCTAGAAAAAGGGAAACTTGAGGCGGGAGAATGAGGACTACACACTCCACTAATCAGGGCAGGTGCTGGCTCAAGTACCATACCCCGACACTTACCAGAAGACCATATTTTTTAATACTATAAATAGCAGAGAAAATATTTTAATAAGATTACTGAGCACCAATGAGCCATATTACTCTGGCTGGTGCTAGACGGGAACCAGGAGGTATAATAATCAGCCCTTGTCTTGAAGGACCTTCCAGTTTATTTCAGCCATCTGCTCAGAAAATTAAATTCAAGCAGGAAGAGGACTTGCAGGTGATATTATTAAACCAGCAGCTCAGGAGAAAAGGAAAGATGGCAACTACAGGATGCATCATTCTGTGAGGCATTGGTGTGATGTCAGAAGTTCCTGGCAACGTGGGGCATCTCCAGAGAACTGCACCAGAGAAAAGTTAGATGTGGACACTTCCCATGACAGAAGGCATTTGCTAACCAAGAGAGGACTATAAAGAGCACTGGCATACAAAGACATTTTGCCCCTTCACCTCCTGCCTCCTCCCAACCTCAGCCCTACCAAAACATAGTAGAGGAGCATCTGAGCAAGCAGAACAAGCAGCAGCATGAAAAGAACAGACTACAGTATCCTTTTCCCCAAATACAGGTTTCTGAGTGAGCTGGAAGGAAAAAGTTTTGAAACGGCTAAGTTTTGATTTAAACTGGTCTGAAATTTGTAATAGCTGAACATGTTAATACCTGAAAATGACTAGAAAAACTATGGTTTTCGCCAAGATGTCTTCGAAGGGTCTGGTAAGGAGATCCTGGAGTATGTCTGAGAGTAGTACTGGGATAAAAATTAAGTTGTTTGCTACCTATACTCCTCCAAGTTTAGCCCATTCAATAAATTGGTTACAAAAATCCAACAATAATGAAAGCAACTGCAAAAGGATGCTCTGAAAGAGAGTCACAGATAAGGGGAAGTTACTTACAAGCTGTAAATCCATCACAGAGATGTTGATGATCATAATTATACAAACTTTCTCCCAAGCTCTCTCACTGCTCTTTCTCACTGGAGCTCACTAGTACCCTCTAGCCAGTTTCTGGAATCTTAATCCATCATATTGTCCCTTTAATTCAGATGCTACTAATTATGAGGATCCCCATATTAGCTTCCTATTTGCAAATAAGCTCCCGATGAATGTAATTTCTGTGTTTGTCTCATTTGTCTCTTTAGGCTTTATTTTGTTCTGTACCAGTAGTATCAGTCTTAAAGATGGAAGTGAGAAAAGACAGAACTTCTGTGCAGTTTGAGTGTTTTCCCTTTGGTTCATTAAAAACAGACACACTTTTTGACAGATCATTTTAAAATGTCGTACATTCTATCTCTGGTCCGGGACAGTAGCTGGCTAAAGAATTATACTTCAGAACTAATTCTGACATTACTAAATTACGATGAAAACTCATACACTTTAAAAAAGCATGGCTAGCTTCTGGGTTTCTATGCAGCCTGTAATCAATTTCTCTGGAACACCTGTCCCAGCACCCTGTCCTTCTGGTAACCCTTCCATTGGTAGCTACACTATTTCTTCAATAGTTTGATAGATTACTACAATTCTGGTTCAGAAGTTAAAGTTCCTAGAAATGGGTACTGAAGCCATCATTTTCATGAGGTAGAAGAATGTTCTGTCCTAAT
The DNA here is from genome assembly GCF_041296235.1 of Equus asinus. Classification (NCBI taxonomy): domain Eukaryota; kingdom Metazoa; phylum Chordata; class Mammalia; order Perissodactyla; family Equidae; genus Equus; species Equus asinus. Next base: position 178,340,118 of record NC_091790.1, read on the forward strand.
ATCCATAAATATTTCTCTAATGATGCAAATCATCAGTTTTCCTTATTGTTCCTTGCCTTTCTACTTTATTAAAGACTGATTAACCTTCAAATGTCTTTAATAAAACAGCACTATGAGATGAAAGAGATACAGAGGGTTTGGCAAAAAAAATAGTGTTGCTTCCTGAGACATATTTTTTTCCTATTGTGGTAAGAACATTTAACATGTTATCTATCCTCTTGAAAAATTTTAAGTGCACAATACAGTATTGTTAACTGCTGGCACAATATTATACAGCAGGTCTCTAGAACTTATTCATCTTACATAATTGCAACTTTATGCTCATTGAAAAGCAACTCTCCATTTCCCCTCCTCCCAGTCCCCCATTTGTATCTGACAAGCAATTTCCTTGCTTTTATTTATTTCCCCAGGACCAAGATCTATCTTGGCCCTCCATAGGGTATCATTTGCTCTTGTGTTTTAGGTCCTCAAAGGATATTCATCATTTGCAGGGAAAGAGTTTTAAAGATCACTACATAACAGATTTGTGACTACTACGTGACATAATAGCTCTCTTCCCATTCCAGTCTGTCATTCTCACCATCCCTCCATTTCCCTTCAAGTGGTATAATCAAGGGTACAGGCTAAAACTCAAATAGCAAAATATCAAGAAATGGTAAAAAGCTAAAAAAGTGTATAAACAATGCTTCTGTACCTCACAGAGAACAAAACTTTCCTTGGTTCATGGAGAGACTATAAAACAATGACTTTAACATCCATAAATAAAAGTTTTCTCCGTAACTGAAAAAAAGTTTATCTAAATTCTCTTCCATCAAAAAATAAAAACTTATAAGCAAAACTTTAACAAATAGATTACCTCACTACTACTCTTTATAAATCAAACTTGTCCATAAACATCACTTTTATTAGACCTCAGGTTCTATACAAGCTATGTAACCACCTCACATGCTGCTTCCACCTAATTGCTGGCAGGAAATCTGAACTACAGGAATGAAACAGGCAACGGCTAGAAATCTTGATTAAGTTTATTGAAAATATGGACTAAATCAGGCACTTTAATTAGTATCAGACAGAAGGATGAATTGATCTCCAACAAAGCACAAACTGTTGAAGCAATAAAATTTAGAAAACGTGTCTGAGGCATAATTCACTATGATGATGGAGAAGATGAATCTCCTTCCTGTTGTGCAAGACGAGTTCCAGACAAAAGTAACCAGACTGCTGAAAAGCTGCAGTTGGTCAGCATTCAGGAGATTCATTTTTAAGATAATCTGCCCCTGGGATACAGGGATAAATACAAATCTTTTAATTCATTTTAAAAGCTAATTCGGTGTTCATGAGGAAACAGAGAAAATCTCTTTTAACCAAATTTCCTTGTGGTAAGAGTAATAAAAACAGTACTGGAGGGTTATTGTAGTATTTTCTCTCTAACTTCCATGTATTTTAATTCATTTAAATTGTCCACTTACACGTTCTCTATCAGCAGAATCTCTTTACGAGTACATTATGAATATATTAGCAATTAAATGAGACACCTTATGAAAACATTTACTATTTGTGAAAAAAAAGTGTTAAAATAATAAAATGATTTACATAAAACTTAATTCATTTGATTGACCAAAACAGTTAAGTATCAATTAAATAAAAGACTTTGTAGAAATTATGCAAAGTGAAAAAAGCCAGATACAAAAGACTACATATTGCATGATTTCATATACATGAAATGTCCAGAAAAAAAATTATAGAGCTGTAAAGTAGATGAGTGTTTTCCTGGGGCTGGGAGTGGAAGCAGGAGTAGATTGCAAACGGGCATGAGGGAACTTTTTGAAGAAATGTGTTTTAAAACTGAACTGTGATGATAGCAGCACAAATGTATAAAGCTATGAAAAATCATCTAAATTGTAATGGAAGAATTTTATGCTATATAAATTACACCTCAATAAAACTCTTTAAAAAGATTCTGTAGGAAATAATGTGGCATTGAGATTCTTAGGGCATTTGTACTCCCTCAAGGTCTCATGGACTAGTAGGATAGTGGGTGCCCCCGCCCCCACCCCCCATGCCAACATCATTCATGTTTAAGGCCCGAATCCCCACTGTGATGGTGTTCAGAGGTGGCATCATTGGGAGGTAATTGGGTTTGGATGAGGTCATAGGGTGAAGCACCCTTGATAGGATTGGCATTCTTATAAGAGGATGAAGAGATACAAGATGTGTTTCTCCATTATGAGAGGATACAGCAAGGAACCCTGGTCTCAGACTTTCACCCTCCAGAACTGTAAGAAATAAATGTTGTTCGAGCCACTCAGTCTATGGTATTTTTATTGTAGCATCCTGAACTGAGAAGTGGAGTGCTGCTGTAACAACTATCTAAAAATGTGGAATCGGCTTTGGAACTAGATAATGGGTAGAGGCTGGAAGAATTTTGAGATACATGCTAGAAGCAGCTCATAGTGTGATGAAAGGTCTTTTAATGGAAATTCTGCTGAAGGCTCAGAAAGAAAAGAGCTATAGAGAAAGCTTTCATCTTCTTAGAGAATAAATAATCATGTATAGAATATTGGTAGAAATATGGACAGTAAAGGCCATTTTGATGAGGTCTCAGATGGAAATGAGGAAAATGTTATTGGAAACTGGAAGAAAGGTGATCCTTGTTATCAAGTGGCAAAGAACCTGGCTGAATTGTCTTCACATTCTAGTGTTTTGTGAAAGGTGAAACTTGTGAGCAATGAAATTGGAGATTTAGCTGAGGAAATTTCTAAGCAAGGTGTTGTCAGAGCTGCTTGGTTCCTACTGACTGCTTATAGTAAAATGCAAGAAGAGAAATAAATGGAAGAGAAAATTGTGGAGCAAAAAGGAACCAGATTGTAAAGATTTTGAAGATTCTCACATTACAAAAAATGAGAAAGCATATTCTGGGGCCAGCCTGGTGGCACAGTGGTTAAGTTTGTGGGCTCTGCTTTGGTGGTCCTGGGGTTCACTGGTTCAGATCCTGGGCGAGAACTTACACACCACTTATCAAGCTATACTGTGGCAGGCATCACACATATAAAGTAGAGGAAGATGGGCACAGATGTAGCTCAGGGCTAATCTTCCTTAAAAAAAAAAAAACGAAGAGAAAGCATGTTCAGAAGAGAACACTAAGTGTGTGGTGGACCAATCAAGTGATAAGGAGTTTAGTATAGATATGAACCATGGAGCCAATCAACCATCCCAGCAGCAATGTTGCCAGTTCAAACTGAAGGAGATGGAAATGGGAAGAAATGAAGGAAAACTTCAAACTTCTTAGACCTTACAGGACTGGACCATGGATTCAGCTGCGAACATACTCTATTCCTCAAGACAGGGAAGCACAACCCCAAAAGTGATTCAGAGAGCATGAGGACTGTCACTCCCAGCACAAATCCATAGTACACTGGGTGGAAGGGTGGGGGTGAGGTGGCAGGGCTGATTCCACCTCAGTTGCAAAGGGCAGGACCCCTGCTCAGCAGAACCATGTAGATGGAACCATTGCCTTGGTTTCAACATGCTAGACGGCAGCCACCTGGAGCTGCAGGAACAGAACTTCCATCTGGCAGAGCCATCAGGGCACAACCCCTGCCCAATAGAATCACAGAAGTGGGACCACTGTCCCAGTGGGAACTAGGGGCAAGACCACTGCCTTAGTGGATCCAGAAGGCAAAGCACTGAGTCAAAGAGGATTACTGTTGAGCCTTAAGGTCTAGTTGAGTTTGTCTAGCTAGACAGACTTGGAATTTGTCACCCCTTTCTTCCTTCCAATTTCTCCATTTTGGAATTGGACTATCAATCTCATGCTTCTCTCACCATTTTACTTTTGAAGCACATAACTTATCTGATTTCAAAGGTTCACAGCTGGAGAAGAATTTTGCCTCAGGATGAGTCATACCTTGAGTATCACCTCTATCTGATTTATATATTTAGATAAGACTTTGGACTTTAGACTTGAGAGTTGATGCTGGAATAAGTTAACACCTTTGGGGCTATTAGGATGTAATTAATATATTCTGCACGTGAGAAGGACATGAATTTGAGGAGGTCAGGAGTGAAATGCTACAGAGTAAATGTTTATGTACCCCCTCAAAGATTCATATGTTGAAGTCCTAATCCCCAGCGTAATGATATTTAGAGGTGGGGGCCCTTGGGAGGTAACTGGGTTTGGATGAGGTCATGAGGGCTCAACCCCTATGATGGAATCGGTGCCCTTATAAACGGATGAAGAGACATAAGATCACGCTCTCCATTATGTGAGGACACAGCAAGAAGGTGGCCTCTGTAAACCGAAAGGAGGGCCCTCACCAAGAAACTGACCATGGTGCACTTTGATCTCAGACTTCCAGGTTCCAGATATGTGAGAAATAAATGTTTGTTGTTTAAGCCACTCAATCTAAGGTATTTTTATTATGCAGCCTGAGCTGACTAAGACAGATAGATTAAATAAACTAACGTTAGTGCCATAAAAGAGCTTCCCAACCAGTGAGTGGTGACACACTGGTATGTTTCCAATGGGTTTCAGGAGTGACAAGACCCCATTTCTTTCAGTCACTGGGATTAGGTATGATGGGATTTGGGGCTTGTATGTTCCTACAGCTGATAAGCTTCTTTTCTGACTCTACTAACTATACAAATAACATATTTCACTGACAAAGGCTCCTTGATGAATGAAAATGAACATATTGATATTTATGGGATGCCACTAACGCAATGCTTAGAGAGAAATTTATAGCCATAAATGCCTATGTTAAGAAAAAACAGGGGCCGGCCCAGTGGCACAGTGGTTAAGTGTGCACGTTCCGCTGCAGCGGCTGGGGTTTGCCGGTTCAGATCCTGGGTGGGGACACAGCACCACTTGGCACGCCATGCTGTGGTAGGCGTCCCACATATAAAGTAGAGGAAGATGGGCACGGATGTTAGCTCAGGGTCAGGCTTCCTCAGCAAAAAGAGGAGGACTGGCAGCAGTTAGCTCAGGGCTAATCTTCCTCAAAAAAAAAAAGAAAAAAGAAAGATCTCCAAAAACCTAAGTTTCCATCTTAAGACACTATAAAAAAAAAAAAAAAAAGAGCAAACTAAACCTAAAGAAAAAGAGGAAGGAAATAATGAAGACTAGAGTGGAACTTAATGAAATAGAAAATAGAAAACAATAGATGAATTAAATTAAGTTTTTTTTAAATTAAAAACATGGACAAACCATTAGCTAAATAAACTTAAAAAAAAGACAGGAGATTCAAATTACTAGAATCAGAAATGAAAGAAGGAACATTACTACTAACTTCATAGAAATAAAAAAGATTATAAATGAATACTACGAATAATTATATGCCAATGAACTAGGTATTTAGAGGAAATAGACAAATTAATAGAAAGACATGAAATATTCAAACTGACTCAGGAAGAAATAAACCAGCTCAACAGATCTATAACAAATAAGATTGAATTCACAATCAGAGAATTAGCCACAAAGAAAAGCCCAGCCCCAGATGGCTTCACTGGTGACTTCTACCAAACATTTACAAAAGAATTAGTGCCAATTCTTCATACTCGCCCCCCAAAATATGTAGAATCATGACACCTACCTCAATATTACCACAGAGATTTAATACATAGAAATGGAAAAGCTATTAGGTTACAATTCTAGTAACTGAAATAGGATCACGTACTACCTTTTAAGTCACACATGCTAGCCCGTGCTTTCCTCATAAATGACTTGCAAACATTTTATAGCTAATCATTAGCTTCACATTTGCATGTTGGATTTTCTGTTTGTACTACATAGGGTTTCTGCTACAGTTCTAATTACAGTATCATTATCCAGAAAGGCACGCACTGATTCTAACAGCTGAGATAAAGGTAGCCAAATAACAGTTTTAGAGCACAAAACCATACAATTCTGCAAATAAAGAAAGCACATTTCTTTGGGAGTGGGGGAAAAAACACATTTTTTTTTCAATTAGCTTACTGTGGCCTTGAGGCTTCAGCCTGGTCTGTCTGCAGTTTTTCTCCTCCTTCCACTTCCATTGTACAGTAAACAATTCGATTGGGGGCGACTGACTTCAAACCTTGCACTTCCATTATGACAATCTAAAGATGAGAAAAATTTTTTAATGATACGTCAAGCTTACAGCATTTAGCAATATATAGAGAAAGCACTGTGAACTGCAATGAGAGAGACCAATTGATAGAATTATGTGGTAAAATCAATGGTATTTTATCACCTTTATAATCCACGTCTATTCATGAAAGGTACAGTAAATAACATTTTGAGGAAGTCTGGTATCTGAAGAAACCTCTCCTACCAGGAATTAAAGGTTGAAGTCTCAAAATATAAGCCCTAGTGAATTAAGTGAGATAAAAACTCAGATTCTTAAAAAATTATGGCAAGTCTGAATAAGGTAAAGCAGAATTTCAAATAAAAATTCAGTAAATGTGATTAAAAGGAGTACATGTTGAGTTTCACAAAGCGACAAAATATTTATTACTAGGAGACTGTCACCATCACACCAATTCACTGATATTAATAAGTGATGTCAGAAACTGTCTATATTCACTTATTTTAGATCACTATTTATAAAAGAATATTCTAAAGAAAATTTAACTATTACATTTTAACCATTCCAAAAAGAGTTTATGAAACAGTTTATGAAAATTTATAAAGAATTTTCTTTATGGCCAACGTGTATCTTATTATCAAAATATGGAAAATATAACTTGTTACTGAACATCTTAATACTAACTTGACAAGAAAAAAATTACTCATCCAGTAAAGATATGTATTAATTTAATGCAGTAAACTGGAAAAGGGTGGAGAAGCTGATATTGTCCTATGTACCCATATCTCCTGGTAGAAAGGGAAATATATTTTTTCAAATGTGCTTTTTAACTTGTATAAAAGGCTTCCAATCTTAACATATCATAACCTAACATTTTCACTGTATATACACATAAAATACGACTATTATTTGCCATAGATTTTTTCAATCCAAACCTACATCATGAAGTTCTCTAAATTCTCAATTTATAAAATTTATTCAACAGCATTCATTTCTTTGTTGATCTCATGTTGTATTTGTACAAACAAGGTTAACAGTATTCACACTATGTAGCTACCAAAATATCTACCAAAACATCACTACATCATTTATTGATCATTTAATACATTATTAAAGTCATTATACTTTGCATAGAGTTGTGTTATGAATCTTGAGGCAAAATGACTCAGAGAAACCATCTTAAAAAGAACTGTCCTTTTTTTCAGCTCTCGTACAACAGAGGGATTATGTTTACAAATACAAATGCATACTGCTTTTGTTTTTTCATAAAGATATGTGGAAAACTGATCACTGAAAACTCAAGGTCAAATTCAGAACCATTTTCCTTCCTCAACTAAAACTTTTGTCATTTTTTTCACATTGAAACACATACCAACATATGAATAAAAATAAGGACAACTGAAAACGATTAAGAACTAACAGAGAATAGAAAATAGCTGCTGTAATACTCTAGGAAATTGATATGAAGTATTAAATTTTAGTTAAGGAAAATAAGCAAGAGTTATGCATTTTTAATAAATCAAGTTTTTATTAGTAATATTGAAACTCATTAGATCCTTATACAAATAAAACTAACCAGAAGCTGAGACAAATGAAGTACATAACCACATCAATTAAAAGCCAACTATATATGGAGTTAACCCCACGACTCTAATGACTTAATTCAATAAAAATTCTTGTTGGTCACTTAAAACGTATGAAATAACAGAAGTGTATACAAGACAAGTCTAGAAATCTTGACAGCATTGGTTCATATCTGGGAATATGGCTGTTTGCACTGCATCGCTTTCTCTTGTGTGTGTAATAGCCAAAGCGCAAAAGAGAAGAAAGGAAGCATCTGCTTGCCACTATTTCTGTCACCTCTATTACAAGCTACTGTAAACAGGACCTCCTAAGACATATAACTTGTGAAACTGCATTTGGCTCCTCAAAACAATACTCCCATCTGTGCCAGGAATGTTTTATCCCGAAGAATTGCTACTTTCAAAAGATGTAACTTCTGTTATGAATCCATACATATAAAGAAAACAACACAGTTCTACAGATCTGATTTCCAAAAGGAACTAAAAAAACACAGCTAGTCTCAATCATTAATAATAAGGACAGCCAAAAATTCCACGGACCAACAACTAACCTAATTTTAGCTAACTGCTTCAACTAATCCCCAGAAAAACTTGATAATGGAACTATACAAAATAAAACTGATCTATGTTTCTCCTCTGCCCCGATCTCTTGGTGACTGATGTAATAAGGATAAAACAGACAAAGTTACCCCAGAAGCAAAAAGAAGGGAGGCATGTACGAAACACGAAACTAGATAACATGCTTCTGATTAATGCGTTATCCACAGAGTTATGTGGCCCCCAGAGGTGTGTGGGTTGTGAGAAAAATGAAGCTAGGTAATATGTTGAATATTGGGACCATATACCATCAGATACAGAGCAAGTCACGGGGTCTGCCAGCTTAACACCAATGAAACATTGTGTTTAACTATGTTCAAGTGTGTAACTGTATTTGTGTATAACTATATTCATGCCACTGACACCATTTCCCTCACAACATAAAGACTCATATTTTCCTGGCATTACTTGAATATTTAATTTTAACATGCCATTGTACGGCTTAGTGTTTTGTGGGTTAGCTTGTCTCTTGCTTTATTATTCTCCCTAAAAGCTTTATGAATAAAGAGACCTAAAAGTAATCTTGTATGGCTAACTGCTGTTTTTTGATACCATCAACTTCCTTAATTCAATAAATATTTATTGAGTCAACTGTGTGCCAGGCATTGTTTTAGGTTCTTGCTACACTTTAGTAAACAAAAAAGAAGACCAGCGAAGAACTTACCTTCCTGCAGCTACATTCTAGTACACAGTCAGATACACAATAATCGACAAAATACATAAGTGAATTACATGTGAGATAATAAGAGTTGTGGCAAATATTGAGCTTGGTAAGGAAATAGGGTGTGCTGGGAGAAGGGAGGGGTGGAAGGCAATTTTAAAGAGAAGATAAAATTTAAGCAGTTTTTCAAATCTGTGCTTCTTCCTTAGACTCAGACTTCAGTTCTTAGAAAAAGACTCCCTTCACTGAACCAACTCCAAGCCTGACGGACCATGCGAGAGATCCTTAAATTAGATTAACTGCTTGTCTTTCAGTTTTCTTAGGCTGAAATCTGGGGCCTGAGGAGCAAGGTTTAGCTAAGGTATTGGGATAATGATTCAGTTTAGCTGGCTGAGTCAGAGGGCCTGGGCCTAGGGACAACACCTAGTCTATTCTCTCAGGTGTCCTACACAGAAGCACTTAACGTGACTGCATTTCCTGCTGGACACATAACTCCTGCTTAAAATACTATGGGCGGAATTGAGCCAATCCTATTGTGCTATGGGAGGAAAACGTCTGCCTTATAAAGACATAGCAACAGAGGATGTCAAAACAATTTCATAAATACAGAAGCTTCTCATACCATGCAAAATCACATTTTAACTCAATTCTCTTCCTAACACTGTTTTAACACACTGGCAATAAAATACACAATAACAATTCATAACTTCACTTTAACACTAACTCACGGGCATAATTTTGTCTTCAAAAGGGGAAAGAGAATTCATAAGTAGCTGATTATTTACCATTGTTTTACAATTTTTAAATAGACAAAATATTTTGAACTGTTTTCAGTTCTGAGTGTTCAGAGATGATAGATTTATACATGACATTAATCATTTAAAAATCACTAATGAACTTAAATGCCAAACTCTTGTTAGAAAGTTACACTTTACTTTAAAAATCATTAAAATTTATTAAAATAATTAAAATTAAAATTTTTAATTTTTAAATTTCTATAATTAAATAATTGATTCTGTTTCATACAAACATTATAAAAAAGAAAAAGGAGTTGGCAATTTACATTTTCATCAGTAGGAAACCTAAGGCACAAATGAGGAGGAAATTCCCAGAACTGAGTCTTCAGTCAGAAGAAAACCTCAGAAATGCTCCTCTGACCTAAATTTCATCTATTAGCCTATCAAGAAATCGTTAGCCTGAATGTTAAGAAAGTGAGAGGCGTCTGTCTTATCCTCATGCTTGAATTTATCTGAGGTGAGTACACGGGGAGAAAAGAACAAAAGCAGACATTTGCTTTTTCTGCCATAAACTAAGCAAGCCAAGTGTAAGAAGTATCAACAAAAGAAATGTAAAACTGGGCCACTTAAGACTTGAGGTACTTTTCCTCATCGATCAGCAAACTCAAATAGCAGTACTGCGAACCAGCAGAGACAGAATATAACAATGCAACGAAGGAGGTACAAGCTAACACAATTTTTGAGAGTTATAAATTTAAGCTTGATATTGCTAGAGTATGTATATGTTGTGTATAAACCCATAGATATATATGTGGATTAGCCCCTATAAACAGATTACAAAGGAATGTAATCGCGAAAAGCATCAACAGGTGGCTGCAGTACGAGTCAGCATCAAATCAGGGGCTTCCAGTGATTTGTATAAAGGGGATGAAGCCGAATTCTTGGGGAACATAATTTTAAAGGCATGACATTTGTTCTTGTTCTTTATAATATTTACTGTAACTATAATGGAACTGCAAATCCTGGAAAGGAAGAATTCTCTACTTCTCATCATCTATATTCACCCAATATTGCGCATTGCAGCTGGTTTACGTGATTTGATTCTAGAAGTAGGTGAAGTAGATGAAAAACAAGGCTAACCAAAAGCCTAAAAGGAGTTTCCAAATTACTGAGAATTCAATGATATTTCCAAATCCTATTTCCTCCTGAGTGTGTTTCTGTGCTCACTTTATCAATAAACTTACACTAGCCTAGTTGACACAAATAAGACTGGCCGCAAAACTTTTATTATTTAATCCTAATACCGCGGTTATGTTTAAAGGACAATTTGCATTAATTTGCATTCACAACCTGATTGTCTAGCAAATGAAGAATAATTTAACTTCTTCAAAATATATGACACTGTTTTAAATTTGAAAGGTTACCAAGGTCAGCAAAAATTACTCTGCAGCCTCACTTATGCTGTAAGCGGTGAGCACGGGATAAAGCCACTTACCTCTAAGGTGAATGACAGCACCACGTCGGACTTTGACAGCTGAATCTCATTCTCATCTCCTATGTCCAAAAATGCAGAATTCTGTGAACGTTTTAATTTTTGTAATTTAAATTCTGGACCGCCTTTCGAAACTGGAAGGCTTTCCAAATTGGCCATTAGCAAATTCACTGAAGACCGCAACTCTTCTATATACATATTCTCCATCTCTTTCGATATAAATTTGGGGAATTTTCTTTCCTTGAAAATAATGTTTAAAATAACAATGTTATACAAGTCATTTCAATTTTATCATAAGATTATATGATGTATACACTTGACTGTCTTAGAAACTGTGACACTCAATATAATCCATTTACTGGATACTTTAGTCTTTAAAAGCCTCAGACTTTGGCAATTTTGATTGCATATATACGTATCTTATATACTTTATTGAGGATCATTATGGTACACAATGAGTAACATTTTATACATTTTCACATTAACTTTATTTTTAATAAAATGTTTGCTTATGGGGGGAAAAAACTCTGAAAACATACATATGAGAAGTTTTAGTGTATAGATGAATCTTAATTAGCCACTGTTAGCTTTGAAATGCTTAGAGTAACCAGTCTATAAGAAAAATGTTCAGTATACAGACTTTGCCTGTTAGGAAACAAACATTTTAATAATATCTCTCTTTTTTACCACAGATGTGCATTTTTGGGAGGGTATACTTTTTATAAATAAGCATTCAAAACGAAAAACCCCTAAGAGTAAACAGCAATATGGTCATATTTCTAAAATTAGTTAATTTTCACATCACACAAATGTGCCAAGATCCCTTATGGCCATAAATTCAGTTTTTCAGTAAAGGTTTGGAAAAATTTAAGTTTAAAGCAAAAGGCCAAATTACAATAAAAGCGGTATGTGAAAAGGAGTAACAATATTAATTTAGAAGACTCTATTTTCTTTCTGAATTACATGAGCATTGCCAACCAATCCTCATATCTGCAATCAGATTTGTTTCTTTCACTCAATGAAAAAGACAGTCCAATTGATATTTAGGTAGATTTTGACAGATGTTGCCAAAATGCTCTTAGAGAAGATTATACCCATTTATATTCTCACAAGCAGCAAAATGAGGCTTCCTCACACTCTTGGCTCTTTCTTTAATCTCTGACACTTAGTTGTTTCTTAAGGTAGAGCACATACAGCTTTACAATATCAAGTGCAGCACAATCTGAGGACTCCTGTACAAAATGCTGGGGGATGAAAGCCGCAAGTAGCCACCTCTCAAGTGATTGCCTCATGCTCCAGAAAAATCAACGCCTTTACTATCATTTCCTTTGGCATCATTCAAAACACAACAGAAGAAATCCACATCTCTAGGATGACTGGTACACATCCAGAGCACCCGTGTCAACCTGCGCCTAATCTCGGACTCACTTGCACCGGTTCGTTTGCAGGATGGAAAGGAACATCTGGCATGGCCAAACCAATCAGTCTCAGAGGCTCAGGCCACCTGTCTTTCTTTCCCCTCAATGTAACTTTCACATATTTCTTTTAAAATAATTTACATATAACATTATAATTGCATATTATCACAGAGCAATTAAATATCCATATTCATCATTAACTTTCCCAAGGAAGATTCTTAAGTATCCTTTTAACATTCCTCTATAATTTGAAGTAACGTTCCAAAATACTAAGTTTGTATCCTCAGGAAAAACATGTAACTTGCTCAGTTATAGAATACCTTGGTTTCCTTTGGGGGAAAAATGTTTTGGAACGGTTTTTCAGTACTTGCCAAAGAAAAATAGCAAAATAATCCATAAAAACAGATTTTTACATGTGAGGATTACTTCTAAAAGCTGTCATGAAAAGTATGCAAAACCCAGAGATACCGAAAGATGAGAAGGCAGGTCCTTGCAAAGTCTTTGGGGGGCAAAGGCCTCCCAAGGGTATCTGAGGAAATATACTTAGTTCAACTTGCTGTTTACTATTGACTAAAGGTCCCAGACAGCACAGTTACAAGTTACCTTATAGAATTTTGTCTGGAAAAGATGCAGATAACGTGTGTCTGGTGAGTACGGTAAGCCAATGGTCACAGTTTAAATCCTTATTGGGAGTTAACCACTTTTATATCTAATGCATGAATCTTATTTTAATTTTGCCTAAAAAGACCTAGTTTTCAAATACTCTTTGGGCCAGTTTTAATATCTAACTAGTTTGCTCCTTTATTATGCAATAAATGAAATCTTTGTATGCTTATTTTATATTTGTATGAGAATTATAATTTTGCCTTTTTAAAAATTATACTTTAGCAAAGAAAAAGGTAAATATGTCACATATTTGAAAGTTGGGATGCACCAATTTTTCTTTTCAAATTTTCAAGGTGTTATTTTATGGAAAATTTAGCACTAGCACATCAAAAAAAAGCTTTTTTTTATTTAGCTTTAATTAAAAACACTTCATTCGCTATCATTTTTCAAGGAAGAGACTCAGGAATCATCAAAATGGACTGTTTTATCAGAATTTTCACACTTTTCAGGAAATAGACTATCAGAATGTTTTCTCTGAAAAAACAAAAAGGCAACTGTTTTAAAGCATTGAGGTTTATTGATAGTATTTCATCAACTTTATTTAGCCTGCTTATGTTGCCTCTTTCTTGGAAACAAAACCAATTGGACATCAGACAAGTACACGTTAAATTCGATCTTTTAAATTAGAACAAAATCAGAAATGATTATTCTCTAGTTTAACTGTGCGTTCCTCCTGTAAACCATGGTCTAAAACTTCTAATGTAGTCCTCGGTCCAGAATAGCTCATTCGTGGCCCTGACATTATACACATGAAAACACTGTTCGCTCCATGAAAAAATTCCCATTATTCAAATTGAGTCACCTAAGTGCTCTTAACCTTCTACTAGATGAAGCCTGGGCCAGAGTGTTGGGTGGAAGATGGTGACAACTCTCAGATTCTGGAAATACTGGATGCAAATGGATTTCCTGAAATTTGGCATGAGTTATGAGAAAAAGAAGAAAGTCGAAGGTGATTCTAAGTTTTTTGGCCTAAGTGGAGAGACAGCACTGCCACAACTGGCCTACCTTGACCATCTGACTGGAAATGGCAAACACCCTCCCTCCCTCCCGAGTCTACCTTCTCTGCTTTATTTTCCACATAGCAAACGACCACCTCCCACAGCTCAGTTGTATGGAGTGCTTACTGCCTATTGTGAGTCTCTCCTCAACAAAATGTAAGCTCCACCAGGGCACGGCAGGAATATTTCGGTCTGCTTTCATCCCAAGACGACCACATTTGTCTGGATGTATCCCAAGGGCCTAAAGCAGTGCCAGGCTATTTTACTAGGTGCTCAATAAATATTTATTCATTGAATTTATGGATAGAAAAATTCAGGCTCCAAAAGATTACATAACTTGCCTAGCATTATATATCTAGAAATAGCAATCATGAATTTGCCCACAGGTCTTTCTGGCCCAGTCCACATTATTGCTACCACTTCCTAATTATGCCTTGGCTAAAACATTAAAGTCAATATTTCTACTCCTTGAAACAGAGATTTCTGCCCTGTGGCATTATTGTTTTTATATTGTGTTGTGAAGTGAAGTAGGAGGTGCTGATTGCCAACTATTAACTATCAATAAACCACACTCTGGACTTATCAGACTGAAGAGGCAGGAAGGGCTGGAGAGTGAACCCAGGGTCTGGAGTCAAAAGACCAGGGTTTGAAGACTGCCTCTGCCACTTACTCATTATGTAATCTTGATGAAGTCAGTAATCTTCCCTAAGCCTCATTCTCCTTAGCTATAAATTAATTCATTATATCACCTACCCTGTGGGTTCATAGGATTACTGCAGAGATATAATGCAACAAGGTCAGTAAATTATAATTAGCCTTATAAATATTTTACGAAGATAGCTTAAATCTGGCAAAATTGAAGTAGAAAGCAATTAAACATGTCCTATCTGCTATGTCAATATATTCACTGAAAGTCATCTTATTTTTGGTGTTATTTTTTTCCCTCCTATCCTATCGGCTTCACTTGCTTCTCCACACATTTTCTACTTTATCAATGTCCCTGATGAAATCATCGGGGTCTCCTCAAAGAGAAGTCTCTGTATGTACCTCACTGACCCTTCTCCTCTGCCTCAGTCGGGAGGTTATTAACACACATTCTCCTCCACAGACATGAACTTGAGAACACACCCAAGGCTCTCCCTCCTGTTCCGTAACCCTCTAGAAATTCATCTAAACTTTATTCTAAAGCATCAGATATTCATCCAAGGCCTTGTAGAAGCAAGTCCAATTTATGACAATATGCACAGTCTAAGGCATAATCTATATACAAGTAGGCAACTTACAAATGCTGATCACAGGTCCAGAGTCCCGCCCACAGAGTCTGGTACTTCTCTCTAGATTCTCTCCTAGCATCAGGCCCTTAAGAAAATCAAGTGCCCTTCCAGCCAGCTTCCAATTCAGGTTATGGTTTTGAGGAAAGCATTTTTCTCCATCCCAGTAGCCTCAAGCTACTTGATTTCTATCCAATGAATTCCATATTAGAATCTCTAGAATAATGGAGTGCCTTTCTCGATATCCAGAGGACAATAACACTGCATGTTGTCCTTTCAACCATTGCGCTTTGTGTCAACGTTAACTCTTTAGCCCCCAATGCATATCATTCTATGTCTTCAATCATCTGAAGATTCTTCCTCATACATCTCTGGCTTGGTTCTTACAACTTACTGTCATCTATGTTACCCAATTTCTCTATTTTTCTACTTATCTCCAATTTCTCAGCTGTTTCTCTACTTTATTTAATAGACATCTAGATAAATACAGTATTAGCATTCTTAAAACATACATATTCAATACATTTGTCTCTGCAAAAACAAAAAATTCAATTGTTAAAATCAGTACGGGACATATCTTCTCAGGAGTTAGAAAACTTCACTTTTATGACTTGGGAGGTATAAACATACACTCACGGAGCTGTAAAGTAAAGATTTGTGTACTTCATTGAATAAATGCTATACCTAAATTTTAAAAAAGAAAAATCCCTAAAAAGGGAGGATTCTTCAGAGAGGCAGACACAGTTGGAGAGAGGGAGAGGGTAAATCTATCCATAAAATAGTCAAAGAGAGAAAAGGAAAAAAAAATCTTGGGGCTGGCCCGGTTGGGCAGTGGTTAAGTTTGCACATTCCACTTTGGCAGCCCAGGGTTCACCGGTTTGCATCCCCGGTATGGACCTATGCACCACTTGTCAAGCACTATGCTGTGGCAGGTGTGCTACATATAAAGTAGAGGAAGATGAGCATGGATGTTAGCTCAGGGCCAGTCTTCCTCAGCAAAAAGGAGGAGGATTGGTAGTGGATGTTAGCTCAGGGCTAATCCTCCTCAAAAAAAAAAAAAAAAACAAGAAAAAAATCTTATTCTAAGATCAACAGCATTATAACCTCAAGTCTATTGGGAAGGACTAAAATTTTTTTTATCACTGAAGCCAATTAACACATCAATTTACTAAAGAATGATTTATACAATGAAGTTCTATCATCTCTAAAAAGTCTTGAGTATTAAAAAGAAACTCATGGGGGGTGAGCCTGGTGGTGTAATGGTTAAGCTCATGCACTCCACTCCAGCAGCCCGGGGTTCGTTGGTTCAGATCCTAGGTGCAGACCTACACACCGCTCATCAAGCCATGCTGTGGCAGCGTCCCACACACAAAATAGAAGAAGACTGGCACACATGTTAGCTCAGAGCATATCTTCCTCAAGCAAAAGGAAGAAGATTTCAACACATGTTAACTCAGGGCCAATCTTCCTCACCAAACTTCATGGGTTTTGTTTGAAATCTATTTCTGTTCATAGAAACACAGTGATTACACAAATAAAAATAACTAAAATACTGTACTGAACACACTGAGACTCTGTACTAGAAACTTTAAATTATATTTTTCATCCATTCAATCAAATATTAGTTGACATCACTATGTGCCAAGCACCATGCTGGATACTTTGAAATATATTAAATGATTTCACAGGGAGGATGTTTTTCTTCCTGATTACATTATGCTTAATGCAATATTAAAGTTCTCTGAAATCTGGCAGTTTGAGAAATATAGGTATTGCTTTAAGAATAACCTAGAAAAGTTATCACTGAACTTAAACATTTCATATATAAGAATAGATAATATGCTCCATTTAGATAATAAGCCTTCAGATACTTAGGCTTAAGAGGCATGCATGTAGAGGAGAAAATTATACAATTATGCTGCCTTTATCTCTACAAAACTCATCCAGCTCACAGAAGTCTAAGTAAAGAAAGAAACACGGAATGCTATGTCAAAGCTAGTAATTTACCTTTGCCATTTTCTCTGCCAATTGCAAACGGCCATCAAGTTCCCTTCTGATCTGGGCTGCTTGTTCATCCGCATTATCCAGCTTAAAAACAAAACAGAAGTTACACGTATGTGATTACTTAATGGCAGTGATCTACAGATTAAAGCAAAGACTAAATGACTCAAAAAATTTTTTAATAAATTTTCTAAGCTACCTATTGAGAACACAGAAGGTTGTTTAATTAGATTGGCAGTCCAATTAAATTTCCTGGGCACTTTTCAATGCGGTTTTGTTCACAGAAATGTTAATAAATCTCTAAGGTTAATTGCTCAGTTTACAAAATAATCTAATAATAATAATAATTCTTTGTCCAACTTGTCCACAACAACTCTACATCAAGAAGTTCTTGTTTCCTCTAGGTTACATCAAATTGTCATTTTCAGTCCATCCTACTGTCTTCATGAAGGTCAGAATTGAATAGTTCCAGATAGATAAATCTCTTGTTTTGTTCTTCCAAATTCCCAGAATGCTTTTCTAGATGGTGAGATACTGAATAATGTTTCACACTTCTTTGTTCTTATAAAAAATATTCCCTTCATTTTCATAAGTTTAGTGCTAAACTATAAAAGTACTATTTAACTGATTGATTGATATAACATTCTACCATTTAAATTGTCATATACTCCTTATTCTAGTACTAACAGACTTATACTACACCAAGAAATCCTGGGTCCAGCCCCGTGACCGACTGGTTAAGTTCAAGCACTCTGCTTCACTGGCCCAGGGTTTCACTGGTTCAGATCCTGGGCGCAGACATGGCACCGCTCGTCAGGCTATGCTGAGGCGGCATCCCACATGCCACAACTAGAAGGACCCACAACTAAGACACAACTGTGTACTGGGGTACTTTGGGGAGAAGAAGTTAAAAAAAGAAATCCTTTTACAGACTGGTACCACATTAGAATTCCATACTCTTGTTCTAAATTTTATTGAAAGCAAGAAAAACATGCTATCATCATCTTATAAGATATTTACATGGAAAATTACTTTTACTTCCCACTGAAATAATCCTTAAATTTTCTCTTGATTCATTCTCCCCAATTATTCATCCAATCTTCATTAGTTTATTATAAAACCTGTTAAATCAAAAAGGTCCTACTAGCCACGCACAGTGTGGGATGCACTGGGTGGGCTACAGACGTGAACCAGACAGACTTTTCTCTTGACTGTAATTCCTTCCTCTCTCACTTCCATCATCAAGAAACCTAGACCACAAAATACAACCATACGTTAGTAAAGGTCCATCTAAAGACTGGATTAGTACTGAGTACACCATTAAACATCCAGGAAAACACAGCTTAACTTTGTCCAATGGCTAAAGAACTACAAATTGACTATATTAAAAACAAAAAAACCCAAAAAACAGCCTTAAAAGGGCCTGAAAAAGATAAGTAGGGGCAAATTAGGTGAACAGGATAGTGGTGTTGGAACGTATACAAGAGTCAAGAAAAGAGGAAGACATTCCAGTACAAGGACACCAAAAGTCTAGAGGCGAGACTAAGCACAGTGGTCTTGGGAATGCGATACTGCGTGGGTAGGGAGGGGGGTGGGGAGTGCATGGGAGATGGGGTGAGAAGGGGAGGCGGGGCTACTTTCTAAGTTTCTCTTCACAGCCAAATTAGGGAGCTTGGAGTTGGTTCCTAACAAACTGGAATTCAGTGAGAGATTTTAAGCAGGATTTTGGAAAGGAAAGATCATTGTCTCCAGCACAAACAACAGGTTAGAGGGGCATAAGGAAGTCTGCTTGGTTAGTTACTTACTACTTATTTATTTGAAAGACAGACAGATCTGGGATTACTTTTCTAAAAAATGTTTCCAAGTTGACAAAAAAAATCAAATTAATTTAAAAACAAGTTTAAAAGTACACAGAATTTTCTTAAACTAAATCCTTGTTACAAAGGAGTTTCTATGCCTTCTCAAAACCAAATACACTTATTTTCATTAATTAACGATTCAAAATCAAACAGAAACAAGTTCCTCTTCACTGTGTCTAAAGTCAAAATGTTTTATATTAAAAACTAACGTAATTGTAAAGGAAAAGAATACATGATAAGCGTCTGTTCCAGCTAACTGAAATCAAGATCCTAAAAGCAAAAATCATGCACAAGAACACTGTAACTACAACACCTCAAATACTCTAAATGTAATATGAATATCTTCCTATCTTTGCTTAAACACTAATATTTTTCCACAGAAAAATTAAAAACAAATGGTTACTCACAAGTAAAGTGCTATAGTTTCACCAAGAAATAGCATTTAACATCTTAAAAGGCCATAGTTCTCCTTCAAACTTAACCACAAAACACTACTTAACATCTTTAAATATATCTTCATATTAACAGCTTTTACTTAATTTTAAGTGGAATTGTTAGAGTCATTTCTGGGTTTTGCAAGTGTTTTCTTTGTAAGAGACAGTATTCTACTTTTTAAAAATATTAAACCTATTAAAACCTTAATTGCATTTGTCTGAAATAATGAAGGCAAAGAAAAGTAGAGCATTGCTGTACTAAACTGTCTTTTAATAGCTTTCTCTTAATAAAACTAAATGTTCAGAGATTGAAAGTTTACTAACTTTGGTGACTACTGGTATGATTTTGTGAAACTAGAAGAGCATACGTCCAAACATGTTTACAAAAAAGGAGGAAAAGCTAATATAAAGACAATGAATAAAATTTTTATTATTTTTGTTTTATGTAAGGCTAGACAGAATTAAAGGAGGTAAATCAGTTGGTTCAGGTTTTTTTTTTTATTATTATGATTATGATAGATTACAACCTTGTGAGATTTCAGTTGTACATTATTGTTAGTAATGTTGTGGGTACACCACTTCACCCTTTGTGCCATCCCCCCACCCCCCCCTTCCCTGGTAACCACCGATCGGTTCTCCATGTCTATATGTTAACTTCCACCTATAAGTGGGGTCATATAGAGTTCATCTTTCTCTGTCTGGCTTATTTTGCTTAACATAATACCCTCAAGGTCCATCCATGTTGATGCGAATGGAACAATTTGGTCCTTTTTTATGGCTGAGTAATATTCCATTGTGTATATATACCATATCTTCTTTATCCAGTCATCAGTTTCTAGGCATTTAGGTTGGTTCCACATCTTGGCTATTGTAAATAATGCTGTGATGAACATAGGGGTGCATGGGATTCTTGGGATTGCTGATTTCAGGTTCTTAGGATAGATACCAAGTAGTGGGATAGCTGGGTCATAGGGTATTTCTATTTTTAACTTTTTGAGAAATCTCCATACTGTTTTCCATAGTGGCTGCACTAGTTTGCATTCCCACCAACAGTGTATGAGGGTTCCTTTTTATCCACAAACTCTCCAACATTTGTCACTTTTGGTTTTGGATATTTTTGCCAATCTAACAGGTGTAAGGTGATATCTTAGTGTAGTTTTGACTTGCATTTCCCTGATGATTAGTGATGATGAACACATTTTCATGTGTCTATTGGCCATCCTTATATCTTCTTTGGAGAAATGTCTGTTCATGTCCTCTGCCCATTTTTTGATCGGGTTGTTTGTTTTTTTGTTGTTAAGCTGTGTGAGTTCTTTGTATATTATGGATATTAATCCTTTGTCAGATAAGTAGCTTATAAATATTTTTTCCCAATTAGTGGGCTGTTTTTTTGTTTCGATCCTGTTTTCCCTTGCCTTGAAGAAACTCTTTAGTCTGATGAAGTCCCATTTGTTTATTCTTTCTATTGTTTCCCTCATCTGAGGAGTTATAGCATCCGAAAAGATTCTTTTGAAACTGATGTCAAAGAGTGTACTGCCTATATTCTCTTCTAGAAGACATATTGTTTCAGGCCTAATCTTTAGGTCTTTGATCCATTTTGAGTTTATTTTTGTGAATGGTGAAAAAGAATGGTCAATTTTCATTCTTTTACATGTGACTGTCCAGTTTTCCAAGCACCATTTGTTGATGAGACTTTCTTTTCTCCATTGTAGGCCCTCAGCTCCTTTGTTGAAGACTAGTTGTCCATAGATGTGTGGTTTTATCTCTGGGCTTTTAATTCTGTTCCATTGATCTGTGCACCTGTTTTTGTACCACTACCATGCTGTTTTGATTACTGCAGCTTTGTAGTATGTTTTGAAATCGGGGATTGTGATGCCTCCGGCTTTGTTTTTCTTACTCAGGATTGCTTTAGCAATTTGCGGTCTTTTGCTGCCCCATATGAATTTTAGGATTCTTTGTTCAATTTCTGTAAAGAATGTCCTTGGGATTCTGATTGGGATAGCGTTGAATCTGTAGATTGCTTTAGGTAGTATGGACATTTTAACTATGTTTATTCTTCCAATCCATGTGCATGGAATGTCTTTCCATCTCCTTATGTCATCGTCAATTTCTTTCAAGAAAGTCTTGTAGTTTTCATTGTATAGATCCTTCACTTCCTTGGTTAAGTTTATCCCAAGGTATTTTATTTTTTTTGTTGCGATCATGAATGGGATTGAATTCTTGAGTTCTTTTCCTGTTAGTTTATTGTTAGTGTATAGAATTGGTACTGATTTATGTATGTTGATTTTATACCCTGCTACTTTGCTGTAGCTGTTGATTGTTTCTAATAGTTTTCCTATGGATTCTTTGGGGTTTTCCATATATAAGATCATGTCATCTGCAAACAGCGAGAGTTTTACTTCTTCAGTGCCTATTTGGATTCCTTTTATTTCTTTTTCCTGCCTAATTGCTCTGGCCAACACCTCCAGTACTATGTTGAATAGGAGTGGTGAAAGTGGGCACCCTTGTCTTGTTCCTGTGCTCAGAGGGATGGCTTTCCGTTTTTGCCCATTGAGTATGATGTTGGCTGTCGGTTTGTCATATATGGTCTTTATTATGTTGAGGTACTTTCCTTCTATACCCATTTTATTGAGGGTTTTTATCATAAATGGGTGTTGGATCTTGTCGAATGCTTTCTCTGCATCTATCAAGATCATCATGTGGTTTTTGTTTCTCATTTTGTTAATGTAGTGTATCACGTTGATTGACTTGTGGATGTTGAAGCATCCCTGTGTCCCTGGTATAAATCCCACTTCATCATGGTGTATAATCTTTTAGATGTATTGCTGTATTCGGTTTGCCAGAATTTTGTTGAGGATTTTTGCATCTATGTTCATCAGTGATATCGGCCTCTAGTTCTCCTTCTTTGTGTTGTCCTTGTCAGGTTTGGGGATCAGAGTGATGTTGGCTTCATAGAATGTGTTAGGGAGTACTCCATCTTCCTCAATTTTCTGGAATACTTTGAGAAGGATAGGTATTAAATCTTCTTTGAATGTTTGGTAGAATTCTCCAGAGAAGCCATCTGGTCCTGGACTCTTATTTTTGGGAAGGTTTTTGATTACTGTTTCTATTTCTTTACTTGTGATTGGCCTATTCAGATTCTCCATTTCTTCCTGGTTCAGTTTGGGGAGGTTGTAAGAGTCCATGAATTTGTCCATTTCTTCTAGGTTCTTCAATTTGTTGGCATATAGTTTTTCATAGTATTCTCTTATGAACCCTTGTATTTCTTTGGTATCTGTTGTGATTTCTCCTCTCTCATTTCTAATTTTATTTATTTGAGATTTCTCTCTTCTTTTCTTAGTGAGTCTGGCCAAGCGTTTGTCGATTTTGTTAATTTTTTCGAAGAACCAACTCTTTGTTTCATTGATCCTTTCTACTGTCTTTTTAGTTTCAATATCGTTTATTTCTGCTCTAATTTTTATTATTTCCCTCCTTCTACTGACTCTGGGCTTTGTTTGTTCTTTTTCTAGTTCTGTTAGGTGTCATTTGAGGTTGCTTATGTGAGCTTTTTCTTGTTTTGTGAGGTGAGCCTGTATTGCGATGAATTTCCCTCTTAGGACTGCTTTTGCTGCATCCCAAATGATTTGGTATGACGTGTTCTCATTTTCATTTGTCTCCAGATAATATTTGATTTCTTCTTTAATTTCTTCAATAATCCATTGTTTGTTCAGAAGCATGTTGTTTAGTCTCCACATTTTTGCACCTTTCTCTGCTTTATTCTTGTAGTTGATTTCTAGTTTCATAGCATTGTGATCAGAAAAGATGCTTGATATTATTTCAACTCTCTTGTATTTATTGATGTTTGCTTTGTTTCCCAAAATATGGTCTATTCTTGAGAATGTTCCATGCGCACTTGAGAAGAATGTGTAGCCTGCTGTTTTTGGATGAAGTGTTCTATATATATCTATTAAGTCCATCTGGTCTAATTTTTCATTTAATTCTATAATTTCCTTGTTGATTTTCTGTCTGGATGTTCTATCCATTGGTGTTAATGGGGTGTTGAGGTCCCCTACTATTGTAGTATTGTTGTTGATGTCTTCTTTTAGTTCTGTTAAGAGTTGCTTTACAAATTTTGGTGCTCCTGTTTTGGGTGCATATATATTTACAAGTGTTTTGTCTTCTTGGTGGAGAGTCCCTTTTATCATTATATACTGTCCCTCTTTGTCTTTCTTTACCTGTTTTGCTTTGAAGTCTACTTTGTCTGATATTAGTATAGCAACACATGCTTTCTGTTGTTCATTATTAGCTTGGAGTATTGTCTTCCATCCCTTCACTCTGAGTCTGTGTTTGTCTTTGGAGCTGAGGTGTGTTTCCTGGAGGCAGCATATTGCTGGGTCTTGTTCTTTGATCCATCCTGCCACTCTGTGTCTTTTGATTGGAGAGTTCAATCCATTTACATTTAGAGTGATTATTGAGATGTGGGGGCCTACCGCTGCTATTTTATGTCTTGTTTTCCGGTTCTCTTTAATTTCCTTTGTTTCTCGTCCCATGGTTTAGTCTGTTCTGATGGAGAGCTGCTACTCTCTGTTGTTGTCCTTCTACTTATGTCCTTCGCTCTTGGTTTTGTAGTCCCTTTTCTTTTTTTGATTTTTCAGGAATGAGGGTTTTCCTGAGCATTTCTTGAAGAGCAGGTTTGGTGGCAATGAACTCCCTTAATTTTTGTTTATCTGGGAAAGTTTTTATTTCTCCATCGTATTTGAAGGATATTTTCACTGGGTAGAGAATTCTCGGCTGTAGGTTTCTGTCCTTCAGATTTTTGAATATATCATTCCACTCTCTTCTAGCCTGTAAAGTTTCTGCTGAGAAATCTGCTGAAAGCCTGATGGGGGTTCCTTTGTAGGTTAATTTCTTCTGCCTGGCTGCCCTTAGTATTCTCTCCTTGTCATTGACTTTTGCTAGCTTCACTACTATATGTCTTCAGGTTGGTCTACTTGCATTGATAAAGTTTGGAGATCTATTGGCTTCTGTCACATGAAGTTCCATCTCTCTCCCCAGGTTTGGGAAGTTCTCAGCCATTATTTCTTTGAATAGGCTTTCTGCCCCCTTCTCCCTCTCTTCTCTCTGTGGTATACCTATAATCCTCAGGTTGCATCTCCTAATTGCATCAGATAATTCTCGGAGAGCGTCTTCATTTCTTTTTAGTCTCAGCTCTCCCTCCTCCTCTGCCTGCAGCATTTCTATATTCCTATCTTCAAAATTGCTAATTCTTTCCTCCATATTATCAGCCCTACTGTTCAGTGCATCTAGATTTTTCTTAATCTCCTCTATTGTGTTCTTCATTTCCAGTATTTCTGTTTGGTTCTTCTTTATAGTATCGAACTCTTTTGTGACATAGCTCCTGAACTCGTTGAGTTGTCTATCTGAATTCTCTTTTAACTCATTGAGTTTTTTAATGATGGCTGTTTTGAAGTCATCATCATTTAGGTTGTATATTTCATTGTCCTTGGGATTGTTTTCTGTGTGTTTGTCATTACCCTTCTGTTCTGGAAATTTAATATATTTTTTCATATTGCTTGATGGTTTAGATTTGTGCCTCCACATAGAGATAGAGTTTAGTTACTGCTTCCACTTGTTTCCACTGGTGTGGTGGGGGGACAGCTGTTTATACTGCTCCAACCAGGAACCCTATCAGCTGTTGCTAACTGGGCCTGGGCCCCTCCTCACAGTCACAGTGATCCTGTGGGTTCCCTCTTCAGCTGTGGAGGCCATCACAGGGGGGCTTCAGACTGCTGGTGCCTACTGTTGCAGACCACCTAGACGTGCTCCCTCCTTAGGGTCTGCAGCGGTGTTATGGGCTTTCCCAGCGGCCAGGGGCAGGATCACTTATATTTGCAGCTCTGTCACTGTCGGTGCCCACAAAATCTCGCTTGTCCACTATAGGTCACAGCAGAGCTATGGGCATTTTCTACAGTCTGTGGTTAGCTCGCTTAGCTATGCTACTTTTGTCCCAGGGTCTTCCAGCCTTGTGGCTGCCGGGTGGGTGCTCTCTACTAGTGCTGTGCAGAGGCTATCACTGAGGCTTCTGTTAGACTGCAGAGTTTCCCCTTGGGCCACAGAGCTGGGTCGCTGGAACTCCACCCAGCCCCAGTCCTCTCCCCTAGGATCTCGGGGAGCCCATTGCCCTGTCTGGGGAATAGCCAGATACATTGAGTTCAGTGGCAGCTGGTTGGCTGCTGCCCTGCCTGGCATTCTCCTCTTTGGGACCCTCCCGGCATTGTGGATGCTGGCTGGGGCCTCTCCGATAATGGCCGGTAAAGACTCTGCCTGCTGCCGGGACAGAACTCTAGAGTTTCTCCCCTGGGCCGCGTAGCCAGCCGCTGGAGCTCCACCCAGCCCTGGTCCTCTCCCAGGAGATCTCCGGTAGTCCCGAGCCCCTCCCGGGCGAAAGCCCGGTCAGTGGAGCCGGCAGTGGCAGCTGGCGGGCCGCTGCGCCATTTGGGATTCTCTCTGGGAGCCCCCAGGCATTGTGGATGCTGGGAGGGGCCTCTCCGCTAATGGCAGGCAAAGACCCTGCCTGCTGCCCTGACGGGACTTCAGAGTTTCTCCCCCAGGCCGCATAGCCAGCCTCTGGAGCTCCACCAGCCCTGGACCTCTCCCAGGTGATCTCCGGTAGTCCCGAGCCCCTCCCGGGCGAAAGCCCAGTCAGAGGAGGCGACGGTGGCAGCTGGTGGGCCGGCGCACCGTTTAGGATTCTCTCCGGGAGCCCCCAGGTCTTGTGGAGGCTGGGCGGGACCTCTCCGCTAATGGCGGGTAGGGGTTTTCCCCACTGCCTCTAGTGTGTAACTCTGGAGCTTCCCTCTGGGCTCAGGTGTAATTGCGGGGGGCTTAGGTAGGGCTCTGTTCACCTGTTTCCACTGTCGCTCCTCTGGTGTGCGCTCTCTCCTGCCCTTGGCGTGTGGCGATGTTCTGGGGGCATCTGCTGGAAGAAAGCCGCCCACAGGCTCAAGGCTGTTCGGGGGTCGGGGTCGGAGAGTTTTCACCTATCTCCACCTCCTCCCGGAGGGAAGTCCATCCGCCTTCTGATGCATAGCAGTGTGGGTCTCTCCGACGTCCTGAGATGCTCTATAGATATCCTTTGTCAAGCGATGAATGTCCAATTAGTTGTAGATTCGAAGGGGGAGAGACAAAGGAGTCTGCTCATGCAGCCATCTTGGATCTTCTCTGTTCAGTTTTTTTTTTTAATATGTAAGAATTTTAGTTTAATGTCCCATGTTTCATTTTTCTTTGAGTTTTGGATATTATATTTTTAATTATTTAATTGAAAGTTTACATAATTTAATTTTTATGAAGGTTTTCTTAAAGGTTGACTTCTCAATTTAGGTAATTATGGTTTCATATGTAGTTTTAAGAAATGATAGAGAGATACCCATTGTACACTACTCAGTTTCCATCAATGCCAACATCTTACAAAATTATAGTATTTTACCACAATCAGGATACTGACTTTGATGCAATCATCCATCTTGTTCAGAGTTCCTCAATTTTTGGTACACTCATTTGTGTGTAATTTCTATACCATTTACTATCTACCTAGGTTCACATATCCACCACCACAGTTGAGACACTGCACAGTTTTAACATGTTATGTTGCCCTTTTATAACCACATCCACCTCACTTCAGCCAATTCTCAGTTTTAATAATCATGTACTTCATTTTACACAGTGTTTAAAAATAAATTCTAATAAGGCAAATGGATTGTTTTAATTTCTATTATGAAACCGGAGAGGAGCTCCCACGAGAGGTTAATGTTTGTAAACATCGGACTGGGGCCTCGGACCTCTTCTCAATTCACGTCTTCACTGCCTGTGTGCTCTCCTCAAAGCCCATGGCCATAAAGGGCATCTACTCACTGATAACTCCCACATGCATATCTATAGCTCCAACCTCTCACCAGAGTTCCAGACTTACAGTTCCACCCACCTATTTACCATTTCAACTTTTCTTCAGAAAAGGCACATTATACTCCTCAAGCCCAAAATGGAATCTTGATTTCCACCCCAATCACTCCTTCTGTGAGTAATGCTATGTCATATCAATTGTGCACTTATTTACCATATAATAATGGTATTAAATCGACAGTTGCTCAAGTCCAAAACCTAGACGTCAACTTTGACCTCTTTCCCTCACAACTCACATCCAAATCCAATCTAGAGTCATAGCGAGTGAAAGCTAGAATCACATAGTTGAGGGAGACCAGAACTCAGGTACCGTAGGTTCTTAGCCAGGAGTTTACTTCTTTTGCGGTGGAGTGTTTCCCTAGCCACTTCAAGTACATCTCAGTTTGCCAGTACTGTTGTACATACTGTTATGGAGAAAATATTTTTTTTCTTTCCTGAACCCTTCAAAGAACTTTGGTTTGCACATCACCTCCTTTCCTCCCATCCAAAAAAAAAAAAAAAGAATAGAAGAAAGAAAAGTCTGAATAGATAGTTTATAGATGTGGGGATCAGACTTTAAAATGTTGGTGACACACCTGTCTCTAGTGCCTGATTCGGGCTATGAGAAATAAAATGGGGATGTGTGGACTCTGGGGTTTGTGGTAGGGGCCAGAGGCAAGTTTTCACTCCACAAGTACAACTTCATCTTTTTACTTGATTTTCTTTCAAATTCTTGATTTCACTGTATGTGACAAAAGATTATTTACCTCACAGATGTCCATTCCTGGCATAGAATATTTTCCAGGTCTTTTAAAGACAGTCATTCAACCCTGACCATAACCCATGCCCAAATGTATCCTTAACCTCTGCAGTGCCTCTAGTATCTATTTTACCACTTTACCAAAATATTTCACTGGCTTAAATATTTAGTTCAGAAAATATACTTTTATTTTCCTCCGGTTCATTACACAGGGATTACTGTTTCCACATTCAGAATTCTCTAGGCTAGGGAGCTCTTAACCTGGATCTTTGGGAGTCTGAACCATTCAAGCTATGAGCAAAATTTTGTAGAGATAAGCATTTTTTTCCTTGGGCAAGTGTTTCAATTTCACAGTTTAACCAAGGGGTAGTTAACTCAAAAGACATAAAGAACCATGGCTCTAGGAGAATCTTCTTTGTAGAAGCCTCTATTCACTTGCTCTAGAGGGGGCTGTATGGCTTTCAAACGTAAGCCTGGAAGATGGCCACCTCAGACCTCACATCAACACCAAACCTGTCAGAATTTTCTTAAATCCTTTGTAAAGGGACACTGAGACACAGGCTCTGAGCAACGCCGACTGAAGGGTCCATGGTTACTTTACTAACTCTTTACTTTTTTCTACACCTACTGTACAGCAAGCACTATTAAAGGCTCTTCAGTAGCTACAAAAGTAGTGGCCTTCCAGGAGTTCAAATTTCGGTAAAAATAATATGTAAAACAGAATATAATTACCATAAGAAACCTACTGATCAAGCATTATGGGAATTCAGGGATGGAGGAGACATTTTCTCCTGGCTGACAGTAGCAGGATGGATTTGCAAAGATGGAAATATTAAAAAATGGACTTTGAGGAGAAAATGCTGACCTGATGCAGCAATCTATTAGCCTTGACTCGAAAATCTCAAACCCTAGGCTCTCCTTCGCCATTCCTCTCATGTTCCATAGAAATGGCTCTGAGAAGAGAAGGTCTCAGACATCAGCAAATGTCCCTTTGCAGAAGTCCTTGGGAGGACCCAAAGCCTGTATTGGTAGCCAATTATCCGACAGTTAACAAAATTTTTAAAACAGCATAAAAATAACTTCAAGTTTCATCCAGCAGCTCCATTTTGTAACTTGTGATATCATTCTGCTAAAGCTTTAAAAACTATGAACATCAAATACTTGAATTCATTAAATTTGCTCACATCTTAAGGAAAAAAGATCTTTTATAAAAAGCACTTTTCACAGTACCATATAGCATCATTGCCCTCTCTGATTATTTTCTAGAACCAAGATAATTGTCTTTGTATTAACATCGTCAATCACTAAAAAGAGGGATTAACAGCTGTGCTTTTCCATAATGATGCCTTTGTACGTGCTAACCCTAGTCAACTGTGCCCTTCTTTCTCCCACTGAAAAAAAAGTAGTTTTTTCTCTGAGTTCCCACTCCAATTATGGCATAAGTCATCTCAAACAAATTATATTGTTATTTTCTTGTAATATTCATCTTTATCTTTTAGTATGAAAAATACAAGTTAGACTAGGTTTTGCACTGTTACATAAATTTAGTGTTTTCCCTCAGATTAATTCATATGCTGGTCCATTGTATTCATATTATCTATAAATCTAGGGATTTACTGATAATACATCATGACAAGTAACTGGCACAAATCTAACACTGATTCTAAAAGAACACTCCACCCAAAAACTTATTATCACAATTTTCTAGTAGCCCAGTGTTTGATTTGACAGTGCCAAAAATGCATGGATTTTGCCACATGGACTAAAAACACTGATCAAAAGCTTTATTAAGTATTAGCAAATTAATTTAATTCATCAGTAAATGTGTTAATTCTCCACCATCACTTGAATCACAAATTATAATAGAGTGTAACTCTACCCTATTGACTGACTATTCCTGCTCTGCTTCCTGTGCTGGGCCCCCTCACTCACTCAGCCCATAAGCACACATGGCTGGTCCTTGGCTGTTCTAGGCAGAGTGTCTGCAGTTGTTTCTCACTGCAAGGTACTAAGTCAGCATACAGCTCTGGCCTCTCTTCTGACATCCAGCTTTCTATCTCCAGTTGAAGGGAAGGCCTTTCTTTTCAGACATTGCACAATGGCCTGATCTGATCTTCTTTACCATCCACTCTTCAATATGGCTCCCCTATTTCCACATATGATTTTCACTACCCTAGATCAGGCTAAAATCTCAGAAGTAACAGAGGGGAGAAGGAAAGGAGGGAGTAATAAGTGACAATAAATGAATATGGATGAGAGAGAATGATACCCAAACACCTGAGACTAGTACTCAGGTCCTCCCATACTGTATGTCAATCCAACTTTCTAACCTCTTAGATAACTCTATCATCTCAACAAATTAGTTTGTTCATTGTTTACCAACCATGTTACATTTTCACAATCATATATTTTGTTTGTGTTTCTCCTGAGATACTCTTCTTACCTATCATCAATGTCAAAATATTTGTTATTTAGTACCTGTAACAAAGCAGGCACTATCTGATGACATATCTTTCATAGTTGTCTTATTATTTTTGAACTTCTCAGATATTTATGACCTCTACCTCAAACTGCCCCTTGTTAGCTCACCCGACCCTAACGATAGGAGTAAACCAATCCATCTGCAACGGTGGGATTCACATAACCAGTCCCAACTTTTATGCAAATACAAAGGATAATACCACCTGTATTTGCAAGGTTCTTGGACTCTATCTTCCCTCCATACTGACCCATCTTCCATGAGGCAATCTCCCTCAAAAACAAAAACCTGCTTCCTGCTTCTTGATCACTGAGAATTAGCCAATGACTAGAAGGTAACTAAAATTCTTTTTGAAATTTCGTACAACAAAAAGAACATAAGGAAATGAAGTTATTCCCCTACTCTCGAGAGCAACACATTGCCTATATGATGTTATAGGTAGCACTCTGTCTGCTGGAGGCAAAGCTTTTAAAGAACTCCCTTATATCTACTTTCTAAATTATGTATAAAAACCCGACTCAGAAATAGCAATTCTGCCATGGATTCTTGTAGAACAGTTCTAAGAGTCTTAAAAATGCATTTCCCAAACCACACTTTGCTTTGAATACTTAAAAGTAGGGAAAAGATGAATGAGTTAATTAGACATAAAATTACCCTATGCGAACTGAACTAAACTATATTAAATAATGGATCAAAATGTTCAAAAGCAAGAACATATGAAATTTAACCTCAAATGTAAAAACCATGGGACTTCAATAGCCTGGAGAATATGCATGCATATTCTCTAAAATGGTAGATATAACTTGGCAAATTTTTATACATCATGAAATTTTCTTTAGTATTTCATCTGCCATTAACATTTTATCTTCTGGACAAAAGTAATGAGCTAATATTTTCAAGCAATTATTTACTAATTATAATTACCTCAATAAAAACTGAATACAGATTCACATTAATAATGAAATAATGCTGAAAATGAGAGAGTTTAGCACTAAATAATGCAGACACTATCAGTGATATTAGAGAACTTTGTCAGAGCAGGTCACAACTCTAGCCTCATCAGGACTTATAAGGGGAAAATTTATACAGTACTTACTATATGTCAGGAACTGTTGTAGGTTATAAACATTATTGCCTTTAAACCCCAGAGCATCCCTATGGAATAGGTCTTCTCATTATCCCATTATAGCAATGAACAATCTGAAGCACAGGTTAGTTTAATCAATGTTCCAGGTCCGGGTCACATAGTTAACAAGTGGCAGGGCCAAGGTTTGAATCCTCAAATTTGACTCTAGGGTTCAATTTAACACACCTTACACGCCTTCACAACACCTCACACTTGCATTCTTTCAGTAACTCATTATGAGTGCCCCAAAGAGGAAACATTAAATATCACTGTACAATTTATGGTACAAAGATTAAATATTTATCCTATCCTCAGGTGGTTAAAATGCAATTCAAAAGGCATATAGAAACATCTATAATAAAAGTAGAATATGACAGGTTTTGGAGTATGAAAGGGAATTTTAAGTTCCTCACGGGTTTTTTTCCCCACTCCCCCAATATTTAAAAAAAAATGAGCGGGGGCAGGAGAGGGGAAGGCTTTGCATAGGTAGCATTTTTCCTGGATCTTGAAGAATGGAGAAGGGGAATTCCAAGTGAAGAGAATGTGAGACAATTAAAATCCAAGAAAATACAGGGTATAGATGAGGAACAGGAAGTGATTCAGTTTACCTGGAACGTGGGATCTGCAAAGAACTGTTACATGAACAGAACATGAAAAGGCAGGTGGCGGGGCAGACCGTGAACGCCACAGCTGATGGCAGCTTAGCCAAAGGGAAGGAACTTCATTCTGTTGACAAAAGGGAGCCATTTTTTTTTTCCTATTCAAAGTTGGATCATAATGAGAACAAGATGGTGCTTCAATATTAATCTGGCAACACAAGGATGTAGGACCGGAAAGGTTCCCGGAAGCAACTAAGAGGTTACTGCCATGCTCCATATGGTGGTACTGAAGTCTCCAGCTATGACAATGGTTGTGCAAATAAGACAGCAGATCAATCATGCAATATATATTATGGAGGAAGCAGCAGTACAAGGTAATTGTTTGGATTGGGAAGGCAATAAAATCAAAAAGGCTCACGGTTATGAGTCAGAAAGCTGAACATACGTAAACAGGAGAACCAGGTTTGGGGTGAGACAAAATGGCACTTTGAACCTACTGAGTTTGAGGAGCTTCAGATTCATCAGTTTGCCACGAGCTATAGCTAAAGAGTGGAAAGAGGAGCTGACCTACACAGAGAGTGAAAGGCAGTGATACTCAAAACAAGCATAGTGAATTTTTGTTTTTTATCACTACAGTATTTCTCAGCAGATCTAACAGTGCAACAATTCCAATAGCACCTAATTTCTCAAACAAAACAGGGTAGTGAACCTATCTATAATTTTCAAACATGATTGCCCTTGGTACCATACCTCATACAAAGTGGAGTTCACAAACCTCTGCTGATGATTCAGAGACTGAGATGTAAGCCTTGTCCATGTGGAGACCTTCACATCAGAATCAGGAAAATACTTCACAAATAGGAAATGACATCGTTTTAAATATTTAACAACAGAGGTCTCTCTACCAGTTTGTAACAAATAGCTAGAATCAATCACTGCCACCCGTTACACAAGTAAAATCTTACTAAGATAATGATCAGTTCGCCCCACTCTAAGGTGATTAGGGCAAACGGAAGTATTTAATTTTTTCTAGTCTAAAGCAAAGAGGATTTAGAACCTCTATAATCAGCTAAAAGTATTAAATATCACTAAGTATTCTTCTGTGAGTATACATCAAAGCCTTTTCCTCAGCCTTTTCAAATTGCTTAAAAAAAAAAAAAAAGGCGCTTTATAAAAACAGAAGTTGTTCTGACCATCTACCAGAAGAAACACATGCTGAAGCTTTTCCTGTTAACTCCGTTTTCTTACCTTCTGGTTATTCTCTTAACCCACTCCAATGAGGTTTGCTCCCAACCACTCCATGGAGTCTTTCCTTGACAAAGTCGACAGTGTTTTCCACCTTCACAAATTCAAAGGTCACTTCACTGTCATCTCACCTGATCTCCCAGCAGCACGTGGTACAGGTGAACACTCTCCCCCTTGAAATGTTTTCTCTTTGCTTTCTTAACACCACACTTTGATTTTCCTCCTAGCTTACAGGCTCTTTCCCCTCTGTGTAGCCTCTAAATCCACACAGGACTCTGTCCTGGATCTTTTTTTTTTCTTCTTGAGCTCTAGACTCTCCCAAAATGATCTTATAATGTCTTATGGCCTAAAATACTAACTTTACCAAAATGATTCCCAAATCTGTATCTCCAATTCTGACCTCCTACTGGAATTTCAGACTTATATATTCAACCACCACCTGCCATCTCCACATAGACACCTGACATTTCAATTTTAGCTTTTACAAAACAGAACTCTTGATTTCTCCCCCCACACGGCTTCCTGCCCCAAAATGTTGCTCCATGAGAAGAGGGACCACCACATCCCAAGAGCCTGGAACAGTGCCTGACCCGAGTAGGCACTATGTTGAAAGAACACCCTAATCAAAGATGTCCGATCAGATCATGGCTAATATAAATGCTGCATCAGACAAACATTGACAATTTAAATGGAAAGAGAGTCATTAAAGCATACTATCTTTTCTATAAAATGTGAGAGAGAGGAATAGGTGAAGGTTACTCATAGTTCCAGAGAACGATATGTCTTAAGCTACAGACTTAAGCTGATCCCATTTTCTGCTTGACTTCCTGGGCTTTCATCTTGTCCCTTTCCAGGCAAGCAGGTGGTCCAGTGTTCTGACTCAACCTGAAGTTCCCAAGGGTGGGGGCCGAATGAAATTCTGAAGCACAATACAGGGCATGGATCCAAGAGGGTATGAAAACAGACTCGTAGGGGAAATCCAGTAGTCTAGGAACTTCATAGGCAACAGAGAAAGAAAAGAGGACCACAGGAGGGCAAGGAGCAGAGCCTGGTGATTACTTGAAGGATTAACATGTAGCTCCTGTTCTACTTTTGTTCTTTTAATAATGCTGGGCCATGCCCACACATGGGGTAAGGTAGGGTATGGAGCCACAGGCAATCCGTTCTTTAGACCAGGATCTTTCCAGAACCCCATTTGGTTCCTGTCATTCCTTTGCATATAGCCCAAAAACATTCCCCATCACATGATAAATTCCAAGCTCTTCCAGCTAACTTCTAAGGCTCTTAATATACAAGTCCTTTCCTAACTCTTATGCACAACACAGCTAACACATTCCAAACCATCTCACTCTCTTTGTGCCTTTGTAAATGTTATTTTCTTTCTGTCTGTTAAATTTCTATCCATCTTCTAAACTCCAGGACTTTCAGCCTTCCTAGACCCTTCATTAAACTTTCCCTAAAGCTCCAATAGAGAATTGGGTTTCCACATTGCCAAATCACCTCTTATTCCTGGGCACACATCTAGACTGTCTCCCAGCCTCCTCTACAATTAGATGTGACCATGGCTTTAAGTCCTTAGATGGACTGTCAGGCCAGTGGTCTCAAGCCTCAGCCTCAGCATCATGCAGAAAGCTTTATAAAAACAGACACTAGGCCCCACCTCCACAGACTGTTTCACTTTGTCTGAGGTGGGGCCCAGGCATCTAATAGTTTTTAAAGCTCCTCAGGTCATTCTAATGAGCTGCCAGCGTGGAGCATTAAAGAAATCCATACAAACTATCCAAGTCAAATTAAGATACGGCCATTTACTGCTCACACTGTGCTGTATACACACCCCCAGTAACACACTGATTAAATCTACTGTTACATTTTGTTTATATACCTGTCTCCTGACCACATGCAAACACCTTGAGGGAAACAACTAAATCTTGTCATTTTTGCATTTTCATTGCTTAGTCCAGTAAATGACATTTTTAGAAGGTATTCAATAAGCATTTTTGAATGTATAAGAGAAACACATAAATCACATATATATCTCATTTTAATTTCGATAAAATATTTTCATCAATAATAACGACAAATAAAGATAATTGCTTATTATATTTGAAACAGCATATTCATGTAATCTTTTACACATTAAAAGTTGAGAGAAGGTCATGAATTACATTAGCAAAAATATTTTTCCCCTACTATTACTACTACAAAGATGCCTGATCTCCTTAGATTTGCATTCTCATATCATTTAAAAAAGTGGAGAAGTTGGGATAACATCCTAATTTCTATAGTCTAGATCTGGATAAAGAAAAATCTAGAAATAAATGTAAAGAATGTCTGAAGGTAGCCTATATTTGTATCTGGTGAGATTTAGGAGAAAGCAAAAACAAATTAAACATTTTAGGAAAAATCTTATTTAGGAATATTCTTATGTAATTCCTCTACATGTAGGCCAAAGGTAAAAGAAATAATGCACAAATGAAGCAACACTGATAAAAGCTATAATTTGATTTAAGAATATATTAAAGTTGTATTCACAACTATAAAAATTTAATTTTTAGAGAGAAAATTGATTCAATCTTACTAATCAGAGATTCAAATTCATTTAACTAAAATCAGATTCATCTAATTGATATGATACATTTATTTTACAAAGAAGTGAACATGTATATAAATATTATGGCTATTCCAATTATTAATTCCAGAATTTCAAAAATCAGGTATTATAAAATCTAATCATTCTTAGGGTCTTCAGCGTCTCTGTGCTGTATCCTAAAACACAACAACTGCCATTTAATGACATTCACTTGACTAGCATCCTCAACCATTTTGAGATTTAAAATTACACACACACAAAAAATATACCTTGCTAATTGTCATTTCTACAGCTCTATTTTCCTATTTCGAAAGTGATTTTTGTTATCAAATGGAATTATCTCTGTAGAAGGTGCTTTTGTATTTCTGCCTAAGTAGACAAATTATGTTAACAGAATGTATTATCAATCACATGTTCCTAGTTGAGAGAGAAGACAGCAGCGTGAAAGGCAGGGAGCCATTTCCTCGGAGGATTCACCTTCCTGCCCCTCTGGGTTTCTTTTCACACACCTTGAATGGGGGCTTTAGAACAGGACCTCAGGCTTCCAGCGCTTTCAGGGGAAGACTCTCCCAGGGAGAGGAGCAAGAAACGGCAATGGCCTCTATTTCTTAATTTCTTTAAAACTCCTAGAGCTGAAGTGTTTAATCTGAAAGCTAGAATTTCTAGGGAAAGGAATCATAAACCTGAACACTACTTTTTAACCACTCATAAATATTCCTGCTTATCCCTTACAAATACGCAAACAGTTGCATACCATTACTTAACACAGTTCTTGCAGTCTTCAGAATATAAGGAATTGGGGGGAGCGGGGATATTTAGAGAGGAAGATTTCAGTTAACTTTGTTTTGACTCTGGTAAATACAAGTGAGATTTTCTTCAGTTAACAGAATGAGATTATGAAAGATTAATGAAGGTTGCTTTTGGCAGAAAAGACAAGGATTTAGATAGCTGTAAAATTCAGTTACTTAATACTCTTAAAACACAAATATAGAAGTAAAAGGGGGAGAATTACTTTCCCCAATACTGCCTTCTCCTCAACCTCAAAAAGGTGGAGCCGGCGACTTAGCAGTGTGGCATTTACAACAGGACTTGTTCGTTTTTCTAATAATTCTAGCCACTAACTACGTCTCATCTCTGTGTACCTATCATACAACACAGTACTTGGCACATACTTTCTAAACATCTACTTCCCCACGTAATTATGGAGAATGAGTTAACTAATTGATTTAAACATACTATATTACCCCTTGTCATATTTTAAAATAATCTTTAATAAACACGTTTAATTACTGCTCAAGGAAAGGCAGCTGATCAATTAATGGTACCACTTAAGTAATAGCATTTTCATTCAAAAATATGAAATAAAAATTATTCTTATTTATTAACAAGACTATAAAATACATAGCTTTAAAATCAACTTTGTTTCCCTAAAAGTATAACAGTATTTACTTGAAATTCACTGCATTTCCTTAAAATTATTCTGAAATTAAACTTTCCACTGAGAGGCTGTTCGTCTTTCACTCCTGTTACTTTAACTGTACCACTAATATATTCTGATTCAAGAAAATGATGGCTAACAATTTCAGATTCTTGTTACGTTGTTCACTTTAGAACACAAACTTTGAGCTCTTTTCCATATTTTTTTCTTATTATTTTGTTTGATGAATGTGCACCAATGCAGACACTTTCTTCTCAAGCCAAGAACCCAAAGGATGACAGGAAGTTTTAATAGCGCAATAACTAATCTATGACATATTCAAGTTGTTCTGATGTTTTCTGTTTTTCTGATAACATGTAAATAATTTTTCTTTCAATTATCCCTGTTTTCATAACTTAATTGTGATATGTGCTATCTTCTAAATTAGTGCTTTAGAAGTTTCCTTTATGCCTTGATTTTTAAATTAATAAGGTCCTGGCTCTGATTTGAAGTAATGTAAACACCTACGGTTCTTCAGAAGACAGCTTCCTGTTTTTCCATTCCAGCTGCTAATCCTACAGCTCTGGGACAAGGGGTATGACCACGTGAGGCTCCTGTCAGCACCATGTGGCAGCCCTGGCACTGCTCCCTTCTCACTCATATCCTTTCCTTCGAGTCTCCAGGGGTTGTCTGGCTGTTGCCATCCTGCACATCTTAGCAGAACAGCTCTCTATCTTGAGCTTCTGACCCTGAAGCAAAAACACATCTTTGAGATTTCCT
This sequence comes from Equus asinus, assembly GCF_041296235.1. Lineage (NCBI taxonomy): Eukaryota > Metazoa > Chordata > Mammalia > Perissodactyla > Equidae > Equus > Equus asinus. Next base: position 178,378,813 of record NC_091790.1, read on the forward strand.
AGGGGATAACTGTTGGCTGAAACAAGAGACCAGACAAGGATAAACAAATACAAAAGCAAGAATGTCACAGTCAGTAAGTGTCTCAAGGCCTTTCCTGAGACATAGGGAAAACGGAGTAAATTTCACCGACACAAACTTAGAGCCAGGTGCCAGCAGCTCAGCTAGTTTTAGATCCTCTCTCTGCTCCCCCGAGCCCTGCTCCACTGGTCCTCTTCTCAGACTAATCCTTTTCTATAAGGGACAGGCTATTTTCTGTGATTTCTATCACTTTTTGTTTTTTAACTTCTGTTGAAAGGCAACAAAAGAACAAATAGGATACATATGACTTTGAGGGGGAAAAAAAAGAATCTCAGCTGTTATCCTTAATGATCCATTCTCATAATTTATGTAAAATAATTATTATTAGAAAGGAAAGCTCTTCCTTTTTTTTTTTTATTTATTTTTAAAGATTGGCACCTGGGCTAACAACTGTTGTCAATCTTTTTTTTTTTCTTTCCTGCTTTATCTCCCCAAACCCCACCGTACACAGTTGTATATCTTAGTTGCAGGTCCTTCTAGTTGTGGGATGTGAGACGCCACCTCAACGTGGACTGAGGAGCGGTGCCATGTCCGCGCCCAGGGTCCGAACCCTGGGCCGCTGCAGCGGAGCGTGCGAACTTAACCACTTGTCCACGGAGCCGGCCCCCGTCCCTTATTTTTAAGAGCAATTTTATAATTTCTTTTTTGCTTTTAAATCAAAAATAAACCTTAAGCTTTTCTTTCAAACCACAGAAATGCCGAGAATTCCAGTTTCAACTCAGATACACACACAGTTTCACTCCCATCCTTACTCCCATCCTTACAATAAAGAGCTGGACAAACTGAAAATCAATGAATTTTCTTACACTTATTAGAGAACTGAGGTTGCAAGGCAAATCACTAACTTAAAATATGGAGACAGGCAAAACAGAGCGATATGGCATTTGGAGCAGATGTCATTGGGGGTCATAAACAGTAGGACCACTTACTTGACTAGTAATTTGGACAAATTACTAGAAGCTGAGTGCAGAGAGAAACTCCTGAGGCTGCAATCATAAGGGGGCTCCCACATTTTACTGGGCTTTCCTTCTAGTAACCCCACCAATTTCTCATGGTAAGGATCCAAACAGGATCCCCATGTGGAGCTGGCAGAAACAGGGGAAGAAAAGCCATTGTCACACCTCCCAGATTCTTCTCTCTAACAAAGAAAGACTTTGCCAGAAGGAAACACTCAAAACTTACCCCAGCTGGGGGAAGAGAAGGCTGCCCGCTGCAGTCCTTTGCAGCCTTGCTGTCTTGTCTATTTGAAGAAACTAACAACAAACCCAGAGTGAATAAGGGACAACACTTCAAGAGAACAGGTTGGGGAATATTTCACCCAGGGAAGAGAGCAAGGAACATGGGCCGGGAGGGAAGCGATAGTCTTGGACAAAGGATAGAAACACTTGTGAAGGTTACAGCCCGAAGACATGGGTCCACTAACAGACTGAGAATTTATCAGATTATAAGACACTCCCTTCTCCTCAACACCTTATCACAACATCAGTATGGCTCCAGCATAACAATAAGGTCCCAGCTAAAAGAGCCATAAGACACAGATCCTCTCTGAGGAGGAATACTCAGGGAAGCCCAAAGTCAACACAGGAGACAAAGATAAGGCTACGAGAAGAATTTGAAGCTTCTTGTAGCTGCAGCTACAACAAACATTAAACACAGCCCAACCCCCAGTCAGATTAACATAAATCCTCACACTAAAGACAAATATACCTCAGTTCCTATTACTTGATGCATGTCTGACTTTCAACAAAAAATTACAAAGCATGCCAAAAGGCAAAAAAGAAAAAGAAACAGTCTAGAGAAACAAAGCAAGCATCCCAACCAGATTTAGATGTGACACAGATGTTGTAATTATCAAACAGAATTTAAATAAAGATTATTAATATGTAAATGGTTTTAACAGAAAAAGTTGAAAATATGCAAGAACAGATGGGTAACATAAGCAGAGAGATGGAAACTCTAAGAAAGAGTCAAAAGGAAATGTTAGAAATCAAAAACACTAACAGAAATGAACAATGCCTTTGATGGGCTCATCAGTAGACTTGACGATTCTCAGGAAAGAATTAGTGAACTTAAAGAAAGGTCAACAGAAACTTCCCAAGTGGACATGCAAATAGAAAAAGAACTAAAAAAATGAAACACCAAACTATCCCAGAACTGTGGGACAATAGCAAAAAGGAGTAACCACATAACTGTAACACCAGAAGGAGAAGGTGAGAATGGGACAGAAGGAATATTTGAAGTAATAATGGCTGAGAATTTTCCAAACTTCATGACAGACACCCATCTACAGATCCAGGAAGCTCAGAAATATCAAATAACTGAGACCTAGGCATACATTATTTAAACTGTAGAAAACTAAGACAAGAAGAAAATACTGAAGGAAGCCAGAGGGCAAAAACACCTCAACTAAAGAGAGTCAAGGATAAGAACTTTATCAGGTTTCTTGTCAGAAGTCATGTAAGCCAGAGGAGAGTGGAGTAAACCTTGAGTATTGAAAGAGAAAAAAGGCTAACTGATAATTCTCTATAAACATGAAGGAGAAACAAAGACTGTGACAAACAAAAACTGAGAGAACTCATTGCCAGTAGTCCTGCCTTGCAAGAAATTCTGAAAAGCTTTTTAGAGATAAGGAAAATGATATGGGTCAGAAATTTGGCTATATATAAAGAACGGAAAGTGTCAGAAGGAATAAATGAAGGTAAAATATGATATTTTTCTTATTCTTAATTGATTTAAAAGTTAACTGTTTAGAGCAATAATAGTAACAATGCATTGGGTGATTATAGCACATTCAGTGAAATGAATGACAGGAATGTCAGAAGGGATGAGAGTGAGGGATCGGGAATTCTCTATTATGAGATAGCTACACTACATTTAAAGCCTTACGGTGTTATCTGAAGGTATACTTAGATTCTTTAACAATGCATACTGCAAACCCTAGGGCAATCACTAAACAACTGAAAAGAAAACTAGCAGTATTTCAAAAGAGGCTATAAAATGGAATCACATAGACTGTTCAATTAAAGGTGGCAGAAAAAGGGGGGAGGACAAAGAACAAATTCAAGGCAGTGATAAAGCAAAGATTGTAGAATTTCATCCAACTATATCACCTTAAATATGAACAGTCTACACACCATTAAAAGACAGATTGTCAGATTGGATAAAAAAAAAACCAAGAGGCAATTTTATGCTGTCTATAAGAAATCCACTTTAACTAAATAATCAGAGGGGTTAAAACTAAACACATGGAGAAAGACACCATGCTAACCCTAATCAAAACAACACTAGCATAGCTATATTAGTTTAAGACAAGATTTGTTGTTAGTGCCATGGAGTCGATTCCAACTCCCAGTGACCCTGTGTGCAGCAGAGCAGAACCGTGCCCGGTCGTTTTGCGCGATCCTCTCACCTTCCAGCACTATATCAGACAATGCTCTGCTGCTATTTACAGGGTTTTCATGGCCAATGTTTTTGGAAGTGGGTGGCCTGGTCCTTCTTCCCAGTCTTAGTCTGGAAGCTCTGCTGAAACCCGTCCACCATGGGGGACTCTGCTGGTATTTGAAATACCAGTGGCATAGTTTTCAGCATCAGAGCAAACACAGCTGCCAAGGTATGACAGCTGACAGACAGTGGTGCAGTTCCCGGACCAGGAAACGAACCCGGGCTATGGCAGTGAGAGCTCCGAATTTTAACCACTAAAGTAGACTTCAGAAAAAAAGATTATCAGGGATAAAGAGGGATTTTACATAACAATAAAGGAGTTGATTCCACAAAAAGACATAACAATCCTAAATGTGTATGAACCTAACACAGCATCAAAATACAAGAGGCAAGTACTAACAGAACTAAAGGAAAAGTAAGCCATTATAGCAGGAGAGTTTCATTAGAAGTATGTTCCAAGTCCTAGAGGACAGAAATCAGGGGGGCCACACTCTTGCTGTAGAAGTGATTTTAAAAAGTAAGCAAAGAACTAATTTAAATACATTTTGAGATGATAAACAAACTGTGGGAGAAATGGGTGAAAGAAGTCAAAAGGTAAAAAGAAAAAAAGATTTTTTAAATAAGAAAATGGTAACAATAGTAATTATTGCTATTATTATTGTGACCCCCAAAAAAGCCAAACCATAAACTGATAGGTTCACAGGCATTTCTTTTATGACCCTGTAACATCCAGTATAAATTCTAATGCATTTGTAATAACTCATTTTAGAGGTCTATTTGGCTCTATTAGACTCTGGCCTATGGAGAGAGAACAAATCTTTTATTTTGCTCAGCTTGGTTTCCCCAACACCTAGCAAGGTTTTTGACTGAATGTTCAATAAATACCTACTGAACATCTGAATTTTACTACTAAATTATGTTCATCAACATTTACCTGCATAAGTGAACTATTATTTCATTAAAAGTACAAAGTCCCATTAATCTTTTCAAATAGAAGATTTTGGTTTTGCATTCATCCGCCACTGTTATCAAACCACCACCTGATTTAGTAACACAGCAAAAACAACTATGATGAACGCATGAACTGTTCGCAGGGTTAAGGTGCCACCCTGCTTTACTATCAATTATTAATTTACTCATTTAAAACGATCCACAAATTAGTAATGCCAAGTAATTGATACAGACAGAATATAGAAATTAAGCAAAAAGATTAAAAATATATGTAAACTTATGTACATTACAGAAATGTAAGTGAATGAGTGCATGAATTTTAAAATGCCAGACTCTGTCAATTTAAATTATATGTCAAGGCATAGTTAAATAATTTATACCTCTAAAATAAGCAAACAAAATGCAAATATGGAAGGAATACATTATTAGACAAATCATAGGGTCTAAAGATGAAAGACATGAAAGAAACATTTTATTCAATTTCAAATGTATGTTTAGAACAGTAACTGAAGAGAAAAAAATATTATGTACTCTGTCATCTCTTTAAATTACATAGTTTAGCAATCATCTTCAATTCATTTCTATCAGGCTGGGTTAAAGAAAAAAAATTGAAATTTCAGTTACTTCCATAAAACTTAGAAGACCAGCATATCATTATGAAAAATTATTTAGCACTGAGGAATACCTGTTTCTTATAAATTGCCCAGCTTCTGCAGATAACAGATGATTTCCATTTTACTATTCGGGGCATGCCCTATATACCAAATAGGCACAAATCTGATGTCCTAAAATAGGGCACATGAGAACATTTATTTACTGCATAAAATGTACCGATATTCTTCTCCCTTTATCAAATAATTCTTTCAAAGCTTCTTTCAAATATCACTATTTATTAAAATTCAATGTCACTCAACTTTTCAACCAAAGTATTACAGAAAGTAAAGTACATCTTCATAGGCCTGTTAACACTTGATGTTCATTCTGAGTCAGGCAGGGGAATGGGAAATATCACGGACCACTTACCTGACATGCATTATAAAGGAGTTGGTGTTCCAGTTTTTTAATACCCAGAATCTGCTGAAACATTTCATAGAGTTGTTCCTTGCTCAGAATAAGTTCAGAAACAGCACTTAGAGTCATTCTATTTGGCTGTTTGCACAAGTCCTCTTCACCCCTGTAAATGGCGTCATATTTGGCTATCCACGAACTCAGCACTGTCTCTTTGCTCAAGCCATCAATTTCTGGCAAACTCCGCACACGTTTTTCTATGTTTTTCTTGAATACCTCTCTGAAGTCATTAGCAGAACATCCTCCACTCTGAACCATCCTGGCCACTCGATCACTCTTCAGAAACACCTGAAAGACAGACACAAAAAAACCCCAAAATACTAATTTACAATTAGGCAGGGACACCAACAACACTTGCTTTTAGCAATCCAGCCAGAATTATGACACCTAATATTCTACAATGATTCAAAATGTTTTATAATACGTGGTAACTAATGACACAATGGAGACCCTCATACCTTCTAAAATGTTGAAACGTTTGGGAGAGACAGTAATGAGCGCAAAGGAACCTGTATGATCCAACTTAGACCAACATGCTCCCCACCTGAAGGTCACAGGCAACTCTGCAACTAAACGTTTTAGGAGTTGGTTAAGAAGGTAATTGGAGCATGAACACCCAACTTCCTCACCTGTACTTGAGAGTTCTGGCTCGTTTTTCAGCAGAGAGAGGGTCCCCAATTTTTTTAGTGAGGATCTGAAGGCCAAAAGTGTGATAAGTCTAGTATCCAAGTCAATAACCATCATGTATAACTGTCAATCAAAACTGCTCCACAGCTAGGAAGTTGGGTACAACTGTCCCCAATCCCTGATTTCATCAACTTCTCACATACTTTTCACAGTTTGGGAGAATGGATGATAGAAAAGCAAAACCTCAGGGCCGGCTCGGTGGCGCAGATGTTAAGTGCGCACGTTCTGCTTCTCGTGGCCCGGGGTTTGCTGGTTTGGATCCCGGGTGCAGACATATGGCACCACTTGGCAAGCCATGCTGTGGTAGGCGTCCCACATATAAAGTAGAGGAAGATGGGCATGGATGTTAGCTCAGGGCCAGTCTTCCTCAGCAAAAAGAGGAGGACTGGCAGCAGTTAGCTCAGGGCTAATCTTCCTCAAAAAAAAAAAGAAAGAAAAAAGAAAAACAAAACCTCTAGAAACTTCTAGCTGCCCATGAATACTAAGTAAGAAATAAAATACAAACAATGACAACCAGAGAGTAGGAAGAGATGGGGAATAATTAGTAATAAGGTCATATTGTGCAAGAGACATCAGACTTGGCATTAAATCTCTCCTTTCTTCTAAGTTACAGACCCAAATTATCAACAAATATCAGCCACGATCCATTAAACATCTATTCCACCATCAATATTCCTAAGAGTCCTCTATAGATTATATTTATTTCTGTTTTCTTCCTATAATGACAAAAAATTATTCCAGAAGAGTCTGTAGGACTATTTAATGCAGCCCCCATAAGTTATCTGTGTTATTAAGCTTATGGAACAAAAACTCAAGTAACTTTTAATCTAAGAACTGACTCATAATATTGAGGTACTCCCAAGTTATGACCCCACTACTTGGATCATGCTACCATGTCTGTCTGCGTATGGGCAAGTAGCATGCATATTCCATATAAAGGGACCTTACTTGTCCCACCGACCGGCACCTGAAGCAAACCTTTCCCCTACCACTCTCTCTCTCTCCCCTTTTAGGGTCATTCACACTAAATATTCATGTTTCCCATCTTTGCTCAATGGCCAGAGGATTGCTGACTCTCAAATATTCTGATTGACTAATGTACTGAACTAGGTATCTAAATTCTACATCCAACAAACATTGATAATACATACACACAATACTTCCTCTCTCTACCAGCTGTGGCTCCATTACTTACTATAGGAAAGACTGTCTTATTTTCTGTTTCTAAGCTAAAACTAATTAATTTTTAAGTGACAGGTATAAGAATAGTGTTTTTAATTGATCTAGATCAAGGAATATGAAATTAAGATATTTAACAATATATTTTATTTAAGAATGCCATTAACTACTTCAGAACACACAGGGTTGTCTTCATCTCCTTTCTCATCCTCATCCAATTGCACTACTCTCATTGGGCACTAGAATCAAGCTAAGCTATATATATATATATTTTCCTAATTTCTGTGATAGCTGAATCTTGTTAAATGGGAACATACAGAAGCTCTGTAGTCAAAGAGGGTTCATGGCACCAGTTGTCAATCTATTGCTTTTCAGCACTACCTTCCCATTGCCCTGCCTACGGCAGCTAGCACAATTTTAGAGGATGTTAGAGGGACATTGGAGGAAGAAGGGCTCTTCTTCCTAGTTCTCTTCTTACACCTGGAGGCACATGGCACCAACCCATGGGCAGTTCTTTCCAGACCCCTGAGGGAGACCTCCCAGTGCACCACCCCCACAGGCAGAGTCCCAGAGCTCTGCCATGCAGCCCCTCCCTAGAGACAACCTCCCTCCAGCACCTCAGAAGGCAGATTCCTCATGAGTCCCACTAATGTGGCACTTCAGTGAATTTGTCCTTTCATTGGGTGCTGTGCTTCCTATATCTGCTATTCCTGTATTCTTTAATTTTCCTTACCTGATATATCCAATTTTGTTTTTGTTTATATCAAATTTTCCCTGTTCAATTATTGTGTGGTTTCTGTCTCCAGATTGCACCCTGATACAGAAATACTGAAATGCTGCATGTAACATTACTTCCATGGGAAAATATTTGAAGTTGAAATAACTTTTAAAAATTTGGTAATTGTGTCTAAGGCTGGAATGGCAAGATATTTTTAAAGTGAGATATAAATATCTTAAGACTGCTTCAGAAAAACTTTTAATTACTTCGTATCTAATACTCTAAGTTGGCAGGCATTTTATTTTTTTCAATTTCTGCCTACCACAGTCAGTGTTAGATTCCACCAAGTAACCAAACAACATTTTGAAGCAAGGAAACTAATGAACTTATGTTTTTGGAATCTTTTTTTTTTTTTTTAAAAGATTGGCACCTGAGCTAACATCTGTTGCCAATTTTTTTTCTTCTTCTTCTCCCCAAAGCCTGCCAGTACGTAGAAGTACATTCTAGTTGTGGGTCCTTCTAGTTGTGGCATGTGGGACGCTGCCTCAGCATGGCCTGATGAGCGGTGCCATGTCCGCACTCAGGATCCGAACCAGTGAAACCCTGGGCCACCGAAGCGGAGCACACAAACTTAACCATTCTGCCATGGGGCCGGCCCCTGTTTTTAGAATCTTACATGCCCCATAAAACCATACCCAACACCATACCAACAGTCCAATTATACGTTATTTAATCAACATTTACTAAGTGGTAACAATGTGTCAGGCATTTTGCTAGGTGTTAGGGACACAAAGATGAATGCGCCAGACTCTGGCCTCAAACAGCTCAGACGACCTGAGAGAGACAGGACCCACAATGAACTGTAACAGGGTAAGAGCAGTAATAGAAACCTATGCAAAAGGAGACAAAGAAAAGGAAAGTCATTAACTCTGTTGTCTGGGGAGCAAGGTTGGGAAGGAGGGGGGCACAGGACAGAGACATGGGACCCATCATTTGATTGACCTGTGGGTTAAGTGAGGAGAAAAAGGAGAATAAAATACATTTCAGGAAAATAATAGAACAGAAGTAAAAAGCACAGAAGCATAAAACAGCATGGCCTGTTGAGGGACATGTAAGAATTTTCATACTGCAGGAGCATTAAACACAGAGTGAGGGGAGCAAAAGTTGTGCCAAGCAGACCAACAGAGACCAGATGACAAAATGCACCATGTGCCAAACAAGGAATCTGAGCTCTCTCTGATGACTGGGAGTCAGTGATGGCTGGGAGTCAGTGATGGCTGGGTAACTTAGGGACTGAAATTCTGAGGAGTATGATTTAGACAAATAACTGGCACCAGCATCAGGGGTAGATGACCACCAGAACAGAGAGTGGGATATCAGTTATCAGATGAGTACAGTAGACCAGGTGAAAAACAGTAAGGGATTGATCTAGGACAAAGGTCATAGGCTAGAGAGAGAAGTAGAGGCAAGAAAACACTGGGAGACAGAATTAACATATCATGGTGATTTACAGAACATGCAGGGGCAGGAAAAAAAATATGATTCAGTTTTTTACTAGGGTGCCTGGATTCCACTAACCAAAAATAAATACAGGTGGAGCAACATATTTGCATGTGTTTGTATATGGTGAGGGGTGTTAGGGGAGTCATGGATTATTAGTTTAGTTTTGGTAGAGGTCAGCTTTGAAGACAAACTATAGTAAAAATACAGAGTCAAGAACAAAACTCTATGAATGCCCTACATTGAAAGGGTTGGCAGCAGAACTGGATCCAGGAGAAGCTGGTAGTATCAGACAAGTAGAAGGAAAAATATGACATTAACAATCAACAGAGGAGACAGTCTTAAGAGAGAGAACGAGCATCAGGTGCTGCAAGAGAAACCAGCTAAAAGAAGAAGAGAATTGACTAGTCTTTATCACCACTAGGTCACCTTGGGCAGAGAAGATTTAGTGAAGCGGTCAAGAGTGGGGGCCAACCTGCAGGAGGGAGAAGAGGACAAGTGGCAATAGAGTTAAGACAGTAAATAAAAACTCTTCTTTTAAGAGGCTTGAATGAAAAAGGAAATGAGAGAGAGGAAGGCAAAAAGCTGGACTGGGAAATCACATTAGGCAATGAGAGAGACAAGTCAGGAAAGAGAGGCAGTTGAAGGTATGGACAACAGATAATAATGATGGCGCATCGCTTCGGAGATTAGTTTCTAAAAGACTGTTGTTTTTTCTCTCTCTCCAATCACTCGCGCTGGGGGAAGCAAGCTGCTATGAGGCAAGGAACGGAGGCCCTCTGTCTAATAGCCCCCAGTGAACTGAGGTCTGCCAAGAACCATGTGAGTGGGCTGGAAAGTAAATTCTTCAGCCTCAATTGAGCCATGAGATAACTGTAGTCTCAGCCGACAGCTTGACCCCAAGTCCATGAGAGACATTAGGCAGAAACATTCAGCTAAGCCACTCCAGACTCCTAATACTGAGAAAGTGTGAGGTAATATATATTTGTTGTTTAAGCTGCTAAATTTGGAGATAATTTGTTACAAAACAATAGATAATACATTCATTTATCCACATGGTTTATTCTCTTACTTCATTTGGGTCTCAGAACATCATATCCTGAGAGGAAGCCCTGCTCCTCCCCAATTCATCATACTTACCTGCTTACCTTGCTCTGTTTGTCTTTTTAGCACGTAGCACCACCAGATATGTATTGTCTATCTCTCCTTGAAATAGAAAGTAAGCGCCACCAGAGCAGAGACTTGTTTGCTAGTGAATCCAGTGCCTAGTGTAGAGCCAGTCCCACAGTAAGAGCTCCATAAAGATTTGTTGAAAAAAGTAATGACTATCTATAGACATTGAACTCTGCAAGGCGAAAGAAGAGGATTAAACAGGCATCCAGCTCACAGGTTTCCTACAATATGGACATCTGTGGGAAGGGAGTCAGGAGAGGGATAAATAGTGAAAACCTGAAGGCATAAGAAGTGGTATAGTTGAAACACATAAACTCCAGAAGCCAAGAGAGGTTTTCAAGAGGGAGGAAGAGCAATGATCTGAAAGCAGGAATGAGGAACAGTTCTCCTGGCCCTAGGCGGAGAAGAGAAAGGAAGGCTACTTTCTCTCCCTGTGTCCTCTTTGGGATTCCATGCTGTCCACCATCAGTTAGTTCTAGGGCACTCCACTTTGCAGATGCTCCCAATCCTGACACTGTCACAAAGCGTGATCCACCAGCCCTTCTATCCTAACCTCACTTCAGCTTCAAACTTGGAACTCCAATACCACCCAACATCTCTCCACAGATGTCCCGCTGGCACCCTAAACTTAACAAGTTTTAAATCTTTGATACCAATGTTAGATTACCAGATACCTTGAGAGACCTGGAAACCATTCTCAACTCCTCCGTCTCCTCCATGTTATTTTTTCCAACATACAGCTAGTCACCAAACCCTGCTGATTCTGCCCCCTAAACTCCTATGGAATCCTTCTTTGCCTCTTCATTCCTCACAAGAGTTCTTCATGCCCGTCTCTGTGGGACTCAACTGGATAAGACAAAGAGCCTCTGAACTAGTCTTCCTGCCTCAGAAGTCTTCCTGGCAGCCATCCCACTCCAACCACCATTTTTCCCAACTTGTTTTCTTCGTTGGTATCAAATAAATACTTCTTGTAAAAGAAAAATCTGGTCATTTCAATCCTTCTCCAGTTTAAAATTCTTCACTGAGTTTCCATCAAAACCACCAAGGCCTCTGAAGTTCTACTTCAACTGGCCCCACACAAGTCATTCTCTCTCACTCAATCTCCATACTCCATCTCCACTGCCTTCTCTCAAAAACTTCACACTGCCCATCTCACCATCATCTAACTATCTCTTATCAACTCTTTAGACCCACACTCAGCTGACCTTCCTCAGTGATCCCTTCCCCATTCCCTCCGAATTGCCCAGATCTAGTGTTGTTTGTATGTGATAACCGGTTTAGATAATTAAACTAATAATTTCCCCATCCATGCATTTGCATAATTTAAGTAACTAGCCAGGAAGGTTTACTGATTTTCAACTATATGCTTAAAGAAGAAAGAAGACATAGACGTTGTCCAGATGAATGGAGGAAGGAAAGACATCCTAGTGGGAAGGAAGCCCAATAAGTGATAAAAGAGGAAAGTGAAACTAGTGTTGTGAGGAAAATAAAATGTATATTGTCTAAAAAAACACAATATTGTTTAATTCTCATAATCTGTGCTGTTCTTACAGAAATAATGAGTTTTTAAAAATAATTTTTCAGGTGTTCTCCATTACAAAACTGTAATGATGATGCATTTAGTCTCACCAGATATTAAATCTCTCACTCCTGTATCGTTTCACAACAACAGTTATCAAGTTAAAGGCAGGTAAAGCGTGGCCACATGCTCACTGGTTCTAGAGCTGGTCTCCCGGTCTTGAGTGCACATACACCAGCTTTCTGCTCTCAGCCCCGGGATCCCCCATGAAATTCTGTCTGGAGGACATACAATAGGGCTCCACGCTGGTGCTGAAGCAGTTATGAGAACTTAGTATATCAATCAACCCACTGATGAGCACCTATTTTGTCTCCCTAGAGCTCTTCAACCATTATCTCCTCAAATCCTCACAAATGCTCTGTCTTTTACAGATTAAGCGGTCTAGGCTGAGAAGTTCAGTGAGTGGCCCAAGATCACAGTTATTGGGAAATTAGAGACTGAATGCTGGCTTTGGGAATCCAAAAGCAACATTCCTTTACTTACTCTTCTCTCCCACTTCCCCACTCCACCATACCCCACTCCCGCTAACAGTTTATCCTCTAGCAGCCACATGTTCTGCTGGGTGCTGGCCAACACCTACGGAATAACCAATTAATGACCTTCTTGCGAAAATGCCACCAAATACACAATTGATTCAGTGTGGGGGTTAGGAACCTGACATCAGAAAACTATACCATAGAATGTAAGTTACGTTTCTCACATTTCAGAGAGTTTTAACTTCTACATGGGCCCCCTATCTGAGCACCACCAATACCATCTTTTCCATTCATGTACTTAGCTCATATACTAAAGAAGTCTGAATATCTTAAAGTCATGGTGCACTAACAACAAAATTAAAACGTGATAACTACCACAAGAAATTATATCTGCAAAGGGTAAGTCTGCACAGCTGTCCAAATAAGATTTCAAATACACTTTTCCACAGAAGCACGTATTGTTCACACATTGCTTTTGATCTGAACCATGCATTGCTTCTTTGATTCAAAAGGACTGTATAATGACAAGAAAAACACTATCTGCTTGCCAAATCATTGTGGCCATCCATGAGATGGTTCCTGGGAAGGCTGCCAACGTGTTAAGCCAGGAGAACGTTGACAAAGTACAAGAGCTCCACTTATAAGGGATGTCTTTTTCTCCTTAATAATGCCAAGTAAACTGTTCTCTAATAATTCTCATAATCTATTCTATCCATGGAGAAACAGTGATAGTTTTTTAAACTATTCTTCAAGTGTTCTCAATTCATAAAGCTTTAACAGTGATTAATTGTCTCACCAGGTGTTAAATAATTTCTAGTTTTCCAGTGTGAACACTAGTATTTCTTATCAGGTCATTTCGCATGCCCAAAGCCAGTCGATGGATTCCCCGGCACTGTATTGTGCCAGTCTCCATCCATTGTAGTCTCCCTCAGTCTACCTTTCCAGCCTTCTCTTTCACTGCTTCCGAGAGCATATTTTCTGTTCCAATAAAGAGGAACACTTGCTTAGCCCTCAGTTCTCTCCATGTTTCCCTCACACCTCATCCATTTGTTCCATAAATATTTAGAGACATACTATGTGCTAGGCAATGTGCTCGGCGCTGGGAATTTACTGGTGAGCAAAATAACATGGGTTTGCTGCCTTCACAGACCTTATAGTGGGGGAAACAAATAATTGCACAAATTAAAATGACTGCAGCTCAATAAATACTGAGAATTTCTGGAGCCATGAAGTTTGTAACAAGGTTTTGAAAGTAGTCAAGGTCACAGAGGCTTCCCTGAGGAGGTGAGTGGAGATCTAAAGACCAAAATTAATTAGTTTGGAAATGAGGAGAGACCAAGGGACAGTGGGAGCAGGGGGGCACAGCTAGTCCAAATGGGCTTGAAAAAGGTTCCTTGGGCTGCAGTGAAGGGACCAAGGGCACAGTGGTATGAGAGGAGGTACAGGCTTTGTAAGCCCTGGGAAGGCCTCTGGTCTTTAGCCCAAGAGCACGGAATACCATCCAAACATTTACGTCAAGGAATTTCATGATAAAAACTGCATTTTGAAAAAAGCTAAATTTCTTCTACGGGCTTTGCATATATTAACCCTCACAACCACACAAAGTAGGTGCTAGTATCTATTTTACAGGTAAAAAACAAAAGCATAGAGAGACAGAGACACATGCCCAAGGTCACAAAACCAGACCATGGAGGAGTCAAGATTTAAGCCCAGTCTTGTTCCATAGTCCCCCCCCGTTCACCACCATGCAATTGAATTTGGCAATTTATCAACTTATGGCTCATTAAATGGAGCTGGAGAGGGCAAGGAGTGGGTGGATTGCGGATTAGGAGGTAGAATGTACTCCTGCTATTCTCTACCTTCTTTGTGAAGCCTCCCACAGCTTGACGCCATTTCTTGATTCTGAGCCCTCTCAGCACCTTCTCCATCCTCCCTGAAGGTATTCAACATACCTGTCCGCATGTTGTAGCAAATTCTGTGTAACATCATTGCCTTTCTCCCATGCTTAGACTAGGAACTTCATTAGACCCACACGTTTAAAGCCTCTTTAGGGTCTGCTATCATTAGACACTCAAATTTTAAAAGAAGTCATTAGGTCCTTAGAGTAGTAATGGACTTTGGAAAGTTAATAAATCCAAAGGGTGGTGTTTTGACCAGCGTAGGATGAAGTTTTCACTGATTCAATGTAAAAAGGTGAATACAAAGATCACAAAGTAATTTTAATAAAGCTAAATTTATTCAATATTTTAATACCAGAAATCATAGCAAGTCACTTCTTTGTAACACAATGTTACAGTAAATTGTGGGTTAATTTTTTTGTTGTAGTGGTTAATGATCCTTCTTGGCAAATAATAGTTAAAAAAAAAAGTTATACTTGACCTGTTTTTTTTGATTCATCAATTCCAAAAGGTTTGGAAACCACTGATTTAACCAGTCCCATTCCCTTACTTACCAAATGTGAATAAATTATAACTTAAAACCAATAGTAAAATATCTTAGTTAAAAAATAAACTTAAATGATACCTCCAGACTTTATCTGTAAACTAGGAAGCAGGTGCTCTCAAAGTCCATTCCTTTTAACTATAATCTAAACTATAACTAAACTAAGATCTAACTATAACTTAAATCCCTTAGAGCAAGTCTAAAGCCCCCAAACTATCAAAGTCTTCTAACACAGTCTGTGGCAAGAACTGAGATGTTTATATTCAAATGAACATAAATGTGATTTGAAAACTATAAAGCCTTTAAAAAAAAAAAAAATACTGTGGCTGGCCCGTTGGCATAGCGGTTAAGTTTGCATGCTCTGCTTTGGCAGCCTGGGGTTCGCCAGTTCAGATCCCGGGCGTGGACCTATGCACTGCTTATCAAGCCATGCTGTGGCAGGCATCCCACATATCAAATAGAGGAACATGAGCACAGATGTTAGCTCAAGACCAGTTTTCCTCAGGAAAAAAAGAGGAGGATTGGTGGCAGATGTTAGCTCAGGGCTAACTTTCCTCAAAAAGAACCCCCATACATATAGTATTCCCATCATCTGATCAATTTTACAAAGTTTTCATAAAGCTTTTTTTTCTATTATCAGGTAACAGCAGATCCTCTAGTCTTCCTTGATAGGTATTTTCCATCTCACTGATTAGCTTAAATCTCTCTAAGCTGATGGCAAATTCTCCTTAACCCTATCACTAGAGAACCTGAAACTAAAGAATTTACCAAGCCACTCACTCTGAGCACAAATATAAATGGAGAAACAACACCACTGGGCACTAGCTGGGCTTCCAATCTGTATAACACTGAGACCCTGAAGAAGAAAGATCATGTTCACAGTGGACCAGGGAGCCATGACATGGTATGTGAACTTCTAAAGTAAATTTCTTTTTTTTTTAAAGATTGGCACATGATCTAACAACTGTTGCCAATCTTCTTTTTTTTTTTCCCCTGATTTTTTCTCCTCAAATCCCCCCAGTACCTAGTTGCATACTTTAGTTGTGGGTCCTTCTAGTTGTGGCATGTGGCACGCCGCCTCAACATGGCCTAACAAGCAGTGCCATGTCCACGCCCAGGATCCAAACCCTGGGCTGCCGAAGCTGAGCGCACGAACTTAACTACTCGGCCAAGGGGCCTGCCCCTAAAGTTAATTTCTATATGTGTATATAAAGCAAAAGAAAAGTGCCACCTCTCCCAACCATCTTCACCTTTCCCTTATTTCATTCAATGTTTCATGGTATGATAGAAATGTCTGAAAGTTCCTGGGTTGGGCTACCTTACTCTGCCTATTCTATGAAGAGGTTTTTTGGGTTTTTTTACTCCTCACTATAATAATAAAGAAAATAAATTTTAAAAATTTATTACTTTTTGAGTCTCATAATATCTAATCTTCAATGAGTATTTTAAATGATTTATCTTTATTATATGGAACAAAGAAAACATGCTGTCTTCCAGCTTTACAATATTCCAACTTCGCCTGTGTAATGCAGCTCACCTCACCCTCACTTCTGCCCCACTCTCTTCTCATCGGCTGGGAAATAACATAACAAAAATCAGAGGGGAATCTGATCTGAGTGTTCAAGGTGTGACACAAGCTGAGAGACTCTGAACCATTCTGAGTCGGTTTCCTCACAGGTGGAAGAGGGATAATATCACTTTTTCCAAGGCAAGTTTTTTGAGTATTATATGAGATATCAGTGAAGTAAGTTTTTAAACAGCGTAATGCAAAGCATGATCCATGGATCAATGTCATACCCCAATTGTCATCTGCCCCTCAACAAGTACAAAGTTTTCAGAAACCTGAAGTCATATGACATTACCATGACACCCAAAAGCATGATCTTATACCAACATTTTGTTATGAAAACGTCTAAACATACAGAAAAGTTGAAAAAGTTTATAGTGGCTTGGCAATCACTGAGTTAACCAATCCCATTCCTTTACTTATCAAATGTGAAGAAATCATAACTTAAAACTAAAGCAATCTCGTGTTCTGACATACTTCCTACCTAGATTCTACAAATAACATTTTACCCTAGTTTTTCTTTCACGTATCCATCTGTTCCTCATCAAACCAAATTATTTTTGTTATGCACTTCAGAGTAAGTCAAATATATGATTTTCTATATATTTTTTAAATTCACAATGGATTAGAAAACAAACACTGGTCCTTTGCTGCAGATCCTGTATATCAAGAAACTTTTCTTTGAGAAGATGAGTGATGCAGACTAATGTTGACGCAGAGGTTGGGAGAAAAGATATTTTTAAAAACCAAATCATTACATTTTCCACAACACTAGCAGGATAGCAGAGAATGAGCTACTACCCTTTCAGATTCTAGGTTTATAAACCATGAATCTTGAGGACAGCAAGTTATCTACTCTTATTAAGACAGGCCTACAGCAGAGGAATGAAGTTCAAAAATGAAAAAGGAAAAACTCTGGAAAGTAAATCAATCTTAGAAGCAAACATTCTGTTAAATCAAAGAAAAATGAACCCAAAACTTGTTGACTACATTTCCCTGGCATATAGTGGCTGTCAAATATTTGTTGAATGAATTTTGCAGTTTATACCTTGTAGTTATTTATTTTTCCACCAGATGGCAACTATGCATGGAATAACAATATAGGTTTTTCATCCCAGAATCTGATTTTCAGGATTGTGCGAGACCTCAAAGGCATAAATCCAATCATCCTTCCATAGCCTGAATTCTCTCACCACCACCACCAATAAAATGACATCCAACTCCTGTAGGGAAGAGAAACTCTCTGCTCTGAGGCAATAACCTGTCTATAGGCAGAACCAACCACTGGAAAGTTCTTTGTTTCCAGGTGGCAACATTCTCCCTACAGCTATCCTTCTCTCACCTAGTTCTAACTCCCAGAATAACAAAGAAAGTCTAAATTCTTCCCAAGGCCATTCTTCAAGTGTTTGATGGCAGCTAACACTGTCTTCAGCCTTCCAGGCTAAAGATACCTCAGACGACAAGACCCCCTTAAGTAACCTGGTAGCTATCCTTGGCACACGCTCCACTTTTCCTGTACGTGTTCTAGTGGAGAATTCCCTTCAGGTCTTTGTTCAGTTGTCGATCTTCTTGGTGAAGCCTCCTCTATGTGAAATTGCAATTCTACTTTCCACAGCTCCCATGCTACTTTCAGTTTTATTTTACTCCACACCACTTAACATTATTTAACATATTTTATATTTATTTTATATTTTCTTCCCACTAGAAAGCAAGTTCCCTGAGGGCAGTGTGTTTTGTATGGTTCACCCCTGTGTTTCCAGGGCAATCATTATTCGTTGAATAATGAAGTGATTAATCAATGAACCTGTCATTGGGTAAGATCTCACTATCAAGGAAAAGGACAGTAATTAATTCTAGTCACAAAAGCAATGTTATTAATGCAGAAGATACCACACACACTCAGATGACCCACTTAGATGTCCAATGGCTCATCCTGCACTTATTTCCAGCTATATTTTTATGAACGTTAAATTGAGTCTCTTCTCTCCGGTATTTGTTAAGCTGATTTCAAGGACCCAAACCTAGGAATTTACACAATTCCCTTGTGAATTTCATCTATTGCCCACTGTTTCAGTACGTTGAGATCTTTTCACACCTTTAGTGAATAGGTGGTCTTAAAAACTATCCTTTTCCAGTGTGGGTTGCCCAATCCAGTGTGTGGACTGGCCTAGCTGTTTCTGCTTTTTTGGGTTTTCTTCTATACTTCTAATTGTAATTCACAAATTGTCAAAAAGTGTCTACTTGTTTTCTCACAACTCCCGTGGCAGTGTGACAGCGGTAGCAGAGAAACCAGAACTGGGAGAGAAAAGAAGCAAGCAAGTATGTGCACAAGTCATGCATAAATCAGAGAGCAGCTGGACACATGAAATATGGCTAAATGTGTCTCTTAACTTAGCGTAATAGCAACTATTATTTGTGTAGTGCTTTAAGATTCACAATTACACTTATACTATATCTGATTACAACTGTGATGCATCCTTTTCCGAAAATTAATTGACCCTCTGAGACAGTAGAGGTTCTTAAACTTGAATGTCCATCAGAAGCAGCTGGAGGACTTGTTAAGACAGCTCGTTGGGCCCCTCAGAGTTTGACTCCATATGTCTGCAGTGGGGCCTAAGAAATTGCATTTCTAACTAGTTCAGGTGATGCTGATGCTGCTGGTTTAAGGACCACTGCGCTGAGATGCTTTGCCCTGAGAACAGGATATGAATGCAGGTCATCCAAAATAAAGGCGTCGTATTCTTTTCAATAGTTAACTGTACTTCTCATGCCTGGACTTTTAAAAAGGCTTGATATCAATTATTAGGGGAATTGCAAAAATCCTACCATTGGCAAACTTAAGAAAGCCTACTTAAAAACACTCTAAATAATCTTTTTTTTTTTTAAAGACAAAAGAGCTACCAACTCCAGAATCAATACTTCCTAAATGGAAGCACCCATTCCTAGAGCTCAAGTTTCCTTTTCCACTCAGCTATACCCAGCCCACATCTTTACTCTCCCACATATGCCTTTATCTTTCCTAATTTCCTTGAAATCTCATGAGTTATCACCTCCCGCTGGCAGTTCCAATACCTTTATCTAGGACTTTTCCTCCAAGGCCCACTCCTTTAAGTCTTCAAAACTGGACTCATCCTAATACTTTCTCCTTTACTTAAAAACTAGCTTATTAAGCTAATTGTAGCGTAATGGTTAAGACCAGGAGCTACAGATCCAGACCAAGTTCAAACAGAGGCTCTGACACATACTGGCTGTTTAGCTTGGGGCAAGTTACTTAGCTTCTCTGGGTCTCAGTTTCCTCAGTAAAGAATGAAAATACTTATAATGTCTACCTCATAAAGTTATTGTTAGGATTAAATGAGTTTCTACTTGTTAAGAGCAAATAACAGCACCCTGGTATGTTGTAGCTATTGTCACTACCACCTTCACCATCCCTATCACAATCGCCAGCTTCACTCAGGCTGCAAAGCATTTTTGAGGGAAAAGCCATGCAGCATTATAAACGTGGGCACTACAAGATAGCGGTCCAAAACAGTAATCTTAAAATCAACATAATAGTAAATCACCACTGATGTAAAAGCAAATGGTGGGTCATTTTGTTCATAAATTACCACAATTGAGCACTTACCATATATCAAGGCTTTTGCTAAATTGTTACATTAACCTAATTTGTATAAACCTATATGTTCAGCTGTAGGTTGGGTAGTGGACATCACCCAACAAGTACTTTGGGTTCCTCAAGTCGAGCATACTCAAAGTTTGAACTCCTCTTCTACCCCAAACTTGCTTCACCTAACTGTATTTTCTACCTCACTGAATGGCATCACCACCTAGTGGCCCAGGCCAGAACCAAGAAGTCATCCTGACTCTTCACCCTTTCTCAACTCCTCCTGGCTCACACCCTCCTCTTGTACATTCACTGTGTGCTACTGAACTGGAGATGAACTGAAGACAAAGGTTGTGGGTATAAGGAAGCTATGATCAGTGTTACCTTGGTCATTAAAAAATGAAGTAGAAAATTCACATCAGCAAATGAAGTCATGAAAGAGCATATTATCTTGGAGGTGGCCCACCTTATATTCATCTCACCCAATTCACTCCCCACTGCCTTAGTTCACATTTTTACTTTATCACTCTTAGATGATTCCAATAGCCTCTGGAATTCCCTGTCTTCATTTTTCAAGTTCCTTAATGAAAATTCTACATGACACTCAAAACTTCTTTACAAAACACTGCTGTTCACACTGTTCTCTCCATTAGAATGACCTTTTTCCCAATCCAGTAGCTCCATTTCAAATGTTACTTCTTTAAGTGTTCCCTGCTTCACTAGCTGAAATCTACTCCTTCATATTCCCAGAAGCCTCTATCACTTCCTTTCCATGAAATGTGACCCTCTATAACTTGATACTTAGATTTCTACCTAAATATTTTCAGTCAAGTGAAAACAAGCCAATCTGAAGGAAGCAAAGGATGAACTTGGGAACTTGATTCATGTGAAGGCTCTCTGGAATAGCTCTATGGCAGTGGTTCTCAGTCTTGTCTGTACACTGGAATCACCTGCGTAACTAAAAATACTGATGCCTGGGTCCCAGCCCAGAGGTCTTAGGTGCAGCCTGGGCATCAACCGTCTTAAAAGCTCTCCAGGTGATTCTGATCTGTAGCCAAGGTTGAGAAGCACTGCTTTATGGGGAATAAAAAAAGGAGTGAAGACATTAATAAAGGATTTTAAAATAGAAGATCTGGTGGAAATCAGTAGAGATGACAAGGTAGGCAAACGGTACTGTAGAGAAAGTCATTTGGTAGAGTTAAACTAATGGCTTATAAATGGTTCCAGGCTGAAGCTGGAAAAGATAAGATGGGCAGGGAAAGGATGGTTAAGGGAAATTCTGCTTGGAATGAGAAAAAATAGCATGTGGTGGAAATGAGAGGTCAAATGAACTCAGAGAGGGAATTCTGAAAAAGACGCTGTAAGTCAGGAAGTTTTCAAAAATGACAGACCCTGATGTGTGGCAACAATCTGCTGAATTGGGAGGTGAACGTTACGGTTGTAGAAAAGTTTTGAAATCAGGGTTACCTTGGTCATCAATGACCAGGAAGAGGAAAAGTCAAATCAGCAGCTGAAATCATCAAGGAGCACGGTACCTTGGAAGTCTGACAAAGATGACAGCATGATTGTGGAGAGAGGTGTTATAGGTTGTGGAGTAGCTGTGAGAAAGGGAAGTTTTGTGGAGAGATTATGATGGAACAACTCTAACACCTGTGCATAGGGAAGAGATCATCTAAAGTACATTATCCCCACTTCCTCCCCCAAAAAAGAGGAATTTTTCTCTGTCCCAAAAAAGTTCTTGTGGTTTAGAAAACCAGGTATGTGTTTTAAGATATTTCTGTGTTGGTAATTGTAATAACCCATAATCTTACTTTTCATCATTAACATTTTAAAAAATGCCATAAATATAAAACCAAATAAACATTCTAAAATACAAAAACTGGCACTCGTAGGAAACGATGCAATAGGAACACAGGGTTGCCATTAAAATGACTCCTTCACAGTATCAACATAGGAGGCCTTCCTCTTTTTGCTTCAATGCTTCTCCAAACCCTGATTCCTTTCCCCTACTTGCTTCTGGCACGCTGCTTCAAAAACCAATGAGTTTGTAAAAGGAGAAAACGCCTTCACTGTACACTAAGCTTAAACACCATCAGAAACGCCAGATCCCTGGCTCACTAAATCTTTTGATATACTCATAGTATTGTAAATGTTATGGCTGACCAAATTTCTACAAGATAACCGCATTATAACAATTCCAGAGCAAGAGACAGGAATACTGTCAGTGTAGTGTGTCTCGTAACACGAGAAACTGTATAGATTAATTCCCCAAAGCATCACCCAATCAGAGATAAATGGTCTTAGAATCATTTTTACTTTAGTAAATATTAAACCTAATTTATCCTAGTAAAAAAAAGATTAACTTTTATAAGAAACATCAACCCCCTACCTAGCAGAGGTGAGCATGGGGAATCAATTTTATTACCAGAGAATGCAAAAGGATATACAAAGGAGAAATGTAAGGGAATCCAGAATAGTACTGGTATTAGGGGCAAAGTAATTCACATTGTGGTCCCATGTCATTATGGTAAAACATATTTGTATCACTAGGTACAAAAGAAGATGGTATAGCCCACAGGATAGGTAAAAATCTACCACAACAAATAACACCTAACATTTGACATAGCAGTGCTTTTCCCAGGTCCTAGTTATTAAACCCAGAGTAAAAGCGGTTTATTGATCTGTTTACAACATTCTAAAGACAAGGTTTAAAACTGCTGTTTTGTTCTGACATAAACCGCTATGGAAAGCACTTAGACCACCGCCTGCTACACGGTAGGCACTCAGCAATGATAGTTCAAGTTCACTGACTCGACCTTTCCTTCCCCACTTCAAACAGATTCTAATCACCCTTTAAAGAACATCCACTGAAAATTCTCAAATCAAGACAACAAACATTATGTTAAATGTTCAATGTCCTTATTAACAAGTGACAACTCATTATGTAAGTGCATAAGTGCTAACTACTTACACATGAAGGTAAGTCAGGTTTAAGGCTGACAATGATGAATAAAGGAAAGAAAGGAGAAACCAATGAGGGCACAGAGGAAGGACAGACAGAACACAATGTGAGTGTCAGTGTGAAGTACAAATTCTTTAAGCGCTAGGTCTATCATGGAACATGTACCCCACATGAATTTGCTAGGAGTACACGGATCTGTAATGATCCTGGCTAAGAGTACACAGAGCTGTCAAGTTCCTAGAACCCTGGGTTTGCGGACTGCCAGCACTGCTAGATGCATCCATCTCTATAGCTCCAATGATTGTCTTGGGCAACCAGTGGAAGTCACTTTAGCCACCCCCATAAGCAGAGGCACCAAAAGTGGCCAGAGAATGACAGCTTATCCTAGCTTAGGACCTGATCCTACGAGGAGTGGCTCCCATAGGGCCTCAGTGTCCTGTCTCTTCAATGTGATCCTTGCTTCCCCAGGAAATGACTTTGCTCTCCCAGGGTAAACTTAAAAAGGCACTCAAAACAGTTTTTCTGCTAAATCCTCCAGTACTGGTGCTATGCACATCTTTCAAGGCACATCTCTTAACTTAGTCAAAACATCTCCAGGGCTGGGTATAAAAAGGCCTGTGGTGTACCAGCAAGGCATCGCTCCCATCTGGTCACGTGTCCAGATTTTGCTGTGTCCCATTCCCCCTGGCCTTAGATGAGCATCCCTTACCCCGTCTTTAAATAGTCTTCCTCTGCATTGCAGTAAGAACCAACTATCACCCTTCTTTCCATCTCTGAATTCTGCTATTATTACCACCACTAGGCAACCCACAAAATTCCTCTTAGATCTCTCTAGAGATCTCTCTCCAGGGTTGCACAGGAATTCAAACCCCACTGTCAGCCCTGGAGAGTTCAAAGCTCCTCGTTAAAACTATGCATACTAAATTGTAATAATGAATTCTTGGCTTAAAAATCCTAATTTTCTATTTTGTCAGAGTGACTTAGGATGATAATTTACAAGATTAAGTTCCTATTGTTTTGTATGATTGGGATAAACTGCGCCGTTTTTCAGATTAACACATAACAGTTGATTATGAAAAAGACATTTATCATTATTTATTCATTCTCTCAAGAATATCTGCCTGCCCAGCACTGTGCTAGATCCTGGGAATATAGGAAACAAAACAAACACAATCCCACGATGTCATAATAACTTCTACATCGTGATTCTTATCTCCAAAATGATCTGGAATATTTGAAATATTTAATGGCAAAAAATAAACTAGGCAGCATGGTGGTACACATAAATAATTACACCATGACTAAATATCATAGGAATTCTTTATCATTTAAATCTCTCTACATATTATGAACATGTAACAATTAGGATAAGCAATATTGGGCACTGAAATATTTGCTGTTCACTTAAAAGCACGCTAGTATTTTACTTTTAAAACTGCTATAACTATGCATATGCAGACCACATAAAATGTACTAATTGCATGAATAATTGCTTGAAGAGAACTGTTTGTCAATAGCGAGAGTAATAAAATTCTGCATAGCAAAATTTTCAAATCAAGAATAAAAAGCACAGCACAATGACTTCAAAATTAATATATTGTACTATAAATGTAATGTCAAAAGATACATTATTTTTTACATGCCAGGAAGAGTAAAATTCATGTTTTTCAAACTTAATTGATGGTTTCTGTATTATAAGGAACAAGCAAATATATTCACAATTTTCTTACCAAAATAGAGCCCAATATATGTACAAAAACAGGGGAAAAGTTTGTCCTTGGTTTTAACATGCATGTGTACATAGAAATATATGTGTACAGAGAAAACACATATACTCACAAGAGTAACATACATTGACAAAATATTACATTTAGCCAAGGTAAAAAATGAAACAAAAAATCCTGCTAGGCCTTTTTTCTGTCTTTGAGGCTTCACAAAGAATGTAGAAAACTACCAAAGCAACAAAAAAGGACACAAAAGCACACTTCAAACAAACTGCTCATCAGTATTAGGACCTGATTTGACAAACAGGTTTAATCCACTTCCTCAAAGGTCATGCTGTCAAGGTGAAGGATGAACTTCTTCCACTACTGAATTAGGCTGGCTGGCATTCTGACAGACAGGGTGCTCCTCCTCCTCCACAGGAGTCACTTTATCTGCCCTTCCTGCAGGAGAAAGTTCATTATTCGTCCCCTCTTCACTAGGTGTTAGGGTACCAAGTAATTCATTAGCCATTAGAACTTGCAAAGATTCTGTTCCATCTTCAACATCCACTTGAATCCCCAAAGCCTTAAGAATGTCACATTTGCACATGGGGCATGTCCCATGGGCTAGAATCCAGGGGTCAATGCAATTCTTGTGGAAAAAATGTTTACAAGTCAAAACACGAACTGTATCATTAGGCTTATAGAGTTCAAAGCAAACTACGCAGCTATCTCTATTTGCACTTATTTCCTCGTCCCCCTCCTTTAGCACCCGAAGTT
Organism: Equus asinus; assembly: GCF_041296235.1. Lineage (NCBI taxonomy): Eukaryota > Metazoa > Chordata > Mammalia > Perissodactyla > Equidae > Equus > Equus asinus. The sequence goes on from NC_091790.1 coordinate 178,404,721, forward strand.
GAAGCTGGCTAAATGCTTTCTTGAGGTCTCTTCTTAATCGCTGCCATCTCCTGTTCTGAATCCTTGCTACCCAAAGTCTTCGAATATGATAAAAGATGAAATATGCTAAAGTAGCGGTTGTGACGATCACAAAAGAGACAAAATAGTGATTCATCCAGATGAAGTGTCTCCTCCCCACCTCAACCATAGCTGTAACGTGAACTCCCTTCTGAATTAAATGCAAGATCTCCATGCCTTTCAAGTTACCAATCATCACCACGACAATGTCTTCAAATACCTGATGAGACATGGGAAAAACCTGATTGCCAGTTCCTGGAAAGTTATAAATGATCACTCCGCTGGCTCCCTTCTCAACAGCCACTTTAATTTTCTGTGTGAAGGTACAACCTCCCCGTTCAATAAGTGCGAGCCACCTCTCTGAGTTTGTTGATCTGCCAAAAGTGGTGCTGGGATTACAAGCATTTTGAATTTTCCCTTCTGGTGGCACGATAACTCCTGCTATTCTCTTCAAAGTGGAGCTTCTTCCAAATACTCCAGTCTCCCCCAACTCTGACAACATACGATTCCCCACATGAAATGATATGTTCATGTAAGCGGTCCAAACAGCACTGGCTCTGCAACAATTCTGACTAAGAAGCCAAAAAAGACTGAATCTTATAAGCCAGGAAGATGCGATGCTGTTTCTCCAACTGCCGATCTTGAGTAGTTTCATCTCTCACTTCGCCTAGTGACTGAAGGACCAGCCCAACAGAAAGATGTCGCTTCCACATCTGTTGACGATCAATTTAAGATAACAAAATGAAAAAAAAAAAACTTTGCGGGTGAAAATAAGTTCCACTGTCTTCCAGCATGTCTTAAAGATGTCTCATGAGTTTCAGATGTTTTATTAGAGAGAGAGAGAAAATTTTAAACTGAAAAAAATCCCAGTCTCACTACTGTTAACTCCAGATACTGCTTACTGTTGGGTGATGTGATTATGACATCAAAGACTCCACAGCCAACTAGAGAAGAGCTTGCAGTGTGCTGTAAATTCATTGGCTTAAATGTTTAACATGTTGTTATGGGTGATTTCTGTGATGTTATAAAACGGATTCAATCCCTGAGCTACATGTAATGTTAGCAGGTATCACTTTAAAAATTAGAAGTCATATAATGCATTTTAAAACCGGAAAGCATATGCAAAAGTGCCATATAATTATCATTTTTGTTCACAATAAATGAAGTTATTGCCAACAAAATGGCAAATTTTGAACATTAAAAATTAGAGGCCGGCCCTGTGGCCAAGTGGTTAAGTTTGTGCGCTCCGCTTCGGCGGCCCAGGGTTTTGGTGGTTTGGATCCTGGGCACGGATATGGCACCGCTCATCAGGGATGTTGAGGCGACATCCCACATAACACAACCAGAGGCACTCACAACTAGAATAAACAACCATGTACTGGAGACTTTGGGAAGAAGAAGGAAAAAAAAGAAAAAATTGGCAACAAATGTTAGCTCAGGTGCCAATGTTTAAAAAAAAAAAAAATTAGCACGATGACCAAATATGTGGTAAAAGCAGTGAATTCTGTAACACCATTTTTGATTCACAATTGGTCACAGTGTGAATTTTGTACTTATTATTTAAACCACCATAGTAAATCTGTTTACTAATACCTGTGCAGAGGTGGGTTGGTCCAGTTTGGTTTTGATTTTTGAAATTAGAGTATCCTCTTAAATTATTTCAGCCTCACTTCCTCATTCCTCACCAACTATAGAGATGACAGCAATAAAGACAGAAAAGACTAATCTCATTTCTCTGCAGACCTTGACATCTGTTACTAAACAATATTTTTGAGAGGAGGAAGGATGCATGGGAAAAAATTACATCTAGCACAATACATTTTAAACAAAAATGTAGGTATTGATTTTAAAAAGAAAAACTTCAAGGTTCCCACTTAAAGTTAACCACTGACCACCCTAACTGCTAAAGGTCATAAATGCCCTTAACTAAATGTTTGCCAAAAAAATCAACAAATGTCCCTGGTGGAAGACCCCACATACACACTATCAACTCTGCCTATATTTTTGCTACATAAACTTATGTCAATGGCACAATATGACTTCACAACCAAAGAATGACTTGTGAGCTAACAAACATGGGCATCCACTGGTGCTGCCATATACTTTCTTGGGGGTATATCTCAGTGGTTCATATTCACCAGTTAGGAAACCAGTCAAGGATTCTGACCTTGAACATAAATATCCCTGACCTCTATAAATAGGATGCAGAGAGACACTTCAGGGTGGGTTTCACCAGAACCAAGGGAGCTAGCACTTCTTATGAAATGTGAATCAGCAACAGGATAAGTTGAGGCAGGAAAGAGGGAGGAGAAAAGGGCCCTATGGGCCCAACAAAAAGTAGCATAAAAAGAAAATATTGTTGTGAAAACTTTCAGCTCAGAATGGCCGATTTTCTTTCCCAAAGGCCATTAATCTGAATTTACTTCCGCACAACTCACTCTTTAAAAAAAAAGACAGTGTAGTACATTACAGACTCACAAAGTGCCAACTGAGTTAGACACCAATGGTTTATCGTATCATCCATAAAGAGATTGCCATCAAAACCTAAATCTTTCAGCCTCTCATTGTTACACAGGTGTTTATGCATCTACTAGGACCAAAAAAAAAAAAGCAAAATAAGGCAAAAGATACCACTTGGAAAGGAAATTGCAGGAAACTTTCAGCTCTGCTCTTTCTATATTATCAAAATGCCCCAAATAGAGACACACTAACCACCATTTTGAGAAGAAAAGAAAAGCATTTACTAGGGTCACCTGTAAAAGGGACATCTGCCACCATAACTGATCCACTCTGCTAGAATTCAGGGCTCTGGCAAACACAAAGGTGACTTTTTGCAAAGCTTCCCTAAATGAGGCTTATAATAATTTAAAATACTTCTACATAACCAGAAGTGCTACCTATAATAATTATTTAGAACATATTACCTACCCAGTGGTAGCTTTGGAAACCATATTTCCTTGGTATTAATTAATTAACCACAGAGAATTGAATTAAGATCAAATCCTATAATGAAGTTTATTGTGCAGAGATATTATTAGACATCAAAAATATGAAAACAAAGTATAAAAATTAATATAAAATACTTTAAAATATTATGACTAATTTGCTGTGACATCAATGTCACAATCATTATAATTTGAAGATAAAGACTAATTTGCTTTTAACATGTACTAATGTCCTCATTTGGATAAGGGCAAAAATGTTAACAATGAAAACTTATTAGAAAAACAACAAGTTCAAATGGCTGAGCATGATATGGAGTTTTATTTTAAAAACACACAAATTTTACCCTTTAGTACTTGGGTAGAGAAGCTGAAGTTGAATTTTCTCTCTACATAAAGTGCTAAGATAATTCATCTAATTTTAATCTTTGGAAAGACTCAGTTACATCTTCAGAAGATTCTCTGGGTTTCTTAAGTTTTCAGAATGTCGCACTTGCACATGGGGCATGTTCTATGGGCTAAAAGCCAGGGGTCAATGCATGCCTTATGGAAAAAATGTTTGCAAGTTAAAATACGTACTACATCTTGGGGTTTGTATATGTCGAAGCAAACAACACAACTGTCTCCATTTGGATCTAGTTCCTTATCCCCTTCTTTGAGCACCCGCAGTTGAAGTTGACCAATAGCTTTCTTCACGTCTGCTTTTATCTGTCTTCGCCTGCTGCTGGAAGAATTGGGCACTCTAGCTCTCCAGGCACAGTACAGAAAAAGGTAGACAACTGTAGCAGCCAGGAAGGTAAACAGGGACATGACATAATGGTTTATCCATGGTATGTGCATTCTCCCCACTTCAATGACGATTGTCACATAGACTCCTTTCTGAATCAAGTGCAAAAGTTCCATGCCTTTCAAGTTGCCTATCATTACTGCGACGATATTTTCCGTTCCCTGGTGAGACATGGGAAATACTTTGTTACCCGTACCTGGATAGTTATAGATGATCACCCCATTTGCTCCCTTCTCTGCCGCCACATTGATTTTGTGTGTAAAAGTACAGCCTCCTCGTTCAATGAGAGCCAACCAAGAGTCTGCCTGTTCGGGCCTGATGAAATTGGTCATAGGATTACAAGCGTTCTGATTCCATCCTTCAGGGAGTACCACCACACCAGACACCCTTTCCAGAGGAGAATGATTCCCGAACACTCCACTCTCTCCTAATTCTGATATAATCCGATTTCCCACTTGAAACGTTATATTCAGATAGGCTGTCCAAATGGCTTTTCCTTTTGAGTCAGGAAGGCTAAGTAGTAGAAAGATGCTAAGCTTCAATAGTCGAGAAGAAACACAACTATGAGTCGAAGGAGCAATTCTAAGTAGGCTCATTCCTCTATTTGCCTATTAACTGACAAACAAAAAAACAACAATCATAAAAGAAAGTAAAGAAGCTGGCTTCGATTGTTGGCAGAAGATAAAGCATGTAAATGGAAAAGGTCTGTGTGGATCAAAGATATCTTGCTCCTTCCAGCATTTTTATTTTTGGCAGATTATCTTTCTTATAAATGAAACAGAATAACAAGAGTTGTTGTTACTACAATGTGATTTCAAGAAAATTATGACTTCCTAATGGGGAAATTGTGACATCAGAGGTAGTTAAGCCAATCCAAGTGTTTATGTCAGTGCACTGCATACTGAAATCCTATTGGCCAAAAAGCTACCAAGCAATGACTCATGGTATACAACAATTTGAATAAACTCTAAAGCAATAAATAAATAGATAACTTTTTTTAAAGCCTTGAGTTTCTTTCCCACTCCTAGATAGATCGAAAAGCTGCCTAACCACTTTATATTCATTGTTTTTCTATCTGTAAGGCAAAGTAGTTATCATTCACATATTTGTGAATGTACCTGGCCAGTCACCAGTTCTCTGTGCTACCAAATATGCCACCCTTTGGGAAGCAGGAACAAATCATTCCCACTCTCTTCCAACATTAAATGCTTATTCCAGGCCTAAAGATTCAACATGAGGACAATGTAATCAACTTATATTGTTAGCCAGATACACTGCCATCTTGCAAGGCAAATTCAACTTTGTTCCCTAAAACAGCTATGGACAACCCACTATGTGATATGATAGGCAAATATTAAGCATGGGTCATATATTAAAGAAAATAGATATACGCCTACTTTGTGGAGATTATCTAGCGAGAGCAGATTTTAAACAAACACACAAATGTATAACTGCAAGTTGTGAAGGGAAACACAGAGTATCAAAAGAAAAAATAAATGTAAAGGGGATTAAACTTTGATTAGAGGTCCAAGGCATTGCTCTCTAAAGAAACTGATGCTTAGTCAGAGACTTGAAAGATAAATCAGAATTACCCAACCAAAGAATGAGATAAGCCTTCTGGCGGAGGAACAGCAATTTCAAGACCTTAAGATAGGAAGGAACATGAGTTTGGCAAAGTCTAAGAGGAGAGCACCAAGGGTGATGGAGGAGGAAAGGCAAACAGCAATAAGAGGTTCAGGGTCATAAACGTTAGACTAAGGATTTTGGATTATGTCCCAAGGACAAAAACAACACACTTAAGGGTTCCAAGCTGGGGAGGTGACTTATAAGTGTTTTCAAAATGTTCTCTTTTTAGAAAGTACACTTTGGCTGCCTTCTGTGGAAAATGGATTGGAGGAGAAGAATACAGTATGAGATGCGGTTAGGCAAAAGACAACAGTGGCCCAGACTCTTGAAATAGCAGTAAAGAAGTGAAGACATAGCCAAGTCTGAAAGTTACTTTAAAAGTTGAAATAACAGACATGGTAACTGGAAGGGTAGCAGTAAGCAGAGAAAAGGATAGCCACAAGTATCATAAATCACTACATTACTTTAGCGCTGCAAACAAGAGCATCTTTACTGCTTTAAACGTGCTTTAATGCTTGCTTGCTTTTAATTCTTCACCAGGAGTCTGTTTCAGGGAGTGAATAAATTGGCAACACTCACTCAAACATTTATTTAATACATATATAGGACACATCCTATGCACCAGGCATGCCATAAAGCCCTGGGGACACAAAAAGAAAAGACAATCCTCATTTGCTAGTGTGCAGAATGGACATCAACATTTAAATCACAGGCATATTGAGAGAATTTTGTCATTTTGGCAAAAGGATTTATTGTACTCTCTGGACCATAATATTTTAGTTAATATTTGATTTTAAAAATAAAATTGGAACCAATCAACTTGCCCTTTCATACAATTTTATTTAGGTATCATTCAGTTCACATCTGAACTGTCTTTACATGTAGACTTTTCCCAAGTTCATATGGAGTGGGAACTCCTGGCTTATTCTATTAACATTGACAAAGTGAAGCCTTACTAAGAAGACAGTTTATATCATCATATTAGAGGCTGTTTCTTAGATTTGTGATTATTTAACCTTTCGGGATGGAATTTAAAATATAATGTAGTTGTAATTTTGCTTTTTAGTTTGCTGATTTTTAAGGGTGAAGAGTTTAAACAGTAACCACACTTTGGCTCAAAACATATATCAACTCTAAATGTTCTTCGTATGATTGAAAAGACTGATTTGAAGAATTCAGAGTATTTTTTTCATTATAAGACCTGAAGTGGTTAAGGCAACGATAAGCAGAACTTCCCCTCTCTCCCACCTGAGTCTTAGAACAAATGCACCTATAACAAACAATCCTTTATTTCTAACACAGTGGTTTCTCAGATGGGGGTCAATTTTGCCCCCAAAGGATATTTAGCTATTTCTGGAAACACTGTCTCCAGATTGTCACAACAATGGGGAGTACTACTGGTATCTAGCACCTAGAGGCCAGGGATGCTGCTAAACATCCTAAAGCACACAGGACAGTTGTGTGAAATAAATAATTATCTGGTCTCAAATGTCAGTAGTAACATTAAGAAACCTTGCTCCAACAGAGCAGGCTTGGGAGGGAGAAACCTTCCCGAAACTCTCTTATCCTTGATGGACAATCAGATCTAAGCTCTTATCATGCAGTAAGCTTTTCTAATTGGCAATACATCCATCAAGGATGATGTCCTCAACTCATCTTCATTTCCACAGTTCCCCTTGGAATAGGAACAGTGAAGACCTCCACGAGTGACCTATTAGTCCATGAAGCCTGACTACAAATCACATCCGTTTTATACTAGAAACAGATCCAAGATGGTTAAATGGGTAGGAAGAGTGGTAGGCTGGAGGACTGATGCTACTCTCACCTGTTCGTTTTAGACCATTTATTCAATGCATAGACCTCCTTTCTTTTTAACAGCTAAGTAGTAAAGAGGTTTTCATTCTGCTGAATTTTGCAGATAGGCTACAGAGAACTGAAATATATTACTAGGGTGGGTTGATCCAGTGGTTCAAAAACTCCCTGCTCCTTCCGTCTTGCCATTCTGCCTGTTTAAGTGTGTTGATTTCCCTCTTACGTCAGCTGACTTCATGAGGATCCCCAAGGTGGATATTATTGTTCTAGGTATCAAGAGGCAGAATAGCAGACAAGATTCAGAAGCACAGAGACTTTTCTACTATCTCTATATAAGAGCAAGGAATTTTTTTTCCCCCCAGAAACCTACCAGACTTCCCTCAATGTCTCTCCGGCTATCAGTACTTCATAAACCCATGCCTAAAGGAACTCCTGGAAATCGGAGTAGAGTCACCATGATTGGCTCAGGTTAATCATGATTCATCCTGCTGTGGAGAACCCCTTCCCTTGGCTGAGCACATGGTAAGAGAGAACACGAAGATAATCAGTCCTCTGCCACCAAAGGAAAAAACGTGTGAACTGGAAGGTGAGTAGGTTAACAAAATGGCAGCTACAGGTGCTAAATTCCTGAGGTTTACCCAAAGGAATGATACTTACGTAATCATTAACCACAACAAACTTGTAATACTTATTACACTCAAGGTACTGATATGAGCTGAAGTCTATGTTACAGAGGACACAACATGGCCCTCTTCTTAAGGAGGTCACCATCTAAACAGGAGAGTTATACACAAACTAGGTGTATGCATCTATATATCCTATGATTCTGGGTTCCAATTAAAATTTCAAGAAGGTTATAATTTTCATTAAGTTTGGTAGAAAAAAATCAGCTGATCCATCCCTCTGCTGTTTATCCGCCTCTGTTAAGAATGCTCAAACTTCCAGAAATCTCTACCCTGATAAGAAAAATAGTCAAACACATTCACATAGCATTGCCCAGGGACTATCTTCGTGATGCACGGAATACCAAAGAGGCTTCAATAAATTAGTCCGCAAGTTGCAGTATCCAGGGCTATGATATTATTAGAGATCTCTTGGAATCCACAAACCACACTGAATTTGCATTTAAGCTTGAAAACAACTGTATAGGTTTTCTGCAAGTAATTAAATGCACCATAATGGGATTTGGGAGGAACAGAATACTAAGTAGTTTACTGAGAACAACAAAAAAGGAAATAATGCTAATGATAAGTATTTTCCAAAAGCAGAATCTTTATTTTTAAAAATTTATAAAGATAAAACTAAATTTTAGTTTAAATTTTATTATATTTGTTTGCAAACTGGTAAATCCTCAAACATTAATGTATTTTCTTTCTCCCATAATAACTTAATCACTACTCCCATATATATTCTCTCAGACATAAGCAACAAAAAATTTTTCTTATATTCAAGTACACTTTTTCCTCTTGATATTTCAGAATCCAAGGAAAAGAGTGCTGAACATGCTAAAACAGAATACAGTAAGTTTTGAAAAAGTAATGCGCTTCTGAATTACGTTGACAGTCATACAGTATAGTAGGGAAGGTCCAGATGAGTGACACAACTGGGAGGAAAAATATGGGAGGATGGTTTAAGATCTCTGTTAACTTAGCAACAAGTACACACGAATCTGAGTTTTTACAGTAGATTCCAACCAGGAGATTAAGTGTGACAGAGGAAGGTGATGGAGGTAGGAGAAGGCAGTAAGAGCAGACAGGACAGCTATTATCAGAAGGCTCTTAACTGAGGTTAGCATCGCCAGAGGTCCCAGCAGCATGCAGCTCACAGACAGCACAGAGCTCATGGCAGAGGCAGCAGGCCCCAGGAGCGTGGTCTCATGAAGCCAAAGTTTCAGGGGCAAATACTAGCAGAGAGCTGAAGCAAAGAGCAGAAGCAGAGAGCAGGGACGCTGAAAAACCAGTTCACGGTGGGACCAGAGCCAAATCTAGTTGATAAGTAAACTCAGAAGCTTCTAGAAGAAGGGTCTCGAATATTTCCCCTATTTAGATCTGGGCTCTGCTCCCAGGCCAAAAGGGCCTGAATTTAGGGTTCAGGAAAAGGAAGTTTAGCTGCCAAGATAGGAGGAAATATGAATGGGGTCCCAGTAAGCTATTTTACAGACAGAAAATCACAAGATTTACACAGGCTCTTCCTTAGTTATTATTAATATTAACCAATATAACTTTTAATATCATTAAAAGCTCTGGTAATTAAATATATTAGAGAAAAAGAAACATCTAAAACAGACAATACATTTTACATTATATCACTAACCATGATTATTTCACTATGTAAACCAGGATTATTATTCCTATTTACCTGCATGCCTAATGGTGGTACACATGAGGAAAGTTTAATTTGTATAAGAGCTCTGAGAAGCCTTTGTGACATTAAAGAAAAGGAATACTCACCAACATTTCTCAAACACCTAACACGATGCCTGGCTCAAGAGCTTGTTTGAATGAATGATTAATACGGTCAGGTTTACCACACTTGAATACTTTCCACTGCTTTAGTTTGGCCTTCATAATCATTCCCACAGTCTAGAATTTTGCAATAGCATCTTATCTAATCTCCCATCACTGTTTTGCTCACCTTGAAGTCATTCTGTTGCCATGGCAACCTATAGGAAAAAAAGGAATGAAGTTTACAATGGCATTCCTGTTTGCTTAAAACCTTAAGATGGCTCCCTCTATCCACAGGATAATACTCAAGCTTCTGGGAATGGGATATAAGCCTCTCCAGCCTGGTTCTCTTTCCTTCCATCCAGCCTCATTTTCTACTATTGTCAGTCCTGAAATTTACGCTTCTTCAATTCAAATGGCATAGAGTTTCCTGTGCTCCCATTGCAGCGGCCACTATATATGACCTTATACAGGCTTTGTTCCTTCCACAAAACTTAATCTGTCTGTCCCTATGGTGGGTACACTGATTAAAAAATGGCCCCAATTGCTTTCTCCCCTGTACCAATGCCCTCTGCAGCATGACTCAGCAGGTCCTTCCATCAGGAGGTGGGATTTACTTCCACATCCCTTGAATCTGGAGGGTCTGGTGATTTCAGCTGGTGAATAGACTTCATCGGAAGTGAGATGTGCCAGTTCCAAGTCTAAACCTCAAGAGGCCTTGCACTCCTCCCCTCACTCTCTTGTAACCCTGCCACCCTCAAGTGAAGGCAGCTAGCCTGACAGAGGAGGAGAAACTACTCGGAAGAGAGCCAAGCTGTTCTAGCTGAGGCCATCCTAGATCAACATACAGATGGGCAAACATGTGCAAGAGCCCAAGATGAGCAGAGATTATCTACATGATCTTCAGGTGACCACAGACACATGAGTGAGTCTAGCTAAGACCTGAAGAATCACCTAGTTTACTCATGAACTCCTGAGCAATAACAGATGCTGACTCTTTTAAGCCACTGAGTTTTGGGGTGGTTTATCATGCAGCCGCTGATATAGTTTCCTCCACAAAATTATCTACTCTATTAATCTCCTTGAGGGCTGAGATTGAGTCTTTTTCTCATTTGTTTCAAGACTCAGCTTCCAACACAGTATTGAGCACATACTTAATATGTGCTCTCAATGAAGAGTGAATTAAATTGATAGTCACTATCTTCCGTATTCTAACCTGCACTATTCCTCATGCAATAACTTATCTATTTAGTTTTATCTTCTTAAGGGTGATCATTTCAGAGTACAGAAAAGAATATGCATAATGAATTCAACCTTTAATTCTTCTAGAGATTTAATACTCATAAAACTGGATTTCTTCCAGCCACACCTGAAAGTAAAGCTAAATGAGCATTTGGAATATGACCAAATCCCTTTAAATTTTAATGGATATAAATCAATAAGTTATACTCTCTTCTGCATTTTGAATTTAAGTCAAAGTCTACATAACTTTAACACTAAATTCAAAACAACTTTTTATTCTCAATCTATCAAGTTAGAACATAGAATGGTCATCAATAGTAGAAAGACACTGTTACTAGTCTGGGAAGTAATGGGGGAAAATCCTCACACTGCGGCCTCTCCATTAAGAGGGATGTGGGAGGAGCTGAACATCCCTAGGTAAACACAGTGTAAGGACAGTATTTGGTGGTACTGTTATCTTTGTTTGAGCCTAGGACAAAATACATCTTAATATTAACACAACCATTTAGACTGGACTTTTGTTTGAAAAGGTGGAGAATATGCAATATATTCAACAAAGGAGAAAACATATCCAAGCAGAATCTTCTGAAGAACCACCAGAACTTGTCCTGTTCTCTTAACAGACTATTCTGCTCCTTTAGTTAATAAGAGCCTAGGATGAGGAGCCAATGGGTGTGGAGGATGCTTTTGGGGCTTGGTCATTTCAAAGTTGACCAAAAACCCTAAAGTAGATTCTAGACCTCCCTAAGTCACAATCAGTCCCTAAAGGTTTGCATAAACTTTGCCTTCCTGAGACTAGTCCCCATGGAGTGTGGTTAACTCTGATAGCAGCACAGAGGAGAGTAAGGAGATTTTCCCATTTAGATCTCTTACATTTTCCCAATTCACAGGTCACAAAATCCTTACTCATTTATTAGGCAATTTAATCCCTCCTGGGAGGCAGCAGAGAAGAAAAAACACCAATATGGAGTGACCACACTGAGTACAAACTGTAAGGAAGCACACAGCTGTACCAAAGACCTGCTATGAAACCCAGTCTCTGCCACACGCTGGCGGTGCGAGGTAAGCCAAACTGACCTCAGTGCTGTCATTTGTAAGATGGGGACGTAATGCCTGCCTCCTGAGGCCGTGGTGACTACTGGATGCCCTATTTCACATCTATTGGTAAATCACCAAGCACACTGCTAGCAAGGCTGGGGCTCAATAAATGGGCCTTTCTTCCCCTTCCCAATTCTATAAAGCCTCTTTCCTCCATTCTCCACCCAACACAATTCTTCTCATCCTTTGAGACTGAACTTAGTCTCCCTTTCTCAATCTCCCCAGCCAAAACCACCTGCTTTCTGTTTGCACCTATTTGACTGTCCTTTAATTCTACCATATTATATAGATGCTTATATGTCTGTCTATATCTTTGCTTGACTTCAAATGTCTCATGAGGAGTAGTGTCATCTATTTTTATAAATTCTATTCCCGCCTCCTTTCCCTTACACTAGCACCATAAAACTTGCTCAGGGTCCCTGACAAATGTCTGACTTTTCAAGCACTTATTCTTCAAAATATTAAGATATATCAGCAGCTTTGGCAACCTCTGTTTTATACAGACGCCCATTTAAAAAAAAATTAGAATGGGCAATGATTTGACAAGTCTTCCCTCAGCTAAGAATTACTGTGACAACAGTTGCCCAGAAAAAGGCTTATTTAATATCACAGGATCAGAGGCCATCTGGCTTACATTTTCTCTCCAAAAGTCAAGAATAAATTCCATCCACATCTCTGTATCTGAAAAATGGAATAATACACAGCCACAAGTCACAACTGTTCCTGACATATAAGTACACCCTACTGAATTAAAAATCCTCTTTAATTATCTTTCATATATCAAGATATATACATATACCTCAAGTCATAAACCAATGCTCATTATCAGGAGAAAACGACATCAGATTAATTTTGTACATTTCAGTACCTCAAAGAAAGCCATAACATCATATCAGCAGTAATACTTAAAGCAAAAAGTTGTAAACACAACCAACTTTCTCATCAACCCAGAAGGTTTCTATCCCCAGCCCAAGATGCAGTCACATCCTGCAATCCCCAGAAACCTTCTGATGAATCCAGTCCAAATTATGCTCTTCCTACTATAAACTATCAAAGTTACAAGATTTTGTATAAAAAAACAGTATATACAATATATATTTTTTTAAATAAAAATAAATCAAATAGTATGTATATTAAGAAATAAGCACTATTTTCTTGATTTTTCTATATCCTTAGAAAATTATATACTACCTTGTGGTATTTTTCATCCGGGTATTTAAAATAATGTTACTTTTTTCCCCCTCTTATGAAGGCTTTTTGGTTCTCTCAGATTATAAGTTCTTCAAGGGTAGGACTTTGTTATATTCCTTTGTCTTCCTACAGATCCTACTACACTTAATTTTTTTACACTTTTTTTTTTTTTCTGAGAAATATTTGTCCTGAGCTAATGTCCCTTGCCAATCTTCCTCTTTTTTTGCTTGAGGAAGATTAGCCCTGAGCTAACATCTGTGCCAATCCTCTTCTATTTTGTATGTAGATCACCGCCACAACATGGCTGACAAGTGGCGTAGGTCCGTGCCCAGGATCCAAACCCACCAACCCTGGAAGGTCAAGTGGACCACACCGAACTCAACCACTATGCCATGGGGCCAGCCCCCTACACTTACTTAATTTTATATAATAAAGGTGATTCTCCAGCATAAGCAGCTGACATGTCATGTTGTTTTTCCACATCCTCTCCAGCAGTACAATCCAAGAACCATCTAATCAATACCCACATTGACTTTTTTCACTCATTCATGTAAATATTTATCAAGAACCTACTATGTGCTTACTTCTAGGTGGTAGGGCTAGAGCAATGATCAAAAAAATAACTTCCTGTTCTCATGAATCTTTCATTCTGTGTACCTGGGGATGCAAGGACGAGGTCAAGATTGTATCTTATCCAAGAAGCTTACACTCTGACGTAATAAATACTCTAATGTGCGAAGCAAATGGCAGAGAGGCACAAATGGCTATATCCTGCCCCAAGATGGAGCAGTGTACTCTTACACAGCTCTGATACCTTAAGTTACCACTTTCCCTCATATACTCCACGCAATTTAAGGTAAAGCAGCCCATACAGCACATTTTGTTCACAGTCAAAGCTTCCTTCATTCAGGCTCTTGAAGGTTTTAAGTTTTTATATTAAAAACAAATCTTTGTTGTATATCATTTTTCATAGTTAGTCTCCTTAGTTTTACCAGGAATAGAAACTGTCAAGTTTCACAGGTTTAATTAATTCTGATACCAGACTGCCTGGGTTTGAATCCTGTATCTACAGTAGCTTTGCAACCTTGGGCAGGTTCCTTGAACTTATATGCCCCAGCTTCTTTACCTGTAAAACAGGGATAGGAATAGTACCGATTTTTTATGACTCTAATGAGGATGAAATGAGAAAATGTACAGAATCTAAGGCACTTAGAATACTGTTTGGCTCATACACAGACTGGTATGTGTTAATCACCACCACCATCATCATCATCTTTATAGTCTTATTCATTCTATTGGAAAAGAATGATGCCAGGGTCCTTAAGGACTTTCTCAATCCTATAATTCTAAGAGAGTCTCTATATTGACATAGAACATTTGGTATCAGTTTTCATATGTAACATTAAAGACTAGAGACCTATTACATAAATGCCTATTATCATCTCCACCAAAACAGCTAAAATGTGATTGCCCATTAGAGACCAAGTATTTTGTGATTCATAAAGGATGCATGAAACCAGAGCTTGTTTTGAATATTATTGTCATAAGGTACATGCCAACTCAAACAAAAGGTCTTTTTTGTTTCCTCATACCCCCAGACCTCCCAGAAAAACAAGTAAGAGTAAAACAAAGAAGCAAAGCTTTTGATTAGCTCTCCTGGCATGGCATTTCTCAACATGTTGAAAAGAGCCTTGTTCCACTACCAACTCAAGTAAAACTGAAAGTACATCCATGTCATCAATAACATAAAATTTGAGATTTAAGGAAAAGAGGTTATGTTGGAGAAGGCAAAAGTGTTTGTAAAATGCACATTAAAAACCAGTTCTGGGCAAGAGCTAGAGTTGAAATACTGTTCTAATGTCTATCTGAGATTATACTAACAGATTACGCAAGTGGGAAAACTAAATGATATTCCATATAAATGAAGGGGGAAAGTGATACAGTTAATCTGAAGATACGTGGGAGTGACAGCCTCTTTACCTACGAGTATATAACGTGGACATGATACTCATGTTTCTATCCTCTCTACAACTTTTGAATTGTTTCTATTTGTCTTAAGTTTTTAGCTTGATTTTCTATACCTTACTTTTTCATTTTAAATTCTTTGGTAAATTTCTTCTTTAATGCTTTTCTCTCAATCATTTAATAAAATCAAACCACAAGTAGGGCCATAGGGGAAACAATTATAGAAAGAATTTATGGTAAACTGGAGAGATGGACCTACACAAAATTTGTTATTTTATGTTTATATCTCAACAAAAACATACATGCAATATGGGTCACTAGATGTGGGGCATAGATCTGTCATACACAAGAATACAACTACTGAAGGTGATTAATGTAGTGTTCTTCAAACTGTGCCAGCTGATATTTCAAGTATAGTACTTTTATAATTTGTTCAATTATAGTAATTTACAATGATATTGCTATTAATAACGATACAAGCTTCAATTTGAGTCTTTAACTGAACACTCGGTGTTTAGCACTTTATGTTTATCTCATTTAATATTCACAACAATGTGATGAAGTAAATACTATTAGAATCTCCATTTAATACATCAGAAAACTGAAGTCACCAAGTAATCTGTTAAACACCATACAGCTAGTTAAGTAGATGAACCAGGATTTGACTCCAATGTCTATCTGAATGTCTCATAGCCCAGTTACCTTTGCTTTTTATGCCTAGGTCCAGATGCATAATTATTTCCCATATTGGATCCTGGACAAGAGCAAGTTTTTTTTTTTTTTATGCTGAGTTAGTTCCTCACTTTTTTTTTTTTTTTAATATTTAAATCCTTTAACTGACCACAGGAAATGTACTGCTGTGGTTTTCCAACAAGCATGAGCTATGATTCCACCTGCAATATTTGGAGCACTGCTCATTTTGCCAATTATGCACACATCTATTTTATTCTTTAACTCCATCGGAAAGGTTAATTACAGAAAATTCAACCTAATTAGTAGGGGTTTGTTTGCTTTTAAATATTTTTAAGATGTAATACAGAAAAAGAAAAATATAGATAATAATATAACACTCATGTACTCATCACCCAACTGTAATGAATCTGAACATTGTGGATATGTATTCAGTTCCCAAGGCTGTTGGAACAAAGTACCACAAACTAGATGACTTGAAACAGTGTTTGTTCACAGCTCTGGAAGCTAGAGATGGAAAATCAAGGCGTTGGCAGGCTCCGAGAAAGAATCTGTTCCATACTTCTCTACTATGTTCTGAGGATTCTAGCAGTCCTTGGTGTCCCCTGGTAGACATACTACTCCAACGTCCACATCTACCTTCATCTTCACAGGCTGTTCTTCCCTATGTCTCTCTTTTCTCATTGTATAAGGATGCTAGTCATTAGATTAAGGGCCCACTCTACTCCAGTATGCCCCCACCTTAGTTTAACTAGTTATACCTGCAACAACCCTATTTCCAAATAAACTCACATTCTGAGGTTCTGGGAAAGATTTGAATTTGCGGAGAACACTACCCAACTCAGTACAGTATATTTGCTTTTCATCTTTTTCTTTTTTTTTTTTTTAAGGAAAATTAAGTTACAGACAACACTTGAAGCTCCTTATATACCAATTCCCAAGCCAGTAATCCTTCCGGAGTCCCCAGAGATAAACCCTATCCTGAATGTAGTATTAATCCCATTAAAGTTTTATATGCATGTATTATAAATATAGAAAGTTACACTGCACATTATAACTTTATAGACATAGAACTATACAAATCATGTTGCACTTTGTTTTGCTCATCATTGTCTGAGATTCACCCATTCACTTAACTTTATAGCACTCTCTTGTATGAATATGTCACACTTTATATTTATTCACTTGTCTACTGATGGATATTTGGGCTGTTTTCACTTCTTCCATATTTCAAACAATGTTGCAAAGGACATTGCTGTACAGGTTTCCTTGTGCTGGAATTTCTCTAGAGTATACTCTTGCATTTTCAATTTCCATGTCACAGGGTATAGGCATCAGGATCTTCAAGTTGAACAGATATCACCAAAGTGTTTGCAAAGATTTACACTTCAGCCAGAAGCACGTAAGTACTTATTTCTCTTTAGTCTTAAAAAAATTTCATGTTTCCAAATTTGGAAAACTGAAAGATGACAAATGGTCTCTCATTACTTTAATGTGAACATTGTTGATTACTAGGGATGTTAATCATCTCTTGACACTTTAGTGAGTTGAATGATGACTCTCCAAAATACACATCCATGTCAAATCCCTGCAGCCCGGGAATGTTATCTTATTTGAAAAAAGTCTTTGCAGATGAAATGAAATCAAGGATTTTGAGATGAAGGATCATCCTGGATTATGGGGTGGGTCCAATTCCAATGACAAGTGTCCTTATAACAGAAACACAGGGAACATTTGGCAGACAGAAAAAGAGAGGCAATGTAAAGACAAGGAAGACACTGGATGTGGGCACAAGCCAAGGAAGTCAAAGAATGCCAACAGCCACCAAAAGCCAGAAGAGGCTTTGAAGAATTCTCCCCTAGAGCTTTCAGAGGGAATGTAGGCCTGCTGACACCCTCATTCCAGATGTCTGGCCTCCCAAACTGTGAGAGAACACATCTGTTGTTTTAAATAAAAACAAGAGTTTGTGGCCATTTGTTACAGCAGCTACATGAAACCAATACAGTTTATTGGCCACTTAGATTTCCTATTCTTTGGATTGTTATTCCTTTCCTTTATTCATTTTGTTCAGGGATTGTTTGCCTTTTCATACAGATGTACAGGAGCTCTGCATATATTTCAGAGAATAAGCCTATGTTGATTGCAGGCATTGTAATATCTCAGTCTTATTTTCCTCCTACTTTGTTTCATTTGTAATATGAATTATCTCAGCTTTAGTAGAATTTTTCATTTATTCATTTATGGTTTGTGCTTCCTTTGGTTTAAAAAAACAGTCTTTTTTAAACCTATCCTTGATGTTCTCTTATGTTTTCTTCTAAATTTTTGCTTTTCATATTTCTGTACTTAATATATTTAGAACGTTGTGTGGAGTGTGAGGACGGCATCCAGTATTATCTTTAACTCCACATGGGTAGCCAACTACCCTAGCAACGTTTATTCATCAGTCCACTATTTCTCCAAAAGTTTGTAACACCATCTGTGAAACGTTATCAAGTTTATATTTATGCGTGGGTTTATTTCTGACCTATTGGCTTATTTACCTGCCCTTCTATTAACACCACACTAGCTCAATTATAATAACTTTGATCTCTAGTAGGGCAAATCTCCCCATGTCACTTCTCCTCCTCCTCTATAGTCTTGCTATTCTTGACCCTTTGCTTTTACATACAAATTTCAGTATCAGTTTATCAAATGTAAAACAAAACAAACCAAACCCTATTCGGGGTTGTAACTGCAACAACTTGCTCACTACACTGAGGATAACCGACACCCTTATGACACTGAGTCTTCCCATTCAGAAACATGGTATATCTCTGCTCTGTGTTCTTCAGCAATGTTTCATAAGATTTCTCCCCTGGGGCCTTGTAGTATTTTGTTAGATTTCTATCAATAAAGTACTTTGAGTTTTGATGCTTTTGAGAAGGATTTTTTTCCCACTGCTGTTTTCTAATAAATTATTTAATAAAAGTGCTACAGATCTCTGGAAGTCTGTCTAGTTTTTATCCAGCAATCTTGCTGAAGTCACTAATTTTACTACTTTCTCTATAGGTCCTCTTGAAATTGTCTAGGTAAAAAGTATACCATCTGCAAATATGGGTAGTTTACCTTTACAAGTTTAACGACTCTCGTTTTTCTTGACTGGGACTTTCATCACAACACTGAACAGTAAGTGACGACAGCCATTCTTGTCTTATTCCTGATTTTCATTTGAAAACTTCAAAATCTTCATGATTATGATATTTTCTGTAAATTTATGACAGGTATTCAAGAAGTTTGCTACTAGCGCTTGTCTTTATCTTGAATATTTTTATCATAAACAGACGTTGAATTTTATTAAATGCCATTTCTCTAATATTAATATAAGCATTTTTTTCTCTCAATGTGGTAGGTGATTATAGTTTTTCTAATAGTGAATCATTCACACACAACCATACTTCATGATGTTTATCACTGAATTTTATTTACTAATATTTTATTAAGGATTTTCACATCCAAGTAAAATGAGACTGGTCTTTAGTTTTCTATTCTTATATTTTCCAAATTTGGTTTGTGCAAAGATACACTAGCCTCATCAAACAAGCTTTCCTTAAAAATTAGAAGCTATCTTTCCTTGAAGGTCAGGTAAAACTATTTGAGCCTAGGACTCTTTTGTTAGAACAGACTTAATTATCACTTCACTATCTTAATGGCCAACAGTTCCTTCAGGTTTTCTATTTCTTCTTGAGTCAGTTTTGTTTTCCAAAAGATGTATCACTTAAGTTTCCAATTTACTAGAATTTTATCAATTTCATGATTTTTTTAAAAAAATTGCTCTATCTGTAGTTAAATCTCATTTTATATTCCTAATTGTGTTTATCTGTGCTTTTTTTTTAATCAATCTTGGTAGCATTAGTCTCACAGGTCTTCTCCTAGAACTAGATTTTAGTTTCATTTCTTTACTGTTTTTAAATTTCTATTTTATTTTTGCTTTTACTATGTTTACTTTTGTTTATATCTCATAAGTTTATTCTGTGTGGCTATTACCTACAGAATTAAATACCCAGACTCAGAGAGCAGTAGATCAATTATCTCAGGCAAAAATGTATTTCACAAAGACTATAGCAAAGATTGAGAAGTATAAGTTAAACAAGGTAAACCAAAAAAAGCAGCTTTGGTTTTAGCTTTGTCCAGATGCTAGTCTGTCAGTCCACGGCAGTTGTTCTGAATCTATGATCTGTGAACCTAAATATTCCCATCAAGAGGCTAATTTTGGCATTACAGATTTACCAAATCTGAGTAGTGGAAGAATCTATTTATACAATCTCCTCTCAGAATGGCATTTGAGGCCCTACTTTCTTCTTTGCAATGATGACTGCCCCTGTTATCAGGTTTTATTTGAGGTTCTTCAATCTCTTTCATCATATATAAAACCTCTTAAGCTCCCCTTTCATCCTCCCAGCACTAAACAGCATAGGAGTTCTCTCCAGTGACATGACATCATTCTTTAGTGAGCAGACATTATTGAACTGTCCATTGTCTCTAGTTAGCTTTGGATAGGCCTCATAATCCTGCCTCCTACAGAAAGTTTCTCCCTCTAGAGCCAAAATGGTGAGGGGTTGGGTAGGGAGTGGGTAACTTGAGCCTGTGGACAAGCCACACGAATCCAATTTTGACTCCTCTATACGTCACACAGGATTCCCGTGCCTTGAAATTTAAAAGCAAATATTGTTTTGCCTTTACTTAAAAGACACAAAAAGATTCCCTCTTCCATACTCCTATGCCTAGGAATATATGAGCATCATTCCAGGCCTGTGTACCAAGGCCACCTATGTGGCCCACCTGCAGTTCAAACTGAGTTCCTACTCCTTTGAGTAAGGTCTGAAGTGTATAGTCCTGCCTCTAAAGAAAGAGCCGCTTTCCCACAAAGCCAGCTATACTCATCTGCCATGGTCAAATTCTCCACAGTGTAAGGCTTAAAAACTGTCACACAATCTCTGACAGAAAGTAAGTTGTACAACTACGAAAACAAACCACAGTGCAAAGCTCCAGAGTAAAAATCCCCCATTATTTGCTCTTAGTAGGGAACCATCAAAGCTGAAAGTCATCCACCCTGGCCCTAACAGAGATATTAACAATGTATGATTGTGTTCCCCTAAATTTTACTAACAGCCACAATATTTCATACACAATTCAACAAGAAAAACTAAGAATTTTTTTTCCCTAAGCTTGCAGCAAACTCATTTGGACCACAAAACCTGATCTGAAGTAGTATGAGTCTATTTACAGTCACTCAGAGCCCAAAAGAAATAAAGTGGAGTTTAGTCTCTACTTGGAATATAAACATGTCTTTCATTCCATTAGAAGAGAAAATTTCAAATGTGGATCATGTCTAACACTTGCATTATATCTGATTTTCAATATATCTATAAAATTTGCCACTTAAGGGAACTTTATAATGAGCTAAATGACAAAGACTTCTTGTAGTGTAAACAATCTTTCCTAATATCTATTCTTTACATTCTACTTTTGAATTCAGGGTGACTGATTCCAGCTTATTTTCATATGTGGCATTATCTATCACCTTTTACCATTTTGTGTTAATTTCTCAAATAGGCTGTCAGAACCCAATTAAGAAGTTTTCTCCTTGTCACAGTTTGGTCCCACCAAACAAGCAAAGATGACAGGTATTTAGTCGTAATGCTTCAATAGACTGACAACTTCAAAAATGTGTAAATTAAAGGTATGAAGACAAAAAAGACCACAAGTAGTTCTTAAGTTTTTAAAAAAATTTTGAACAAAAACATTAAATGGATAAGGCCATGTAAAAATTTTTTACAAATATTATAAGCCACACTGACATTTAAGAAGTGGCAGAACCTTTTTCTCCCAATGAATATTGACTACAAAAGGCTTACAGATAATACTGCTTAGATTTTCCACCTGGAAATTATCTTGGAAATGAAAAGATAATAACTAACTTCCATACCCAAAAGTTAATAGTAATAATGAAACAGCTTTAATATTAGGGAGAGTAAGCAACACTGTACTGTAGAAAATCTTCTTATACAACGTTTAGAACTGAAATCTTTCTTTCCTTTCAACTTTTAGCTAACAGTGCTTAGATTTAAGAATGCACCCTGGAGAGGGCATAATCATTTTCTCCACGTAGTAAAATTACTGGGCAGAAAATACTGAAATACTAATTATCTCAGCACAACAGTAGTATATTTCACATTCTTTACTTAAAAAAAAAAACACACGCATTTAGAGTTTACTAAGGTAGAAACTTTATATGTGTAGTTTATCTGATTCTCATTATGCAATTCAACCATCTTAATCTGAGAACCCAGAGAACTTCATATCAACATTCTCCATTATATTCCTACATATCTGGAAATGTTTCACACATGGAAAATCACAGAAGAGGGTGAGGAGAGAGGAAAAGAAGGGAAAGGAAGAGGAGGGGGGAGACAACCAGAAAGAGGGAAGAGAGAGGGGGAAGAGAGAGGGAGGAAGGGAGAGGAGAGGAGGAAGGAAGACAGACTAGGGAAAGTCACCCAGAGGATGTAATGAGTGAGCTCAGTCTTACAGGACAGGCAGCAAGCGCTCCCCAGGTAGATAAGGATGGCAAGAGCCTTCTAAACAGGGCACAGGATAATGAGAAGCAAGTGTACATTATATTCAAGTAATCACATTATATTCAAAAATCACACTTTTTCCCCCCCCATCACTAACTAGTTATGTATGTATGAGGAAGTTTCGTGAAATAAGGTGCTATAATTTGAATGTTTGCATCCCCCCAAATTTCGTATGTTGAAATTCTAACCCCCAATGTGATAGTATTAGAAGCTGGGGCCTTTGGAAGGTGGAGCCCTCATGAATAGGATTAGTGCTCTTATAAAAGAGACCCCACAGAGCTCCCTAGGCCCTTCCACCATGTAAGGACACAGTGAGAAGGCACTATCTACCACCCAGAAAGTAAGTCCTTGTCAAACACCACACTGACCTGCCAGAACCATGATCCTGGACTTCCCAGCCTCCAGAACTGTGAGAAATTTCTGTTGTTTCTAAGTCACCCAGTCTACAGTGTTTTGTTACAGCAGCCTGAATGGACTAAAGACATCAAGGTGTAAGAGATGACAAGGAACTGATCAAACAGGTCCATATACAACCCGAGCATTACATACAACACTTGAAGGAGAGATCACTGTAGAGCAGAGAAGCTGAAGCACTGACCACTGACCACCTCTCAGACACCATGTGGGAGGCAGGAACCCTGACCACCAGCTGGTTTGGCATAACAGCAAATAGAAACAATGAAACGAACCCGTTTTTCAGTCAGAGAGTTACCTGGCCAACAATTTAAGGTCACAGGGAACTCTATCCTGCTTTCTCCTCCAGCCCTGCTGCATTTACAATGATCACTTCCTACTTATTATTTCAATAATAAAACTTTCATGGATGGCTACCTTGCGCCATTATAAGTGTACACAATTTTGAAGAGCTAAGTAAAGGAAAAGCCACGATGTAAATCCCTCCATGTTATATGGACTCAGGCCCCTTCGTATACTTGCTGATAGCCATGGGGGCAAGCCAGAGTTCCTCAATTGTGGGAGGAGGCAACCACAGCTACCACTCACTTCAGAGGGCCCTGGGGGTCCAGCCTGACTGTGCAGAGAGCTCTGTAAAGAGGAGGAAGGAGGAGGGGGAAAAGGAAGAAAGGAAGGGGAAGAGGAAGGAAGAAGGGACTGGGAGAGAGAGGACCAGCCTGACTGATGTGTAGAGCTCTGCATGGAGGCAGCAAGCTGGAAGCCCCCGCACAGAGCCCTTCCTCTCTGCTCCCTAGCTTGCTCAAATCATTTCCTTTCTCTGACTAACCTGCTAAGGAAAGAAGAGTGGGCCAAGTTCACACCATGCCTATCATCTATGAGTGCACAGGAGCATGCAATGAAGCCAGTTTAAAAAACATAGGCTGCCAGGCACAGAGAGAAGGGGAAGGCTGGTCTCCATTTTTCTTCCCAACATGCATGGAACAGAAGTATATTTAATACCTTACCCTCTTGAAGGACCCTCCATATCCATCTGTAATCATCACTGGTGTAACACCTTCTGTGCATGCTACACCATCAGATATGCACATAATTGTATAAGCGGAAGATAAGCTACAATGCGAATTAAATTCCTCTATGGGACTTAGAAATTTTTAGAACAGAAAACTCTAGTCAAGCTAAAATCTTAGCAGTGCATAAAGGATTAAATATATTCCAAGGTGACTGAAAAAAAATCACAAAAGCAGAAAATCATCACTTACTAGCCTCATCAGAAATCATGCAGAGATTAAAGGCCATTGGGGAAAGAAAAATTTCCTCTCTGCAACTATTTCTTGTAATTTAAAAACTCAAAGCACTTACAAATCATCGCAAAATGGAAAGAGCTTGCTCAAAAAGGAGAGTTCTTGCAATAGAAAACTACAATTACAAAAATAATGTTTCCTAAACATTACGCTTTACATCATTATTTCTCCCCAATTTTGGAGCACTGGACTATTCCAAATCCACACAATCAGTGGGCACTCAAATGCTGGCTAAGTAGAAATAAAACAAATCTGAGTGCCATGCTGAAGGTGTCAGCCAGGCCTACGGAGTCCATCTAAACTGCTCGAAAGATGATAAGTGTATCCCACAGCGAAAACATAATCTCATTAAATTAAATAACAATGTTAGTTTTAAGTTCTGTGATTTGAGAGGACATGCCAAACATTTGTAAACAATTAAAAATACACAAAAACAGTATTCTTGCTGTTAAAAATGTATACTCTTAAATACACCTAGACAGTAAATAAATTTTAAGGTATTATAAGAATGTATCTACTGATACCTCATAGAGAGATATACATGGGGAACCTTTGGGTTCTTCTAGGATGCCCCCAAAAATGATCTACCTTTTGTCACCTTCCTAAAATCACCAACAATCCTGGGAGGTAGGTACATTAGCATCTCTGTTTTACAGATGAAGAAAATGAAGTACAACAAGGTTAAGTAAGTTTCAGGAGTCACACAGATAAAAGGTGTTAGATCTGGAATTGCAACCTAGAGAGAAAGAGAGCAACTTTTTCTGCCTGTTTCTCCCCCGTGTTTAAACTCTATTTTCTCTGTGATGAAGCCTTCACAAGTCCTATAAGTCAGAGATTTCTAACCATTTTTGTACCAGGAAACTTTTGGCAGTTTGGTAAAGTCTCTGGATCTCTTCTCAGGATAATGCTTTTAAATACATTAAATTCAATTCACAGGATAACGAAGGAAAGCAGTTTTACTGAAATACAGCTATAAAAGTATTTTTAAAAACCAATTCATGCTATAGCAATTTATGTGCATCTTTAATAATTCACTAACAATATGTAATGAATGGTTTAAAAGTACTATAGTTTCAGTGTAATTCATGAACATGAACAGTACTTCAAGATAGCTGCAATAAAATATGTGATACAAAAATACAAGTATTTTGACTGGTGATAAAGCCACAGATACTGCTAGCACCACTGTGGTTTATTGTCTACATTCATAATGTAAGCAAATGCTAAATTTCAGTTAGAGGTTAGTGAAAATAGAAGTGTGATGTTTACCCATCTGAGTTCACACATTCCCTGAATTCAATCCAGATTAAGAACCTCAGATGTAAATTGCAACTCATCAGTTTCTCTCCAAAACCATCTTTTTCTCTTCTAGCACTCATCATGTCCTTTCCTCACATCATGGCTGGGAACACCGGGAAGGTACCTTAACCCTTAATAGAATATCGAGTACTTAAGAGCAAGGTAGGACCCAGGCACCTGGAGGGCACCTGCACAGCACCTCACACATAGGAGATGGCTGAAGGTTTATAGGATAAATGCATACAAATTTGATATTATCCCCTTGGCTAAAAATAGGAGACATCTCCTAAACAGCTTGAAATATTTTTCAAATAGATGTCCTTCAAGACACCAAATCTTACCTCATCAGCTCAACCACTTTTAAGTAAAACTACCTTCACTAACCTGGATTTGTATGCAAAAGAATGTTCCTCCCAATGATCTTCTGAAAACAAGATTCCCCATCCTAGAGGTACCTTCAGTGACAAAAATGACTATTTTTTTAAACTGTAATGTGTTAAAGAGTAGGGACTATGTCTTTAGCGTGTTTTACGGGGTATCAAAAGAAAACAGGCCTTTCAATACATATTTTGAAAATGATTACTATAAAGGCAATTACACAAGCTAAACTAAAAATGTACTAGAAACAGATGATCAGTGACTATCTTAGCTAGTCTAGTCATAGTTTTGCATGTTTTACCTACTTTTTATGCTTTTGAAGAGCTTATTCTATCCACTTTTTTATGACCAAGAGAGGAAAAAGTTTTAAATATACCAAGATGAGACTAGCACCCATTGGGAGTGTGCTAACAAGGATAAATGCGATTCCTCTCAAGATCTCACCCCTGAAACCACAGACAGACAAAAAGCTTTAAAAACAGAAATTCAATCATAAAAAGGCCAAGAGTAAATCTGATACAACATATGTAGAGGAAATGAAGACTGACATTTAAATAAGCATAAAACTCCATGACTCTTTCAGTGTCCTAAAGAGTCAGGAAATGGGATTACTTACCCCTGAAAATTTTTAAAAAGTGAACAATGCTCACGATAATAGGAAATTTTTTAAAGGTTTTTTTGTTGTTGGTGGTGAGGAAAATTGTCTCTGAGCTAACATCTGTTGCCAATCTTCCTTTTATTTTAATTTTTCTCCCTAAGCCCCAGTAGATGGTTGTATATCCTAGTTGTTAGTCATTCTAGTTCCTCTATGTGGGATGCTACCACAGCATGGCTTGATCAGTACACCTGTCCACACTGAGGATCCAAACCGGTGAACACCACCAGGCTGCTGAAGCAGAGCATGCAAACTTAACCTCTTTGCCACAGGACCAGCCCCTGGCAATAAAGGAAATTTCTAACTCTAAAATTAGGAAGAACTTTCTGCTACAAAAAGCCAATTCACATAAGATACCATTTATCTAATGAGGTAAATAACTATAGTTTTCAAAGAAACGTTACTTAACCTTAAGGTGTCAAGGTAATTTAAAGTAAAATAAATAAAACTAAGCAATCTCCTTAAGAAAGACATTTAAAGTTAAAGAGCATTTCCCTTATTAAAGCGCAATCTTAGGAAACATAATCTGTGACCACAGGGGCTCAGGCGTCAGAAAGCTGCAGCAGTGCACTGCTCAGAGATCCTCGAGGCGCTAACTCGGCAATTTCGCTGGAGGAGGTGGCGGCTTTACTGATTCTGAATATAAAGAACCAAGAGCGTCTGATAGGGCATCCAAAAGAGAGCGTGATAGTTACAAACACTCCCAAACGTGTCTAAACTCTTCCTGAATTGTTGCATCAGGCTAAAGAATAAGAAGTCTGTGGAGCCAGCCCTGATGGCCCAGTGATTAAAGTTAGGCCCTCTCACCGCTTCAATGGTCCAGGTTCACTTCTGGGTCACAGAACCACACCACTTGTCTGTTAGCTGCCATGCTGTGGCGGCAGCTCACATAAAAGAACTAGAAGGACTTACAACTAGGATATGCAACCATGCCCTGGGGCTTTCGGGAAGAAAAGAAAGAGGAAGACTGGCAACAGATGTTAGCTCAGAGCCAATCTTTCCCTGCCCAAAAAAAAAAAAAAAAAAGACTGGCATAGCACAAAAATAAGTACCTCAGATATGGCAAGGCCCTACCTCTGCAGTGTGGTAACCCTAAATTGAGCACTCTCTCACTGGGTTTGGGGATTAAAGAATGTGACACTGAAGTAAACCAGATGTGCTTCTGCTCTTTGTGGCTACCTGCCTTGGATCAGATTTCCAGATCACTGGTCAAACTGGAGATCTGCAGTAAGTCTACTCACCGTCAGCCCACTGTAAAGACAACATCCTTTTGTAAGAATGGAGATGGAGAAGAAAAGAGAAGGAAAGAGTTAACAGAGGTCTGGCCCTGTCCTCTGCCACAAACTTGCTATGTGGGCTTGAGAAACTCATCATCTCAGTTTCTTTTAAAAATATATAAAGAAAGAAGAGGAAAACACTCAAACAAGACGATTTCCTCGGCTATCTTCAAGGAACAAAACTCTACAATCTATGAATTATCCAGTTTTCATGGCAAAACGGATGCCATCAAGAATGCAGACAACTCCACAAAACACACCGACAGGCAGCATAAAGCAAGCTGCCCCAAACAGAAATAGGAATCTCAGACACAAAAACACATTTTCCAGATGCTTACAGAATACTTAATTTGAAATGCCATCCGGAGAATTTAAGAAAACGTGATGTGAAATAAAATGGCTAATATCAAAAATAACAAATTCAATGTGATCTGCAGAGCTCAACGCAAATTTAAAACCTCACTGCTCATTACTGGGTACTGGATTTCATCTATGAATGTGTTGCCCTTTTTCCTACCGTCCTGCCACAGGCTGCCAATCTTGGTTTACTTAGCGATCATCAATTCACTATGAAAAAACAGGCCTTGTCCATGGCATTATTTCAAAGTTTATAAGAGATTTTGACAGGTCAAACATCCCTTGGAATATGAAAAGTAACATTCCATTCCAAAGTAAAATGACAAAGAAATTTTCATCGAAATATTTAAATATAGATCTGCCCAGCCCTTTTATCTCTAGCCTGCACACACAAGACTAAATAATACTCAGATTGTGCATATTAATTGTAAAAAAGTAAGGCAATAACATCAAACAAAACAACTACCTTAAGAGACTCTCAGGGGGCCGGCCCAGTGGCATAGCAGTTAAGTTCACACGCTCTGCTTCAGGAGACCAGGTTTCACCAGTTTGGATCCTGGGCACGGACCTATGCAGTGCTCAAGCCATGCCATGCCAGGCATCCCACATACAAAGTGGAGGAAGATGGGCACAGATGTTAGCTCAGGGCCAGTCTTCCTCAGTAAAAAGAGGAGGATTGGCAGCAGATGTTAGCTCAGGGCTAATCTCCCTCAAAAAAAAAAAAAAGGCTCTCAGTTTTCACAAACCATTTAACAACCGCACCTAATTTTCAAAAAAATATTAAGAGAGGAGGGTATAATATCTAGGAAAGAAGGGAGGTGAAGGAATGATACCAAACTGATTGCTGGTGGTAGGAAGTTGGCGATTATTCCCAGTTTCCTTGGGAAGAAGCCGACGACTAAAATCAAATTCCTTGGTGTTCTGAACTAGGAAGACAGAGGTTTTTTTGTTCGGTTTCTTTTTTTAACATGAATCTGTATAAAAATTTTTAAAAACATAGTCTGGAGATTTGTCCTGGAACTACAGTATCAAGCCACGCTCCTTTGTTGGTTCTTCACATTTTGGAGATGCGAGAGAATGCAGGTCAAGGGAAAGGAGAAGCGTAAAGAAACTAACTCTCGGAGACTGTGCACAACTGGAGGGAGCTTTAGAGGTCATCTTCGCCCTCCAACAGCGGGGGAAACAGGTCCACAGCAACGACATGAGTTACACCAACATATTCTACTCACGGAGCTCCTAATCCAAGAAGGGTGGTAGCTGGAATGAGGAGAGAAGGAGAAAGATGATGCAAACCACTGTCACCAATGATTTATGAACAAGAAAATCAAATCCAAAGGAAATAAAACGGGGTGCAGTCTCTACTTGTATATGAACATGTCTTTCACTCTACCAGAACAGGAAATGGATGAGTATCAAAGGTAAGGAAACTTACAAAAATGAAAAAGAGAAAAAAAATTTGAAAATAATTGCAGCATAAGAAGGGACTGGTAGTCTTCTTAGTGTATAAAGAACACATATAAATTAGTATTTAGAAGATGAACACCCACATGGAAAAATGGACAAATATATAAAATAGCTAATTCACAAAGAAATATGAATGACCCATACGCAAATGTTAAGCTTCACTAATAGTAAAATAGAAAGAAGTGAACCTAACAGCTGGCATTTTATGATAATACCATATGCGAAGGGAAAAAATGGCATTCAGATTGTTTTGGTAGCATGAATTGTTACTATTTTTCTTGAGGGCATTTTGGTAACCCGTGTGAAGAGTTTAAACAACGGTCAGCTCCTAACACCCAGGAACACCACTTGCAGAAATTTATCAAAGATGAACCAATTTAAGAATATACATGATCACTTCAGCATTTATGAATAATTAAAAATGGAGAAAGCTCAAGTGTCCAACAATAAGAAGGAAATTAAAGAAAATTTGGATACAGGCTCAAAATGGTCTGCTAGGGAACTATTTAAAACCACGTTTATGGAGAATATTTGCTATTAAAGGATGATCATGAAATAATAGGAAAAAAAGTTGACTGTAGTTTCATATGTACAAAAGAGAAGCACCAAACTGTTAATAGGAGTTGTTAATAGGTGTTGGAATTAGAGGTGATTGTTTTTTTAAAAAGATATTTTTAAAAAATTTTATTTTTTATAAGTTTTAGGATTACAAAAACTTTAGTATTTTTAAAACTAACATAAACATATATTACTTCTATTAAAAAGTGTTCTTAAAGTAATAAAGTAGAAAACTTCTGAATCCCAGAATTTAAAAATACATTTTAAGTTAAAGTATGCAATATAAGGGCTGAAACTATTTTGAAATGAAAATGAGTAATTTTCCCTCGTATATGAAATTTGAAAATAAACCCTGAAAATATATACATTTTTTTTTTAGTGAAGGAATTCTCATTTGTCTCATTAACAAAAAGGAAATATGAAAAGCAAATGGTGATGAGGGAAAACTTATTTCAATACCATTTTGGTAATACTTTAAAGATTAAATCCTTCTAACTCTCCTCCACTCTTTGGAAGCAGAAGAGAACATAAACAAAAGGAATAAGACTACACAGCCTTTGTGAAAGGTTGTGAATAAAGCCAACTCTCAAAAGGGGGGAAAAAAGCTCCAACACCCTTTTCTTTTTTTTTTTCCTGCTTTATCTCCCCAAACCACCCCGTACACAGCTGTATATCTTAGTTGCATGTCCTTCTAGTTGTGGGATGTGGGACGTCACCTCAACGTGGCCTGACGAGCAGTGCCATGTCGGCGCCCAGGATCCAAACCCTGGGCCGCTGCAGCAGAGCGCACGAACTTAATCACTCGGCCACGGAGCCGGCCCCACCAACACCCTTTTCTTGCACAGTAAATTGAAAGCTTCTCTTATGCTGAAAGCAAGTAGTAAGCAATTATATACCATCTTCTGGAAATCTCCAAGAGAAAAGCCATTCCCTTTTCCACATGTCCGTTATAAATCACACTGTCATTGGTTATATCTGGATGAAATCCATCTGAATTTTGTGCAACAGAGCAGATACCTAACAGGAAGACCACTGTGGAAACTAACACGTTGCAATAAACCGATGGTTACCCATCACAGAATCAGCTGTAGTTTCCTAAATTGAAAAAACAAAAACACAAGCAAAAAAGTTACAGCCAGAAAGAAAACGCAGAAAACAAGCCAGATAGGACCAGAAAAAAAAAAAGCAAGCAGAATCAGCGTCCATCTTATGTCCTCCTCCAGAGAGTAAGCTCCTTGCAGGGGGAAAAAAAAAACTTGAAAGGCAAAAAGAAAACTTCAATTAAAATCAAAAGGTGAAGTTACAGCAGAATCTAACAACAATTAGCAACCGTAAAATGATCAAGACTATAACTGCCAACTTTTATTAGGTCGCTGTGTATGCTGCCTGCCATTTCTTCCTTCTTTTCGTGTTCCAGTCCTCTGTCTAGTTAGGCGGTTTAGATGCTCGGGTCCATTTTTTTTCTAACTATGCTAATTTTATGAGAAAAAGGTTGAAGTTTCAAAAACATATTTCTTCTTTATTGTTATTACTTTATAGGCCTGTATTTAAACCAAACTTAAGACATCTTATAAAAAAAGACATGATAGTGCTCGCTTTGGCAGCACATATACTAAAATTGGAACGACACAGAGAAGATTAGCATGGCCCCTGAGCAAGGATGACACGCAAATTGGTGAAGCGTTGCATATTTAAAAAAAAAACAAAACAAAGAAATGATAGAAATTACAGTCATATGAAATCATTATCTTCACAGTATATCCTTCTATATAACAGATTAAATAGTATTCACAGTAAATATTAAAACAGACCTAGATATGGACATACAAAGACACACGCACACACCCCCAAGTGGGCACCACATATAAACACCCAGAAAGATCCAATCCTGTCATGATCTTGTTGAAATTCTCTACCTTTTAAAATAATAAACGTACCATGAAGAAATGTTTTTGGTCAAATAAGGTAGGAAAAAAAGTATTTGGAGTCACATACTAAGATCCCAGGTATTAAAGAGACGTAAAGTAGACCAAAAATCAGAAGGTACAACCAATATAAGAACAGACAGACAACTCTTAACTGTTTGTAGAAAACATAAACCTACAACCAAGAAAGAAAAAGCTATTCATAAAATCATTAAAGAAATAGCATTTATGAAGCTAAAAAAATATCCAACAGACTTTGAAGGTACTTGTATCCCCAGAGAATGAAGATGTATTTTTAATTTAATTGGCAACACATATTTAGTACAGTTTTACATATATGTGTATGCATGTGTGTGTGTGTGTGTGTGTGTGTCTCCACAGTTAGAAATGGCCCTCACAGCTAAAGTCAACTAAACCTGATAAATGAGAAAATCACCACTGATAGATTAATAGTTGAAAACAGTTGTATATAGCAAACAATATATAACATCCCTGGAAAAACAGACTTCAAAAGACATAAGCAGCCAAAAAAGAACAGAGTACTAGGTTGGGGGAAAAAAAAAAAAACAGCAGCCGCCCAACCATGCTTCTGAAGGATCTGCCATCTTGAAGGAAATACAAAATCATGAAATTGAGAACAGTCACAATTAAAAGAAATTCTATAGCAATACGGAAATTATACTGGTAGAAAAATAGAATTATGGGAAAATAATAAAGGACAAAATAGACAGTTTCTACATAGAGCAATAAGTGCTGAAATAGTCAACAGTATTTGCTGAATGTGTTTGTGCACTACATACTGGGCACACAGTGGTAACCGGGACAGAAATGGCTCCTTCCTGGAACATTATACTCCAGAAGCTTTACGACCTAAGTCAACGCATTTCTTAAATTACAGTGTGAATCAAAAATCAACCAGGTGCAAGTTCAAAATTCAGATGCTCCATCCTCAGGAATTCTGATTCAAAAGGTCTTGGGTAGAACCTAAGAATATGTTTTTAATAAGCTTTAATACAAAGAGTGAGGTTTTAGCTCTGCTGTTAATTAGCTACACAGCTTTGGGCACAAGTCACTTAATTTCATCTCATGGATGAGAATTCTGTTGAAAAGGTTTATTCTAAAGAATAAAAGTACTTCCTGAAGTGCTTTGCACAGTTGTATTCAAAATGGCAATAATGAAACAGCTGTGGCATACCAGAAAGAGTGCCAAAATCTGGATTCACATTTAACTTAGATGCTAACAAAATACATAACAATGGACAAGTCATTTAACCAGCCCGGTGGCATAGCAGTGAAGTGCACACGTTCCGCTTTGGCGGCCTGCAGTTCGCCAGTTGGGATCCTGGGTGCAGACATGGCACCACTTGGCAAGCCATGCTGTGGTAGGCGTCCCACATATAAAGTAAAGTAAGATGGGTACAGATGTTAGCTCAGGGCCAGTCTTCCTCAGCAAAAGAGGAGGATTGGAAGCAGTTAGCTCAGGGCTAATCTTCCTCAAAAAAAAAAAATAAAAAGAAAGAAAGAAAGATAAAAGTTAGGTATTTTTGGTAAGCTATAAAAAAAATACTAGATAAAGGTAATAATGAATAGTAGAGACCACCAGCATTGTTAGTCATAGCAAAGTATACACAATTATTATAAAAAAGGGAAAAGACTTTTGTGGGGAAAAAAATTACCTTACTTGTTTTTCCAACAAAATATACTTACTTATTGAAGTATGCCATGTGGGAAAGGATAAATCCCCAAATGTTAATCATGAATGTAGTTTCCAAAAACACGTTACTAATATCAAAAATCTTACCACCACATTGAGCGTAAGACAAGTGGGATATAGTCTCACGAGTAAACACTGGCTGGAAATACTATCCAAAGAACAGAAAACTCTTGGTCACCTAGTCCAACCACCTCATCAATACTTACATCTCTCCAACTATCCTAGCAAGTAATTATCTCTAACAGTTGTAAGAGAAGCATCTAGGGAGCTTCACCACCACCCCCCAGCCCTGGCCCCAGCAAGATTTGCCCTGAGCTAACATCCGTGCCAGTCTTCCTCTATTTTTCAGTATGTAGGCCACCAGCACAGCATGGTCACTAACAG
The DNA here is from genome assembly GCF_041296235.1 of Equus asinus. Lineage (NCBI taxonomy): Eukaryota > Metazoa > Chordata > Mammalia > Perissodactyla > Equidae > Equus > Equus asinus. Next base: position 178,438,918 of record NC_091790.1, read on the forward strand.
AGCAGTGTAGGTCTGCACCCAGGAAGTGAACCCAAGCCACTGAAGCAAAGCGTGCTGAACTTAACCACTAGGCCACTGGCACTGGCCCTGGGGAGCTTTTAAAAGTACAGATTCTGGGGCTGGCTCACCGATTAAGTTTGCATGCTCCGCTGCGGTGGCCAAGCGTTTCGCTGGTTCGGATCCTGGGTGCGGACATGGCACCACTTGTCAGGCCACACTGAGACGGCATCCCATGTGCCACAACTAGACTATGTACTGGGGGAATTAGGGGGGAAAAAGCAGGAAAAAAAAAAGAAGATTGGCAACAGTTGTTAGCTCAGGTGCCAATCTTTGAAAAAAATAAATACAAGTACAGATTCTGAAATTCTGATTCAGTAAGTCCCAGGCAGAGCTCTGGGACCTGCTTGTGCAATATGACTCCCAAGTGATTGTGAAGTGGAGCCAGCATCTGGCCGCCAGTGATGCTGCATGCACTCACCAGCCCATTCTGTATCTGAGCAGCGCGACCCAACTCCAACAATGTTAGCTTGAACTCTTCTCCGCTACAGTTTCTGCCTTAGTCCTAGTTTTACTCTTTGGACCACATACAACACAAGCCAAATCTGTCTCCAGCCTAAACATTCCCAGTTCCTTCAATAACCCACACATATGTTTTAAACCTAACCCTAAATTTGTCCACATCTTTTTACTTATATATGGTGCCAGAAGAGAACACAATCCTCATGTAGAATACAATGGGATACTCTCTCCTTTATTAGAGTTACAATGTTTCTGTTAACACAGCTTAAGTGTGCCTTTTACTGGCCACATATTATGATTACTTTGTTTAAATACACTTATTTTGGAAAAATTTCAGATATACACAAAAGCTGCAAAAATAGTAAGGAGAGGTCTTTGCCCAATTTGTTTTCCTCATGTTAAGATGTATAGTGCCATGGTACATTTACCAAAACCAAAAATTAGCTATTTTAAAAATTACATCTTTTTATAGAAATTATTTTCCTGAGCCACATTTCCTTCATCCCAAACACAGACTTTGGCTTTTCTTTTACTACATGGTGCAAATAAAGGCTTTTATATTTCATCTTTTACGATTCAGGGCAAGATTTCATCTTGCAAGACTTTGACTCAAAGACTTAGTCTTTGAGTCTTGCAAGATGAAATGTAACATCTTAAGATTTTTGAGGTCCCATACTTGTTAAAATACTCTGAGTCAAGGTCCTACTAGACTACATCCACTATTGCCACCAGATTTATGCCATACACATATTTGGTAAGCAAGGCTTCTGTATGTTCATCCTATTCAACATGCCGCTGCTTGGGGTAACATAAACCCCTCTCAGGTTGCAGTAAGTAACTTCTGAGACATACCGTCAATGAATGACAAATCTAACCAATTACCTGTACATCCAGTTACTTTGTTTTCATGCAAAGATATTCTCTGCGTCAGGGAAGTTCAGACACATTGCATCTCCACATTCTCATTTTATACTCATTTAATATACGTTTGCATGGTCTGCTTCTTCAGCTGAAAGGTTTAGAGCATCTGCACCACGGAAGGAATCCATTCCCTAAATGACTCTGAAATGCTTAGGAAAGAAGGGAACTCTCTGAACATCTATTGGCAACTCACTCAAACAGTTAATGACCATGTGTGAACACCTGTGCTCACAGAAATCCAGACAATTCCTCACGAGTCACAAACAAAAACCAGAAGAAATAGCAAGGTGCTATTAGTAGTATTATTCCTTCTGGAAGTAAAGAGAATTCAATTTATCCTCTTGAAATTAGTTACTGGCCTTAATTATTATAACTCTTAGGGAACAAAGTGGCACAAGATACGAATTTATTATTGAGATCCTGATTACAAAGGATAGTTTAGACATGTGGACCCAAAGAAAGCTACACTCAGCTATATTAATCACTGCCAGATGATATTTTTTCTCAACAGTTTACTTCTCAAAAGATGTGAATAATTTCCAATTCTGTTTATGTCTCAAAACCAGGCTGTGGAATTGGAGGTTTTAAATTGCAAAATAGAATTGACAATGCTTTCAGGAAGGTGGTCAACTCACAGCCTTCCTATCACACCAGTGAGTTGCTTAAAATGAGAAAGTCATTTAAAACAAAAACCTTTAAGGAAGCATCAGAATGCCAAAACAAAGCTCTTCAAACTTACCTCATAGTAACTCCGAACTGCATTGCAAAACGCTTCATCGGCTACAATTTGGGTTTCCCCGTTGAGGAAGGCCTGGAACCGTTCTTTGAGTAACTGCAATTGCTGCTTGTTAAGCTATAAGAAAAAGAGAGATTTAGTTGAAAAATTACCCAATCCATGAAATGTAATGACTCTTGAAAGTTATATTTGGCTATATATTTATTAGATTTGACACCTAGAATTAACTTTATGGTAAATAAAAGCTAAAAGAAATCCTACTATTTATACTTATGGCTCAATTGTAAATGTTTCCAAGTCACTTCCCCACACCCTCTGGAATCCTGATATTGCAACGAAATCCAAATTTCTACCCTGGACAGAATTCCTGTGATTACTCTCCAGGCCTGCTTTGCACAGACAGAAAAAAACTAAAATTTGGATGAGTTTACTTGTGCAAGATTTCCAACTGTCCTGAACAGAGAGGACAGAGACAACAAGCGCTCTTAGAGATGAGCGGACAACTATCAGCCCTGGACAAGAGGAACAGGAAGGAAGACTGCAAAGGACAGAAGGACCCTGAGAAAGAATCCTCTAGAAAGCACATCTGTCAGACGCCAAAAGTTTGGATTGCATGAACAAATATGTTTGTTCAACGCCTGAGTTGAGATAAAGAGATAAGGAGGAGACAATCCAAAAGAGAACAGACATGCAACAGGCGGGCAGTGAGTGCATCTTGAAGTGTGTTGTGGGAAGAGCTGTGACCCAGGCAGAGCACTGCAAGTTTACAAGCACATTTTTCCCCCTGGGTCTAGCTACCGTAATTATTACTGAGGGTGGGTTAGACATGAACTGTTACTTACCAACCTATCTTCTAGTCAATCAACTATAAGCGGAATCAATTACGCACTTAATTTGTAGGGCCCTGTACAAAATGAGAATGAGGAGTCCCTTGTTTAAAAGGAAAAAAAAAATCAAGAATTTCGGGACAGCAGTGATAAAGCATTAAACCAAGAATGGGCCCCTTTGAGCATGAATCCCTGTGCAAGGGCACAGGCTCATGCTCATAAAGCCAGCCCTGACTACAGGAGCATCAGTTTCACTAGAGGTAGGACAGAGGTCATGCAGAAGCTAACTGGACAGAGAACAACATAGTCTTTCAGACAACACAACAAATCTCAAGATGCATAAGGAACAGGAAAGGAGTGATCTTTCCATTTCATCCGATCCCCATCAGACTATTAAAGAACTCAGTCCAGTTCTGGATTCTACAGAGATATGTAAAGCATTTGGAAACATGCTGAGGATAAAATGATTCAAGGATTAGAAAGACTAAACAAACTGGTATGATTTGGCTTCGAAAAGAAAGCTGATGTGAAATAAGGTTAAATCTGTTCAAAAGGTTTATTAAAATAACATTCAAATATAAAGAGACAAGCTCTTTCAAAAAATGGGTTTTATTTAGGAGTCTAACAAACAAGACAGTAAAGAAACTGTCGCTGGTAGTAACAGATTGATAAAGAAGTGCCCTATTGCACTCCAGTGTAAAAACAATAACAACAACAAAAACCTCTTGCCCTGAGCAGTGAAGAGAGAAGACCATTCCATTTCTTTACTAAGGTTATCTCCGTTTTAGGGAAAGTTAACCAAGCTGAAATGCAGGAACGACACTATTACATTACATTCTCCGTTTCTATAATAGGAAGAGAAAACAAGGACCTTTTGTGTGTGTGTGTACTAGCAAGGCAAATTAAGTCCACGGCTTTAGCTCTCACAAAAGGCACCAGATGGAAAAAGGACAGCAATTGCTGAGAGCAAGACAGCTGAGAACACTTTAGTTGCCAAGCCCTGGGAACTGCCAAGAAGGGCTTCAGCTTGCAAACCAAGTGTCCAGGTAAAATGGAAATGTATGTGGGAATGACAATGAACCGGAGGGAACCTCAATGATCATTTGTCCCAACTCCCTTATTTGATAAAATAAATATCATTCAAAAACCAGAACCTGTGGATTTCTTCATGTCCTTTAAAAATTCCTGTAAATCTTTGTAATTTCTAATTTACCAGTGTTTAAGTTTAGCCATTGTATCAATGACTTACTTTTTGGTGATTATGGCATGGAAAATTCATGAATACATTCAAGGAAAGGAGATATGAGCAAACTCTCTTCTTAGAAACTCCAACAATATTGGTATAGTTCACAAAACATGCCAGAGATACCTGGCTAAATATAAGGCTTCATCTTTTTTATGAATAAAAATTACTGCAGTTATATTTAAGACAAAATAACAGCAAATATTCTAGTGATAAAGTCAATAAATGGATACTTTATTAATATGGAGAAGAGGTCTACATTTCCACATAAATGATATGAGGAAATTAAATTTAAAAATCTGGCAGTGGGGATAGCTGTCACAAAGCAGAGTTCTCTAAATGCTATCAGCATTATTTTAAAAAACTGTATTACATACATCAACAGATAGAGAGACCAATGGAATAGACCCAAGAAATAGACCCAAATAAAATCAGAACTGTACTATAAAATACCTTTATGGTGCCTCAAATCAATAGTAAAAAGTGGTCTAGTCAATCAATGGTGTTAGAATAACTGGGAAGCCATGCAGAAAAAAATCACATTGGACCATCACACACACTGTTACATCAAAATGAACTAAAACTTCCAATGTTTTAAAATTTAAAAGATGTAACCATAAAGGTACTAAAAGAAAAAAATGGGAGAATCCCTTTAAACATCACATGAGACAAACCTTCCTAACCATGAATCAAAATCCAGAAGGCATAAATTTAATTGCATAAATATTAAAAATAAATTTAGCATGGCAAAAAATACCATAAGCAAAATCACTGGAAAAAAGACTAACAAGCAAAAAAAGAAAAAAATAGAATTCATATCCTAAAGAGGTAATTTTCAAACACATAGATCCTAGAAATTGATAAGAATATGACCAATAAGCCAATAGAAAAATGGACAAAAATGGATATATTCATTCATAATTTAAAAAACGCAAATTAAATCTATAGGAGAGAAGAAGGTTTCTGAGAAGATGGAGGAGTAGGAAGCACCAAAAATCTGTCTTCCACCTAGACAACAACTGCGTTGACAGTTACATTTTTGTAAAAAAAATATTTTGTAACTCTGGAGTCTATTAAAGGCTTACAACTTAGAAAGGAGGGCTTGAATGGAAATTGAATTTGGTCAATTTCAGATCTTAGCCCTATAGCAGCTGCCCATACCCCAACCCCTACCCCTTAACCCTGAGACAGCAAAAAAATTCCAGCAACCTAAATTTTCAAAAATATAAGCCACCACTCTCATAGAAAAGGGGCAACAGGACTTGTATTTGAATTTCCTTCCATCTGTAGAGAGAAACCATGGAAGAAGGATGGCTATGGGAATTGGACAGATGGAAAGGAAGGGTAAAAGAGTTTTCAGCCTATACTGCTTTATTCATTTTAGGTTTTAAATCACAGGACCCTTTTTATCAACTCAAATTTTAATTAGATTTAAAATAAGCTATAATAGCAGCTTTGAACAATTATGATCCACGACAGTTTAAATCTGATCATCCTGCAAGGAGAATAGACAACAAACCGACTGACTTTTTCAAGTCCCCTCTCATGTAGAAGAGTTGAACTTAACCGCATCCTTTTTTTTTTTTTTTAACATTTGAAGATTGAAGATTTCTAAGAAACTTAGGGGGTTTTTTGGGCTTTAACATGAATTGTTTTGTTTAAAACAGGGATCCATCAAAGGCGATGAACTATCAGGGTAAATGTTCCAGAGCACGGGACAGATGAAAAGTAATACTCACTAGCATCTCTCATGAGACTAAAACATAAGGACAGCAACACACCCTTCTAATCAATGCATTAATCTTTCACAATCCATACCAACTAGTCTCTAAGCCTCCATTTGAGCCTAAAACTAACTAACACACACACACAGCTACTTTATTCCCTCACAATGAAACCAATGCTAATTTTGGACAGCTATCAAGAATTGAAACCTGCTTCCTGATGACTTTCACACAAACCTAGTTACAGGCCGTCAAAGACAAAACAGACTAAACGTTAACTTTCCTTCCTCAACATAGTTCAGGAACTTGAAGACATGTACCAGATTATTTGTGAGTCTTCTCTACTCCAGAATAAACTTTGCTGATTTCCCCAATGTCCTCAGGGTACTCTCCAATTTGTCCATAAATTAAGCATTAAATAGCTTTATTTAAGTTTTATTTAGGAAAGTATAAAAAAGCACTTTGAAAGCTATAACATTAAACAAATGAAACTCATTACAAGAGCAACGTCCCTCCTAAAATGTACTGGGTAGACTGATCGTGATTCTCCTAGGATAGTGTGGCCAACAGAGACAAGTGGGAGGATCACTTCCCACATTCTAAGCATTCCATGTCTATTAACTCAAACTAAAAACAAATTAACTCTTCTTGGCAGTCACATCAACTGACTCACATCGTGCTTATAATCAACAAAAATTTCTAAAACGTTCTTACACGTGCTTCACTAAGCCATGTTTCATCTTGCTAGATTTATTTGGTCCATTGTTCCAGTTGATTAAGAGTTTTTTAGAATTCTAATTCCTTCACCCAATGACCCAAGAGCTTTCCTAGCTTTGTTATATCCGCTAACATAATACGGTATTATCCATAGTCCTCATCCAGGTCATTATAAAAAACCTTCATCAGTTCAGGATTAAGAAGGAAGCAGGAAATCTGTCATTACGTGTAATGATCCAGTTTGACACAACTAATTAGCATTCTTTGGGGCAGCTGATTTTATTATTATTCAGCCTCTATTTTAGCTTTGCTCATATATGGTCCTCACACTAGCCTATTTAACCATGAAGGAATAAAATATTTTTCAAAAATAAAAATTTAACTAGCAGCAATTATCTAATGGGAATTTTAAAAGTGCTTTTTATATGAAAATAAATTGCAGATACTTGACTAGAACATAAATATCCATGAAATACCTAAACACAACCAAGAGATTAGCCTTATAAAAAGAACACTTCCAGGGGCTGGCCCCGTGGCCAAGTTCGCGCCCTGCACTGCAGGCAGCCCAGTGTTTCGTTGGTTCGAATCCTGGGCGCAGACATGGCACTGCTCATCAAACCACACTGAGGCAGTGTCCCACATGCCACAAGTAGAAGGGACCCACAGCGAAGAATATACAACTATGTACCAGGGGGCTTTGGGGAGAAAAGGAAAAAAAGAAAAAACCACTTTGAACACTGACAGTTAAAGCTAAATTTTATAAATCCTAGCTGGCAGTGATAATTTATCTATAATAATAACCACCACAGGAAAAAAAAAAAAAACTTCTAGAGTTGAGATGTTTTATGTTTATTAGGGTTTTTTTTTTAATGTTCAAATTAGATTCTAGTCCTTTCATTCGAAGTCATGATCAACTGAAGACTTATGCCAAGATCTTGGACTACAGCAGGAGACCAGCCATTATGCTACTCAGGAACCTGGCAACCACTGCTGTGCAGAGCCTGCCCTGACCTGTGGTCCCCTCATCACAAGTCCTGATGCTCATGGTGGGGGCTGCATGCCATCCTGGTGAGTAAAGGCGATCACCGTCAGATTTCACAGCAAAGTGGCAGGTGAAAGTGGGTACTGTACAGTGGGTACTGTAGCTCCAGGATTGGAGGGTGAGTGGGTGAGGTTGTGTGCATATACCTCCAAGAGAGGTAGAGAGACTTTCTTTCAAACAGGTAAAAGGATTTACTCCAGGCACAGATGGTCTCTGAGATGAACAGCATAGCTTTAATGCTTTTTTTTATTTTTATTTTTTTTTTATTTAAGAATTTTTTTTTTTTTAAAGATTTTATTTTTTCCTTTTTCTCCCCAAAGCCCCCAGTACATAGTTGTATATTCTTCGTTGTGGATTCTTCTAGTTGTGATACATGGGATGCTGCCTCAGCGTGGCTTGATGAGCAGTGCCATGTCCGCGCCCAGGATTCGAACCAATGAAACACTGGGCCGCCTGCAGCGGAGCGCGCGAACTTAACCACTCGGCCACGGGGCCAGCCCCTAATGCTTCTTAATGAGATGTAGTAAAAGATATTAATGGGAAAAGACTGAAGGATAGGTGCTATCTTCTTTTTCCCTTACGACACTCTGGCAAAAGATCTACATAAAACCACTGGGGCAAAAAAATCAGCACCTCCCACATTTCTGAAACAATAGACCTCCCCAAACCGCGTATCAGAACAGAATAACACAGGGGCTCTGGCCACGTCTCATACATTACAAAATCCTGTGGGAGGCATTGCTATTAATAGCTTTTTATCCGAATAACTTTTATTGCCCCTTTCTGTAAGCACAGCTATTTGAGACAGTGAATATGCCCATCTGAGTCTACAATTACCAGCCTCACTTGACCATGCACATGGTCAAATGATTAAGTTAAGGCCAATGAGATATAAGTGAAAGCGTATGTGACTTCCAGGAAATCATAAAAAGTAGATGAAGCAAACACTTTTTGCCTGTTTCTTTCTTTCCTCTTTTCCTACCAGCTGGAATTTGATGTGCTAGCTGGAACTGTCAGCTTGGCCCATAAAGATGATGGAACAGCAAGATAAAGGGAGCCTGAGCCTCCTCCCAGTGTGGAGCAGCCATTGCAGTGCTGGACTGCTACCTCCCACCTTCCTTTATGTGAGAGAGAAATAAGCCTTCGTATGTACAGATCACTCTTACTTGGGGTTGACTGGTGATATGTGACTGAACAAAATCCTAACTGATACAGATCCCAATGAGATGCTCAACCAGGGGAAAATGCCATAATACTACCGTCCCTTGCTGGTAAAGTGTATCTTAATTTATTCCAAAAAAATATTCTTTCTGTAATGTTATTTTATGTGAAAAACTCCTTATCCAATGAACTTACCCCATTGAACAATGAACACCAGAGTCCACATGCCCGAGGTACATTAAAAATAGTTATTTTGGCAGACTGAAATCTGTTATCCCACCGTATTGAAAGAGGGGATGAAAAAGCTCCAAATATGCAAATACATCTTTAACATATTTTAGAATAAAATGTATATTAAGTGATGACTAGAGAACAGCAAAGTCCCATTGCATTGTGGACAAATGGGCTCTGGGCGAGGCTTACTCAGCCACTAAGTGAATTACTTCTATCCATATTCTCATCAACCTCTTAGTCGAATTCAAGCCTCCGCAAAATTATTTGCTATTATGGGACTGTCTTGGGGGAGGGGTGCTGCTGGTAATACTGAAACTAGTAATGCCAAATCCATGAATTCTATGAATTTCCTCGCTGCACTGTACTTAGCATGTTCTACGCATGTCTCATTAAATCTTCCTCCATCTCCTATAAAGCATTTATCCTCATTTTACAAATGAAGTTAAGCTCAAAGAAGTTAAGCATCTTGCCTAACTTCATATCTATAAGAGGCAGGAGCAGAATCTGAACCAGTGTCCCGATCTAAAGCCTACATCCTTTCCAATACCCATATTATTCTGTTTCCCTTATAACCACACATTTCTTTCAAGGGTAAGTGTTCATCCTTTCCGATGTGTTATAGACAGCTTATATGTATTTGATTAAGTCCCCCACTAGAATAAAATTTGCCTTAGAGTAAGAACTTGATTTTAGCTCACAGCTCTAATTCCATACTACGACAATGCCTAGCACATAGAATGTTTTTTTTTTTTTTAAAGAATAAATAAACAAATGTCAGTTGGTTGCTATAAAACTACTGCTTACTAGCATCCTAGGTACTAGCATCACAGGTACTCTCATGCTCACCTGCTCCCACAAAAAAGTTGGTTTATCACGCAATTATAAAAACTCACGATTACCTCAAACCACCAAAATGGCTGAGAAGACAGCCTCTCAGATATTTTCAGCTATTTCATGAATTAGTAAAGATATATATAACTAATAGGGCAGCAGAGTGAGTAATTAAGGGCACAGGCTCTAGTGTAAGACTACTTCTGCTACATTCAAGATTCCCCACAATTTGCAGGGCCTTCAGCAGGTCACTTAACCTCAGTGCCTCAAGTTCTTACCTAAACAATGAGGACAGTAATAACACACATTTAATAGAGCTGTTGCAGTAAATAAGATAGGGAAAAGTACTTAACCATACATTAACGCTTTATAATTGCTATTATTTTAGAAATACAAGGTGGTTTTATTTCAGCGACTGCAGAAGTCAGAGACAAAAACCAATCTTAAGATGGATGCATATGAACAATTGACTGCCCAGAGCTGTGCTGTCCAATACACATGGCTACTGAGCACTTCATATGTGGTTAGTCGAGTTGACATGTGCTCCAAGTCTAACCCACATACCAGATTTCAAATACTTGGTACAACAAAAAGAATATGAAACATCTCACTAGTACTTGCATATTGGTTACATGTTGAAAAACATCTTGTATATATGGGGTAAAATTAATTATTAAAATGACTGTTTAATATGGCTACTAGAAAATTTTAAGTTACATATGCGGCTCACATTATATTCCAACTGGATGATGGTCAAGCGTCCCTTGAAGACACAGATGCACATAGCCATGCTGCACCCTGAAACTCACACTCATACCCTCACTCACAACAGCAGGCCCCACAGTTTATAAGCTTGTGGCAAAGCCCTGTGATATGACCAACAGAAGAGAAACTGAACAAGAGCCAAAATGCAACACCTAAGTATTTGCTTAGTGTTTTCCATTGTCAGAGAGTAAAGTAGGGTTATTAGTTCCATGTTATGGATGAGAAAACAGAGGTTAAGGTACAAAACCAGTTAGGTCATAGAACGAGGATCCTAACATAAGTCTCCTGAATCCAATTCCACAGCTTTTACCCTATCACTACATGCCCCTTCTATCCCACTGCCATGTTCTTATTTGACTATGTCTTCATTTAGCTGAGTCTAACAAGAGACAATCAAATGAAGTGCTGAGTAGTTATTCAACAGGACTGTTTCATGTTCCTGAAAGTGGTGATAGGTAAGAAAGAGAAATGGTGAGCCTTCTTGGTCATTATCCTCAAAATCTGCTTTAGAATCCTCTTATTCATTGACACATCATTTCAGCCACCACTCTGAGAGTGGAACGAACCTATGATAATAACCTTTAATGGCTCCCATTAATAGTATAAGTTCAACAAAATCAAATGCCAACCAACTGTCATGGTCAGTTTTTTGTGTCAGCTTGACTAAGTTATGGGATCCCAGATAGCTGGTAAAATGTTATTTCTGGGTGTGTCTGTGAAGGTGTTTCTGGAAGAGATTATCATTCGATTCAGTAGATTGAGCAAAGAGATCCACCCTCACCAATGTGGGCGGGCATCATCTAATTCATTGAGGGCTTGAATAGAACAAAAAAGGCTAAGAAAGGGAAAATTGTCTCTCTCATTGAGTTGGGACATCCATCTTTTCCTGCTCTTGGACATCAGGGCTCCTGGTTCTTGGTCCTTCAGACTCAGATTGAATGATACCACCAGCTTTCCTGATTCTCCAGCTTGCACAGGGCAGATCGCGAGATTTCTCGGCTTCCATAACTGTGTGAGCCAATTCCTATTATAAATCTTCTCTCAATACCTATATATATATCCTGTTGGTTCTGTTTCTCTAGAGAACCCTGACTAATACACCCATTATCATAAATAACAGCCTTAGCAATCTGTTACAATCAAGCAAGTCAGGGATGACTATGGGGGTAGAGGGTTCAAAGGGAAGAAACCTCAGGAGCCACTCTGAAAAGGTCTTACTGCAATCCACAGTCACTTCCTCCTTCACTAAGGTCTGACAAAATCAATACGGCTTCCTCAACAAGTAGTCTTGGAGGTTCACTATGGGAAAAAGGCAGGAAACAGGAAGCAGTCCAGCACATGTTGTCACCTCACAACCTACCAAGTCAGAAGCAGAGTCTGTCACAAGGCAAAGTTTCTAGTCAATACCTTCCTACAAATAATTCTAGTGGACTATGTCCAGGTAGATCACGAGGGGACTGCCCTTCTGAAACAATATGATTTCCCCTTGACCACCTTTAATTAATGTGTAATTTAATACCCAGCAATAATAGCTAATATTAATTGACCACTTACTACATAGTAAGCACATTTCTAACCTCTTTATAAGGATTATTTTAAGCTCCCTATGAGGTGGGCTCCTATGTTTCAAATATGAGGAATCTAAGGTCCAGAAAAGTTAAGAAAGTGGTCCAGGTCCCATAATTTGGGGGCAGAGCCAGGTTTATCTGACTGATATGCTTAGCCACTGGCTACACTTAGGGTTTCTTCTTGAACTCAAGTCACATTCTCCACACCCAGGTCAAGACACGGGACCACCAAAATCTAGCAAATCCAAACATGTGATCCGATCAGTTTGAAGAGGTGAATACAAGTTCCCCTCCTTCCCATTTACCTACAAACACGATCCCATCATGCTCCCTCACATCACTGAGTCTTCACACACACAGTTAGTTCCCTCTGCCTGGAATATCCTTCCATCTATGAGAACATAACTCTGATAAAACCTCCTAGAAATCTCCTTCTTTCTGCTCCCCCCAATTAGGTCATCCCATTCTCTGTGCCACTTTCGCACCTCATACATACATCTATCATTTGCTTAATGTGGTTTCCCCTTACTAGGGTACAGGTTCCTTACATATGGATGCCAGTCATTTTTATGTCCCCCCAACACACACTAAGTACAACGTTTGCTGATACAAATTCAGGTAAGTGGAAGAAAATCCAGAGTGGAAAAGGATATCACCTTCACTACCACTTTTCTGAGCATGTATCCTGTCATAACCATTGGCAAAAGACTCTAGTAGTGACATAACTGAGGAGTAAGGAACAGATACAGTCTTAGAAAAGAAGTCTCAGATAGCTTGTGTGTTGTCCAAATAATAAGTTCACAGCCACACTCAGTGAGGCCTGAAGAAACAGTAAAAGATTTCTTTGTTGAGCTGCAGTGTGAGTAGTACTGTTTTGCAGATGATATTGTTCTCAAGCAGGAAGAACTTTGTGCCTTGGTACCATCTGGTATTTCATGGCAAAGTTCCATATGCTGAAGCCACATTTGCAAGAAACAGTGATTCTACGTTCATGACAAGGAATTCGGACAGACTCAGCAGCAGACAACTGTGTACTGGTCTAAAAGCTTAAACAAGCTGACCAGCTCCAAGTCACACAATGGCTTTTTCCTGTAGGTAATAAGTGGTTTGGGATAGCTGCTTTTGAAAAAAGAAAATGGGGGCTGGCCCTGTGGCCAAGTGGTTGGGTTTGTGTGCTCTGTTTCGGCGGCCCACGGTTTTGCCAGTTCGGATCCTGGGCACAGACATGGCACTGCTCATCAAGCCATGCTGAGGTGGCGTCCCACATGCCACACCTAGAAGGACCCACAACTAAAATATACAACTATGTACTGGGGGGGGGGGGTTTGAGGAGAAAAAGCAGAAAAACAAAATAAAAATAAATTTAAAAAAAAAGAAGAAAATGATGTAAATTTGCTTTCCCCAGAAATGTTTGAAGTTTTAACTTTCTAAGTAGATACATCACGAATTAGAAATGGCTATTTGTAAAGAAGAGGAGGAAGGTAAAGAACTTTCAGGTTGCCATATTTGTTGACCCATCCTTCTGACACATGCAGTGGTAGAATCTAGTAAGATAAGCATTAAGGTCACCCTACTCCTTTAATTTAGTTAGAGTGCATTTGACTGAAAGTTACAGAAGCTCCAACTCAAAATGGCCTGTTAACAATTAAGAGGTTTATAATCACATATCTCAAGAATTCCAAAGGTATGAGGGTACCAGAGTCAGTTAATTCAGTCGCTCAATGATGTCATCAAGGAGCCAGGCCTCCTCCATCTGTCTATAACCCTCATGTGCGGATTTGTCCTCAGCTTTATTGCCTCCAAACAAAGCCATACTAAATCTGTGTGAAGCATCCTCACATGATAACAAACAAAGATTGAACAAGAAGATATTTTTACTCTGAAAAAGGGGTGGAGTGAGGAAAAAACTTTCCCAGAATCAGCACACCCTCCAGCAGACTTCCACCCACATGTTACTGGCCAGAAACGATTCTTGTGTCCATTCCTACAAAAATCACTGAAGTTGGAAAGGGAGTATCATGACTGACTGACCAATTAGGAGTCATCCTGGGAACTCAAGAAGAATCCAGCCCCTCCCGCATAATAAGGGGGAGGCCTGATATGTGAATAAAAACCAAGGGTTTGGTGAGGAAGAGGAGGAGCTAGAGAGTGGCTTCTGTGTAGGCAACTGGCACTGCTGCTCCATCCTGACTGTTCCAAGGAGGAGGCCGGAACTGGAGAACTGCACAGACAAGACCAAGGCTAATGTCTCCTCATGCCTATTTCCCTAACAAACAACCAAATTCTAGTCCGTACCTCAAACAGATATCTTAGTTACAACTTTAAGAATCATTTATTTCAAATCAACTAAATCATATTGATTACTGCATTTATATCCATGAACTTAGGGACAATAAATGCAAGGATCACATTACTCTCTTAGTGAAAATTATTTCCTATTTATATCCTTCTTGAACCTTGCAAAATTTAGCTGGCAAAAATGCGATGCTACCTCCAAGACATCATGGCAAACGTTCGGATTAGCAAATTCAAGGATTTGTGAAGATTAAACAGATAAAAGCCTTCTTCAAGATTAACACTAAAAGAACTGAGCACCTAGACTGGGATGACATTAATATTTGCTTTAGATTTTTGGATTCTAAAAGCAATTCTGAATTCACATACAGAATACATATTGCTAAGTAAAGGCAAATGTTTAGCACATTTGTTCACCAAGGGAGGTCAAAAAAAGGAGACAACAATTTTCCCACAAAGAGAGAAGAGCAAATAGTTTATTCTACCAATTACAAAGCTAGCTTCCAAGTAATTAACAAGAAAACAACAACAAAAGATATTTTAAAATAAAGCCAGCTACTTCATGCAACACTGCTGAGTCTGAGCTTCACACCATGTCCTCCTGTCACACCAGTGGGCTTCTAGATAAGGCTGCTAAATTAAAGGTAGGATGTCCCAATAAACTTGAACTTCAGAGAAACGATAGATAGATAATGGTAAAATACTTATACTAACAACTACCTGAAATTTTTAGTATGCCTCAAGAAATATTTTGGACATTCTTATACTAAAAATGATCCATTATCTAAAATTCAAATGTAACTGGACATCCTATATTTGTATTTATATCTTCTGACTCACTCTCTAAATCTTTGATAACATCTTCCTTTGGTTCTTTGGATTGTCTTGTGTTTCTCTACCTGGTTATCTTTGCCTCTTAGGACTTGATAATGGATTGTGGTTCAGGTCACCTCAAATTCCTTTATCTTTTCAGCGCTGTCTCAAAAGGAAACTCAAAGGAAATTTCCACAACACAACTCAACATGCTGTGCAAGACAAACAGATGAGACACCACTAAGAGGCAAGTGTGATCATTTTCAAAGAATGAAAAACCAGTTAGTTTCCCAACCCTGGCTGGTCACAATCTTCAAAAGCTTGTTTGAAAAGGCAGACACTGAAAACCTACTCTAACCCTACTATTTCAGGATGTGAAATAGAGTGACCTGGAAACCTATTTAATTTTTACATTCAGCTAGGTTAGGGTTGCTGGACCTGGATTCATGAGCTAAGAAATCCACTCAGCTAAAGCAGAGGTAGAGAAGCATCAGTGAATTGATTTAGATGTATTTACACTGCATAGTGCTTAGCTGTCACTCCAGAATTTGTATTTTTCATTAACCTAAAATGGAAAGACAGGAATGCATGATACACAGGATAGGACTG
This sequence comes from Equus asinus, assembly GCF_041296235.1. Lineage (NCBI taxonomy): Eukaryota > Metazoa > Chordata > Mammalia > Perissodactyla > Equidae > Equus > Equus asinus. Next base: position 178,454,923 of record NC_091790.1, read on the forward strand.
AAACCAATTTTTAAATGAGGCTTTTACTCATGACGAAGAAATAGGGGCAGATGTATCTTCTGGTTAGTATAATTATGAATCACATTTTAAGATACAGGCACTTCAATTCTTATACTTTGTCTGCTTGGAAAACACATAACATAAAAATGCTTACATATATAGCAAATTTCTCATTAGAAATAGTGATAAAGGACAATTTCCAGGGCATGGGGGGATTAAAATAAGGAACCCTGAGGCTCATCCGTCTATTCTATCTAGGGGAAGGCTGAGCACAGTATGGGGGAAAGTAAAAGCATGTTCTCCTTCACTCCATGTCCAGGAGAATTAGTCCTCACATACAACGAACCTTACCGCCTGAATCTTTCAGAAGGTGGTGACTTTATACAAACCTACAAGAAAAGCTTTAAAAAAAAAAAAAAATACTGGCTATATCATAAGAAATTTTAAAAATTCAAATAAACATGAAAAGGCTCTGGCAACAGAAACAGAAATAAGCCAACCTCCAAATACAACAAAAACCACAGGGATGGAGAAAGGCCACTGCACAGTGCCACTCCCTGGGACCAGATGTCCCACACACATTGCCACATAATACACTGATCCAAAGAGAAAACCTACACGGCACCAAATGTATAGAAATAAAGGCTGCTCAACAGTGAAATGCCACGTAATTCAGGCCGTGGCACACACACATCCTGGTCCTAAAAGCCTGTCTTACTGGTAAAAGGACGCCTTTGGCTCTACTTAATCTGCTGCCCATCTAACGAGACACATAGAGCCAGGCCACCTTGAAGGGAGAGCCCCTATTTACACTTCATTGATACTGAGAAGCATTATCAGCTCCATTTTATAGACGAAAATATAAATTCACAAAACAGATGTCCAAGAAAACTCAAAAGGGATTCAAGATGCTAACAACTGAAAGATAATCTAGAATGTGCATATATAGAACAGAAAACTTCAATATTTTCTGCTAAAGCAGATCTGAAAATTCTCTTCCCACTAGAAAACATTTTCTAGTGTTAGTTTCTGTTAAGGTAATTTCTCTCACAAAAATTCTATTAAACCATATTTATCCTATAAAATATCTATTTACATTACTAAATTACAGAACCACCCAAAATTACTCTTGTAGCAAAGAATAGCATGTTCTCATACTTTCTGGAACAACTCTCTGAAGTACTATAAATTCCTGAGATGTACCTGAACATTACTGTAAAATTTGGCTATAAGGTGGAAAAATAATTATAATATCAATATAGAGATCAAAATAATACATTAACAAATACAAGTTAGCACCAAAATCACTAGTATATTACAAAGAATTACATTAAGTAGGTAAGATAAAAAAAAACACTGGGTAAATTTTATACAATTCATAGGCTTCTGTGTTACAGTTTTGTGATTTGTCAGATCTTCGTAAACATCAGTCACACACCTTATCTTTGCCTACCAAAATGTCTGGTATTCTACAATGACAAACTCTTTGGGTTAGAGCATTTTTTTCAGGCCCCCTTTCTTGATAAAATTCCTGCAACAGGTTAGATGTAAACTCATCAGTTCTTTAAAATGCACAGCAGCTTAACATTCATTCACTAAGCTGACAACGTGCCCCTAAAAGGATAGGGCACATCGATAATAGTTTTTCTTATTGATAAGGAATTGAGCAAGGCAGAGGGAAAGGAGAAGAGAGAGGGCAGACACAAGGCTTTGGAAAGCAAGGAAGCAAGAGGAGAAGGGGAGTGCATAACATGCTAAGATTGGAACTTCCATCCTCCAAAGGGAGACATCCCTGGAAAGTGAGCAATGGATGTTCCATCAGAAGATCAAGTCATTCAACAGCCCTCAGGTAAAAGACAACTTGTCACTGAAATAAACTGGTACCTGGAAACTAATTTCTTAATAGTATATCTTATAAACATGGTTTTTAAAAAAAAAATCTGATAGGGTATAATTAAGTCGAAGATAACTCTTCTAGGAAAAAGATTGATTATACATATAATACATAATACATATATATGATATATATATTATGCTATATGCACACGAAGCACAGAAATCCATTCTCACATCATTCATTGTTTAAGCCTAAAGCCTTACACATCACTTCTGTATTACCACATCACCTAGAGATTCCTAAATGCTTGCAAACAGAAAACTTTAAACTTTAAAGTAATAACTGCCTCGACTTTTATTTAGAAAGCCTATGTTACTGTTTAATGCTTTTTCAAATGGTAACTCAGTAATGTTTACTGAGAACCTATTAATACCAAGTACTGTAATAGGGAAGACAAAAAAGAAATACGCCTACCCTCAAATAAGAGGTTAGTGACATTTGGGGAAAACACCACCTCATTTTCCAATACCTTGTAAAATAAACTGCTCCTTTAAAAGGAGTGTTTGAATACAGCTATAATTGAAGAAAGCGAAATTTTTTCTTCCTATGACCTTGGTTTGTAAAACAGTACACTTTAGCCAACAGCTATGGCTGTCAAAAGTTATATGACTAATTTAAAGCACACTCCGTTGTATATATATAAACACACAAATGCTTGCAGATGCTTGTGGACATACACACATACTCCCCTCCCCACCCACTGGGGCGTAACTTCCCCCCACAAACAGAGCAGAACTTCCCAACCAACGTGCTGATCATCAAAAAGAATTTTTAGACTTTCTAAACTACTACTCAAAAACTTAGACAGTTGAATCATAGTTGAACATTATTTGTATGGCTCCCTCCACAAACTTTCTTAATTGGGTAATTGTCCTTTTAGCAAACAATACGTGATACAGATCACTCCCCACCAAGGAGTGACTTTGCAATCCTACACAAAATCGCATCTCCCTCTAACATCCAGCTCAGTCAGTCAATAGGGTTAGTTTAGCCACAATCTATTCATAATCAAAAAGTTTTGTTTATCATGCACATGTCAAATATTTAGTTTTTATTCCATTTAGTTTGCTTTTGCTTTTCACAATTCTTCCTGCTAACATAGAAAGCAGTGCTGGTTATCCACATAAAATATTTAGTTTTCATTCCATTTAATTTGCTTTTCATAATTCTTTCTGCTAACAGAGAAAGCAGTGCTGGTTATCATTACTAGCTTCTTGTATTAGTATTCCTAAATCGAATTTAATTGTGTGAATTTTATCAACTATTTATGAATTTACCTACTATTGCTTTCATTTTATTAGTTAACCAAAGTCTGACTTGAATTTGGTAAGTTGGAAAAAATGTTTGCTTCCAATATAAATTAACAAGATTTAATGAAAAGAATTAAGTAAAAGGCCTTTAGAGCTCTGAAATATTTTTCAAATGTTTTATCCTATAAATTAACATCTACGTTATTTGAATTTCTAAATTTTAATTGTTGAATTAGATGAAATTCATCTCAGTACTTCCCAATTCTATTTTTTAAATTTTTGAATAGTCTCAAATTCTTAAGAAATAGGCTTTAATTTTTTTAGATCAAGTTTCTAAATTCATACTAGCTCAGTCTCCTTTAGAACTTCATATCTAAATAGAATGAATTTTTATAAATCTCCACTAAAGTGGGCAACATTTTTTCTTTTTAATCTATGATGTCTTCAGATAATAGTCAAAAAAAGGTTTGACTCTAAATAGGCAGTAGGATGACTATACCAAATCTGGATTTGTGTACTCTGACAATTCTTTTCTATGGTCTAAATGTCTTATTTCATTGTAAACATTATCAAGTCAAGCAAAAGTATGAAGCTAACCATGCTGTACCTTCCTGTAATACATCCATCTTAAACATAAATAAGCTATGAATTAAGATCTTCAAAATTATCTATGAGCTAGGTTACAAGAGTACCATACTGAACTCCAGAACTCAAGGTCATACAATTAAGGGCTGAGGCCAAAAGATCTCACATAAACTGCAAAATCACTTATTTTACCAGTTACATGATATTCTCAACATTAGATTGTATAGAGGACCAGTGAAGCAAAGGATATGGAAAAGCTATCAGCTGTCAAAATTCTTGGAGATAAAGATGTCAGATGACAGAGACAACACTAATTCCAAAGATTATTAAATCAAAAGAATTTCTGTTATATCTTAACAAATCCCCCATTATTAAATCAAAAGAAGTTCCATTATATATTAATGAATCCCCAATTATTAAAAATTGTCTTTTTAAAAAAATTTAAAATTCCAGAAAAGAAATGTCTGTAAGAATACTGTTTTGTAGAGAAACACCCAAACTACTGGGGATGAAATACTCTGTGTGGTAGAAGAAAACCACGAAACAAACAAGATATTATACAAACAGGACTTATGTTTGTGTTTTGCAGTCACAGGAATATGTAAAGGCTTTGACATCAAGAGTTTATTCTGAAAACATGGCAATTCAATTAACACATCACTTCATTCCAAAGAAGCCTTCCTATAGAAGTCTGCTTGAATTCCACGTTAAATTATGGTAACAAAATAGTGCATATAATATAACCCAAGCTGCTACTGTCCCATCTGTTTTCAGCTTTTATGTGAAGCAATGGGATCAGAGCATCATTTGCTATTGCTTCCTACCACAGCATACTGAAGGTTCAGAAAAGTTTGTTTAATAAAGAGTTTGAACTAAAAGGTGTGTGCATGTTTTCAGAAAATTGTCAATACTCTATTCTCACCTTGCTGATCTGTTGTTGGATAGTTACTAGCTTCAAAATATGGCTAATTTGACACTGAAGCATCAGAATCAACTAAGTGAAAATTACAAGGACTGCATGAATATATATTAACATGTAATGACGAGGCTTATGGATTCAAAACAAAAATTAAAATTTGAAAAAGGTTAAAACAAGTCATCAGCTCTGTTTAGTTGGTGTTATCATTTGTATCCTAACATTGTAGAACAACATCTAAGTATGCGTAAAGAATAAAGTCATTATTTTGAAACTCTTGATAAGAGAAAGTTCAATTTGATTTGAAATCCATTTAGATTACAAAATAAATGTATGTGCCACATTTGTTACTAAATAAAAAGGAAGACACGTTAGATTTCAAAAATATTTGTACCCTTAATATAGGGCCAGCCCTGGTGGCCTAGTGGTTAAGTTTGGCATGATCTACTTCAGTGGCCCAGGTTTGGTTCCCAGGTACGGACCTACACCACTGGTCTGTCAGTGGCCGTGCTATGGCAGCAGCTCACATATAAAAAGATTGGCAACAGATGTTAGCTCAGAGCAAATCTTCCTCAGCGGAAAAAAAAAAAAAAAAATATATATATATATATATATATATATTTGGACCCTTAATATATAATCAAATTTCCAAATACTTTGTTTTTCCATCTCAACCACATATTACAAAGAAAATGTCATGAATTCTTTCCTCAAACCCCATACAGATGTCCCAATCCCCTCAGTTTATGCCCTGGAGTGCAGTATAGACAGTACTACCACATTGCACAACTCCAGGGGGGCATCTGTTATACTGAATAAACATGAACAGCATTTCCTGGAATTATGCTAGAAGGCAATTCCTTCTCTATATATGAATGTTTTTAGTGTGTTCCAACACACAGGTGGGAACACTCTGAAACGTGGCCAAAAGGCAATGTTTTGAAACACTGTTGATCAGCTTCTGTTAACGTAAGGTACGCATATTTTTCCAAGTGCTCTGTACTACAATAAATTTGGCATCCCTGACCTCTATGTGGCACCAAAGGGGATGGTAACACCTCTCACTGAGTCTCACTTGGCCAAACTCAGAATTCCAGTTCCTGGTCCAGATGCTTTCTGGTAATTTATGCTAAATTCTAGGCGTTTCTAACACGTGTCCTGAAAAATGGAAATTTGACAAAATTATAACCACAGTGATGAGGATCAAGGCTGCCCCTGCCCCAAGGAGAAAAGCCCAAGGCGTCCTGCCCTGCATACTGATCTATATCATCCTCCAGGAAGCAGAGGGGGTCCTGATCTGGTCTGACCTGATCTGACCTGATTTTTTTTTAATTTTTTAATTTTAATATTTTGAGGAAGATTAGCCCTGAGCTAACATCTGCCACCAGTCCTCCTGTTTTTGCTGAGGAAGACTGGCCCTCAGCTAACATCCACGCCAATCTTCCTCTACTTTATATGTGGGACGCCTGCCACAGCATGGCTTGTCAAGTGGTGCCATGTCTGCATCCGGGATCCAAATGGGCGAACCCCAGGACGCTGAAGCGGAATGTGCGAACTTAATCACTGCATCACCAGGTCAGCCCCAGACCTGATTTCTTATCTAAAGTTATAGGACCACCCAATAACCAGACCCCACCTACACTGCTACTGTTTTAACAATTTTTTTCAAGCTCTTCCCTTTGTCTTGTAAAGAAATAACTCACATACCTATGCCTTATAAATTTAGCTCTACCCCTCAACACATTGCAGCTCTTACTGCCCATGGGTCCTGTTCCCATGCCTGCATCTCTTACTGCCCATGGGTCCTTTCCCCATGACTGCAGCGCCTCACTGCCCATGGGTCCTGTTCCCATGCCTGCAGCTCTTAGTGCCCATGGGTCCTGTCCCCATGACTGCAGCGCCTCACTGCCCATGGGTCCTGTTCCCATGCCTGCAGCTCTTACTGCCCATGGGTCCTGTCCCCATGACTGCAGCGCCTCACTGCCCATGGGTCCTGTTCCCATGCCTGCAGCTCTTAGTGCCCATGGGTCCTGTCCCCATGCTACTCCATACCATTCTCTGAATAAAAGAGCACTACTGTCAGACCTTGAGAGTCCAAGACATCTTTCGTTCAACTCCTCAACTCACCGAGCCTGTATCAACAGGATCAGGCATAACTGCTATTTTGACCTGATGATTATTTAAAAACAGCAGACACATGAAAAACTCTGACAACCTAGTAGAAGTTACCCTTTTGTAAGGGAAATTTATGTTTGTAAGAGAAATCTCCATTTGTAAGGGTGTCTCCCACTCTGTGTCAGGAAGCGGAGGAGGGTTCTAAATCTCTAAAAACTCTTATGAAGGGAGATAGTAATGACTTAAATCTGCCTAACAACTTTACCCTTGTTTACTGTACTTTTCTTGGTAACCTCCCGTAACGGATCCCATCGTAACAGAATGTTAAAGGTATTTTTCAGAGGTCGCCAGGGAGCCAGCCAGCCAGGAACATGCACAGAACTCAGCCTGCCAATCAAAACTCAGCCTGCCAGGCCTTCCCCTTAACAGCCAGCTCTCCCTGATCTCTTAAACCTTACCCCATACCTTGGACAGGCCAGACAGATTAGAGCGCTTGGCCTCCTGTCTCCTTGCTGGTCAACCTGGCAGTAAAGCCTTTCTTCTCTCAAAGGCCAGTGTTGCACAGTGACAAAATTATTGAACACTCCTCTTAGAGTAAACTCTGGTTTGGATATTCGGTCTCTAGTTGAATTTTTGAAAACAATTTACTAGCATCTATAGCATACTTGCAGGTTAGGAGAAATAAAAAAATTATTTTATTAATTGAAGACAAAAATCAGCAGGTGGTCGTTACCCACACAACACTGCTTATGCAGAACGGAACACATTTTAAAATAAAGGGTTAGAAAAGGTTTATCTAGGCCAGACCCTAGTAGCCTGGCTATCTTTCTGAGCATATCCACATAGCTCAGAGAGAAAAAAAATTAAGATCAGCAGAAACATGAGATAACCATACAAGTATATGTACAATTTCCCAAAATGATTCTATTTTTCCTACCTAGAATGCTAAATTTGTTTAAAAAAATCAACATCATTTGACAAAATGACATTCACAATCTAATATCTTCGTAGAGAAGCATCAAAGCTATTATTAGAAGCAAATGGAATCCAAAAAAATTAAGCACACTTCCCTTTATCCTCTGTTAATAACTTCCTTGTTGTTTTTAGATCTTGGATTATGATTTTATATACATGTGTTACCATCCCATGCCCATGAAATTATAAGTTCCTTTTAACTGAAAATTGCCAAGCCTTATTTTTATATTGCCTGTAAGTTCTCAAGTTTCTCACTCCCTCCGGAATTATGTACCCAACCTCAGCAGAACAAGGAAAGGATCAGGATGCAAACAGAGCGAACTTTTCAGAGGTTGAAGTAAAATACAATAAAATCTTTGTAATCATTTACATGAAGCCTCTTCATTCCTACATATTCAGATGACCACAGAGTTCATAAAGCAAAGCAAATGCAATCTCATATCTTTTCTGAAATCCTCTTCTACTGGATGCAAAGCACGATTGTATAAAATATTTGTGATGTACTCCAAATACTGAAGTTAAGAGCCTCAATTAGGTATAAATGACAGGAATTTTAGTGCCTATGTCCCTTAAAAGAGGATTTCCTACTCAAAACATAATAAGTTGTTCCCAGTTTTTAAACAAGCACATATCAAATCATCTCTATCGCTCTTAAAACAGTATACAAAATCAGACTCACAGGGACATGGGGCAAAGCTTCTTACATATGAAGGAAGATGTGATTTGCATATGTTTACTGACCTCTCCCTAAGCAGTCCTCAGAGCTGACTCCGGCCACCTTTCAGAATTGGAGAGAACTGAGTTCATTCAATTATTTCTTTTTCTACCATGAAAGACTGAGATTAAAAAACAAAGTGATAACTGCAAACCATCAGTGTTTCTTAAATCAATCTTTATCAACAGAGTTCAGGGGAGAAAATCACCAGAAAAAATTAAAATACACTAAGGTTAACATATGTTTAGACGAAAAATTTAACTTAGCACAGACTAAAAATAGTGTCTAAGGACTTCCTTATTTCAGAAAAAAAAAAATCTAGAAGTCCTTAAAGCAAAAATAAGAGGCCAAGGAATCCAGGTACTTTCAAAACAGGAAACTACATTTCTATAAATTGAACAAGACAAAAAAAATTCACTATTTTCTTGCCAAATGGATTATCCCAGTCTACAGTCAGGAAGCAATGGCAAAACTAATATGGAGCTTGTCTTATTTGAGTTTGCTTACTGACATCTTCAGGCACCCTGTCTGAAAATCAGGATCCAGAGATGTAATAAATTTATTATGGCTCTGAGCAAAAGTTATTTTATTGAAAAAGTATACACTTTTAAGAGTAACGAAGCAGATGGCAGTTGACAAAAAGCAGAATTAAAGACAAGGTGAATTGAAACGCAAGGTTAGAGAAAAAATTGAAACTGTCTTAATAAAGTTATATTTCTAATTTTTAAAAGTACAAATAGTCATTTTTATTACTAGCTTGGTACATTTCACCATGCAAATCACTTTGTAAATAAATACGGTGGGACAAATGTTTCTGAATTCTCAGAAATTATTTGGGGTTTCAAGGTTTTTGAAACTTCTGAAAATTCTGTAGAAAAGCTTAATTTCATTAGACTACATAGCCATTATACTGATTTAGAGAAGACTCTAATGATTCCAATAGATTTAACTGAGTATTATTCAAAGATGAGATTGTAAGGATGCAGAACTCCTTCCTGCCTGGACCTTGCTATTAATCTAATTGTCACCATTTCTGAAAAAAGCTACTTATCTTTGTGACTTGATTTTAATGTTACTTTGTCTAACTCTATTCAAATTATACTTAAAAATTTTAAACATTTAAAGCCAGCTAGGAAGAATCAAAATCTAAATAAGATTAATTTCTTAAGTGAGCATATAAAAAAAACTACAGCTCATGTGAATCTTTAAACTAATTCAGAATATCAGTCACAAGTTTGTATTTATGTGTATATATGTATATATATTATAGGTATAGATGTACAATGAGTAATTTTATACAGACAATATAATCAATACGCATACGCATATCATATGTAGGCACACATAGGTATATACACACACTGTATATATACACACTGTACATACAAGCAAATTGTATAGTTAACTATAATCAATTGTAGATATAAAATGTATTATTAAGCACTGTATAATTAAGCAAACAAGTCATAAGCTTCAGGACCAACAAAGAAAGGCATTATCATATTGCACATGATGGGGTTCAGGGCAGGCCACCCCAAAATGCACCACTCTGGTATGTGGATTATTTTGAGCTGAAGACAATAAAGGCTCAGACTCAGCAAGAACATTCAACCTTTCCCCTCTAACTGCCTAAAAGAATTTTAAAATAAAGGCCTGTCCCTGGGACAGGCCATCACCATACATAACTTTGGGTTCCGGTAGACTAGGAGGACCCTTGCTAAGCCCACTCTTATCAAAGTTCTGTTTACCAAACATTTGCTTTTCCATTTCCACGTGAGTTGCCTTCCTCCCCTTTGAAGACCCAAACCACTACCCCAAACGTCCTCCTTGTCTGTAGCTGAAGATACTTAAACAGGCAGCCTTGGCCAGTTAGCTGAGTTGCTCAGCTTGCCTGAGCCTCTCCCGTGTATACATGTTATAAAGATTTGTTTAATTTTCTCCTGTTATTCTGTCTCATGTGAATTTAATTTGTTGTCTGGCCAGAAGGACCCAGAGCAGGTAGAGGAAATGTCTTCCTCCCCTACACACAACAATCTTCAGTTGTGAATATCAGTATCTGCATATATATTTAGATAATATAGAATTATGTATAGACATATTCAGCTAAGGATGGAGGGAAGTGAGAAAAGCCTCCCAAAGAAAAAAATCAAAACAGAAAAAGGTAACTTGGAAGAAAGAGACTACGTAGGAAGACAACAACAACAAACCTATCCTTAATACTATCAGAAAAATAAAAAGTGCAAGAGAAACAAGAATATGAAGCTATAAAAACATTCAGCGAAGAAAAAATGCTCTTGAAAAATAAATATATAACAGTAGAATTGAAGTACTCCATAGAGGAGTCAGAAGAGAAAGAAGTCCCCCAAAAGGTAGAGGGGGAAAAAAGATATAGAAATAAAAATTAAAAAAAAGAAATAAGAAGACTACCTAGGCAGTCTAATAACAGGCTAACTGGAATTCCAGAAAAGAACAGAGAAAACAGAAAAGCAAATCATTAATAATTCAAGACAATCTCCCAGAAAGGAAGCACATGAATTTCCAGATTAAGAAGGCTGAGTTTCTACCACAAAAGGTGAAATTAACATGAATCAAACCCCATCATTGCAACAACAAGATGAGATATTAGAATGGCTTCCGACTCTTCATGGGAAACTAAGAAAACGGAGCAAAGGCTTTAAGTTTGACGGACACTGATTTCTACTTACAATTCTTTATTCCAGTCAAACTATTGATTGAGTGAGTGAGTAAAGACATTTTTCAAAATTCAAGGATTTAAAAAATATTCCTCCCATGCACCAACATCTCTCAGGAAGCTGTTGCAGGATGTTCATCAAAATGAGATACTCTCCCAAAATAGAGAAGGACGAAGTCACAGAATGTACAAGCTTCCACCAAGGACTGAGGGGAAGATGATGGTGGAAATCTTAGGAAGACAGATATGCAACAGTCACAGAAGGCAACCCTGTCCAGACTGGAGCCCTGTGACTCAAAACCAGATTGGTTAAGGGCTGTCATCATAGTGTACTTTGCTGTTGTACCTTTTTTTAACCCGATGAACTCATTAGAAAACATGTTCCACCCAAACAAGGGAAAGACCAAGAAAGAGAAAGGAAATCCAGGAAATGGGAAAAATTACTCAGAAAAGGCAAAGGGAATAACCAGGATAACAGCAAAGGGAAGTTCCAGGAAGACCCAGAAAGCAGCATACAGCGCAACATGTCCAGACAGTAGATGGAGGTCTCAGGAGAGATGGAACCACCAAAAAAAAAACATATCAAAAAAGATGTGTTTCTGATCATGATCAATTCTGTGGAGGGCTGTGATGAAAGGCTTTTGGATAGCGTGGGAAAACTTGCAATTGGTACAGTGAAAACTAAGCAAACAGATAAACAAGTCATCATTAGCTTCAGGACAAACAAAAGGAAGGAAATATAATGGTACTGCACAAATCCCAGTTGTGAATAATATTTGTGTATGCATAATGTAAATAATGAACACTGATCTGAGAAAAAAATTTAACAACTCTATGGCAATAATGGAGGGACAGAAGAGAAGCAAAGGAGATAGTGGGATCACAGCACTCAATCCTAAACCATGATGACAGGAAATCAGCAGATAATGTCTAAAATGGATCAATGTAACCACATCAGTATAAGAACATTATGTAGAAATATGGGCATGTGTAATTGTCAGAACAAAGAAAATGGAGATGTATATGGAGATAACATTGTCAAAGGGTTTTTTGTCCATTTTTATTCACTTTGCCTTGCACAAAGGAGTTGCTCTATAATGCTTATTACTGAATGAATAAATGAATGACCCTTGCAAAGTAAATATGGTAAGTGTTGGAGAACTTTGTTAGACAGCCCCAAAGGGGTTCTATTTATGACAATATTGACATGGAAGATGCATATTCAAGATATTTCAAAATTATTAAAGCAGAAAAAACAGTATTTTCAATATATTATTTGATATGCTATGAGATTTAATATAGCCAAATAAATATTATGGGTACTCTGGGGGACTAGAATTGGCCACCCCAACTATGTCTCTTTGGCATGAGGATTATTTTTGGGCTGGTTACTTTTAAGAACTGCAGACAGGAGAAACTCTGAAAAGCAGAAGTTACCCTTTGTAAGAGACATTTGCATTTGTAAAGGAAATCTCCATCTATAAAGGTGTCTCCCTCTCTGTACCAGGAAGAAGCGGGGATGACCTTATCTCTAGAAACTCTCATCAATGTGGAAGCCAAGGACTCAAGTCTGCATAATAACCTGACTGTTGTTTACTGTACTTGTCTGGTATCTCCCATAACTGACTCCCCCAACCCCCAACATCCTCCTTTGTCTTTAGCTGAGGGCAGTATTTAAGATGAGAACTTCTGCCATTTTGGAGAGTTGCTCAGTTTGCCTGAGCCTCTCCCCTGTATACATGTTATAAAGCTTTGTTTAATTTTCTTCTGTTATTCTGTCTCATGTGAATTTAATTCGAGTCCAGCCAGAAGGACCCAGAGCAGGTAGAGGAAATGTCTTCCTCCCCTACAGTACATATTTGATTATTTTATCAGTATATCTAAAAGTTTAAATATTCAAGTTGGCCCAAAACTTTAACATCTACTCATTCAGGCACATAATGCCTGAAATGCTCTGAGCTTTCCCTGCTGCTCTAGGCACTCCCATTTGGAGCTCCCTCTGTCTGGTATGCCTCCCCTGCCCAACCTTTCCACACTCCTGCTTCACTCAAGCTGCTCCTACTCAGCTTTTTCTAAGGCTCAGCTTCTATATCACCTTCTCCAGAATGCCTTCTCTGATCCCTAAGGCTGGAGATCCTCCTATCCTGTGTGCACCCTCATCACCCTATTAACAGCCCCATCATAGACTTGCACACACTAAATTTCCTGTCTTGTCTCTTTTCCACTAGAAAGTAAGACAGTGATTAGAGTGACTGTATCCTATTTATAATTGTATCCTGGGCAACAAGCATAATACTTGGTAATTGTCAGCACATAAGTGTCTGATTAACAAATAAGTTTGTCATTAATTTATCTTCATTTAGCACCTACTACGCATCAGGCATTTTGTGGGCATTGAGAATAAAATCAGAAAGAGAACAAACAGTCTGCCTTTGTGGAGCTTATATTCTAGATGGAGAGACACAAACATATATAACACAATGTAAGCTGGTGCTAGAGCTATAAAGCAAACTAAGGCAGAGTAAAGCGATAGAGGAGGACAGGAAGGATAGAGGGGGATTATCTGCTATTTTAGATAGTGAGGGAGGGAAGAACTCTTTAAGGATATAAGACTGGAGGCCTGATTAAGTGAGAGAATAAGTCATGCAAATATCAACGGGAAGACTATTCCAGGTAGAGGAAAGAGCCGAATGCCAAGGCAGAGAAGGGAATGTACTAGGTGTATTCAAGGCACGCATGCCACTAACTGGTTAAATAGTTCACATGAAATCATTTCACCTCTCTTATCCTTGTTTCCCCCATCTACAAACTCTGAAGTCCATTAAACTAACAGCAACACTTGCAGCCCAGGCATCCTACTACCTGGCTTCACTGCTCCAGCACCTCCTACCACAACTCAGCGTGGAGCAGATGGCTGGCCAAGTATGCTGGCTCCCTCAGACACACACGGAGTCCCTCCCTGACTTCTCTCATGAATTTAAGCCAAACGGAGGGGTTCATCTGACACTGATGGATTACACCAGTTGAACAGTACATGTTCTGGCATGTAACAGTTCAGGCGCTCCAAACAACGTGCCAGCCAGATCAAGACTTAGAAGGCTCACAACTGGATTTTACTCCAGCAAAGAGTCAGGGCTTAAGTTACAGTGAACATAAATAGGCCCTCAACATTCCTAACTCAAGGATTTTAAAAATCAAATCTAACAGCACATACAATTTTCCTCCTTATTGAAGATAACTGATTAAAATGGCCATAGAGAATCCTGGTCACCTTGTACTGCTTACTAACAACCCATGTAAAAAAAAAAATTGATAATAAACAAATCCTGGAAGCTAAGTTTGGACAACAAGCACCCAGAATAGTACCAAGAAAATGGTAAGAATCTAAATAAATACTTGACAAATGCATGAATGAACGACTGAGCAGTTAATCACTGGGAGATGGCACAGTTCCGAACTCAGGAATCACTAGGGCACAGACTCGACACCTGAAGGACCGTGATACCGACTTTTTCTGAGCTCCAGATCTTCCTACAGCACCCACTCCATTAAGAGTGTTACAAAGTCAGGGCTGGCCCCGTGGCCGAGTGGTTGAGTTCGCGTGCTCTGCTGCAGGCATCCCAGTGTTTCGTTGGTTCGAATCCTGGGCGCGGTCATGGCACTGCTCATTAGACCACGCTGAGGCAGCGTCCCACATGCCACAACTAGAAGAACCCACAACGAAGAATATACAACTATGTACCGGGGGGCTTTGGGGAGAAAAAGGAAATAACAAAATCTTTAAAAAAAAAAAAAAAAAAAAAAGAGTGTTACAAAGTCTATTTAAAATAAAGCTGCCTGTAATTCTTCTGAAACTAAAGGGTATCTCTCTGTTAGGGGGAGAACGTGTCTTCTATGTAGACAAATGTATTGAACAATAAACATTATCATAGCTGAAGTAGTGGCTATCAATATTTGAGAGCCTAGTACGAGCTATGCAGGCTGAAATGTAAACCCATTTAATCATCAGAACTAATCTATACGGTAGTTTTTATTATCTCTAATGTACAGTTAAGACACACTCCAGCTAGGTGATGTTCCCAAGGTCACACAGAGCTGGCTGGGTGTGGAGCTAGTATGCAAATCCCGGGTGTTTGATTTCTGGGTTCAATTTCTCTCTTGTGAAGGTAAACAAACAATATGAAGGTTTTTTAATTGTTTGAACCATTATCATACAAATGCAATAGAGAGTGATTGTTAGCTAAAATTTAGAAATACTTTGTACTGATTTAAGAATATTTGTGTATCAGTGACCATTTTACCAACATGCCACTTATTTCACTCTCCTCAAACAAGCCCAATACTTACTGTTACATGTCCTAAAGACCACGTTCCCTGGACCACGGGGTAGGGAAACAAGCAGAACTGTTCATTCCTTTCCCTTTCAATATACAGACAGATTTGGCTAAGAAAAACATGCCCTTTAACACCAAGATAATTTGGAAAAGCCATCTTGCTAACACAAGGGTGTATGCCAGAGCAAAAGAGGACAAATCTCAAGCAAATAAGGGCTATTTCAAAAGCTTTTAAGACTCTGCGGAACATAGAAATACGGGAGAACATGCGTCAGCAGATGATGACTTTTCCTAGCAAGCAGCATAAGGGGAGTGACAGGTAACAAGTCAGGCCCTATTCATGGTGCTGAAGGTAAATCCCAGCTCCACCATTTGCTAGTTACTGGGAACGTAACTCATTCTCATCATCTCTACAGCTCTGTTTCTGATTGGTCAAGTGGGGATAATAATAGTATCTACTTCACAGGACTGACGTTAGAATGAAATGAGCTAATACATATAAAGTACAAAAGCCAAACATAAAAGACAAGTGTCTGGTACTCATTATCTATCTGCACTTAATAAAAAAATCATCAGTTCCTAGACAATTTAAGATTCAGAAGGCAGCCAGCCAAAGCAGGTTTTCAGTGTTATCAAACGCAGATTGTGTTCACACACTTTTAGAAGTTTTATGTAATGAGTTTTTAAATACGTATTTAATGTCATGTTAATTTTTTTCCTAGATAGTTGAGATCTTCATGTATTGAATGTTTCCTAGGTTTTAGACAGTAAACATGTTTCTCATCTAATCTTCACAACTCTGTAAGGAAGATGTCATTACCCTCATTTTACAGGCGAGAAAATGGACTCAGAAGTTAAGGAAGCTGCCCACACAGATAACTGATAGAGTGGGATTCCAAACGCAGGTCTGTTTGATTCCAAAGTTTAGGCTTTTAAACACTATGCTACCCTAACCCCTCATTTCCTCAGAGACCATGGTTAGCACAACGGTGCTTTTCAGGAAGGTTAAGCTCCCCAGTTGGGGAGGGATTACTGTATGATTATTTCTAAAAGGAAAAGTCAACAGTTGAGAGAGACATTCAAAAGCATGCAGTTAGACCCACAAAGGCTTTAATTCTATACAGCTGCACACCCACCGTGCCTTTTTCTGATTCCCTTTGCCTTACCCCTAGACGGTGTGGTGTGTAAATAATTTTAGTAACTGTAAATTAGTCACTTACTGACATTCCAAATAAACTAACTCCAAGTGCTTTAGTAAAATATGATAGTGGAAGCTATCACTGATTGGAAGAACTCCCAGATTTTCAGTGTATTCACGAGACTGTAGTTAAAAAGGGTGAAGAAAGTATTTCATAATAGAACTTCAATAATCTATATTGAAAAATTAAGCTTCTAGAATCTGGTATCCATACTGCAGCTGATCTGCTGCCTCTCATTTGTTATTTCACTGGGGAGACAATAAGCTTGCATTCCTTTTTGTTCACAATTCTAGAAAAATAAGTCAACACTGGGTAGCAGAGATGGCTAAAATAGTTTCTGGCCTTATAATACAGCTTTAATATTCTAGTCAGATGCCAGTTGTCAATCACAAGCTAACAAAGGGAAATGTGATAATTAAAGTCAAACTTGTCCCTTAATAAAGGAAGGCTTAAAGGCAGGCACCCTCAAGTGTCTAACTGCTGACTTGGCTGAGGGAGACAAGCACCCGACATATTAGTCCTAGAAAAACAGTTGATATTGGCAAACCCAAATCCAGGCTTATGACCTTCACCTCCTAGTCACTGTTCTCAAGTAACTGAGTAGCAAGGGTGAAGTTATCATGTAGATTTAGTTACCCATATCAGAAACACCAACAAAGTCATGCATACATCTAAGACAGACCATCCCACTAGGAAAACAGGAATTTTAAAAATATTTCTACTTTGTTCCAAAAATTAAGATATTTTTTAAACAAAATCTAGGAAGCAAATAGATCCTACTTAATCTTAGGATTAAGTAAAAGAGGAACTGGAAAGGTTTTCAAAACATCACATCGCCTACCCACTGGTCACTCAGTAGTGATCTTTAAAACAGTATCAGTCATAGGAAATTGTGATTTTTTTCTTTGAAAATTGAAAACAAAATGCCTAAAAAGGACACAAAATGTTTTCAATTTTGCAGAAGGAAAATGTATGCTATTTTTAAAGTTCCTGCTTAGATGTGAAGAAAATCATATTGTGGATAATTATGTAAGTAATAACAGTTCCTTTGGAAGCCATATGTTTAGACTTATAAGCAAATATTTTCCCTTTTATATGTTGTATTTCAGGACTGAATAGCCCAAAGGTTCCATGCATATAAAGTCACAAGAGAGCATAGAAAATGTTTTATTCTACAAAGAAAACCCAAATGAGGAATGACAACCAAATCACAAAGCTCAGAGCTTGTGATGGAAAAATGTAGATAACCTGAAAGACAGCATATGCTGCTAAGCACCACTATCAAAAAAAAAAAAGTCACAGCTGCCATAAGTACATATTTCTAGATCACAGCAAGGCTGCCATTCAAATTTCACTGTCAAACTGGGTTGACATTTATTGTGAGATACATACCACAGAGTTTGGGAGACCCCAGTTAAGTAACTGAGTGAGACAACTAATGTGACTTTCTGCTTTTTTAACAACACCGCCCTCAAGACAATTCAGTTTCATTTCATGATTACTGGATAAGACGACATTCAGCTCTTACTCTTCTGCCAACACACGGTTTTAAAATTCACAGCTAAAAATTAAGAGTCCACATCTCCTCCTCTCCCTCTGGATGGGTCTTTGGCAGCATTTCTGTTCCCTCCAAATGCACACTACGGCAGAGCTATCTATACCTTGACACAACTTGCACTGGTACAATTCTGAGGACTCCCTGAGACCTCCAGGCCACAGTATCTGATGCCATTCCTTGACTCCACCTCTTTTTATTCATTCAAAATCCATCACCTCACACTGCCAATTCTTTACCCTGCAAATCGCCCCTCCTTAATTCATTGTTTTTTAGAAATGCCATTAATCCATTTGCCAAAAGTCAATATTCTCAACAGTATCTGAGCTCAAATAAAAACTTCCTAATTATAGACTTTAAAAATGTTATTAGTGGTTTAAATACCTTCCTCTCTTTTTCAGGGGCAATATGGTAGAACATAAAAGGCCTGGGTTTCAGAGGGACAGATGCAGATTTGAGTCTGACAATTGTTAACAAGGTAACCTTAGATGAGTCATTTAACATCTGAGGCTGTTTTCCCTCCTCTAAAATGGAGATAGTAACAGAAATCTCAAAGGGCTATTGTGAGGGTTTCATTGTTTATAGTTATAATTATTATTATAGCTAACGTTTAGCGGGCACTTCTATCAGGTATTGTTCTAAGCACTTTACATAATTAACTTTCTTAATCCACACACCCACCCATGAGATGGGAACTAGTGTCCATTTTATAAATAGGGAAACTGAGGCAGAGAGCACTTAAGTGACTGCCCAAGGACACCAGCCATAATTGATGGGACAGAACCAGAATTCAAGTTCGTCTGCAGAACTTAGTCCTCAGAACCCCGTCTCACTTAATGAGAATGTTGTGTGTAACGAGTCTGTTCACACAATACCAGCCACACAAATAAATGCTCTTTTCTTCCTACCCCATCTCCACCTCAGCCTACATCATGCAGATCATGAAATCAATTTAGTAACTTAAGTGGAAAAAGAAAATACTGTTATAGAAAAAGGTTTTTAGAAATATAAGACACTAAGAGGGTCCCCTAGATCTGAAGAAACAAAACCTCACTTGAAGGAAGAGAGCCACACAGACTATTTTGGCAAGTGACCTCCTCAGAGGTGAATCCTCACACACAGTATCTGCAATTCACAAGGGCCACCAGTCCCATGCTATGGACCAAATGTTTGTGTGCCCCCTGCAAAATTCATATGTTGAAGCCTTAATCCCGATGTGATAGTAGTTAGAGATGGGGCTTTGAGGAAGTAATTAGGATTAGATGATGTCATGAGGGTAGGTTCCTCTTGATGGGATTAGTGGCTTTATAAAGAGGAGGAGACAAGAGCTCTCTATCTGCCCTATGAAGACAGTGAGAAGACAGCTGTCTATGAACCAGAAAGCACACGCTCACAAGACACTGAACCTGCCTGCCCTTTGATCTTGGGCTTCCCAGGCCTCCTGAATTGTGAGAAATAATTGTTTAAGTCACCCATTATACAGTATGTTGTTATAGCAGCCTGAGCAAAGACAGCTCATCCCTCACCTCAGTACACACTGGGCATGAGGTGGCTTTGTTTGGGGCCCATTTAACAGAGGATAATCGAGAGAAAAGAGAAAAGCAGTGTTCTCTTCAACTCAGCACCCAATACAGCGTGAGCAGAACAAACAGATGAAAAATGTAGAGAGTCAGCATCTACACGCTGAGGTGTGTATGGCAGCACCCAAGGGGCAGTCCCAGACAACCACCTTGCCATGCCGCGAGGCAGAAGCAGCAGCAGTTGCAGCATGAGCTGCTGGAAGGCATTTGTATGTTTGCAGACAACCAGGGCAACAGAGCCTTGACGAGCCAACCTCAGAGCAATGGCGCAGGTCTCAGAAGACAAGGGAAAACAGAGCCAAAAAAAGAAGAAGAAAACTGAGCCAGGAAGAATTCTCAGTGGTCTATCAGCCGTTACTGAGGCATTTTCAGACAAATGGAGTGGACTGGAGGCTGCTGGAAATTCTGAAGGTGTAGGTAGGGCAAATTTTATCTTGCTGCACATTAGTATGAAGGGAGTTTTGAAAATATCCATGCTGAGGCCCAACACGAGGAATTAATGTAATTGGTCTGGGGCAGGGCCTAAACATCTGATTGATTTTTCAAAGCTCCCCAGGAGATACCAACCTACAGCAGGAGTTGAGAACCACAGCATTGGGCTGTTAAAGTCTGGAGAAACACTGCTTCCAGTAACTTTATCATGTAGGTGTTGAGAGTTATTAAAGCGTTTACAATACTGTTGTAAAAAAGATTAGATCTATTTTCTAGAAAGGACATTCTAGTAGCAGTGAGGAAGAAAAGACCAGCGTCAGCTACAACGTAGGCTACAGGTAGTCTATTCATCCATCCATCCACTCACCCAATAAATATTGGGCCTTTACTACTTAGGAGGCACAATAAATAGATGAATAAGGCACACCACTCTTGTTCAAGAAGTTCTCAATGAAGAAAGAGGAAAAAAGATAGTGTAATAAGTAAGATGAGAAGGATATAATGGGAGTAGAGGGGAAAGAAACCTAAATTTAGTGTTAACAGCCAAGGTATCAAAAGCTTTCCAAGATGAACTGAATTCTGAGCCCAAGTGGGAAGCTGTGGGAGTCACTAGGCAAACAATGCACACCATTGCAGGCTGTGAGAACCTCCTATCATGCTTCTATAAAATTAAGCGATGCAATAAGGCTGGAAGGAGGGCAACTGTGGGGACCTGAAAGTAATCAAAACTAGAAATGACTCAGCTGAACAGTTTCTGTTTCACAGCGAAGGCAACGGGATACCACCAACTGACTTTAAAAACTGAACTGATGTGGTAAGTGTTTTACAGGGAAAAATTCAGTCTAACAGCAGAGAAAGGATGGAGGAAGGGCAGGTAGGGAGACCAGCTAGAAGGCCATTCCAACAAACCGGGTGAATAGTGAGGACTAGCAGGCCAATGGGTAGGAGGGAAGATCCCACTTATTTAGGGGTGGAACTGGAACGGAGCTGATCCACTTGATATGGAGGAGCGAAAGAAAGAAAAGAGTTTAGAATTAGGATGACCATGTGAAACCACTAGGAAAGATCAGAACAGAAGAACAGAGGCAGAATGTGGAATGTGAGTAGCTCGTGGAAACTTCTGAAAAACTGATTATATCAAATGTTTGGAAAAATAACAGTGAATCAACTTCAAAGGTATATTAAAATAATTATACATCAAGACTAGGTCATGTTTTTTCAAGAATTAAGATACAAATTTGATTAATATGTCACTTCAATAGGTCAAACTTCTGGAAACCATGTAATGATCTTAATATATGCTAAAAAGATATTTGTCAAATTCAATATGGATTCCTGATTTTTTTAAATTAAATAAATCTTAGGAGTAACTTTATCTCAAAACAACAAATGGCATTCCTAACGGATGGAAAATTGACAATAATCTCATTGAAAGCCAGAACAAAACAGTCATTTTTACATATTACTTTCCATCTAGAAAAGGTGAAGTGAATAGCTACTGGTAAATAAGACAGTTCAGTAAACTCAATGGATACAAGCTAAATTTGCCCAAAAAAATCAAGAGCTTTCCTGAATAGTAAAAATAATTGTTTAATGTAATAGAAAATCCACTGGTTGGGGCCAGCCCAGTGGCACAGCAGTTAAGTTCACATGCTCCGGTTCAGCGGCCCGGGATTCACCAGTTCAAATCTCGGGCACAGACTAACACACCGCTTATCAAGCCATTCTGTGTCAGGCATCCCACATATAAAACAGAGGAAGACGGGCATGGATGTTAGCTTAGGGCCTATCTTCCTCAGCAAAAAGAGGAGGATTGGCAGTCAATGTCAGCTCAGGGCTAATCTTCCTCAAAAAAAAAAGAAAAACCCAGTGGCTAAAGTAATCACAAACTAGAACATGAAAAAAATATGAGATTCAAAGATCTATATAAAGAAAATAAATCTTTACTAAAAAATTTAACGGAAGGCTTAAATAATTGGAGAACATACCATATGTTTCTGGATAGGAAGCTGGATGTCAGTTCTTCATGAATCCACATACGTAGTTAACGAAAATCCAGTAAGTACAATGGACTCTTTTACACCTAGACGAGATACTTAAACCATATAAAGCTAGAAGAAATAAAGGTAAAAATCTAGGCTCTTGATAGGGAAAGACTTTCCAGGCAAAGGAGATGACAAAGAATCAATGATTTTGGGGCTGGCCCCGTGGCCGAGTGGTTAAGTCCGCGCGCTCTGCTGCAGGCGGCCCAGTGTTTCGTTGGTTCGAATCCTGGGCGCGGACATGACACTGCTCATCAAACCACGCTGAGGCAGCATCCCACATGCCACAACTAGAAGGACCCACAACAAAGAATATACAACTATGTACCGGGGGGCTTTGGGGAGAAAAAGGAAAAAATAAAATCTTTAAAAAAAAAAAAAAAAAAAAAAAGAATCAATGATTTTAAATACTGCACACAAAATTTTCTGTCAAAATAGATCCCAAGGAAAAATAAAAAGCAAACTGGAAAATTGTACCATATGAAATGGACAAACCATTAACAACTTTTAGAATTAGATCTCAATAAAAGAGAAGACAATTCATATGTTCTAATAAAAAAAAGCACATTAAGATTATTTTTATTGATTAAATGTTTAAGTTGTAATGCTTGGTGCTAGAAAGGATGTGGTGACACACGAACTTGCAAACGTTACTGGTGAGCATGAAAACTGGTAGGGCATTTCTGAAAAGCCAGTTGGCTGGAGGCCTAAAGATTGCTGCTTCTTCTTAAGCAGCTCCTCTTCTACAATAAATCAATCCTACTAAAATAATTCCAAAATCACCGTTCACTTACTGAGTGCTCCTAGTGATAGCACAAAGTTATCAGCACTGAATTGCTGATATTATACAAATGAAGACAGCGTTTAAACTTTAAGGCTGTCTGCTAATAGGAAAGATAAACACAGGTGGCTAACTTTATTACCGTGCATTGAGCACTATGAAAGAAGAATCAAGAGGGTATCCTGGACACAAAAGGAATAGAATCCAGACAAGAGGTTCAGAAAAGACTTCCTGGGGTGGGGGGTGGGTACAAAGGGTGAAGTGGTGCACCTACAACATGACTGACAAACATTAATGTACAATTGAAATTTCACAAGATTGTAACCTATCAATAACTCAATAAAAAAAAAATCCTAAAAAAAAAAATGCAAATATACTTTTCATCTAAAAAAAAAAAAAAAAGAAAAGACTTCCTAAAAGACATGTAGAAGGCATTTCTCATTTTTATGTTTACACACACGATGCATGTCATACAATGAACAAGTATTACATTTTTTGGCATTCCATTAATATCAGCAAAAAGTTGGCACACTAAATACTTTTTTTTTTAGCCTTCTTTTCTACTTGTAGCAGGCTAGTTTTCCATGATTGCACTTCAAGTTCTCATCCCACTTTTCTTGTGAAGCTTTCCTTAAAATCACCTTTTACATTTTAAAGGAATGTAGACAGCTAGATCTCACCAGCTTTGCTGTCTGATGTTTGGCATTCACATTTTCCTTAACCCTCTTTGTTCTGCATGCCATACAGATTATAAACTTCTGTCTGCTTAGTTTTCTGTCTTGTGTAAACTTTGTATATTATAGGTCAAATTTTTTATTAACAGGCTTTAAAAAAAATCAGAAACAGACAGAAAAATCAATCCAGCAAACCAAAATCTGTGGTTCACAGATGCTGAATTAAAGTCTTGTAAGCATTTTAGATTTTAAAATAACTTTTCATTTTTAATTTCAAGCACTGTACATTGACATAAGTATTAATCCCTAGAAGAAGGTCTAAGTTACTGAAAGTTGTTTGTTGAAAACAAAAAATTAACTTGCTAAAATGTATTCGTCTTTCCATAACAATTAAAAAAAACACACACTGGAAATATACTGACAAAAAAGTCATCTCAAGCCAATTTATTTCCTTCAAAGTTAAAGAGCTATTTTTCTTTTCTAAAAATGAAACAATGTGTTAGCACAGGCTTATATTTAGCAATAAAAACCAGAACGATTTCCAAGGAAAAGTTAGTTAAGACTCTCTAGTTTCTAGGCCTGAATCCTTCATTTATTTTCAGATCATATTGTTTAATAAAAGCATAGGTTATGAATACCCTCTGTTGCAGAGTATGTCTCTTATCATTCCTACAGTCTAATTTTACATTTGATATCTTCTTTGACCCCTAAGTTATTTAAGTAATGTGTAATTTCTAATTAAATTTTAAATTAAATTTAATTAAAATTTAAAAATTTTAAAATTTTTTAGCTCTTCCAAATTTCTAGTTATATGGATTTAGGTAAGCAAGTAAAGACACTGTTTCTATTCAACTCAAGTTATTTGAGGGTGACAGTCAAATCTCCTAGAATTTATATTTGCCTATTTGTTAAATTTTAAAATAACTGAGTTAAATTCTCTCAACTATGACTAAAATACAAAATAACCTCCTTCTAGAAGTCTTAGTTGTATATATTCAGTTGCTGTGTTGTTTTGCATTACAAAAGTTTGATGACGATTATACTTGTTCTTGGCATACCACATACCTTTTAATCAGTGGTGATATGAAAAATATTTAACCAACAGTACACCACAATGTCTGTGAAGAGGCTAGATTTTACTCTATTTGCAAGCTAACCAATTAGCCTGCCATTGTTATATAGATGCTGGCACAAGACACGAGACTCCTGGGTTAGAGATAAAGGATGTTATTACAACACAGACGGCAGCATCAGCTTCACGTCCACATAGGTTCTCCCTGCTCTCAAGTCCCATAGGGGTGATGCAGGGCGGCTGAAATGGGATGCTGAACACAGTGGGTTTGGGTCACAGCTGAAGAATCCTGGAGTTTAGGAAAGGACAATTTTTTTAAAGAGGTTACTAGCACATCCACACAAACTTTATCCCAGAGGGAGACAATATATTATGCTGATTAGGAAACAAACCTGCCCCCTGTGCCAGAGGAAAATAGTTTTGTTTTTCTTTAATACTGCGTTTCTTTTTCACCACTAATTACCTTTAATTCAACATATTTGAACCTGTATTTGCTTGTCACCATCAAGAATTAACCCTATATGGGACCATTCTCCCTAATAAAATATGACAGTAAACACGGTTTTCATTTACCTTCCCAGCCAACCTTCTCAATTTTACTGTTAGATTCCTGATACTTTTTTCAACAGTACAGCTTCTGCGTTTTGAAAATCCTTTCTTAATAACTGCATTAAAATTCACAGTCTTCTTATGAACAGTTATTTAAACTGGATCCTAAGTTTTAGTAGTTTCAGGGTACACTGCTAATTCTTCCATTCCACTCTATGTTCCTTACTACGATTCTTTTTTTATATATATATATATATATTTGGGTAGAGTCCTTTTTCAGATCTAAAAATTTTTCTCTACTAAGCATATAGTTCTCAGACCTGTAAAACAACAACAGTAATGGGGATTTTTCTTCTGTGTGAATTGTCTCACTCAGCTACTGCTATGTAAAAACACCTACAGAATCTCAGTGCACATAATAAGCATTTGTTTTCACCCTCACTAGTCTTCAGCGGGGGCAGCTCTCAACTAGGGTTGCTGTTCCACTTGTCTCATTCTGGGGCCAGGCTCAAGGAGCAGAAGCTACCAAGAAATGTTCTCCTCACTGTGGAGGCCAGCAGCTCTTAGGGGGCCAACCCCAAGTGGATAACACATTTCAAGCCTCTGCTCACATCACACCCACTAACGTGCCATTGGTTAAAGCAAGTCAAAAGGCCAAACTCAAAGTGAAGGGGCAGGAAACTGAACTTGGCCCAGAGTGAGTAAGGAGGAAAGTGAGCATTTGCTGGACAATAATCTAAATTATGACAGTCATCTAAAATATACAACTGAGTGTAGACTCCTCGGTTCCCAGTCCTTCCCCTACTCACCCCGGCCCAGTGAATATTCCTTCGAGGTCTTCCAGATTTGAGGGTCAAGGCAAGCAAAGTCCACTGCAGCAAATCTCCCATTTCGTGAACAGTCGTCGGTGAGGAAAGTCAAGAGCCACGCATGCAGAATTCACTAATGTGTGTTCAAATTTCTTCATTTTGCCACCCTACGCACCACCCCCCATCACCCACCCATGATACTCCAATCTTCTGAAACTACGTACTAAAGCCGCTTGAGTGGAATCTGTCCATTGACTGGTAACTTCCTAGGCAGGCCCACTGCTTCCATGAGTTTAATCAACGGCCAGCCAGCAAAGGGGCTTTTCTTATAATCTGATCCTATCTGTGCAGACCTACTAGAAATTCCTCAAAGTCTCAGGCTACTCAGTGGCATCCTTCCATGTTTTCTCGCACTGTTGCCAAGTTTTCTAATTTTCATGTATTTGTTGGTCCTTTCCATATTTTTAGAAGAAAAGTGGAAAGTATGTAGGCTCAGCTTATCTGAAATCAGAAGTCCAAAGAAAGACTATGATAATTTTAAAAATCTATTTCTCTACACATTACATAATTTTACATAAATACATAAATATCATCACAGTCATGATTGTTCTTTAAAAGTAGTATTTTTTTCTTTCCTTCTTGAGTCCATACTACTCCTCACCAACCTTCTCTTTATAGACTGAGTCTTATAACTAACCTCAGAACACCGCCCTGCCACCCCCCACAAGTGCTAACAACTGATAATACAACTTTTGTCTCCATACTTTCAATTCTACAGATACAAATGTGCATACAACTACATGAACTACAGAGATATTTTAAATCGTAGTTATTGTTTTATTTTACAAAGATGGGTAATTACAGTTTTTGGTAGGCTGCATTTCTCACTCAACGGTACCTCCAGGTAACCGCCCCCCTCCCCTGCCCCAAGTAATCTGGTTTAGCTCTGAAGCATTCTTCTAGGGCCTGCATAATAGTACGTGATATGTGGCTGCACCACAGTTCATACAAGCCATTCCCGTCTGACAGCACTTACATTGTTTTCAGTTTCATGTCACTACACATAATGCACGAAAAACCATTCTTAAACATATATCCTTACTTAAAGGTGCTTTTATTCTATGGGGTAGAGTCCTATCATGTATTTAATTAATAGATTTTGAAAGATCACTCTGTTAAGTTATGTATAAGAATATCTTTCCCAGGGGTCGGCCCTGCAGCACAGTGGTTAAGTTCAGCACGCTGCGCTTCAGGGGCCCAGGTTCAGATCCCAGGCACAAACCTACACCACTCATCAAGCTATGCTGTGGTGGCAATCCACATACAAAATAAAGGAAAGATTGACACATATGTTAGCTCAGGGCTAATCTTCCTCAAGCAAAAGGAGGAAGACTGGCAACAGATGTTAGTAAGGCCAATCTTCCTCACCAAAAAACAAACAAAACAACACCTTTCCTGCCACATCCATGACACGCAAAGCCTTATGACCATTTTTAAATTATCTGATAGAAAGCAACCTTTTTGCCACTTTAATTTGCATCTTTTCATAAATTTGATTTTAATTTGCTCTTCTTTGTCTACTCATTTCTTTACTGATTATCTTGCTGTCTTTTTCTTGTCTATTAGTAAAAGGTTTTTCCATTGAATTGCTATAAATACTTAATCATCTGTACCATATTTGCAGAAAATGGATACTGACTACTGACCTTGTTTATGCCTCTCCCACTACGCAAAAGCTTTATTTCATAAAGTCAAATATTCTCTTTTTTATAGCTTCTGTATTTCTAGTCTTGGTTAAGAATGTCTCCTCTACCCCTAGGCTTTCTTACACTTATGTCTTATCCCATTAGTACTTTTTTCTTTTCTTTTTTTAAAATTGGCACCTGAGCTAACAACAGTGGCAATCTTTTTTTTTTCTGCTTTTCTCCTCAAATCCCCCCAGTACATAGTTATATATTCTAGTTGTGCGTCCTTTAGTTGTGGCATGTGGGACACCACCTCAACGTGGCCTGATGAGCAGTGCCATGTCCACGCCCAGGATCCAAACCAATGAAACCCTGGGCCACCGAAGCGGGGTGCACAAACTTAATCACTCGGCCACAGTGCCTGTCCCCCCATTAGTACCTTTTTTCTAATACAGAAGAGAATTCACATTTATTTCCTTCAACCAACTATCATTCAATAAAGAATCTACCCTTTTTTGTAATGGAATTGTCACCTCATGATAAATCTTCTATAAAAGAATCTATTTCCAGATTTTGTTTTGTTCCACTGCTTGTTTATTCTTACCACATTGATTGTAATGAATTTACAGTATTGCATGTAGAGAATATTCTAATTTGAGTAGCCAATTTCCTCCTCAACAGTTTTCAGGCATTTATTCTTCTCCACAAACTTTGAGTATTTCGTCCAATTTAAGAAAATTACCATGATAGGATCTGAAGTTGAAAGGCTTTAAATCTGTATGTTTATTCTGAGTGACTACATGTTTACAAGCTACTAAACCCTCCATCTAAGAAATGTAAAATCATCTGAACAAATGGATTGACATCAGAAAAATTTTAGTTTTCACACAGGTCTCATGTTTACTTTGGTGAATTCATTACTAAGTATTTTATAGTTTTGTCACTCTTCTAATTTGCATTTCTAGATGCCTAGTGTAGAATAAAGAGAAGTATTGATTTTATTTATTTTTTTTTTAGATTGGCACCTGGGCTAACAACTGTTGCCACTTTTTTTTTTCTGCTTTAGCTCCCCAAACCCCCCTTGTACACAGTTGCATATCCTAGTTGCATGTCCTTCTAGTTGTGGGATGTGGGACACCACCTCAATGTGGCCTGACGACTGGTGCCATGTCCACGCCCAGGACCCGAACCCTGGGCTGCCCCAGTGGAGCACGCAAACTTAACCACTCGGCCACGGAGCCAGCCCCAGAAGTATTCATTTTATATCTAGCAACCTATCAAACCTTTTTTTTTTTTTTTTTTTTTACACTAGACTCTTGGGTTTTCTAGGTACAAAATAACATCTATCCATAAAAGAGAAAATCTCCTCTTTCAATGCCTTTACTATTTACTAAAATCTTCATAAACATGTTAAATGTAGTGTAATTGGATAACTTGATTATTAAAATAATGCTGGTGGCAACTATTTATTCTAAATTTTGAAGATTAGCTTTAAGTTTCTTTCCATTCCTATTTTACTTAGTTTTCATTGGAAATGACCAATGAAGTTATAGGACATCAATAGATGCTAAAAGTATTTTGGTTATCTGCACCAAATGTGCCAATATAATGGATTATGTGCATGGATTTTCTGTTCTATTCACATATTTCTATTTTTATTTTTTTTGCTTTATGTTTCAACTGATATGTTTGGTGCACTTATATTTTTAGTTTACCTTCAAATTAAACTTGTATTTTTATTCAATATATCTCTTTATCCTGTTCTCCTTTTCCAACATTAATATTGCTCTATTGACTTACTTTGCATTTCCTAGTATCATTTTAATGCATCTCTATATTTCAAATGTTCTGAACACAGTAACACAAAGCAATAGATAGAAAATTAAACCCAGCTGTATGCTAAGTTTCATTTCTGCCTTTTAATTTTTATGACTCATATAAGTCATTTGAGGCCTTCCATCTTTGTGTTTTAGGCATTCTATATTGCTATTTTCGTTTCTTTTCCTTAATTTGAGGGGCTAATCAAGTTATTTTTTCGCCCTTTATTAATTTGGAGATTCTGTTACTGTTTTCCACTCTATTAGTAGTCACCTTCCTTCTCCCTGTTCTCATGACCCAATATGGCTATTATTTAAAGAGTACAAATACTCCCATTAAGATAAACTGAGTTTTCCCACCATGTCCCTCTATTTACCCCCTTACATCTCCTAGTAAGCTCCACCTTTTGTCCGTTTTATTTCCCCTCTCCCTGAATATTTTTAGAATGCTTCTATTCTCTGCCCACCACACCCAACTGTTAGGTTGTCTGATAGTTTCCTTTTAGGTTTTCTTGGGAGGCTTAATGTGCCCATATTTTGCACTTAACTTACAAATTCCCAGACAGCTATCTCCTTCCATTTAGGTTTAATGTTATCTATGCACTAATATGTCAAGGTATACAGTGAATATTTCCTTTCTCTTTTCCCCTCTTGAAGTCTGTTCTGATTCATTTACTATTTGATTAGCACCTGTTTTTAGATGGGGTTTGTGGGTGAGACTCTGAATTCTTGCATATCCTCAACATCTACCCCTCACCTAAGCAGGTAAATAAGATGGAAGTTAAATTCTTGAATTGTGGTCCATTTCTCTCGGTACTACGTGGATACCCACATCTCTTCTCTTCCTGACTTGCAGATGAGAAAACCAATGCCAGCTGGATCCCACCTCCCACCATTTTCTTGGTTTTTTTTTTTTTTTCTTGGATCTAAATTGTTCGAGAACATAACTTTACCAGAATGTGTCTAGACTATGGATCTTTCTCATCAGGTGAGCCTAGACACCTTACTGAGACCTTCCAATTTGCAGGCCCAGCTTTCTTTAGCTCAAGTCAGAAAGACTGTCTATTATAATGATCACCTTTCCTATTTATGTCCATTTTCTCTCCTTGCTGACCTCCAATTTATTTTCATTCCAGGTCTCTGGAATCTACTCTTCCAACTCTCTCATTTTTCTCCTCATGATTTCTGTCTTTTCATATTTTTGCTCCGATTTGAGACTTTTTGCAGTTGATCTTACAGGACACTACATCAGGTCTCAGCAGTGACCAACCTTCCTCTCCTTTACTCATGAAATCAATTGTTTAATTGGGAATTATGCTTAAGATTTTTAGGTGCCACAAATGAATCTCCATAGGTGCTCTTGTTTTTTTCAAGTGTTTACATGCCTCCTCCAACATTTCTACTTCATTTCACATTTGGTTCTGGATTTCCCTCTCTGGATGCAGGTCTCATGTAGATGCCATCTTTGTTGGCTCTAGTCTGCTGTTGTTTCTCTAATCTGGCTACATGTTAGATTCACTTGGGTGGTGGAGGAGTTTACAACTCCTGATGCCCAGGGCCTATTAAACGAGAATGGCTAAAGGAGGTCCTCAGCCATCCATACTTACATAAATTCCCCAGGAAAGCCCAGCTTGAGAACCAGAGCCCTAATGCTGTTCCGAATCTCACCCATGTGAGCTTTGTAAAGAAAGGAGGCTGTCAGTCCCTTGGAGGGACAGCAGAGGGACGCCTCTTTGTTTTCAAGCCTACCTATCCTCTGGCACCCCAGGAGCCCAGATGATCCAGTCTACCTATTCAGCTCCCTCTTGGGTTTTTAGGGGAGTCGGAGACATCCAGCATACCCCTACTCCCAAGAATCTTCAGATCTCTGAAGACCAGGATCTGTCTCGAAGCTGTTTATCCTGGGGTCCCAACACTGTGCTTCCGGCAAAGCTGAGAGCTCTGTTCAAGAAAGCCCCCCATCATTTCCCTTCCCCAAAGCCCCAACTCACACAAGGTCTCCCTTAACCCAGTTGCCTACAGGTCCTCCTGGCTCAGAAGAGCTGGGAAACAAGGCTGGAGAAGAAATAAACCACACCCAGATCTTCAAACTGTACCCCTTTAGAAGGATATGGACTTCTGCCTCTCATGTTTCCAATGTTTACAGTCAACATCTAAATACAGTTTTGTTCATGTAAGTGGCAAATCAGCATCACTGGGGAGATGGGTGAGAAGCCAAGGAGAATAGGAGGTCTGCTAAGCATTAGAATGCCAACAGCCATTTCTAACAGGAGAAAGGAGGATTAAGCAGTCAAAAACTGCAAGAAAGGAGTGATCAGATAATGCCTGAAGCAAAGTCAAAATGATTTACAGATACACACAAATAGATAAGCAGTACACTTATAGATTAGATTTATACAACAAGGATGTTCAGCTGGAGACGGGTGAACAGGGACTGACATTCTTGTATCTCTTCTATTATTTGTCAATGTGAGGAAATTTTGCTTGTAAGAATTTAACAAGAATTTCGAGAGTCAAGGATTTAACAGTGAGTGTGTGGTACCCACTAGTAAGATAAATATATAGCAAAATATTTTGCCTTCCAATTTTGAGACACATTTTCACTAATGTTGTGAGTCCTATATTTAAGACAGGATTCCAACTACTACTTTCAGAGCTCTATTACATGAAAATTAAGTAAAGGACAATAAAATGTCACCAGATTCTTTGCTATAAAAGTGGCTTTTAAACTTGTTTTGGCCACCTCTTGTTCAAGAGAGTTTTAAAACAAAGCTCACACTGGAACAAAGATGAGAGCGTAACCAAGCCTGCTTAGGACCCTATCCTCCCCAGCCCCAAGTATTTTCCCCACTAGAAACCAAGTGTCGGGGCGGGGGCCGGCTCCGTGGCCGAGTGGTTAAGTTCGCGCACTCCACTGTGGTGGCCTAGGGTTCAGATCCTGGGCGCGGACAAGGCACTGCTCATCAGGCCATGTTGAGGCGGCGTCCCACATCCCACAACTAGAAGGACCTGCAACTGGGATATACAACTATGTACGGGGGGGGGGGGGGGGGGGGGGGGTTGGGAAATAAAGCAGAAAAAAAAAAAGGTTGGCAACAGTTGTTAGCCCAGGTGCCAATCTTTAAAAAAAAAAAAAGAAACCAAGTGTTGGGGGGATAGAGCCCTTCGTTTTCTCAGTTACGTCCCCAGTGCTGGAAGATGCCAGGCATGTAGTGGGCCTTGCCTAATAGAAGAACTAACTCCCCTAAGACTATGCGGGAATACTTGGAAACCACTATTCTTGACTTTTGTCTACATATTCTCTGGGTAAGCCATTCCATAAGGAATAAAACTTTAATCAGAGGAACAGCTCATGCTCTTACCCAGCTGAGTGACTTGGGACAAGATATCTCACCTCCCTGAATCTCATGAGAGTTTTACAAGTTGCCTCCCCCCTCAAAAACAAAAGCTCAAAGTTTAATCACTTAGGTTTCATGCTATTTGCAAGTATCATGAACTTGTGCACAGACTTTCTTGGGGCATTGCAGGAAGGTCTATGAGCTATTTACTATTATCAACTACAAAACTTTCTGGATGATGTGTGCTTTCTCTGTAAATTGACAGTTTGACTCTCATCTTGAGCCCAGACACATTCCAACGTGAGGCCCAAATTCCAGATGACGGAAGATTTATTCAAGTTCAAATGGAAGTTTGGAAATGGGCAATCATCACCAGGTTTGTGTCCCCAATAGCTTATTAATCTCTACTCGAATACTAACTACAGTATATTGCAATGATTTGCTTCCATATCCATCTCCCCCATTGAAGAGTAGCTCCTGGAAGATGAAAACTACATTGTATTCATATTAGTAATTAACCTAAGTGCCTAGTGCATCCCATAGCACTTTGTAGGCTCCCAATTGTGTGTCTGGAACAGGGAAAAGGGATTAAATACAAACCTAACAAAGTAACCACATTCCAGGAAATCTTCTGGCATTCACAGGTAGGGCAACCTTCAGGAATATCTTTAATCACTCACAAAAATTCACATTACTCAGGGACTGTGGCAAAGCAGCACCAAACAGCTGATCTCTCACCCTCACCAGACACCTCCCAAGGTCCAACCACCAGCTTAAAAAACTGGAGAGGTGTTTGTGCAGTACTTACATGGTCCAACTAGAGAGAAAAAGAGTTCCTGACAAACAGTACTCAAAGACTAGATGATATACACACAGTCCTCCTGTGAGACTCAGAGCTTGCTACAGGAGACTGAGATAGTAAAAAATTAACTTAGACTAAGAAAGTAAAAATCTGCCCAGCATTCATCAGGCTGGAATAACAGACATAAACAGAGCCAAGTTCAAAGTTAATAGGAAGCAGTATTTTCTCAAGGACATTCTGCTACTGTAAAGTGCCATAACAACTCCCTCCTTTGAATTGTCTGTGTTTTCTTACGAAGAAACTTAGTTCTCCAAAATCATAAACTATAAGACACTTTGCCTCTGAAATTATATTGCTCAGACTGAAGCATTCCACTCTTGCCTGGAAGATCTAAGTCACTTTGACAAAGAGAAATAGCCTTGATTTACAACCCAGGTGCAGAGCTTCAGAAAGAGGTTTCTGGACACAACTTCATGGCTGTTAACTTTTTAGTTTCCAAGGAGACAGGACCATGATCCACTTTGCAGTGATACTGACCCATTTACACACCGTTCTGTTTTGCTTGGAACATATCAAAAAGTTGCTTCATTTAAATTTCACCTAAATTCCACCCATCTCCAAAATCCTATAACAACTCTATATTTTCCTTTTTTTGATGAGAGGTCCCACGAGTGGTTCCTCTGGTGGGTGTCTCCTTCATTGCAATGAGTCAATAACTGTGACCATGTTGAACTACAGCTTCATCTTGGATGGTCTTCAGTTGACTGGGCTACTGGCAAGACCTTGAAGAGGTCTTTTGGTATCCATCCTTTCCATGAGTGAGTTCAGATTAAAGCAAAACCTTACGCAAATAAAACTGGTCTCCTGAAGGCCACAGGGCTCCACTTCGTCACTTGTGTTCAGTCAGGTTGAAGTGGACTTGTCCTCCTCAGGATTTAAGTCTTCAACCAGTCACTAGGATTGAGGAAGCGCCGGCCTCAGCAGTAGAAACAGTTCATTGCTTCCCTTTCACTAACCCTTTCAACACTCAGAACACCTTGGCTCTTATCAGATGTTGATGACAAAGGAGGAAGCAGGACTTGTCCTCTTATCTCTAACTTCCGGTCGCAGGGTTTAAGATGCTCACAGTCCATATGTCCTCAGAGATGGAAAGTATCAGATGGCAGAGGCAATGGCAATGGTTTTTCTTAGTCCTCAGCTTGGCCGCACTGGACACCCATGTAAGGTAGGAGGATGAGAGGGTGAAGGAAGAATAGGTTTCAGCATTAGGGCATCATCTAGATTGGAAGGAATGCCGACTACCCAGCCAGAGTATATTCAGGGCTTAATGTTTTCATAACCCATCTCTCATCTGTCAGAAAGCAAAGCTTACTGCTTTACTAGCCCATCTCCCCCAAGGCTCACACATTTCAAGGAAGGGTTAGCCTCTAATTGGTTCATTTATTCCAAAGGCCCAGTAATTAGCGGTGAGAGCTGCTATTTAATTGCCTCAATGACTTTATCTTGCTCTGGAAAGCACTCAAAAGGAAAAGGGTCTTGCAGGGGATATTTGCTAAGGAATACAAAAAGCTCAGCCATTTACTAGAAGCCTTACATCCTAACGCCAAAACATCTCTACTTTCCAAACCCAGAGGATACAATACAAATCCTCCCCCTCCCACAGCAAAACAACATGCTTTAAGACATTAACTGACAGCTAAACATGTCTATAGATAAATGTGAACACCTAAAAAATGCTTTCAAAAGTTAGTTGTAGAGGCCAAAAGGAAAACATTCATAACTTGACTACTTAAAACTTTAAAAAATTTGTGTATAAAAACACCATTTAGAAAGGCAAAAATATGTGTGGGGAAATATCTGCAATGCTAGTGATGAAGAGCGAGTTTCCTTAACATAGAGCAGAGATTTGAATAAGCAGTTCATAGAAAAGGAAATAAAAATGGCACTTACCCATTTTCTTAGAAAAATGAACTATAGTTCAAAATAGAGGAAAGAAGGAAAGAAACGAAATTCCACACATTCACATAAGAATATGAATCATTTGGGGCAGATATTTTTGAGGAGAGAAACACGGGTCCCTGTATCAAGATTTGCAATGCTAAGCTTGTGGATTAAAAACAGAAAAAAAAAAAAAATGAATGTCACAGTGGATGAGCTTTTCCTCAAAAGGGATTTTATTATAGTTCTTATAACCCAAGAAAATGCTCCTAACCCTCCCCCTCCAATTTAATTTTTGAAACTAAAGACTCTGGATAGAAATGAATTCAAACACAGGAACTACAGGACTTTAAAATATCAAGGCACATAAAGATCAAACTAGCACTTCTTATGAATAAAACATCCCACTTAATCCACATGAAATTGTTTTTTAAAATAAGTATCTAAATCTAGTGCTCATATCCCTCAGTCATTCTTCAAATTATAGCTCATGAACACCACCCGGGTCTAAAATTTGTTTCAAGATAGCTCTTAAAGAGACTCCAATGCATGACTAGTTCTGCCTAATTGATCCACTACTTGAAAATTCACAGGCGGAAAACTCGAGCCTTGTCTAGAGCCAAGCTCTCCCCAGAGTCCATCTTTATAACTTTCCCTCGCCATCAAGTCTTAACACGAATGGATTTAGGAATATTAACTATGAGCAAGTACAGAAGGAAATGGGAGGACCTAAAATAAGAAAGCACAGCAAAAAGGAAAGAATCACCTTTAATTCAGAATTAAATTTGCAGTGTGCCACAGCATATGTAGAGGCACCAATTCTTAAACACTGTAGACCACGTTGACCAGAGCAAAATTAAGTTGTGCGAGACTGTGCCGATGGGGTATGAGTAAGAATGACCAATTCGTAATGTATGAGGTTCAGATGCTGAAGTTCTTTAACAGCAGAGTCTTATATAAGAGGAGAAAAAAATATCTTAGGTATGAAATAATTTTGTCTAACTTTTAGATTTTATACCACAGAAAGAAACACCGGGGAAATCGGAGATGGGAGGAGATGGGGTTCTTTTCAGAGACAGACAGACACACAAAAATAAATTCTTAAATTTTGTTATTCTTGCTTCTTCTCTCAAACATTCTAGTCTTCCTTGAGTGATTTTCTTTGACTCTCAATGTGAACTAAACCTTGAGTTTGTTCTGAATTGGGCAAAGGATAACAGTCAAGCACATAGTGAGATAGACCCGCATAGCAATTGATGGCAGCTGCCAGATTAACAAAAGCTTTTCAAACACAATGTGAAGACTACACAGGATGCCATTATCAAGTGCATTGTGATTTACTGACTATCAACATATTTCATTGCTGTTTAATTATTCTAAGCATAGCAAGACAGGATGAAAGAATTTTTACAAAAACAGCCTATCTTGGAAGTTTTTCAATTTCAGGGTAAATTTTAAAATGGAAAAAAAAAAAAGAACTCAATCTAATTATAAATCACAATCTAAAATATTTGTTCAGAATCGAAGGCATAAGTATTACAAATTACCAAATGAGTTGATTAAATCACAAACAAATGCATCTTTCTCTCAATTTTGTCATTAAATGATTTAATGCATCTAATTATTTCTCAAAATCATCACTGCTAAAGAAAATACATTTTACACCAATGTTTCATGCCTTAAGGAAACTAAATCAAACGGCTAAGTCAGTCTAAACAACAGACCAGTTCTCACAGATCACATCTGCTTGTGTTGAATATTAACACCGAATGAACCTAAAAACAAAAGGCAGACTCAATCTCTGCCAATCAAATCAACACGTGGTACCCAAGCAAAGTGTATTCCAAGCACACCCTTGGGGAAGAGAAATCACTATTACTCTGGTAAAATACTACATCTGAAAAAAATTAGTCCAGAAAACACACCATTTTAAACTACCTTTAACGACTTAAAAATGCAACAGTCTTTAAAAACAGCACCCATAATATTCTCAAAAGTGCCCTGTAGAACGGCATTATGGATTTCAAGGAAATTAGATTTGATTATCTTTCAAACAGCCTATTTTCTTTGCAAAGCAAAGCAAGTGAAACAATGACAAGATGTTCTGTTTTAAACATGAATGGAATGAGCAAATAAAGGTAGCCAGCCCACTCCAGGCCCAGAAACAACTAACACAAAGCATCTGGTCTCTCAAGAGCCACTGCTCACCTAACAGCACCATACTTACGTCAACTTCTAGTCCAATACACCATAGACAGACTTTGTACCATTCTAATATGATTCATGGCAGACTGCATGTTTGTACAAACTAAAATATTCATATTGGACTGTTCAGAGCCGTGCGTGCAAACGAAGAAATACAAAGGCTGTACCTTTCAGTCATACTATTACATGCACTGGAAGCCTCCCGAAAAGAAACACCGATTCGTTGTGTCAAACGAGGAAGAAGGCCATTCAGTGTCTTCTTTATGATTTCATAAGTTTTCCCTCATCTTTCTTTCCACTTCCACTAGTTAGAACTCCTTGGTCCATTCCTCCAACTCCTAACCTTTGAACATTATTCCTTGAAGTTCACACATACAATTCTCATCTTCACAGTACCTTCAAGAATGTCTACAGAGGCACTCTAACACCATAGGGAAGCTCTAACCAAGTTCTCTCTTTCCTTCCCTATCTCCTTATTGTAACCACCAAGAAAAAACAGGAGAGAAAAAGGCACTGTGAAACTCCCCACACCATCCTCCTCCCGGACCCAGCCGTCACTGCTTGCCCGGACAGCAGCTCACCCAGACCATGGATCAAGGCAAAACACTTCCCTCTGATGAAAAGCCAAAGTAGCATATACACCTCCCCAGAGACTAACTGGGTCACCTGAGGTGTGAAGTATTAGTTGAAACAAGGATAAATTCTTTAAACTGGAGCCATGGCCAACTAGAGGATATTTGTTCACAGCCTTTGTGACTACATGAACCTATATACATGTCCTATACTAACCCAAATACTAGAAAGCCAACCAAAGGTTAGCCTACACAAAGGTCTTTATTTTAGTCTAAACATGTGGTAGTACAGAAGAATCTTTCTGACTCAAGGCTTAATGAGGATCTCTTACTAAAATCACTATGGGAAACTCCACCATTACCTCCATCACAAGTTTTTTGTAAACTCGATTGTATTGAAACTGTAGAGAGACTTCTGTTTTATTATCACTCTACTTCATGAAGTACTTGTTCCAGGAGGAAAATAAGAAAGCTACACTATGGGAGGAATGTCTGATGTTTGCTGAGCTCATAAAAGATATTTATACAAACTTGTGCGATCTTTTGCTCGATTTTTCCAAGACAGCGAGTGGGGAGGGGAACAAATCTCCTTTGGCAGAAGGGGCTTGTTGATGGCTACTTTTAACAGCTAGGTGGTGACTCATTGAAAAGACAGCCTCTTATCCATGGCAAGGAGGGCAAATGCAAACATCTGCTCAAGCGTGCCTCACTTTGAGAAAAACGGTCTTCCATTGTGAAAATGCTGGTCACATTTTCACATAGTCACAGGGTAAACTCCAAGTGGCTTTATAAACAAAACCTTCAACAGACTGAAGTTTGTAATCTTTCCACCATTCAAGAATACTGCACTTTCCTTTAAATACCAGCTGTGAGATATTGCCATTTATCTAAAAACATTACTCATAAAATATGGCTAAATAATGGAAGGAACAGAACACAAAACACAATATTCTTTTTAGACTAAACAGAGGGAAGCATGTTTTTATATGCTTAATGAATAGCTCATTAAGTAAATAAACACACAATATGTAATTAACCTAAAGAAGTAAAAATGGAACCAAATGCAAAACTAAAATCTATGTAGGTGCCAAAAAGTCTGAACGAGGAGATTAAAACGTTACTACTGGCACTCAAATTGGTCAATTTATACCAACAAAACAAAATATTCAGTTGCTCAAGGAGTTGGTTCAAAGCCCCATATTCACACTTCTTTCAGTCAACATGTTTATTGATATAGAAAAAGTGTCACTGATGCGCAAATTGGGAGTTGAGTTTACATCCTGACTCAGCCACTTAGAAGCTACAAGACTTTAGAAGGCTGCCTCTGGCTCCTCATCAGAAAAAGGATGTGTAAGCTCTTTCACTCAGTTATCCAGGAAAGTAAATAACATCACATGCAAACAGTGTTCCATAAATAGCATTTACACACAGATTATTTCATGGTCCACTGTCTAGTTTGGTACCTGAAATATATTATGCATTCAATAAATGAATAAGTAAGTACATCCAGGGTCATAATGCTAGTTTTATTCCTACTAAACACTTGATTTATGATATAAATATTAGAAATATTTTTATAAACGTAGTCACGTTGGAAACTTTAACACATCACAACTCTCAAAAAGCACATAGTGTTCAACATAACTTGTCAAAATTAGAGAAAAATTTTTACCTCATAAACAGATAATATGCTCCCCCCCCCCGCCCCCGCCCGGCAAACACCCATATAACCTTTACAAACGCTGATCAAGTTCCAGGGCACTGATTCTTTTTTTTTTTTTTTTTTTTTTTATTTATTTATTTTTTTTTATTTATTTTTTTATTAATGTTATGATAGATTACAACTTTTTGAGATTTCAGTTGTACATTTTTGTTAGTCATATTGTGGGTACACCACTTCCCCCTCCGTACCCTCCCCCCACCCCCCCTTTTCCCTGGTAACCACCGATCAGATCTCCTTCTCAATATACTAATTTCCACCTATGAGTGGAGTCATATAGAGTTCGTCTTTCTCTGACTGACTTATTTCGCTTAACATAATGCCCTCGAGGTCCATCCACGTTGTTGTGAATGGGCCAATTTCGTCTTTTTTTATGGCTGAGTAGTATTCCATTGTGTATATATACCACATCTTCTTTATCCAATCATCAGTTTCTGGGCATGTAGGCTGGTTCCACGTCTTGGCTATTGTAAATAATGCTGCGATGAACATAGGGGTGCAACGGACTCTTGAGATATCTGATATCAGGTTCTTAGGATAGATACCCAGTAATGGGATGGCTGGGTCATAGGGTATTTCTATTTTTAACTTTTTGAGAAATCTCCATACTGTTTTCCATAGTGGCTGTACCAGTTTGCATTCCCAGGGCACTGATTCTTAACTTGAACATTCATATGAGTCATCTAGGGGTCTTTTTAAAATTCAGATTCTGATTCAGTAGACATAGATGGGGCTTGAGAGTCTGCATTTCTAATAACCTCCCAGATGATAACGATGCTGCCTAACTCCACTAAGGTTTATGCCAGGAATGCATACGTGGTCCAATATGGTAAAGATGTCCTAAAGAAATCACATTAACAGATTAAAGGACAAAAGCCATGTGATCGTATCAATTAATGCTTGAAAAGATGATATAGATAATTCATCACCCTTTGCTAACAAAGTGTATTAGCAAGCAAGGAACAGTATTCAAGCTTTGTTCATTTAGCAAAAGGTATCAGAGCATATCTAGCACAAATACCCACATATAATAGTCAATGGTAAAATACCAGATATGTTCCCATTAGATCAGGAAAAAGACAAGGATACCTATTATCACTGCTCCCATTAAGATACATGCTGGACTTTTTAGTCAATGCAACGAGAAAAGAAAATGATCATCGAAAAATATACACAGAAAAGGAAAATTTTAAGCTGTCTTTACTGGAAATTCCATATCTATCTATAGATACCTCACTTTACCGTGCTTCCCATATACTGCATTGTTTACAAGACCACCAGCAAAAAGATCACAACCTGCAGAAGGCTCAGATGATGGTTAGCATTATTTAGCAATAAAGTATTTTTTTTTAAAGATTTTATTTTTTTCCTTTTTGTCCCCAAAGCCCCCCAGTACATAGTTGTATATTCTTCGTTGTGGGTCCTTCTAGTTGTAGCATGTGGGACGCTGCCTCAGCGTGGTTTGATGAGCAGTGCCATGTCCGCGCCCAGGATTCGAACTAATGAAACACCGGGCCGCCTGCAGCAGAGCGTGCGAACTTAACCACTCGGCCACGGGGCCAGCCCAGCAATAAAGTATTTTTAAATTAAGGTAAGTACATTGTTTAGACATAATGCTATTTCATTAGGCTATTACTTAATAGACTAAAGCATAGGGTAATATGCATAGTTTTATATGCACTGGGAAACCAAAAACCGTGTGTCACTGCTCTATTGTAATATTCACTTATGGCAGTGGTCTGGAACTGAACCTGCAACATCTTCAAGGTATGCCTGGATGCGGTAAGCTACAAGAATTTTTCTTTTCTCTTCAATTATTTTTTTATTGAGCTCATAATAGTTTACATCAATATGAGATTTCAGTTGTACATTCTTTCTTGACTGTCACCACATAGGTGCTCCCCTTCACCCCCTGTGCTCACTCCCCAGCCTCCTTCCCCTGGTAACCTCTGAACTGTTTTCTTTGTCCATGTACTTGTTTATATTCCACATGTGACTGAAATCATATGGTTGGTGTTAGTCTTTCTCAGACTAGCTTATTTTGCTTAGTATAATTCCCTCTAGGTTCTTCCATGTTATTGCAAATGGGATGAATTTGTGTTTTTTTTCTGGCTGAGTAGTATTCCATTGTAGATATATACCACATCTTCTTTATCGAATCATCAGCCGATGGGCACTTGTATTGTTTCCACATCTTGGCTATTGTGAATAGTGCTGCAATGAACATAGTGGTACATACGTTACTTTGGATTGTTGATTTCAAGTTGTTTGGGTAGATACTCAGTAGTGGGATAGCTGGGTCATATGGTAGTTCTATTTTTAGTTTTTTGAGGAATCACCATACTGTTTTCCATAGTGGCTGCACCAGTTTGCATTCCCACCAGCAGTGTATGAGGGTTCTCTTCACACTCTCTCCAACATTTGTTATATTTACTCAGTGATTATAGCCATTTTAACAGGCATATGGTGGTATCTTAGTGTAGTTTTGATTTGCATTTCCCTCTTGATTAGTGAAAGAATTTTTTTTTTTAACTAGTAGAAAACAACTTTGGTAAGGATTCAAATATAAAAACATACAAATACCTAAAAATATTTAAAAGTCTCTTGTAATAGAAAAACTTTAAAACTTCTAAAAATTGTTACAGTATTGGAAAAATCTTTCAAAAAAAATTTTTGAAGGACATAAAAATAAACTGAATAAATGGAATGAGAGCTTTCATGTTTTTATTATGGGGGAATCTATACCGTGAATGTCTCGAATATCTCCCAAATTACCCTATAAATGCAAAAAAAATTTTAAAAAGCCCAGCTTTTAAAGACTGACACTGAATCTACAATTTATGTTCAAAGAGGAGAAAGAAATATCAGATGTTCAAAGAGCTTTCCCTTCCTAGAGCAAGCTTAGATCGTTCCTGCCTCAGGGCCTTTGCACTTCCCATTCCCTTTGCCTCAAATGCTATACCTGAAGTCTTCTGACAGCTGGCCCTGTCTCACTCATTGGACTTCAGCTCAGAAATGCCTTCTCTGACTTCTTTATCTAATGTAGATATACACACACATGTCCATATACACTCTAGGTGTGTATATCCCACTATACATCTCAAACCATAACTATGTTGTCTTTGTCCACCTGCTTAATGTTTGGCACTCCCAATCAGAACATATGCTCCATCCGCACAGGAATCATGTCTCTCCTGTCATCTCCAGGGACTGGCATAATGTCCAGTACACAGGCTTGTTGTTCTTAAAATTTTTTTGAATATGCTCCTCAAAACACAGTGTCTACTTTTTCACTATTATCAACCATCTAAAGTT
Organism: Equus asinus; assembly: GCF_041296235.1. Taxonomy (NCBI): domain Eukaryota; kingdom Metazoa; phylum Chordata; class Mammalia; order Perissodactyla; family Equidae; genus Equus; species Equus asinus. Next base: position 178,498,487 of record NC_091790.1, read on the forward strand.
TAAGTGGTTAAATAATTATGCATGCATACAATGAAATGTGAATAATTAAAGACAGCTGTTAGTCAAAGTACATAGACCAGAACGTAGAGCAATCTCATTTCTGCAAATTTATGTATACAAAGAACATAAGCATGCAATTCTTACAATGACTATGATTAATAACATTAAGTGATTTTCATACTTTAATATGTTTACATTTTCTAAAGTAACCATGAATTATTTTTAATACAGAAAACTCAGTATGGGTGTGTTATTGGAAGTATGTATGCAAATATTAAGGAAATAGGCCTCTTTATTTCCCAATTCCCTTATTACCTTTGTCCCAACGTAGAGAAACTCAGAAAACACATTAAAAATTATACCAGTGAGCTCAAGTCATATAGCTCAGTGCCGTTTGTAGAAATCCACTTAATCCCTTAACCTGCTGCTTTAAAAAAAATGCAACTACTAAGTGAAAAAAGCAAATATGGCCACTATTTGTTCTATAAAGGGTAGTTACAATCCAAGAAAACTCATTTCTTCCTTTTCCAGGTAGGAACAAGAACAACAAAACCCGCCTGAGTTCTCGTGCTGGTAATGCACAAGGAAGAGCAGAGGAGAAAATGTTTTATTACAGTATCTTATTTCAGGATGTGGAAGAACGTTAGATTGCTACCCCTGTGCCACACAGCTTGTCATTTTCCATGGTGTTTCCTATCAGAATCATGTATGAAAACGCGACACCATAAATCACAGGAACCTCTCACCACTAGATGGGGATCTTGTGGCTTGGCAGCTCATCCCTCTGACATCACTGGTCTCTTGAATAGACGAGCATCTGAGAAACAATTCATCTTAAAGTTTTCTTGTTTTAATTAACAATTTGCAACTGACCATTATGAAGTTTAAATAGACAGCTATCAAAAACTTCTTTAAAATAACCAAAATGACATGCTTAAAGACCTGGGTTTTCCAGTACACACTTGTACTCAAATTTAACTGAGGCGGGGAATGGATTATTTAACAAAATGAGAATTCCTAGACTTAAGCTCTCTAGTTTTGATCTCCCACTTGTACTGTTTTGTTGTTTTTTTTTTTAACCAGTCTTGAATGGAAAGAACCACTATGAGGCTTGCACTGAGGTTTCTGCTTCAAGTAACTGACAGCTATGCTTGGACCAATTGCTGGGAAAGGCAATCCATCGCAGTCACTCATTCCTAGCCATCAATGCTCTTGCTTCTGCGGTCTCTGGAGGAGGACAGATCTGATCTGAACTCTAGTTTTTTGGAAAAGTCTAGAGCAAAGCTTTAATCATGGCCCTTTAGTTTCCTTTCTTCACTTCAGTGCCAGGCTATCAGCATTACCGATATTCCTCTAAAAGAGAAAACTAGTGACCTTGTTGTAAAAAGACTTGATAAAGCAAAACAAGGCATATCTGGAAATCATGATTTGGAATATAAGTACTTACAACCACTGAAGACTATCATGTTGCATTTTTACAACCACAGGTATAAACTGTGTTAACGGTTATCTTTTTCTTTCAGGAAAATATTTTTAATATAATAAAACATCTGGTCTCTGAAATCCTGTGCAAATGAATAGCTGATAATTTTAAAACCCCTGACAGTTTTATTTAAAGACAAAAAAATAATTTAATTTCCCATTTTCATAGACTATTTCTATGATGGCATTTTAAGGAAATGTCAAGGATTTCGGTATAACCAGAGTACGTGGTAATGAGGCAATGAAGCAGAAAATACTTAAACTCTTCTTAAACCTCTGAATTATCATCATGAATGGCAATTATTACTCCAGATTATAATACAGAGATGCCCTCAGGGCATACTGTACCACATAAAGGGTCCATTTCTCTATATTAATGGCTCTAGATCAACACACTTTTCAAATTCGTATACGCTTTATAGGCTTTTCTAGGTCCTGCCTTGAAGTCAATGATCATCTTTCATTCTAATCACTCAGCTACCTATAGAAACTCTTATCCCTCACTTATTTGCTATTTCTAATTCATACACCTAATAACTAGACAGACAGGTTTGTTAGAACCATACATGAAACAACGAATAACCCCCAAGGATTGGTAAGGAGAATTCTTAATACAAGCTTGTGTGCCTCAGTGGGAGGACTTTGTTTTATCTATTTCACAATATGTTATCCATTTAATATTAGTTGCATCTATGTCTTGTTTCCATTAACTAAACGTTTCATGAGGGCAAAAGCCACAATTCCTCCTTGTGTTCCCATAGGTAATACCCAGCAGAATGCCTTGATGAACACTGAAAGAACTCGCACATACTTATTGTTCACTTGCTTGACCTTTTATAAAGTTTAGATCCAGATGATTAACGTCTTACTAATTTTAACAGAGGATTCAAAGATCAAAAACCCTCCGTACTTATTAGCTTACAAGCTAAATTGTAGTCCTTCCAAATCTTTTACCCTGACATGTCACATAACCATCTTTCCTGGTTATGATTCAGGCAATTAGATTGATAACCAGGACAGGTATGAGGAGCTGCCACAGCCGAGGGTCTCAGCCGTGAAGGACTGGAGAAAAGCCAACACTGACAGTGGTACCGTTACACATGCAACAGTTACCAGAAAACACTAACTGTCTCTTGTAACTCACAAAAGAAACCCCTCCCCCAATAAAGAGAGGAAAAGGGAAAAAAGTGTGCATGGATACTACTAATCTGCTACGGCCCTGCCCATAGATAAACTTGAATAGGGCAGTAAAGGGAGGCACACTGACCTATTACACTAGCTCTTTATGGATGTTTTATATGGTTTTAAACTTGAACTCGCCAACAAAATAGTGCTGTCTTCCAAGTAGGAGTCATGCATTTTTATCTGTATTTATATTAATAAATTGTTTCCACTGGATATGCAAATGTTTGTTGTATGATCATTTTTGAAAGCAGAAATAAGAGTTACTAACTAGTTACTTCAGTTTTTTGGATATTCTTACTGTGGCAGAGCCAACCGATATGAGACTTGCACTGTCAGACGCTATTCATAACATAATTTACAAAATTATAACTTACAAAAATTGATTCTACATAAATGTTTTATTTCTCAGGATGTAGAAGATTAGTGTTGTCTTTTGAATGAATATATTAGTTTTGTGATGATCTCATTCTACACTGAAATAAAATTCCTTAGAAGCAGCAATAAAAAATAGTGTGACCTCTATCATTTTTCTTCCTACTACTTTCACCCACAAAACCAAACGAAAACACATCTAACAAAATGTTCTGATTGGAAAACGAAGCCCAGAATCTAGAATTTATTGCTCAATTAATTCCCTCTCTAGGAACTTCACTACATTGGCAAGGACAGCTAATGGATTTATAAGATAAACGCTGCTTTAACACTGACTTGAATACCTTCATGTGTCTAGATAAACAAATTGATCATCCAGAGTCATCTATTAACAGCAACCCTAATCATCTTATCTTCCTCTCACGGCTTACCATATAGTCTGAAATATTCTAATACAGCAATCTCAGTGAACAATACAGATTATTTAAACCATGAGATACTTAGGTTAGCACTAAGAATTTTTGCCAGAACTATCACCTATGAAATTTTTTCCTCTACGGCTATCAACTGTATTCAATTCTAGAAATCTGTTAGATTAGCCAATTATCTAAGGACGGACGACATTAAAACCAAAATAAGTCAGTTGGAAGGGGAGCTCTTTCTTAATGATTCCCAAAGAACGTTAAGGACTATCTGTGTTAATTTATGGGAAAGGGGAAAAATATATTATGACACGACAGCTGTCTGTCTACTGCCTCTTGGCTCCAAATCCACCCTTCATTGCCCGCTCTCAGAGACCAGAGCTGAACACTGGAAAGCATTCCTCCTATGCAGTGAACATGTTAATAAGCTTTGTCAGTAGAGGATGCTGGAGGGACACTGCAGAAGGAAGGGGCTTTCTTTCCTAGTTCCAGTGTGCCTGTGTTTGCTTCTCCTTGGTCTTATCACCCAGCTACGAGCAGTGCAAGCAGGCAACATACAGTGGTGCCCCACCCCAGCCACAGAGCTTCAGTGAGCTCATAGCCCCAGCCCAGTACACACTTCACCATAGCCTCCTAACGTGGACACTGCACACCCTAGCCTTCATTCCGCTTGGCCAATGAGCATGTTCCCACTGAACAAATCCCTGTGTGTCCATCCTCCTGCCTGGGCCTGCCTGCACCTCTAAGGTGTTCTCTGCCTGCCAGTCTCAAGCTGCCTGTAATCTGGAGAGGGGTTTCCTGCCTGCCTGGCCACTGTGGACTAGCCCAGGCCTGGACAACTCAGCAAGCTTCTGACATCCGGTGGGCTACAACCACACCTTCTACAATGAGGTCTGAATCCCAGCCTGGGGGAGGGGGCTCCCTTTCCAAGTCTGTTCGTGCCTTGTTGCATTCGTTTGCTAGGGTGCCATAATGAAAACCGTAGACTAGATGGCTTAAACAACAGAAATTAATTCGCAGTCTCAGAGGCTGAAAATCCAAGCTCAAGGTGTCGGCAGCTTCAGTTCCTCCTGAGGCCTCTCTCCTTGCCTTGCAGCTGGCCACCCTCTTGCTGGGTCCTCACGTGGTCTTCCCCACGTATGCACACTTCCCTGGTGTCTCTGTACATCCTCATCTTTTCTTATAAGGACACCAGTCAGACTGGATTAGGACCCACACTAACAGCCTTATTGTAACTTAGTCACTTTTTTTTTTTTTTTCGAGGAAGATTAGCCCTGAGCTAACTACTGCCAATCCTCCTCTTCTTGCTGAGGAAGACTGGCCCTGAGCCAGCATCCGTGCCCATCTTCTGAATTTGGTTTAAATGTAAAGCAAACCAAATTCAGAGAGCTCTGAGCACAGGCATGCTATCCACCTGACTGTCTGAAGCCCCAGCATTTCCCACAAAAACATTCTACTTCAATAAAATCATGATATTGGGTGAATTTATGGAAAGCAGTGTTTTCGAGACCACCATCTTGGCACTAGGGATGCTCACGATTACTTGATTGGTTATTGTCGATACGTATTTTCAGTAGAAGGAAGAAAACTAGGAAATGTGAGCTTGTTTACTTTTAATTACATGTACATGTTATAGATGTGTATACATATGAAACTTCACACTAGTAATTCCAATCTAAATTTAGGACTACAGGTCGCTTATCTTCTTCCTAGTGTGAAGGGACTCTGGAGGGCTTCTGGAGTACTTGGCAAGGCTCTATTGCCGTATCTCCAAAATGAGGGTCTTGTGCCTTTAGTAACTCATTAAGCACTATAATTTTTTATGTGGTTTTCCACATGTATATTGTTTCATATCATAAAAAGTGCTTTTAAATAAAATCGCAAATTTAAAGATAAAAAGGGTCTAAGACACTATGTTCCTTCACATCGTAGCATGAAGCATCTTTATACTTTAAAATATCCACAAATATAAACTATCAAGCCACAAAAACACATGCAGAAACCTTTAATGCATATTAGTAGGCAGACTTTTTTTTTTTTTTTTTGGTGAGGAAGATTGGCCCTGAGCTAACATCTGTTGCCCATCTTCCTTTTTTGCTTGAGGAAGATTGTTGCTGAGCTAACAACTATGCTAGTCTTCCTCTATTTTGTATGTGGGACACCACCACAGCACAATTCGATGGGCCTGAGATCTGAACCTGCAACCCTGGGCTGCCGAAGCAGAGTGCACAAACTTAACCACTACTCCACCAGGCCAGTCCCAGTAAGTAGCTTTTTATACATGGAGATAAACGAATTTTTTTTTTTTGAGGAAGATCAGCCCTGAGCTAACTACTGCCAATCCTCCTCTTTTTGCTGAGGAAGACTGGCCCTGAGCTAACATCCATGCCCATCTTCCTCCACTTTATACGTGCGACACCTGCCACAGCATGGCTTTTGCCAAGCAGTGCCATGTCCGCACCTGGGATCTGAACCAGCAAACCCCAGGCCACCGAGAAGCGGAACGTGCGAACTTAACCACTGTGCCACTGGGCCAGCCCCAGATCAATTAAATTTTTAAGAACATTTCATTATATTACACTGTGCTAAGCAGGACTACTGATTGGGAAGATAATTAAATGTTTCCTCAGTTAGCAAATTATCTGTTCAATCATTTACCGTTGCCTTTTTCCTCTTCACTTTTAAGACTCCAGGATTCTCGGTCCTCAGTTAATCAGGGATTTCATTGTTTTTTCCCTCCTGTATATATTTTTCTTTCATGCAACTTAGCAGACTAAAGTTCCAAAGGACTGAATATTTTACTTGTACCAACATCTTGCTCAGTGATTTCTGAAGAAAGTCAATTCCCCTTCTATAAGATGGAAATAATGATATATCCATGGAAGTTATATATGTTGATACAGAATTGTTCTAAAGGATGTTCATGACATATTGATAGAAAATAGAACTCAAGAAGTAGTAGCATTTACTTCTAGTTAGCTAAAGATGTCGTAAAACTCTGAATTAACAAATGCTAAAAACTAAGAAGCTTGTAAAGAAAACTAGTATAAAAAGAACTTCTTAACATGGGAATTACAAGTATTAAAAACACAGCACGGGGGCCAGCCTGGTGGCATAGTGGTTAAGTTCATGCACTCCACTTCAGCAGCCCAAGGTTCACAGGTTCGGATCCCAGGCGTGGATCTACTACCACTCATCGAGCCACACTGTGGTGGCATCCCACATAAATTAGAGGAAGACTGGCACAGACTGGCTCAGTGGCAATCTTCCTCAAGCAAAAAGAGAAAGACTGATAACAGATGTTAGCTCAGGGCCAATCTTCCTCACAAAAAAATTAAAACACCACTGTCTGTGTATGGTGGTGGTGGGGGAGAGTTGTCTTAATGACAGGCCAATGCCTTGTTTATCTTCAGAATCTCTCCACAGTACCAGCCACATAGTATTTATTCATTCAACAAATGTTTCAGTCTCTAGTATCTTCCAGGTATTAAGGAAGAATAGATGTTAAAAATAAAACCTAGTTCTAATACTATAGCAATTTTTGAAGTTAGAAAAGTGTCCTACTACAAACTTACCATATTGGACCAATGCTATTGTTCATTAATGCACACTGAAAACATATTGGACATTTTCAGTTGGCTCTCAATGCACTGTTTGTCAATTGTTTCTTGGACCTCATCGAGCTAGGAGTCAAATTCTTTTGGTGTTATATCCAACATGGAACACAGCAGGAAAAGCTACGATAAAAGGATCAAGGCCCTACCACTTGCCATTCTTCCTCCTCCGCTCAGATTTTAAAGCAGCTTAGGAAGGAAAAAAGTTTAAGTCAACACTATTATCTTAAAGACATAATTAGCTTGCACTTTTCGCCATCTGTACCAAGTCCCTTTTCATCCTCCCCACCAAGATGTAAGTCAATACCTATATTACATATTTTTCTTCTCTTCCCACTCCCAATTTAAAAACATACTTAAAGCAAAATCACGAAAAAGAACAAACAGTATCTTCTATATGAGTCCAATTTTTAGATTTAATTACATGAACAACCCAGAGTAATTATACGGCTTATTTGCTAAAATGTTATTGTGAAGTTATATAACAACATTTCAAACTGTTTATTACCATAAATCGAGTGTTAACTGTTCCCTAGTCAAAAACCACCCCCAGTTGTAAGTTACCTTTCTTATTTATGGTATAGAGCCTTTCAGGTGCAGAAATTCTCTTAAAAATTGAACTTTGGGGGCCAACCCGGCTCAGCAGTTAAGTTCGCATGTTCTGTTTTGGCAGTCAGGGGTTCGCCGGTTCAGGTCCTGGGTGCAGAACTACGCACTGCTTGTCAAGCCATGCTGTGGCAGGTGTACCACATATAAAATAGAGGAAGATGGGCATGGATGTTAGCTCAGGGCCAGTCTTCCTCAGCAAAAAGAGGAGGATTGGGGCAGATGTCAGCTCAGGGTTAATCTTCCTCAAAAAAAAAATTGACCTTTGTCATCACACCAAGCTGGACTTAAGTAAATGCCTGGAAATGCGTAGAGGCTCCAAAGGGGCGTTCTGACATCACTGTGTAAAAACCGCACAATTCTGAAGAACAGCCTTGTCTCAATTCCTGTTTAGGGCTTTACTTGGTACCACCATTTTTAGTACGGCACAAAAAGACAGTGGTTATTGGGAAATACTTAATGAATAGGTGGTGTTTCTTTTTAAATTACAGATGTACTAGCTTCCCATTTTTTCAAATACTTTCCCTTCAATTAATGCTGAAGAATGAATATGTCCCATAAAATATTTACCAGGGAGAAGTGAGGTCTGATTGAAAGTTTTAAAGGTAGTATTTACTATCCATGCTAGCTTTTTTTAAAGTAACACCTTTTTTTTTTTTTTAGAGTAATTTTAGGTTCATAACAAAATTGAGGGGAAGTTATGGAGATATCCCCTATACTCCCGCACCCCACATATGCATAGCCTCCGTTATCAATATCCTCCAGCAGAGGGGTATATCTGTTACAAATGATGAGCCTATGTTGACATAATAATCACCCAAAGTCCACAGTTATACTTTAGGGTTCCCTCTTGGTGCTGTTCATTCTATGGAACAAATGTATAATGACGTGTATCCACCGTTATGGTATCATAGAGTGTATTTTCACTGCCCTAAAAATCCTCCGTGCTCTGTCTATTCATCCCTCCCCTCCCCTCACCCCTGGCAACCACTAATCTTTTCACTTTCTAGTTTTGCCTTTTCCAGAATGCCATACACTTGGAATCATACAGAAGCCTTTTCAGATTGGCTTCTTTCACTTAGTAATATGCATTTAAGGTTCCTCCATGTCTTTTCATGGCTTGATAGGTCACTTCCCTTTAGCCAATTCCACTGTCTGGATGCACCACAATTTATCTATTCACCTACTAAAGGACATCTTGGTTGCTTCCAAGTTTTGGCAATTATGAATAAAGCTGTTATAAACACCCATGCGCAAGTTTCTGTGTGAACATAATTCCTTTTGGTGAATAGCAAGGAGCACAATTACAGGATTGTATGGTAAGAGTATATTTAGTTTTGTAAGAAACCACCAAACCATCTTCCCAAGTGGCTGTACCATTTTATATTCTCATTAGCAATGAAGGAGAGTTCGCGTTGCTCCACATCCTCACCAGCACTTGGTGGTGTCAGTGTCCCAAGTTCTGGCCATTCTAACAGGTGTGTAACAGAACCTCATTGTTTTAACTTGCACTTCCCCCCAGCCACTGCTTTTCAAAGTTACTGCCTTAATGCACGTACAGGGGCATGGTGGCAAAACCAGTCGTGTTATTCCCTCTTACAGCTAAGTAAAATGAGAATGAGGGAAAGTTAAGTCAATTGGTCCAGATCACACAGCTGGCATGTGGAGTCTGACTTCAAAGTCCTTAATCACATCAAGCTATTCTGCCTCCCAACTGACATCTTGCTAAGAATTTCGGAAAAAAAGAAAAGAACTATCAAGCAGAGGGTATTTTTGGTGGTAAAGTGATTAGCAAAATCCTAAAGAGAAATGAGGAGACATATTAAGCAGATCACATAAACAAAATGACATTTCTTCTCACCTTAGTGAAGCCCAAAACAAACATAAACTTTTGAAATATCAGATGAGATACTCTAAGCATCTTAATTGCACCACTATAACGATAACAGTGTTGGTAAAAGTCATATTCTACAATACAGGGCTCAAGCTTTTGGTATGTCCTGTCAGCTAAGAATGGTCTTCTCATGTTTAAATGAATTCATGACACATCAAAATTAAATGAAATTAAAATTTTAGTGTCCATAAACAAACTTTTATTGGTACATGGCCACAGCCATTGATTTGTGTACCGTCTATGACTGTTTTTGTATTACAATGGCCGAGTTGAGTTGCTGAAACACAGACTATGACTCACAAAGCACAAAACATTTACAAGGGCCACATACTAATACCTATGTCAAAATGAATGTGCTCTATTTTCATATGTTTTGAAAACAGCCAGCATTCCACTATTATTTTTATTATAAAAGAAACTGCTGTTGATCAAGAAACTATGATGCCAATCAAAGAGTTAAGTCAGTTTATTAAATTTGTTGTATTTGAGGTAATAGAAACCCCCTTTAGACACTCTTGATTCAGAGTCGGGGTACCGTAACAGGCTAGGGAGGACTTAGTCCTAGCTCAGTCCCACAAAGCTTCTGCACAAAGCTTAAAACTCAAATTAGAAAGCGTGAACGAAAAAAAATCGAAGCAGGCAGTTTTATAGGCAAAAGTCAAGATGCAGTTAAGATGTAAAGGAGGCTAAAAAAAGAGAATGTTCTGCATAGACTTTGCAACACAGCTTCAATAAAGAAAGTGGTTTGAATGTGTTCCTCTTGCAACTCATTAAATTTTCATGCTACACATAATGCATGGTTTGCTGACCCTAGCCAAAATTGTTAATAGAGCTCGCCTACTAGAGATGTACTCCTAAGCTAACCCAAAGCATTAGCTAATTTGCTCCTGGCAAGAAATGTGCTCGAGGTCCCAAGTAATGCTCAAGAGCTCATGAAGTTGTTCACATGACTATGCTTTTTACCTCACAGCTGGAAAAATCGTTAATAGCTCAATTTACAAAGCTGTACCCCAGAAAAATTCATCCAGAACTTGTAACAAAAGATCAAAACATTAACCCTCATTTAGAAGTCAAGGAAAATTCTGTTTTGGGCCCAAGCAAGAAGTGCCCTAGGAGGGCAGAAACACGGAAAAACAACAGAGATAGGCCTGAAGAAAAAAAAAAAACAGCCATGGCTGATAATGAAAAATACCAAAAACTTCATAGTATAGTACAGAGAAACTTAACAAAATTCTAATTTAAGAAAATCTAAGAAAACCCTCAAAAATTTAAGAAAACATATGACCTGGAACACATCTAACTCTGGAGCTGGGTCTCGGAGAGTCTCTTTCCCACTGTGCACCTGTTCCACCCCCCTCTTCCTCTTCTCCTAAGGTTTCTCATCATCTACTCCAGCAGGCGACTATCACACCAAGGGTGGAGGTGTTCCATAGCTTTGGAAAAGCTCTCTAGGGAGTTCTGTGCCTCCCCGAGCAGAGAGCTCCAGCTCCACACTGGACCTTCCCAAGCCCTATAAGCTACACGTGTGAAAGGCATTGGCTTGCAACCGCCCAGTCTCAGCCTCGAAGTATCTTTTTGACCCTTGATCTTCAGCTATATGTCTTACTCTTAGCTTTCCCGGTCCCTTAAACGTTAACACTCACCATTTAACATAAAAATTAGGAAGGTGATAATAAAGGTGATGATGAGACCAGGAACTGAGTGTTTCCATGTAATGTGTATCATTTAATTCACACAACCACCACCAGGATAAATATTTTCACCATTCCCATTTCACTGATAAGACTAAAACTTAGGGAGATTAAGAAATTTGTGCAAGGCCACACAGCTAATAGGAGCTGGGACCCATCTAGTTATAATATGCATGCTCTTAACTCCATCCTGAAACAACACTCGCACAGGCACTGGAGGATCTGAACTCACAGGCATCGTCTTAGAGTGCTTGTTTTCTTGAAGCTTTGCCAAAGATTATTAAACTTTTGGATTTTTGCCAGTCTGATAAAGAAATGATCTCACTGTAGTTTTAATTAAGGATTGGGTATACTTTAACATGTTTAAGGACCATTTGGACTTATTTGCTTTATCTGTTCCTATCTTTTGCCCTTTCTACTAGGTTATTACTCTTTCCAGTTTTTCATAGCTCTTTACAAATCAAGATTAGTCCTTATTCTGTGGCATATAACAAAAATGTTTCCTAGTTTGTCTGAGTATTTTGACTTGGCTTATGATATCTTTTGCAACACAAATGCATGTCTTGTTTTAATTGCTTCTGGATTTTGAATCTTGTAAAGGAACATTTTTCTCCACTCCTAAGTGCTTGTACTATTTCATTTTCTGTATTTAGAATGTATTCTGAATTTGGAATGTATTCTTGCATATCATGTGAGAAACAAATCTAATTTTATCATTTTCCATATGGCTATCCAGTTGTTCCAAAATTATTTATTAAAAAGTCCATCTTTTCCTCAATGACTTGATATGTCACCTTTTTCATACACTAAATTTTTGACCAATGAAACAAATGTAGACATAATCCAATAGCCAAAAACCATAAACAATCCAGATGTTCTTCAACGGCTGATTAAAAAGTTCAAGGTGGAAAAATATCAAGAATAGCCAGAAAAAGTACAGTAACTGGGGAAAGGGAAGGGTTGCCTGGCCCTAACAGATATCAAGTCTCTATAATTAAGAATTGTGGTGAAATTATAAATATCTTTACTCTTGATCCAGAAATCCCATCTCCAGTGTATCCCCAAAAATATACTGGCAAGAATACAAAATAACCCAAACACAAAGATACTGTGTCACTATTCGTAAGAGTAACTAAACTATGGTTCATCCATGCAATGCAGTGACAGTCTCTACAGAGACCAGCCTACACTGAGCGGTCGACCATTCTAGGTTGAGCGATCAAGGAAAACTATTAAACGACAAAGCATGGAGCAGAATAATGTTTCAATGTGATTCGTTCTTCTTGAGTGAGCATGGGGGAAACATAATTAAAATGGGTTGAAAATTTCCCAAACACTCACTATTTTCCAGTGTTCCCAAAGAAAAACTATTAACATGGTTACCTACAGAGGGGAAGGAGGGGACAGGGTTCGCAGCAAGATTTCTGTGAATATACCTCGCTATCTAGTTTTTAGCTTTGGAAACAGTTTTCTTAAGTTTTTAAATGCATTAGTTTTAATTAAAAATTTTACTGAGTTAGGGGCCAGTCCTGTGGCCAAGTGGTTAAGTTCGCGCACTCCGCTTTGGTGACCCAGGGTTTCACCGGTTTGAATCCTGGGTGCAGACATGGCACCACTCATCAAGCCATGCTGAGGGAGCATCACACATGCCACGACTGGAAGGACACACAACTAAAAAAGAATACACAACTATGTACCAGGGGGCTTTGAGAGAAAAAGAAAAAAATAAAATCTTTAAAAAAAAAAAATTTACTGCGTTAAATGCAGATTCACACATGTAAAAATGCACAGATCAATGTCCACTTTGCCAGTTTGCTCCAATGGTAACAGTTTGCAAGAATATAGTATAATATCAAAACCAGTATACTGACATTGATATAATCCATCCATCTTATTTAAATTTCGCTAGCTTTATTTGTATTCCCGTGTGTGCATGCATTCAGCTGTATACAATTTTATCACCTATAGGTGATAAATGCTATAGGTGATAATATAGGTCTCTATATTCAAAAGCATGTATACAAAAAACCACAAGGATTCTTCATGTTGACCTTTTATAATATCACCCACATCATTCCTGCCACCCCCACCTGGCCCTAACCCTTGGAAAATATTAATCTGTCATCGATTTCTAAAATTTTGTCATTTCAAAAATATTATATAGTACTTTTGCTTCTGAGAAGATTGGGTGGACGTACTTTTCCCTACTCCTCCCATTAAGTACACTAAAATCCCTGAATATATAAAACATAAGAATAGTAAAGAGAAAAAGGCAGCCAGGCTAAAAACTGCAGGAACCAAGGAAAGATATGGTAGTCATTTTTGCCCCATATATCCCAGACTCGGAGTTGAAGGGGTAGGAAACCTGGAAGTGCCAACAGGGGAAAACCAAAAAAAGCCCCACTGAGAGACTCCCTTCTCTTTCTTGCTAAAGGACCAGGAAACAGGCAACCTAACAAGACAAAACCTTTAGGCAATAACACTCTATTCCACCAAACACCACAGAAAAAAATTATGCCCCTATCCCCAACCATGCAAGTAAAGGTCAAGTGGGAGACTGGAATTCCACCCTCAGACTTCAACAAAGTTCTCTACCACTCTGGGTGGTACCAGAGAAGGCCAAGTAGGGAGCTGGAACTGTCATGCACACTGGGAAGTAATGAGCGCCCAGTCCTTCTGTGTCAGTAGAGACAACATGGGGACCCTGAACTTCAGCCCCCACACAGCAAGGCAGCACCCCTCTCTTCCACCAAGGCCTAGTGGAGACTAAGGACTTTCACCATCACCCACTGAGAACACCAGGGTGTCCATGGAGAGAGGCCTAAATCCCACCCCCACCCAGCAGTGATTAAGACCCTCCACCCCCATTGTCAACTGAGGCTGAGTGAGGAACCTGGACTTCTACCTCCACCTGGTAGTAATGAGGCACTGCTGCTCCTCCTCCTGCTGAAACAGCAAACACAGCCAATTAAAATGAAGTTTAAATAACACCCAGAGTCCTATAACATAATGAAATGTTATAACATAGTCTTATAACTATAAAAATATCCAAGTTTCAACACTGAAATGACAGATGTTAAAGCTATCAGATAAAAATACTTCATAGAACAATTATGAGTACATTCAAAACTCCTGAAAAAAAAATAGAAAGCCTCAGCAAAGAAATGGGAAGTCTCAGCAAGGAAACAGAAAATATAATAAATTTCAGAAGGGAAATACATAATACCTAAAATAAAAAAACTCAATGGATGAGCTCAATTCGCAGAATGGAGGAGACAGGGGAAAGAATCAGTGAACTGGAAGATAGAATAAAAAATATCCAATCTGAACAATAGAAAATACTTTAAAAAAGTGAGCACAGCCTCAGTGACCTGTGAGACTAGAACAAACTTTCGTGTCACCAGAGTTATGGAAGGAGAGGAGAAACAGGGTGAGTCTGAAAAAGTAATCAAAGAAATAACAGCTGAAAACTCTCCAAATCTGCCATAAGACATACTACAGATTCAAGAAGGTGGAAAAGAAAACCCAAATAGGATAAACCCAAAGAAATCCACGTCAAGACACATAATTAAACTTCTGAAATCAAAACATAAAGAAAAAAATCTTTAAAACAGCAGATAAAAATGACACCTCACCTTAAAAAAGATAAAAATTAGGACAGTAAATTTCTTATTAGAAATCATGGAGGACAGAAGTGGCACAATGTTATTCAAGTGCTGAAACAAAAACTGTCAACCTACAATTCTATAACCAGAAAAATATCCTTCAGAAAATCAAGACATTCTCAGATTGAGAAAAAATAGGAGAATTTTTCATTAGCAAACTTACCATAAAAGAATAGCTGAAGTGAGTTTTCTAATCAAAAAGGAGACAGTAAAAAGAACAACCCTGGAGCATCAGGAAGGAAAAAAACAAAATAAACCAAAATATAGGTAAGTACAATAAGCTTTCCTTCTTAAGTTTTCTAAATTATGTTTGATGGTTGAAGCAAAAATTATAACATTGTCTGATGTAGTTCTAAATGTATGTATAGGAAGTATTTAAAACAATAATATAGAAAAGGGACAGTAAAAAGACCTAAAGGGAAATAAGCTTTCTATCTTTCAACTGAACTGGTAAAAGGATGATACAAACAGACCATGATAATTTACATGAATTTGGTAATACCTAGAGCAACCTCTAAGAAAGCTATATAAAGAGAAATACGCATTGTAGATAAATCTCTAAAATATATTGAAGTAACCCACAGGAAGGATAAAGAAAACAGAAAATGAGAGGAAAAACAGAAAACAAAAAATAAAATGGCAGACTTAAGCCCTAACATATAAATGGTTATACTAAATGTAAATGGCTTAAATTCACCAATTAAAAACAGAGTTTGGCAGAGTAGATTAAAAACTATAACCCACCTCTACACTGCTTACAATAAACTCACTTCAAATATAGTGATATAAGCAACTGAAACCATATGTAAGGAAAAAGATATTACACAAAGGGAATTAGAAGTGACTATATCAATATCCAACTTCAGTGCAAAGAAAATTACTAGAGACACAAAGAGATATTACATAATAAACGAGTCAATCTACCAAGAAGACACAGCCAACCTAAACGTGTATGCACCAAAAAAACAGGGCTGTGAAATAGGTGAAGCAAAGCTCATAAAACTGAAAAGAGAAATATATAAATATACAATCATAGTTAAAGACTTCAACCCTCTCAACAATTACTAGGAAAAAAGGCAGAAAATCAGCAAGGATATAGAATAACTCAGCAATACTGTCAACTAATGGGATCTAATGAGAACACCGCCCAACAGAATACACATTCACTTCAAGTGCCATCAGAGCACATAGCAAGACTATATCCTAGGCCACAAAATAAACTTCAAAAAATTTAAAAGAATTGATATGATACAGGGTATGTTCTCTGATCACAATGAAATCAAACTAGAAATTAATAAGACAACAGGAAATCTCCAAACATCTGAAAACTAAACATATTTCTAATAGTCAATGGGTCAAAAGGGAAGTCGGGGGCCAGCCCGGTGGCACAGCAGTTAGGTGGACACATTCCGCTTTGGCGGCCCAGGGTTCACCAGTTCAGATCCCAAGTACAGACTTGGCACTGCTTGGCAAGCCATGCTGTGGTAGGCATCCCACATATAAAGTAGAGGAAGATGGGCATGGATGTGAGCTCAGGGCCAGTCTTCCTCAGCAAAAAGAGGAGGATTGGCAGCAGATGTTAGCTAGGGATAATCTTCCTCAAAAAAAAAAGGCGGGGGGGGGGCTGGTCCCGTGGCCGAGTGGTTAAGTTCACGCACTCCGCTGCAGGTGGCCCAGTGTTTCGTTGGTTCGAATCCTGGGCGCAGACATGGCACTGCTCATCAAACCATGCTGAGGCAGCATCCCACATGCCACAACTAGAAGGACCCACAATGAAGAATATACAACTCTGTACTGGGGGTCTTTGGGGAGAAAAAGGAAAAAAATAAAATCTTTAAAAACAAAAAGGAAGTTGAGAAAATTTTTGAAAACGTAGAACTGAATAAAAACAAATACACAATATATCTAGATTTGTGGGACATAGCTAAAGCATTGCTGAGAGCAAAATTTACAGCACTAAATATACAGATTTAAAGTCTTAATCTAAGCTCTCACTTCAAGAAAGTAGAACAAAAACCCTATGTAAGTAGAAGAAAGGAAATGATGATGATAAAAGCAATCATCAATAAGCAACAATAGGAAATCAATAAAGAAAAAAAATCAATGAAACAGAAACTGGTTCTTGGGGAAAAAAATTGGTAAGCTTCTAACAACAACAAAAAGAAAAAGACATTAATCACCAATATCAAGAATGTAAGATCACTGAAGATTCTGCAGGCACTAAAAATATGAGGGAATACTATGACAACTTTATGCTCATAAATTCAACAGTTTACCAGGAATATTCATCAATTCCTCAAAAAACACAAGTCACCCAATAAGAAAGAGATGATCTGAATAGCTCTGTAACTATTAAGGAAACAATTTGTAACTTAAAAACACTAAAAAAAAAAAAAAAAACAACCTCCATGGCTTCACTGAAAAATTCTAGTAAACGTTTAAAGAAGAATTATCTATGGTTCTACACCATCTCTTCCAGAAAATAGGAGGGATAATTTTCCATTTTAAGAAGCTGACCTTACCCCAATACCAATATCAGACAAACACAGTAACAAAAAAGAGAATTGCAAAGATCCTTAACAGATAATTAAAAAATAGAATTCAGCAACACATGAAAAGAATTACATACTATGATCAGGTGGGGTTTATTTCAAGGATGCAAGGTAGTTCAATATTTAGCAGTGGCTTACGTGGTTCAACTCTTCTAAAAACCTTGTCGATTTTTGTCCAGCAGTTCTACCAATGGCTGAGAGTGGGGTGTTTATGTCCCCAAGTAAAATTGCAGATGTCTGTTTCTCCTTTCAGTTCTATCAATTTTTGCTTCATTTTGAGGCATTGTGGTTTGGTATGTACCTATTTAGTATTATTATGTTGTTCTAGTGGATTTACTCTTACCATTTGGTAATGTCCCTTCTTTGTCCCTAATAATTTTTTTGCTCTGAAATCTAACTTTTCAGGTATTGATACAGTCCATCCTATTTTTTATTAGCATGGTATAATTTTTCCACCCTTTTACTTTCAACTTACATGTGGCACTGAATTTGAAGTGAGTTTCTCGAAAGCAGAATTTAACTGGGTCTTTTTTTTTTCCCCACTATGCCAATCTCTGTCCATTGGCTGGTGCATTCAGAACTTTTATTTTTAAGGTTATTATTTACACGTTAGCACTTAAGTCTGTCGTGTTTTTGTTTTCCATACGTTTCTCCTGACTCTCATTCTCTTTCTCTTTTATTGCCTTCCTTCAGGTTACTTGAACATTTTTAGAACTCCATCTTGATTTCTTTCATGTCTGAATTTATCTCCCTATATAGTTTCGTAATGTATACTTGCTCTGGGAATTATATATAACTTATAACAGTTTACTGACAAACAATTTATCACCTAAAGGGAAGTGTGGAAATCTCACTCTCTCTCTTAGGTCCTTCTACCTCCCCTACTTTTAAATATCATTGTTTTGAGTATTATTTGGTGTTATAACTTGTTTCAACCATCAAGATTTATTAAAGTCATGAGGAAACATTTAGTCTCATAAATGAGTATTTATGATTTGTTCCTTCATTATCTCCTTTCTGTTTCAAGAACTTTAGCCCATCTTGAAGTGAAAGTCTGTTAAACAAGGTCTTTGTTTTCCTTCATCTGAGAATGTTTGTTTCTTCTTTTCCTGAAGAATAATTTTAATAGAAATAAACCTTGCAATTGATAGTTCTTTTCTTTTAGCACTCAAATATTCCAAGATGTAGGTCAATAAATGCTAGGTCTGCGTGGTCTCCATTTGAGTGGGGGGAGACAGGACACTGTGCCACTGTGCCGTTCTAAACTAGCTCGTCACCTTAGCACATTTTAGAGTTCTGCTGTGGTTGTCTCCCACTCCACTTTTTTGGGGAACTAAAGTGTGCAATTTTTTAAATATTTTTTTAAAGTTATATATTTTAAAAGTCTACTCATCTCCAACCCAATATCTTAGAAAGTAAAGTCAAAAAGTGAAAATATGATGGTACTATTCTGTCCTCCCTTAAAAGGAACAGAGTCATTATGACCTAGAGCGCTCAGCCTGAGGTCAGTAATAGTAACACCTAGGAATTCTCTTGGTCAAAGAGCACTTGCCGTCCTCTCTCTCCAACCTGATCAATTCCACCCACCATTTTAAGGTGATATGTAAAATGCATACTGCTTCCACTAATCAATTCTAGCATGTTATATACTTCCTTCAACGTAAGGGTGAAACAGAGATGTGAAAGCAAAACAGAAATTTTCTTCCCTTCATACTTTGAAGAGATACTAGATCAATTTTAACAAACATGTTTTACAAGGAGAAAAATCTTGCAAACGGCATTGCAAGACCAGCCTCCCAGATTCCTACCCTTGCTTGTAAAAGCCACACTCAAAACTTTTTCAATTATCCTACGGAATGAAAATGAATGTTAAAATAAGCTAGTAGATAGATTCATCTATCTTTCTTTTATATCATAGGATATGTGAAGGCATTATATAAAAGTTGAAGGAAAAGCTTGCAATATAGTTCAACAGTTATGTAAATAGTCATCACTCTTAAGTAATCTTAAGCCATCAGCTTCTCTCATTTCATGTATCAGATGTATTTTAAAATCAATTTAAAAATTTAACTTGAAAGAGGCCTTTTAAGAGAATCATGAGCCCAGCAGACAAGATAAAACTCATATTTTTTTAAAATCTGCTTTTAAAAGTCTTCAATAACAAATTTTCCATGGGGCCCAAAGATGGCTTTATATCTCAAAAGTTGCATAATAATTATAGTTCATATAGACCAATCTCATATAAAATAGCACAAGAGTAGCCACCTTTTCAAACACTGTGAAATGCAGTAAGAAAGGAGAGATGAAAGAAATACTCATGAATTTACAGAATGAAGCGTACTGTACAACTATCCATCACACCTCATAGTAGTGACCATAGTATATAAAAAAGACTGCACAGGTAGAAACAATCATCCCCATTTCAAGGTGAGAAAACTTTAGACATAGGAAAGCTTCCTAGCCTGCCCAAGGGCACACAGCTAGCAGGACGCAGAACCACTATTCAAATCCAGGCCGTCTCCAGAATCCCTGCTCTTAATCAAAAACCACACTGCGGAGACGCTAGTCCTGGAAAATCACCAAACGCATGTCTACTGCAAGATAAAAAGGCGAAATGAGCGTAAAATCTATAAAATAAGGATTCTATTTTAAGTGAAATAAGGACAAATAAATGCCATTCCATCCATTGACACTGCTACAGAAATAGCATGAAATCAATTAAAGCTTCTTATCTGACACTGCTAAAATCAAAGGATGCAAACCCCACTGATTTGTAAATTCTGAAAAATATGCAACAATTTAAAAAGCAAGCAGTAAGTACCAAAATAAACTAAAAAGAAATTTAACTGTTCCCATATACAGAGCATTAGCAAAGGATAAACAGAAAAGACAGCCTCAATAGGTTTGTTCAATAATTTGCATTTTTCAATTTGTAATAAACTGCCAAAAATTTGCATCCAGACACTGGGGTATCTTCAATTTTCTATCTAGTAGGTTACTCAGAAAAACAATAAAAGCAAAAAGATTAATCGTAAAACAAATAATTTGTAGACTGCAAGAGTAAAAGAAGGTTAAAGATGGTTCCAAGTCCAATAACTAAATATCCCCTTCAGCTATAAAAACCTCCTTCTATTAAAAAAAGTCATTTGATGTTTTCCGTCTATAAATTCTAGCTATAAAACCATGAAACTCAAAAGCAGGTACACATAAAATGTCATCATTAAAAGAAAGCAATCAGGACTTTCACTGAACGGAACTTAGAATAAAAACAAACGAACCAGAGGATTAAAGTGGAAATAGGAAGAAAAACTCAACATCTTATAGTTTTTCGGGGCTTTTTTTTTAATGGAGAAATTAACATTTGAGGGTCATACCATTAGACTATGCCAAGAGAAATTTAGAAGCTGTGCTGGAAGAAGTACCACCACCCAAAACTCAATGACCTACTGGAAAGTCCGCCTCCCCGTCTTCCTTCTCCCCCACCTTGAAATGATCAGTTGGGGCTATTATTCAGCTCCTCTCCTTATTGCAAAAGGGAAACCAAGTCCAACATTACACCATTAAGCAAGGTTTAAGTGACTCAGAACTATATTGCATTATCATCCCAAGCAACAAAATATGATTATGTCTTACTGGTATTGTTGTTGGGGGATTTTTCCCCCCTCTACTAAAAAAGAAATGTAACCCTATATCATTCGTACTATGAAAAATAGAAACATTATAGTCTCAAAAAACAACCAGCATCCTCAATTATGGATTTTAATCAGAACTTACGATCACATTTATATTTCAATGGGAGATATATGGGTAAAACTCATTTTTAAAGTAAAAGGATCTGAGATTTGGGAGTTGTATGCCCAAATGGGGAAGTAGCTCAATAATTCCTGTTGGGGTGGGGTAGGGAGGTTGTGGTTTTTCATTAAGTCTCTGGAATTGCTGCCAATAAAATTTCAATCACATAAACTTCACTCCTAACTTTCCATTTCAGCAGAGGCCAAAGCCCAAATTTGTGAAGAAACTCACTCTCACACTAAAGCTACTCTAAGGTTAAAGATGATACCTTTCCACTGTGAGCGCTGGAGGAAGAGGCTGATAAGAGGGCACCACACGAAAGAAAAGCACACATTAGGATTGCAACCATAGCTCTACTCTCAAACACACACACACAGGCACACAAGACTAAAGTTTTAAATTACAATAACTTTCCCCTTTGAAAACTCGTGAAAATCTGTCCAGTAAAAGAGACACGCCAACACACAATATAAGGAAAGCTACATTTCAACACTCCAAAAAAGAGGAATGGTCCCATTCCAGTCAGAATATGAATGCAACACAAATTATGCTATAAAATATTCTCCCTTTAGGGGTATAAGTATGCTTATGCATACGTGTATATTTCATTTACTCAACTCATTCAAAAATATCTAGAGCATTTACTATGTGCTAAGCATTGTTAAGATATATATCAATTCTGTCCTAGTCTAGTGGCAGAGAATGACATGTAAACAAACATAATTCCCTCAAAAACAGTTTTTTTAAAAAGTACCTTGATTGGCAAAGCCAGTTTGCAAAATCAAGGTCTTAAGTAAAAGAGAGAGAGATGAATATAAAGTGTGTAAAAAAAAAAAAAAAAAAAATTACACACACACATCTTATATGCAATAGTAAATAAAAATGTTAACTTACAAAAGAATCTTGAGTAATCATCATATAGGAATCTGGTTTCATAGGTGGCCCTTTGCTTGTATCACTTGTTCAAGAAAAATGTGATGACATACTGATTGTCAAATATCTTACCAGACCCATGCAGAAGTCATTGGAGATATACAAGCATATTGCCCTGCAACTGGTCTTCCATCTGCATCAAGGGGAGATGGAACAAAGAGACCTCCTCTGCCTATGCTACCAGAAACGCACCAGCATAACCACGGGAGTAGACAGCAGTATCGTTTTCTGGTTCTACCATTGAAAGGTAAGTGAAGGAAACACATGTAAAAACGGACACACGTTAAAATGCTGTTATACAAACATATAAAGTAATTCAAAACCACAGCCACAGAAGCCAAGAAATTATAGTACAATATAGAAAGTGCATAGTGAGATCCACAATATTGAGTAACAGTGAGACCCACTCACGCACCACCCAAATCCCCTTTGCCATGAAACTAAGCCATTCTTACACTGAGAATGAGAGACTGCTGGATTTCAAAAATCTAGTGAAAATATACACTATGATACCATGATGACGGATATGTGTCAAACATTTGTCCAAACCCATAGAATGTATAAGACAGAGTGAACCCCAAGGGAAACTATGGGCTTTGAATGATTATGATGTGCGAGGTTAGGTTCATCAATTGTAACAAATGTTCTACTCTGCTGTGGGATGCTGATGATGGAGGGAACCATGCATGTGTGGGGGCAGGAACTATATGGGAAATCTCTACCTTTCCCTCAAATTTTGTTGTGAACCTAAGACTGCTATTAAACAGTCCTGGGGCCAGCCCTGTGGTGGAGCGGTTAAGTTCGGTGCACTCCACTTCAGCAGCCCAGGTTCAGATCCTAGGCACTGACCTACACCACTCGTCAGCCCCCCTGTGGCAGCAACTCACATATAAAGTGGAGGAAGACTGACACAGATGTTAGCTCAGGGCTAGTCTTCCTCAGCAAAAAAAAAAAAAAAAAAAAAAAGTGTTAAAAAAATACTTTAATGATAATGAAATAGTGCATTTCTCTTCATTTTTCTTACCCTTCTCAGCTTATGTAAATGCATTCGTCTTCTGAATAGCAATATGGTTCTTTGACACCTATTTCCTATGAAAAAACTGGAGAAACCAGGAAGAGAAAAAGATAGCTTGACTATCCATGCATAACTACTAACATTTTCATATTTCCTTCCAGCCTTTGTTCTGTCCATAACATTTTTATTTTCATTTTACCTAACTGTGATCATATGGGATAACATTTTAATAGCAACATGACAGGTCATTACAAGATTCAAAATCTTTGCTACTTTAATAGATGAAAACAGTATCTAGTTGTTTGCATTGTTTTAATTACTACTGACCATTTTCCACCATACTAAAATTAAAATGTTATTGCGAATCAGTTCAAGAAAGAATTAAGGAATTGATAGGTATCATGCTTTATGTTTAAATACAAAAACTGAAAAAAGCAGTCGTTTTTAAGTAACAAAATGGCCTTAAAAAAGAGAGGAAAGTATATTTCCACTTCTTGATATTTAATCTATACCCGAAGAGATTTCCCTTAAAAATGTTACTTCAACAGCAATAAGGGCTTTTTAAAGAATAGTTCAAGTTAACAATACAAGTCCTTGATTAATGGAGACACGATTTATAAGAACTCCTAGAAGAAGAAAAATATCAGATTGGAGTGTTCTGATAAATTTGAGCTGGTTCTTAAACAACAAGTAAGGTTTGAACTGGTGTGGAAAAAAGACGGCACCTATGAATCAGAGTGTAACTAAACAAACAGGTCTGGCTGAAATAAACTTATAAACTGTTCTGGAAGGTGTGCCCTGGAAGAGAAGAGATAGCTCACATGATGGGAGGAGGTGAGATAGCTAAGGTAGAAAAGCTAAACAGAAAATAAAAATAAAGGCCTAACTCTTGGGAACTTACCGTAAATAAGGGAAGAAGAAATCTGAAGTGCTGAAAAAGAAAAGAGAAAAGCCAAAGCATGAAGAACTTAGAGTAGGACAAAATTACCCAAATTTATCGAGGAGATAGTTTCAAGGAGCAGGGGAACATCCCATGCTACAGAGGGGCAGGAAAACACCCACTGCAAAGAGGCTGATGGACTTGGTGGGGTAAAGGCATTCCAGAATCCAGTTTCAGGAGGACGGACAGGCTGAGACAACTTGCATATTTTGCAGTTTGGCTTTTCCAAAAAGAGAGCAGCACAAGCCTGCGTTCCCCTTATTAGCTAACTTGCCAATGTACAGGGAAATTGAAAATCAACAAATCAATTTTTCTAAGAGTGGTCAGGTTGATCTCATAGAGGGCACACCTGAGCCAGACGCTGAAGGAGGGAAATGAGTGCGCCATGCACATACCTGAGGACCAGAATTCCAGGCAGGGAACAGCCACAGCACTGAGAGCAGCCTGTCTGGCATGTGTGAGGCTGTGCACAAAGGCTAGCAATGAGCGGAAAAGAACAGGGAGGCAGGGAAGGTAAGACATGAAGTCAAAGGCTGACAGAGCAGATCTCATACATCACCGTAAGGACTTTGGTTTTTTTGCTGAGCGAGTTTTGAGCAGAAGAGTGAGAAACCACCTGGTCAGAGTCTAAGGAAGAAAACCAATTCAGTCACTGGAGCTGTTCCTACAGTGCTTTTGTGTTTAGCAACAGTGTTGAAGAACTTGCATTCACTGTGTTGGCTAAACTTGTAATGACCTCACACTGAGCCTCTATGGAACATGTGCCATGAACCAGGAACAGTGCTGGGCCCAGGGTAGCAGGAATCACCTGGTTCTATCAACTCCAAATACTCAGAGACACCGTACAAATATTATCACTTAAGCGTGCCATGACATGGAAAAGATCAGGAAGCACTTTTCTAGAGGTAGGCAAGCATTAATATCTACATGAGCAATTAGGTACAACTTTACAGGAAAAGGAACAAAGAAATAATAGAATTATATTTTTATAAATCTCATTTATAGGAAAACAAATCTTAGTTGTTGGAATGCAAGTTACCTTTGGTTTTTACATTTTGTCAAAACAGGAAATAAAGATGAAGACAACGAATTGAAGACTTAAGATCCTTTACTCTGATCTACTTGTAATTATCTCCTTATCTGTTCAACAATTATAGCTTCTAGTATAGCTCACTTTAGTAAATATGGCATGTGTGAATGAATTAAGTATATATGTTAGAATTTACTTTCTATGCAATAATGTAGGCCATTCTATTTTTCAAATTTAAACAATTCAGTTGTAGTAAGGATTATTAAAAGTTTATTGATAGTTCATAAAAGTACCAATAAAAATTTAGTAACATTCATGTTTGGTTTTATTAACTGATTTAAAGTAAATATTACTTTAGTTTGTCAGTCAAGAGATTAAAAGTATTTATCACATGTATATATAGGTATACATGTACCATGCATATCTTATTTGTGTAATACATATATGATAAGTGTAGATCCACTTTCTTATTGTAATATTGACCATCACCACTACCACATGTACTCTCCAACTATTACTAAACAAACATGGTTTGAGGTAGCACCAGTACAAGCATTAAAAGGAATCTCATCACGGATAAAGGATCACTAAATGACCCTGTATCACTGCATCACATCTAGCACGGCATTCTACAACACAACACTGAAAAGAAGCCATGTGCCAGCAGAAACTTCCAGATTCCTTCCTGTTTTCTCGCTTCATCTCTTCTGTTCCTCTGTACACCAGAGCAGAGTGGGCTAAAGTGTGCCAGAGTCACACCAAAACATCTTAGGAAAAACGCTGGTAAACAGCACAGATGCACAACATAGCCATCTGAGCACCTCATACTAGGGTACCTAAGACTAATGAGTTACCCAAAATAGCCACATACCACAAATCAAGAAAACTGACTAGTGGCAGCCTCCAACTTACAAGGGATTGTGTTATTGTATCAACTATCTGAAAATCATAAAACAGTATTTTCATTATTTTTCTGAAAACATTTAAAAAATAGCAAGTTGATAAACACGATAAAATGTATCATACTAAACAAAGAGCCAAAACATCCTTCATCAAGAAAAACTAGAGAACTTCTCTCAAATATATCCACTTCAAAAAGAAGCCTATGACCACCATTATAATATCCCTTTGGACATTCTTAATGCTATGATATGAAACAAGTATCAGAGCAATACTGGAAACGACTACCATTTGCAGACAATGTCTACAGAAAAGATAATGGTGAAATCTACTAACATTAACATTTAGTAAAGAAGCCATGTACTTAATAAAAATTGTTCTCATACCAGCAACTTGGTAGAAATTAACACAAGAAAGCCCATAGGGCTAACAAAAATTATATTACTAAAACTGAGTAAGTTTAAGTAATATAAACAAAACTTTCTAGCACAACTGTAATGTAGGAAATAACTCAAAAGGAGAAAGATGCATGTTCCTTTACCAGAAAAGCTAAATACAATTGCAAAAATATCAATTCTCTTTTAGTTAATCCCTGTGTTTCCTGGAATAATAGTCAAACTAGCAATAGAAATTTATTGACAAAATAAATCAAAACTTAATTCAAAAGAATATATCGTCAAATACTCTAAAAGAGAAATATGGAAGGGCAAGGCAGTTAAGCCCTACAATTCATACTTTTATTAAGTAACAACCATTAAAACCCTCAAGTACCATCATAAAGTTAGAAAAGCAGATTGATGTAAAAACATTAGAAGTCCCAGAAAAGATCTAATTATGTAGAAACTTAATACATGATAAATTAGATATCAAGCTAAAAGATTGGGAAGAATTACTTTAAAATAACTAGACAATTATCACCAAAGAAAACTTTCCATTTAAATCTACACCTTCTAGCATAATACGCCACAGCTACAATAAATAAATCGTAAACCAATTTATCAGAGTAGGAGTAGAAATGAAAATTGAGTATTAGTTTGTGTAGGGATATTAGTTTCCCTCAAGCTTTGCTGCAAGAGTTGGAGAAAAAGTCAAAAAGGAAGACGCAAAGATCTGATTATGCAAAAAAAAATTAGAACCTTTCTGCACACCATAAAATAAACAGAGAAAAAGAAAAGCCAATTTGGATTCTCAACTTTTCCTTCTAAAACCATTCTAAGGAAGAACTGAAGACCTTCGGCCTTAGTCAACTAAATCCAAACTTAAAGAGCCCAATTCCTACTAAGTGTGGTATCCAGAATATTCCACTCTAAGCAAACTATCTAGTATGACCAATGTATGAGTCAGAGTCCCAAGACGTGGGACACCCAGAATGGCATAATATGGGGAGGGTTTAGTTACAAAAGGGTGATTTACAAGGTGCGAGTATAACGGAACCACAAAGGATGGTACTGCCGCCTGCGCAAACAGGAACTGAGCTGTTACCACTCCTGGGCTGGGAAGGAAGAGGTGAAGGAGCCCTTACTGCATCTCTGAAGAGCCATGTAGTTGTTGCTCTGTGGGGAGCAGTGAGCATTGGCTAAGGATGACCTTGCAGCTCAAGGAGCTCTCAGGGAATGAACACTTTGACTTCTTTCCTCCCTGCCTCTAGCTTCTGCCAGGTTCCCATGTGCTACACCCAACCAGAAGCCGGAAGGCAAGAGTGCAGCTAGGTCAGCCTCTGGGGCAGAAAGCAGGGTCCAACGTAGCCTAATGTGGAAAGCTCTTACTACATGGTATATGAAAAATATAGCACACATTCTATATACAACAAAGTTATAAGCATGTGAATACATGTATTAAAATAAAAAATAAGTTGACATGTTAAAAATGGCATGTGTTTATATTCTAGAAAGTCAAAGACCATTCTACTACAAAATACAGATGGAGGAGTAAAGGGGAGGAAATGAGAAGGGAAACGAAAACACTTATCTACATTATCCAGTAAGGGCCCAGGCAATGATTAGTTTGAAAACAATCATGATTTTGCTCTAAAGACAATTAAAGGAAATAAGCTAGAGAGCCTGCTAAATCTTTCAATAACCACAATACCAAGGAAGTGTTTTAAAATGGAACTATATTCAGGAGCAGAAATCAAAAAAAACTATCATTTTGAATGTGGAAGATGGCACAAAGGAAAACAATGCTTTAATCTCATAAGTAAGGTACTTAAGAGATTGTGCTGATTTTCAGAATTAGCTAAGGATACCTGAGTTGGAAGAAAAAAGGCTTCATTAAAGAAACAATGCTTCCTTTGAATACCAGATGACTCCCGTTTCTGAATGAATGCTAGGCAAAAGCTTGTACTCACTAAATGGGATATTTTTCTTTCCTACCAAAAGCAGAAATTTCCTCTCGATAATATATAAGGATGGAGAGAGAAAGAAAGCCACAGAATTATACATGTATCTGCCATAACGGAAAAGGTAGCAAAATGGTAAGTTTAAAAAGAACGTAACTAGTTTGATCATATTGCTACTTTGACCTAAGAAGTGTCACTGTCTAAGTTACAACCAAACTTTGGAATGAAGGGATATTTGATGACAAATAGACGACAAATTTGAGATGTACTATTAACTAATGACAGTGTCTCGTAGCCCCTGGTGAAGGCCTCCAAAGACATTTGGCTGCCAGGCAAGCTGACTCAGATCTAGTGAATTGTCTCCTCTAACCAGTATGATTCTGTTTCAAAAGAAATAGATTTTCTCTTATCCCTTTGGAATCCTTATCAAAACCTCTGCTTACAACACTATTAGCCTCTGACCCCTCCTGGGAGCTCAGTCTGAATCAACCCAGACCTAAGGAGCCAGGGAGTCCCATCCAAGTGCCTGGATCACCGTCATCTTCAACTCAACACTGCTACTCATGCATTGCCAATCTTGAGGAAATCCACCACCATCCACCCAGTCACTCAAATCCAGAAGTTGGGAGTCATAAGTCCCCCTCTTCCTCATGCTTATCCAATCCATGAGCAAAATCCCATTGATCTTCCCAACACAGCATCTCTTTATCTACCTACTCAACTACCACCTCAGTCCGGGTTGTCAAGTTTTTGCCAGGACCTTCCTGGATACTCCCCTTGCCTTCCTCTAATCTATATTCCCTATATCTTCCTAGAATAGGCTTTCTAAAAGCACTCATCTGATCTTGTTACTTCCCTTTTTAAAACCCTTCATAGGTCTCACTTTACAGAAGAAAACCCAAACTCCTACAAGAGGGTTCTGCAAATCCAGTTCCCACCGATGGGGTTCAGGGCAGGCTGCCCCAAAATACGCCACTTTGGCATGCTGATTATTTTGAATTAAAGTTCCTTAAGAAATAGCTAATGCAAGGAGGACACTTTGACTGACCTTCGTCCCCCTGAAAGTTGGAAATAAACCCCTGCACCAGGAGGTAGAGAGACATCATTATCGTCAGAGAGGGAATTCAGGACCAAGGCAGTTGTATAAACAAACTCTGCTTAGTTTCTTCACTAATTAGTACCCAAGCCTAAGTTTGTATTACCAGTTCTTCAAATTTATTGTTTCTTTGCCTAAAAGTATAGAAGCTGCTTGCTTTGGTCACTTCTCTGGGCCTCATATTCTTACGGAGCCCCTGTATATATGAAATGAAATTTGATTTTCTCCTGTTAATCTGCCTCATGTCAATTTAATCCTTAGACTAGTCAGAAGAACCTAGAAGAGTAGAGGAAGGATTTTTTTCCTAACACCATCTATCTGCCAAATTTCATCTTTTGCTGTGCACCCCTCCCCAAAGCCTGCCAGTTCACGTCCTGGTGCCTCTACACAGTTGGCTCAGTCTGCTTCAAATTCATCTCACCTCTTATTCTCCCTACTTATCCACATATTGATCATCTGAGCATCTTTCAAGATGCTGCTCCAGTTTCACTTCCTTCATGAAGTCTATCCTGATGACATGCATCCTACACAGAACTGACTGCGTCTTTGTGTCCCTCTATGATTCTGTATGACACCGTCCCATACATCTGTGTCATCCTAATGTATTTGTTTATATTCTAGCCTTAGCACCTCCGCTCCTTCAGGACAGGTCACTCTTCCAAGCAGTGTGAATCTTCAGGTCCTAGATGCAGAGTATTTACTTAACAAATGAATAAAAGCCTTTTTACCCATTAAACCAGCACATTTTAGATATATTTATTAGCCAAAAATCTTACCAGAACATAAAAGCCCTAGACTGGACACTGGGTCAGCCTAGTAACTAGAACAAGAAAGGACAGAGAAATCATCCCTAATCATGACTGACACTCGAGTCATTCAGAGAGCATAAAAAAATCAATACCCAGGCCAAGCCCCAGAGTTCTGATTCACCTGGTCTCGATGAGGCTTTTCTTAAAGGCTTAACAAATGATTCCATGATTTATGAACCATGGGGCTAGAAAAAAAGCCTGCTTCCTATTCTCCACTCCTGGCCTTGAGTGGGAGATAGAGGAAGCTATCACCCATTTCTCACAGTGACCGCATCCCAGCATTTGAACCACAACTACTAAACTAAAGGGCTGAGGGCTACTAGAAGGAGAAGGGTATTTCACACCCTTCTTGGCAGAAACACTTCAGATACCATCCTTCCTGGTTCAGCTAGCAGAATGGCCATTATCTCCCTGCCATCTCTCAGTCACAGGTGCTCTACAGGACCAATAAGACAGGGTGAAACCATGTAGCTACCCAATGGGGAGTTCTGTTGTTTACCATCAGATACAAACAAAGGCTGAAGGAAGACACTGAGGAAACATTCTCTTCACCCACAAGCCCAACAGATTCCAATGCTAACTCTGGCTTCACAGATTAAGGGCAAGAGAGGCAAAAATCAGCCTATCGGGGGATGGTGGGGGAGCTATCTGCCCTATTCACAACATGTCCTTGTGAGAATTTCCCAGCCAGAACAACCCCATTTGTGCACGTGACCCTACTGCCACTTCTCAGCACACTTGATCCAAGCTAGATCAGAGTGTCCCTCTCTCCTAGGAGTTCAGAACAACTCACTCCAGGCAGCCTGCTGTAGCTAATGCAATAACATGTCAAGTCCAAAGCTGTGTAGTAGTCACAAGCATGAAGAAACTGAGTATATACCAGACTGCAGTGGCAAGAACGAAAAGACATCCGGAGAGAGGCTGTGCAGCCCCAGAGAGAAAAAGTCTGGCTGTATTTGTTCCTAAGAGTTTTCAGTTCCCAAGTTAAAGCCTGGCTGATCATCCTGCCCTTAAGTACTATGATACGCTCCCCGTGTAATACACCTCCCTCCCCCAGCTCCCTCAGGTAGGTTTTATTACTCACAGCTGAAAGAATCTTGACTAGGACATATTTAGTCCAACTTTGTCTGCCAAGTGTAGTATTGGGCAGAATCAAGGAGACAGACATTGCCAATGGCCACAAGCTTAGCATAAATCAGGGAGGACCCTAATCTAAAACACAAATAGTATCTACGACTCTGAGGTTGGAAGTTAAAAGGTGATAGAAGCAGAAAAGGCCTGGGTAGTCAAATGCAGTAGCATTTTGAAAGTGAAGAGAATAAAGCCAAAGGCTGAAATAGAAAATGAGTTAAATGTGAAAAGGACAAAGAGATGAAGAAATAGGTTTGAGGTTAGAGGTCAGACAGCTAATAATTATCCAGTTTATACTCTAGGAGCCTGGCTTCAAGTTTAATATTCAGCCTACTATATGACATCTGCCTCACAGTAAAAGTACACGTGTGATCACGTAGGTTGTGGAGTAAGCTGTAACAGAGTCTACACTGCTGTTGTCATGCTTGGCGAGACATTTCTAACAAGGTCCTATGGTTTATGGAACTGAAAGCAGCAACAGACTATAAATAAAGATGTTGCTTAAAGCATTACATACAGCAAAAGAAAAGGAATTAACTGTAAGATTTTAAGCCTCAAGGGACATGCATTAGGGAGATGGCCATATTTGGGGCAACCAAGGAGATTGGGTATAGAAAGGAAACAAGAACTAAGCTTCTATCATACAGAGATATGTATCAATCAGCTTTTACTGTGTAACAAATCATCTTAGAACTGTAGCTAAAAACATCCAGTATTAGCTCACAATTCTGCGGACTAAATTTTCGCAGCTGGGTATTCTGCTGCTGGTTTTGCCTGGACTGATTTATCTATTAGTTAGTTCTTGCTGGGATATAAATAACCCCAAAACTTAATGGCTTTAAACAAGGACTATTATTTCTCATAATCCTATGGATCAACCAGGCATGTTTTCTTATCTAGATCAACTCAGCTGTGACTGGATCCCTTTGGTGACACCCACCGGCCAAAGCCAGTCCCGTGGACAGGCCCAGAGTAAGTTGGAGAAGGAACTTCCTAAGAGCCTGGGCACAGGGAGTGTGACGGAGGCCTTTTAACAACAATCTGCAGTGACATCCAAGAAGTCAGTCAATGTGCGTTTAAGAAGTGAGAGAAGACACACAACCTGTCCTGGAAACACTGAACTTTTCTTCCTTTCTAGAAATCACTGCCTCACTACACAAAACTTTAGGCCTAGAAATGAAAACTTCTAATGTAACAAAATAACATATCTAGATTTTATCTCAACTGTCAAAGACAGAGGGTTGAATTTAACTTTCTGTAACAGAAATCTGTATCGTCTCAAAGATGATAATGCTTACTTTAGAGAGGTGGGAGGTGGAGTCATCCAGTTTCACGGAAGCTCTTATGGTGAGGGGATTGCAGAGGGGTCCATCCTCACATCCTCACTCATCTCTTTCCTCCCCCAAGGCCGCTCACGTACAGGTGAGCACCACCAGGCAAATGGCTGGAGCAGAGGGCTCTCTAAGGCCAACACATCCTACCCTCACTGAGGGATATTTCAAAAACTTTGTGGGGTTACTTGTGGTTGCCCTAATGATGGCAGGTGTAGTTGGCATTAGATGAGCAGGAGCCGGTGACGCTAGACGAGCGACTACATGAAGGGCAGTCCTGGGGCTTCAAACATCCTCCAAGACACCCACATAAATGGAAAACCCACTTATGATTATTTGAGCCTGATGCGAATTTTAAAGTATTTTTGCATGGTTTTAATATACGCACCGTCTTTCAGAAATACAACCACTATGCAAATCCAGAGAAGACAGTATTTTGTTTTACTAGAAAATTCACCAACAGTTATTTGCTACTTTGGAAAATGGTGCTAGCCATGGTATTCAAACTAACAACAGAATATATTTACATCAGCCTGCGCTGGTGACTGGCACACTCAGGGATTTTATATAAACATCAGTGCATGCATCTTAAATTATATCTTCTAGGGTAGTTGTGCTCAAGTATTTACATATTGATTTACATGTTACTTTACTAAGTTATCTTTAATTCTATATGTTATAGCTAGGGCATTGTATTGATTTCCTTAATTATCTTATACATGTAAATGATTAAATTATGAAAATAGCTAAGTAAATATTATAGATATATTATCTATGAATTCTACATCAGGATAGAAAAGGTGTATTATAAATTATTTGTTATAGAAAAGGGAGCAACTGGTCCTGATGCAATTAACAAGTGATTTAGTGTCATCACTATCTGGTTTTAAATGCATGTGTTAAAAAATAGTTAAGTTCATGGGGCCAGCCTGGTGGCACGGCAGTTAAGTTCACAAGTTCCACTTCCGCGGCCCGGGGTTCTTGGGTTCAGATCCCAGGTGCAGACATGGCACCGCTTGGCAAGCTGTGCTGTGGTAGGCGTCCCACATATACAGTGGAGGAAGATGGGCATGGATGTGAGCTCAGGGCTAGTCTTCCTCAGCAAAAAGAGGAGGATTGGCAGCAGATGTTAGCTCAGAGCTAATCTTCCTCAAAAAAAAAAAAAAAATAGTTAAGTTCACACACTAGTTCTCCAACATTAGTTTTTAGTTACTTTCCTTGCAGATTTAGGTTATAATCATTCACATATTTGAATGGCCCAAGAAGAATTCTATTCTCACAGCCCAAGAAGAATTATCATTTCTTTTATCCCAGGGCCCCTAAGCCTCCAGATAGCAACTACATCAGCCCAGTAGCAAAGTCACCTATGAGAATTAGATCATAGCTTATGTAGCTACAGAGACATCTTTCTAGGAGGCAAAACATGAGAGGATAGGGAACCAAAAAGACCAGCTTAACCCCCATCCAACATCAATGGATTTTTGCAATAGCTCCAAATAACCAAAGTAGTTTCAAAAAAATTTGATTTTTTAACATTCTTCCTAGAAAGGGTTACATGAATCAAAGATTAGCAAGTGCTGAGACATAGTCTTGGCATCATCTCTGGCTTTCCAATGTGTCCTTAGCTAAACTATGTAACATGTACGAGCTTTAAATTCTTCAGCAATAGACCTAGCCTATGTATACATACCTTGATCTGAAATCATGAGACAAGTTTGTATCCTTTGTATGAGGATAATAAAAAGCGATACCCTTTGGAGAGGGGAAACAGAATGACAGAGACAGAAAATTGGTGCTTTGATACAAAGGATAATTTTAAAATGTATTTAAATTTAGATGTAGCAAACGATGCATGTGTGATATCTCTAACAGAGTCAGTTCCCTGGGGAATCATGACACCTCACAAAGGAAAGATAATTTCACCATAAAATTAAGCAGTCTGACAAGATAGACTACAGAAGGCTTGACTTGAAATTCCACACTGATCAGAATAGAAAAGCAAGGAAAAAGGAGGCAGTTAATGAAGAGATGGTAAAGAACGCCTGGGTCTAACAGCAGATCTGAAGTGGGAAGATGACTCTACAAAACGAAAGTGCAGGTGAGGGTGGGAGGGGTCATCAGAAGCCAAAAGTTGAAAGTGAAAACAGGATCCAGGGGGAGGCCAAGTTTGAAGGCATTATGAGCAGAGAGGTCTGACAAAAAGATGAACAAGGAATTCAAAATGAGTACATTGTATCTGAAAGGAAACTGGGATACCCAGCAGAGAAGTGATCATAGATGAGTAAGGCAGCAATCCAGTTTCCAGGCAACTGGGGCACCAGGATGAGAACAAGACTGAACACAAGCCCAACCCAAAGCTGAGTCTACGGCCTTCTGCTCCCAGCTCCTTATATAGGCCCCACTAGGGACAGAACTAGGCCTGCCTGGGGGAGAGGCTAAACCTACAAGTTTGGGTGAAGTGTCACAAATGCAAATGAACTAGTTTGAGTAGAAACACGATCTAGACATAACTGAATTGGATTTCACATTCATATTAAAATTCATCTAAAATTAGTGGTAAACTTTTTCATATTTTTAAAGCTAAGACATACTCTGTTTGCCTTTTACTCTAAAAGGGATGCTCAATGATAAATTAATAAAGAATCCTGATTTTCAACCCAACAAATCCCAGATTTCTAACAGATAAGTCTCCAAAAGAACATATATCTTCAACCACTATTTCTAAGAGTTCCCTTCTCAAAAGACATGCTATAATAATGCAGATACAATCAAAGCTACACTCAATACTATAAAAGGAATTTTAAAATATCATTGGATATCCTGTATTATATTAATAGAAGACTGGCACTCAAATACTAGCATGGAAAGTAATCTAGATTAACAAATTAAGCAGAAAATACCTCTTTTTGTATATATCTATACTGAGGTATCCTACGTGAAGGTTTGTGGCCAGGGACTCAGGTATAACATATACAAACGATGTGTATCCAAAATCACATCAAATAAAGGGAGAGTCTGATGTGGTTAGAAAGGTCAACTACTCGAGTTTAAAAAACGAAGGGGGAAGATTCACATAAGGCAGTTTTAAGAGACTCAGCAAAGCTCACATGTAAAGACAGACACGTGGCCTAAAGCAACATCTAAATGAAAAGATGGAACAAAATTTTATTCTAAGGCCTGTTTGTTGTCAAGTCCATATATACATGCGTGTGTGTGTATATATTATACATGGATTTTTTTTTTTCTAGCTTCTCTCTTCATCCTATAAGCTCATAGAAGGGGCAAGATCAAGGTGCTTCTGAGAGATTTAAAACGTTAAGCCTTTTCAATCACTGTTTCCCCACTCATACGATCTGAGCCAAATAAACATCCTCAAATTCTCTACCAAAAATCCCAGGAATTAGGAAGAAGAGGGGTTATCACCATCAATCAGAAGCAGGATAATGGTGGCAGAAGACTTGAGGTAATAAATATCTTTCTCACAAGTCCTCGGATTGGTGGCTACGTGACATCACCGTGGATCCCATATCACGTCATCTTCAAAAATCATGCTCCGAGACCTCTGACAACTGGAATGCAGCACACGAACCTAAGGATTACCTTCATAAAGTCTCGACTTCTTTGCATGGCACTCTGGGACATCTACAATTTGACCTAATTTTACTTTCTCCCCCCAAAATGCCCATTATGCTGCAAATCTCACCAGATTACACAAAGTCCTCCCAACATATCTGTCACTCTTACTCCTTTGAGTCCGTCTCCTTTGCTAAAATCTTATTCAAGGCCTAAGTCAAGTGCCATTATCTCCTTGGTGCCTTTTCTACTCACCCAATTAAAATTAGCCCTCTTGCATAGATGTTCCATGCTTTATTACTTTTCACTTTTTACATAAGAAGTCTCATATTTATAAATTTGTCTCCCCTCTGGGAGTCAACACCAGGCCAGCAAGCTGGGGAGAGAAGCAGCCCATCACCCTATCTATCCCACTTCAGGCTTCAGCCTGAAGCATGCCCTCACGTAGACGGAAGAATCTTCAACCATAAATGAAGTTTCGGGTTTTGACTATGGCATAGGACTGAACATAACACTGAAAGGAAACTTTATGGGACTATGGCAACAGGAGAATTTGATATATCATCCAGTAAAAGTTACGGTACCTGAGATTCTATCCAAGGAGAAAGCCTAAAAATCATCAAGAGATGTTTAAAGGGACAGAAGAGAACACAAAGTTGCATTGATAACATATCAACACAATGGTTAAAATACCAGGAGAGAAAACTGGGGCACATACATATTCTAAAAATTCAGGAGTAAGGAAATATGGTGAGTTCTAGCTGTTCATCTACAAGGATTTCATGATTAAGTTTGAGACATTTATTGTAATGCAAGGTACTAAATGGCAAGCATTGCATCTTACATATTCCATTTAGTCATATTAAAATTGAAGTGCTGAGGATGTTCAAATATTAAGTGATAAAGGTACTATAAACTCTAGTAAGCCAAGTTTATTCATCTCTACTCTAAGGAATAAAAAGGTAAAACTGATTTAACAACTCTGTGCAAGAAAAACTACTTCATATGCTAGAAAGACTGCACAGTAAATTGGAGCCTAAAGCAAAAGGTGTAAATCTCTCAAACACCAAAAAAGTTAATGTAAATATTTTACAAATGTTGAGAATCTTGATGGGTATGCTTTGTAAATCTCAAAAGTAAACTTCAGAGATTGAATTTAGTTAGATGCAAAAGCGGCCCCACATAGGAAATCTAAAGCCAAGAACGAGGTGGTTGAAATGCCACCTCAATTTTTAAACGAATTACATATATCCAGAGTGTAGCATGACAATTATAGAAATAAAGGAATTGTGATAAGCTATGAAATAGAAGTCTGTGTTGGTAATTCTTCAAATACAGAGCCAAAAATTTGAAGGAAAAGGCAAACCAGTTATTTACATCTTGGTAAGGAACAGGCTGAACACAGTCAAAAATGAGGTTCCAGGAAAACAAAATACTAAAGTTGATGTGATAGTTAATGTTTTGAGACAACTTCACTGGGCTAAGGGATGCCCGGATAGCTAGTAAAACATTTCTGGATGTGTCTGTGAGGGTGTTTCCCAAAAAGATTACCGTTTGAATCAGGAGACTGAGTAAAAGCTTATCCTCACCAAAGCCGGTGGGCATCATCCAATCCACTGAGGATCCAAACAGAACAGAAAAGATGGAGGACAGTGAATCTCCTCCTTTGCTTGTGCTGGGACATCCACCTTCTCCTGCCTTGGACATCAGAGCTCTTGGACTTTCAGACTCAGACTAGAAAGAACTTACACTGTTGGTCCCTTAATTCTCAGGCCTTT
Organism: Equus asinus; assembly: GCF_041296235.1. Classification (NCBI taxonomy): domain Eukaryota; kingdom Metazoa; phylum Chordata; class Mammalia; order Perissodactyla; family Equidae; genus Equus; species Equus asinus. The sequence goes on from NC_091790.1 coordinate 178,536,636, forward strand.
GGACTCAGACTCAAGTATATCACCGGCTTTCCTGGTTCTGTAGCTTGCAAATGGCAGATTGTGGGACTTCTCAGCCTCCATAATCTGTGAGCCAATTCCTGTGATAAATCTCTTCTCTTTCCCTCTCAATCTCTTTCTCTACACACACACACACACACACACACACACACACACACACACACACACACACAGAGTTCTAGTTCCCTGGAAAATCCTGACTAATATAGCTAATTAAGTCACAAAGTCAACCAAAGCTTTTCACTTTCTCAGATGGCCCTCAAGTTGGCATCTGCTCCCTTCTAGCAGTACACCATGCTATGCATGGCCTTGCAGCAACCCTCCATCAAAAGCTGCTTAGAGCGGGCAGCAGCCGTAACTAGGGAGCTTGTTAAAATGCAAATTCCTGTGCCCATCACATACCTGCTGACCCAGTAGGCCCAGGAATGTGCATTTTGAAGGACTCCTCATGAGACTTTAATGCACGTTACAGTTTGAGAATCACTGCTCTAAAAACCTGAATTTAAGTCTCGCTTCTCTATTCCTCATATCCATCTCTTCTAACTTAATTCAACACTCACCTACCAGAATTTTTCTGGATAAACTCCTTTCAACTCTGACAGGTCTTTTACTTTCTTCAATAATTGTGTGCAGCTCTATCCTTTCCCTCTTTATTGTACTTATTGTTCTTATATCATTCTACTTGTTTGCTGAATAACAGTCAACATATTATAAGCCTTTGTTATAGCAACTCAGATTTCTTCTTCATTTAATCACTAATAAGAGCCCTATAAGAAAGATTCTATTCTTATGCCCATTTAACACACAGGAAAATTGAGATTGTAGAAAGTAATTCGTCTTCAGCTCACACTGCTAGAAATTAATAGTTACTATTCAAACCCAGAGAGCCTTATCAGTTATTGCTCTTATTTACTTAAACTTTAATGTCCTTGAAGCAGATTTTATATGACAAATTAGAAAGGAAGCAAGAAAAAGTGTTCCTGGCACAGGAGGAGTAGTGGTGCAAGTGGTGAAGCTATTAAAGTTCTGGTTAATGCTTATGACTGAAGGCAATCTAGCTAAACCAATGAAAGACAACATGGCGCCCAGACGACAGAAGCATTAGGTAAGAACAGAAGGTAACTATCGTTACAGAGCAACTACATGGCCATGTGCCAGGGGCAAAGGTTTGAATCTTCTGTATAATGAGAGGATCTCATTAGAATGCTCAATATCTGCCTATGGCTAATCTCTCGTAGTTTTATAGACGTCCTTGATAAAAGAAATGCCCTTACTCTCAAGCCCAGAAACTACCACGACCAGGAGAGAAGTACCCACTGCAGCAGTGTTCCAGGAGGACAAGCCCTGCTTCAGCGACAGAGGCTTAGTCAGTGCTGGAACAATGAGGACAAGGGAATCTGAATCTCTCAATTTACACGGAAAGAGTCAAGAGGAAAAAAAGTCTCCCCTCAAACTGGGAAACACTGCAAAACCTCACAAGGAAGAGACGACTAATCTAGAAGTTACCAGGCACCAGGTCTATGCTGAGTGCTCTCCTCACAGAGGAGGAGCCAGGGCTCACAGAGGCTCTAAGGTCTTCCAGATCAGACGCTAGAAAGTGGCAGTGCTGTGATTCCAACAGACGCCATGGCCTCTAATGCCCTTTCCCTCTGCATCTTGTTTCACACTCTCTCATTCAGAGGTCACTGCAAGTTAAGATACTTCCAAGTTAGTGGACTGTATTGATACTTTGCATGTGTGTGTAAAATGCTGACATGTTCCTCAAGAGTTTCAGACACCAAGGCAACCAGCAGCTTCAAGCAACTCACGCTAGATAAACTCAGAAGTAGATAGTGGAAGAGGGAGAGAAACTACATCTAGGAAAGCTGAAGATTTACACACAAAAGCTACTGAAGGGGAGCAGAATCTGTCACCCCAAAATACACCTCTTTGGCATAAGGATTATGTTGAGCTGATTAAGAAACAGCACACATAGGAGAATCTGAAAACCGAGTAGAAAGAAACTCCAATCAATGGAAAAGGCAACTAAAATCTGCCTAACTACCCTTGTTTACTGTGCTCTGCCTGATAACCTCCCATAAGTGGCTTCCTCTCGCCCCAACATCTTCTGTCTTTAGTGGAGATGGTATTTAAGGTGATGACTTGGTCCATTTCAGGGAGTTACTCATGTTTCCTGGGTCTCTCCCAAATACACACGCTATTAAACTTGTTTTTCTCCTGTTGATCTGTCTCTTGTAACAGGGGTCTCAGCCAAGAACCTAAAAGGGTAGAAGGAAAGCTATTTTTCCTCCCCTACACTATATCTTTCTAAAGACTACAGAAAGAAAAAAGGTTCCTGAAGTGTCTTAGAACAGCTTTTCATGTTCTATTAAGAGTTTGGATGCAAGAGCATGGAATCTGCTTTCCAAAGTCCCAGGCAGGTTAATAAAGAATTACTAACCTTTCAGCCTTCTGCACCCACAGTTTTCATGTGAAGGCTAGGAAAGAAATCAGTCTAAACTTAGTGTCCTTTCTCAGCTATCTAGAAATGATTCAGAAATTCACATTTCTACCAGTGATTAATAAGAAGGTTAGCTGCCCACTAGTCTTCATAAACACAAATCTAATTGATTCATGCTTATCAAAATTTTGAAAAGCTCTTTTTACAAAGAATGTTGGCATATTCTCAAGTTTTCAACCTGTAAAATATCTGGGGAAAACATTTTTTTCACTGTACTTAATCTCCTCAGTCAAAAATCTTCTAAAACAATTTTAATTTGCATTTTACCAAGCCCCTTAGAATACACTTACAGGCCAGCCCTGTGGCCTAGTGGTTAGGTTCGCACGCTCCGCTTCGGCGCCCCAGGGTTTTGCCGGTTCAAACCCTGGCTGTGGACACGGCACTGCTCATCGAGCCACGCTGAGGCTGGATGTACTGACAGCCTATTTGTACTCAGGACATCAGAAGTGCCATTGCTACAGATTTCCAGGGAAGTTCCTGAAGTTCACGGATTCTAGAACTCCTCAATCTCTGCCCTCTCCAGCTGCCAGCAACATCTTTATCACCTACTCGTACTTCCCAAGCAAAGTGAAAAGAGCGTCTGTTGATTAAGAAATTTTTATTAAATATTTCTTTGTTTATGTGATGTAGGTTGCTGCTGTGGCTGATGTAAAAGAACCACTTGATTGAGTCTTTGCCTTCAAGGAGCTTTCAATTTAAAAAGCTACTAATAGCAGCAGCAGCTCAGCAGCAGCCAGCGAAGGCACTCGTAAGTTTACTAGATGCGCTCCCTTCACCGGGCAACATTCTTACTCTGCCAAGGGCATACCATAGCTAGCAGGCTCCTCACTGGCCACCCCACGCGCTTCTGCTCTCATTAGGACTAGTTAAGTTGTATGTCTACAGTGAACAGTTGTGTTTCTCAACTCACTCATGTCAGTTTTACTTATCGTTGGTTGTCTGTTATTTAAATATCATATGCATCAGTTTGGGTCTACCAAGAAGCAGACACTAACATAAGATTGGACATGCAAAAGACATACTGGGGTAACGTCTCAGTCCATTTAGGCTGCTATAAACAAAAAGACTACAGACTGGGTGACTTAAACAACAGACATTTTTCACAGTTCCGGAGACTGGGAAGTCTAAGATCAAGGCACAGGGAGATGCAGCATCTGGTGAGAGCCCACTTCCTGCTTCATAGAGGACCGTCTTCTTGCTGTGTCCTCACACCTCTGGGTCCCCTTCAATAAGGGCACTAATCCCATTCATGAGGGCTCCAGTCTCATGACCTAATCACCTCCCAAATGCCCCACCTGCTAATACTATCACCTTGAGGGTTAGGATTTCAACATATGAATTTTGGGGAGACAAACATTCAGTTCATAACAAGTAGGGAGCAGGAGAAGACAGGGAGTGCCCTCATACATGATGCAGATCTGATGCCTATGGAAGAAAAAGAAGGAAGGAGGATTGGACTTACAGCAAAGGTCCAAGAAAGGTTCAACCAGGCTGATGGGAGTCCTCAAGCTAAAGTCACCTGCTAGCACAGTCCCACAACTCAGGGGAATGGGCCTGCCTTACCACCCCATCTGTGCCCTGTCATTGGCCAGGAGAAGCCCACAGAAAACACAACCTCATAGTGAAGGTAGAATCACAGGGACAGCAGCTGGGCTATCAATCATGCTCCAGAGCAGGAGACCTGAGGGGTGCCTTCTCCTGGTCACCTCAGCATGTAAACCAAACTTACAGCTATGATTCAGTGAGCATTTTCTGTGTAAACTAGAGCATTTTTCATACCTTAATACTCACAATCATGTACTAGGGTACTATTCTCTCTATATCAAAGACAAGGAAACTGAGGCACAAGTAATTTGTCCATGATCAAACTAATAAGTGTCAAAACTGTAATCTGAATCTAGAAGTCCTTACTACCTCAAAAATTTGAGTGAAAAAGCAGTCTTTTTTTCTATTAAAAATTAAGTTAAACACTCTGTAAAGACTCACTGAAACCAAGTTGGTAAAATATTATTGTCACATTAAATGTAATTAACACAACTGAAAAGATGGGAGAAAAATCTTGAAAATCTAGGAAGATTCTCCAGCCATCCACTCAATGATGGCATGTGCCAGACATTCTGATATTTTTATCAGACAAAATTGATAAAAATTCCCTGTTTTCATGGAACTTATAGAGAGAGAGGGTAGGGGTGGATAATGAATATGGCATACAGCATATCAGGAGGTGATCAGCGCAACAGAGAAAAAGAAAAGGAAAGCAGAAATTTGTGACTAAGCAGCAGGAAGGGGCAATTTTAAACAGGCAGAGTAGTTGAAGCTTCACTGAATGGACAGTTGAGCAAAGGTGAAGGAAGGGAGGGAGGGACACCTGGAGGAAGAACACTCAAGGTTCAGGGAACAGAAAGAACAAAGGGCCAGAGGTAGGAACATGCCAGCATGTTCCATCAACAGCAAGGAGGTGAGTTTACCTAAAGCAGAAAGACTACTGGGGAGTAGCTCCTGCAGATGAGGGCAGAGATAAAGGGGGCAGATCACGTAGGACCTTGCAGGCCACTGTAGACTTCCCCCTTCACTGGGAGAGTGGGGGAACCCACTGGAGGTCTTGAACAGAGAAGCAATCTGACTTTTGTTATAAAGGAAACACTGACTGCTCACAAAGAACAGATTAGAGCTAGGGTTGGTAAGGATGGAAGCAAGAAAACAAGTTTAGAAGGCTACTGCAGAATCCTGCATGTAGACTGCTTTGCAATCTCCACTCTAAAAAGCCCAACAAGAAATTAAAGAAACCCCACAAATTAAGTTCCAAAATTAAAGAATCTAAAATGGAAATGATGGAAAGCACATGAGAGATGTGCCTTATGCTAGAAAAATAATGCGTGACTACAGTCATTAGAATGATACTTAAGGAAAAGGCCTTGGTCTGTGGGCCAGTCTTTTGCCTGTTTGCTCTCCCATCTAGTATCCTGCTTCTCTATCACATGACTGCACCTCAAACATCAGTGCTCAGGCTTCCTTGACAGCTGGCTACTAGTGTCTTAGGCTGATGAAAGACTAGCAGGAGACCTGACATCATGAGGAGGGGAAAGGTCAGGGTATTTTTCCCTCTACTTCCTCTAGTTCAGGTGGCGTCTCCAGCAGTACCCACATCTCCATCTTTCCAGCTCCCCATGGGCAGCCCCCTCCATTGTTCCAGTTACTACTGAGTGGCCCTGGATCCCAGGTTCTGCTCTCACCAGGCGGCTCCTCTGCTACAGTTCAGCTCCCATCAGGCAGCTCTCCTTCCTGCCTCTGATAACACCAACTCCTCCCTTTGTCCCAAGGGATGGTAGCTGCTTCCCATAGCTGTTAACCTCTGCATTGCATAAAAGATTCACATTTTCTCTTTTGGCTTTTCCAATACATTTGTAATTAGTTCCCTAAATTAAATTCCCTTTATTAAACCACTTCATGATAGTTGTTTTTCTGACTAGGTCCTAATATACTCCTACATCAAAAGATACACAAATAAATGTACATTTATATATTGCATTCAATTAAAATCTGGAAGATACACATATGTCATTCTGTATGATCCACACTATCGATATCAAATCCCTCCCAGGGGAATCAGGTTGGAGGGGTGGTAGGGGAGATAGGAGATGAAAACAGGGAGGCAGGAGAAAAAAGAGGGGGGAGGTAGGAGAAGAGGTGGAGAGGCATGTACTGCGTGCCACGGCTTCAGTGCTTTGCACACATTCTCTTATCTGAAGCCCAAGGCAGAAGTCCCAGGAGGCTCCTCGTGGCATATAACTCTGGTAGAAAACTCCATCCCCGTCCTGGGGAGTCTGCTGCCATCAGCCAACACAACAAGGCTCCAGGCACTCCATGGGCAATGTCCTAGGAGCTGCTAGAAACGAGGGTCTGGCTTTCACCTGTGCTGTACTCACAGCATATCATGATTAATAAGTCAGAGCAGAGGAAGTATATGCACAGAAAAGTCAATAGAGAAACTTGAGCCATTAAGGTGTCAAAACAAAGATACCATCCGCGATGCTACAGAACATCACCAAATAAGCCACTCCACATCACGCTATTTAAGCTGTTCCGGAACAAGGAGTGCTGCACACATGCAAGCACTGAGGGACCTCCATGAGCAACCTCGGGGCTAACACATCATTACAGATAAACAATATGCAGCAACAATGACAGAAAATTTAGCTTCAAGTACAGGCAGAGAGCAATAAGTCCTATAGAAAAACACTTAAGGTTACATTGTGCTGCATAAGTATTGGGTATAAACAGAATGCTGAATTGACCCCAGGGAAGACAAGTAGCCTCACTGATCAGAAAACATGAGTTCCAGCACTACAGCTATTAATCATCACTTAGTTTAATCCAAAAAGGAATCATGTCCTTGAAAATCACAGTATAAATGCACATCACTATATTTGTGTAAGACCTAAAAAAATTGTTAGTGTTTACTGACTTGTTATATATGAAAATACAACCCATACAAATATAACCTGTAAAAGCCTTGAATTACTTAAAAGCCTTTCTCCCTGGAGAGGAAGTAGTTTGTGGTGGAAGCTGAAAGCTTTTTAAATGTGACTTTGATCCCCATCTGTTGTAGTCAGGCCGGGAGAAGAAGAATGATGGGAAAACAAGCACGATCCTAGAGAAAGGGGTTGCTAATTTCCTGGAGGGATCATTTCCTTAGCATTATTAGTATATTCTGCCCAGAAGCTAGCTCTTCCTGCAACTCCATGGAGAGGGAGACAGGAAGGGAGCAATCATTGAAGTGAGAGTTACTACACACACATTATTTAGTCCTAACAGCAGTCCATTCCCCCAGATACAAAAAGGTATATACAGAGAGAGAGGGGTTGAAAAATATGGTTATTGTCATATCTGATAAACTGCAGACTGGAATTCAAATTCCCAACACGGATAAATAGGACTTTCCTATTCACACTATAAACAATCCCAAGAGAATTCTGAGGGAATAAAATGGCAAATTGGACCACAGTGATAGGATGTCATGGGGAGTTGGCCTTGTGACTGTAAGGTGCAGGGTGTGGTCCTGATACAAAGTGACATGAGGCCTAACAAATGGAATTTAGCAAACAAAAGGAGCCACAAAAAAGAAAAACCTAGAAATGGGAATTTGAAGTCCTCTAGATATGAGACTCAATCTGAAGTAAATGTAGACTGCCTCTGTATCTTTCAATCCCCAACAACTTCTGAGAGATGGACACTATTTTCCACTGCATGACAGTCTCTTATTATCTGCTCCCTTGTTGACATACTGTCAGTGGCTGAACTCCCATGCTAAATCCCTTCTCGGCTTTCCTCTAGTACAGAGACTGGTAAGAAAAGACTAACATCCCAGCCTTCTTTATAGCCATGGTTCGCCAATAAGACACAGAAAGAAGTCGAGGTGGGGAGGGGTGCTTCTTTCCAGAGTAAAGTCTCTCCATGATAGAGTCCATGGCTCCTTCTGCCTGGATCATCAATACCTCACCTGCAGGTAGCTGCAACCATGACGGCAAAAGCCTCATGTTAGGGATGGAAGACTAGGAAAACAGGAGGCAGCTGCTTTATGACAGCATCTCTGAGCCCTCACCCCAGCCTGTGTTCTTGCGAAGTGATAAAGCCCAATGGTTGAAGCTGCTATCAGACAGGCTTTCTGTTGAGAGCCAACACAATCCTCACTGGAATATCCCCAAATCCTTTTTTCCTGTGTTTCACATCTTGGTAACGGTATCCCCGCCCTACAACTGGCACCAGCAAGATCCTAAGAATAATCTCTAGACCCTCTTCATTCGCGTCAGTCCCTGAGTGCTTCTCATTGTTTCTTAAACATCCTACAGCCCTTCTCTTGCTCCTCTAGCTGGGCTACCATCTCATCCATCTTTCATTCCCCACTTTCATTCATGCTCTCCTTCCCTAGGATATTAAAATGCCACCAAACTGCCAATCGTCTTAGAAACACAAACCTCTACTTATGGGCTTTTCAGACACACCAACATGAATTCTTGGCTCCCAGCCTGCCTCCCAAGAGCCTTCACAATAATGGGGCCCAAACGTGGGTAAAAACCTCGTGAAAAAGAGCATTGTAACTAACCTCAAAAAAAAAAAGTAAAACAAGATATCATGTGTTAATCATATATCCAAAGATGTCTAACAAACTCTTTATGGAGCACAGTAAGCACTATATAACTTCATTAAAAAATAAAAGAAACCAACTTTCCCAAGACATCTTTAACATCATATTCAAGGTTATTAGCAAGGCTGCAGCAAGATGGGTATTCTTACAAACTATTTATATGTCTGCGTATGTATTTCTATCTCGATAGCTTTGTTCAAGAAGTACTCAACATGTATCACGTGTCTCAATTGTGCCCTTTGACTTGATATTCCAAGTCTAGAAATACTGTGAAATCCACCCCTTACCCCTATGAGATATACTTAGATGACCATCATGGCATAAAGTGTTATATAAAAATGAGGAAAGAGTATACAATCATTTAAAAAGTGTCAGGAAGAGTTTTTTTTAATAGGAAAATATTCAGGGTATAACAGGGAAAAAAAGCAAGACACAAATGTGTTTACAGCATGATCAATGAGGGAAAAGAGGCACGGAAACAACGATGAGGATGAACTGCTCAGCTCTCTCTGCTGTTGCCGCTGGTCAGACCATAGGTATTTCTCCCCTGATTTCTCTGTATGCTTCTGGACTTGACCACAAGCACGTATGTCTACATTCAGGAAAAATACATAGTTCTGGAGATTTACGAGAACAAAAAAAAGATAGTAAAAACCAAAAAAGAGGAATTCAGGTTGGAGTATCTACCAAGTGATAACAACTTTCCACAGCAGATTCACTGTTGCTTTGGGGAAGGGAATGGGAAGCCCTGAGGACAGGGGTCCCAAGGGCAGGCACTTGGAGTCAAGATCAATAACCTCTCCAGCAGTTTGACAGACTCTATCACAGTTTATGAGAATTCAGAATTCCAATTATGAGGTCCTGGTATTTTAAGTTTTGTATTCCAACAGTTTCCCCATGCAATCCTAACTCCCTCCCTTTATAAAGCCACTGTTGAAGATCATAAAAAGAAGCAGTCACCTTGTGTCAGGCTCTAACTGTATGTAGTAACGCTTTCGAGGGTACATGATTTGTCTTGCAATATATCCACGTTCTCCTGTCTTCAGTGAAATCTAATAAAACAATTTATTTTTTTCGAGGAAGATTAGCCCTGAGTTAACTACTGCCAATCCTCCTCTTCTTGCTGAGGAAGACTGGCCCTGAGCTAACATCCGTGCCCATCTTCCTCTACTTTATACGTGGGACGCCTACCACAGCATGGCTTGCCAAGTGGTGCCATGTCCACCCCCAGGATCCAAACCAGCGAAGCCGCAGCCGCCAAGAATCGGAACATGTGAACTTAACCGCTGCGCCACCAGGCCGGCCCCTAATAAAACAATTTTAAATAAGAGCTCTTATATGAGAAACAAAGTACTTATTTTGCAAGGAAAAAGACCACACTTTGGGAAGAACCTGAAGATCCAAGGGTTTGGAGGCACAGAGATGTGAATTAGAATTCAAACTATCATTTACAAACTGAAGGACCTTAGGCAGATTGCTTACATTCTCTGAGCAAATACAGAAATAGAAATAAAATGAGCTCAAACTGCTAAGACTTAAAAATGTCATTTAATGCTACTCATTTCTTTTAAAAGTCATTTTGTGTTTTATCCCTTGCTTTTTAACCTTTGTGTCCTGAAGGACATCTCAGAACTTGGTAAACATTAACATTTCTGGCACTTTATGTATAGTTGACATTTTAGGCTATACATTTTTGTGAAGATATTGAGACTATTTTCCTGTGAGGTCTCTAAACAGCAATATGTAATTCTAAAATTAACAAAAACATTGGGGGCCTAGTGAGGTCCCTGGTAAGAAAAATCCCAAGTAAAAAAATGCAGTATTTAAGCAAATATGCTGAAGAGAGCTGTCTTTGAGGAGAATAAAAGAAGTTGCTTCATAAAAAGTTAAAATGTTCTCATTGTCACACACTTGGCTCCTGGGGGTACAAAAAAAAAAAAAAAAAACCAGATGGTACTACCTACCGAAACCATTACATATTGATATGGTCAGGGAGCAGGGCCTGAGGGCCATGCACTATAAAAAGAATAACTTCTGCCAAAAAGCTACCAATGGAATTCAGATCTCTCCCGGACCCCAGCACCTCTCTCACAAGTTGTTTTTCAGAACATATTCCTGATTCCCCTCACTACTCCCTTCCTTATGGGTCTGCTCCTAAAACTGCTAAAAATATTCAATTTAACTGGGTTTTGGTTAATTGAAAGTTTATACTATTTTACATTAAAGAAAAATATCCCAGAAGACTCAAAATTTTATAAATGATTGACTGAACAAGGCACTCATATATATATATGTAGAAAAGAGTTGGATAACTAAATGAGAATCTTTTAAGTTTTATTCTTATCTTAGCTAATGTTTAGAATAACCGGTTAATGCCTATAAGCAAAAACATGATGCCAAATGAGCAAGTTTCTCTCGAAATTCCATTCTCCAGCCAGATGTTTATCTATCATATCAAGATTATTTTAGAATCTATGGGCCTTATTCTAGTTAACAACTCCATTAATATGCGGAGGAGACAAAGAAAACTAATAGGTCATATAGAAAATTAAAACACAGGAAAAATATGGACTATTTTAATTATATTCAACATAAATATCCTATTATAATGTCCTTGATTCTCCTAAGCAAACTTTATATTACTCTGAACCTACAGTAAAGCCAACAGGCAGGTGAAGAGAAAAGACATTTGTTAATGTCTATCAACCTGAAGAGTGATCTGAAAATTTATCCAAATAGAATGTTCTGAGATTTATAAGTGTGCTAATAAAGACAGTAGGATAATTTCAAGGAGTTATCTCACCATAAAGAAAAGAAAACACCATCCTTTACTGCCCAGCCTCCTCTATTCCAAATAAGTGAATTTCCAAGAGTTGAAAGATATGCCCCTATAGCCAGATGGAATGTAACCAAGCATCTAGCACAACAAATTCTTTTATAACCTTTTGGAACCCCCTAAAGATACAGATAAGAAAATTAAGAGCATAAGAGAAATTAAAAAGCAAATCATTTAAAAATGAAACTAGGGGCCGGCCCAGTGACATAGTGGTTAAGTTCGCACACTCCACTTCAGTGGGCCCTGGGGTTTGCAGGTTCGGGTCCTGGGCACAGACCTATACACTGCTCATCAAGCCATGTTGTGGTGACATCCCACACACAAAATAGAGGAGGACTGGCCCAGATGTTAGCTCAGGGGACAATCTTCCTCACTAAAAAAAAAAAAACCAAAGAAATGAAACTAGACTTTAAATTTTTCATTAGCAACAATGGAAGCTAGAAGATAGTGGAATACCACCTTAAGTTCTGAGGGAGAATGATTTCAACCCAGTCTTCTATGCCCAGCCAATTTCTCCATCAAAATAAAGAACATTTCAGACCTGCATGGATTCAGAAAATTCATCACACACTCCTTCTTGCAAAGGTACATGTGAAAAGGTTCAAAGAAAATGAGGGAACAGGAAAACAGTGTCTCCAACCCAAAAGATTTATGAAAAGAGAAGCACAACTCTCCGCCTGTCCAAACCCCAGGGTGGATTAGAGTAAGCCAGAAGGCAACAGGAGGGACATATCTGGGGGAGAAAGGTACAAATAGAGAAATTGAGGCTATCCTTTGGAATAGTGATTCTCAAACCCAGTCAGACACGACCTCCCATGTGCTGGATGCTCCCCTTTGCCCTCTGATCCATTTTCTCCTATTGTCTACCCTGCCCTGAGCGGCTAATGGACCACAACAGCCAAGCATCTTTGCTCCTCAGCTTCTCTTTGGGTTTCTCCTTTGGTGAAGTACCAGCATGAAATCAGAGGGAGGAACTAGAAAGACGAGAGAGACTGACTCCCTTGGCACCCTTCCTGCCATGCAGAGTTTGGCAGGAACAGGATTCTTCACCTGGTAACCAGAGCCTCCATCAGACAGCCTTTCTCCCATGGCTTAACTTCCTGCCCAGCTCAGGTCACAGCTCCCTCCTTCTGCCCACAGAGGCCTAGAGGTAGTAAGAGCGTCCCGCTTTAGCCAAATCTTGAATGCTTCACCATCCCTCACTGTTTCCCTTAAACCCACCTGACCCTCTGTAACTGGTAAATCGCCCGTAGGGGTGTGACAGCTATTTCCTACTGGGCCCTAACTGATAAAAACCCCCCGTTAATTTTAAAAGAAAACAAAACTAAGCCTTTTGCTACACAGAATTGAAATTTATAGCTAGGCTATATTACCTGCACGTTTTCAAAAATATAAATTAATACTCTAACTGGAATAGAAATAAACTAACTGAAATAACATGTATCTTAGTAAACAAATGCTTAGGCATAGCGGTTCCAGAAGATAAAAACAAGATGCATTCTCACACTTATATAACCAAGAAGTCTGAATTTAAAGGCAATATTTAACTGAATGTTGTCAACACTTCTTTATTTTTGACATTTTGAAATAAGGGCTAAATAGTTTTTGTATATATCTATGAAATCAAGGAGAATGTGACAAGTGAAATTGAAGGTTGACACAAGCATCCTGTACTGGTAACAAACATCACAAGCGTCACTGCTGTTGGTGACATTATTTTTAAAACGGGCAGCAATTCTCAGGAAAGTTCCCAACAAAGTTTAATCTTCCCTCAATTTACCCAGGAGTCATATTTCTAGAAAAATAATCGCTACATATTAAACCCTTGCAAAAGATACTTTGCATTTTATAAGCAGTTATGCTCGAGGCTCAAATAATTACAAACCAGCTTTACCTAGGTAACTGTCCAAGAGGACACTCAAATGTCATAGACAACTCATCGTGCATTTCAGGACTTCTAGAATGCCTAGACTCCCCCCCCCCGCCCCCCCACTAAATACCAGTAGCAATCCTCCAATCACTGAGAAAATAAAAAACACCCCACAAATTTAAATGTCTGCTAGAGGGTATTACTATCCTCATTGAGAACCACTGGTCTATCATATGCAACAACTTAAGGAAGCAATGAAGGAAAACAAGATGGGTAGAGAAGAAAAAATAAGACTCCAAGAAAAATATAAAGTTTTATAAGAAATGCAACCAAGCATACTATGAGGTTTTGCAATGAAAAAATAGATAATCTTGATAACGTAAACTCCATTTAGTAGTTTTCAATTTCTAGAATCAACTACTCAACAACATGCAGAGATCTTAACACAAAATAAATCAGCAACCTTGGGAGGGTATTTTCCCTCAGAGTAAAAAGTCTGGATACAGGTGCTGCTGGCAACGGTTTCAGAATCAAGTGTGTCTGACCCAGTACCTCTGAAATTCCTGCAGTATTTTCCTCACGGTCACAAGATGATTGTCTCCTGTCTCATACACCAAAACTTAGGTCACATGGCCACCCATAGCTGGAAGGGAAGCTAGGGCTGGAAACATAGCAAGAAAGGAGGAGGGCAAATGACTATCAAGCAATTAACACGAATAGCAGGAAGAGTAAAGCTATAAGGTCTATAGTGGAAGGACCGAGAAATAAAGGGGTGAGTATATTAAATTACAAAGCTGATTGTAGGCAGACTACACATATAACAGAGACCTATTATAACTAAAATCATATCTGTTAACTTTAAAAAGTTAGCATAAACATGACAGTTCATTTCTCTCTCAGAAATCTGAGCTGGTTCTTAGCTCTCCTCTGCAAAGCTATCAGAGCCCGAGGTTCCTTCAAATGTGTTGCTCTGCTACCCTCAATAAGTAGCAACCGACTCCTCATCCAAAGGGCTGCTCTAACTATTGCCACACTGACACTGATATTCCAGGCCGTGAGAAGAAGAAAGGGCCCAGGGAGGACACCGTCCTCCCCTTTCAGAGAATAGCTCATAGGTCTGCACACATCACTTCCACTCATACCCCACTAGCATGAACTTAGTCTTTTGGCTATATCTAGCTACACGAGAAGCTGGAACAAGTGTCAGACCCTGATGTTCCCCAGTCAGCAACAATCTGTAACTATCTGGGACAAAAATTTGTATGCTACATACTTGGGCCTATCTTGGCAAGATTCACGCTCTGCTCTCCCCAGAGAAATCTCAGCTGTCTCAGGCCTATCTGCCTGAATCCTGTGAAAGCAAAGACAATGCCTGAGCAATTCCTCATGCAAACGGATGGTGTCATGGGACTCGGTCCTGTTCTCATGAGGGAGAAAAAAAGTTGGCATCCCCCAGGGCTGTGTAGTCTTGACCCACATTCTCTGTGGACATACTCACTCCCGTGGAGGGGGAGAGCAAGATGAGAAATACAGTCTTCAGCCAGGCAACCAAGTGCCCAAATAAGAAGTCTATTGCTTGTAAGAAGAGAAAACTTACGGGAATCAACTAGCAGAAACCACCTTCCAAGCAGAAGAAAGGGGAGCCAGATGCTTGTGTGTGCGAGCTAAACCTCCCCACCCTGCCCCCTCTACAGGAAGTAATGGCTCAAGTCTGAGAAGGCCGAAGTTGAAAGTGGTGCAGGCATCTTACTTCAGTTTATGAAGCATTTGCAATAATAAAAACAACAGTGAAGAGTGAAAAGCATTCCCACTGGGAATGGGGAGAAGTGGGACAGGAGACTCTTGCTTTTTATTCTAAGTTCTGCAAGGCTTGGATTTCTAACCATAAGACTGGCTATTATTTTAATAAAATAGCTTAAATACATTTCACAGGTTATAATCTCAAAATAATCCTATTTTACCATATTGTTCATTATAACATATTTATGAACTTAGTGAAGTCATGTTGAATAAATACTATCTATGACCTCCATTCCATCTTAGACGACATCTCCATTCAAACCTGAACCATTGCCACAACCAGTCTTCCTGTTTCCACTCTTGCCCCTACAGTCTATTCTCAAGGCTGCACAACTTTAAGGGGGTGCCTTAAATTTCATGTAAATAGTGTTCCTGGCCTTGTGCAATGTAGTGGCACTGTCTATTTTCAGATCAAAGAGATCTTTTTAGAAGCTTAATCAGATCACTTCTTGAACCTGCTTAAATACGTCAATAGCTTCCCATCACACTTAAATTCTGATCTCACCACGGCCTAAGGAACTTACATATGCTAGCCCACACCTACCTCTCTAGACATCACTTCCCACTTCCCTTTTTCCCACTCCACCCAGCCACCCTAGACCACTTTGCTGTTCTTCATGAGAAAAGCTCATCTTATTCCACCTCGCGGCTCTCTGTACTTGCTGTTAACGTCATCTGTGATGTTCTTCCTCCTCCCCCATCCTCAAGCGGCTCGGTCCTTCACTCAATTCATATTCTGCCCCACCATTACCTGCTCCTCAGAGAGGCTCTCTTTGACTACCCTACCTGAAAGAGCTGCTGATGCCAAACCCCCTCCCATAGTCACTATCTCCCCTTTAATATGCATGCATCTGTTGATTATCCATCTCCTCTACTGGAATATACGCTTTGTGAGCCCTTGTCTTGTCCACCCCATACTTCCAGTGCCTAAGACAGTGCCTAGCCTACAATATCTGTTCAAACATTGCCTCAGTATTTGCTGACTAAATGAAATATGCTTTGTAGAGTGACAGTTTTCTTTTCCGAATGAAAATCATGAGAAAATAAAGCTGTGTTAGATGCTTTTCAGAAATTTTACACAGTCTTCAACAGCATCTTGCTGTGGCAAGCGTGAGTCATTTTACAGATGAGGAGATGGCAATTTAGAGCGGACAAAGAAGGGCAGAACCCTACTCTCCAGCAGAGGGGGTTCCTCCAAACAGAACACTGAACGTGGAAAAGCTCAACAAAGAGGAAGGGGGCAATGCAGAAGGGGACAGACATTATCACTGAGCTAAAAACAATACCACAAACAATCTGGTTTCACCCCTTTTGATTTATGTGTGCCAGAACTTATGGATAAGTTCTGAGTTTCATCATTTCATAGTTGAAATGAAGAACAGCTAAATTTAATAAGTACCCAATTAACGTCAAAGATTTGCTCTCTGAGGCATACTTCGTGGTCTCTGTACCACATCTGAAATCTCTGCTTATCATTAGTAATTTTTACTTCACTTTTATAAAACAAAAGCGTAACAAATACATACACACTTGTATAGTTTCCCCCACAAAACGGTCCATACAAAGAGCAGCTCTGCCAAAGCTTAACTGTGGGGCGGCAAAGCCACCATGTAAGAACTCAAGCTGTTCAGATGTTGTAAGAAAGACTGAATTCAGCATACGAAATGCAGCTTAGAAATATTAACATATGAAAAAGTCAGTTGTGAGATTGAACCTGAGTTACGAGGGTCACCAAGGTTGGGGTCATCTCCATATTGCTAAATCCAATTAACATTTTCAATCCCCATCTTACTCGACCTCTCTCAAGCTGCACTTGACATCGTTTTCTACTTCCTTCTATTCAACAGTTCTTCCCCTAGTTTCTGTGACACAGACCATCCTAGCTTTCTTCTTATGTATCGGGCTGTTCCTTCTCCATTTCCTTTGCCGGCTCAGCCTTCTCTCCTGTCTTTTAAATCCTGAAGTTCTTTAAGACCAAGTCATTAAAACCTTCTCTTTCCTGGACTCTCCTTCCTCCAGCCACATCATTCAAGCCCATGGCTTCAGTTACAATCCACACGACAATTCTCAAATTTACCTCTTGTACCCGAATCTCTCCCGAGCTCCAAAAAATTGTCCTTTGATCTCTACTTATTTGAAGGACCACAAATTCAACATCTCGCCTATTAAATTTCAGCTTCTTATGGCAACATCTGTGTTGGATTAAATTGTATATCTCTATGCCACTTCTTTTAACTACTTATGAGGAAATAAAAAGGAAAGGAAAAATAAAGTCCAAAGCCTAGGATTCTAGGACATGGTGATAAAACTATAGAAATTCTTAGGGGATTATACACTTGAATCACATAACTTTAGTTTTTCATAGTTATTTGGACATTTTGGCTTCTCCCTCTGTCATTTTAGGTATATTGTTCTAATATGTAAAAGTAGAGTGGTCCTAATTGAAGCAGGGATGGGAGAACAAGAAAGTGCTTTATCTCAACCTCCCTACTTATCGCTGCTCAAGAATATACGCGATGCCTCTGGTAAAGAAAACCAGAGCTTCACAAATGTAGTCTAGAGTTATTGTGTTATATTTCAGAATTGTTCCTTATGACATTCAGCATTTTGTAAGCACTTTCTGGTTAAAGCAGTACCTTGAGTTTTAGATATGTTCCTAGAGAACCAAATTAAAATAAGATTCTCATCTCTTTAAATAAGATTTGGAATATATTTCCCTAAATTTGTTAAAGAAGTAAGAATACCAGTTCATGGCAGCAGAATTTAATTTTTCCACCTTCCAATAAAAAATAATCAAGCAGATCCATAAAAATATTTTAAAAGGAAATGACAATGTATACTAAATATAGAGTCAAAACCCACTTTTAAGAGGCTGTATCTTCACTTTTCTTCAGGGATTATGAAGTTAGTGGACATTCCTCTTGCAACACGTGCTCTGCTCTGACCAATGAATCAAAACAGTAAGAACAACCATGAGAAAGGCAATGGAAGACTGATGTCACGTCACTACCTGTCCCTGGCTCCAGGACGGGAGAGCTGAAATGCCATATAGCAAAGACAAAACAAAAAGCAAAGGAAACACTGGAAAAAAATGGAAAACAATGATTAAACATCATATTGGTGGTGAGTAATAAAACGTTTCAAACTCTTATAAAAGCAAAGACCAGGCAAAAATTATTGCATTAAAAATAATTTTCAATAGAGAATAACCCAAAATATGTTTATACAGATGTGTGTACATATGTTTATACGTGTATATAAGTAACATGAGTGTAGGTGTGTATGTTTTATAGTGACCTGTCAATATCACTAAAAAATTCCCCCAAAAGGTAGTTTCAACATTAAAATTGGCCAAAGTAGAATCCTTGTCCAAAACACACATACTAAATGGATCAAAGGAATCCAAAGGATCACTTTTCACTGATTCTAAGTATATACATATAAATCTTTATACTATTAAGAATCTGGCATCAAAATTCATGAATACTCCTGGAAACGAAAAATAAATTAAAAATACATACAATTATAGTAAGATAATTTAGTCACTGATAAAGACAACAAATAGGAATAATTACTATAATAATGTAATTATTAGATAGCAAACTTTTAATCCTAAAATCACAATATACACTAATTTGTGATATAAACTTAATTACATACTACACTGAAAGAACAGTTCAGTGAACCACACTGTCGACATAATTAGAAATCTCACTGAAGCGAGAAAACTGCACTTGAGATTTTTAAATTACTCTTCTGATTAACTATGTAAATACTGGTTCAAGGGGAAAAAATCTGAAATTTTTATTTTTTGCAAAATAATCTTAAATTTCATAATCTAACAAATAGACTGATGCCAAATTGTATCTAGAGGTAAGTTTATAGCTTTGTATATTTTCTTGCTTTTTTTTTTTTTTTTTTAAAGATTGGTATCTGAGGGGCTGGCCCCGTGGCCCAGTGGTTAAGTTCGCGCACTCCGCTGCAGGCGGTCCAGTGTTTTGTTGGTTCGAATCCTGGGCGCGGACATGGCACTGCTCATCAGGCCACGCTGAGGCAGCATCCCACATGCCACAACTAGAAGGACCCACAATGAAGAATATATATAACTATGTACTGGAGGGGCTTTGGGGAGAAAAAGGAAAAAAAATCTTAAAAAAAAAAAAAAAGATTGGCACCTGAGCTAACAACTGTTGCCAGTCTTTTCTTTTTTTCCCCGTTTTTTTCTCCCCAAATCCCCCCCAGGACATTGTTGTATATTTTAATTGTGGGTCTTTCTAGTTGCGGCATGTGGACACCACCTCAGCATGGCCTGATGAGCGGTGCCATGTCCGCGCCCAGGATCCGACCCAGCAAAACCCTGGGCCACCGAAGCAAAGCGCGTGAACTTAACCACTTGGCCAAAGGCTGGCCCCTACATTTTCTTATTACAACAGAAAATAAATCACCCTAACTAAGAAGCTAGATGAAAGAACTACTTCCTTTTGTTTCCCCTTACCCAGCCCCCTTAAAAAACAAACCAACCAACCTTAAGGGAAACAGGAAATAAAATCAAAACAAACTATTGATTTATAAAACAATAGAATTTATAAAGTTAACATGTATATTTGTAAAAACAAGAGTATCTGGGATATCTAGTGAATTTTTTAAAGAAGATAAAATCTGAAATGACAATAGATTGAGAAAAGTGAGACTTACGTCCAACTCCATGTTAACATACCTGAAAATCTAGAAATAGCCAATTCCCCAAAATCATGCAATTATATTTGAATCTGGAATAAGGAGAAAAATCTAATAGGTCAAAGAAAGGGAAAAAATCTAAAACGGGTTCTGAATGTAGTTAATTCCATGAGTGAATTCTTTCAAAAGTCCAAGAATCAGACACTTTACATGCCAAAAACACTATTCTAGAGCACAGATCAAGTTAAAATGTTTCTAACACTACTATTCCTTAAAACCGAACCCATTTCAATGACAGCCCAACACAGAAAATGATAAATCTCTCTTATGAACACAGACGTAAAAACTAAAAATTAGAAGTGCAGGGAACCCAAAATTAAGGGTGTACAGAAAATGACCACAATCAAATAGGAATTATCCTGGAAATGCAAATATGTTTTAATAGGAACCTAATAATCTAATGTGACATCAGTAAAATAAAACAATCACTTCGATATGAAAAAGCAATTTAACAACATTCAAACATTCCTGATATTTTCTTAATGTAATAAAAACAGGATTATTTAAACAATAAAGAATATCTATTCTAAAATACCAACCAACAATATATTCACTGGTGGAATACCAAAAGCATTCCCAGTAAAACCTGCACTAAGGCAAGTTATTGGCAACAGGTACAAACACTGTTCTGGACATTCTTACAACATAATGACAAGTGAAATGGTTACTGGATAGAACCAGACAAAAGTCATCCCTATCAGATGATTCAGCCACCTACCTAGAAAATCTAGAAGGATGAGGTAATAGTTACTAAAACAATGAGTAATGTACGGTAGTATGATCAGTTATAACAAAAATTAAAGAGTTTTGCATTTACCCCATCATAATGAGAATAGAATAAGTTAACCCACCTTAATAACAAAAATTATACAATGCTTAAAAATAACCTTGATTATATGTGGACCGGCTCCATGGCTGAGTGGTTAAGTTTGCGTGCTCCGCTTCAGCGGCCCGGGGTTTCACTAGTTCAGATCCTGGGCACGGACATGGCACCACTCGTCAGGCCATGCTGAGGTGGCAAGCCACAGGCCACAACTAGAAGGACCCACAACTAAAAAATATGCAACTACGTACTGGGGGGATTTGGGGAGAAAAAGCAGAAGGAAAAAAAGACGACTGGCAACAGTTGTTAGCTCAGGTGCCAATCTTCAGAAAAAATAAACCTTGATTATAAATATAAGGAGTCTATATAATGAAAACTACAAAACATCACCAAGACAGAAGAGGCCTGACTAAATGAAGAGATATGCCACGTTCCTCAAGACTGAGTAAAAAAATATATATATATAGTTTCCCAAACAGGCTTAATTGACAAAAAATGACAGCATCTAATTTGGAGCACACGCATCTAGTAGGCACCTACTAACACTTTACATGCATCATCTTATGTAATCATAACAAGAATTCTAGGAGATCATTATTCTCATTTTACAAATGAAAAAGCCAGGGCCCAGAGAGATGAAATGGTTGCTCATACAACAAACACTAGAAAAGAATGAAGCCAGGCCTTCAGAAGCCAGAGAGTGATTTCCTAGCCAATATACTATACAGTTGCAATATTTTTAAGAAGGGGGGGATAACAGAGAATGATGAAAGGAATTTGACACAGAAATAGGAACTAATCCCATCATATACTAAAATATGATAAAATTATCTTAAAATTATATGGTAGTAGCAATACGAAAAAGAACTAGATTAATTGGAATTGGTAACCTAGAAACAGATGTAAAGAAAAACACACACATAATCTATATATAATTATTGACCGTTAGCCCATGAGAGGATTTCTACTTGTTTTATTCTCTACTATACTCTCAAAACAGTGGATAGTGTATTACTCACATAATAGGGGCTCAATAAATACTTGACCAATCAATGAAGAAAGAAAAACATGAACTAATGAAGAATATGAACAATTCGGCCTTACAGCTCACTAACAAAGGAAGAGCTTCAACATTAGGCTGCAAGAATTGCTTAGTTAATTGAGGGATGAAGTCAAGTCAACTCCTTGCTTCAAACTTTAATTCCAGATGAGAAACTGATTGGCCAAGAGCATAAATAAGGAAAAGATCAATCGAAGTGTCTCTTAAAAAAAAAAAAAAAAAAATGAAAGACTACAGAAACAGTCTCCACAAAGGAGCACTATCCTCAACATATTGCTAAAGGGTTCATGTTAATAAAACCAAAGTCTCAATAGAAAAATGGGAAAAGGATATCAGACCACATGCATATGCACATTCACCCTCACAAGCATTTAGAAAGAAGCAAATTAAATTATCTCAGATATCAGATTGGCAAAGATAGCCCTTAAATTGTTCATGCCCTTTGCCCCAGTAACATTTGCACTGTAAAAATTCATCACCAACTTGATGGTTATAAAATGAAAACACTCAAACCATGAGGTTTACAAAGTGACGTCACAGTTTCAAGAAGCGAAGCAGAACATCAGTGATGCTCTACAAAGTAGAGGGCTCCCAAAGGCAAACCAACCACTCAACCTATTATCGCAATTTGAGGAGAACAGAGACTTTTGAAACAGCAGAAAAATGTCAAAACTCTCTTAGGTAAGTTCTTGTTTAGTTTTAATTACTTCAGACAATTATTTGAGAATGACTTCTAAAGTTTATTTTTTGAAAAACGTATATGTATTACTACTGCATACAAGGAGGAAACATTCTGCCAATTAACGATCCTGTAAGATCTTTGTGAAATTTACTCTTCAGTTAGATATTACTCAGTGTCAACCCCAACTTTGAGACTTCATTGTATTCTCCCTCCCAGTTCATTCTGGAACGGAAAGCAACACTCAGGCTTACCTTCAGCATCCTATATTTTCTGTTGCTAATGTGATGATCTGTGGTTTTATAATAAATAAGTTATACAATTGCTAATGTTCAGATCCTGCGCACAGACCTACACCACTCATCAAGCCATGCTGTGGTAGTGACCCACATATAAAACCGAGGAAAGACTGGCACAGATGTTAGCTCAGGGCCAATCTCCCTCACCAAAAATAAAAAATAGTCACTGGCCTCTCACTGTATTGATTCACAAAAGCCTAGATTATTATTTAGATGTATTTTTTTGTTCCTTGCTTAGAGCATCCGTATAGCCTTTTCCTTAATATTGAATACTGGCTTAATTACTCTAATCTCACTCATTGCAAATCCTTTCACCTTACTTCAGTGAAAATAAGTCATTTCCCTGTAGCTTCCCTTTAAAACAGTGGTTCTCAGCCTTAGTTGTGCATTGGAATCACCTGGGAAGCTTTAAGACCAGAACCCCAAAGACTGATTTAATTAGTCTGAGGTACAACCTGGATAATGGAAGTTTTAAAAGCTCTCCAGGTGATTCTAATGTGCAGCTAAGGCTACGAATCACAGGATTTTTTAAGGAAAGGAAGTCATATTAAAATCAGTAGGTAACACAGTGGTCATAAAATGAAACGTTATGGATTTGGGACAATTCCATACTTTGATTCTTGAGTACTCTTAAAACTCTAGAAAAGGTGTTATTTGTTCCAACAATAACCCACTGTTTACAATCATTAGGTCTCTTCTAGCCTAAAAACTGAAATAGCAATAACACAGGACTATGCAACCCACCTCTTCCCAAAGAAAGGTCTAAGTTAATTTTAAATGCATATAAAGTAGCGCAATAATTCAAGAGGCCTGCCTCACTAAGAAATGACAACCGGTAGGACTTTCCATTCAGAATTCCCATACTTCATTACCCGGCAATTGGCTTTCCTAATTTCGTTTTGAAGGTCTTTAATGACCTTACAAACTGTGCTATTTATCTTGTGAGTGTACAAACAAAGGGAACTGTTTCCATTAAAAGAAAAAAAACTGAAGAGGGAAACCACACAATCACAATATTTTATTTCACTTTATAAGCAGTTATTCTATGTCAAAATTACAGCTGATTTCATTTTTGAAAGAAAGCAGCAAATGTCAATATCATTTAATCCATTTGAATTCTCATTAGCACAACTCATTCCACCAAATTAAGTGCTGTGGTCTCAGGACACCCTGTGGAGGATTAGATGAATCAGTTGAAGAAACAAGCATTTTTTTCTGAGATACGGTTGAAGACCAGTCTGAGGTTTTACTTTAATGTGTGGTTTCCAACTCACTCCCCACAGGGCAATGTGTTCCCTATTATTAAAAGCAGCAAACAGCATAGCCCATCCCTTCCATATTTGCGTTCTAAGGTACCAAAGCCCGAGGAACACAAAAGGATGGCTTTTTAGACTATCACCAGGTCTGCTGGAAACCTGCAAGCAAGAAAGCAAGGCACGCTGTGGGGCTTCTAACACTGCTTCCCTGGCTTGAAGTCATTAGCTCTACACCAACAGATATCACCATTTTTATGGCTTTCTTTAGAAGGGTGGGGTGAGTCCTAGAGGTCTCAAAGCAGATTAGGAACATTTTTTTCCAGGGAAGAGTAGAAGACTGACTTTGCCTGTTACCTTTTCTCCCTCCTACACCTAATTCTCTGAGACATGGACTAAATGTATCCAACAGATATTTACTACGTTCTTATACACCATGCACCGTGTTGAGAATACATCTGGCCACGGTTGTACCTTAGGCCCCAAAGGTGGGGCAGGGTGGCACTAAGTCACGATGACTCCTGGCACAAGATAAGTAATTCTCAGCCTTTGGGGATTTGTAGCTCATTTTTCATAAAAGTGGCGTTCCCTGAGCTTGAGGATGGCCTAAGCAGTCAGAAGACTTAAACAAAACACACAGAAAGGACTACCATTTCCAAAGAGAGATAAAAGTGGCCACTTTATTGTAGTATAACATTCAGATGGGAGAGTTGTAGGCAAGGGCCTGCTGTATATTATTTCACCCAATATTATTTCCCCACAATGCTCTCTTCCTGATCAATTTTACCTAAGGAGCTTAGTTCCTCACCATCTGCAATTTCCCAGTATCTGTATACTTTTTTTTTTTTATTTTTTAAGATTGGCACCTAACGTCTGTTGCCAATCTTTTTTTTTCTTCTCCCCAAAGCCCCCCCAGCACATAGTTGTACATTCTAGTTGTAGGTCTTTCTGGTTGTGCTCTGTGGGACGCCTCCTCAGCATGGCTTGATAAGTGGTGCCAGGTCTGTATCCAGGATCCAAACCAGCAAAACCCTGGGCCATGGAAGCGGAGCGCACAAACTTAACTACTCGGCCATGGGGCCAGCCCCTGTATACATTTTTGAAAGTTAGAATTATTGAGGAAAATTATGCAAAGTGGTGGGCTTATTATATAAAAACATTTAATAAGGCACAGCTTAGTGTGATTTCATTGGCAATGCATATAAACCCAAAGAACAGGGGTTTATGAATCACATGGAAAGTTATTAGGTACCATTTTAATTTTTTTAATTCCCTCTTCATTACATCTAGTTTTAAAAATTAATAGTTGGCTCCTTCACTATCTGACTTTTACTAAATAATAAAAACAAAAATAATGAACAGAGCAACCACCAACTAGAAACCTCTAGACTTCTGGCTAACCAAAACCTTTCGCATCTCAATTCACGCACACCTGAAATTATAAACTGAGATCTGCAGTCTGTAAACCCACATCGACGTGAGACAATGGACTTAACCTCTTCTCTGGGGCTCCTTAGGCTTGTCAGATTCCTCCTACCGTCTAAATACCAAAGACCCCTTTTACTACTTTCACCTCCAGGGTCTCAAAGTTTTCCAAAGCTTTGACAAATTGCCTTTATTAAGTAATAACTGGTTTGCTTCACCTGCGTCATTGCTTTTTCTAGTTTTGACACTGATCCCACCTTTAACCAATGATCTAGAAGCACCCAGAGTTTATTATTGCTGTTGCGGTTGTGATAGTGCAAAGCCAGTCCAGGTCCATGAGAAGAGGCTTCAGCACTACTCACAACTAAAGTCATGTGCCATTGGCTGTTTGTGACTTCCTATTAGGATCATGTGTGAACTCCTGGATGTGTTCACTTAGCTAGTGTGAACACCCGGTACAAAGGTTTGTCACAGTGTCTGGTCCACATATACCCCTAGAATTTTCCATAAAGCCAAAAGTAGTCAATTAGAGCACTTAACTGGCATAAACTGACAACTGTTATTCCTCTGAGGCAAATTTGTCCAGACAAAAGCAAAGACAGACATGTTTTAGTCAACTGAGTTTAATGCTACTAAGCTTTCTTAAGTAACTCACGGACACAATCCCTTACTAGCTTTTTGGCCATTTTAGCTAAGTGAAAAACAAACAAAAAACACCACAACTCAGCTCTGGTTCACAGAAACTCACCAGCCCTAATAGTGAGAGGGCTCTGACTGCCCGGCGAAGGCTCTGTTCTCTCTGTGATTAGTTCTCTTCATTTATAAAATAAGGACCCTTTCAGATCTCCATTTCTGAGTTTCTAAATTCTCAAAGTTGGGAGAAGTGAGTAAGCAGCAATATGCATTTCAATGACAATAATTTAACCTATTAAATCCTTTTACTGGATGTCTGAATACCTGAAGATAGAGAATAAAAATACACAATAGATAGGTGATTCTGCAATTATCCTGTTACTTCTTTTATATAACCCAACTGTGTAACTCAAGACTTACAGTTTGGCATTAATTACTGGCTTGTGCATCAAAATCACAAGAATATAGTTCAATTCCCATTTCATCTTGTCCTAGGAGGAAACCCGACTGCCAAGAATTGCTCCAGCTCCCTTTAGCAAGCTGTGGGGCCTTTTGAATAAGTATTTCCCTTATTCAAATTTGGGTTGTTATGGGGCCTCACCCTTACTACACAAAATTTACAAAAATTAATCTGACAGCACTCAGTGCTCTCAACATTTAGAAAATAGAGATTTACAAGCATTCCAAGTATTTCTGCACAGAACATATGCAGCATTTTGCTTTTTTGTAGCTTGGAATTATTTTAGGTAATGCCTGGATAAGATTTTAATAACTGTCTCCTCAGTAGTATTGTGAACGCACCTGTTTGCCAATTCAAATTTCTGGAGGAACAATCATTCTACTTAAACAGGAGTCATGATCTGCGCTACTTGAACAAGCCAGGGAGAGTTCGTTTCACTAACAAAATGCAACAAGTGTGCACACTACTTGTGAGTACTCTTTACAAAAGCATTTTCAAGAATGATATTCCAAACAGGAATAGTCTGTTAGTTTTGCCATACATTTTTATACTTTAATACTCTAAAAACAAGCTTAAATGCAACGTGAACGATAAAACTGGACACTGGATGGTATTCATAAACTTCTATGACCACATACACAACATATATGCCAAAAGTCCACTTACACTTAAGAATGACTACTGAAGTTGAAAGTCGCTTGACCTAGAGTTGAGAAGAGGCAATGGTTGACTGACTGCAACATAACTCGACACAAGCAGCGGACGGGAAAGTATAAAACTTACCTAGGAGTGGAATGGAAAACTCTGCAGGGCACTCAAAACTGACCTGAGGAATGGTGGCTTCAATCATGCCAGTTAGTTTGGGATTAGGAAACGCTACTGACATACTTGTTTCCTCCAAAATGAAGTGTCTGCCTACAAGATCCCAGCGTCTTTCCTAGCCCTAGCACTCTGACTCCGAATTACCTAGAGGGTTAGGTACTCGAAGGAGCTGCGTAATTACCCACCAGCTGTAGAGAATCATTCCACAAGCACGCCCAGGGAATGACTGATTCAAAACAGCTGCTTACTTTAGGCATATTTTAAGAGACTAGTAAATGGGAGTGGGAGGGTGGTGGAAAGACTGCATTTACTCTCAACTAGTTGTTTTTCAAAAGTCAATTCAAAAGCTCTCCAAATTTCTAAGAAATGCCTCATATGCTGAAGTTAATACTTCAGAAAACTAACAAACAACTGTGCTTCCAGGTATGCCTTTAGCAAATTACCATCTCTCTGGGTCTGCACATCTTGTCCCAAACTAAGAGGACTTACAGATTTCTACCGAAGCTTCTCGAGTCCACATTCTATTAAAGATTTCCTAGGCAGTTTCTATTGAAAACATTTACTCAATTATGGTAATTTGAGTCATTACTTTTGTCTCCTACAGAACATTAGACCCTTGAGGTCTTGTTTTAAAACTAAAGTGGGCAGACGTTACACCTGAAACAACTCCCTACCTCTTGGGGGCAAGAAGGAGCATTCATTGTGAAGTGGTTATACACCAATCCTTTATTTTTCATCAATAGTGTATTTCATTAGGCCTGCCTGGACCAGGAATTACTAATCCACAGCGACTCTACAAAGCTGCCTACCCTCTCTCTGTTAGGATCTGATGTCCTAATTACGCAGCAGTATAGGAAAGCTGTCTATTTAACTCTTCGCTGAGGAATAATTCTACCCCTTTGCCCTAGTGAGAACTCCTCTCAAGAGAAGAGTTCAAGATTCCACCTGTTTCGCCTAGCTACACACTCATTCAGACCCAGGGCAAAGCCAGTTCTAGCTGGGCCAGGTGAACAGGAGTGCACCACCGATGTTAGAAATTAAAGTTGACGGGAGTTGCATTCTAACCCGGCCAGAGCCGGGTGCCACCGCCGCACGGCCGGAGCTGTCGGGTCGGTCTGGGTCTCATGGATGCCAAGCCGACAGCTTCTGCCAACCGGGCAGGAGGAGATGCGCCCGCTGCAACCCGATACCCAGCGGGCTAAAGCACTGTCCTCCCAGAAAGACCAACAAAAACAGTGTCCTGCGTTGAGCAGAGGAAAGCGGACAGGCGCCCCAGAGCTCTCCCGGGAGAAAACCCCGGGGAGGAAGAAGTGGCGGCAGGAGGCGCCGGGTCCTGCACGCGACTCACCTTCTGCTGCCTCCGGGCCATGTCGGTGGGCTGCTTGGCGTTGAAGGGATACGCGATGCACCTCACCACGAAGACGTAGAGCTGCAGGCGGATCCTCCTCTCTTGCTCCTCGTCCAGCTGCCGTTCGGGCTCGTCTCGCCCCTCACTGAGCACCGAGGGGCTCGGGCTCACAGGTCTGGCCGCACCGCCGCCGCCCGCGCGCCCCGGCGCGTCCCGCCGCCCTTCCCGAGCCGGCGCCGCCGCCGCTCTCTGCGAGCCGCCTGCCGCCACCAGCACATCGCGGCTCTCCTCTTCCAGCCCCTCGTCCGACTCCTCTTCGCTGGAAGACGGGTCCAGCATGGTGCTCGGGGCGCCCCGCCGCTCGGCCCGCGACCACCAGGCGCCTCACCCCGGGCGGCTGCACCCGCAGGTCTGAGAGAGCCGCGCGCCCTGCAGCAGCGGCCGCAGAACGAAAGGGAAACTGGCCAGGGCTTTCCGGACACGTCGAGTTAGAGACTGGAGTGTTTCCTACCACAGGGCGAAAGGGGCGGGCAGGAGCGGGAGGAGGACCAGGAGCGGGGCGGGGGCGGGGGAGCCGCCGGGATTAAATAGGCGGAGTTAGCGTTGGGGGGAGCCCGAGCACCTCCTGAATTGCTCGGCCGGCCCGGGGCCCGCCAGCCCCGTGCTTCTGCAACGCCGGCCGGCAGGGGCGGCGCGGCTCGAGCGCCGGGCGCAGGTGGGGAACCTGTGGCTCCTACAACAAGCAACACGTGGAACAGAATGTGGAGGAGCGGGCGCGGGGCCGCGGAGTGCGCGTGCGCGAGCCGCCGCGCTGCCCCGGCCCAGGTGCCCTGGTGCCCTGGCGCGCCGTTTGCAAAGGCTGGGAGCAGCTGAGCGTAAAGGCTCTGTGCGCGCCCACCTGGGGTTTCTTGGACTGCGGTGACCCCGCCGCCCATCCTCTTTGCTCCCGCAAGCTTCCTTCCCTCAAGCAGGCGGACAGCGGGCGGGAGAGCGGCTCTCCCTCCCCCCAGGTGAGAGGAGCGTCCAAAACATCTCTCATACCCGAACCTGATTCCCAGGGTTCAACCCCAGCGCGGAAAAGTGAGGGCGGAGCCGTTCACTTCCAAATAACGTTGGGAAGGCACTTTGAAAAGTCTCGCTCTGTTCTGCTGCTGTTTGACTCTCGTGCTGAAGTCCAAATTATAAAAGTCAGAGGAACGCTCTTGAAAAGAAAAAAAAAAAACACGCGAGGCTTTCGTTTTAAACTGTTTTTATTCATGTAGACGCTGAGTAAAACATTTTATATTTGCGAAATGGCACTCTCATTCAGCTCACACATAGCTCAGTTATTTTCTGGGTTGGGATGCAGTCGACTCAAAACAGGTTTAGTGTAGACATTTATTCAGCAAATATTTGAGCGCACGCCCCGTGTCCAGCACTGTTAGCATTTGCACGAGCCTGCGGCGCACTGGGGCACACAACACTTCATCACTGTTGGTTCTGGCCTCAAGTGGGCGTCTCGTAGCTGCGCCTGACGCCTGTCTGCGCAGATTTCTCAGTCCCAACGCCACAACCACCTAGGAGTTTCTTTTTGTGATTTTGTTTCTGGTGTTCTTAATCCGGAAAGAGGGAGAAATAGGGAAAACAGTGCGTTCAACACAAGGTGCAGCGTGCAGTGGCCAAACTGGCAGGGAGGTGATGAAGCTCAGTGGAAGAATCACTGGGCAGATAAAATTACCGGCTCTGAGCTTGTCTACCCCGCGGCTAAATAGCAGCTTTAGCTTTTTCAAGCCACTTCCACAGTTAAGTACGGGAGAGAAAAGCTTTCCTCTTGCATTTACTGACGTTCTCCCTAGATGGGGTGAAAAGACAAGGAGGCATTTACTCCTGGGGAGCCTTGCCTATTTATCAATCCTTGACGGGTGCCCACAGTGATAAAAGGTGTTCTTTGAGGGCATGACTGCTGGCTGATCAACTGCCAAGAAAAACGAAATCTCAAAAACTGATGTGTTTAAAGGCAGTTTCATTTTTGACAAGGTAAACAATACATGACAAGCTTATTCATTTAAGTCATAGCATCTGATACTTATGTACATAGCACCTTACAGTTTGCAAAGTTTCGTGAATGTGCTTATCTAATAGTGTCACCAAAGTAACCTTTTGAGATGGGTGATGATGATGATGACGACCATTTATATGTTTGTACCTGGTACTGCACTAAGCCCTTTACATACATTATCTCATTTATTTTAAGCTCAGTTGTACAGATAAGGAACCTAATACTTAAAGAATCCTCTTTGCTACAGAACTAACAGCTGATGGGACAAGGACTCAACATAGTGAGTCCTTTCTAGTTACAGATAGTGACTTTTCTATTACAATGTATCTGATTATAAATCAGTATGTTAATCATATGATGTTTATTAAACTGACAACTAAAATAAGAATTTAATTCCTAGGGACACAAAAGTATAATTTAAATATATCACCTTTATTGCCCTTCCTCTTCTTGCCAAGGAAAGGTATATTTTTCTGTTTCCTTTAATAATTAGTTAATACTACTTGATGTGATAGCTTATTATTCTCTTCCTATTAAAAGTGGTTACCAAATTAAAGATTCTCCAAACCTGGGAGAACCCACTGGAAAACAACTAATATTTTTTGA
This sequence comes from Equus asinus, assembly GCF_041296235.1. Taxonomy (NCBI): domain Eukaryota; kingdom Metazoa; phylum Chordata; class Mammalia; order Perissodactyla; family Equidae; genus Equus; species Equus asinus. The sequence goes on from NC_091790.1 coordinate 178,567,988, forward strand.
ATAACATATACGGTGTTTTCTCTGTGAAAATGAAAATGATTTAACAGTCATAAAGTAAAGAAATATCCGCAAGATAACAAAGAGAATGTTTAAGGATTTCATTAATTAAACATACATTCATTAGAAACTAACATATGTTAAAACTATGCTGAGTATATTTAGAAGAACAAGATACTGTCTCTGATCTTAAGAAGTCTGCAGGTTAAAGAATGATAAATGAGAAAACCATTTATTTTTTTTAAAAAGAAATATTGGTATTGCAATCTGATGATAGTTCTAATAGCCCAAGAGATAATGGTAATAGAAAGAAGGGATACCTCAATCAGGATAGAGTAAGGGAAGGGTTCCAGGGTGCTTGACATATGTCTTGAAAAATGATTCAGAGCTGTTGGGGTGAGGGCACTGTAGAAAGGAGGAACCACATTTGCAAAGGCATGAAATTGATTGCCACGTTTGGACAACTGCTTATAAACCAGCATACCTGAAATGAAGGGTACAAATAAAGATGAGGAGGATGAAACTAGAGAATAAGCAGAGGCAAATTCAGCACTGAGCAGAAGGACAGCGGGCAGGCATTCGTGGCCTCCTTGAAGGGCAAGCTTTGGAATGTAAACTATATCCTGAAGAAAATGGGGATGCACATAAAGGTTTAAGTAAGGGAAAACATAAGGTGATCTGTAACCCTTAAGTAATCCATCTGGAGCAATGTAAGGGCAGTGAAACCAGAGGGAAGATACTAAGAGATCACTAAGGAAATCTGGGAGAGAAACATCGAGGGCTTGAATTTAAGACAGGGGACAGGAGAGGAGGAAAGCTTAAGAGATGAAAAAAGGAATTAGTAGGATATATACATGAGGACCTGAGGAAGGGATCAAGGATAGAATACGATTCCCAGAATGGAGTAACGTGACTGATAATAGATGAGATACGGACTTATAAAAGAAAAGTAGTTTTGGAGAAACATCAAGTTTTGAGTTTATCAGAGAGATCCTAAACTCAGTTGGAAAGGCAAAACTGTTACTCAAATCTAGATAAGGGAATCATCAGCATATTGGTGGCAGTTGAAGCTACAAGTATGGATGATAAGGTCCAGAAATCAGTGTTCAAAGTGAGAAGAGGGCCAGTGCTGGGTCTCTGAAGAACCCTTCCTGCCTCTTTTCCAATTAAGGGATGGTTCAAAAAAAGGAACCTGAAAAGAAAACCTGATCATTAAAAATTAATTGTGCCCTGATAGTTTGTAATTAACATTTTCAATTTTGTGCTTACACTTACATTCCTATCAAATTTCTACCTTAAATATTAACTTTTCAGATAATTATAACATCTACTGATGCTCTGGGATAATTGAATAAGTGATACCCAACTTAAGACTGATTAGTTTATACCGTTTCAAAAATACATGAAATACACTTGAATTTATTCAACGGTTCATTTTTACTTTCGTCAAGGTGAGCATAAAAATAAATTGAAGTTATACTGCTTTTTAATAAAACACCTCTAATGCTATGGAAAGATGGATGCATGGTAATAAAATAGAATATAAAACGTGTTTTGGCAATGATATTTAAGGAAACAGGTGTGTGACCTGAATAGCTATAGGCGGTCTGTTTTCTGGTTGAGCATTGATTTGTGCATTTGACCTGAAAGAAAGGTATTAACTCTTTCAAGTCACACAGGAAATAATTCTTTCATTGAACAGACGTTCTTTGGGCACCCCCTCTAAACTCTGCACTATTCTAAGTAGATAAAAACAATAAAATTTAGTCCCTGAGGGGATGCATATAAAACAAATATGAGCAAAATAAGAAATTATGGTAATATATGCTATTGTGGCAATAGAGAAAAAATTCACAAAATATCTCATAAATGTTTTGGAAGTGGGCAGTCTATTATATTTTGTGGTATAGTTATAGCTAAAATTATGTTACAACAGAAAGAGGAATCTTTTTCAGATCAAATGAAGGACCAATTTCACAAATATCTATAGGAAAACTGCCAACTCAGAAACTCAGCTAACAAAAGGAGTATGCTTTTACAAAAGTAAGATAGAAACCACAAATTTTTTGAACTTTAAAATGAATATTTACATTTTATGAAGCAATAATCCTCCTGGCAGCCTCATTTAAATCCCTTTTCTCCCTTTGCTCAGCTTTTTCTTTTTCTCCTCTCCCGTTAGAATTTAAGTCCTAGCAGAGTATTGTTCTGTAACTCCACTTTTTACAGATAATGAGTACAAATATATGCAGGCGATCAGCACAAATTGACCGTAAATGAGTAGTCCACATTGACACACACATACACACAAACACACACACACACACAAGATGCAGTCAAGGGATTGTTGTTAAGATTAGATAAGGTAATACATGGAGGGTACTAAAAGACTGGTATAGAGTACATTCTCAGTAAATGCCACGTATTTTACTGTTATTATAATTGCTTTATTATTTAGCTCACTTTTAACCATAGAACTATAGAAACAAATTGTAGATAAACTAGTAAATGGTTCTATGAATTTATTTATTGGGTTTTACATAGCTTAGACTCTGTAGTTCTAAATTATATGCCTTGAAACAACCAGGCTAAAAAAACTCCCAAATATGTGTTAAGGTGTTTTATTAAGATCTCAAAAAGATTTCATAATTTGTATAAGAAGATTTGACCCCACAATAAGAAGCTACTTTCCTTCTGTTCCTATTTAGTCTGTGAGCATTCATTAATGATTGATTACAGTTCTGTTCTTTAATTTTCCATTCTGTGAGAAATTTGGAGGAAGTATTGGAAATGAGTTGGTCGTGAAGTACAGGGAGCAAAGAAAGGTGGAAGCATATTGTGACCTACATGCTCAAAATGTCATGATAAAGGTCTTGCATTAATTCAACATAGATAATGTATGTGATTATTATGGTCTCCTAGAGAAGCAGGTTTTTAACCTGGAAAAGGATGTTTGTGTTCTAAATGTTAATAGAGATAGAAACTATGTGAGCTTTTTGTGAGAATGAATAAAATCTAGGAATTATGCTCATAAATGGATAAGGCAATAAATAGAGCTTTTTTCTTCTAGCTTTCATAGTTTTTTGCACTTGTACTGACTTTGTTGTTAAACATATTTTCTGCCAGTCAATAACATTTATTGAGTGTCTATTCTATATTAAGCACTATACTAGGACACTGTAAAGAGAACACTGCATTGATTAACTAGGATTTCAAACAGTCTCACTTAAGAAATGAGAATTCTACTGCAGAAAACTTACACCATTTCAACAATGATGCTCAAGAAAATTAAACTAAGTTGAAGTAGAGGATTTGGGGAGAAAATTATAAGGGATAGTCAAATGACATCAAGTGGGAAAAATAAAGATACGTCTTTATTCACTATTTACTACAGTCTAATCTGTAAAGTGATTAACAAACTTGTCCCCAGGACCGATTTATGCTCTTAAAAGTTATTAAGGACCCCAAGGATCTTTTAGTTATGTGGGTTATATTTATTAGTATTTCTAATATTAGAAAAAGAAAACTCAGACAATTTAGAAATAGCTATTTACTATTTCATTTAAAAATAACAATGCCAGGGCTGGCCCAGTGGCATAGTGGTTAAGTTTGTGTGCTCCACTTCAGCAGCCCAGAGTTCACAGATTTGGATCCTGGGCACAGACTAGCATAGTTCATCAAGCCACACTGTGGCAGCATCCCATGTAAAACAGAGGAAGATTGCCACAGATGTTAGCTCAACAACAATCTTCCTCAAGCAAAAAGAGGAAGATTGGCAACAGATGTTAGCTCAGGGCCAGTCTTCCTCACACACACACACACACACACACAAATTACAAACCTATTGTATAACATAAATTACATTTTTTTATGAAAAATACCCACTATATTTCCAAAATAAAAAATTGAATGGAAAGAGGGGCATTATTTTATGCTACAAAAATCTCTTTAATGTCTGGCTTAACAGATTTCATGTGGATTCTCATATCTGCTTCTGCATTTAATCTGTTGCAATGTACTGTTTTGGGTGAAGTAGATAAGGAAAATGCATCCTCACGTAGATATTGGGAGGAGTATATTAATAGCCCTTTTATATCATTGTGGATATTCTTCTTTGATACTACACCAAAACTCAACAAGTCGTAGTTACTTTAAGGTTAGTTGCAGTGTGGAATCTAAAACCACATCAGTATTACTCTGTGATATTAAAATATCCATTAGTCTATCTTGCTCTTTGAATGGTTCTTTTATTGACTTTGTAATGTCATTTGGAAAACACTAGTTCACTGAGTAATGCAGATTGCCCAGAAGTTGACACATTTTATTTTATTATATAGTATCCAAAAAGTCACATTTGTCAATAACCACCAATCTTATCAAAAAAGTCATTAAGTACTGGAAAACTATCATGCTCACAGTGGCAGAGATAAGTTTTACAAAATTCTAATTTTTGCCTTAAAGCTTGAATTTTGTAACTGGCAACAATGCTGTCAGTTGTTTTTCTTAAAATGACAAGCTCATTTCATTCACTTTTGAGAAAATGTCTGCCAAATATCTAAGTATCAATAATTATAATTTGTCCTTGTTCTCTCAAGTAAAAATGATGTTTTATGAAAAAGCGGCTGGTTCAGCTGGCATCTCAAACAGTTGGTTCTCCTCCAAACAACCTTTGTACTTCATTGTGCAACAGAAGTGTATGTATATACTTCCCAATTTACCTCACAGAATATAGTTTTTTTAATGTGTACCCAAGGGTTGAGATTTAACAAAATTAATACTTTTTACTGCTTAATCAGAAATATTCCTAGCTGAAACTGGCTTTTTTTTTCCTGTGAGTGTGTACCAGTGAAGACACAATGATTACTAGTAGATTTGGGTGCCATTGCCTTGATTCGTGCTGAAGATCCAGCATGAATCCACTATTGCTTCTGAGCTGTCAATGCAATGTCAACACAATGAAAAAGACAAATAATGTCTTAGTAGTCACATGAAAATAATTTCAACTTTGCAGACCTTCCTGATAGAGTGTCAGGGAGCCCCAGGAGTTTGAAGTCCACATTTTGAGAATCCTTAGTCTTCAGAGTTTGGTCTTTAATTTTGCTATTGCATAATTAACACATTGTTGTTACTCAGTAAATATTCACTCTCAAATATTCTTCTCTCTGCCTAACATAAGGATAAAGTATGTATTACACTGTTGGACAAGTATATCCTGTGGGTCTTATTATAGATAAAGGTATAGATTGGAAAAATGTTTTCATTCCTATTTTAAATTATCAGGTATTTAATTTTTCATGAATTTTTATGCAGATAATCTGCACTTGAGATTAAAGCATTGTATTAAATTAGCAAGACTGTTCTAGAGTACTAATAAACAAAATAATTTTTTACATAAAGATAATTGTGCATTTGATAGCATGAAAAATTTAATTTAACATCTAATATAGTGTCTTGGAGCTGAATTTTAAACATCATGCAATTGTTATACATCTATTAAATCTCCTTAAATTTGTTATTAAGCTGTAAAATACCTAGCCACATCTGAGAAGCGAACATAAAAACATATCCATGGTATGATTAAGATTTTTCGATTTTAAGTTATATTTTTTCTATTGAGGTGGACATAGAGGAATAGCATTTTTATTAATAAATGACAAATTTAAATTTAAAACAACATTTAGAAATTTGGATTCAAGAGTCCACATTATATAGAAAATGATTCCTAATAGGATATTCTTAGAACCTGTACTAACTATTCTGAGAGGATAAAGCCAAAATTTTTTACTGTTTGTAGTCAACATCATTTTACATCTCACCCTAAAGTAAATAACATGAAAATAAAATCTATATAAAAATAAAACAATAAGAACCCTTTTATTTACACTGATCTTTTTGTATAATTTAGTTGTAGGGGTAAATGAGTTAAAACCAAATAGGAAGGAAAGTGTGTGTATGTGTGTAGAAATTATAGATCCTCTCTACTACTAGAAAACTGTTCCTATTTTTGTAACTAAGCTCCTGACTTTCACTCATCAAAATTAGGACCTAAAGAAATAAATTTTAAAATAAGGAGAATACTATTTAAAATCATAGATCATGGATGAGCTCCAGGAGTCCCGAAGCCCCTAACATTGTACACAAAATGTATTGTATCCACAGAATATTTTTCTAAGGAGACATTCCAAAGCTTTTATTGTGGAGTTCAAGACACCAAAAACGAAGAACCACTGAATCTGTGTTTTGATTAGAATGGGGAAATTCTACACTATATGAACCAGGTAAATCATGTAATGCCTCAGGGCCATATCTGATAACTAAAGTGAACCAAAGATTAAGGATATGAATCATACACATGTAGCAATGTCTTAATAATTAATTGGGGAGTTATGTCCATCAATTTTTCCATAATCTTCCTAAATTGGCTATATGTTCTATGTTAAAATAAGAAGGATTATTACAAGTGTTTATTCAAAAATATCTGTATCTAAAATCTAAACAAAATAATGGGCACAAATCACTTATGAAAACATTTAAATGCTAGATAAACATAGGGAGACTCTCCTACTAGTTATATAGTATCGGCAGATAGTTAAATAGGTTTATTATCATGCCTGAATTTCTCAGCACTCTCAGCACTCTTTAGGAATGTGGCTCATGGCTATTAAGAACACTTCTACTTCTCAGTAGTTCTGTAGTTTTAAAGCATCTTTCTGGACTAGCCTGGTGGCAAGGTGGTTAAGTTTGCGTGCTCTGCTTCAGAAGCCCAGCGTTTGTAAGTCAGGATCCTGAGCGCGGACCTAGCACCGCTTGTCAAGCCACACTGTGGTGGCATCCCACACAAAGTGGTGGAAGATTGGCGCAGATGGTAGCTCACTGACAATCTTCCTCAAGCAAAAAGAGGAAGATTGGTGACAGATGTTAGCTTAGGGCCAATCTTCCTCAAAAAAAATTTTAAAAATAAATAAAGCATCTTTGCAAGGTGTTAATTGGTGATGTTCCTATGTCATTTAGAGACTGACAGTATTCTGGGCTAACATGTCTTGTTTCATAAAATTATAAATTTATATTGTAATAACAGTTGTTTATTTGTCTTATTAGAATTCTTAATTTTTAAAAGAAAAAAGAATTACAAATCTGAGTTTGTATCTGTATTTACCAGGTCATCACAAACACACACACACACATTCAAGTTATTCAATATTTCTTCATTTTTCCTCATTATATTAAAAGATTCTCCTCCTACAATTCTTTTTTTACTGATAAATCTTTTCCACTCCCAAACTCCGAAAGATTTTTATATTTCCAAATTGTACAGATATAGAAATATCCATAAGATGGTGCTGTATCTTTAATTTAATTTGTCCAGATACTTGAATGCTAAAATACACCTATTGCAAATGTGGTTAAAAGACTAGGGTAGAGTTTAATCTTTGACAAGTCATGCCGTAGAGGTGTCAGTATAAGTGTATTCAGAATCTTTAGATAACTTACTTTTCATACATCACACAATTGCCAAAGTATCTTTGTCCCAGATTTACTTGCCAACTATAGGTGAAAAAAATAATTGAAATTCTCATTTCAACTGACATTTTCTGAAGAACAGCCATTTTTCACATACCGTATTAGACAAACGAAGCAGCTGAATTATATACAGTATCGATTTCTACCAAGGTCAATAATAGTCTTTAAAGGCCTTTTGAAACATCCAATTTGACAGAAATTAGAAATGACATTGCACACAAGCACTTCCTTTCAAATGTTGAAGAACTGTAGAGGAATGAACTCAAAAGTTTTCTATACTGAGTAAGATTATTTACCCAGTGAGGGAAAGGTAATTTAAAATATGCTAATTGTATAAAGTATTTCTGATTTAGGGTAATGCAGTCGAGAGAAGTAATCCTGTTTAATTATCACTCATAAACAGATTTAAAAAAACAGAATGCTTAAAAATTGGGTAAAGGAGACTTCATTTTTAAGATGAACAATCTTACGCCAAAGGACTAGAAACATTGTAGTGGAGGTGACAAGGGAAAAAGTATTCATGAAAAGCATGAAGGGATGACAGGAAATATTCCGGAGGCATGAAGGGCAATGTTATCTATTTGGTGTATCCAAGGCAGGAACCGCGTCCCATCGCATAACCACGTGAAAAATCTCAAATAAAATATTTACTGCTATGATTTGGGGGGGCATATTTAATTCTATAGAATTGCTTTTCCACCAATTGTTCAGAATTTTTTTCTACCTTTGAACGGTGCTATCTTCTGAATGACACCATCATTAGACTTCTTCATCCCATACGATGCTATAATTTTGAAGAAAACTTTGAATAGATTAGCAGTCATTAAGAAGTGCTAGTAAGCAGAGAATCCTATGTAGGATTATGTTGCAAAATAGCACACCATAGTGAACAGTTATTATTAAGAACTTACACATTTAGGCTAAATTTTCTGTTAGCAAAATATCAAAATATACTGGTGTTTTAAAAAATTATAAAATAAGTCTAAGAAATATGTGATACCAGATTTGTTAGGACATCCTTACCTTCTCAAAAATTTCTCAGAATTTGACGTTAGTAACTTTCCCTTAATATACATTTTCTTTCTCATTCTGAAATAGAAAATCTAAGTAATATTGGGGTTTATGTAAATAAAATAATGCAACAAAACTTATATTTGTGTGCTTTAGAATAAAAAATTTAAGAACCTAAAATAATGTTGTTAACCATTTCATTAAGGTAATCCATCAACCGTTCAAAGAATTGTTTGCCCATTCACTTGATCATAGTGTTGGTTATATAATAATGCATAATAAATATTTATGTCAAGGGTACCTTCCCACAGACTCCTTTCTATGACAATTATGTTCTGTATTCAGTAGGGAAAAATAGTATTATGACGTATAAGAAATAGCTAATGAGCATTAAAACGATCAAGAAGGTAAATATTATTTATAAGTTTTGTCTGTATATCTGTTTTGAAAATAGGACCAGCTGTATCTGTTGAAAGAATAATACCTCATCAGGTGTTTCAGAAGAAATCAAAGAGAAGATGAAAGTCTCTAGCATTTGGAGAGACTAAAGATACCACAGGGCACAGGCTGTGTGCAGGAAATTTTTCAATAGCAGTCAAAAGGCCATGAAGAATGATAAGAAAGTAGCAACAGACGGAGTTCTATTATGGAAATCCCCACAGTTTAATTAACTCAATGGATATTTATTAAGAATTCACTATGGAGGCTGGCCCTGTGGCCAAGTGGTTAAGTTCGCGCACTCTGCTGCAGGCGGCCCAGTGATTTGTTGGTTCAAATCCTGGGCGCGGACATCGCACTGCTCATCAAACCATGCTGAGGCAGCATCCCACATGCCACAACTAGAAGGACCCACAATGAAGAATATACAACCATGTACCGGGGGCTTTGGGGAGAAAAAGGAAAAAAAATAAAATCTTTAAAAAAAAAAAAAAGAATTCACTATGAGCCAAGAACTGTGATGAGTGGAGGGGATAGAATGATGAGCAAAAACGACACAATTTCTCCCTCATGAAACATAAAATACAGAGTGAAGATAGACATTAATTCAAAACCATACAAATAAAATATATAATTACATGCTGAAATAATTGTCATAAAGTAGAAGTGCTGGGTATAGTGAGAGCATATGACAGGGAGGTGTGACCTAGTTTAGCAGAGGGATGAAGGCAGCAAGTGGTGCTTAAGCAGAAATCTTAAGGATAAGCCTGAGTTAGAAAAAGTCTTTCATAATATGTCGAGGGTTTGCTTCAAAATTATCTGGGGTGGAGGTGGGGTGAGTGGTGCTATAGATAATATTAGACATATATTGTTAATACGAATATGTTTGATAATTTCAATAATAAATACATTTTTTTTTTTTTTTTTTTGCTGAGGAAGATTTGCCCTGAGCCAACATCTGTACCAATATTCCTCTATTTTATATGTGGGTCACCACCACAGCATGGCTGCAGACAAGTGGTGTAGGTCCGTGCCCAGGAACCAAAGCCAGGTTGCCAAAGCAGAGCATGGTGGACTTAAGCACTAGGCCATGTGCCAGCCCCATAAATACACTTTAAAAAAATAAATATTATTTCAGGCAGAAAGTGGGATGTATTTGGAGGCCCTGAAGCAAGAAGGAATTTGGTTTGTTCTAAGTCTCTGAAAGAAGGCCATATTTTTTTATAGTAAAAATCAGTCAGGTTGTCCACTAGAGATTCAGAGACCAAGAATAGTTGATGGCCATGGAAATGGAGGCAAGGAAGTGATTGGAAGGAAGTATAGGAGGTAAAATTGAAAGAACTTGATGGAGAAATAGATAGTAGGCAGAAATGAGAGGAAGATGTTAAGAAGGCCTCCTAAATTTTTGAATTTGTGCTTGAGAAATTATTTTAATTAAAAAAATTTTATTTTATCAGATTTCAAAAATAACACTTCAGTCTTGGTATCTTTCTCATACTATGGAACTTTGAGCAATTCAGTCCTTTTTTTTTCTCTTTTAAAAGAAGATTTAAGTCCCTACTAGGGTGTTAATTTCTTCCTATTTAGCTTTTATTTCATCTAGAGTGTGGGGACTATAAAATTAGGTAAGCTTTTCAAATAGAGTAAAACCAGCTTTACTACTCTGGATCCCGTCAGAGAATCCAGGATATCAGTGGTATTTGCATTCCTGATGTTTATTTCTCTCTGTTATCTTATAGAGTTTCCAAGTCAAGAATTGCAAATATATGGTCTTTGGATCGATATAATAGATTTTCAAGAAATAAAACAAAGAAATCATTATGATGAAAATCTACAGCAAAAATGAGAAGATTGATCTTTTCCTTCCTGCAAAAATGAGAAGATTGATCTTTTCCTTCCTTTCTTTCAGTACTAGAGTTGGTTTATAGCTCTTAATATACTAATAATATTGATAGATTTAATTACATTCCTAACACTTATTAACTAGAGACCAGAAATGATTCAGGATTAGGAGTAGCTATTAAAAGATTTTAGCTGAGACAGAAGGAGTTCATTCAAAATCCTCGCTGGAGACTTATCTGTCACAGGATGAAGCACTCACTAAAATGAAGGATATTTAAGTAAAATTTATTGCTTGCATACTGCTAGTCAGTTTCATGTCACTGATGCAATACTGTTCAATGTTCCCATTTAATATTCTAACAGGAAAGTTTGGAGCTGATGTAACTCTTATCTATACCACCAAAAACTTTTTCAGGAAATCATTGAAGTTTTGGGATAAAAAGGCAGACAATATTATAACAGAAAGTAGAACAGTTAAATAACATCTCTAGTCCTTGAATTTCTCTATGACTTGATGTGAGGAACAAATTGCTTACCTAACCTGAACCCAAGCTAACCATAGCCCTGACCTGAATCCTAATGAATTTAAAGCAAATGTGTTAAAACTGAGACATCAAAGGGGCCAGCCCTGTGGTGTAATGGTTAAGTTCGAGTGCTCTGCTTTGGCAACCAGGGGTTTATGGGTTCAGATCCTGGAAGCAAACCCAAGCACCACTCATCAAGCCATACTGTGGTGGCATCTCACATACAAAAAGTGGAGGAAGATTGGCACAGATGTCAATCCAGGGACAATCTTCCTTGAGCAAAGTAAGGAAGATTGGCAACAGATGTTAGCTCAGGGCCAATCTCCCTCACCAAAAAAAAAAAAAAAAAAAAAAGAGTGAGACATCACATTTGGCTATATCTTGCTATATGGTAAACAGAGAAGGAAAAAGGACAAATGGGCATGTTCTTCTTATCATAATGACCTATCTTTCAAATTGGGATGCTCATTTGGCTGTTTTCTGAATTATCTGTATTTTGCAACTGAAGCTCAATTTTTTAAACTGCAGAACAATATTAAATTCAAATATTTTCCCATTAACAAAACATGGTTTAGGGTGGAAAGCATCCACATATAAGACTGAAACAACATTGTCATTAATGTTAGGATTTACAGAACATTAGTTTGGGTACTATTAGATGAGTGGCACATGTAGGAAACAAGCATCCTCTGTATATTCCATACAAGTCTAATGCTGTAAGAAGGGACTTCGTTGATATTTTTTCCTATTCTTGCCAAGAATAGAAGTTAATTACTTCCCTAATGATAAACATACTTTGGGTTCTTGTTATTTATGAACTGAGGATACTACTTGAAAAGAATCACTCAATTTATTTTAACAAATATTTACTGAGCACCTGTTACACACCAGGCATGTTCTAGGAACAGAGATACAGCAGGAAACAAAATAGACTTAAAAGAAACACTAGCAGTTCCATAACATTTTTGACATTCTCAAAGAGCTTTGATGGCTATTACTTTGTTTTTTCATGATGGTCTTCTCAAGAAAGCACAGAGAGATGAAATGATTTGCCAAGATTTAGCTCCTTACTTGTTAAGATATTCTCTTAATTCCAGACCTATAACTTTCTCCTGAATTATAGACCTTTACTGCATCCTCTGATTATCTTTACCTGGATGTTTGGAAATACTAATTATTTCCTGTGTAAGTAGCAGTGTTGTGCAGACTCTGTACCCATATAGTCAAGGTTCAAATTCTTTCTGTCACTTAGTTAGGTGACCATAGGTATAGTCAATAGAAAACTCTGAATGGCTTCCTCTCTAAATCACCCTAAAACTCAGTGAAATAGACAACAATCAATTTTTCTCTCTAACTTGTCTGTGTGTTACCTGATCTAGGCTGGGCTGTGCTCCAAATTACAGGTCGGTTCCAGGTCCGCTCCTCCTGTTTTCTTTGGATCGATAGGGTATCTAGGTCATGCTCATCAGTGATGGCAGAGGCATAAGAGGAGAAGCCATTCCTGAATGTATATTTCCAGCCTCTGCTTGCGTTATGTCTGTTAGCATCCCATTGGCCAAAGCAAATCACATGGCCAAGACCAAAGTCTAAGTAAAGGGACAGGGAAGTACACTCTGTCCACCATAAGACCAAAGCCAATCACATGACTGATCCAAGCATCAATGGGGTGGGGAAGTGAGGGTGGGGGAGAGAGAATATTTTTGAACAGTGATTTAATCTATCATCTCTTGCCTCAGTTTCTCTCTATGTAAACCCTTCCTAAGGTTGCTATGAGAATTCAACAAAGCACTTAGGATGTTTGACACATGCTGAGTGCTGGGTAAACAGTAGGCACTACTATTTCTATATGTCTCTGCTCTTTTAATGGAATCTCCACCTCCAGGCCTCTTGTACCCATTCCATTTCCTCTCATATCCACCCTTTTTCTCCAAGGAAGCACATTTGTTTGACCCAAGACAAAAAGTGTACACTTAGGTCAGGCTAGCTCTAGTGACCTTATCAATAAATGACTCATCGATAGGGAAGGTCAATCAGGCAAGGCACACAGGCTTTTTATTTAAAGCACATCTCCTCATTGTGTGCTTTCTCATCCAGAAGAGATTGCTAGCATCCAAATTCTAGATTAATGAGGTAAATATACTTATTTATATTTTCTAAATTTTCTGTGATTTATTTATCATTTTTTTCTTTCATGGTCTTTTTTTAAAGAAACCAAAAAGAATGATAATAAAGATAACCTAATTTAAGTGACACCACCTCTGTGAAATCCTCTCCAATTTCTCCTCCTTCCTCTGTGATTGTCAATTTTTTTCCTAAATCTTTATTCCAGTAGTGACTCCATTGTGTTTGACATGCTTTTATTCCTGTCTCACAAAGTCAAATTTATGGGAAATGGTTTCTCATTCTTGTTTCTTTCCTAACACAGTAAACGATACAAGATAGATGATCAATAATATTCACTGGATAGAATTAGGGATAGGACAGAAATGGAACTTAGCAATAGATCATTGGATTTCACTTCTGCCCCACTTTTTAAAGTGATGTTCACTAAAAGACACAGTTACTGTTTGTAAATTATACCTTAATAAAGTTGATTTTTAAAAACAAGTTTCCCAGAAGGCAAAGGATAAATGTCCTGTGGAGTATTACCTCTTTTACTGGCAGATAATGATAGTTATTGTAAAATGGATATGAAATAATACTACAGAACATTTAAAAAAGAGCTTTGGGTAGTACTAGAGAACCAGCATTGTACAAAATATGGAGGGTAGCCTAAAAATAGTCTTTTCAACAAATGGTATTAGAACAATTGGACACGCATACATAGAAATGAAGATGAAGTATCATCTCACATCATACACAAAAATTAACATAAAATTTATGATAGACTTAAGGGAAAAGCGAAATCTATGAAATTTCTAGAAGAAAACATAGGAGAAAATCTTTCTGACCTTGGGTTATGTGAAGATTTCTTAGATAAGATGCAAAAAACAGACCATAAAAGAAAAAAATGATAAATAGATCCTATCAAAGTTAAAAACTTCATCTCTTAAAAAGACACTATTAAGAAAGTGAGATGGCAAGCTTTGGACTGGAAGAAAATATTCACAACACATATACCTGTCAAAGGACTTGTTTCCAGAATATATCGAGAACTTATACAACTCTTTAATAAGAAGTCAAACAATCCAACTTAAAGATAGGCAAAAGATTTAAACAGATACTTCTCAGAAGAAGATATACAAATGGCAGTGAACATATGAAAAGATGCTTAACATCATTAGCCATTAGGGAAAAACACAGATTAAAACCACAATGAGATAGTACTATATACCCGTTAAAATTAAAATGAAAAAGACTAACAATACCAATTGTTGGTAAGGATGTGGAACAACTGAAACTTACACTCTGCTGGTGGGAATTTAAAATGGTACAACCACTTTGGAAAATTATTTGGCAGTTTCTAGTACAGTTAGACATACAATTACCATATGACCCAGCAATTCCACTTCTGAGTATTTATTTACCCAAGAGAGAAGAGAACCTATGTCCACACCAAGACTTGTATATGAATGTTCAGATCAACATTATTCACAGTAGACCAAAGCTAGAAGCTAGCAAATGTTCATCAACAGGTGAATAGATGGAGAAAAATGGTAAATTCATACAGTTGAAAACTACTCAGCGATAAAAAGCAATGAACTACTGATATACGCAACATGGATTAATCTTAAAAATGTCACAATGAGTGAAATCAACCAGACACAAAATGTCATATGTATAATTCTATTTATATAAAATTTTAAAAATTGCAAATTAATCTGTCAAGACAAGAGAGATCAGCGATTACCTGGAGCCAGGATCAGAGGGAGAAATGAATTGTAAGGGGCCACGGGAAATATTTTGGGCATTATGAAAACATTCAGTATCTTGATTGTAGCAGTAGTTTCATAGGTGTATACATCTGTCAACACTCAACAAATTATGTAGTTAATATGGATGCAGCTCATCATTTGTAAATTATACCTCAATAAAGATGATTTTAAAAATAAAACGTTTCTAAAAGGCATGGAATGAAAGGACTCACAAAGAGTTAACATTTTACTGGCAAATAATATTTATTGCAAAACAGGGAAAAAATAATACTGCTGAACACATAAAAATACGTTAGTTAGTGCTTTAAAAATCAGCGTTGTCTAGAAGATGGAGAGCAACATGATCAAAGACAAAAATGTTTGCTTATCTTTATTCTCTGAGTCTATGAATTCTTACTCCTGCCTCACCTCTACTCCCAACACTTCCTTAGCTGAACAGATGGATGTTGCTGTCCTTTCTTTCTTTCCCCTCTCTCGCGATCCCTCTCCCCTCCATGTGTTGGAAAAAAAACCCTATTATTTTAGGCACTGCTGATTACACAAAATGGTTGATTTTTTTTTTTTAATTTGGGAAAGAATTTTTAGGTGTAAAATTAAGATACTAGAGGTAGTACACGTAATCCCATTAAAGTGATTGGAAGTACTGACAAAAACATGAATTAAACATTTTATCCGCAGTCTCCAGAATTCAGAAAAATTACTCCCAAGGTCACAGTAACATACAAGCGCTTACAAAAGCTCATGAAATTCGGACCTAATTTAGCGCATCTCTGCGGAGCCTATTGCTGGTTTCTAGTTGCTTTCCCCTCACAATTGGTATGCTTGAATCTGCAAGTTGATTTGACATTTGTTTTTTCTTTCCTACATATGAAGTTTACAAATAACAGAGTAGAGTTTAAGGATCTGTTTCCAAAATAAACTCAATTTTCTTGTAGTCCAGTGAAAAGTCACAATTAAGCTTTTAACACAACAGTATGAGTTCCAACTAATTTAATTTTTTCAACTTGACTTCAAAGGACTAATACTAAAGAACCAGCGTAACATAGTCACATGAGATCTTTTGGAATTCTAATAGAATCCGCATATTCAGGGCCTTTTTACCTAGAAGCACTGCTGTAGATATAAATAAATTTCCTGTCGCAAATGTGTACCTGCACATAGTTCCACCACACTTACAAATTTTCAGGAGCTGGAACTGGGGGCAAAGAATAGTTATTGGGACAATAGTAAATAATCAGAGTTCCAAACTTATCCACAATGATAACATCGTGGATGGAAATCTGAGGAAGTTTGCAGCATTTTGAATATACAGCAAAATACTATTAACATTTTTCCTTGTCATTATCAACTGTTTATTTGAATTCCAGAGTTTGTGTAATAAGATAGCCAGATGCTAAAATTCTGAAGATAACCAGCAGTGAATTCAAATAATGGGTTGAAGACTGACTGGAAAAATAAAACTTGCTTTCCTGAAACAAGGTGGCCTGTGAACTGTAAAAGTACAATCCTGGCATGAATGCTTCTTGTGGATACTGTTCATTTTCAGCTGTAAAATTACCTGTAATTTTCCCAAAGCTACCTTAAGTTTATAGCCTTTCTTCCCGTAACAGAATTCCATTATTATTTGAAATGTAATATCTAATCACACTAAAAGCACAATATTTAAGTAGCTAATAATAACAGTGATAATAACAACTAATGTTAAACCCAGAAGCATTGCTATCTACATAAAGGTGAAAATGTGGATTATGAGCCAGGCATTTTACTAAGAGTTTTATATACATTTTTTCACTCGATTTTTACAAACACCCCCAAGAAGGAGTTTCCATTATTATACCAACTTTACAGCTGAAGAAATTGAGACTCAGAGACGTTAAGTAACTTCAATGTTGCTCAGCTAGTAAATGGCAGAGCTGGAATTTGCATGCAGACAGTCTAACTCCAGAATGCAGTCTCTTCACTACAAGTGTGGAATATTTGCAATATAGAGAGGCGGTGAAAGGCAACTGTCTCTAACTTTTAGGTAAAGGATGGCAGAAACTAGGCATGTTCCTTAGAACACCTTGATTTAACCAGGGGTACAAGAAACTTGTATTGATTGCACACGTGTCAGGTTTTGTGGTGGGCACTGAGGTCCAAAATTCCATAAGACTGGGAGTCTGCTGTTAAGGATATCCTAGGCTGGTGAAAGAGACAGCTATATAAAATGTTAAATGAAAGAAAATCAGGCAAATGCTGTGTATACAGGTATGAAGAGAGTGTTAGGGGAGCCCAGAGAAGGCAAAGATTGAATGGCTTTCAGAAAATCCATGCAGCCTTCCTAGAGAAGGTAATATCTGAACTCACACTCATCAATGGATAATCTTCTTGGCAAATAATTTTTAAAACGTGACCAGGCAGGGGCCGGCCCCGTGGCCGAGTGGTTGAGTTCTCGCGCTCCACTGCAGGCGGCCCAGTGTTTCGTTGGTTCGAATCCTGGGCGCGCACATGGCATCACTCATTGAGTTATGCTGAGGCGGCATCCCACATGCCACAACTAAAAAGGATCCACAATTAAGAATATACAACTATGTACTGGTGGGCTTTGGGGAGAAAACGGAAAAAAATAAAATCTTTAAAAAAAAAAAATGTGACCAGACAGCTGTGAAGCAAGAGATAAAACAGATGCAAAAGATAAGTAGTTGCAGGGCTTGCCATCCTAATATCAAGCCCACGAGCACTAAGTAAATTTTCAGTAACCTGAAATTTGTTAATGTTTTTCCCTAAAGCTTATTTCTGGAGAGTAAATTAAGTTAGTATTGATGAACAATAACAAAAAATCCCACTAAAATGAAAGAAGTTGAGCACTAATTTGCAAGGATTGGAAATCAAATGCATTTTGAAAGGATAGTGATTTGAAGATAAAACCCACACCAAAAAAATTGTTTGATTCTTGAAACTACATATTAATTCTGAATTATTTTTCTTCTAGTGTATATTTCTTTAATTTCAAATATCATTCTGTATTATTCAAATGGTAATAACTTCAGAATACTTATTACAAAGAAGTATATCATCTCTATTCGTTTAAAAACAGTATAAAATTCATAATGTATTCACTTTAATTTAATTTTTATTTGCCTTATTTTTTAATTTAGGACAAAACTGTCATAGGTTAAAATCATCTGCTTTGTCTCTCTCAGCCCTTTGCTTTCCAAGAATGACAGTTGTGGATAGAAGCCCTCTGTTAGCCATATAGTTAACCTAAAAGATGAAAAGGTCACCAAGAAATTGCCTGGGGGAGCTCAAAGGTGGGTTTGGAAGCATTTAACTATTTTTCCAAATTGTTTTTTTCCTTTTGTTATGTTAATGAGATGCAATCACCAACCACCATGAACCAGACCAAGCTACACCACAAGAGCTGCGCCTATGACCTTTGCCTTATTTTCAATGCTAAGATCTCCTCTCCAGGAGGAGCCTAGGCCAAAAAACCGTAACCCGCAGTGTATATGGAAGCATGTTTTCCAACTGAGCCTGTGCAAGCGAATACCCACCTCTCCCTTTTGACTGTTCATTCCCCATCCAAAATAAAAGATCCCTGCCTCCCTTTGTTCAGGGCCACCATGACTCTGGAAATGATTCCTCATGGTCTCCTATGTGCTGCAAATATACCTTACTTTGTGAGACAACTACTTCTGGCAGGGAGTCTGATTTAACTCACCAAGAGAGGAACTCACTTTCGTTCAGTAATGAAGGGACTCACAGAAATCACTGGGTACATCTCTTGGCTTTGCACCAAATTCAAGCAACTTACATTAGCGAAAGAAAGCATAAGAAATAAATCCATTGTTTTATTTGTTAATCTGGAAGAAAAGGACAAGTTAGTGCAAACAAGTAGAAGATTTTCCTGAGAGAATGATATCTAAGTCTTTAATCCTTTGGTATATTCTCTAATTCCACTATGATAGGATTGTGATTGAACAGGAGATCCTCAAGATTTTAAGACCAGAAGTCCTTCTGGCAAAAATACAGTATTTTATAAGGTCAACCAAACTGGGTCAAGGGCACTTTGATCAGAGAACGAACTGAAGCTTTTTTGATATGTAAGCCCAATTAACACACAAGTACCTCCAAATCCAGTTCAAACTGGTTTACACAGTCAGAAAACGTATTGACTTATGTGACTGGAAGTTCAGTGGTCAGACAGATTTTAGGTCTGTTTAATTCAATAATTCTGGTTTTGTTTCTTCAGTTTCCTGTCCCGTGCCTTCCTCTGAGTATTGGATTTTTCCTTAGGCTGCTCCTTGCGTGGTAGTGAAAATGCTAGAGTATGTCACCTATCACCACATCACAGAAAGGAAGAAAGAATCCAGGAAGCCATCTTATAATATCAAACATGCTTTTTTTTTTTTTTACCAGAAGCCTTCAGCAAATCTCTTTCAATTAGCCAGAATTTGGTCTTATTCCCATTTGCACCTGAGTCTTGGAACCAGAGACATGCCATGTGCTGATATGCTCACATCTGGATCACTGAACCAATCATTGGAATTCACCTTCATTCCTAGACCAATCAGGTCAAGCCCTAGAGCTGGAGGAAAAGTAAGCTTCTCTTGAGGTGCCTGAGCTATGAAGAGGCATTGTCATATGATCAAAGATGAGGTTCTGCTGGGAAGGGGTGTTGGTGTCGCAATCCAATGTACACATCAGGATAGATGGGGAGAGGACTGATGGCCACTCTGAGTTTATTATAACCAGCATTTCAATATATACATAGCTGACAGCTGTTAAACATACACAGGTGTTCTGGATGAAGTAATTAGCGAATGCCAGGAATTCTTAGTGATTTCTCAAGGAGCCCTCCCTTGGCCTCTGTTTTGATATTATCATGTTTTTACTGTGCTTGTATATTTTTATCTCAGAGCAGGCAAGGCCTCCTAGGCAACGGCCCCTCCTGCTCCCGATATTGATATGTGTCTCCATCTGTGCCCCCAGGCGACCGCACGCACCTGGCTTAGATTGCCTCGCCCTGGAGGTCTTAACTGTCATTGGCTGACCGGCCTTCTCACCTCTGGGTCACAGTTTGTTGGCAAGCCTTTTCCAGTGATTATTAACCCTTCCTGCGTCAGGGGCAGCTACAAGGGGAAAAAGAGGCCAGATGGTAGGACAAACAAACGTTATCAACCACAAAACCGTCAATATAATAAACTAAATGTCCAGGGGCATTTTGAGAAAATTGGTGGAAAAGCTAACTCCCAAGAAGGCAAAGTGCAGTCAACAGAAACTCTGAATGGCTTCCTCTCTAAACTGTATAGGAATGAAAAGCAATCATAATTAATAATATTCTTAATTGTTGGTAAGAAGAGTCTGTCATCCTTCCTGATTTCTCTGCATATTGGAATTTGCAGGCTCGAATTAAAACTTTCTTGAACACTATTACTAGTTGTCACATTTATCTTGTCTCTCATTGGTTTTTGTCATAATAATGTATTACATATAAAAACTATATATGTGTATGTTCATGATTAAATGGATGGACATACTGCACGTTATTATTTTGGCAAAAACCATCATATACACACACATACATATTTAGTCCTTAGAGAGGTTACTACCTTGCCCAAGGTCACACAGCCAGTTGAATAACAGAGCTAAGGTGTAAATCCAAGCCATCAGGCTCTGGAGACTGTGTTCTTATTCTAGATTATATCTTCCTGCCCCACAGAATACTTCCCTCTTCACTTTGGGGGTACTCTTCACCCATTCTGCCCACTCTTTCCTTTCCGCTTACTTCTGGAGCTTATTCTGAAGTCTTCATCATTCTCCTCTTACAGTGAGCTCCCCAAAGATCTCCTGGTCACAGAACAGTTTTCCACTCATTTCCTTTTCTGTTATTCAAGCTCTCTTCCCCACCTATTTGATTCTGCCTACTATAAGCTCCTATAACTGTCTCTCTATATTAATTTTTTGCTCTCCTATTTAGGCGAGTTTATTACAAGTGTTCTTTCCCTATGTCTTTTCTAAATCAGAGCATAAGTGTTAATTCGTGGACTTATCTTCCCTCTTAGCTTTATATTAACATATCGTTTCGAATTCACGCTGCCTGCTACACAACTCTTTTTAATAACATTTAATAGGAAACTACTTCCGTCTTAAGTATCTTAATGTAACATTATTTTTCTGGTTGTACTTTGGTTTTTATTTTGTTTTTTATATTACTTTTGAATATATAGTTCATTAAAAATTTTTGCAGTGTTTTGTCTAATTGTGTTCCATTTCATGTCAAGATGTTCAAAGCTCTTAGCCATTTTTTGGCTGAAATAAAGTAGAACTGTTGACTGTAACACGGAGGAAGCAATAATAAATTCATTAGATTTCTATTTCTATTTATACTGTAAAAGCTAATCATTTTTAGTATTTTATTTCATAGTATGATATCCCCATTAAAGTGACTCGTTTTCTTGAGGAAATATTGCATTTGAATTTCCACACATTTTCACAAAAGAGACATGTTTGTTTGAAGCTGTAATCTAATCATATAGACATTCTGGCTTGTTGTGTTACCACTGTTCAGCGCGTGCCTAGAATCAGAGACTAGCTTTGCTGCAGCCTAAATGGTGCTTTTATTCATATTAGGAGAGAACTTTCTCTTCCTCAAGACACGTACAGCCATCCGACAGACAACTATGGCAGGAAATACACAAGTCCAGGGCAACTGTGAATGTGAGTGACACTCTCTAGAGCTGTATGTAACCACCTGTAGGCCCTGACCCCGAGAAAGACCCCGAGAAAGTCAATGCTTCTATTTATTTCAGTCGTCTTTTTCTGACATTACTCAGCCAGCATGGAAAAGAACTGAAGTCATCAGACATGATGATCTGAATTTTGTGCAACTTAGAACCAGGTATACTAAGATCAAATAAGAAAATAATTTGAACTTTGGGTTTTCATGGCACCTCAATTTCTACTGAGTGACAATGAATCTTGCTATTTATCAGAACCTTGCTATTTATCAGTTTCAGCCCAAATTTCTCTTCCTGTCTTGATGTTTCAACATAGCGTTTCAACACTCTCTAAAACAATATGAAATGAAATGACATTTTAATTGCTGAATATAATTTAGCTACTTAAATCGCAAAATTTTATTATACTTTTTTGAGAAAATCACATTCCTTGTGATGTAATAATGTAAATATCTTATTTTAGTTAGAAAAGTCATGTTCTCCATCTGTAATTTGCTTGATTAGCACTGAAAAGGGTAAGACAAAATAGATGAGCTATTATTAAAAGTTCTTACACTTGAAGAGTAACTAAAAATCAGTTGGGTTTGTTTGGAAATGGAGATGGGGATATGTGTGTTTATTTTAAGTGAGATTTATGAACTTTTGTAGTGAAGCAAAAAGCCACCTTAGTGACCAACTATGTGCAACATAGGATGAGATAGAACATTTTTGACCAGGTGAAAACAATATTAGTAAGAATTTAGAAAAAACCATAGGAAGGAAACTTCAGATATGGATCTCAATCATAACAGAGGTAAAACACGTTATGGGCAATTCAGAAAATAGAGGAGAAATCATATGCGTGTATGTGTACATATATGTGTATGTGATATTTGTGCTTAAGTTCAAAAGTACTGTTTAAGTTGTATCTTAAAACATATATTGACTTTTTAACATTCTCCATTCTCTTTCATTTTCTCTGCCTAATTTCCGTTAAGAAAATATATGGAAGACTTTGAAGAAAGTCTATTGACTAATTATTCTTCCTATTAGTAAATGCTCATTTTCTCCTACATTTGCTGTTTTTCACCTTTGATGAGCATGACAGATTATGATTATATGTTTTATGCATTTGAGACTGAATCTGGAATAAGGCTTTTGGATCAGTAGCCTACTCATCTATTACTTTTTTTCTTATAAAGCATGGGAACTAGGGATGAGATTAAAATGTAAATAACCACTATATTCATAAATATTTTCAGTTTTTGAATGAGGTTAAGATGAATAATTAGTTTGAATACTAAAATTTAGTCCAGGACATATCATCAAAATGTATCATAACCGAAATTCAAGCTAATTTCAAAACCATGAATTCACAAACCAAAAAGTTTCTTGGTAAACAAACAATAATTGAAAAGCTGGACAGTAAGATAATCTAGAATCAAAATCAAGCACCCCAAACTTTGAATAAACATAAATCTCAGTGATTTTATATCTCAAGCAATTTATAGTTGTTCAGCCCGGGTGTACCTAGGTGAAGTATATCCATGGTCTTAGATTATAGATAGTATAGAATAAAATTGATATACTAAAGAGGAGCAGTTCTGGATAAAAGACGCCAGCATATTAAGAGGCTGGATGACAAAATGAGCATAGGAAGAGTAAATAGAAACAAGAGCTTTTTATTAGAACTTAAGTGAAGGAATAGGGACCAAAGTATGTTACGAGTTGAAAGGTCAGCTCCAGATAATCAATGGTATCTTGAAATTCTCCAGAAAACTGATTTTTCTTTCTATTTCAATGTTACCAAAGAGTATGGATATCCAACAATAATTTTCAAGAACTGAAATTTCCAGAGATACGTGTAATATATCCTCTATAAATCATAGAGTATCAGGTTCTCCAAATGGTCCTCTATCTGGTGTCCACCGAGCCCTGTGTCTGAGAGATGTTAGGATAGAAACACCAAAGCATAAAGTTTGGTTTTTTGTTTTCTTTATTCCTTAGAGGAATATCTGTTTCTTTCTACCTTGATGAATTGAGCTGGATATCCCAGAAAGAAAGCTCCCCAATACTTTTCTCTTTTTAGTCCAAAGCCAAGAGCAAGACCTGAACAGACATTTGTTTTAACATTTAGCAATTCTTGATAGAGAGACAATTTTTTCCAGCCTAATATCTTGTTTCTGAAGAAATTTTGCATGAAAAGGTGCATGTCTGAAGGAATTCACTAGAGAAAGCCTGTTGGCTGTTTGTTAAGAATTCTCACAGGGGCTAGCTAGTGGCATAATGGTTAAGTTTGTGCATTCTGCTTCAGTGGCCCACAGTTTGCCAGTTCAAATCCTGGGCACGGACCTACACACTGCTTGTCAAGCCATGTTTTGGCATCATCCCACATAAAATAGAGAAAAATCGGCACAGATATTAGCTCAGTGGCAATCTTCCTCAAGCAAAAAGAGGCAGGATGTGAGCTCAGGGCAAATCTTCCTCACCAAAAAAAAAAAAAAAAAAAAAAAGAGTCCTCATAGCATAGTATTAATCCTGGCAATTCATCACGAGTTGGAGGCTGGTTGTCAGATTTACAAGCTTAAAAGCTTGATAGCATATTAAGAATGAACTCTTCTTTGAGAGTGTACTAACAATAATCAAATTCGTAGAGACTGATGTGTATAATCAAATGCTTATTATTGTACAGCAAGAAGAATAATTATGCAAATCAAAATTCTTGCACCTATTTAATGAATTGAATGTGGACTTTTTAGCAAAAACCATTTATAATCAGGAATTTGGAATGAGCATGAAATCAGAGCAAAGGGAGTTGTGTTGGAGAAATATAATTAGAAACAAAATCTCATCCTGACCCAGAAAACCTCACCACAAAGGTAGAGGAGAAAGAAAACAATTTTGTTAGTGAATAGCATTAAACCACAATGTGAGGAGCATCACTGGCAATCTGCTAAAGAGATTGCAAAGACAATGAGAAATCTCACCCTTTTGTATAGCCAAGCAGAAACAGTCCATTGTGTAGATGTTTTCAAGAAGAACAATAACTAGCTATTAAGTAAGAGAACTTAGCAACACATGTCACACCTAGTTTATCCTCAGTTCACTTGGTAATCAGGGTGACCATCTGTGTTTGCTGATTGGCTTTACCGAAAAGAAAATTAAACTGCTTATATCTTGATGACAGGAGGAAGTTTTGTAACTTGAAGTGATGCTCCCACCAAAGTTAGGCCACTACCCTTCCCCACAAACTGAGAGATAGGGTGCTATCTTCCTTTATTATTACATTTCAAAGAGATCGTTCCTAGGTCCTTGTTTTACTGAACACAAACTCAGGTTCATTTACCCACTGCACAAGAAGTGGGCCGAAAAAAACTGGAATGCCAGGCTTGTGGCAAGGAAGGCGGTTTTATTTCTGGTGACATCAGCCAGGAGATGAGAATAAACACTCAGCTTCATCTCCCTGAAAGACAGGAGGCAAGGGGTTTTATTTATTTATTTGTTTGTTTATTTATATTTTTGGTGAGGAAGATTGGCCCTGAGCTAAACTCTACTGCCCATCTTCTCCTTTTTGCTTGAGGAGATTGTCCCTGAGCTAACATCTGTGCCAATCTTCCTCTATTTTGTATGTGGGATGCCACCATAGCCCAACTTGATGAGTGGTGTATGGTCCTTGCCCGGGATTCAAACCTGTGAACCCTGGGGCTTAGAAGCGGAGCATGTGAAATTAACCACTATGTCAGTGGGCTGAGGAATGTGACTACGTGCAGGGAGACTGCAGCGAGATAAGGGAATTTGCAGGTAAGTGTCCTTGGTTGTCTGCTTCCATGATGAGTGGTGGATTCCAGTGCCAGGGAGACAAGGAGTCGGGGTCTGGGAAACTTCAGTTTCTTGATATTTTTGGACATGAGTTTTCCTTCAACAAACTTCATGGACCTGTAATTAGCCAAGACTTCAGCATGAGGCCACTGGGGTTTTAATGATTTGTAACTTCTATTTGTGTCCTTTGAGGTAGAGGTCAGTGTTCTAATCTTAACATCAGCTTCATGTGTATGTGAAGCTCAGGGACACAAAGATTAAAGAAACCGATGGTTACATATGAATGTAACTAAAGAAGCAGGGAAAGGGGATGGGTGCTTTTGGTTTTAACTCCATATATGCTGGGTTTAATGTAGGGGGAACTAAATCAGGGCTGATATCACTTTAGAGAGACATTCCTAGGTGTTGAAGCTGGCAAGAGGCTTTAAAAAGACATATATGGTATGATCTCACTTATATGTGGAATCTAAACAAACAAACAAGAAACCCCCCAAAACCAACCAACCAAAAAAACCTGAGCTTATGGATACAGAGAGCAGATTGGTGATTGCAGAGGCAGGAGGCAGGGGGAGGGCAATATGGACGAAGGGGGTTAAAAAATGCAAACTTCCAATTATAAAATGAGCCAGGCATGGGGATGTAACGTACAGCATGAGGATGATAGTTAATAATACTGTATTGTATATTTGAAAGTTGCTAAAAGTGTAGATTTTAAAAGTTTCATCATAAGAAAATAAAGTTTTGTAACCATCTATGGTCATGAGTATTAATTAGACTTATTGTGGTAATCATTTTGCAATATATACAAATATCAAATAGTTGTGTTGTACACCTGAAACTAATATAATGTTATATGTCAATTATATCTAAATTTAATATAAAATAAAAAGACATACATTTCAAAGAGGAGAGAAAGAACTTAGAAGCTTTGACAGGACGTTTTCACATATTGAAGTATATGGGGTAAATTCTGGTTCCAAACTGATTCGTCTTGAACTAAAAAAGCCTGACTTATGGCCTATCAAACATACATTGTATATCTGCTTTAACTGTGAAAGAACACTCTCTCTTAAGCTGAGAATGCATACTTCCCCATCTACATCCTATCATAACGCCTGTTAGTCGTCCCTTTCCCAACATCAGGGTCATGTTGACCTGCTAATTTGCAGCTGAATACCTCTTTGAAACTTTGAAACCCATGAATATGTATCATGGGTGTCTTTAATGTATGTTCTTTGCTCTAAAAAGATATAAGACTGTACTGAAAACCATGCTTCTCCAGAGAGCTTTCTTCCTTTGTGGAAACTGCCTTCCAGGGTTATAATCCTCACCCTGGCTCAAGTAAACTTCGCCTTATCTCTCATCTATAGAATGGTTACTGGTTATTTTGTGTCAACAGCTTTCTAAAGTAAATACTCCAAGAGGAGGGAAGGGAGAGAGAAGTTCTCTTATTTTCAATAGGGAGAATTAAACCTGTTGTTTTTAATTTGTATTTGCACTTAGAGGTACAATATTCCAATATTTAATTTGCATCGACTTGTGTTGGCCAAATTCCTTTTCCTCTAGATGCTTGGATTTTCACTTCCTAACTTTGCTTCTCTTTCTCTCTCTTTAGCAAACTCATTTCTCCATTCATTAACATATTCCTCCTTTAAAGATGATGTTACAATATTTCACTCAATCAAGTTACAATTAGCCAGAGGAGCCATTCAGTCTCTTTGAGGAAAATTTGCTTATTGGTGCTTTATATGTTGATTTCAAAGTTCGTTTCTTAGAGCAAACTCATTTCCTTTTTTCCAAGTGTTACCACTCAAAATTGGGGTTCTCTTGCCTGATGCACATAAACAGCCAATTAATTACAGCATCAGCCTTTGGGAAGAGAAATCAGCTTTATTCTGTGAGATCAGTCTGCAGGGAGACAGGGGGCATCTCAGACAGGGCACCCCAGGGAGACAGGGAGTGTCCTCAGACCTGTCTGCCCAATTCAGGATTTGGGGTGTAATTTAAGAGGTTAGGGAGAACAGGCTGGCACACAGAAACACTGGTGGAACAGGTTTTGGTTGGTGGACTTCAAGCACTTATGGTAAAGTTCTAAACATTTATGACAGGGTTCTAAACATTTATTATGAGGGTCTAAACTTTTATGATAGAGTTCTAAACATTTTTGATGAGGCGGGGAAGGAATTTTAACACTGAATCTTCCTGAACGACGGACCCCTCGCTTCTGAGAAGAGTCTGACTTTCAAGATCTGGTCGTGTCCTGGTCCTTGGGTTCCATGGGAAGGAGGATCTTTGGTTCTGCTGTCATTTCGGGTCAAGATTTCCTCTTCTGCACAAGCTCTGGCTATGTGACTTTCCAAATTTTCTGAAAGACAGTTCTTAATCACTCTGTTGATAAGATGGGGTCAGTTGAACTGGTCCTGGAGGGCCTGCTGTTGCGCGAGTTTTTGAGAGGCATTCCTTGTAGCTCTACATAGAAAATCTAAGAACACAGAGTTTACCTGAAAAAGCAGACCCCTAGAGCGGGAACTCAGCAACTATTACTGATTGATTGAGAAACCTTATTAACTGAAAGCCTAGCATAGTTTTCTTTCCGGTTCAACTGGTTTCTGTATAAAGTTTCCTATTGCCAATTACAGGAATGGTTTCCATTTCCCTTTGCTGCTAAAGAAAGTAGCAGAATTAAGCAATCAATGGCATTAGCAAAACAATGACTACTTTCAAAATGGAAACATTTCACTTGACTTGTGAATCCTTATTCAACCCTTTGAGATTTACCTGAGCTTGTACAACCAATTTGTTGTGAAAATTTAGAACAGAAAGAAATCTTGCCGCTGAACTAGGACTAGTGACCTACTTGGCTTCTCTTTCCTGATAAGTACATCCAGCTACTTTATTAGCATGCTCATTGCTGTGGGCTCTGCTATTGCCTTTGTCACCGTGAGACAGACTCAAATTAACATGCACAGAGGAAACCTTTGCCTTGATTCCCATAGGACTGGATTTGTCTGAAATCACCCTTGGAGGCAGCTGTGCTGATATCTATGTCCACTGATTTAATAAGGAACAATCACCATTCTTAAGAGTAACAAACTTTCAGCTGCTAAGTTAGTTGTGCTTCCTGCTTCAGAGGCTTCTTCCTCCAAATAAGATACTTCATTCTGGATAACATGGAAAACAAAGAGAAATTAGTAGTGCATCTCTAAACAGCCCCTGAATTAGTACCTGAATGTCATATTTCTGCAAGACAGTCTAGGAAGACAGTTTCTACAAGACCACTACAAGCTGCATTTATGGATTTAGAAACAAGAACCAATTCATTCTTTTTTATGTCAAGATTTCCTATTCTCCACCAGATAATAAATAATAATTTATGAAAAGCTACAACTCATTGGTATTATTTCTGCATTTTTAGGGACTTTCCCTCATTTGGTATATATTTATCTGAGGTTCAAATCTGGCAGAGATGTTTCGCAGGGAACAATTTTCCTGATACAAAGGAAGAATGAAAGGCACGCCGCCTGAAGGTTACAAAAAGTCATGGTCTCAAGTGGGAAAGACAATGGTCTCATTAAGATCCCAGAGATCTGAGAATGGATCTATTTCTGCCAATTACCAGATCTGTGAGTTTAGGTAAATTCTTAATCTCCTCCAGGCCTAATCCCCTCATCATTTCCTCATACATATTTTTTACCTCATGGCACTGTATGTAACACGATAATATGGTTTATAATGTAGTGTTTGGAGAAGACACAAAACAAAACAGCGGACACATAGCAGATGTTTAATAAAAGGCAGCTATTATTCTCTTCCTGTCCAAGGTTCTATAGCAATCTGTTTAGAGATCACTGAAAAATGGCAATTATAATTTGCTTGGCACTATTCTCCTGGACTCAAATGCATAATTTCTGTACCTGATATTAGTGCAACATATTTTCATAATGAGCTCTAATTTGTTCCTAACACATTATCCTTTTCCTGCAAAAGCATCCAAATCATGCATTAGTCAGATCAGAAAAACAACCCATCAAAATATGTATCCATGCTTCCATACAAAAATGTTCCTTATATATTTATCATCGGATAGTGCAGCTTTGTTTTTACTCAAAACTTCATATCAGACAACAAGATTATTCCCATGGCGTATATCTGAATAATAACCATGAAACATGATATATTAAAAATATCCATTTCTTAAAGGGAGAAAGGGAAATGAAGTTTTATGCGATCAAGAATCTTAAAATAGGGGCTGGCCCTGTGGCTCAGTGGTTAAGTTCGCGTGCTCCACTTCAGCGGCCCAGGGTTTCACCAGTTCGGATCCTGGGCACGGACCTAGCCCCGCTCATCAAGCCATGCTGAGGCAGTGTCCCACATAGCAGAGCCAGAAGGACCTACAACTACAATATGCAACTATGTACTGGGGGGCTTTGGGAAGAAGAAGAAGAAAAAAAAGAAGATTGGCAACAGAGGTTAGCTTAGGTGCCAATCTTTAAAAAAAACAAAAAACAGAGTCTTAAAAGATCAAGAAGCACAGAATTTCAGTACTAACAGATCTTTTGGTACTTTAGAGCTCATCTTGTTCAGTCTCTCACTCCCTCCCCCTATATTTTTCTAACAAGGAAACCAATGTTCTTAGATATTAAATAATTTTGTCATGATATTAAGACCAAAACTCAGCTTCCTGACACTCTATTATATCATGGTGGTCATTTTCTTCCTTATTTATTTGCACACAGAGTTTCAAGGGAAAGAGATAAGAATTGGCAAATTTTCGAAGCTTCAATTCTCACTCCCATCTTCCCATACCTGTATAGATTTCGAAAGTAAAGGGTGGGGTGACTGTTTGCTAGTTTTGCCTCTCAAAACCTTTCTTCTGGTAACAGGACTAATTTTTCCTGTGGACATCCACTCTGCTCCTACTCTTGGTAAACATGGGGAAACGGACTGAATTCCCTTAGTAAATACTTGTTAAATGAGTGAAATAATGAAATAAACTGTATTTTATTAATCAGAAGTACATTACAGATTTTGAAAAATAACAATGCATAGAAGAGGAAGGCATATTATTTACTGTGTCTAAAGACAATTTGGGGTGAGTATGTGTATTTTTGGCCTCAAGTTTCCTAAAGATACACAGTTGCAGTGCCATACAAATGGTAGTTATTCTTAAGATAACAAAATGCAGCAGAAGGCATTTTGCAGAGCATTTTGTAGGAAGCAAACAATAAGGGCCGGGAGGAGCACAGATGGGATCTTGGATCTGCTAGTGTCCTCTTGTACTGTCGTGTTCACTAGAGTTAATGATACACTAGAGTGAATCCTTCTAGGCAGGATCATCAAAGGTTTATTTCTTTAAGAAATGAAGTTTGGTTCTCCTGCCAGTCAAAAAATCTTAATCAGCTGAGGTGGTGGCTGAGGGTAAAGGCAACATGGTATGGATGATGTAGGAAGGCAGTTATACTCACCAACTATAGTCTAGTGATCATCTGTAGAAATGAAGATGGTGTTTAAAGTATTAACCAAGTTTTATTTCTCCCACTTCGTCTACTATTTCACATAGGGTTTGTGGCTGGTGGTTATTTTTGTAATTTAGTTCATAAATGATAAAATATCAAAACAGCACTGTAACTATGTATGGTGAAGGATATTAACTAGACTTGTGGTGATCATTTTGCAATACATATAAGCATCGAATCATTATGTTGTACACCAGAAACTAATATAATTATATATGTCAATTATATTTCAATAAAAAAATTTAAAAATGAAACAAAGAATAGCATTGTGAGTAATCTAGAGGAGGAGAGCACGTTAGCTAAGAATATTGAAATTGGATTTGGATACAGTAACTGATAAGATTTGTAGATTGTTCTTCTTGAGGGAGCAAATGAACATGTTTCCTTTTGCCTTGTTTTCGTAGAAGCAGCATTCTTCTTTTGGGATGAGAGAATTAACATCTGGATGTTTAGGTATTGAAGAAGGTAGTTTATTGTTGGGCAATCAAGGGATGGAATTTAGAGGATAGTCATCAGATGGAGCTGTCCAACATCTCTGAACACTTTTCTCATGTTTTGGTAACCTTCTACGTTATAAATTCAGCCCTCCCAGGAAGTAAGAAAATTCACATACCTGGATTTACTTAGATCTATGGTGCAAGGGTGTGGTCTACAAGTCTAGACTGACAGATACTTTTAGTATTTTGAAGACATTTTTCCAGTTTTCTGGCTTACAAGGTAACTGTCATTTCTTTTTTAAGATAATTTTTCTTTGTCTTGCTGCTTTTAATTTGTGTGTGTGTGTG
Organism: Equus asinus; assembly: GCF_041296235.1. NCBI lineage: Eukaryota > Metazoa > Chordata > Mammalia > Perissodactyla > Equidae > Equus > Equus asinus. Next base: position 178,600,011 of record NC_091790.1, read on the forward strand.
TGTGTGTGTGTGTGTGCTGGCATCTTGTATTTCACTACACTATATCTAAGTGTGTACTGATTTCTATTTATCCTCATTTGGATTTCTTGGGATTCTTCACACGGAACATTCTAACTTTTCATCAGTTTGAGAAGGTGATTAACTATTACCTTTTCCGATGTTAGTTATCCCTGATTCTCTCCATTCTGTTCTTCTAGAATACTATTTTATGTATATTAGAACTTGTCATTCTACCTTCTGCATCTTTTAATCTTTCATATTTTCCTTCTGATTTTCTCCGTGTGCTGTATTTTTCAGTTTCTTCAGATCTATCTTCCGGTCATCACATTGTTCCTCATCTGTGTCTAATTAGCTGCTTAATCCTTCCATTCAGGTTTGCTAATGTAAATTTTATTAGATTATAACATACATTTAAAAAGTACATAGATCATAAGAGTAGTTTAATACATTTTTACGAAGTGAACATACTCACTTAACCTGCACATTACCGGCATACCAGAAGGCGCCTTTATGCCCCATCCAGTTCCTTTTCCCATCCCAAGGGTAACCGATATCCCAACTTAAGAAAACTGGTTAGTTTTGCCTGTTTTTTGACTTTCTCTGAATGGAATCCTAGAGTATATTCTCTTTTGACTATGGCTTCTTTCTTCCAACAACATATTTGTGCTGTTGCATGAAACTGTAGTTTGCTCTTTATCATTGTTCTATAGTATTCTGTTTTTTAAAATATATCACCATTGGGGCTGGCCCCATGGCTCAGCAGTTAAGTGCAGCACGTTCCACTTCAGCAGCCTAGGGTCCGCCGGTTTGGATCCAGGGTGCGGACATGGCATCGCTCAGCAAGCCATGCTGTGGAAGGCGTTCCACGTATTAAGTAGAGGAAGATGGGCATGGATGTGAGCTCAGGGCCAGTCTTCCTCAGCAAAAAGAGGAAGATTGGCAGCAGATGTTAGCTCAGGGCTAATCTTCCTCGGGAAAAAAAAAATATATATATATATATCTCACCATTTATTCATCAACTTTACTGTAAGTAGACGTTTGTACTTACCCAGTTTTGGCCTATTAAAACAACACTTCCATGAATATTCTTATATATGTTCTTATTATTAATATTTGTGGGCATTTCTCTTGGGCATATATCTAGGAATAGCAGCTTGATAAGGTGTGTGTATGTCCCACATCAGTAGATTCTGCCAAACAATTTTTCCAAGTGGTAGTATCAATGTAAATGTCTACTGCAATGTATGACAGTTCCAATTGTCCTACATTGTTGTCTATTCTTATCATTTTGACATTTTGGTGGAGTTGGTAGTATAGTAAAATTGAACACATTTTTATACACTGGCCATTTCAATTTCCCCTTTTTAGTCAGCCTGTTTCGGTTTTGGCTCAATTTTCTCTTGGGTTGTTTGTTTTTTTAATGGATTTGTTTGAGTTCTTAAATATCCTGAATATAAGCCCTTGATAGTTATATAAACTGCAAATATCATTTCCCAGTAGCTTTTTCAAACCCTATAATGGTGTCTTTTAGTGAATGCAACTTCATAATTTGAATGCTGTCCAATATATCCATTTTTTTACTGCAACTGCTTTTTGTGTCCCATATAAGAACCATTTGCCATCCCAAAATAATAAAGATATTGTCATCTGGTTTTTTTCTATTTGCTTTATTTATTCATCTTTCACATGTGCCCTAGATATACGTCAATTTAATTTTTGTATAATGTATGAAGTAGGGAGTAAAGGTCCTTTTTATTTTATACAGATATCCAATTACTGCAGAATCATTTATTGAAAAGCAATTCATTTCCCAGTGAGTTGCTGTGGTGCTTTTGCTGTCTGGTTCCATTGTTCCATTTATCTGTCTTTGCACAGTTTTAATTATTGTGGCATTATAATAAGTCTTGAAATATGATAGTCTAAGTCCTCCAAGTTTGTTTTTGTTCAAGATTGTCTTGGCTATTAAAATTTCTTCTAATTTTTATACAACCCTTAGAAACAGCTTGTCACTTTACACACTCGCAAGCACTCACACACCTTTCTAGATTTTTGGTTGGGATTGCATTAAAACCAGAGGTTAATTTGGGGAGAACTGACAACTTAAAAATATTGAGGCTTCTAAATCATAAATATAGTGAATGCTCCTTTTATTTACTTGATTTTCTAAAATAAAGTTTTGAAATTTTCATTGTAGAAGAATTGCACGTTTTATTAGATTTACTTTTAGGTATTTGAGGATCTTGATGCTATTGCAAATGACATTTATTTATTTGCTTATTTTTATTTATTTATTTATTTATTTTTAGTAAGATTAGCCCTGAGCTAGCATCTGCTGCCAATCCTCCTCTTTTTGCTGAGGAAGACTGGCTCTGAGCTAATATCCATACCCATCTTACTCTACTTTATATGTGGGACACCTACCACAGCCTGGCTTGCCAAGCGATGCCATGGCCGCACCCAGGATCTGAATTGGCAAACCCTGGGCCACCAAAGTGGAACGTGTGAACTTAACCGCTGTGCCACCAGGCCAGCCCCCAAATGACATTGATTTAAAATTTTCCTTTCCACTTATTCATTGCTAGTATACAGAAAAATATTGATTTTTGTATATTAACCTTGTTAATCCTACAACTTTGCCAAACTCATTTATTAAGTCTAATAGCTTTCTGGTATATTTTTCTGGTTAAAAAAATATACACACACATGTCATGTACCAATAAATAGTTTTGCTTTCCTCTTTCTGATCTTTATATCTTTTATTCTTTTACTTGTCTTATTACACACGCTAGAATCTCTAGCACTATGTTGAACAAAAGTGGTAAGAGTGGACATTTATGTCCTGTTCGTGACATCAGGGCAAAGGGATTTACTCTTTCATCATTGAGTATAGTGTTACCTATGGGTTTTTCATAAACAACCATTGTAAGATTAAGAACATTCCTTTCTGGTCCTAGTATGCTAAGAGTTTTTTTTTTTAATCACGAGTAGATGTTGAATTTAGTCAAATAATTTCTTTGCACCTATTGAAATGATCATTCTTTTCTCCTTCATTCTGTTAATGCAAAAAATTATACTGATTAAGTTTTGAATGGTTACCCAAACCTGCATTCCTGGGATAAATCCCAGTTAGTTTTGATACATTATCCTTCTTATACATAGCTATTTTTGATGATTTGACAACTTTAAAAAAGAGTTTTTGCATCTGTATTCGCAAGGGAGGGTGGTCTGTAATTTCTCTTTCTTGTAATACCTATGTTGACATAAAATGACATGGTAAGTATCCACTCTTCTTCTGTCCTTTGAAAGAGTTTATCTAAGACTGGTATTATTTCTTACCTAAATGTTTGGAAATTTTCACTAGTGAAGGTTTTGGAGAATGTAGTTTTCTTTGCTTTATAAAAATAATTGATTCAATTTCTTCAATAGATTTAGGAATATTTAATTTTTTCTATTCCTTTCTGACAAATAATTGCATATATTTAAGGTGTACAATGTGAGGTTTTGATATATGCATGCATTGTGAAATGATTACCACAACCAAGCTAATTAGCATATCTATCACCTCACGCAGTTCCATTTATTTTTGTCTTTCTATTCTTTCTCCTGTTAGTTTTGGTACTGTCAAAATTCAATATGTTTGAACAAAAAAGTTACTAACTTAATTTTTCATTTTTATTCAACTGAAACATATAAAGTTGCTTCTAAATTCACAACTTAATTATATGTAGGACTAAACAAAACTAATTAAAAGAGCTTTTTAGTAGAGCACAGGCTGCCAAAATAGCAAATTTCCCTTGAATTTGTTAATTTGTCTATTGAGTGGTTCCTATGGTTTCTCTACAGCATTATTCATTCATTTTCGAAGTATTTTTAGACTGTGTATTTGGCATAAAACAGAATTAAGAAGTAACGTAAAATGTACTTTTACCATATTTGCTTGTTATTAAGCCATTGTCTTTCTGTTTCAAACCTACTCTTTTATACTCTGTCTTGTCTTACTCGGGCTGGGGACTCTGCAGACCACATTGTTGCTTTGCCAGTTGCCTCCCTGTCAGATTTTGACAGTAGAGGACTCAAAAGGAAGGCTGGAGGCCTGGAAAAGGAAGAAGGGACTTGTTCTTTCCTGTTTTCCTTCTCAGCAGTGGTTTTTCGCCCTGGAAGTGGCAGTAGGTTAACAGTAGCAGTTGGTGCTGGTTTCTACTTCTTCTCCCCAAACTTCTACAACCAGTCTCATTTTGCCTCCTCAGAGAGACCAGTACCAGTTGGCTGGCAGCCTTTCTTCGGATATCTGAGTCCCAGCTCCCGGGGCCTTCTGCTAAGATCCTGAGTTACAGACACCAGCCAGGCAGTCCAGCCTCAAACTACTAGTTTTTCTGGTCTTCTCACTCTTCGCTTGATTATCCCAGCCTTTGGGGTGGTAGCTTCCTCCTGCAGTTGCTACCTCCATGATACTTCAGGGCTCCCTTTTTTGTCTTTTCAATTCTCCTGTCCCAGTTGAATGAATTCCTTCTATTAAATTCTCTTGGTAAAGTAGTTGTTGTGATTTCTGCTTTTTAAACTGATAGACCATTTCTTTTTTTCTTTTTGCTGAGGAAGATTCACCCTGAGCTAACATTTGCTGCCAATTTTCTTTTTTTGCTTGAGGAAGATTAGCTCTACTTTGTTTGTGGGTTGCTGCCACAGCATGGATGACAAGTGGTGTAGGTCCACAGCCAGGATCCAAGCTTATGAACCCAGGCCACTGAAGTGGAGCATGCAGAACTTTAATTGCTAGGCCAAGGGGCTGGGCCCATAAGCTGATACATCGTTTACAGTCTTTAATAATTCAGCTAAATTTTTGCAGACACCATTAATTATTTCTTCAGAGAAACTTTTTAGAAGTATTTCTAAGTTGATAAATATATATTTCAAGATATTTGGTACATACTTTTTAATTGCAGGAAAGTTTGTGTACATATCACCCAATTGCCAGGAAGGCTGTATCAACTAACATTGCCTCCATAAATATAAGGGATTATTTGCTTTTTTTCTTTTTGTACTCTCAACACAATGCTTCTTATAAGATTTTTAAATATGTCAATTTGGGAGGTAAAAAACTCTTGTATCACATTGTTTTTTAATGTACATTTTATTTTTATATATTTAGTCAAAGATTTTTAGCATTTGTTGGTCATGATTTTTCTTTTATGAGTTGCTTCCTTTCTATAGAGGTGTTCTTTTTTTTTTTTGAGGAAGTTTAGCCCTGAGCTAACTGCCGCCAATCCTCTTTTTGCTGAGGAAGACTGGCCCTGAGCTAACATCCGTGCCCATCTTCTTCTACTTTGTATGTGGGACGCCTACCACAGCATGGCGTGCCAAGCGGTGCCATGTCCACACCCGGGATCCAAAACGGTGAACCCCAGGCCGCCGAAGCGGAACGTGCACACTTAACCACTGTGCCACCAGACTGGCCCCTCTATGTGGGTGTTCTTTACTTGAGTAATTTGTAACAGTTGAAAAGAATTTATTAAATTTCTATGTTAAGTTTTAGTGTTTGATCCTTGAACCATCAACTTTTTAAGTTCATATTATATAAGTACCATTGAGGTTTAAGCTAATTTCTCTGCCTCTTCATGTCAACCTCTTGTTTTATTTAAAAAATTTCTATCACTGAAATAAGTGTTCATTAACCTGTCAGGAATTGTATCTTGACCTGCTCTAACTTGGTCAAAGCTAAAATACAGTTCTCTTAAGAAATAGTGCTCAAAAAAAATAAATCCATGAACAGAAGAATTGAATTAGTTATAAAGCTTATCTATTTAAGATTCAATAAACTATGTATATTAACTAATTTGATTACAAGATTCATTAGTGAGCAATAATGACTTAAAATATTATGCATTCCAACTATCACATTTGAATTTCAATAGAAGATTTACGGGTACTAAATATTTTAATTTTAAAAGAGTGGAATATTTTAAGTAAGGAATATTTTATGAACTTGCATATTTTCCACAGTTCAAAGGTCATCAGCAGTCACTCACCAACCTCATCTGGAGATGACAATTCAGTAAGGAACCTGCTAAATTTTAAATATAGAAGATGAAAACAAACACGAGTAAAAGTGAAGTAAAATCCCATAGAACATGAAATATAAAAATAAGCTTATATTTAAAAGAATTCAAAATGCAAAGGAAACATCTTAAGCTCATGCAATTACCAGGACAATATTGCAAAGCTTTAATTCAAATAGTTCGTAGTCACTGGATTCTAATTTTTACCTTCACGTTGCATGATCTTGAGTAATTTAAAGCTCTTTGCCCATTTCCCTAGTAAATGTGGGAGAGATGATATGAGTGATAAAAAAACATTGGAAAATATTCTAGTCTTCTTAGGAAAAAATCACCCTGAAACATTCTGATTCTTTTTTGTTATGTATCTTTCAATTGTCTTGTGGGAAACAGCAGAAGAATGACACGTATTAACGTTTAATATGTAAAACATATCCTGATACAACTTGAAAGGAAGGGCTCTGGGTCTGTAGTGTCAGATGTGCTGATGTATTTCTTATAGGGATCAGAGTAGGGTAAGGAAACAACCTCAGAACTCAATGAGAATGAAAAGAAGTCTGGGAAGGCCTGAGGGCAGTGTTGGTTCAATGGCGCGGGTGACATATAATATAGGCAACAAAGTACATTTCTCAATTAGGGAGGAATTTGTATGAGTTAAGTATATGTTCAAGAGTGACATCAGCAACATGGCTGAATAAGATGTCCCTTGGTATCCCTCCCTCAACAACAAGAATTTGGCATCAATCCATGGACAAAGGTCCCTTTGTGGGAGCCATGGGATCCAGCACAATATGCCAAAGAACCCAGGAGTCTCGAGCACCTGTGCGTTGGGTAATAGACATACAGACCTCAATCTTGTCTGTGGACTCTCTGGTGGCCTGTAAACTTGCTCCAGCCCCTCCTGGGTGTGGTCTGGGTGCCCCTGGAGCACAGCATTCTAGACAATCACCCTTGGGTGAGAGAGCACTTGGGGAAGTCCAAGTTTTCAGTGGAGAAATTCTAGCATCCCATTGGAGCAGAAAAATATGAGTTTGGATGCATTAGAGAGGGTAAAAGGAAGAGTTTGACTTTACCTGTGTCATCTCTTTCCCAAAGGTGGCACAGCTCAGTACGAAGTGAGAACTTATTGGCCTGTGATTTTCCTTGTGGGGGAAAGTGAATGCATGTGAGTGAGAACCCAGCTCCCCCAGCTGTGTGGGTTGTTGCCAAGGATGCCCATTTCCCTCTCGCCCTATACAGAGTACTGAGTGAGCTGCATATCTGAAGAAAGGAAAGAGGCTGAGAGAGTGGCAGATAGGACTCTCAGAGGACATTAAAGGGACGTGGATCCTACTAACCATACTACAGACTCCATCAAGAGCCCCACCCATGAGATACTGGGGATGCCTCACCCATGGATCCCCCCTAGTTGGCCATGAGCAACCTCAGTGCTCATTAAAGGAAATGAGGTTTACATTTTATATACTATTTGTCTGCACTGGTTGAAGAAATATATCTTTATTGGACATTTATATCACTGTGCGATGTTTGCCCGTTGCCATTAATTTCAATAAACAAAGCTCAGAAATTATTGTTAGTTCCTAAATTCCAATGCTTAATGAACACTTGTAATACGTAAATCATTTGCTAGGTTTTATGAGCTTCTAAATATGTGTAAGTGGTGTCCTCTGTCTTCAAGTTGGTACTTAAAACAGGAGACTAAAACCACGATTAGGAAAAACTAAATTCATGTGTTATAAAACCCAAGATTCAAAGTAAATACTCTGATATCCTAACATGGAAACACATCCTAAATTATTCTGATTTAATAGATTAGACCTTTCCCTGACCTTTAATTTTCACCTTAAAATATAGTGAGAAGTATAGACATAAGAAGCCCTTTCTTACACATTTTTTGGACATCAGTGATTCTCTCTCCATGCTTTACTGGCCTAAAGGTAGATTAAAAAACTTTCTTTAAAGTGCTCTGATTTGGAGTAAGCTCATTGATTGTTTCCTTCCTGACATTACTTTGTGAAATTAGATTGGGGCACGCTTTCCCCTGAAAAGCTCTATATCCGCAAATGTTTCCGATTACATGAAATCATTCAGAGTGAAGGGTCATCATGCAGAGAAGAGCGTCCGACTAGTCCCTATTGCCAGGAATGACAGAATAAGAGAATATGAGCTTAAATTGAAAGAGAAGAAGGGATTTAGCTCATCTACGGGGAACGTTCTATTATTTAAACCCTTCTGTCTTAGAGAAGCGTGGATCCCTTGTAGTTAATAAGAGCCAAGGGCTACATGGAACTTACTGTGTGTCAGGCACTGTTCTAAGTCCTTTATCTGTGTTAACCCACTGATAGTCTTGTGAAAGAGATATTGTTTTTATCCCTGCTTTACAGATGGAAGAGTTAGGATTACACACCCAGGTGAAAAAAAGAGAGAGAGAAAAAAGTTCCATGCTCTCAACCACTCCATTATTGGGCTCCTTGTGCTGTCTTAGTTCTTAACCTACCCCAGCTTCTATCAAGCTTAGACTTTCTGATCTTTCCTCCAGAGCTAATCTTCCCATTCTTCCTGATTGACACTGCTTCTCCAAATTTTATATGCTGAATCATTCAGTTTTAATTAAATCTCCCATAATATTTTAGAAGTATTCTCCCTTTAATCTTCTGGGGGGAGTTACCCAGAGAGGAGAGTTTGCCTCTCCTGTTTCCTAGCAAAGTAATTGATGTTTCACATTTCTACCCAGCAGCAAAATTTCCCAGTGATGTTTTATGTATCTTGTTAATCTTATTCATAAACACTTCCTGTTAAACAGGAGTAATCAGTGAAAAAGTATTTCAAAGAAAAGCTTGGTAATGAAATTATCTAACTGCCAATATAAGAAGATAAATGATTATGTTTAAGTTCTCTATAAAAGAAATGGTCTGTTCCTGTTTGCCAAAGGTTTTTCCTAAAATCTCACACTACGTAATACTGAAGGCTGAGATAAGCTTAGTTAACTGAACTGAATTTCTCGTTAGTTAAAAATTATGGTGTGCCCCCTCCCAATAGGCATCCTCATTTCCTGCTATCATTTAGTTGTGCTTTGCATTATTTTCCCTGCTACCATCTGCCACTGAGTTATGATCTCATCAAGTTTCTAAACCCAGCTGGGTGGAGTCTTCTAATGGCTTCCATTGTAACAGCATCTAACTGTAGAAGTGATGATGGTGGTGAATTACAGCCACTCTGCAAGGAATCATTTCTGATATAACATTTTTTAAACTTTTTATGTGATGGGTAAGATCTAAAACTGCCTTGCTCTCTAATGAGTTCTCTTCTCATTCCACAGGTATCTGAGTCTGATTTGAAAACATTTAGACTTTAAAGAACCTTAGTGCAAGATTCTGTGGCCAGGTAAAACTCTGAATAGCTTCAAGTGACTCTGGACAAAGCAGAGCACACTGAGAAAACATCAATTCTTGGATGTTCTCTATATAGAATTTCTAAAAGTGTGATCCTCTGCCAACTTCATCAGAAACACTGAAGATGCTTTTTAAAAATGGAGATACTGGTCTCCCTCTAGATCTATTTAATCAAAATGTCTAGGCACTGTGGATTGAAACCTGCATTTTAAATAAGTATTACAGGTTAATCTTACACATTCATGTTTGAGAATCAATATTTTATTATTTAGAAAGCACCTACCCACAGAAGCAGTGATACCAGATAGGAGTTGTGGACACAGTGGCCTTCAGACCCTTTTTTTTTTCTTTTTTTGAGAAAGATTAGCCCTGAGCTGACTGCTGCCAATCCTCCTCTTTTTGCTGAGGAAGACTGACCCTGAGCTAACATCCATGCCCATCTTCCTCCACTTTATATGTGGGATGCCTACCACAGCAGAGCTTGCCAAGCAGTGCCATGTCCGCACCTGGGATCTGAACCGGCAAGCCCTGGGCCACCAAAAGCAGCTGCGCCACCGGGCCAGCCCCCAGAACCTTTCTAAGAAAATGAGCTTCTAAGTTGCTACGGTTTACATCAGGTGCAGAAAATGAAGTAGATACAGCTACCAGGGGTCCAGCCGTGGATAGGTGGCCTGCATAAAGTAAATTTTTATGGTATAGACATAAGATATATACTGAGATGGCTTGGTGCAAAATTCAGCCCAACTAGAATGTTACTTATTGGATAGACTCATCAATGTAATGTTACCCTAGTAAGAGGCAGGGTCCTAGGCCTTAGTCTGAAAAATTCTAGGTGAAAATGGGCCTTTGTTCTGGCTCTTCATGGAGTTCAATGCAATCCCAGCCCTCAGAGTGATGTAGACTTCTGAAAAGGAGTACAGATCTTCCTCAACTTACGATGGGGTTATGTCTGGTAAAGCCATCGTAAGCTGAAAATATCAAAAATTGAAAATGCATTTAATACATCCAAACTGCTGAATATCATAGTTTGGCCTAGCACATTAAATGTGCTCAGAACACTTACATTAGCCTACAGTTGGGCAAAGTCATCTAATACAAAGCTTATTTTATAACAAAGTGTTAATATCTCATGTAATTTATTGAAAATTGTACTGAAAGTGAAAAATGGAATGGTTGGGTAGGTACAGAATGGTTGTAAGTGTAGTGGTTTTTTATCCTCAGGATCCAGTGGCTGACTGGGAGCTGTGGCTCACTGCCACTGCCCAGCATCACAAGAAAATATCATATGTATGAAAATATCATATGTATCAAAGTATCCCTAGCCCGGGAAAAAAATCAAAATTTGAAGTATGGCTTCTATGATATGAATGCATATCGCTTTCGCACCATCATAAAGATGAAAAATCGTAAGTCAAACCATCGTAAGAAAGTTGAGGACCATCCACATAGCTGCTGGGATGGGTTCTATGCTTCTTTACTTTCCAGGGCATCCTTATAATAACCTAACATTGCCTAATTTGGCTTGTCTTTTCCTTGCAGTCTCAGAGAGCTTAGCACAGAGTTAGTATAAAAACCCATTTAATAGTTGCAATTCAGTGCCAGCAAAAGGGGAGAGACCATCAGTAACAGAAACAAGGCAATTTTCATTTTATTAAAAACATCCAAGTTTCTAATGACAAGTTGTGTTTATGTCTGCTCTCTCCTAATAGTAAAAGGGGAAAATTGCAAAACTGGTAGCCTAATTTGTGTGAAAAAATAGTATTAAAAATCCTCATCTTTCACGGACCACATTTACTGAACATTTCTTTAAAATTTTATTTTTTTCAGGAGGATATGCATAGGTCTGGGGCTCAGGTGCCAATGAATTGAATGTGATTCAATGAAAGCAGCTTTAGTATAGAAGTTTGAAGGGTATTCCTCCACTCCTACTCTCTGGGAATTCTTAAACAAGATGAGGAAAATAAGTGAAATTAATAAATAAATAAACGTAAATGATGTTATGACTATACTGAGTTTTTAGATTGAAAATAGGAATAATGAAGTGGAATGAAAATGTTCGAGAAACATAAGCTTCACTTCAACTGGAAGTCTCTACAACTGTATTTAATCTCATAATCTCTTAGTCCTCAATGGGCAAGGGAAAGCAGCGCTCAATCTTTCTACTTCTTCCAAACCTAAGATTGTATGATACATACGATTTTTGTATTTAAATTTCAGATTTATATGCATAGGCTTTTTAAGACTCTGTTAATGTGCATGTACCTTGCTATTGAACAAGACTCTGTGAAATTATGTTTCATAATTGAGGTTACTGAGTACACAGGATAATTTAGCACCAAAGTCATGATAAAATTTATTGTTAAATATTCACTAATCTACAATGCATGACTATGATCAAGTGGAGTACTGCATACTTGGAAAAGAATTAAAATGAAAGCTAATGAGACTGACCAGGCGAATCGACGGGAAGCAATGCATATTTTTCTACAATCTTCAGCTTTCTTTTTATTTCTCCTTTCTTTACTACTAATGAGCACTCAGTTTTGAAAATCTGTTATTCCCCGTTGTTCATTTCTTTCCAGGCCCTGTGAGGTGGCCTTCTGGGGAAACAGCACTGATTGTGGCACCTAATCTTTTTCGCTTTCCCCGTCTCTCAATATCATAATCATAAACCAGCTGTTCTCCACTGACACACCTATTCTTCACCCACTCACCTGCCCTCAGCCCTGCCTCCATGCCTGTGATTCTTGCTTTCTGTCTCATGGTTCCTTCTTCCCCCCATCACTCCCAGCCCTGCTGTATTCAAACCTGTGGAGTCAGGTCCTCTACCCAGGGTGTACTCATTCTGTATGCTTTTACTTTCTCTGTCTTATCTTGATCAAAAAGGATACCCCTGCAGCCTTTTCCTATTTTTTTCAAATTTTGTGGTTCTCTATTGTGATTTCCATTGTTTTTACCGAAATCATTTAAATTAAAAAGTGATCAGAGATACCTAAATCAGTGTCTGCACTCATCCTTCTTTTCTCCATCTTTGACAGTACAGTAGACCTGCCCAGTTTGACACAACTAAACTATTCTTGTTTTTCCATTTATCTCTTTATTTGCTCTTGAAGTTTCTTCTTTGCCACTTCCTTGTCTGTGACCCCCTTTAATTTGATTATGATCCTTTCCGGGTGACCAACTATTTCCTTGGGATACCAATTGCCTCTAAGAGCTCCTTATAGCTTATATTCACAGATACCAAACTGCATTACAGCACTCTGATATCTCTATTTATTTCTGAAATTTCCATTTATATCCTCCAGTAAAATTTCATTTTTCCATTCTAAATTCTGTTGAAAAAGTAGAACTCTCACTCTCATGGTTTATCCTTCTCATAGTGCCTACTTGTCCTCCAACTCTAAAACTTCTGGATTTTATTTGGCTTTTTTCCCCCTTCACAACTCTTTCCCTCTAATTTTATTTAATCCATCAATTCCATTGTACTCTATTCCCACATTCCTTGTCTAGGCTCTAGTTATTTCATACTTGGACTCTTTCAATAAAAACATTTGATATTTGGTAGGAATTGTTCTGAGCATTACAGACAAAGAGATGAATATGCCATTATCTATGCTCTCAAGGAGTTCTCAACATAGTGGGGAAGATAGTGGAAATTGAATCTTTTCTTTGTGAGAAAAGATCCCATTTAAAACAGCCAGCAGCCTCTCTATTTAGGTGAAGGTTGTAAGTTGGCTTGGAGCAGCTTTTACATACTCTGGAAAGAATAATTTCAGTAGTCTGCTTTGGTTGTATTGATATAACATAAGTCATTAGTTGTTGTTCTGGGGATAAGTGATAACAGCAACTGAAAGTGGTCACCTCTTCCTAGTATCCTGATTTCAGAGAATAGACTATTAGCAAGGAGGCAGGAAAATGTGATTAGGAGGCAAAAAGTCCCCCGGGATCAAGGAGATTAAGATATCAACCCTGCATTTGGAGTATTCAACATTATCAGAACTTCTCTGATTGATTGATATGAGTCCGATTAAGGTTTTCTGGCAGGAAAGGACGTAGAGAGACCAGACATCTTGGTTCTCCTGGGGCTAAGGGGTTTCTAAGCATAGGGCATGTTTAGTGCTAAAACTGAGAAAATCCAGGGCAAACCGGAATGAATTGGTGACTCTGTCATGGGGTGGTCATCTGAGGGAAGGGCAAGTCTGGACTGTTCATCTCAGTTCACTGCTAGGGCCTCCACACTCAACTCTCTTCAGGGGTCCAGGCAGGTAACATCCACCTGTACAGCTGCTTGTTACAAGACCCAAGAAAACTCGCTGTGTTAGTTTGCTCAGGCTGCATTGACAAAGTATCACAGACTGGGTGGCATAAACAACATACATTTATTTTCTTATCATTCTGGAGGCTAAAAGTCCCAAATCAAGGTCCCAGGAGGGTTGGTTCCTTCTGAAGGCTGTGAAAGAATGATCTGTTCCAGATCTCTCTCTCTGGTTTGTAGATGACTATCTTCTCTCTCTGTTTCTTCACATTGTCTTCCTTCTTATTTCTGTGTCGCAATTTTCCTTTTCATAAGGGACACTAGTTATATTACATTGGGGCCCAACCTAATGACCTCAACTTAACTTGATTACTTCTATAAAGACACTACCTCCAAATAAGGTCACGTTCTGAGGAACTGGTGGACTTCAACGCAGGGATTTTGAGGGGAAGAATTCAATACTTGCCATTCATATTAAACAATATTTAAGAGTAATGGCAAATCGAAACCATTCTGCATCTTGTGTGACCAACAGTAACCTATCACTGGAATCTATTGCACTCTCTGGGGGGACCCTACTAAAATTTCTGCTTATCATATGTCACAATCATTTCCAGATTATCGAAAGTTTAAAAGTTATTTTCCCAATGGTGTTATCATGATGATGAATACTATTTAACATTCTTTTTTTTTTTTTTTTTTTGCTGAGGGAGATTTGTCTGGAGCTAACATCTGTTGCCAATCTTCCTCTTTTTGCTTGAAGAAGATTCACCCTGAGCTAACATCTGTGCCAACCTTTATCTATTTTATATGTTGGTCACTGCCACAGCATGGCCACTGATGAGTGGTGTGGACTGAACTCAAAGCTGGGCTGCTGAAGCGGAGCACGCTGAACTTAACCACTAGGCCACGGGGCCCGCCTGATTTAATATTCTTATATTCAAGGCAGATTTGGGGGACTTCTCATAACTCAAGGTATATAATTTTGGGGGCCTCATACAAAATGTCCTATCATTGGCAAAGGCTAACCAAGTCTCCTGCCATTCCCAAAAACTTGGGCATTTACTATGAAGTCTCAGAATGGAGCTTTTCGATTCTTGTGTAAACTTAAATTGGATGAGCTGGGTAACAGAAGCATCTGGCTTTAATTTCTGTTTTTCTGAAGTTTTACCAGAGGGATTTTTATAATGATTCTGTTTAACCCTCATTTTCATTTGTCACTGTCATCCTCTTCTGTGGGAGTCTTAAGTTTACCTTCTGTCACCTACTGGTCATTTAGCAGAGCTAAAAATATAAAATTATCTTTCCAGGCTTTAGTGTCAATTACTATCTTCAAGAAATAAACCCTATACATATGTTCTTAAATACTTAAATTCCCATCTTGCTTCACTATCGGATTCACCCAGATAAATTCAGTAACATCGTACAGTTTTTAAAAAGAAAAAGCTCTAATATATTGCCATTTCAAACTGCCTTTGCAGCTTAATGCCATATTTTTCTGTTATAGACAATTGTAAAGGCTAAGGGATTGGTGTTTAATTTGGTATGGAATGGAACAGTAAGATACCATAAAATGCTATAATGATAAAATAATACTAAATGTAATTTCGTCTTCTCTGTATTGAGAAATCAAGACACAGCACTTAAAGAACAGGAGATTTCCTTCTTTTGGCCTCTTCCTTCGTCCTCCTACATGGGGTGTAGATAGGCCAGGGTTCCGCTGTGCCGTACAAAGGGTTGCTAGGAGTTGGAATCCACTCGATGGCGGTGCTGACAACAAAATAGCAGCTGTACTTCTATCATAGCTAATTCAATCTGGGTTTACATGGGTAAATAACTATTCTTTAATGTGGGATGTCCCCTGTGAAGGAGAATACAAAGTATAAATACAATAGCTTTAGTACAAAGAAAATAACCTCTGATGATATTGCCTCTTTCTGTGTGTTATTCATGGCAATGCCAACCACAGATATGGTGAATGTATGTTGGAAAATTTCCCCAAATACTGTTTCCCAGAGTTCCATTCATTCTTGCACTACCTTCACAATACTTGCCACATCCCTGTCCATTTTCAATATTATTTATTCAATATTTTTGTTAAATTGACTTTCTGTAACTAATGTAAATGGAAATTGATATAATTTGGAGTAAGTAGAAGGCATTTATATAAATAAATGCATTGAAAACACTAAAACAATTAAATGATAGCAAAACACTCTTGCCTGCCAAAGGCCCTGGATCCGAGACCTGATCTCCATCTCTTTAAAGGGAACAGTTAGATTTAGAGGTATGTTTAAGACGCGCTGGCGAGAAAGTGAGACTTTCTCTTTGGTATAATCAATGGAAAGATAATTGAAAAGGGAAAACTTTATCTCTATGTGATTAAATTTTACATAATGCTGCATGAAACTTAAAATCATTCAGGAGTACTCATCTTGCACTTCAGAAAATTCTACTATTTGATCTCATTTTTCATAAATAAATAAGAGATAGTAATGATCAAAAACATGGTGGGTGGTTGGGTGTCAGTTGTATTCCACGATGTAGTATAATTTCACTCTGTTCCTTTGTAATCCCTCACTCTGAAAGCAGACAGAAAGATAGTCAACTACCTAACATTAGCAGTCCTTGTTAATTTGTTCTGTCTTCTTGTATTTCTGCTTTTGAATTAGACATTAAATAATTTTAAAAAATAATTTCAGTTTACCAATGTGTGGTCCCAAGGGTAAAATCATGACCTCATTGTGGTATAAGCCTGAAATGAACATCGGGAGCAAACTGGTTAGGCTTGAATGGACACTGAACCTTGGACACGAAAATAATAAGCATCATTAAAGAACAAGATGAAAAGAGAGTGGATCATTTTACAAGCAAATATAGATTTGTTTAATTTGAATGGTTTCTGATTACAGAGCAATCTTTCCAAACCTTTGAGATTCTTGTTTGGAAACTGCGAGAACACAAGGATGTGTTTCTGCTGAAACGATGCATAAATGTGCTGCCTACAAAAGTGGGGGCTTCGGGGTGCTGCCCACAAAAAACGGCACATTGGGGGCAGATGCTATAGGTGCTTCTCAACAGGGGTCCTTTTATGCCCTGGGTCATCAAGAAAGGGTTGATAATTTTATTGGCATAGGTTTATCATTAACAGGAACTTTAGTGTGTTCTAAAGCACTTTCAGCATCCACAGTAAATCTTACGAACATTTCTAGTTGTAATTCAAAGTTCTGCATTCCCAAAAAAGTGCTTTTTTTCATAGTGCTTATCAAACGAGTGGGAGTTTTATTTATTCAGGTTCTCCATTTGGCACTTGATATCAGGCATCTCTCAAATAGAAAACCTAAAAAAATTTGTTCTCTGTTTTCATTCTGAAATTCATCTGAATTTGCACAACACTGTAATGCTTCTGTGCTTTAAAGATTAGGTTGTGTGTCAGACAGCTATGCATTCACCGTGATCTACTTCCTTTTCTTCTGGGCTCACAGATACACCTCATTTCCTAGCCTTAGGTGCTATAACTGAGTTCTAGCCAACGGGATGCAGAAGAGTTATGTGCCACTTTCAGATTAGTCCAAGCAAGGCAACTGTATGATTTCCTCTGCTTTCTCTCTCTTCCTCTTGGAATTCAGTGGAGATCTATGAGTTCCTAAGAGATGGTGGGACCACAGAATGCAAAGAGCCTATGTCCCTGAATGACTTTGTGGAGCAAGTGCCCCCAGTCTACCCTGAATGGATTTCGTGTGTGTAAGAAATAAACTTTAATTACGTTAATCCACTGACATTTTGGGGTAGTCCCTAGACTAACATAGCTTGATATGATCAAAAATATCAGATAACAGATGATAATTTTAAGGCTGAAACAGAACTGGAGACCATCTAAACCCAGGCAGCTCCCTGACAGAACCACATGTGACCCAGGCAGCACACAGCCACTTTCCTGCTGCAGACAGCAAGCAGGAAGGAGAGTGGTGCCCTCTCCTCACTCCGCTCCGGGACTTAGCAACAACATCTCTCCAGGCTATCAGTCAAGATTTCAAGAAAAACACTCTTAACAAAATAGTCTAACATTCTTATTTTACAGATGAAAAAAATAAAGTGAGACAGCGACTTTAAAAGATTTGCTCAAGATTACTAAATTATTAAATCAGGACTGTTAACGAGGTCCCCAACTTGTAGTCTAGTTGATTCATATTTACAGGTCATTAAAAGCACTTCTATTCTGAAGTGCATCAAGATCATTACGGGGTATAAAGTTCAAGGAACTCGGTCTTGACTTTAGGCAAGTAAATATCTGTAGGTTGAAATAAAACATAAAGATGTACACCTGAAATTTATATAATGTTATAAACCAATGTTACCTCGATAAAAGAAAATTAGATTAAAAATGGTCTCAAATTCTTACTTCTCCATTGAGAAGTAGAGTCTAAATCCCCTCCCCTTAGGCTGGCCCTTGTGAGTTGATTGACCAATTTAATGTGGCAGAGGGGATGTCAGAGATAAGGCCATAAAAATCCTTGAAGCTTCTAGCAGGTTCTTTTGGAACACTGTACGAGAGCTCTGAGTCTTCATTTAAGTAGTTTGACCACCCTAAGCTTGTCAGCTGTAGTGGTCACGTGTAGGACCTCCAGTCAACTGTTCCCACCGAGCCCAGCCATCTAGCCATCCCTGCCAATGTGCCAGATGTGTGCGTGAAGCCTTCTTGGACTCCCCAGATCAGCTCATTTCTCAGCTGAAAACCACAAACTGAACAGAAGAATCGCCCAGCTGAGCCCTGCTTGGATTTCTATCCCAGGAAAACAGGAGATATTGTAAAAAATGATGGTTGCTTTAAGCAGCTAAATTTTGTTGTAATTTGTTTCATAGCAATAGATATATGGGAAGCCCAGTGAATGAGATGTTCTCTTCACTGTGTAGGATAATGGTTAAAAATCTGAAATGGAGTCAGTTTCCTGGGTTCAAATCCTGGCCCCACCATTAACTGGTTGTATAATCTTAAATTACTTTTGTGTGTCTCAGTCGCCTAACCTGTAAAATTTGGAAAAAAATAGTGCCTACCTTATAGGGAGGATTAAGTGAATTAACATATGCTTAGAACATTGTCTGGTACATAAGAAATAAAGCAAGAATTGGCTTTATTCCTTGCTCATTACAGTTTCTCACCAAAATGCTCATATACATCCTTCCTCTGGTTGGCTCAGTAGGCTGTAAATGTGTTGGTTTATCAACCATATCAACTTGGTTAAGTTGGAACTACTTTTCCCAGAATGCCCTTTCCTGTATGGTTTTAAGTCAGAGCCAGACAAAAGTGGAACTTTTGCAGGGTCTGGAAGGCAAAAATGAAGCAGTGGTCATTTCTCTTTGTATTAGTTTCCTGAGGCTACCCAACAAATTACCACAAATTTAGTGGCCTAAAAAAGAAATTTATTCTCTCCTAGTCCGGAGGCCAGAAGTTGAAATGAGTTTCACTGAGCTGAAGTCAAGGTGTCAGCAGGACTGAGCTCCCCCTGGAGGCTCTGGGGAGCACCTGTTCCTGTCTCTTCCAGCTTCAGGGGGCTGCTGGCATTCTTTCACCTGTGGCAGCATCACTCCAGCCTCTGGCTCCCTGGTCACACTGCCTCCTAGTATTCTGTGCGTGTCAAATTTCCCTCTTCCTTTTTCTTATACAACTTTGTTGATTAGATTTAGGGCCCATGTGGATAATCCAGGATAATCTCCCCATGTCAAGATCTTTAACTTAATCGCATCTGAAAAGACCCCTTTTCCTTATTAGGTAATATTTGCAGGTTCCAGAGATTCTGGCCTGATGTCCGTGGGTGGCTATTATTCAACCTCCTATGTTCTCTCACTATAATATTAATTCTGTCCTCTGATTGACTCAGTACGCTACTAATGCGGTGGTTTGCAAACCACAGCAACTTGGTTAAGATGGAAATTCTCTTCCCAGACTCCCCATTCCCTGTCTGGTTCTAGGTTAGAGTTGGTCAAAAAATGAATTTGTACAGGGTTTGAAAGGCAAAAGTGAAGCAGCCATCATTTCTCTCTGAAGATCATTGTGGTTGGTGCAGATTTTCCTTCCTCTCCAGTGTTAGCTGAAAATGAAGCAACAGTGTGGTCTGACAACCTCAAAATGGCAGGTCGTTGTAGGCCACATTATTAGACGTATAGGACCTAGAATGATGTAGATGATAATTATATACCATTTTATGTAGATCAGATCTCAGGTGGTATCTTTTTTTGAAGATACACCCTAATTTAAAAATATTCATATAATGGGGCAGGCCCGACGGCCCAGCGGTTAAGTGCGCACATTCTGCTTTGGTGGCCCTAGGGTTCACGCTGGTTCAGATCCCGGGTGCGGACATGGCACCGCTTGGCAAGCCATGCTGTGGTAGGCATCCCACATATAAGGTAAAGGAAGATGGGCATGGATGTTAGCTCAGGGCCAGTCTTCCTCAGCAAAAGGAGGAGGATTGGCAGCAGATGTTAACTCAGGGCTAATCTTCATCAAAAATAAATAAATACATAATAAATAAATAAAATAAAAATATTCATACAATACAGAGAAGTAAAAAGAAAAAAGCAAAAAGATCACCTTTACTCCCAACTCAGAAATAACCATTTTAACCTTAAGTGAATATCACTCCAAATAGTGAATGGTTAACCAGGAAGAAAGGTGAATAAATGAAAGGATAGATTCTTAGACAGAAAGTTGCATGGAAGTAATTTTATACACCTGAAGGGAAGGCAACTAGGCTGGGCATAAAATTTGGGGTTATATACTTTTATTTCAGGACTTAGTAGAACTTTGCTGACTTCTTTTGTCACTGAATAATTTTTTTCCTTTCTGGTGGCTTTCTTTTTCTGTGGAGTATCTGAAGAATTCTCTTTCTTTGTCTTTTAAAGAATTTATGTTTTTAAAGCAGTTTGAGGTTCACAGCAAAATTAAAAGAAAGGTACAAATTTTCCATATCCTTCCTGCCCCCAACACGTGTAAGGGACTCTATCTTTGAAGCACAATAATTTAACTAAGACGCGTTTCGGTCATGCATTGCTTAAAGATGGGGACACGTGCTGAGAAATGCATTGTTAGGCAATTTCATTGTTGTGTAAACATCTTAGTTACCCACACCAACCTCCATGGTATAGCCTGCTATACACCTAGGCTATATGCTACTAATCTTGTGAGGCCATGGTTGTATATGCGGTTCATCGCTGACTGAAACGTTGTTATTCCACATATGACTGTGTATAGATAGTTCCACATTTGTTTTTCTTGCGTTTCAATGTGCCCATTTGATCTATATATTTGGATCTTCTTCATTTCAGGGAAATTATTTTTCAGACCTCTGATTACTCTTAGTAATATATAATATGTAATATAATATAAATATAAAATGTTTTTAGCTAATTATTTTAATCCCTTTTTCATCCTCTGCATTTATTGGGGTTATCTCAGGCCTTTCCTCTGTGTAATTAACAGATCTTCAGGCTTCTCAGTTCTAGTCCTTGCTGATCCTAAGTTATTGATTAGTTCCAAAATAATGTATTATTTCTCAATTTTTTTCTTTAGCCATTTATATAGTTGCTTTACCATTTTCTCTTTGAGTTTGTGTTTTATAGAATTTCTGTTTAAATTCTATTTTGCTAGGGCTCAAAGCTATGCTGGGGACTTTTCTTTACCTTGGAACATGTTTTCATTTGTCTTTGCATGCTCTGTTCTCATCCTTCTCTTCCTCCTCCCTCTCTCTCTACTATGTTTGCTTATGTTCTTCTTCATTTTTTAATAGTTGTTCTTTCTTCATCAATAGTTATTTTTTGCTTTTTTTCCTCTGCTTCCCCCCCTTTTTTTTTTTTTCGCAGAAGATTAGCCCCGAGCTAACTGCTGCCAATCCTCCTCTTTTTGCTGAGGAAGACTGGCCCTGAGCTAACATCCATGCCCATCTTCCTCTACTTTATATGTGGGACGCCTACCACAGCATGGCTTGCCAAGCTGTGCCATGTCTGCACCCGGGATCTGAACCAGTGAACCCTGGGCCGCCAAAGTGGAACGTGATCACTTAACTGCTGCGCCACCAGGCTGGCCCCTGCTTACTCATGTTTAATGTGGTAGTTTTATCCAGACATTCTCAATGTTTTGACACAAAGCGGTTGAATTCTTTTTGGCATCCTTAACACTTTACCTAAGATTGATTTATTTTCTAAGATTGGGCTCTATATTTTATCCTCCTTTCTGAAATTTGAAGTAGGTGTGAGAGCTAGAGTTTGAGCAGCCTTATTCATGGGACTTGAATGCTGAGTTCCTGTTTACTTGGTTAATGGCCCACTCCAGTCTTCATAGGGTCTACACTATCTTGTCCAAGGTATGTGGTATTTTCAAGAGACGATGGTTTCAAGCTTTAGCTTGTTCTCCTATTTGGAATTAACCCCTGGACAGTGGTAATCCTTAATAACATTTTCTGCCTCTACTGAGTTTCTAAGAGCCTGAAGTCAATCATATTGGGTTCTATTCTCAAGGCTTTCCCTGCTGTCTACTCATGTTGTATATAGTGTATGTCTCTCCAGATTGACAGCATTAGTGAGAATTTTTAGGATTTTGTCAATTCACTTTTTCCCTCAGTAATATTTGTTGGAAGTTCAGAGCTATATACAAAAGCTCTAGAACTTTCTATTTTTTCTTTGATTGCAACAGATTTGTCATTTTTGATTGCACTTGAGAGCAGATCTTGCAATCCGGTTTTGCTTTGTCACTGTTAAAAAGACTTTTGACAACACATTTGAAAAACTACGATCAATCTGAAACTGATTCAGAAGAAAACAATGGAGATAATAAGGTGATTCAAAATTTTGACAGTTAAGAAACACTTAGAAAGTGTCATTTAGGAAGGAACAGAAGATCTTTACTTACGGAAGACTCAGACACAATCAGTAATTGTAAAAATCCTTCTTTTTAAAGGAATGAGTGGTTTGAGTGTGTGTGACCTCAGAGACAAGAAAAATATCAGTGGGTTGAAATCACAGGGGAATTTGCTTCTGATCGATACAGTAAAGAAACGTAGGAAGTAAAAGCATGCCTACATCTGGTCCTTAGCTCTTGTTTTTACCTTCTTAAAACTTCCTCTCCCTGTGATGTCTATGGAAGGCACTGCGTGATTCTTACCAATTCATGAGGATTTTCCGGATCTTCCTATTATTATTTTTTTCTCTCCCACATGTCTTCTCCCACTGTACTGTTGAACTATTAAAGTACACATAAAAGCAAGTGTGGTTTTGTAACTATTTGTATTTTTGTTTGTCACCTGAAATATTTGATCCACCTTAGTGCCTGATATAGGGTCTTAAACAAAGAGTAGATGATCAGCAATTTTGACTGAATTAAAGACTGTATTTTAAAAATACATTTGCTCTTTACGAGCCATTGAATTAGTTGATTCTAACATATTTGTCCTATTAATCAAAATTAAATTTATTGATAGCCTCTCTATGTATCCTAAAGTATGTTTTATTTAACAAGAAATATTTTACTTGGTTGTATTCCCACTTATCTAAAAATTCATTCCTTAGAAACTTCACAGGATTATTGGACATACAACACTCACACAATCTTCTGGGTATAATCATTAAATTAAAAAAAAGGTAAAGCCTTATAGTATGGTATTATATTGAGTGCAAATAAATATTTGGCGGTATTACAGCCCATAGTTTTTGGTGTTCTAATAGATTGCAAATCTCATCTCTGCTTAAATTGAGAGGATTTTAACATTCACTGTAAGAATATATCATAGAAAAAAACCAATTCAAATGCCTTTTCTATCCCGCTACAATCTTCATAATTAATGAAGTCTTTCATTATTTAAATAAATATTCTGAAACCATTTGTCTGAACTAGCAGCTACATATTAAATTGAATTATTGATAGTTTTGAGTTGGCAATATTTAAGAATTTATGTATGCTATAAATTTAAGTGTAACTAATATATTTTTTAAGCAATGTGCTTAGCTATGATTTCGCTTCCTAATTGGTATATCAATTGACACTGTTGTAACAAAAGCCTTTATAATGGATTATTATATTTTGCTTTAACCACTGAAAACATTGAATATATATTTTAACAATCCAATTTACATATTTTCCTGTTTGTTTTATATTCGCTACTAATCCTGTTCCCTGCCTTTCTATTCCTATCCTATGCGTTGGCACCCTTTCTTATTCTTCTCCATTGTTCCCCCACATTTTGGCTTGGTCACTCCTGAGTGCTTCGAGCTTGGGTCCAATTGCCCCTGAAGATCACTAGATATTATTTGTGGAAATCTCCTTCTCTTTCTTCTCCTCCTCCTCCTCCTCCTTGTCTTCCTCCGTTTTTTTCCCTTCTCCTCCTCCTCCTTCTCCTTCCCCCCACCCCTGCCTCGTCTTTCTTTTTCGTCCTGCTTTTGAAGAGGAGAGGAGAAGCAGAATTGAACTCATCTTCCAAATGTTCTACTATGTTTCTGTAAATTTTTTCCTTCATATTTTAAAAACAATCCTTCCATTTTGTTCTATATGTTGCATATCTCTTGCTATTAGGGAAAGAAAGATAGGAACTAAAGGAAGAAAGCCAAGGAAGAAAGGAAGTGAAGGGAATTAAGAAGAGTGGAGAGGGAGGCTGGCCACATGGCACAATGGTTAGGTCTGGAACTCTCTGCTTTGGTGGCCCGGGTTCGTATGTTCAGATCCTGGGCACAGACCTACACCACTGTCAAGTCACAATATGGCGGCCACCCACATACAAAAAAGAGGAAGATACGCACAGATGTTAGCTCAGGGTTAATCTTCCTCAAGTGAAAAAAGAGGAAGATTGGCAACAGATGTTAGCTCAGAGCGAATCTTCTTTACCAAAAAAAAAAGAGTGGAGCGATAGATATGGAAAGTTGAAGAGAAGAGAAAGAAAATTTGGAAGGGGCCTACAAGGCAAAGACAAAGTTTGTTGTTTTAAAGTGAGATCCACGAGCAATGATGAAATATACATGGAAGAAATGGAATGGAACTTGGTAATTAAATTCTCTACGCCATCCCCCTTCTTGGCAGATTTTCCATTAGTATTTTGATCTCTAGCACAGTTTTCTATCTCTCTGACTTCTTTTTATTTTGTAGAATTAAAAAATTTTAATGCACCCTGACAAGTAAAACAGAAAAAAATAACCCAGATCATCCTCCTCCAAGAACTCTCGAAATTCTAGTATGCTGTGACCCAAATCACCCCAGCTCGCCCCTGTGCCCATCTCCTCCAGGACCCCTGCTTCCCACGCACAGCAGGCCGTCTCCACGGACTCAGGGAGATAGACTGTAAACTTAATTTCCCTTCCAGTCTTTTTATTTTCTTTGGTGCCTTTAAACAAAAAGTCTCACCTACAGATTGTTATTGCTCACAGGTTTATAAGACAGAATTTAATACTTTTTTTTTGATGTGACCATTCATTTAATGTTTGCTTTCCTGCATCTGAATATGAAGTTAAAAATGTTTTTCTTAATGTATGTCAGTATTTCTCAAAATGTCTTTGTGGATTAGAGTTGAGTAATCCAGCTTAAGTCAGTAGGGTTCCTTCCTTCCATCTTTCTTCCCTCTTTCCCTCCCTCCCTCCTTCTTTTCCTTCCTTCTTTCCTTCTTATTTCCCTTAGATAATTATTTTCCTGACACAGTAGAGAGCTTCCTAGTCCCTCAGCACAAAGGAAGTAGGTGTTGTTTCCTAAGGGAGAGGCTGCAGCAACTCCTAATGTTTGTACATCAAGACCTTACACTGTATATAAATACAAGCTGTGCTCCCTGTAAATACAAGGACCTTTTTATACTCTTGGAATTGTTTATTCAAACAATTGACTGAAATATATTTTTTAGATAGGAGTGAATACTTTGCTCGTGGCCTAGCTCTCAGCTAATAATTATTTTCTCCGTCCTCCACCCTCTCTCTCATGTAGGTGGGGAATGAGAAGTAGGGAGACCTCTTCTTCCACAACGAATGTAGATATTGAACATACTTTATAAAGCATATATCTGAAGTATTAATAATTATTTCTACATGTAATCTGAAGCAAAATTTAAAGAGGTGAACCACCACAGTTGAGTGTGGCACGGTGACAATGTCAGGAAATGCTGTTATTATAATGTTCCAATTTGAAAAAGCAAATTCTAGCTGGAGAATAAAATGCGAACATCAGATTAGCAGAAGCTAATCTCGGCTTTCACATATAAAATATTTGTGTTTTAGTGAAAGGCAAATCCTTATCTGCCCTTTCCTTCCAGCCTTCTCTGTCTCCAGGATGTTTTATTTGTGAAATTAGCCTTTCTTCTAAGAATGAAAGAGCTAACACTCTACAGAAATCTTTCTCATTTGGTCTGTCTCCTTAAGCGATCGGTTCTGCAGGACCCTTAGGTTCGTGGAGATTATACGTATTTCATGAAGATCATCGTGTAACCTGGGCAACAGTGTGGGCAGCTTTGTGCTATTATAGGGTGAACAACATTCAATGTCACATCTCCCCTTAAAGAGAGTTTACAGGGAGTGGAACCAGAGAGAAAGGAAATTTCTGTCAACAGCCTAGATTGTGAGAAAAACAGCCTGGGAAAGTGGATAGTATTTCAACACAGATATGTTGGATCATTCTTTAACTTGCTAATCAAATCACGAACACTGAAGATCTGTGTTCGTATCTTCTGATGAGGTGGGGGAGGTAGAATAGGTAGGCAGAGCCAGGAGCCTCAGGGGTTAGGATAGGGCAGGGACAAAAGTTAGAGAAATGCAGAGGACTGTTAGAAATCAGAGAAAGCTGAAATGTACACAGCAGTTTATTTTTCAGAGAAGCCTGATGTTCAGGAAGGACCAAGAACCTAGAATGAATGGAACTATTGTTCAAGAGCTGATTGTGTTTTCCCATTATGTATGAGAACAGGAAAGATGAAAACATTCAGAGAACTGAAAGAGAACAGGAAAGGATGTGGGACCTGGGAGAGCTTGGAAACTAAACATGATCGAGAGCTTTCTTTCTTTTCTTATGTGTTCTCTCTATCTCTCCAAGTTCTTTTTTCTTTCTTTCTTTCTTTTTTTTTGAGGGAGATTAGCCCTGAGCTAACATCTGCCACCAATCGTCCTCTTTTTGCTGAGGAAGACTGGCCCTGAGCTAACGTTCATGCCCATCTTCCTCTACCTTATATGTGGGATGCCTACCACAGCATGGCTTGACAAACAGTGCATAGGTCTGCACCCAGGATCTGAAGCAGCGAACCAGGGCTGCCAAAGCAGAAATGTGCAAAGTTAACTGCTGCGCCACCAGGCTGGCCCCTCTTTTTTTCTCTCTTTTTGATTATGTAAGTATCATATACTTACTGTTGAAATCTGGAAAATGGAGAAATATATGGCAAGGAAAATAAAGAACACTTGCAAGCTACCATTCAGACAACCAACAATATCATGAACATTTTGGTGCATTTTCCTCTTAATCTTTTTTCTTTGGCTTTTATATTTTGAAATATAGTTTTAGTTTTTATCTAAGTTACACATGCATAAGAGAACAAGTGCTCTGAAAAGTTTTTTAGGAAAAATGGCATTTTCAAGTTTTAATGGATTCTTTCGATACTAATCTCCATTACTCTAAGTAACATGCTTATTTTGCCTTCTTTTTTTTCTTTTTTTTTTAGTTTTAGGCATTGTCTCTTGACATGATATAGATGCTGTTGCTAAAGTATAATTTTTAAAAAGGCAGTATCGTGACTCTCATGCAATCTTAAAATGAAGACGTGTTAAACTTAAGCTTTAAAATAATAATTCAATTTACTATTTTTCATGATTCCGTGGGTTGGCTGGGCAGTTCCCGGGTTCTAAGAGGGCAAGAGCAGAGGATTTCAGGCTTCCTAGACACAGTCTTACCTCACCATTGGTCTGTTGGTCTAAGTGTGTCACAAGCCAGCCCAGATTCAAGAGGGTGGAGAAATGGACTCCAGTTGTTGACGGCAGGAGCGGCGATATGACCTTGCAAAGGGTGTGGCCACAAAGAGCTGTGATTTGTTAGGCAGCGGTCACCACAAAATCCTTTGTAATTTTTGTTCCCTGTCTTTTTGTTTCTCTTCCTTTTCTGTTAGAAGCTTTCTTCAAGCATCTGGAGATCCACCAAATTCTGGAGATGCTGTTCAATTGTATTAAAGGATATGGCACTAAAAGGCTGATGGGAAGCTCTGCAATTATTCACTGCTGGCTGATCTGACGCAGCATTTGTTTGGGGACCTTTAATAGTCAAATTCTCCTGGAGAGTGTTCCTAATCTCCTACCTGGAAGGTATACACTTGGCTGCTGGGGTTCTCTGTCCTGAATCCTGATAGAAGCCTGCCTTTAGTGTGGTGCCCTGTCTCAGCTATGCCAGTGTCCCCTGTTTCAGGTACCCTCTGTTTGATCCTCTCTAGAGAATAAACGTCCAGCCTTCAGCCAGGTCAGGCAGAGGAACTGTGGATTTTATTGTTCTCTTCAACAGGCTCTAGCAAAATCTCTTGCTCTTACTCCATGTTCAGTCTCTTCCAGAGGTGCCTGGTGCCTTCATTTCTTCATGGGCTATGTGGTATAAATTGGTTGGCTTCTTGGCTTTCCATATTGGCAATTTGGGATTCAATTTACTCAGTAATTCTGAGCCAATTCCCAAACATCTGCTTTCTAGCTGCCAAAATCTTGTTGTTGTTATCTCCTCTCCCTTTCTTTGTCTGTATGAGTTTGTGTCCCCACCTCCTTTATCACCGTTTAGTGTGGTTTCAAATGTGACTACTGTGTGCATTCAATTTCAACCAGAAATCTCTCTGCTCTATGCATATACCATATATTAGTTCATTGTATGTGTTTATTTTTTTCAAAGTTTGTTTCTGTGTAGACCAGGCCACGTGAAATTCTTGTAGTTACAATGACCCTTCCAGAAACAATGGTACTGCTATACCTGTGGCCTTCACTGAAGAATCTATAGGTCATAGGATGCCATGTTTCGTGTCACCACTGTGGCCACAGCTGATTGAAGTAGGGATGAGTATCTGACCCAAAGGAAATGAATCTGCCAGTTAAGTCATGGCCTTTGAAGTGGACACACGCAAGTGCTCTATCTTGTATGCGTTATTCCATGTTGAATGGTGACTGCCAGTTTCCTAAGGTGTTGGTATTAGAGCCACACATATGGAAGGAGAAAGAAGTCTATTATTAGTAAAAACAAGAACAGAAAGATTAACTGTGTCAACATCCTCTTAGAACGCTGGAGAAGGGAACAAAGGATGTCTGCAGCTGATTGGGAGTGAAAACCTTGGGCCACTAAAATTGCTTTGTACTAATATACCAGTGCTCTGTGAAGCCTGTTTGATACTGCTTACTGTTTAATTTACTTCCTTATATATCTGCCCAATAAACCCAGATTAATTAGCCTAAGGTAATCGTAGTTCTGTTCCCTGTGCAATCTGAAAATAACTAGGTCCCTCTATAATCCTGAGCAATGGTGAATACTCTGCCACCATTACTGTGAGAATAATAATCCTGGGAGGGGAGCCTGAAAATATCAATTTTGTTTTACATGGTTTAGGATGAGCACACTCTGTTAAGGATGTATGAATAGAGAAAAATAGCATCTCAATTGAAAACTGGAAAATACAGTTTATAGTTTCCCCACTAATTACTTAAATTCCTGAAGCAAGTCACCTACTTTCTACTCATTTTTTTCTTTATCTTCTAACTAAGGGTTTTGTACTGGAGGACTCAAGGATATCTCCAAGCTTTCAAATTCTGTATCAACACATCCATGTCATAAGATTCTTCAAGATCATGAAGGTACAGCTTGATGTGCAGCTACTTCATTTCATTGCTACCCCGAACAACACTTTCTCCATTCCTTCCAATTCTCTTCCTATTTCTCTGGTATCATCAGTCAAATTTTCTTGTACACAAATATTTGATTAGTAAATCAGCGAAGTCCATTGAACAATGTTTAGATGTCTATGGAAAAAGAGACGATGTGCAATGAGTGTCAGTGTGAGTGTGTGTGTGAGTGTGTGCGCGCATGGTGGCTATGGGAAGGGGACATGGTGGGGAAGGCAGGGAGAGAATGCTCGGGTGGTGGGGAACCTGTGGTGTCTAGGAATACATTAGGTAGGGAAAATGATACCTTTGAAAAGAACTGTATGCCTCTTGGAAATAGTAATTTTTCAGTATGAAATAAAAACAGAACTAATGCTAAGGTTCTGACCCTGGATCAATAAAATTACAGAAATTTGGTATGAAATAAATTTTTTAAACATAAAAGTACATTCATCTATCTCTCACTTAACAACTTAGAAGAATAAGGTGAAAAGACATTAAGCCAAAAGGCTACTGGTGGAGATTTCAACAGGGAATATTATAATTTGTCCCCAGAACACCAAAAGTCACAGTAATTTCCTAAATAAGCTAAAAATAAAAGAAGCACCTAATTATGACTAGAGTTTCTGAGTGAGTTTTCTTATTAAAAATGCAATTAAAGTTTTTTTAAAAAAGTAAACAAAAACATTCTGAATAAAAGTACAGTTTTGTTTATCCCTTTAGCTAAACGCATTCTAAAACTACACTATCTCCTCTAAAAATTAAAAATAGAACTACCATATGATCCAGCAATCCCACTCATATGTATTTATCCAAAGGAATTGAAATCACAGAGATACTTGCACTCTGGTGATCACTGTAGCATTATTCACAGGAGCCAAGATAGGGAAACAGCCTAAGTGTCCCTGGAAAGATAAATGAGTAAAAAAATGTAGTGTACACATGCCTTAAAAAGGAAGGAAATCCTGCCATTTGTGATAACACGGATAGACCTGGAGGACATTATTCTAAGTGAAATAAGCCAGACACAGAATGACAAATACGGTATCCTCTCATTTATATGTGGAATCTATAATACTCACACTCACAGAAGCAGAGAGTAGAAAAGTAGTTGCCAGGAGCTGAGGGGCAGAGGAAAGTGAAGGAAGTGAAGGTCAAAGTGTACAAAGTTTCTCTTGAGCAAGATGAATAAATTCCTGGCGGTCGGCTATACAGCGTAGTGCTGATAGCTATCAATACTGTACATATTCCTACTTAACATTTGCTATGAGGATAGATCTTATGTGAAGTGTTCTTGTCACACACACACAAAAACAATGATAATAATAATAAAGGGGGCAGGAGGAAACTTTGGGAGGTTATGGATATGTTTATGGCCTTGATGGCGATGGTGGTTTCATGGGTGTATCCCTATCCTCAAACTCATAGAATGGTATACAACAAATATGTACAGCTTTTTACATGTCAATCATACCCGAAAAAAGTAATTTAAAAAGAAAATAAAACACTTAGTATTTGGCCTTTTCCAGAAAACATTTGCTGACCCCTGCTATAAGGCACTAATTTTCCAACTTCAGTGTTCATCTAAATAATTAGGAATCCTTTTAAAAAATGTAGCTTTCTGAGTTCCTCCCTTGAAATGTTAATTCAATAAGCCTGTGGAAGCCTAGGAATTAGCATTTTAAATACTTTCTTCAAGTAGTTCTGATTCAGATAATCTTGAGCCAAACACTCAGAAACACTGTGTGGGGGTCAACAAGAAAAGCTCAGGAGGTAGTTTGTAGGAAAATTCAAAGAGCTTTCTGCAGTATTTTCATCTTTTTCCACCAAATTAAAACCGAGCCCCAAGGTCTTTTGTCTTTCCTACAAAAGACAGAGTTCTCCTCATTAGAAACTCTCCCTTTTATGTAAAACAAATACATTTCCCCTGAAGTATAGCCCTGGATATTTCATGAAGAGGCTCTCAAAGTAGGTTCAGTTTGAGACATCCTCTCAAGAGGTTTGGAGCAATGATTCACTCTCTGCCAGTCATGTGTTCATGAAGAAATTTTGATTTGTTCCTGCTCATATAATTTTACATGCACTGGAATAATTTATTTAAAAGGTTATCTCTTGTCCTTGGAGAATTTTCTAAAGGAAATTATTTGGGCAAAAATAAATAAAATACTTTGCTTAGTTTGCTAACAGCTTCTCACTGAAATTTACTGTAAGGTGAATTCAATATTGAATTTCTTCTGTTCATACCTCCAGAAAGGAAATTATAGTTTGACAAGCACACAGGCAGCTCCTAGTGTTTAATATTTTAGTGTTAAGCGTCAGGATTATCATGTCTCGATCATCAGAAATGATTAGCTAGTAATACAAAAATGCTATTTAGGGCAAGAAATTGTGAAGAGACCGCGTTCTAAGACTGTGTTTCCCAAATAATTCTGATCCAAGGAAGCTCACGGGTCTTGGTTAAGAGTGTGCATTCTGAGGAACTTCTCAAGATTCTGATTTTTTAATCCAGAATGGTTCCCAGGAATCTGTATTTTTAAAAAGAAGCCAGATGATTCTTATGATAAGGAAAGTTTAGAGAACATTGTTCTCTAACAACTTAACAAGGTTAAATTTTAGTACTCACTCGTCATCATTGCAGGCTCTCATTTCTTCAACATTTAAGCGTTAGAGAAAAAGAAGATGGGCTTTGTTCTTTGGGCATCATGGGCTCCTGATTTCTTCTTCATGGAGATTTCTGCTTCTTGTAAGAGAATGGAGATGCCTGATTCCAATCTGTTCTATCACCTCAGTTCTTTGGCTGTTTGGTACTCACCATATTTGCCTTAGGTGTATTGGGTTCTTAGATGGGGCAGTTCTGTTTTATAACAATCCATCTTTTAACCTCTTTGCAAAAAAATCCGGCCTGACTTTCCCCACTCTGCCCATTTTATATATCCCCATCCTCGTGACTACTATATTGGTGTATTGTGACAGTACAAAGATTTCGATGCATAAAACACTTCTTTCTATAGGCACATATATCGAAGAAAAATATTTGTTTGGTGGGTGTTTGGAATAGTGAATTAATTCCAAACCGAGGAGGAGGAAGTTTCCATAAGGTGTTTTTTTTTTTTTACAGTGATATATTTTTTTTATTAATGTTATGATAGATTACAACCTTGTGAGATTTCAGTTGTACATTTTTGTTAGTCATGTTGTGGGTACTCCACTTCCCCCTCTGTGCCCTCCCCCCACCCCCCCTTTTCCCTGGTAACCACCGATCAGATCTCCATAAGGTGTTTTTGACCAGAATCAAGAAAGGAGTGTATAGTTTGAAAACATTCTCAATCTTATAATATGATTTTCTATTTTTAAAATGAAAACTAATTCCTACGCTTTTCATTTCACCTGAAAGAAAAATGCAATAGACGTTTTTGATTGGTGGGGGTATGTGGAAAACAACGATTTTTAATTAGAAGCAGTCTCTTCCCAGAGGGAACGTGAGGAGTAAAATTTTAACAAAACAGGACATGGTTTAAAGATTTTATCTAGGATAGATAGTTTCTAATATATTACTTCCAATGTTAAGATTCTGTGATTTTTTAGACATTCAGAATCTCTTGTTTTAAAATATAGTACTCTGATCACTTTCTTCCATTTCATTCTTCCTACACATGTGTTTGATTGTAATATATACAGAGTTAAGGAGAAAAAACCCTGGATTTCTACTTATTCCTAGGATGTAGAAACCCGAAAAGAACACACTCCCGTCAATGAGAAAGAGCTGGATAAATGACAAAGTCATAACTTTTCTTGAACCTGTCTGAGAACTAAGGACACAAAGCAACTGAACACTCTGAAACTTATGGAGGGAGAACTTCCTGCAAGGAGAGAATGGATGTGTGGAATGGATGACCTATAGTAGAGCAAAGTAGGAGGAGATGTCAGCCACCATACTTAGGCTCTGACAGGAGAAATGGGATGCCTGTCTCTAGGCAAAAATATTATTTACTTCAACCTCTACTATTCTCCAGGAGATGTTTGGCATTCAATCAAAAATTCTGGAACACACAAGTAAGAAAATTAAAATCGCTCTCAAGAGACAATGACCCAAATGTTAGAAGTGTTAGACAAGGAATTTAATTGCTCTTTAAAAACAAACTTTGATTTTTAAAATAGTTGTAGATTTGTGGAAGAGTTGCAGATATAGAACAAAGAGGGTTAACATCTGGTTTCCCTGATTGTTAATCAGGACACGTAGGGTACCTGTGATGCATTTGTCACAATGTTGTATCTAACATTGATACATTACTATTAACTAACTTCTGAAGTTTTGTCAAATTTCGGTAGTTTTTCCTTAATGCCTTTTTCTATTCCAAGATCCTACCCACGATGTCACATTGCATTTAGTCATCATGCTGCCTCAGTCTCCTCTGGTCTGGGATATTTTCTCAGATTTTCTGAAAAATTGGATAATTTTGAGGAGTACTGGCCAGATATTTTATGGAATGTCTCTTGATTTGGGTTTTTCTGATATTTTTCTTATGATTAGACTGGATATTTAGGAGGAAGACCACAGAGGTAAAGTGTTGTTCTCATTACATCTTACCAAGGGCCCATGCTGTCAACAGGACATGTCATTGATGAGGTTGACCTTGATCACCTGGCCTAGGTCATATTTACCAGAGTTCAGCGTGTTCAGCTTTTTGCTTGCCGTTAGGATAGAGTGGCAACTTCCAAGTTCCTTACATGTGGAAGAAAAACTGGAAACCCCTGTTGCGTTATTCTAGAAAATGACTTATTTCATCTATAATTTAAAATTCATTTGCTCAGAGTTTTGCAAGTTTGTCTCATGATTTTTTAAAAAAAGATCTTTTAAGGGTTCTCTCTTGTCACTTATAATTTGTGTAGCTTTGCTTTTTCCTTTTAATCCTGGATTAAACTGGCTAGAGATCTGTTTACCATGTTAAATGTTCAACTAACACTTTTGAATTTGCTAGTTTAACTCTTTTCTATTTTCAAATCCATTAATTTTTGCTTTTATCTTTATTAATTTATTCTTGTTTTCATTTTACAGCTTTTTGAGTAGGGTGTTTAATTAATTTTCATTTTGTATTTGTATTTCTATAGGCATTTAACACTAAACTCCTTTAGTTGTATCCCATAAATTTGATATGTTATATTTTCATAGTTATTGTCAATAAATTTAGAAATCTTGATTTGTGCTCTCTCTTGACCCAAGAATTATTTTATTAGCATGTTTTTAAATTTTTATGTGAAAGACTCCCTTTAAACTTTTTTTTTTGTGGTGGGAAAGATTGGCCCTGAGCTAACATCTGTTGCCAATCTTCCTCTTCTTGCTTGAGGAAGACTGTTGCTGAGCTAACATCTGTGCCAAACTTCCTCCATTTTCTATGTGGGATGCTTCCACAGCATGGCTTGATGAGTGGTGTGTAGGTCCACACCTGGGATCTCAACCTGTGAATCCTGGGCCACTGAAGCTGAGAACACAAACTCAACCACTAAGCCACCAGGCTGGCCTCCCTTTAAACATTTTTTATTATTCATTTCTAGGTTCATTGCATTGTGTCAAATAATGCTGTTAGTATTATTTCCATTTTGGAATTTATTGAGTTTTTCTTTTTGGTCTAACATGTGGTCAATTTCCTAGTAGGTTACATGTAGAATTAAAAAGAAAGTACATTCTCTATTGTTAGAGTTTAGAATTTGACACCTATCTATCTATCTTTTTTTGTTTCTTTTTCTCTGAGGAAGATTGACCTGAGCTAACATCTGTGCCAGTCTTCCTCCATTTTGTATGTGGGTCACTGCCACAGCATGGTTGACAGTGGTGTAGGTCTGTGCTTGGATCCAAACCCATGAACCTGGGCCGCCAGAGTGGAGTGCACTGAACATAACCACTATGCCAAGGGTCCAGCCCCTATCTGCCTTATTATAACTGTTTTGTTCTTGTATATTTCTCTTTACTAATTATTTGTCCCTCCTTTTTTTTCTTTGCTATTTTCTATTTGTTTCCTACTACAACAATATTAAAATTAGCTAGTTTCTTTGTTCATATTCATTTCTCAGCTTCTTGTTCAAGTGATGTATTAAAAAAATGTTCTCAGGAGAAAATGAGTGCGAGATGCTGGATAGGGCAAAGGTGAATAGAGCTAGGTAAGGATATGGGAGCCTAAGGGAAGTCTGAGCATGAATGGCACCACGCAGTTAATCTGGCCCAGGGGGTTTGGACTTTTATATCCCATATCATTCAATCATTAGCTATAGGCTGCAATACATGAGCTGGAAGTAGTCTCTGGAGAGAGGCTGTTTCTGTTGCTTGTTGGCAATCCTCCCAAGAAGGGAGCACCTGTGAGCTGTTAGCAGCCAACACTGACAACAGCTAGGAGATAAGTGTGCTGACTTGGTAAAGTGGATCCAGAAGGGAAACGAAGATCATTCAGTACAGCTAATAATCTCTTCTTCCCCTTCCCTACCATTAAGTTTAAGGTTGCTTTTTATTTCCCCATTGAAATAGAATGCAAATGATATAGGGAGGGAATACAGCGTGTACTGCCAAGCTTACCATTGTCTTACATGTACTTCACAGGTTTATACTACCAGTCCTGAAATTGTTAGAGTTTGGGATCCTTGATTTTGTAGCCATATTTAACTAACTTTGTTCATTTTATATATTTTTTTCTGGTATCAATTGCCTGAGAACTTTTATGATCTATTTTCATATCCATTCCAGATATAAAAATATTTTTGGAGATACCTAATTTTTAGGTAATAGCTGTGTGAGCCTATAAATGACATTGTGGAGCCTATAAATGACACTGGCACAAGCAAGCTGTGGAGAGACTGCTTTGTCTCACTCTGCCCTCCCTTCCTGTGAGCCTTCAGTGAAGCCTGGAAAACTAAACATGACATTTGCCAGACTCTTCGCAGCTAGGGCTCTGCGTGTGACTCAGGTTCCGCCAAGCGGGGGCACTCACCACAGCCGTACAGGAGGAAGGAAGTGACGTGGGGTAGTGGCTGTGTATGTGAGCTTTGATCTTGAACCAGTGGCATCTGAGGCTCCCAGGGCAACTGTGATGCAAATTCTGTTGCCTGTTCTCTAACGTCATGGATGCCAAGTGGCAGGTGGTACTGCTGGAACAACCCTGTAGTGTGGTTGGGCATTTCTTCTGGTTGCATGGCTTCTGCCTGGTTTCCTAGCCCTGCCTGAAACCATATGCTGCCTAAAAACTCGCAGCAAATCTCTCCATCCTCAAACTCTCTAGAGTGGATTTTGTTGTCGGCAGCTGAGAACAGTGACCTAGACAGTGACAGGAAGAATCCTAAGTAGGCCAGGATTATCCTCATAATAATATCTTGGTAAGGTTATCACATCCTGGTTCTGCTCCTTAGGTTTGTGGGCCCAGAGACCCATTCCTGTTGGTTCTCCAGGGTGGTCGGCTTGAGAAACTGACACATACTGCTGAAACTGAGGCTGAGACAAATGAGACTGAGGTGGGTGTAAACATAGATGTTAATTAAATAATCAAGATGTCAGGGAAATTTCTCTCTATATTCAAGCTACATGACCTTAAGCCTAGGTAAAGAAAACTGGGACTGAATATGAAGGTGACAGAAATGAACCTCGTAGACATCAATATATCAATATTTATTAAGTATCAAAAACATGATAACCTGAGAGGCAGAGTGAGTACAGCTTTGCAGGATCTTCCTTCTGTTTCTCAGGGGATGTTCTCAGGGTGGTAGCAAAGGTGGCAGAGCAGTTTGTGTTGGGTATCAGCCACCTGTCTTACTGTTGGGGCCCTGGGCCCTGAAAGTCTTGTGCCATATTCATGTATGCGTGTATGTTATGCATCCTCACTTTACCTGTGCCCATATTTCAGGACCTAGGAATTTTCCATTTATTTCCACTTAAGGGTGTGGTCATAGCCTATCATAAGGTGAAATGACAAATCGTAATGATGAGCGAGTGAGAGAGTAGAGAGCAAAGACTGGAGGGATTTATATGACCGTGTAACAAATCTCTCAGATAGCAGTTTGAGAGACTTGTCAATAGAACTAGAAAGCTTCAAGTTGGTTGACTCAACATTTCCCTACCATGGACGGACCTGGATGAACATAACGAAGTTCAAATTTATTAGCTTTTTGTTTGTTAAAGTTTATTTTGAGACCTGTTTTACCTCTAAGTACTGTGTTACAATCTGGACATTGCTTAGACCTAAACATGAGGTTTAGTTGGAAGACATTCTATCTACCCATTTTCTGGTTAATTCTTAGGTTATTATATTTAAAGCAGAAGTAAAGAGGAAAGTTGATTTCTTGATTTACCCTTCAAAAGGCAATCTTATTTCCACTTCCTGGAGTGGACTTCATTCAAACCATCAAGTACTAACAACACCAATTTGCCAATATTCTTAAGAAACATCTACCTACACAGTCTATCTTTAGACTTTAAGAATGAAGGCTTGTGAAATTTATCTTTCCTCTAATTTTAAACTTAAATTTTAAGATCTATTTTCGCCAGCAAATGCAAGTGATTATTCTCAGTCATTTTGACTGCATCTTGGCTGTGTTTCAGTTACTTATATCTAGCATATTTTAATAAAAATATCTTCTATCATTTAGGTTAAAATTTAAAGAAAAACTTAATTCATGGTAAAGGATTTGTCTCTTGTCCAACCAATATAATCTGTCATTTTTGATACAGTTTATCTAAAAAAATTATTTGAAGAAACTTGGCACTTCAATATAGTTTATACAACTACATCTTTGCCATCAAAACTAGCAAAAAGTCAATTCACACTTAGAATAAATTTTGTAATAATCTTAAAGAAATGTTGCTTTGGGAGTTTGAGACATAGCTGATAGATGGTGAATGAGTCTCAAGGATTTTCTTAAAAGCTCTGTCTAGAAAGGCCAAGGAAGATGCATTTTCTCCTTCTATTAGGAAGACTTGTAACATTATGAATAGTCAAGGTATTAGTTATTTTGTACTGATTGTAAGTAGATGCTCCTATAGGCTTTATACAAGTTCCCCAAACTATCTCCTTTAATATACATTTCAGGAATAAAAGTGCATCTGGATAATTTTAAAAAATTGGTTTACAATTTCAGTTGTATCATGATTCTTTTATTGCTACAAGGCTGCTCATCCCATTATCCTTGGTAGTTTTCCTTTCTCTTCTCTTGGTCTTTCTTTATCTTTAGCAAGACCCATTTTGAAACAATTTACCACAATTTACAATACAAATACAAGAACAATAAAGACCCTTAACAAAATACAAACATAAACATCAGAATGAAGAGAGCAGAACTAAAGGTCATGAGTTACTAGGTACTGAAAAGTATTGTGCTTGAGCCCTAAACTTAAGGCTGCTTGTCTGGATTCAAGTAGAGGGAGTTGTGATGGCCGTGGTGGCAGGAAAACTAAGGATCATCAGAGGTAGGCCTTTGGTTTAGCTCCTTTAGAGAAAGGAATTTATCTTGGGGTCTTCTTTAAGGGGAATGTAATACATGGCACCTGGCAAGCAATCTCAGAGAAAATGTAGAGGTATTTCACATCTTACTGATTTTTTTTTTATGTCTAGTGTAACAAATTTGTTGAATAGACTGAGCTCAGAAAAAAACAAAGTTTTTCTTCAACATCTGCCTTCAAACATATTCTAGAGATCACCCTTTCACACTCCTTGAGGGAAGTACAGTCATGAGTCACTCAACATTGGGGGTATATGTTCTGAGACATGCATCATTAGGAGATTTTGTTGTTGTGTGAACATCATAGTGTACTTACACTAACCTAGATGGCATAACCTACTACACACCTAGGCTCTATGGTACTAATCTTATGGGACCACCATTGTATATGTGGTCCATCATTGACCAAAATGTTGTCATGCAGTACATGACTGTGTAGATTCTACAGGTTCCTAAGCATAGTCTCATTTTCAGGTTTTAAAGAGTCTAAATGCAAACATTAATCTCATATCTAATTAATCTTTATCTATTCCCCTATCTTAGGTCTGATATAGAAATTGGGGATCAGCAGGGAAGAAATTGGGGATTTGATTCTTTCATTTCCCTACCACCTCCTCTCCCTTCTTCTTGATCTTAAAGGACCATGGAATCGAGGGGGCGGGAGAAATGAAGTTAGAAAGGCTTAATTGACTGGTGGTATTGTAATTTGGACATCAG
This sequence comes from Equus asinus, assembly GCF_041296235.1. Classification (NCBI taxonomy): domain Eukaryota; kingdom Metazoa; phylum Chordata; class Mammalia; order Perissodactyla; family Equidae; genus Equus; species Equus asinus. Next base: position 178,639,742 of record NC_091790.1, read on the forward strand.
TGCCCTCTATTGGGGAAGGAGTCCAAATGGAGGCTGATTTCTGCTCTTCAGGACCCTGAGAGGATTTCTACAATTCGGTATTCCTTGGTAAGGAAGAGGTACTTATCTGCTAAACTCATCTCAACTCTTGTTCTGCTGTGGAACACTGATAGTCTCTTTCTACCAGACTCTCTTGAAATAAGAATGGTCAAAGCTGATCCAAGCAGTCCCACCATGGATAACAGAAATCATATGTGAAACTCTCAGAGAAGAGCCCTCATTTCCTAGAAGATAAAGTTGCCATCCCACCTTTGTAATCCCAGTAGTGTACAGTAGGTTGACAGTAAGTATTTATGGAATAAATGAGATGTCTGGCAATTCTAAATTCCATAATTCAGTGTTGTTACTCATCATCCCATTGTCACTAACACCATTTAACATTAATTGAATTTCTTGTGTGTAGAAAACTGTGTTGTAAAGAAAGAAGTGGGGTGACATCAGCATCATGGTGACATAACATGTCTCTCCATTAACAACTAAAATTTGAGATACATCCATGAACAAAAAATGCCTCTGTGGTAGTTTTGGAATCTAGCATCATATGCCACGGGTTCTGATAGGAATCTTGGTCACCTGTGCATCAGGTAACTGGAAGACAGACATCAGTATGGGCTGTGGAACTGTCAGGAACCTGTTAACTGGCTTCAGCCCCTCTCCACTGTGGTCTGGGAGCACCTGGAGAACACCAACTTGGGCAGACATCTGTGGATGAGAGAGCCTTTGGCGAAGTCCAGGTTCTCCACAGTACGAGTTCCAGCACTCAGTTGCAGCAAAAAACAAAAACAAAAACAAAACAAGTTGAGATGCATTGGAGTAGGTAAGAGAAACTTTTTCACCCCTCCCCCTAAGGCAGCACAACTGAGAGCTAGAGGAGGCTGGTGACCTCTCCCATGGAGGAGAGGGAGAGTGGTGAGTGAGTGTCTGGCCTCCCCAGCTGTGCAGGATGCTGCTAAAGAAACACATTTCTCTCCCACAGCACCCAGAGTATTAAAGTGGTACCTCCAGGACTGGAGGGAAGGAGGCGATTGGGATGAGGCAGATAAGAATATCAAAGGGTGACAGATAAAACTAGGCTCTTGGTGGTGAACATGATGTATTCTATACAGTAATTGATATATAATAATGTACACCTGAAATTTATACAATGTTATAAGCCAGTATGACCTCAACAAAACTTAAAAAGAAAAGAATATCAATGGAAATTAAATGGACATGGTTCCTGCTGACTCTATTCTGGGCTCCAGCAGGAACCCTGCCCATGAGCTGCTGGGAAAACCTCACCTGAGGATCCCTCAAACTTGCCCACAGTCACCCCTAACACCCTAATGGACTAAGCCACACCTTCCCTGATTCTGTAGCTGGCTCCTTGTGTGTGGTCCTAAGGTCAGTGGTGCACATACACAAGGAGTGCGCACAGAAACCAGTCCAGGATCTGCAGGCAAGGGAGAAACCACAATCTTGAGCTATAGCATCACTTTCTGGAAAACTTCTCTGAAAAAGAGAGTTTTGAAGCAACTTGTCTGGTGGGTTGTAAGAGGAGAAGACATAAAAGCTTAAGAATTCTCCCACAACAAGGATCAAGAAGCATGAAGCAGGTGTATCCATACAAGGTCAGAGAAAGCATCAGAATATATAGCAGGACTAAAGAAAAATATCTATCACCAGCTAGTAAAGATTGGAGGAGGTGACTGTTACTTCAAATGCAAAAACAGCAATGCAAAACTCCAAGGAACAGGAAGAATCAAGGAAACATGACATCACCAAAAGATCACAGTAATTCTCCAGTAACTGAATCCAATTACAAAGGGACTGTGATTTACCTGATAAAAAAATCAAAACAGCCATTTTGAGGAAATTCAATTAGATACAAAAAAACACAAAAGACAATTCAATGAAATCAGGAAAACAATGCATGAACAAATTGAGAGATTTAACAAAGATATAGAAATTATGAAAAAGAACCAAACAGAAATTCTGGAGCTGAAGAATTCAATAAATGAAATGAAAAATGCAATAGAGAGCATCAACAACTGATCAGACAGAACAGAGAATCAGTGAGTTAGAGGACAGAAACTTTGAAATAACCTAAGAAGAGGAGAACAAAGAAAGAATGAAAAAGAGTGAAGAAATCCTGAGTGATCTACGGGATACCATCAAAAGAACCTATATCAGAATCATTTGAGTCGCAGAAGGAGAAGCGAGGGAGCAGAGGGTAGAGAGCTTACTTAAATTCAAGATGATCTTTTCCAGGGACATTATAACAAAACTGTCAAAAATCAAAGATAAAGACAGAATCCTAAAAGTGCAAGACAAAAAAGATTATAACCTACAAAGTAACCCCCATTAGGCTATCAGCAGATTTCTCAGCAGAAATGTTATATGCCAGAAGAGAGTGGGATGATATATTCAAAGTGCTGAAAGAAAAAAATTGTCAGCCAAGAATACTCTCTCCAGCAAAGTTATCCTTCAGAAATGATGGAGATAAAGACTTTTCCAGACAAATAAAAGTTGAGGAAGTTTATCACCACTAGAATTGCCTCACAAGAAATGGTGAAAGGCGTTCTTCAAGCTGAAATGAAAAGATGCTAATTAGTAACATGAAACATATGAAAATATATAAAACACTGGTAGAGATATATATATAGTCAGATTCAGAAAATTCTAACTCTGTAATATGATGGACTGTTAACTACTTAAAATGTTAAAAGACAAGAGTATTACAAATAAGTCTAGCTACTATAATTTGTTAGTGAATACACAATATAAATAGAGGTAAATTATGACATTAAAAACATAAAAGGAAATAGGAGTAAAAGGGTAGAGTTTTGTATGTGATCAAAGTTAAATTGCTATAAGCGTAAAGTAGACTGTTTTATCTATAAGCTGTTTTATATAAGCCTCATGGAAGCCACAAAGTCAAACCTATAGCAGATTCACAAAAGATAAAGAGAAGGGAATCAGAGCACACCACCATGGAAAATCACCAATTCACAAAGATAGACAGTAAGAGAGGAAAAAAGAACAATGGAACAACAAAACAGCCAGAAAGAAATTAATAAGATGGCATTAATAAGCTCTTACATGTAAATAATTACTCTGAATGAAAACAGATTGAATTCTCCAATCAAAAGGCATAGATGGCTGGGTGGACAAAAGCACAAGCCACAAACTATATGCTGCCTACAAGAGATTTACTCCAACTTTAAGGACACACATAGGTTCAAAGTGTAGGGATGGAAAAAGATATTCCGTGTATGTGGAAACAAAAGAGAGTGGGGATAGCTATATTTATATCAGATACAGTATACTGTAAGCCCAAAATAGTAACAAGAGACAAAAAGTTCATTATATAATGATAAAGGAGTAACTCATCAAGAAGATACAACATGTATACACACCCAACATTGGAGCACTTCAGTATATTAAACAAACACAAAAAGATCTTAAGGGAAAAATACACAACAATACAATAACAGAGGGGGACTTCAATACCCCACTTTCAACAATGGATAGATCATCCAGACAGAAAATCCACGAGGAAATGTTGAACTTGAACCATATTTTAGACCAAACGGACCTAACAGATGTATATAGAACATCCCATTTAACAGCAGCAGAATACACATTCTTCTCAAATGCACACAGGACATTCTTCAGGATAGATCAGATGATAGACTACAAAATAAGTCTTAGCAAATTTAATAAGATTTAAATCATACCAAGTAGATTTTCCGACCACAATGGTGTGAAACTAGAAATCAACAATAAGAGGAAACCTGGAAAATTTATATGCATGAGAAAGCTAAACAACAAACTCTTGAACAACCAATGGGTCAAAGAAGAAATCAAAAGGGAAATAAAAAATATCTCAAAACAAATGAAAATGGAAACACAAAGCTAAGTTAAGGCTGGACTGGTTCAGAGGCAGATCTTGGGAAGTCTTGAATACCTGACTCAGAAACAGGCAAAACAGTGCAGCTGAGGTTTTCGAACCCATGCTACCTAAACATTAGGAATGGAAGTAGGGGCACAGAAAATACCATCCACTGAATACATTCTATGGTGTGTCTAATTAAGAACAGACTTCATGCCGAGTGCTCCCAGAAATTCACCATCTTTGCCAGTCTCCTCCGTATCACTAGGCATTCATTAAGTTCACGGGACATTGTGTGAAATGTGGAGGGTCTACTTTCCAGGTGCTAATGGTTTTGTGTGTCTATGGTATATGTGTGTATACAGGTGCTGGGTTGCAGCATTCACCTGGCTCCTCCTAAATTAAAAAACCCAGGAACACAGCCTTCTTTATCTTCTGCACCCTGTTTGTTGTGAGTTATCAGGCAACACACTCTGTGCATGTGTGTTAATGAGTGTTAATAGTGAAAGTTATAGGGTAGACTATTTACAAGTTGTTCAACAAAGGTGCATAGCCCCTGGGGCCTGAATTTCTCTGCTAGCTAACTTAAACTCTCAAAAGAACTTCCTTGTTCTCAGTCCAAACATCACTGTCATTTTGTCTAAAGTATTTCTCCTTTAAATCCTAACCATCTTTTTCCCAATTAAAACTCTTTGCTCCTTTAAAATTTATCCCTTGCTTTCCTCTCCTTTTCCTTAGGTTCTTAGGTCTGGTACTAACCAGTATTGTGAATTTAGTTAATTCATTTGACTTTCTTAGGTCTGTTTTCCAACTGGGTTGGTTTGGATTCTCTTGACCTGTCTTTTCAGTTGAAAATGATAAAATGTATGTAAAAGCTCTCTGTGAATTATTAAGGTGTAATGAAGATAAGGGATAATTATCATTTATGTTTCTATCTTTTTTAAAAAAAATTTCTTGATCCCCCCGACGGCCTCTTATAGCCCCACCTCATGCGTATCCAGGATAAGTTTTCCATTGCACTTTACAAAGAAGAAGACGGTGAGAGTATTACAGATATTTAACAGCTTCTGGAAGAGTGTCTGTGTCAGTGGTAATCAGGGGGAGGGGCTTTCTTTTTTCCCATTCTCTCTTTATACATATATAAAGGAAACAGTTTCTGTTTCTTCCAGCTATCTGAGATTTTAGAAAGTGGAAGATGTGGATACAAATGACCAGTAGCAATATTTCAAATTTCACTGTCTCATGTTCCACCTATTCTGTCAGGATCCCAAACTCTTGCAACCCATCTCCCCACCAGCCTCCTAAGCATTCCTGGAAGTCTTTGGTCAGTTAACACAATGTTGCTATCTACCTTTTCTTTTTCTTTTTTTCACTCAGTCTCACTTCATCTGGTTATGACTCTGCCCTCCAGATATTACTGCATCTTCCAGATTCCAACCCACCTTCTACTACAGTTGAACCTGGAGCTTGAGGGAGATGCCAACGCTGCATGGGGTGCTGCTGTGAAGTGGGAAAATATGCTTTATTCCCTTTTCTGTGCAAAGGTAGAAATGCTGCCGAGATGCCAAATGGCACAGAGTCTTTGGTGAGAGTGGTATTTCAGTTTGTACTTGTATTTCATATCCTCAGTTTCAAATATGAATTCAAAGGATGATTTGTCTGGGAGACAAATTGGAGTGACAGATCCAAGACCAGATCAGACTTTCCATTCCCTTCCAGGGACTAAGCCTTGCTTTCACAATCAAGCTTGAGATAACTGCATCCTTTTCCCTGATGGATGGTTTTCTCTCAGGAGGTGTTTCAGTCTTCTAATGGCAGAGCCAGAAGCTCAGTTCACCAGACATGCCCAACAAAAGGTGAAAAAAATTATATTCTTAACTTCTGGCACCAGAATGCCTTAAGAGATGACGCTGTCTTTAGGCAAAATACCTTGATAAGTGACTGGAGCAGATGAAAGCTGAGACCCAAAGGCCTGGGCGTTGGCTGTTACCAAGACACTTTGTTGCTAATGGGTGAGGGTGAAGAGGAGAGAAGTGATGAGAGAGATGCCATGGGGAGAAAGTGGGTCTGGGTCCTACAAGGAAAAGGGTATGATTGCAACGTGTGGGACTGGGGATGTTCAAAAGGACTTTTAAAATACAGGAAAGTCCTATAGGTGATTTTTAATTGATCACTATGTGGTTCCTGTATTCTTATCCATTTGGGGAGGGATTTGGACTGTCACAGAGCACGGAATAGAAGAGTATAGAAAATTTAAGCCAACGTCACTCAAATTTTATGAAGTAAGAGGAGCTTTCAACTGACACCTGTGCTATGTACGGGATAAAACCAGCTAAGCCTCAATCTAGGAATCTCTCTAGAAAGTTCATTCCAACTTGTAGTACAATAGAGAGGCAAGAATCCAGCCAGTGGAAACCATATGCAATTGACCCACTATTTGGAGAGGTTCTAGGATGAAGCTAGATTGGACAAGTAGTCTGCTATTCTGGGGAGACTATAATGTCTTGGCAATGGGAAATGAAAGAAGAGTTAAGTTTTGACTTGAATTTTAAAAGCATGAAGACACAGTATTTGGAAGAGAAACAAATAAAGAAATTTATGTCATTGGATAAAGGCCCAGAAGCAGCACACAGAGAGAGATGGCAAGACCTTTTCTTGACTAAAGTTAGGAAAGTGCATCGAAAGGCCTTAACATGGGGAACATTCATGGTATGGGCAATAAATTCTTGTGGGGAAGGGATGCAAATCAAGGTGCAAAGTAGTTGGTAGTTATGAAAAGGATAAAGTGAAAATAATGTGTGAACACCATAATTTTGGCTTTCTTTTTTAGAATGTACTGGTAGTAAGATTCCAGAGGTAGAGAGCACGAGTGAGAGATGGAGATGTCATGAGAAAGTCGGGAAGAACCTGGGGATTGTGGAAAGGAGAAGAAAGGAGTAGCATAGAGTAGAGAAAGGATTGCTTATTTAGAGATAGATGGCTGTGGGAATGAAAGAGAATGAGGCCTGCATTTATGATGTATCACTATGGCATAGGTGATTGTCAAGAGTAATTCTAGTTGTTGGTATTAGTTGCATCAACTCAAACTTCCGTTTGCCGGGGTCTTGTTGTACCCTGTGCCTCAGGCAGCCTCCAGGCCCCAGCACCTTACCTTTAAAACCTTTTTCAATGTAGGGCTGCTCAGCATTAGTGAAGTGGATTGAACAGAGACTATAGCATAGATAACAGCTTCCCAGACCCAGAACCAGGATCTCTTATCATATAGGATGCTCAGAATGGAGATGAGTATAGTCAGAAAATAAGAGGTGAAGAAGATAAGGAAGATAGCAAGAGACCTCAGGGCAGTGGAGTGAGCGTTCACGCTGGAGTTGCTGTGGTCAGTGTTGTGATGTTGCATCTGCTCCAAGTGTTGGGACAACGAGGTCATGAGCAAGATGGTGGAGGCCAGGAACAGGAGGAAAGGAATAATCAACACAACCACTGGCTGAGATAAGGCAAATTTCTTCAGAAGCATCTTAAGTCTTTCAACCATAGTGTTGTTTCTAAGGAAATGCTCCATGGAGATTATCTGTATCTTCATGTGATTCCTAATAGCTGAAGAGATAAGAGTCACACCAGAAATCAGCAGAGAAGCCAGTAACAGCCAGGGAACCAACCTCAAAATTCTCCACCTCAACCAGAGGAAGGTGGGGTGGGTGAAGGAAGAGACTTTGACGCAGTAGACGACAGCAAGTAAGCTGGTTAACCAGAATGGAAGAGGATTTAAAAAGTCCCAGGTGATCGAGTAGTACCAAAATACATAGTTAGGGTTGAAATAGGAGCAAAAATTATACAGCATCGATGCCCACTGTAGACAGAAGCGGCAGATGCCCAGGCTGGTGAGAATCACGTCCACAGGTGACAGCCTCTTTACCTGCACCCACTCTCTGCCCAGCACTGCAACAATTAAGCCACTCTGCATAATTATTGTCAAGGACTCGACCACATAGATGACCATGAAGAAGACAGTGAGTTGGATGGGAATCATCCTTCTACTCCAAAGTAACCTGCTGGAAACAGACTCAGAATCTCTGGACCAATTTCCAGGTAGGGAACACGTTTTGAGTCCCACTACTGTCTCATGCTAGAAAATACCTCCCTCTGGATGCAAATTTTCCCCAGCTCTTTTTTGACTTTGCCATTTTCCTATCTACTGGATTTACTTATGCTTTGCTTGCTGGTTTGTAATCAAGCCTGGATGCAAGGAAATGTTTGAATGTGGCTTCCTGCTCCTGAGGTGATTTGATTGTTCCCATAGAAACCATACTTATTTCATCATCATGGGTTTATTTCCTCTTCATCTGTACGAGATGTGTTTAACTTATTTCCCCATCTTCTTTAAATGATATCTTCACTCTTTTAACCTAAAATTTGAACCACAGGAATGATAAATCCTTTGCTGCCCATTCACATCCTGGGTAATACATCTGTTCTGCTGAGTGCTATAATAATGCCAATTTCAGAAGGTGTCTCTCCAGCTTCTGCAGTAGCTGGAGGTGGGTGCTATAACCAAAGTGTGAGTGTAAATAATAAATAATAAAGAAAAGTCCTTACGCTGAGGTTCCACCCACAAAATTGCTGGAACCCCAGTCCTTCAAGTATCCTCATCCAACACAGGCCACTTTCAGAACTGCCCGTCGAATTCCTCAACTCAGAGAAATTGCTGCCCACTGGCCATTGCACTCCCTACACTGCAGGTGTGGCATCCTCAGCTGTTGTTCTGTGATTCCAGTGCCTTCAGCATACACTTTGTCTGTTTTGGGGAGTTGTTCTTATGCCGTTAACATCACTGTTTTGTTTTTCCTCCTTATATGGCTAGGCTCTTTTTGTCACTACTCACATTGTTCAAGATGAATTGAAAGAGGGCCCTCTTATCACTGTAAAACAATTTTTTAAAATTAGGCCTACTGAATAGAGACGCCTAGAAGACTTGCTCTCTTATTTGTTCTATTTGTTGTCATTGAGCTTCCCCTTCTCTGACTAGCCTGTGGAGACAAACGGCATCACTGTGGTGGTAACATCAAATGCCACTGACCCGGGTGTAACCTGGTTCTGTACAATTGCAGCCCTCTGTAAATTACCTTAGGTATTTCCGGCAGTGTCTCCTGTGGGCTTGCAAACAAGTCTGATCCCAGTGGGTGCTGGATGGCGCCATCTGTCAGGCATCTGCTGAAGACGCTGCACCTGCCGGCTGCTTCCCTTTCCAGCTGTGTAGCATGGCCTCTGCTGCACTCTTCCCCATCATATGTTCTTGCTACTCAAAGCCCCACCCTTGAGTCCTGAGCAACAAGTAGTCTGTGATGAAGCAGATCTGTGTTCACACTCTGAGCTGTCTGAGGGGCTTGGAAGCTGAATGTCTTGCTCTTCTATCTTTTGTAATCTCACTTGAGGTAAATTTGTTTTGCAGTTGCCCAAACAACTACCATAGCACCCTCATGACGCAACCTCTTTTTCTGTATCAATTCTAGGACCACAGTTCTGAGTATCTGATGTTGCTGGTATGGACATGAGCACATGGTGGTGTGTGGCACCTTGGAACATGAAGAAGGTAATTGAAAGCCTCAGGGACAAAAAGATCCCTATAAGCAGGGAACTTGTGAATTTGTAGACTTCGGGTGTTGTTTTGGACAAGGACAAACTACATATTACTTCTAAATATCTAGGAATTAACCCGTAGCTATATAGGCAGATTAAAATTAGGCCTAAAAAGAATGAATTCAGGAAATGAGTTCAGGAAAACTATTCCAGATAGACACTAAATATTTAATCAGTGGCTTCAAAAGCAAGAGGAGAATTCTAATAATTGCTAGTTAGAGATGGAGACAAAGTGAAAATCATCGATCCCATGCGTGAGAAGCACCAAGTCTGTATGGACTTTTAATCATTCAAGGAAGACAAAACAGAAGCAATCCAATATGAAGCTTAGAATTCTTGAACATGAAACAAGAAACCACTGAACTCATGATGCAAAGGTAAACCATAGCTTAAATCACGTGCATTCAAATTTTCTTAAGAGGGTAAATCTCATGTTAAGTGTTCTTACCATGAAAACAAAACAAAACAAAACAAGAAAGGGACACAAGGAAATTGTGGGAGGAGTTGCATATGGCTGTTACCTTAATTGTTGTGATGGGATCACCAGTGTTTGCATATGTCTAAACTCACCAAATTGTACACATTAAATACGTGTAGTTGTTTGCATATCAGTTGTACCTCAATAAAATAAAAGCAATAAAATGAAAAACAATAACTGAGGCCCAAGTTCCATCCCTAACACTGATTTAATTGTCTGAGGTGTAGCCTGGGTATCAGGATTTTAAAAATCACCCCATCTAGACCTTGAGAGTTTGATGTTAAGTGAAATAAGCCAGACAGAGAAAGACAAAAACCATATGATTTCACTCATATGTAGAAGATAAACACATGAATGAAGAGAACAGATTAGTGGTCACCAGAGGGGAAGCGGGGTGGGCAAAAGGGGTAAAGGGGCACATATATATGGAGATGGATAAAATCTAGACCATTGGTGGTGAGCATGATGCAGTCTATACAGAAACTGATACATAACAATGTACACCTGAAATTACACAATGTTATAAACCAATATGGCCTCAATAAAATAATTGAAAAAAAGATCACCCCAACTAATTCTAGAGGCCAGCTCGGTTTTAGGTCCACTGCTTTAGAGCCTTCTCTCTGGAGAAGACACCTGAATGGGTGGTGAGAACCAAAGAACTGCTACATGTATTTTTATTTTGAAAATCATCTGTGAGGGGGCGAAGTAAGCTTTTAATTTCATAAGCTTTTAGCAGTTGGAAAATGACAGGAGTGTCCGTTTCTCCAGGAAATATTTTTCGTTGATCCATACTATGAAGATGGCCCTCTTAAAATACAGTTTTATCCCTCAGTGCGTTCACACAATATGAATCTTGCTGGAGCTCTCTTGGTTTCCAAATTAGTGACTATGCACAAGTTTCTTCTGATATAACCCAGAAATCTGGTATATTAATTACGCTAGAAAAGCCACAACTTTCCTGTGAGTACAAATGAAATGTTTAATGCTATACATTTCAATATTTTCAAAGCAGTCACCAACTCTATGTGTGTTATAATTGTCTAATAGCATTAGAACCTGCATGTCATACAAAATGTAGGGCCATGGCTTCTAAACAAAGCTTCTCCTCTGAAGAGCCTATGAAGATTTATACTCTTTATATCTCTTTTACCTTCCCTGTGTTATATAAATGTAGATAATTTGGCTTTGGAGGTAACTTAAACCGACTCTTGCTCCTACATATAGTAGGGGAAGCTTCTTTTCAGTCTGCGACTCAGCCTCATTTTTCCAGGTATATATTTCCTCTGCGGAGGAAGATTGCATCCATCCTTAAAGACTGTGGGATAAGCTATTTCATCCTCACCCCAAAATGAACAGCATGCTTTGTTCACCTACATTTCCCTTTGTAACTCCATTTCCTGAAAAATAGAACTCCTTCCCCCACAGGCTGGGCATGGAATTTTGTGCCTTTGACCTTGTTAAAGCAATCCCAGATTTGACAAAAAACAGTGGATTCAGATATTTCCCAATTAGCCAAACACATTTTCTTCCTTGTGTTACTAGCATTCAATAACCAACAGAATTCATCTTTTTCATGTGGCAATGACTCCCAAATGGTAAGCATTTTAAAAGAATATCTATAGTGACTAATGTGGTCGAAGCACAGGGTCAGAGAGCATTCTCTCTCTTATTTCTAATTCTGTCACCAACCTGTGTGGCCCGAAGCAAGTAATTTTTTCTTTGCTTTTTATCTCATTCTTTAAATAAGAATCATAGCATGAATCTGTTTAGTCTCCAATTTATTGAATGTACACATTACTGAAGCCCTGAGATCATATACCTAGTCAGCTGGCAAATTGCAAATTATAGATAATACAAGAACTATAATTTAATACTAAAGTGATGCTACCCAAAGGCCTTAGACAAAAGTCTGACCAAAGGACCAGCACTGCCATCAACAACAAAACAACCATGATTCAAGTGACATACATAACTTCACTAGGCATGACCCCTGTTTTCATCACCCTTACGAGGCGCTATCCCTGATGTCCTAGAACCTTCGAATACTCAAGGTGCACAGCTTCTGGTGATCTGTGCTAACATGGAGGAAGATAACTCCCCCTTCTCTCCTGTTATATTCAACTAGAGGGGTCCCAAAGTCAAACACACTCTCCAGACCCTCAGAGATGTTTTATTTACTTTGTCTTTCTCTCCCTGGGACATAGTATAAGTCCATAAGGCTGGGAGGAGTTAGGGCATAACCATAATCACTGCCCTCAGAGCCACTTCTCTCTTGTAATGTTTAAAGCCCTGGTTCCCTTGGATTAATAGCATCAGCATCTCCTGAAAAATAGTTAGAAATGCAAATTCTAGGGCCATACCCACACCTACTGAATCTGAATCTTGGAGTGGGATCCACGAATCTGAATTTTAACAAGCTATCTAGGTGATTTTGATGCTTGACTGAGCAGTCACTAGGAACTGACTTGACGGCACTAAGTTTAATCTACAAATGAGAGAATTTTCCTCCAGAAAGATAAAACTATCAGTTATAATTGTGTTTACTCATTCATTCATTCAGCAAATATTTATTAAGTGTCCATTGTGAGCCAGGCTCTCTTCTGGGCCTTGGGGATGGAGAAGGAGAAGTTTGGGTATGTTAAGTTTGAGATGCCGATTTTAGATACTGTTTTGGAGCTAATGAGTGGGCAGTTGAGTATATACTGCTAGAGTTCAAGGATGAAGTCCGAGCTGAAAATGCAAATTTGAGATTCCTCAGCATATAAAGGTGTTATTTAAAAACCTGGGACTTCGTGGTATTTCCACGAATGAGTGTAGATAAAGAAGAACTCTGAGGACTGAGCTCTGGGTCACTCCAATCTTTAGTGATCAAGTTGATGCAGAATCAACAAAAGAGACCAGGGAAGTAGAACCAGTGAGGTAGAAGATGAAAGTGTTTCAAAGAGGTTTGAGTTATCAACTGTATGAAATCTAGCTCATCCATGAAGAAAGGTGACCACTGAGAACTGACCGTTGGATTTTAGCAACACTGAGGTTGTTGGTAACCACGTGTTATGGGTTAAATTGTGTCTCCTTAAAATTACTCATGGAAGTCCTACCCTCAGTACCTCAGAATGTAACTGTATTTCGAGATAAAGTCTTTAAAGAGGTAATAAAATTAAAAGGAAGCCATCACAGTTGGCCCTAATTCAATATGACTAGTGTCTTTGAAAAAGAGGAAAATGTGGTACAGACATGTGCATGCAGAGAGGGAAGACACCAGAAGAAGATGGCCATCTACAAGCCAAAGAGATAGGCCTTAGGAGAAACCAACCCTGCAGACACCTTGATCTCAGACTTCTAGCTTTCAGAACTCTGAGAAAATAAATTTCTGCTGTTTTAAGTCACTCAATATGAGGTACTTTGTCATGGCAGCCCTAGCAAACTAATACAGCATGCTGAGGGCTGCTTTGATGGAATTGTGGGGATTAGTCTGATTGGCTCAAGAGAAAGTGTAAGTAGAGGAATTGGAAACAAGTATTGATACACTGGGAAACAGATACATTGATTAGTACCTGGAAGGGGATTGGGGTCATAAATTTTTTAAAGATGAATAACAACATGTTTGCATCTTTTTATATGATAGGAATGATCTAATAGAGTTGGAGAATGAGAGAACAAGGCAGAGAGAGGAAATGAGAATTACTTCTGGAGCTTTGTCCTTAGTAGGCAAGAGGAGGGATCTAGCCAAGTGGAGGAGTTGGACTTCATTGTATGCAAGGATGTTTTTCCTTAGTAGCAGGAGGAAAATAAGTATATACATGGTGATAACATGTAGAAGATCCTTTCTTATTGTGTGTACTTTTTCAGTGAAGTAGGAAGCAAGGTCTCATAAGTTGAGAATGAGAAAGGGATGGAATTGTTGCAATTTGAAGACAGGTGAACTTGTGCAGCAGATATTTAGGAGTCAGACACAGGTAGGGGTTGTGCCTTGCAGGACTCTAGAGGGCAGCATTTACATAGACTAGTCAGCAAGGAGATGTGGTGGCTGTGGCTATGAAAATGTGCTGCTCAGATTCCCTGCTGCTGGGAACAAAATTGACTGATGGCCCCAGCTCCAGCCCTCTGGATCCATACCCACAACTGCAATAAGGGTCATGCTTCCCATGGGCTGCTCTCACCTAGTGACTGAGCATGGTGGGGATGGAAGGCAGAATAATGCAGATCCAATCTTGTGAGCTGGGGGACTCCTGAACAGTGTGACTTTGGCTTGAGGACACTCTTCTCAGCCTGGCCAGAATTTTCTTAGAGCTGTCCTGCAGTCTAAGAATCTTTCTGCCTAATCCTTTCTCCTCTCTCCACTCTCTTATAGAGATCAAGTCTCATCTCAGTCTTGATTCTATCTCTGTCTTCTCCAACTTCATCCTTTTTTTTGTTTCACAGGCATTTCTCCAATAAATCTCTTGTACATTTAATACCATTTTGGTGTCTGCTTTGTTTGTTTTTGGTGAGGAAGATCAGCCCTGAACTAACATCTGTTGCCAATCTTCCTCTATTTTGTATGTAGGATGCTGCCACAGGATGGATTGATGAGCGATGTGTAGGTCTGCACCCGGGATCTGAACTTGTGAACCCTGTGCCACCAAAGCAGAGTGCACGAACTTAACCATTACACTACTGGGTCAGCACCTGGTGTCTGCTTTTTGGAAGTCTGAACTAATATAAGTGGTACCAGGAGTGGTCTGAGAAACAGGTGATAAGATGCAGTTTTGAGACTGGCTCATTCATAGCCCAGCAGGCAAAGAGAACCTCAATATGACTATTACTTGGGGCACAAACAATGTGTGGCAAAATATGGTGGCCTGATTGCTAAAGATTTCACCAACAGTGACCTGGGAAAACATCCCAGTGGAATGAACTGCCCTTGCAGTTCTGATGATTTAGTCATTTGAAAGATACAGAGAGAATAATACCTACAAAGACAGTGGAGTTGACTGGATATACTGCTAAGTTGTATTGATATACTGGAGCGGAACAAGATGAAACTGAGGTCCATTGACAAACAAATAAAGGCTGTGTAAGAGCCAGAAGCATCCTTGGCAGATTGTAATGTGGCCCATTATAATGAGGCTCTTACAGTGGAAGAGCAAAAAGCAGACACACTAAGTGAGCAGTAAAACGAAGATTTGATAGTGTTGCAGAGACCCAGGGCCACTTAAGTGTCCAACCAAGCCAGATCTGTTAGGGTAAAGTCAAGACCCTGGTTGGGAAAACCCGGGATACTTAAACAGTGGATGGAGGATATCTGAGTGTCTGCTCCTTAGGATTTTGAACACTCAAAACTTTCAGAGGTGTCCCACCATACCCTGTAAGAGCTAGTATATCTGCCATGCTGGGATATGCTGAAGAGGCCCCTCCCTACAAGGCAACAAACACTTTCAGGGGCTACCACATCTCCTCTCATGGGTGGCAGGCTGATAAAAAAGGTAAAGTCTCGGCAGGACCTAGATGGGGACATGGTGAACGTGATAAAAAGGGAATGGGATTAAACTTAAAAAGCAACTGCAAGAATTGGCTAGATGGATTAATAGCAAATTAGACTCACATCAGAGAAATGCAAATCAAAATCACATTCTCACACCGGTTACAATAGCTATTATCGAAAGGACAAGAGGTAATAATTGTTGGTAAGAACAGAAAGAAAAGGGAACACTTGTGCACTGTGGGTGGGGACATAAATTGGCAGTCATTAGGGAAAACAGTATGGAGTTTCCACAAGAAAAAATAGAACTACTGTATGATCCAGTACTACTTCTGAGTATATATCCAAAGGAAATGAAATCACTATTTTGAAGAGATATCTGCACCCCCATGTTCATTGCAGCATTATTGGCAATAGCCAAGATACAGAAACAAATTAAATGTCCAGTGATGAGTGAATGGATAAAGAAAATGTGATATATATGGTACCGCTTCACAACAGGAAGAATACATGGGTCTGGAAACCAATAACTGAAAGCAAAAGTGACCTCACTCACCATCACTCCCAAAGATTCACTGGGGATTTTGTACTTCATATACTAGCAACTCTGCTCTCTACAGGATTGGAGGTCTTGGTCCCAATGAGGGCATGTTCTTGCAAAGGGATCTATCAGGGTCCCATTAAACAATAAGATATGGCTACCACCAGGGCACTTTGGACTCCTTGTGTTGAGAATTAACAGCTGAGGCATCACCATCATGGCCAAGGTAATTGACTCTGACCATCAGAAAGAAGTAAGGCTAAATTTACACAGTGGGGCTGGAGGGGATATTTAGAGAACCCAAGTGATCCTCTTGGGTGCCTCCTAGAACTTCCTTGCCTTTTTGTAACCATAAATGGACATGTGGTACAACCTTAGCCTGAGAAAGCCAAAGTCTCAGATGTCTCAGGAATGAATGTTTGAGTCTAATCACGAGGTTAGCCACTAATACTTGCCAAGATGATAGCTGAGGATTAAGGGAACCAAAAATAGATAGTGGAACAGGAAGAGAATGAGTACCATTTGCGGTCCCGAGGCCAACTGCAGCGGCGGATATTATAGTTCGTCCTTGGCTTTTAAATTTCCCTTCAAGATGATAGGACCAAAGAAAGTGTGAAGGAGCTGCTCCCTGAAGCTGCATGGTGGAGTAAATCTGTGGTGCGAGGGGTAAAATATACTGACCACAAAACGTACTGCTCAGATCTTTTACTTTGAGGAGTGTAACTGCGGGATGAATCCAGCTGCTATTTATCTGGATCCATCTCCACATTCACACTGAGGCCATGCTTCTCACGAGTCCTTCCCAGCCAATGACTTATGACAATGAAGGCACTAATGCTGGCCTGTTCCTGCAAGACAGGAGACTTCTGAATCATATAACTTGGCTTGAGGATTCCTCATCAGCATGATTGAAACTTTCTTAGAACTGTATTATAGTCTAAGACTTGCTACCCGGTCTTCCTTCCTGCCCTTTCTTCTTCACTAGGGTCAGACCTACATTATTGCCTGAAGGATATCCTCACCTTCTTAGCTACCTCTATTTTTCTTTCATAGGCATTTATAAAACCAATCTTTCACATCTAATCCTATTTTGTTATTGGCTTCTCAGGGGATCTGAACTAACATAGGGGCTGAGTGATAATAGAAAGTTCTTCGTTATTCTTCCTTTGGTTGACATTTAGTCTTTGCTGACAATGTCTTTCCCTAAGAAGCAAGTTTATGGAATAATCTACTGTCACTTTTCTACCCCCTCCCACACAAAAAAGATTTGAATAACTTTAAATATATGAAATTTTTTCTTATACCTATTATGCTAGATCTTTGCTCATTTTACACCTTCATAATTGAAAGCTAAAAAAATTGAAAGCTAAGGTCTCTATTCTGCAAGTTATCTAGAGAATACTCATTTGTTGACATACCACTGATAATTGTTGTATGAAATAAGATTTATTTCTAACACATAAACTTTCTTTTTTTGTTTTTAGGCACGTAATTCTTTCATCCTGTCTTATCCTTGAGTGGAATGAGCTCAAGAGATAGGAAGCTTTTATGTTTTTCCTAGGATCCGCTAAATATTTAAAAATTCTTTTTATTATTAAAAAGAAATCATGCTTACAAGACTACATAACTTTTAATATTTGCCCAGCTTGAGAAAAAACACTTTGCTAATTTTCTCCTCCAGGACATTCCATTCAATGGATTTAAGAATTTCCCATTTTGTCCATGTATTGTAAATATTTTTAATTTTCTGTACATTATGATGTCTTGACATCTTAAAAAAACCTTTCTGTCTGGGAGGGACTGCCTCCCCCCCACCACCAGGGCTAGCCAATTCTTACAGATATCAAAGGGCCCTGCCAGGAGCATGTGTGTGATATGAAAACTGGCCCTAACTCTTCTATCTGGCTGACACAACCCAACAGGCAATATTCTTCTGCCTTAATCCTCCAGGGCCGGGTAGCAACTAGAGCCCCAAAACCTGCTGAAACTATTCACGCTAGTTAATCCTCAAACACCCCGCCCTACCTCACGTTTCCCGTGGATACTGCAACAAAGGCTCTGACCTAGTGCTCCTCCTAACCACACTGATGTCTTTCCCACGTGGCCGTGCATCACACGCTGTGCCTCCTGTCTCTAGGACCTGTAAATACGATAAACTTTGTTTTCTCCTGAGCCTCTCCTCTGTCTCCTCTTATCGCCATACCCAACTGACCATCTCATAAAAGAATATAAAATAGTGTGAAAGATCTACCCACACTTGGTGTTCTTTATAGTGGCCTTTTCTAGGCTATTTCTATAGGAGTGGTTCCTACCTTATCATTGCAACTCAGAGATTTAAGAAAAGAGCAGACATTTAATATTTTATACATTAGATAAAGAACTGTTACTCAACCTACCCAACCGTGATTTGTTGTGGTCCATCTGACTTGTCTGAAAGAGACAGAAATCTGTGTTACTCTGTTGTGAAGGAAACATAACATCAAAAATAATAAAATCTAACTAATGGAATGCTTACTATGTGATTTACTAAGTGATTTATAAGTATTTTTCACTTAATTTTCACAACAACCCTATGAGGTAGGTACTGTCATGAACCCATATGAGGAAGCTGCAGAACATTTAGTACAGGTGGAACTGGAGTTCTGGTTCCTCTCATACCCCGTGACCTGTATGTGCTGAGGCATATGCCTGAAAGTTATTACAGAAATAATTGGAATACCCATTCTTCTGCCACAATATTCTTATTAAAAATAAGTATGAAGTGTAGCACAAAGAAACATAAAAATAATCAAATCTTAAAAATGTGAAATCTTTTTTTGGCGTTCTTATTTTTAGACTCCAAATCTAAGAGTACTTCTTACTTGTACAAAGTTTAATTAGAAAATGTACATAGCAAAACAAAACAAAAAACTAATACTATTTTTTCAAATTAGTAAAAGAAAAGACTTTATAAAATGTCTAATAAAATTTTCAAGACAAGATTTTCCAATGGTAATTTGCATTCTTTGGTTTGCTTATAAATACTGTAATATTTCTACTAATGAAGAGAAAATGAGGCAAGTAGAACACAAGTCTGTGGAGACTATATCCAATTAATAACATATTTTGACTATTTGTTTTGCATATATATTCACTTATTTGTATTCTCTTTCATTTTCGTATATACGTGTATTTGCAACTTAGTCTCTTACATCTTTCATTAATCTCCTTCTGGAGAAAGATATTGGAAACAAAAGAAGTCGAATTCAAATCTTATCATATGTATGTAATATAGTCACACTATGTTAAAACATGCAGCATGCTAGTTTCATTATCCTTTCCCAGTTTTTCACGATATAATCTATTGTTTTAGATATGATTCATCAGCTTATTTCTCCCCTTGCTTCTAGGTAAACACGAGAAAGTGCCCTCATGGGCAATGAGGAATAACAGTGCATGACTTGGATAAACTAGCAGGTCACTTAGTAGTTTATAAATGAAACCCTTAGTCTCATGGTAGCATACACAGGGTTTATGAGGAATCAAAATCCAGATCAGGATCTTCAGAGTCAGGGTCTTTACCCACAGTCTCCTCTCTTATAATGCTCCACAGCTGAAGTAGGGGTGAGAAAAAAGGAAACAGAACAGAAAGAGTGAATATGAAGGCTGAGCATTTCTAACTTTGGAGTTGTTTTCTTCATATAGAATATTTAAAGATTGTCTTGCCTTTGAAAAGGGGAAATAAGAAAGAGGAAAAGGTAAAGATATTTAGGTTAGTCATATAGTATGTGGGATAAAGGAAAATTGATACACCTTCCATGCAGCAGTAAATGTTTTATTTTAGAATCACTTTTCTTCATTAAGTAAGAGAATTCAGTTGATCCAATAAGAAAAAGTTATCCGTAAGTATTAGATTTTCTTTGGAATCAATAAGCAAATTAGAAGTGAACCCCTGCTTCTGATGCAACAACCTTGGATGGGGAGTGACGGTGAACGGGACCAAAAAGGTGCAGATTCTTACTTCTGATGCTGAAGCAGGAGAAAGAAAAGTTTATAAGAAACCCCAAGTCCTACTCAAAAACCTGTACATTGTCCTTGTTTCAATAAAAATTTGAGAGCCAACTCCAATTTTTAGGTATTACCCATTCACTCTTGCTATGAAAATGTTACTGGACCTCACCATTAATCAAGCCCCAGTACAAGAGGAGCAATTAGTCTTATATCCATTGCCCTTGCTCCCAGCCTAAGGGAGGACACCCTGGCCAACAGAAGAACCTCTTGTAAGAGCACAAGTGACAGGAAAGAAGAGATGGGTGCTAGGGCCTCTCCCTCCTACTTTGTTCTTTGGAGCAAAATGAATTGACCTTTGCTTCAAGAGTCTGGGTTTGATGAGTATTCAATTTAACTGGACCAGGATAAACCATCCTCAACCCCTTATTCATTTAGCTAACTCAAACCATCTGGAAGAATTATGTGGTGTTTCTTACATTCCAATTTATCATCTTTGAACTTCCCAGATTTAACATCAGTAGAGAAGCAACAAATCGGTTCCTCCTGCAGTTATATCCATCGCCTCAAACGGCGACGGTTGCTCATGACAACAATATGGGAGTCACCGCCGACTCTTTCTTTCTTTCATATCCCACAACCCATCCATTAGCAAATACGGATATTCAAAACCCATTATTTCTCACCACTTCTACTACTACTATCCTGCAGCAAGCTCCCACCATCTCTCACCTCAAGAATATTGCAATAGCCTTTCTATCATCTGCTTGACTCCACTATTGCCAACCACTATTCTCAACACAGTGTTCGGAGCGATCCTTTTAAAATGTGAGACCAACCACGTTATTCCTCTGCGCAAAATCCTCCAATGGCTTCCTACACTATAATGGTCTACAAGGCCCTACAAGATCTTCTTTTTCCTAACCCCATCACTTCTCTGACCATGCAGGCTCCAACTTTAGTTTCTTAGGGTCTTTTCAGTTCTTATTCCCAGTCCCACTTAACTTCTTCTCCCAGACAGCTAGTTTATTGTCTCAACTCCTTCTAGTCTTTGCTCAAATGTCACCTCCACAAGGAGGCCTTCTATTCTCCCTATTTAAGATTGCATTTTCTCCCTCACTGCTACCACCTCACCTGTTCTACCCTTCCCTCCTTCCTTGTTTCTCATGGCACTTCTTCCTAACTGATATACCATATACTCAATTTTCTGTTTAGTGTCTGTTCTCTGCACTAGAATGTAAATGTCATGATGGCAGGAATGTTGTTTTGTGCACTACCATATCCTCAGTGTCCACAACAGCGTCGGGGTTAAAATTAGCCCAGTGAATATTTTCTTGAATGATTTACAGATTGAATTTTGCTAATGCTATTCTAAGCTTTTCGAAGCCTATTCCTAACTTCTTGAAAATATCTGCTCATGAACACGAAAGGGACCAAATGAAGGAATGTGGTAGGTGATTGGAAATCCATCCCATGTTGGGAAAATAATTCAAGATGAATACTATAATGGTTTTGAAACCATAGGGATCTCTTCATGGAGAAATCCAGCATCTGCATTAACACAGCTACAAGTTGCCACTGCTGGCAGTTTGGCCTTGTGTCTGGAGGATATGCTGATTCATTTATTATTTCGTGAAGCAATAGTTCAAGATTTCATTTAACCAAAGAGATAAGTTTGTAAACAGTATCACGGAAGTAAAATCTAGTGGTAATGAGGAAAATAAAAAGAGTACTTGAGAAAAATGTCAGTTGGGTATAATGACTCTGTGATTATGAAATATGATAATAAACAATATGCTGTTGCTTTGAATATCCTCAAAGATTAGATCTGTACAGGATGTTCTTCTTTTCCTCTTCTGTAGTCATGTGTTAAAATAGCACATTTTTTTGAAATTACCTTGGAATGCAATGACCTGACTAAAGAATGTTTACAGAGGAAAAATCTACTAGTCTCTCCTCTTCCCCACTCACCCCATCTTTTCCTACAGATACACAGACCATGTTTTCAGGTCCCTTTGTCTTCATCCATTTCACTCGCTCCCTTTCTCCTTGTAACGTCTTCCTTAGGTCCTCCAGTGTTACTGTTGCTACCATCTTAACTCACCCATCTGGAGCAATGTTTTTGACAGGGCCTCACCTCCCATGTCTAGTGCTTGAGCCACTTCTTGGTTCGACACCAACCGTTTTCCTCTTTTATTCCTTTTCATTTGTATTTCCTCTCCTACTCTCAATTCCTCAACTGACAACAGCACCTAACCAAACTTTTGTAAAGGAGATTAACTACTGTTCCTGTGTCTCAATCTTTCCATTTGCTTAGCAAAATGGATTTCTCTTTCACTGGAACTCTGTTCTCCATCTACTCCTTCATCTCAGTCAAGTCCCACTTTCTTTGGGATTCCTTTCACATTTTGTCCTCCCTTACAAACATTATCTTTCTCTCTATCTCCTGAGGCTTTTTATATGTTCAGACATTCTCAACACCCCCAGATGATAAAATCAAAACAAACAATAACCAAACAATAAGAACCAAAATTACACAAAATCCTGTGAATCCTTGTAGCCTTTATTCAACCTCTAATCTTATAATGCAAAACTTAAGGCTGTAGACTCACCCGACATTTCTGCTTTCTCCTTCTGCTCACGCTTTATAATCGATTTCTTCTTCCACCATTCGGTTGAAAGCACTCACCAGTATATCATCCATTACCTTCTTCTAGCCTTCTTTTATTTTGCTCCTAATGACTTAGTGAGAACCTACTTTATGCAAGGGACTACATTAGGCAGTGTGGAGCGAGGATAAGACAATGAACACACTAACTAACCTTAGATTGCTTCTAAGGAGAAAGGTTAGATTATTTACTGAGAGCTGGTTAGAAAATGAGTAGAAAAATGTAATTGGATGTAAAAAACAGAAGCTAAGGGAAATAAGAGTTGTATATGGAAGGAGCACAAGAGATGAATGATGATTACAGTAAGTGAAGAGTGCTAGTCTATAGTGAGAACAGAATTCCCTGGTCAGATTGGCTGGGTTAGAGTTCTGGCTTCACCACTTAGTTCTGTGACTAGGGTCAAATTACTAACCTCCTTAAATTTGTTTTCTATAAAATAGGAATGCAACTATAACCACCTCAAAAGGTTGGTTTGAGGGTTTAAAAAAAATCCATGTAAGGAATTTAGCTCATTGCCTAGAACTTAGTAAATATTCATTTAATTGTCTTTATTATCAAATTGCCTACAGAAGATATAGGGGGATACCTTGAGAGATGAGAAAGGGGAAGAGGTTAAATTTTTTTTAATTTTTATTTTTAATTTTTTTAAATTGCAGTAACATTGGATTATCACAATATATAGCTTTCAGATTACATCGTAATATATGTCGAATTCTGTGTAGATTACATTATGTTCACCACCTGAAAACTAATTATAGTCCATCCCCTCACATGTGAGCCTAATCGCCCCTTTCGCCCTCCCCTGCCTTCCCCTATGGTAACCACCAGTCCAATCTCCATTGCTATGTGTTTGTTTGTCATTGTTTTTATCTTCTACTTATGAGTGAGATCGTATGGTATTTGACTTTCTCCCTCTGACTTATTTCACTCAGCATAATACCCTCAAGGACCATCCATGTTGTCACAAATGGCCGGATTTCATCATTTCTTATGGCTGAGTAGTATTCCATTGAGCATATGTACCACATCTTCTTTATCCATTCGTTCCTTGATGGGCACCTAGGTTGCTTCCAAGTCTTAGCTATTGTGTATAATGCTGCAATGAACATAGGGGTGCATGTATCTTTATGCCTTTGCGTTTTCAAGTTCTTTGGATAAATACCCAGCAGTGGGATGGCTGGATCATATGGTAGGTCTATTCTGAATTTTCTGAGGATACTCCATACTACTTTCCATAGTAGCTGCACCAGTTTGCACTCCCACCAGCAGTGAACAACGGTTCCCTTCTCTCCACATCCTCTCCAACATTTGTTGTTTCCTGTCTTGTTAATTATAGTCATTCTGACCAGAGTGAGGTGATACCTCATTGTAGTTTTGATTTGCACTTCCCTGATAGCTAATGATGTTGAGCATCTTTTCACATGCCTCTTGGCCATCTGTATATCTTCTTTGGAGAAATCTCCGTTCAGATCTTTTGCCCATTTTGTAATTGGGTTGTTGGTTTTCTTGTTGTTGAGATGTATGAGTTCTTTGTATATTTTGGATATTAACCCCTTATCTGGTATATGATTTGCAAATATCTTCTCCCAATTGTTAGATTGTCTTTTCGTTTTGTTGATGGTTTCCTTTGCTGTGCAGAAGCTTTTTAGTTTGATGTAGTCCCATTTGTTCATTTTTTTCTTTTGTTTCCCTTGCCTGGTCAGACATGGTGCTTGAAAATATGCTGCTAAGACCGATGTCAAAGAGCATACTGCCTATGTTTTCTTCTAGAAGTTTCATGGTTTCGGGTCTTACATGCAAGTCTTTAATTCATTTTGAGAAGATTTTGTACATGGTGTAAGGTAATGGTCTACTTTCATTCTTTTGCATGTGGCTGTCCAGTTTTCCCAACACCATTTACTGAAGAGACTCTCCTTTCTCTATCATATGCTCTTGGTTCCCTTGTCGAATATTAGCTGTCCATAAGTGTATGGGTTTATTTCTGGGCTCTCAATTCTGTTCCATTGATCTGTGTGTCTGTTTCTATGCCAGTACCATGCTGTTTTGGTTACTATGGTTTTGTAGTATATTTTGAAATCAGGGAATGTGATACCTCCAGCTTTATTCTTTTTTTCCTCAGAAATCCTTTGGCTATTTGGGGTGTTTTGTTGTTTCATATAAATTTTAGGATTCTTTGTTCTATTTCTGTGAAAAATGTTGTTGGAACTTTGATAGGGATTGTGTTGAATCTATAGACTGCTTTAGGAAGTATGTACATTTTAACGATGTTAATTCTATTAATCCAAGAACACGGGATATCTTTCCATTTCTTTGCGTCGTCTTCGATTTTTTTCAACAATGTTTTATAGTTTTCAGTGTACAGATCTTTCACCTCTTTGGTTAAGTTTATCCTAGGTATTTTATTCCTTTTGTTGCAATTGCAAATGGGATTGTATTCTTAATTTCTCTGTCTGCTACTTCGTTGTTAGTGTGTAGAAACGCAGCCGATTTTTGTATGTTCATTTTGTATCCCATGACTTGACTGTACTCGTTTATTGTTTCTAAAAGTCTTTGAGTGGATTCTTTAGGGTTTTCTATATATAAAATCATGTCCTCTGCAAAGAGTGAGAGCTTAAGAGGTTAAAATTTAATTTGTCAAACATTCCTTAAAACAAAGGAATATTTCAAATAGCTGTGGTGTTTTTTTTGGTGTTAGAGGACTTACGTTAACATGATTTTGTCTGTACTGCCTGTTGTTCACCGCATTCCTTCTGTACTTAATCTTAAATTTTTGAAATTTGTGATAGAGACTACTAGCTATTCTCAATATCCATTTCTCCCTTCTTCTGTAGTATCTTGATTTTTAGCTGGTCACTTTGTAGTCCATTTAAGAGACTACATTGCCCAGACTCCTTTGCAACTAAATGTGACCATATAACCAAGTTCTGGCCAAAGAGATGTAAGCACACATGAAGTGTGGAGTTTCAAGGAGTCTTCCCCTTTCTCTATCTTGTTGCCCAGAAGGTGGATATAAGAGCTGGAGCTCTAGCAACCATAGTGGATCATGAATCAGCCTGCTAAATATTCTGAGGCAACAAGGTACAAGAAGCCTGGGTCCCTGATGAGCATGGAGCTGCCATCCCTTCCAGGGACTGCCTACTTTTAGAACCTTTTAAAGAGAGAAATAAACTTCTATTTTACTTAAAATGTTGTTATTACTATTGTTGTATGTAGCTGCACCTAATCTGACATAGATTATTTTCAGTTGCCTTCCTTTGATAATTTACTTCAATTTTCTCTGTTTTACTTATATTATTGTCTAAGATTTTTCAAAATTTACTCACAAAGGGCAGCAGGCACTTCAAATGAGTTGAATTACATTTTTATTTTCAAAAAATTTTCTGTTAACTAGCGTTGTAATATTGAATTAATTTGGCAGCACGATTTCATTATTTTCTATATTACATTAATCCATCTATTACCCTGGTAGTAAAACAGACAAAGGAACAAATAATAGTTTTGCTAAGTGGGAAGGTAGAAAAGTGGATGACTGATCATACACTGGAGAGAACTGTGAAGAAATAACATTGTTAAAAGAGGTTAAAAAAATGTTGCTTTCTTCAAAGAGTAACTTGAAAAGGGGCCAATTATTTTAGTGTGGACTTTGTCATGAGAGGTGAGAAATACTGAAAAAGTGATGTTTGTGTTCAGACGCCTCACTCACAATGTACGGAGGCGGCCTCCTTTAGAAGTGATTGTAGTAGTACATAAGTAAGAGGCCGGCATGGATGGAACATAGTAATCAAGATTTAATAAACACGGGTCATAAAGGCAGCATAAGTCATTGAGGCTGAATTCAGAAGATGAACAACACAGACTTGTAACCATGGAAACACAATGGGCCAAGGATAATTCTAAATCTCTGATCAGTTTTTGTTTAGTTATAAACGCCACTTGGAAGAGAAGGAAAATGAAGTGCTGAGAATAGCCAGATATACACCTCACAAACCTTTTTAAAGCCAAAGAAGCAGAGAGGTATTGAATGTTTGCCATGACTAAAGGTAGGCTCATGTGCCAATACTTGTCTAATCAGACCCAGGAATGGGTCCTCACAGAGGAAGCGACTTGACTAGCAAATTTTTCATTCTTCTTTTGGTATAAAAGGTAGAAAATCAAAGTTACTAGAAACACAAGACAGGATATGTGAAGTGACCGATAGAAATAAAATAATGTAAACATTTTTAGACCATTTAGTCTATAACTCCAACACACTGAAAGAAGAAAGGCCACAATGTTACTAAATTTCAACTTATTTCCATCTCATTCAATTAACAACTGTTTATTGGCATCTTCTATTGCATAGGACTGGAGTTAGCAATGGCAATCCACCTGAGACTCAGTTCTGATGGGGAAACACAGCGGCCAGGAGACATGTGAAGATGATCCTTGGAGCGCAAAATTCATTTCCTAGAAGTGTTGGTACTTAAGCTCAACACTCTGCATAAGGAAAATCTCTCAGACCTTCAACAACAGTATATTCATCCTTATTTTATGCACAATTGGGTTAAATTTAAATCTCTGGCTACCAGGCACCTAAGCATATAGAAGCAAATCTAAGAAGAAAAGAACAAAGCCACTACAATGGGCACCCTGACTCTGATGAGGATGACAAATGTGACTACTGAGTACACGAGTGATGAATAACAACCTGAAAAGAGACTGAAGAGCTTTTCTCAAAAGGATGATGAAAACCTTGAGGATAATAATCTGCAGTTATTAGCCTTAGGAATTGATGACCCTGCTTAATTCATCTGCCATGAATGTACCATAGGATGTAATAGAGAACAATAAATAATTAGCGATAACTAACATTCATTGAGTTCTTACTAGGTGCTAGGCATTTATTTTTTATCTAGGCATTATTTATTATCTCATTTAATCCTTGAAACAATTGTGTGCTATAGATAATATTATTGCCCTTATTTTACAGATGAGGAAAGTCTCAGATATTTTAATTAATTTGCAATGTGTCAGTAAGATTTGTTGGACTGAAATATGTTCAAATTCTGGTCTCTAGGATTGCAAAACCCCTGCTTTTTAAATATCTTTATAGCACCCTTCACTATCCTATCCTGTTTCTCAAAAAAGAAATATTGTTTTTAACCCATTTTCTTTCTATCTTCTCTTTTAGAAGGGAAGTGAGCTAATCAAGTTATATTTGCAATAGCTGGGTGTATTGAGAGTTTAGCATATGCCAAGCACTGAACTAAAATTAATATGCATTATTTCACTCACTAGCAGAGCTATAGCAGAGGGGCATTGTTAGTATCACTGCACAGCTGCCAAAGAAACAGTGTTACAGATGTTTCACTCATCCACAGGTACACAACTTTTAAATAGTGGATTGGAGTTGGGATTTAGAAGCAGGTAGTCCTACTTCTCTGGCCGGATGGAGAATCCTGGGCTCTCTCCGGCACTCGAAGTCAGACTTTCATCTCAGTCTCTCCCAGACTTCTCCAGCTCCCTCTTTATTTCTTTCACTTACGCATTTCCCATATTACAATTCTTGCACATTTATTCCCATCTTGATGTCTTCTTCTCAGAGATCCTGAACTAACATAGTTATTTGGTGTCTGCTCAAAAATTTGATAAAGGAAGACTCACCAGTAGAGGGTGGAATGTTGTTTCGAATTTGCTCAGCAGGTTTTGAAAGGTATAGGTTGATAATCCTTTTAACAGAATTCTGTTCCTTGGTGTCCAGAAGCTTCCATCTCATTGTTTATTTAAAAAGACAATGAGATTGGGCCTATTCAAAGTAGAATGTCACTCCCATTTTGACAAGGCCCTAAAAGAGGTTGATGCAGGGCATTTCAGGGCATTGATTGATTCCAAAGCAGCATCTTCTCTGCAGAGGGGCTGGGCCAGGGGCCTGGGTGCTACGCTCAATGTCTGTGAAATAGAGGCTGGACACTGCAGGAGGCACAGTCCCACATCCTTTCTGTTCCATGAGGAAAGCCTGGAAAGTATAGCTGTCGCCTCCCCCAATCAGTTATTTGGGGGGACTTTTTCCTAGGTTCTGGCCAGTTTTCCTACCTGTCTTAGTGTTGGGAGGTGCTTTGATGATATTTTTCTGTTTTAATGTCTATTATAGCAGGTGATTGTGATTCTGCTAGCTAAGCCCTATTTAACTTCACTATGAATCTGAAATAAAGATAAGCAACATGAAATTTTCACATAAACGTGCATCACTTCTTCAAAAATTTGAAGCATTCTTTATGAAAAAAAGGTTTTACAGGTCAGCTCCATGACCAAGTGGTTAAGTTCGCGCACTCCGCTTTGGCAGCCCAGGGTTTCGCCAGTTCAGATCCTGGGCGCGGACATGGCACTGCTCATCAAGCCATGCTGAGGCGGCGTCCCACATGCCACAACTAGAAGGACCCACAACTAAAAATATACAACTATGTACCGGGGAGCTTTGAGGAGAAAAAGGAAAAATGAAATCTTTAAAAAAAAAAGGGTTTTATTTATGTGGGACTATATAGTTTCTAAATTCCCTTGGAGAGCCAAAGGTCTTTGAGTCCATGTGTCTACAAGTATGTAAATCAAATCTATTTATTGTATTGATGTAAGACCTATGATTTTATTAATTTAGGTAGTAACCACAGATGGTCTTTGACTACTGTCAAGCATTTTACATGTTTGTGAATGTAGAAGTAAAAAAGTAAATGTACTTATAGTCTAAAAGATTTAGGTTATATATTTCTTGCTTTGGGCAATTAAAAAGTCAGAAAATATAAATGATGTGTGATAATTTAACAATAACCACAATCAATAAAAGTAGCTGGATTAGTTTCTATGGCTGTTTTAGCAAATTACCACTAATTTAGTGGTTTAAAACAGCACAGATTTATCATCCTGCAGTTCTGGAGGTCGGAAGGCTGAAATGGCTCTG
Organism: Equus asinus; assembly: GCF_041296235.1. Classification (NCBI taxonomy): domain Eukaryota; kingdom Metazoa; phylum Chordata; class Mammalia; order Perissodactyla; family Equidae; genus Equus; species Equus asinus. The sequence goes on from NC_091790.1 coordinate 178,669,359, forward strand.
CAGGGCTGTGTTCCCTCTGAAGTCTCTAGGGCAGAATCTGTCTCCTTGCCTTTTCAGCTTCTGGAGGCTGTTTGCAGTTTTTGGCTTGTGGCCCCTACTTCCATATTCAAGGCCAACAACGTGCACCTTCAAATCTCTCTCTCTCTCCTCTGCTTCAGTCACCACGTCTTCTCTGTCTCTGTCGTCACATTGCCTTCTCTGGCTCTTCCCGCCTCCCTCTTATAAGGACCCTCGTGATTACATTGGGCCCACTAGGATAATCCAAGCTCATCTCTAAATGCTTAATTTAATCACACCTGCAAAGTTCCTTTGGCCATGTAAGGTAGCATATTCACAGGTTTTGGAGATTAGGACAAGGACATCTTTGGGGGACCCTTGTCTGCCTACCATAGGAGTCTTAATAGTAATAACAGGTGCAAGTTAGGACAATGATAGTTAAGAAAACTATAGGGATTCCATATTTATCTGGTGGGAGTATAAATTCTATAAGGCATTTTAGTAACGTGTACCAAAGAACTTTTTTTGGCCTTCCAAAATATATTTGCATGTGTGCATGTATACATATATATACATACACACACACAATATTGTTTATCAGAAAGAAATTTAATTACAATAAATGGAAAGAACTCAAAATGCATCATTGGGGAATTAAATGCATTTTGATATATCCATAATAATGTACCAACAGTATCTTTAGTAAAATCATTTTTGAAGGATATACCAAAATATGGAAAAGTCTGTATGGTATTTTCATAAGTGAAAAAAAAGTTACACTCTATTATATACCATACAACCCAAGTATTTCAAATTTACAGACTATAATATTTAAATATGGGCATATATAAAGGCTGAATGGATATATAGCAACATTGTTACTGTTCGCATTTGAGTAATAAAGTTTGAGTAGTTTTAATTTTTGTGGGTGTGCTTCCCTACATTTCCAAGTTTTGTATGTTGAATATATATTAATGTTATAATAAAAAGGAAGAGTAAATATGTTTTTAGAAATCTCAGTGATCTTAATGCACTTAGGATAAAGATTTTTTAGAAGCAAGCATTAATTATGTAAGCACACTAATCATAGCGTGTGCGATGGTAAAGCAGAGGTGAATGGATGGACTGCAGCATCTTAATTGTGACCGCCACAAATACTTTTCAAGCCCCTGTTATTTCTCAGAAGCACCTCAAAATTCTTATTTTTCTGATTAGTTTATTTTGATATTACTGTCAATATAATTCCTTAAGCTTTCCACTTATGTAAAGTTTAGAGAATTTATTTTTCCTGTGTGCCTACTTACTTAAGCTCCTTTTAAAATGTATTAATATTGTTATTGGTTATCTTGCTGTCAGATTTTAGTTCATAGAATTACCATAGTTCTAAAAACACATTGTTTAAAAATAAAACCATGTAATTACACACGCATAAAAGAAAATTTCTGTGGCAAAGCTTTGGGTTGCCCCAGAATTTTATTACATAAGGAGATGAATGCTCACTTAGAAAGAAAGCTTGAGGAATAATCAAAACAACCTATTCCTCAATTATACCAGTTGAAAAATACTTGTGTATTTAATGCTTCTTTGTACCAAGATCTTAGAAATAGGCTATGAACATATAATACTCTTCTCTACAGTACCCCACATAGCCTAATTTTAGTAACTGGGAGACATTCAAGACATTTCTGTAAGTCATTCAATAGGTCAGCAGCAGAGATTCAACAAATCTTGCAAGTAATTTTCCCTGGAAGTAGAATGCGTGATACCATTTGACCTAGACACATAGAGTGTTGGAGCTGTAATGATTTTGGGGGTGGTTTTCCATGGAGTGCAAGGATGCTTCTGTGGTAACCCTGACACTTTTCAGGGTTTAGCCCCAAGAAATAGGTACATCAAATGACCAATTTACTGAGGAATCAACTGAGAACATTCTTTCAGTGATTGTTTTAACGTTCTAGTGAATTTTCAGCAGTTTGTATTCGAAGGTCTAAGAAGGTAGAATGATTAACATCATGACAATAACAGAATACTATTTGCTGGAGGCCATCCAGGAGTGCTGTGCCATGACTTCTCTGTTCTTAGACAAGTTGCTTAGCCCTCTGGGCTTCAGTTTTCTCTTCCCCCGGTGGAAGGCAGGAGAGGGTGGTTGAGGCTTCAGATTCTAAGTGACTCCTCTAATCTTTTAGAGAGAAAAGAGGTAGGATTTCACTCAGATGCTCTTTTGACAATTAGAAAATGTCTGAAAAAGAGATGCTAAGGCCAGAGAGGAAGGAGGTAAATGTCTCATATGAGGATTTGAGGAAATTTATCTGAGAGAAAACAGAAGGGAAACCTATTTTAAAATATATGCGGAGCCATCATAGAGCTGTTATCCGGGTAAAAGGATCTGGAGAATGTACCCAAATGCCAGGCAGAATGCCCTACACAGAGAGGGCAAATGGAATAGGTGCTTTGATGCTGGAGGGAAGACAATATTGGTTCTACCGAAGACAGGACAACTCACAGTGACAATGGGACAGGCTGCCATATACAAGGCGGAACGCTCACCAAGGTTGGTGTTTAAGAGAAATCCAGAGGATCTGATATGCTGTGGAAAAGGTTTACAGGTGGAGTGAGAGATTGGGCTATAAGATTTTTCTATTTTTAAAGTCTATTTTTCAATGATTAGAACAATAGTATATTATGAATGAAGATAGACTTAGCTAAAATTTGTTTTATTTTTATTTTAAATGCTTAGGAAGACAGTTTGGGGAGTGGGATCAGAAGACCTTGCTTTAGTTGAGGTTTTGATTCCTCCTAAATGTGTGACCTTGATGAAGTCATTTAAAGTCTCTAAGTGTCCTCATCTGTGACGCTGACTAGCTGTCTACTTCTTGAGTTTGTTGTCAGGTCAGATTAGAAAATGCACATGTATGAAACCCACATGTGAAACCCCGTTGTGTTGCTCAAAGTGCTAGACAATCATTTGCTTCGTGTTATTATTATTTTTATTGTAACTTCTTTCATTGATCATATAATAGGAAATTTCTCCATTCTCATAACCACTCTAAAAGGATTATCCATCCCTATTTTACAATTTAAAAATGAGACCAACTGCAGGTTAAATTATTAGTTATGTCTAAATCCAGAATAGGACACAGATTTTCTACTCAGCATAGAAATGAAGAAGGTCTTTTCAGGAAAAGGAGACATTACTATGAGCTTCTTCATTTCAACTTACTGTGTTTGAAATCTGTATTCAAGGCTACTGGTGTCTGATGTGTAATTTGATCAACAAATGGGTGAGAGCCAAAAAATGACAGAGAGAGGCAAGGGGCTGAAACTAGGGTGTATATCACAGGGAAAAATAAGAGAGTATTTGTAAATTGCACAAGATAAGCTGGCTCCCTAATAATCCTGACTGAGTTCAACCACTTGAAGAGCAGTTGTGGGATGGGGGAATCACTTAATTTGACATCGATTTTTTCAGAGTTTAAGTTGTCTCTTTACATGTCTCTTGGAAAGGTCATATTTTCAATTTCCCTAGTGGGTGAAGGAAAAATAGCCTCTCATTAACTTCGGACATTTTTCTCTTTACTTTTTGTGAAGGATTGAAAATTTAAAAATGAAAGTAAAAGACACATTCTATATTTGCTGGCTCTAGGAAGTAGGAGAAGAAAATAGAAGGCAGAAGGAACAGATAAACCCAAAAAAGATGATACAAGTCCTGCCAAAAGCAGAAAAAAAAAAAGAAAAATTTACCTGAGCTGCCAAGAATATTTACCACTTGAACAATGCAATCCTGGGGCTGGCCTGGTGGTGTAGTGGTTAAGTTCAACCGCTCTGCTTTGGCAACCTGGAGTTTGCAGGTTCAGATCCTGGGTGCAGACCTACACACCACTCATCAAGCCATGCTGTGGTAGCATCTCACATATAAAATAGAGGAAGATTGGCAACAGATGTTAGCTCAGGGCCAATCTTCCTCACACACACACACACACACACACATACACACACAAATGCAACTGTCATTATAAAAGAACTATAGAAAGCCATAGAATGTGAGGCATCCAACTGACCACTGAGATGTGATCAGCTCAGAAAAGTTGGTGGCATGTTGGTTCTGAGTTGAGAGAATACATACAAATATAAGGAATGGCTCCATGTTCTAAACTACTGTGATTCTTAATTGATAAATTTGCTTTTCACAAGAAATGAAAACAACTCTTACAATGGAGGTTAATGGAGAATAAAATTCTTGAAGTTTTTGGGTGGGATTAGTTTCATAACATTGTCATAGCATTTACATTTTTCAAAGCATTAATTTAAAAGGTAGATTGGATGGTAACTGAAAGGAAACCTATGAGTAACAAAAGGAGAAATGTTGAAAGGAGTAGAGTGATTGGTGGGTATGATGTTTTTAAAGCAGTAATGTCAAAAGTTGGCCTGTTTATATAATAATCATAATTATGATAAATGACCTTTATTTAATGGGCAACTACTTAGACAAGGAATATCAAACAGGTTTTTGGAAGGAAATGCAATATTTAGCCAATTTTGTCATTGTACGGACATTTGGTAGTGAGAATGCCAGAGTACTGACCAAGAAAATTGACTTACAAGGCGTGTTTGCCAGCAAACAAACACCACAAATGGACAGAAGAAAAGAAAAGACCGCTGGGAAAAGACTGCATCTATATGGAGTCATATTTTTTTTCTAGACTTTGAAAGCCCCTGAGCAAAACTTCTTTGTTCTATTTCTCTTTACTTTCTCTGAACTTCTTCCATTGATGCTGGCAAGCTTCTGAAAAATTATGGAGAAGATATTTGAGCTCTAACCTGACCAAAACAGTAGAGAATATTCCAGTTTTCTTTCTCACCTTGTGACAGTCCTTGTGTCGTCACGTGTTCAAGTCTTGATTTGTTTAATGATCTCTCCCAACCATACCAAGATGCTTAAATTAATTGTCAGCTGGAAAGGACCTCTAATCTCAGAAGTAGCTCAACAATTTGGCCTTAACCATAGACATGGAGATTAATACTGCTGACATGTGGCAAACCAAAAAGAACCCAGGCCCCAGGTCGGTAAAGAAGGTAACATATTGCAATTTTCTTTTCCTTCCTTCAAGCGAAATTTGTACTCGTAAAAACTCAAGATGAATATTGGTAACATCAATGCTTCTCCTTTTTTATGGTATGCTGAACTGTATCATAAAAAGGCATTAATAAATAAGGATAACTACCAGTGAAAATTTTGTGACTCGAATAATATTTGGAAACTACTTTCAACGATTTATTATTTTATTTTGATTAATGGACTTATCAGCTCCCAACATCTAGAAATGAATTTTGGCACAGTCCGTTATGAAAAAGACAACAAATTCATGAGTAGCTGATTCAGATGCAAATGAAGGCCCATAGGTGGGTGAAACTTTACTTTTTACACCAAGTTGCCTTTCTGTACATACAGAGGCTTTCTCTTATGGGGAAACTTCTTTCTTCAGTCTCCTGCCCTCCTCTTCCTCTGGGTTCTCCACTGTCTTCTCTAGTCTTCTGTCACCCCCATAGGGTCTACCTTCATTTTCCAGGCAAGTTTCAGGGTCACTGAGGTAAGAGAGCCCGACAGTTCCCATAGCCAGATAGTGATAGATTCTCACCATCCCTCAAAGCAAGAGACTTCTTTTCCTTGTCTCTTCAGAATGGACCATCCATAATACACATTCAATTGCATCTCATGGTACCATGTTATAAACAAACAATGTCTGTACTTTACCAAAAGCCCCTCCCCATCACAGTAAGAGGCGGATGGGAATAAAGGAATAAGAGGGTGCAAACTGTCTGATCACCCATTCTCCTGACATCCCCCTGCCCCAACACATATTTGATTAGCATCCATTTGGAGGCACTTTGTGATGTCTTTCTAATATTGGCTCTTGAACTGTTTAAACAAATTGTAGACTCTTTTTTTCATGTTGATATCAACTTGGAAATTAACTGCTGTAATTTCTTGTACCTTCTGAAGGATGAAGAAACGGGGCATAAATAATATTTAAAACATCCTGTCAATTCAGGTAAAAACCATGGCAAAAGTTCTAATCTTGTGAAATTTGGCTTTTACTTCTGTTTTCAATGCTTATGATCCCTGGTTTTTCTGTTGCTGCTTTAAAATAACTGAGAAAGTATTACTTCGCACCTATTTTACTGTGGTGTTGTGAGGATCACATGAGATAATGTATGAGAAAGTGCTTTGAAAGGTGCAAAAAAATTAAATAATTGTAGAGTAACATGTTCTCAAAATAAGCCTTCAAATGATTCCCCCCCTTTTTAATCTATGTAGGTTGAGCGCCAGGGACTACTAGCAATGCAGCTAGTGCTTAATCTTCCCTCTTTCCTTTCTGGCAGAACTTTGATGTAGTGGGGACAGCAGTGTACCAGCTAAAAAGTCATCTTCCCAGGCTCCCTTGCAAATAAAACCAGTCACGTGTCACAGTTTAGATCACCCAAGTATGGATGGAAGTTATTGGATAGGATTGAACTCTGGGCAATCGGAAAAGGATGACTAAACCCAACCGGCATGTGCCCTCTGCCCTCTCCTCTTGCTCCTTCTTCCTTAATGTGGATGTTTTGGCTAGAACTGCAGCAGCCATCTTATGACCTTGTGGTGACCCTAACTCTAGAAACCACCAGAAAACAAAGTAGAGTGGAAAAAGCCTGAGACGTCTGGATCATTGATCATACTTTTTTTTGAGGAGCCGATACATCAAGTCCTGGAATATTCAACTCCAAATTGGTCATGCTACATGGAAAAAAATTTCTATTTTGTTTAACTCACTTTTTCCCATATTTTTTATTCGTGGTCAAGGCGGTTTCTAATGGGAACAGGATAATTGTATCTATAATTTCTACTACTTGATTTTAAATACACATATATCCAATGGTAATATTCGATATTTCTACTGGCATCTCATATGCATATTATATGTCCTGTTGGCATTTGACATGCAAGGACTCTAATGTTCAACTTATCCTCCTCACAAAAGCTCTTTCTTATCTTTTACTCTTAAACTCAATGAGAGGCATCATTTGTCTCTTGGTCAATGAAGCCAAAATGTGGGTGCTATCCTCTTAGTCTTTTGGAGATATTAATTTTACCTTCTTGTTATCAATTCTCTTCTTTGTACTTAGTCTTTAAACCTTCTTTATCTTTTGTCCAGTTCCTAGTGATCCTTCTAAACTGCCAGTAATTCACTAATTTAGAAGTCTTAAATAGCTCCAAACTACCTGTCTCTACTTTTTACCTTATCATGACACACATAGAAAATGATATCTATGTTAGGGTAAATGGATGAGATGACTTGTCCAGAGTGAACAGCCTGGGCTCTTTTGTTGAACCCTCAGCCACCCCAGAGCTGAATTGTTCATGGAATGTGTGCCTGTAACACGCTCAGTATATCAGTTGGACTTGGCACGTTCTTTGGGAAACTTTGGCTCAGAAGATAGAAAGTCAAAATATCTTAACATGTCATACAAAGCTTCTTCAGGGTCTAATCTTTGCCTTGCCTTCCATCCTTATCTCTAGCTGTGTGCCTTTTCTGTTTCTTTCCTTATCCTCCCCAATCCATGGTTTTATATATATATAAAAAGATATATATATTTATATATATAAATTATTTTATATAAAATTATTTATATATTATGATATGCTACCATTTATATCAAAAGGCAGAATGTATATGTATAGTTTGTAAAGGCATAATATTTCTCTAGAAAGATACAGAAGAAACTGGTAAAAGTATTGGCTCAGTGGAGGGGGGCCGGGTAACTAGGGAAAAGAAAAGGGTTGAGATTTACCTTTCACTGTTCATATATTTTATCTGTTGAATATCACACCAAATGCATTCATTACCTGTCAAACAAAGAGGAATATATTTCAAAGAAACCACGTTCCTATTTAAAAAAGAATGAATTTCATATGTCCATGATAAGGTCTCAACTAGTCAGTTTTGCTAAGCTACAAAGAGATTTTATGGCAAATGATTAAGGCCACAAAATTTATTTCCCAACAGTTATGAATTAAGGGTCTATGCTCTTGTACATATTTTTTAATGTACATAATTTTTAAAAACTCTAAATTTCCATAGCTTTATCAATTATACCCACTTGAAATATACTATATGGCTTTATATTTATTTGTATATATATGGTTTCCTTCCCAAAGTACATGGCAAGTATCTTTAGGTCAGTGACTCTATCTTTATTGATTGATTGATTTTTTTTTTTTTTTTGCTGAGGAAGATTCACTCTGAGCTAACATCTGTTGTCAATCTGCCTCTTTTTTTGCTTGAGGAAGATTAGCCCTGAGCTAACATCTGTGCCAATCTTCTTCTATTTTGTATGTGGGTCGCTGCCATAGCATGGCTTGACAGTGGTGTAGGTTTGGGCCTGGGATGCAAACCTATAAACCTGGGCTGCCTAAGTGGAGCACGCTGGACTTAATTACTATGCCACTGGGCTGGCCCCTATTTTTATTTTTTTAATGCATCAAAATACCTAACATGGTTTCTTATAGATGTCAGGTCAAAAATGTATTTATTGATTGTGCAAGAAAGAGATTAGTAATGGGGCTTAGCATCTTTAGTAATACCTACCTCTAGCTGTGTGGGATCAAAATGTAGTAATTTATTTCAATGCCTGCAAATAAAAACTTAGCATGTGCCACTTTTGTTAGCAATTGAGTGATCTTAGAGAGTTATTAGCTATTAACTGGATTTATTCATTCTACTCCTCAAATAGACTTCTAGATACATTCACAAAACTATGAAATAAAGGTGGAATTGTTGCTGTTAAGGTTTATAATGAAAGTCATCTAGGGGCAATTCACAAAAGCAGGTATATATATATAATCACTCATGTACACCCTACTGCTACTCCTCTAGTTTAGGAAAAGGAATGAGCTTAATGTTCCTTCTACTTCAGTGTGTTTATCTTTCTTAACCTCCTGTCATGACTCTTCATCCTATACGGCTTTCTTTAGTGATACACTGGAAATTTGGAAGTCTCAATAAATGCTTGTTGAAGCAATGAATATGTACAGACTACCCTTCCTTGTGACTTAACGTTCGAACAAGCACTTTTGGGCAGACCCTAAAGGGATTGATCTGCATGAATTGTTTTGCATGAGGTCTTTTGTTTATGACAATAGAGGAAGAAGGTTTCAGTGCCAGAAGGCTCAAGTAGGAAAGAGGAGAAAAGGAGGAAGTGGAGGGACAGTATGCTGTATGTCTCCAGCCAAAACTTCTGTGGGAGAAGGGATATGCAGAAAAAGAATAACCAACTTTCAGGAAGAACACATGAAAGAGCAGAGCCACAGCACTGGGAGAATGTCAACGTCTGGTGGCCCCACTGGTTCTTTCTAGAGAAGACTTCAAGGGCAATAAATGTCGTGCGGCAGCAGCGATGTCTTACAGAATTAAAATTGTTTGAGAATGCATATGATTCATTGGAGTTCCAGAAGTAATTGTTGGGAATCTAAACGGATGAAGTTTTAGTTGATGTGATGACAAGAGTGAAATAAGCTATTACCATTATTCTGTCTCCATGAAGATCATAGGTTGGACATTTATAAATAAATGTAGATAAGGCATATTCAAACTTACATGAATGCATTTGGTAAAGAAATACCACCATGTGCATGTGTTCATAACATGTCAACTATTTTTTTCTGAATTAAAAAATATTAGTTTACTTTGGCTTGAAACCAGGATAGGAAAAGTGTTGTTTGATCAAGTGTTAAAGCTCATGATGAATAAATATCGTCTTTGTAATTAAACTTCATGAAATTTTCCTACTAAGAATATTTTTGTGTTCTTAGCAACAGATGTAGTGATAAGAGATCTTGAATTTTTCTACATTCTTCTGTTAAAAAATACAAACCCTAGAACATGTATATATATGTTTGTATGTGTGTGTGTTCCTTCATTTACAAAATGGGAATATGTAACATTTATGACCTATGCTGAGTTGTTAGGTAAAATCCTCTTCATAATGTGAAAGGAGCTGCTTTCAAAGCAATGCTGTATTTTTTGTATTTTTCTTATTTAACCATTGGGAATTCAATGTTTGCTTGAATCATCAAAAAATATATTTCAGACGGCAACTGACATTTTCTCATATTAAAAAAATAAATCCTTGAGTTGACAGACATCCAACAGTAGGAGGGAAGGCAGGAGCTGACAGTTGCTTCCTCGCACAGGATTTTAATTACAGAATCAGCATGCAAGCTTCAGAAGCCCCCAGGAGCTGGTAGCTAACATTGACTGGCGTTCAATCCATTGCTAGAATGATAAGAGGGAGAAGTGTGGCCATTACTAGGTTTCAGCGGGAACATGGAGAATATCTCTTTCTGGGACCAGGAGTCTTAATTTCATACAGGAAAAAAGACTAGAAATTTCATCTCTATAGCTTTATCAGAAAATGAGTAGTTTTCTATAATTAAAATTTTATAATTGAGGCTTAGAATTTATTCACTGTAATATTTGTCATTTAGATATTTGTCACATCTTTTAAACAGATATTAGATATTTTCCTGCCTTCTTAAACACAGTGTTCTGCACAAAATATGAATTTTTCATATGTTACCCAGTGGTAAATTTCAATCGTTTCCGATTTGCTGTGGACACAATGAGACCCTATTTTTCTAACTCTGCCTCTTCTATCAGCTCTTCTTTCTCAGCATCAGCTTCTAGCATAGCAGACTGGTTGGTCTTTCTAAAAGGTTGTTTTCTGTAATCTAGGGACACAGATGACCAAGTCTGTTAAATTAAAAAAAATTATTTCCTCATCATTGTAAATCAGTGGGTTTTTATCTGAGACTCAAAAGAAGACTTCTTTTCCTGGGGATTCAATCATTTTGTTATTGCCACTTTTTCTAATCAACCCCCCAAATATTTACAGAGCCTCTATTATGTACCAGGCGTCAGAGAGGTTGTCATAATGTATCTTTTTGGTGAGGAAAATGCTGCTGAACCCAAATACTTTGGGAGGCAGGGAGGATGGGTCTCGATATTTCTGCTCAGGCCTTCCACATCCCCAGGCACGGTTAGAAACGCTTGCCTTTTTTTTTTTTTTTTTTTTTTGAGGAAGATCAGCCCCAAGCCAACATCCGTCACCAGTCCTCCTCTTTTTGCTGAGGAAGACTGGCCCTGAGCTAACATCTGTGACCATCTTCCTCTATTTTAGATGTGGGATGCCACCACAGCATGGCTTGATAAGCAGTACATAGGTCTGGGTCGGGATCTGAACCAGCAATACCGGGCCACCAAGCAGAGCTCCCAAACTTAACTAGTGTGCCACCAGGCCAGCTCCTAGAAATGCCTGCTTTTATGATCTTCTATCTTCTTCTGCATCAGCAGAAAATCAAACATGATTTTTGATATTAGAATCAGAAGCATAGTGTTTTCTGTGGCATGTCACCCTTACAAGGCCTTAGATCCTCCTGGGTAAAGTCCTAAGCTGACCGTAGAAAGAGCTCTGGTCCACATCGCCATGCAATGAGACCCGTCTGCGTGCTTCTCGGGGAAAGAAAGATCGCTCATTCTTAGTCTCTCTGTTAAGATGGTCGCCTCCACATGCTTGCTCAAAAATAAAGGCCCCACATGAATTTGGGTAGACCAAATTTAAGAAAACACATAGCAATAGCAAACATCTGAAAGGAGATAAGGGATTTTTGCACCATTGGTTAGCCTCAGCTCCTTCGTGGAAGAAGAAGGTAACTAATAGACAAACAGACCCCCGTCCCACAGTTCCCCTGACTCTTCAGCTTTACCTTTGAGGGAAAATCAGTAGTTCAAACCTTGGCTCTTTTTATAAGCTTCATTCTAGTCCAGCTAAATTAAAATCTCTAAGCTCCTCTACTATTAATATAAAAAAAGTTAAGCCTTCCCAGGTGACTGTAACGTATGGCGCTGAGTTCAATTGATTTAAAAGGCACGGTGAACAGACGATGCCTTTGCAAAGGCCCGTTCCAAACAGCCATTTGAATTTTATTTCTGAGATAATTTCACTTAAACGGAAAGTTAGAACAAATATGATTTAAAATAATCTTTGGAAAATTTGTAAACCAAAGACAACCCGTCAGGGACATACTTTTCCTCCAAAGGGATAATCACAGACTACAAGATGAGAAAAGAGTGTGTCATATTTTGACATTTCAATAAGGGCTGTTAATCACAGCCTTACACTTTACAATTGAAAAATTTCCATTTAAATACCATTTGTTAATGACAATTTCTTTTGCAAGTCAATCCATATGTAATCTAAGAGTGGAAATAGTTCATAGTCTATCTTGAATTAAACATCAAATTGAAAAAACTTTTGCTAAAAATAATCTGGAACAGAAAAGATATTGTGCAAGACACTAAAAATGTATGCTTTGGAAAGGAAAGTAGGTGAGCTAGTTTCTACCTATTTTGATTTTTTCTTTATAAAGTCTTTATATAATAAAAAGGATAATTTATAAAAAAAATTCAGGAATCAGAAAGTTACATTAGTTCTTTTTGACTAACATGGAAACTTTAAATGAAAGTGTTATAGCTTTCTCCTCCAGGGTGCCTGGAATTCCTTAAAGAATAAAATTTTAAAACTGTTGGAATTGAGAGAAAATCACTGTGTAGCTTCTTTAGAGAAATCTATACTGTGTCCTTAAAGTAAAAAAAAAAAAAAAACCACACTATAAAGAATCAGAATTATTTTCAATATAGTTCATTTACTTTCTGAGCAACTGTTTGGAACTCTTCTGGGTAAAATTAAAGTAGCTGCATACGTTAAGAAAATAACCAAGAACTGAGCTTGCCCCAGATTTTTTCATGTGAACAACAGTGTCTTAGAATGGTTAAAATTGCAGGGAAGAGATGTGCTCAGGTTAACTCAGCAGTGAGGCTTTATCTTACGGAGAAGTGGGGGACGATGGGATCTCGGGTTGCCATCGCAGCCAGCTGCTCAGCCATGTTGATGTCAGTGCCTCCAACTGATGGTCATCTGTTATCCAGAAATGGGGCACAGAATGGTCATCAAATAACTTCCCCGTGACTGTAGACTGGGAGTCTCAGAACCTGCCCTCATAACCACTGACACACACCGCCTCTCTGCAAACTCTGAGAGCCTCCAGGGAGCCTAGAGAGCCCAAGCCAGGAATTGAATGTTGTAATCCACTTAGGAGAGAGGACACCAACTGTAAAACTTTAGAATTTAATTTCGTATCATGGGACTTGTCTATTTACTTCACCTCATTCCCTGAAATTATTAACTGTGAAAAATAAAAAAGAAGAGAAACTGGTTACTTTACAAATATGCTATTATAACGCACAGTTGAATGAGGGGAAAATACTCCCAATGAGGACCATCTAGGGTGGCCTTGAAGCAGAGAGAACAATTGGGCTTCTCCATATTGCCCAAAAGTTAAGCAAAAAGAGCTTTACACTTGACTCAAGATGGTCCAAATCTAAACTCCGCTTCACACATTCTAGTTGGGGAATTCCAAGGAGGCTGCCCATTTTTTTTTTTTTTTTTTTCGCGAGGTGACCAGCAGGCTGTTTCTCCTCTCAAGACAAGAGCTTGTTGCAGGCGGATGGCTCATAGATGGGTTGGGGCTCAGATGAGGAGCTTTGAAAGGGAAGGAAGTAAATAGGAGAGGCAGATCGGGCTTTAACAAGGATTGTGTAGAAAGAGAGGGAAAGATCAGTTTTTGACCAGCTGTGTCGAAAAGTAGAAATTTGAGGAGAAAGACAAATATCTAAACAGATCTCTGCGATGTGTATGTGTATTTTTCTGATGCATCAGCATGTTGTGTCCCCAAGTAACCCAGTCTTATTATGGTCATATTGAGATCTCAGGTCTATCATTTGATTTGCCTACCTGCAACTCTGATTGAATTGGTACCCTCTAACATCACATTTTCCAGGATGCTTGATTTATGGTTTTACAAGAATGGAAGGCAACCACCTTAGAATAAGAAAGAGATTGGGGAAGCCAGTCTGGAACAGGAATCTGCTGTGAGAAAACAACGTCTGGAACATGATGTATTAGACAGAGAGATGAAGAGGAAATCAACCCTCTTATAATCAGCAGAACTTTGTCACAGTTTCCAAAAGTTAAAAACTCAATGAAAAAATATCCTTAATGGCTTATTCCCTTGAATAATCATCAAAGCCTTTTCATAGGCCTTCAACGTCAATCTCACTTTGTCCTTCTGCTTATCTCAGCTCTCGTTCCTTTCAAATGTGTACTCGAATCTCTTTTGAAATGTAGTGGCCTTATGAAGTTTGTTCTCTTTTGGTTAAAGGCTCACCCTGTGCTGTGGCTCCTAAAGCAATTCTTGAGGGTGTATGTGGGGGAATCTTGGGTTGAACTGTACCCTGATATGTCAAGAAATGAGATTTGGCAGTCCCTGGTCTCTGGCTGATGATCTCATTTCTTCTTGAGTACACACAAAAGCCATATTTCAAATTTTCAGGTCTATTTTCCCCCCACACAGCTGAATTAGATTTAGGCAGTGTTATCTCAGAATGAACCAAGAATGAAACCAAGAATGAAAAAGTATGAGAAACTCTATTTCTAACTTGCAAGCTGGAAATGAGTTTTTATCTTTCTTCCTCAGATGCACAATTTAGGAATTACAGTCCTTCCTGGACAGAGAGCTGAGGTCTCTGACATTCATAATTAGCCTGGAACCTTGTCAGTAACTGAAACCAGGTCCCGTGGAGACAGAGCTGCCAAGATCAAGTAGGTTTGGTTGACAGTGCTGTAAGCTGTTTGCCATCAGGAATTTCACGGGCATCCCTGTGTCAGGGATGAGGGAAAAGGACAGTGTTTCATGGTTAGAAAATGCACTGAACTGTTACAGAGCTTGCAGACCTTGGGGGCTAAGCAGAGGCTTATGTTAACAGGATAGTCAGCAGGATCCAGTATTAGGAAATATTAGGAATATTAGAAAATGCAGTTTGGTTTTGGTAGCAGAATGCTCATCAATCACAGAAAGAGGATAACACAAGGAATGTACTTACTGAGTTTATGTGTTGAAATCATACCTGCACGTGGACAGAAAGGTCAGTAGGTACCCTACCTATGTGTTCAGACTTAGAGGCAACGGACAGAGGTCTACCTAGCCAGGTGTTGTGAAGTGCAGTTTAGTGAGACTGAAATATCTGCGTTAAGCCAATGCAGGTCTCAAAGATGGCCAGAGTTCCTACCAAACTGAGGCATTCCTCAGAACCCTTGAATTCTCGCTATTAGGGAAGATACTAATGGAGTGTAAAACAGCAATGCCTCAGACTAAACAGAGACATTATGACCAGAGCTTCATTGTGAACTTGAGGGCCCAGTGGTGATGCAGGCACAAGCCAGGCTGCTGAAGACAGATTCCCAGCCAGCAAGTTCTGGGTGAGCAAAGAGGCAGACCCTCACCCTGCGTCAGAACCCCCTAACTATCCAGGCATATGGGTCATACCACACCCCCCCAAATTTGCTTTCCCAATAGCAAGATGTTTCCCAGATGGGGCTGTTGACAGCACTTCAACAAGAGTTCCTTGGCATTTTGCAGACCTCTTCCTGATTGAGATGTGCAGAAGTAAACCCAGAAACCCCTGGATTCCAGAGAGAAATACCGCTTCACCTCACCCCTAATTTGTTTGAGCTACAGTGAGGAAGGATAACTGAAGGCAGAGAGCAATAATGAGGATAAAAAAAATATATCCCATCGTTCTCCCTTGGAAGGAAGCAAGACCCACAGGGCAGGAGGAAGAGAGAATTTAATTCTGATGTTGCTGGGTTGGTTTTTTGGATAGCTGTCAGTTTTCCAGTCTCAATGTAGACTCATTTTTATGCCAGTTCTAAACACACACATACACGCACACTCAAATGTAAACTATATACACATATATTTGTACCTATGTGTGTTGTGCAGCCACACTGTAATAAATGTTTGTATACTTTGCTATATATAATATAATATTATATAATATATATCTAAGTATGGGTCATTTTCAAAGGGCTAGAAGAAAATTTGTTTATTTTTTCCAACAAATTCTCACTGCTCACTCATAAAGATTCAGATCCTGTTTTGCATGCCAGGAGTATAAGTCAGACAAGGTCCTTCCTCTCATGGAATCTATATTCAAGTTTGGGAAGACACAAAATAAACAAACAAGTAATAAAACGAATTAATTCCAGGTGATAATAATTGTTACGAAGAAATTAAAACAGAGCAATACAATTGAGAATGCCTGGAGTGAGCTGGGCAGGTTAGGCAAGACCTTGCAGAGTACAATTTTACTTGAAATCAGAATAATCTGAGTCCAACCATATATGTATTTGGAGGAGACAGATGCACAGAAAATCTGAGGCAGAAACGAGGGTGGTCATTTTGAGAAACTGAGAGAAGTCCCTGGAGAGAGGGAAATGAGCAAGAAAGTCGAGGAATTGAGGTTGAAGAGGTAGGAAAAGTCAAATCACTCAAATTTTTGTAGATCATTATGAGAAGGAAACATTCTGTTCTCACCGCCATTAGAAACTACTGGAGCACTTTAAGCAGGAGACGATACGTTTGCTTTTACGTTTTAACACGTAAGTCCCTATAGTTGTTACAGAGAAATGTTCCACAAGGTAGAAAGAGTGGAATCAGGGAGACAGCCCTTGCAATTTCAGACCCAGAAAATGAGAGGGCCTTGGGAAACACTCTGGGCATTCTGTACATAAGCCAAAGAAAATGTAAAAGCAAGCCTTCCTAAGTTCAAGGTGATCATCCTACAGTTGATCTGTGGATTCACAGGCAGCCAACATAATCCGGAGTCTCCACGATATATCATCCTCAAAGCCCAGCATAGGATAAAAAATCATCAGGTATGCAAAGAAACAGGAAAACTTGACTCACAGTCAAGAGAAAAAGTCATCAGCACAACCTTTCCCCCTCCAAAACTGTCCACAGGTTCGATTTAACAGAAAAATATTTTAAAGTAAGATTACAAAAAATTTATGGAAAATGTATTCAAATAACTAAAGAAAAATATATTCTTAAGAGTAAAATAAGAAATCTCAGCAGGGAAGCGGAATCTATAAAAAATTGCAAATGCTAGAACTGGAAAGTATGGTAACTGAAATGAAAAATTCACTGATTAGGCTTAACAGAAGATTTGAAAGAGTGGAAGAACAAGTCAGTGATCTTGAAGATATATCATTATGCATTTTCCAGTCAGGAGAATACAGAGAAAAGATTGGAGAAAACGAACTGTCCTTTAGCAATATGTGGGACAATATTAAATAGTCTAACATATATGTTACTGAAGTCCGAGGATAAGAAAAGAATGA
The DNA here is from genome assembly GCF_041296235.1 of Equus asinus. Classification (NCBI taxonomy): domain Eukaryota; kingdom Metazoa; phylum Chordata; class Mammalia; order Perissodactyla; family Equidae; genus Equus; species Equus asinus. The sequence goes on from NC_091790.1 coordinate 178,686,693, forward strand.
GAACAGGTAGAAGAAAATATTTGAAGACAATGACCAAAAGTCCTCACACTTGAAAACATAAAGAGCCAAGAAGCCCAGTGACCTCAAGCAGGATATTCTTCCAGCTATTGATTCAGAAATGCATTCAATATTTATTGAGTGCTTGCTGAGCTGGGCAAGAGGGAATATACATTTGAATACGGCATGGTCTCTGCCATATTTAACAACCTTCATCCGTAATATCCAATATGCTAACCACTAGCCAAATCTGGCTACTGAGCACTTGAAATGTGGATAGTATAACATAGTAAAATGGTAATATTTTGGATTGAATAAAATATATTTTGGAAATTTATTTCACCTTTTCTTTTTACCTCTTTAAACTGTGTTAGTAGAAAATTCAAAATCACACATGTAGCTTGCATTATATTTGTATTAGCACTGATTTAGGAGATGATAGTTGTTAAAATAGGGTCCCTACATAAACATAATGTAGTAGCTAAGTCTCAAATCAGACCCAGTGGGACTTAGACACTGTTTATTAGTATTTTTTATTTTATTAGTACCCCTTTCATTTAGTACAGTTTTGTTTGTTTCTTTTGAGCTTGTTTTAATTTGTGTTTCTGGAGAGGAATCAGAAACATAGTGGGTATCAGAAAATATCTGTCATTAACAGTGAGGAACAGCCTGTTCTGGACTCAGTATAAGACACTCAAGATCCACAACAGTGAAGGGAGGTATGACTTGGTCTGCTTATTTTACATTGTTCTTTTGAGTATATAACGAGGAACATTAAAATGCTTTAATTGTGTACAGTGGAAACTACCTCACATTCCATTTGAAATAGAGTAGAATTTTTTAATTTTTATGTTTTGCTCTTTGAACATCTTTTTAACGTTTTATTTGGTAGACATTAAATTAGGGGAAAAGTTTTAGCTATAATCATTAAAAACTCTGTTCAATAGACTTTTTTTATTGAGTTAAATTTCATAGGTATTAATTATTGACCTATTAAAGAGAAAATGTCTAAGCGATTTACTCATTCATTTGAGCACATGCTACATACCAAGACTACAATAGACACTAGAACGCAACCACTTACGTGATTTATGCGACTCTTGCCCTCAAGGAACTAGTAGTTCTGTGCATGGTTATTTCCTTTGCAGAGTTAGATTTTTTCCCCCTCAAATGCTCTGCTTAATTTTGGTCTTTGATCTTACAGATTTCAACTTTTAGGAAGTGAATAGCATTAAGTTCTCTCTTTAGAACTTTCCTCTTCTGCTACTATCAGATATGATTCTCCATCCTCAGATGCAGCTGTGGGGTTGCACGTTAGGGTGCCCAAAGGGCCATGGGGCTTGAGAAGCTAGTGGGTGGTGAGATGGCTCAGAGAAATAGGGTTCCTAAAATCTATTAGAAATGATGGTGGCTAAAAGGTTCATGCTGATAGTTTGCATAATGACTACAATCTCCTGGAGTTCGTTCATAGTTTGTCAAACAGTGAAATATTCAGGAGATCACCGCTGTAGGTCTTGCTGTCCCTGGCAAGATAACAAGGTCATACTTTCACCAAGTAAACTTTATATGAATAATTTTGCTGGGACTATTTTGTTCAAACAGATTTTCTTTTTCCATCTCCACAGCAGCCTTGGCCTGAGCAGTGTCTGTTTTCAGCAATACATATATTCATAAAGGACATTGCAAATCTGTTGCTGCAGCACCTAGAACTGTAAAGGATGTTCCAACAGGTGTACAAAGGTGGGAAAAATCTCTAATGAAATTACCTAAATATGATTAGAATCTGACTTGCTCTAAGAATCGAAGTATTATATACAAGACTTCCATGTAAAGTTGGGTGGGAGAAGTAAGCAAAGGCGTCTTTCTCTTATGTTCCTAGATTTCCATCCAAAAAAACCAAAGAAATATAAAATATAATTAAAACCTACAACTGTGTTAGAAACTAGGGGGAGGTATCATCCGTGTGGCAGAAACATCAAAGAAATTGTGCTGGATATAAGTGTTAAATTTGCTTGCTTATTCCAAAAAACAGCATCATTGATGGGAAAAAAATAAAGGAGACTCTTTAAGAACACACCCACACTTCCTGAGGAGTAAACACTATTTGGACCCTCATTAGCCAGTATTCAACACTAATATTTGATAATAAAAACAGCAAAGGCCCACATTTAATTAGACCAAGAAGGAAGTTTGAGTATTGGTCATACCAAACGGAAAGTTAGCCTGGGCTAAGGAATGGATAAATAACTGAAGAAAAAGCCTGCAGTGTATCCATACATTGGAATATCATTCAGCAGTAAAAAGATATGAACTACTGATACATGATACAATATGGATGAAAAGCAAAAACCTCACATAAAGTAAAAGACGCCAGATGCACAATAATACATAGTGCATGATTCCACTTATACGAAGTGTCGGAAAAGGCACATCCACAGTGACAGAAGGCAGATTAGCGGTTGTCTGGGAATGGCACTTGGAATGAAGACTGACTAGAGACCCACAAAAGTAATCTTTTTGGGATGATAGAAATACTTTAAAACTGGATTTTGATTATGGTTATATAAAGCTAAAATTAACTAAAAATCATTTAACTGTACCCTTAAAACAGGTCAACTTTATGGTCTATATAAACATATCTCAATAAAGCTAAAGTTTGGTTAAAGCTAAAGTTAACTAAAAACAGAAAACAAATGTCAAAAACAATTCTTAATAAGACATAAAGTTAAAAAATTCAAATGAATATCAACCGGGTCTAAATTAATAGCCTTTAGGTGGATGATGGAGCGTAAGAGATGCTGACAAAAATATGATAAACATACACTTAAACAACGTTGGGTGTCCACTGTATCTCAATAAATCTGGGAAAAGAAAAAAGAAAACCCATATGAACACTAAGAAACCATATTCCTTAGAAGAAAGCAGCTCTGTGAGTGGTTAGCTCTGAGCAGCTCAGAGAGAAGTTGCAATTAGGGCAATAGTGTAGCCCAGAGGTTGGGTAATTTTTGATGACTGCTGGTGGAAGCAAAAACGCTGTAGGGAACAATTTGTGCAGGTTTGAGTGACTAATCTCAGCCGAGGCCTTGTGAATGTGTGTTAGAAATGAAGATCCAACTATTGGGAAGCGAGCTTCTTTCTAACTTATACTTTGCTTATATGACAATAAGTATGATTAAGAAAACACAGAGTGATTTATACACAGAAAATTGTTCTTTAAGCAACAGTTCTTTTATTTGTTAGGACAGGTATTCCAATTGTAAGGATGAGAGTTGATTTCCATTCAGAAGCAATCCATCTCAGTTTCCATAAAGCAGCTTAGAGCCTGGTTCAAAATGTAGTTAATTTTATTTATGTGATGCCTTCTAGCTTCTGGGTACCTAAAGAAACATAACTCAAATCATGTTTTAAGATCAAGATGTTAAATAAGCTTCTCAACTTCCAAAAGACAAAAGTGCCAGGGGTGGGAGAGGGGGAGGGTTTGAATTGGCAATGAAAACCAAAGTTGTTGATTTTTTTTTGGAGGAAGATTAGTCCTGAGCTAACATCTGCCACCAATCCTCCTCTTTTTGCTGAGGAAGACTGGCCCTGAGCTAACATCTGTACCCACCTTCCTCTACTGTATATGTGGGACACTTGCCACAGCATGGCTTCACAAGGGGTGCATAGGTCCGCACCCAGGATCCAAACCCCGGGAGGCTGAAGCAGAGTGTGCGAACTTAACTGCTATGGCCCCAGGCTGGCCACCAAAGATGTTGATTTTTGATAAGAAAGTTCATTCTGTAATGTATGGAAAAGGGACACAAACTAGCGATTCCACCATTGCCTATCATTAAAAAGCAGAAAATGTTCTAAGGATTTGACCTCTATGTCTGAGTGTATCAAATGCCCAGAAAATAACCCTTTATTCAGGTCACTTGACTGTGTGGTGACTTGATTGCATTTGAAAATGAGTTTTGTGCTTTCATCAGAGCAGTCAGTAAGACTCTGGGAAACTACATTGACATCATGTTGTTTTCAACACATATTTGGTGGAGATATGACTTAGAGGAGAAACTTCCCCCAGGGAGGTCATTCTGTGGCTAAATCATCTTGTATGGAGTTAACATAAGTCCATTTTTTATCAAATTTTGTTTTGTAGGAAATCATACTGTCGAGTCTGTTCAGTAGTAACTAAGACGGACCCGTGAATAAGACAGCATTGGCATTCTCCTCAGCTGGCCTCACTTTAGACAGGCTTCTTCCTGACTCCAGACTCCTGACCTCCCTTTCCTCTGAGCATTTGCTTTAGAAAACACGTAAATTCCTTCTCTGAGCCTTTGAGATATAAACCTTTTAGAAGCCTCTTGCCAGTTTTACAATCCAGGAATGTCTTCCTCCAGGACCTGGGAGTCATCCCTTTGAAAAGTAATCAGCAAGAGGATAGGACCCTATCTCCTAGTTTCTGTAGGAGTAGGAGCCTAACTTCTGATGTCTATGGGCACCTATTAGCAAACACAGATGGCATCCTTACAGAGAAAAATATTTGCAAACTCAGGAATAACTCAATGGCTCCACATGTCTCATTAACCAACCTTCCCCCTGTCATCCTCCAGCACTCTTCTACAAACTCACCCCAGAGCTTAAAGACTCTACTGCCTTTTGTTTTGATAGAGATGAGTTCAAACTCAGTTCTGGCCTGCTTCTCTGCTGCAACAGCATTGAATAAAATCTTGCTTACTTGTTTCACTTTGATGGGTGGAATTTTTGCTTTGACAACCAAATGTGAATGTGACTGGTGGGCATGAAAGCCTGTAATGTTTCTATAAGCTGCCTCAGAGAATTAGTCTGACAAGAAGTTTTTTTGGTGCAAGATGGGTACAGGCTGGGATGAGGGAAAAATTCATTTGCATGTAGTGATATGTCTCTAGCATCTTCTTTGTCTGTTCAGTCTTAATGAAAATAACAGAATTAAACAAGGAATTACATTTCATAATTTATGTAGCTATTTTATCATAATTATTTTGACAGTTTCGGGTGTTTTCTTTCAGGAATAGTATTGGCTGGAGTGGGGAAGAGAGGGTGTACTCCATAGGGACAAACTCAGTCTCACATACTTAGGAGAAATCAGGCCAGACTCATTGGGACCCCTGAAAGCGAAAATCAAGGACCTTAGCAAAGAAAGCCACAAACCAGGGGAACTTCCTATTCTCATGTTAATGCTTCTGATTTAAGACAGTGACCCCAAGGAGTGTTGTTTTTAGAAAATGTCTTTGAATTTAGAGATTATACCCGTTTGTAGGTATCTGTTCATTATGAACCGAGCTCCTTGAAATTTATTAAAAACTAAATTGAAGAGTTGTGAAAATGTTAAACATGTCGTGAATTAAACTTTCCTTTTCTTGAGACTTTTTACTACTGTTTGTCTTACAAAGCATCCCCAGTAGAACGTGATTAAACTACAGAAAAAGGAGTTTGGTTGTAATGGCGTTTACGGTAGTAGTGCGGGGAGAAGAGTGGAGTAGAGTTTATAATAATATAAAGAAGAAAAGGCGATACAATTGTAATCGCCAGTTGTTATCTGATTAGGCTGTCCCACTCTCTTAGAATAGCACAATTTAATAGCTTTATTTCTAAGTTGAAGATCCATTTCACAGTAAATTGCCTAGTATCTCTACAGTTGGAAGTAAAGTTCCTGAGTTAAAGTCAGTCTTTCTTGGTGATGAAGTACTTTCAGATTCTGGGAAGAACAAAGAGAGGCTATAAGGTGGATCTGGGGGGAGTGAGACGAAATACTCCTGTTTACGACAAAAACAGACTTTGACGCCTCCTCCCCAAATAGTTTTCTCCAAATCAAAAGCAAAGCAGAATCACATGCAAGCTGATGTTTTGCAGAACTCACTGATGTCAGAGTCTGTAACTGATTTGAAGGACGTCAGTTTAAGCTCAGTGAGGGGTTGTCTTTGAAGATCCGGTTTGAGGCAGTTGCTTTACCTTTCGGAAGTTCCTATGATTTCGAGACCCTAAACCATATTGCAGATTAAATCTAATCCCGCACCACTTTAAAGTCAAAAGTCTTTCACAAGTGTACCTTGTCTTGGAGAAAGATCTTCTCTAGGACCCCCATGGGAACGGGTATTTTCCTGGCAGCCTATATTCTCTGATGGGCGATTATAGAAGCTTGAGTTTAAAGGCATCCTTCGTCTGGTCCCTTGAAAACTACTTCTGATTCACTGTTTTTTCAAAGGCCAGCCTTTCGGCTGGCGGTGGCCGAGTGGTTAAGTTTGTGCGCTCTGCTTCGGTGGCCCAGGGTTTCGCCTATTGGGATCCTGGGTGCGGACAGGGCACCGCTTATCAGGCCATGCTGAGGCGGCGTCCCACATAGGACAACCAACAGGACCCACAACTGGAATATACACCTATGTGCTGGGGGGCTTTGGGGAGAAGAAGGAAAAAAAAAAAAGATTGGCAACAGATGTTAGCTCAGGTGCCAATCATCAAAAAAATTCAAAAATAAATAAAAGGCCAATCTTTATCTTCTTAGTGCAGAAACTCTAACTCCTTTGTGAAGATCAAACATATGAACACGCATCTCCAAGGATGGCCGGGCCATGGGAGCTCCCTCCTACTCAGGTTGCTACGAAAAGGAATTGCCCAACTTCTGAGTAGCCACTAAGTGCTTAGAGGATCCGCAAAAATTCATTCATATTGTTAACCCATCAGTTTTTAGACTCATATCCAACAAACATGAACAATATTGTCTTTGAAACACTATTGATAATATGTTATATCCTTCTAGCACTTAACCATTTAGAAAATATTTTCACAAACATTATTTCAATCTAATTTCATAGCTACTGCTCACACATCCATTCTTGTATTTATTCAATCAACAAATAATTTTGAATGATTATTAAGTGTCAGACACAGCCATATGAACTACATATTTATAAATTCATTTTTGGATTGAGGAAATTGAGAGTAAGGGAGATTAAATGACTAGTTCAGCCTCACAGAGAGAGCAATTTTTAGATCCAGGGCTTGCCCCCAGAAAGTAAGACAAATCCAGTGCCCTTCTCATTACTTTTAGATTTGGAAGCGGGGTTTACTCTGGAAATGCAAATGGCTAAGATCCAGTGCCTGCTGCTGTCAGGTTACGTTTGAGCTTTAAAGTGTCTTTGGAATCTTTCTTCCAAGTAGGTGGGCAGACTAGCTCAGAAACCACAGAAATATTGTGATAATCTGTGTTTCATTATTTCCAGAGGCGAGGAAGTAAAGACAGAATTAAATCAGGTACATGATGTCAATTTATATCACCTTATCACATTTTTATGGGTCTAGAATTATGTAACCATGATGCTTTTATGTGTATGTGTCCCGCAATATCAGCCTCAAATAAAACTTGTGCTGTTATTTGTTAAGTGCATTTCTCTGGGAAGCTCACAATGTTCCAAAACTAGTCATCTTCCTAATTTTTATAACATTGTGGTAAGGAAACAGTGGCACAGGGAATTGAAATGTTTTGGGCAATGTCAGAAAAAGTGTGAGAGGGACGAGTTGTGTCTATACACATAAATTGATTTGAGTTCAGTCAAAGTATCAGATAACAGTGACAGTGTTAATGTTAGAATTTTGTGATAGGATACTAATTCTGGATTTAATTTATTCTTTTAGAGAATACAATCGAGTTTCATAAGGATATAGTTGCAATCAACTTTTCTTCCAATATTTATGTAATGCCAGCAAAGAAGCATTGCCATACATATCAGTCAGGACAAATGAGGTTATGATATGGTAAAATATTCTCCATGAATTCTAGTGTTTAATACAATAAAGGTTTATTTCTGTATCATGTTACATGCTCAAAGCCGGGCAGAGGCCGACTCTGCTCCACAGAGTCACTCAAGGATTCTAGTTCAGGGATGCAGCAACATTTCAATGTGAGATTTCAGGATTTGCCACAGTAGGGGAAGAAAGAGACTGGAGAATTGCACAGGAAGTTTTTATTGCCTTAACCTGGAAGTGACACAGATCAATTCCACTCACATTTCTTTGGCCAAGACTAGTCACATGGTCCTGCCGAACTGCAAGAACTCCCGAGAAGTTTACTTTTCCATATGTCCAGGAAGGAAAGGAGAACTGGATATGTAGGATTTATCTTAGCATGTTTGTGATACTTGCAGCACACAGATGGGATCTGAGAGTAGAGAAGATGAAACAGTGTGTAAACCAATAGTCTGAATAAAAGAAAACACAACTGGCTATTCAACAATGTGTGTAATTCTGCTTTTCAAAGTATATGTTTACCAATCCATCTTTCTACATATTGTTGATACATAATAAATAGTTTCTTTACATACTGTGTTAGTCATGGTTCTCCAGAGAAACAGAACCAATAGGATGTATATATATAGAAAGAGATTTATTTTAAGGAATTGGCTCATGTGGTTATTGCGGCTGGCAAATCCAAAATCTGCAGGGTGGGCTGGCAGCCTGGAGATCCAGAAAAAGACAATGCTACCATTACGTGCATAGGTCATCTGCTGCAGAATTCCCTCTTGCTTGGAGGAGGTCAGCCTTTTGTTCTATTTGGGACCTCATCTGATTGATGAGGCCTGCCCATATTATGTTGCGATTGTGAATGGTATTCAGTACCTAAATAAATGTTAATCTCATCCAAACGCATCCTCACAGAATTATCTAAATTAACGTTTGACCACACATCTGGACACTGTGGCCCAGCCAAGTTGACACATAAAATTAACCATCATACATACTCAAGTGTAACTCCACCAGCTATGAGAGGAAGGAAGATGGACTTGCCCTTATGACCAATGCCCTCAGCATGAAATAGTCTTTTAAAGCCACATCCAGGTTTATGATTCCTTAAGAATCAATGCTTTTAGGGGCCAGTCGCATGACAGAGTGGTAAAGTCTGTGTGCTCAGCTTCAGCGGCCCAGGGTTTCGCTGGTTCAGATCCTGGGCATGGACATGGCACTGCTCATCAGGCCATGCTGAGGCGGCATCCCACATGCCACAACTGGAAGGACCCACAACTAAAATATACAACTACGTACTGGGGGGATTTGGGGAGAAAAAGCAGAAAAAAAAAGAAGATTGGCATCAGTTGTTAGCTCAGGTGACTAATCTTTTGTTTATTTATTTATTTATTTATTTTTATTGAGTTAATGATAGGTTACAATCTTGTGTGATTTTTGTTGTACATTAACGTTTGTCATTCGTGTTGTAGGTGCACCACTTCACCCTTTGTGCCCACCCCCCACCCCACCTTTCCCCTGGTAGCCACTAATCTGTTGTCTTTGTCCAAATTTTTAAATTCCTCATATGAGTGGAGTCATACAGAGATTATCCTTCTCTAACTGGCTTATTTCACTTAACATAATTCCCTCAATGTCCATCCATGTTGTTGCAAATGGGATGATTTTGTTCTGTTTTGCTGCTGAGTAGTATTCCATTGCATATACATACCACAACTTCTTTATCCATTCATCTGTTGATGGGCACTTAGGTTGCTTCCATGTCTTGGCTATTGTAAATAATGCTGCAATGAACATTGGGGTGCATAGGACTTTTGGAATTGCTGACTTCAAGCTCTTTGGATAGATACCTAGTAGTGGAATGGCTGGATCGTATGGTAGTTCTATTTTTAATTTTTTGAGGAATCTCCATACTGTTTTCCATAGTGGCTGCACCAGTTTGCATTCCCACCAGCAGTGTATGAGGTTTCCATTCTCTCTGCAACCTCTCCAACATTTGTTACTATTAGATTTAGATATTTTTGTCATTCTAATGGGTAAGGTGATATCTTAGTGTAGTTTTGGTTTGCATTTCCTTGATGATCAGCGATGATGAGCATCTTTTCATGTGCCTATTGGCCATCCGTATATCTTATCATAAATGGCTGTTGTATCTTGTCAAATGCCTTCTCTGCGTCTATTGAGATGATCATGTGGTTTTTATTCCTCAGTTTGTTGATGTGGTGTATCACGTTGATTGATTTGCGGATGTTGAACCATCCCTGTGTCCCTGGTATGAATCCCACTTGATCATGATGTATGATCCTTTTGATGAATTGCTGAATTCTGGTTGCCAAAATTTTGTTTGGGATTTTTGCATCTATGTTCATCGGTGATAGTGGCCTGTAGTTCTCTTTTTTTTGTGGTGTCCTTGTCAGGCTTTGGTATCAGTGTGATGTTGGCCTCATAGAATGTGTTAGGAAGTGTTCCATCCTCCCTAATTTTTTGGAATAGCTCGAAAAGGATAGGTATTAAATCCTCTCTGAAAGTTTGGTAGAATTCCCCAGGGAAGCCATCTGGTCCCAGGGTTTTATTCTTTGGGATGTTTTTGATTGATGTTTCAATCTCTTTCCTTGTGATTGGTCTGCTCAAATTGTCTGCTTATTTTTGAGTGAGCTTTGGGAGATTGTAGGAGTCCAAGAATTTACCCATTTCCTCTAGGTTATCCATTCTGTTAGCATAGAGTTTTTCGTAGTATTCTCTTATAATCCATTGTATTTCTGCAGAGTCTGTTGTTATTTCTCCTCTTTCATTTCTGATTTTGTTTATTTGAGCTTTCTCCCTTTTTTTCTTTGTAAGTCTGGCTAGGGGCTTGTCAATTTTATTTATCTTCTCAAAGAACCAGCTCTTTGTTTCATTGATCCTTTCTACCACCTTTTTCGTTTCAATAGTATTTATTTCTGCTCTGATTTTTATTATTTCTCTCCTTCTGCTGACTTTGGGCTTTGTTTGTTCTTCTTTCTCTAGTTCGGTTAGGTGTAATTTAAGATTGCTTATTTGGGATTTTTCTTGTTTGCTAAGATGTGCCTGTATTGTGATGAATTTTCCTCTTAATACAGCTTTTGCTGTAACCCATATGAGTTGGTATGGCATGTTATCATTTTCATTTGTTTCCAGGTATTTTTTGATTTCTTCTTTAATTTCATCAAAGATCCATTGCTTGTTCAGTAGTGTATTGTTTAGTCTCCACATCTTTGTGCCTTTCTCAGCTTTTTTCTTGTAATTAATTTCGAGCCTTATAGCACTATGATCAGAGAAGATGCTTGTTATTATTTCAATTTTTTTTAAATTTGTAGAGGCTTGCCTTTTTCCCAACATATGGTCTATCCTTGAGAATGCTCCATGTGCACTTGAGAAGAATGTGTATTCTGCTTTTTTAGGATGAAGTGATCTATATATGTCTATTAAGTCCAGTTGTTTTAGTTTTTCGTTTAGCTCCACTATTTCCTTGTTGATTTTCTGTCTGGATGATCTGTCCATTGCTGTGAGTGGAGTGTTGAGGTCCCCTGCTATTATTGTGTTGTTTTTAACATCTTCCTTTAGGTCTGTTAATAGTTGCTTTATGAACCTTGGTGCTCCTATGTTGGGTGCATAGATATTTACAAGCGTTATTTCTTCTTGATGAAGTGTCCCTTTGATCATTATATATTGTCCCTCTGTGTCTCTCTTTACCTGTCTTATTTTGAAATCCACTTTGTCTGATATAAGAATTGCAACACCTGCTTTTTTTCCCTTGCTATTAGCTTGAAGTATTGTCCTCCACGCCTTCACTCTGAGCCTGTGTTTGTCCTTGGGGCTGAGGTGTGTTTCCTGGAGGCAACAAATTGTTGGATCTTGTTCTTTAATCCATTTTGCCACTCTGTGCCTTTTTATTGGAGAGTTCAATCCGTTTACATTGAGAGTGATTATTGATGCATGTGGACTTAAAGCTGTCAATCTGTCGCTCATTATCTGGCTTTCCTGCTTTTCTCTTCCTGTGTGCTTTATCCTACCCATTTAATACTGCAATTTCTTATTCTGGGTTTCTTAGATTTATCCTTATTTATGTTTTGTGGCTCTGTTCTGTTTTTTAGTTTAGTGGCTACCCTGAAGTTTGTATTTAGAATCTCGTGTATAAAAAGAATCAATGTTTTTAGTAATAATCCCTTCAGAATTACTGAAAAATAGTTTGCTTTCAAATATTAAGCTTACAAATGAAGTCTAAAATCTAATGGCATTGTTTCATCCTGATTAGTTTAGCAAATTTCTTTACAACATTGGTTTTTTGGGAGGATTCTAAATCATTAAACCATTATAATCTTTTACAAAAGTTTTCCTTAGATTTTCCTTCAAGTATGAAAATATTTCTCCCCACCCAAATAAAATTTTAAAGTGTGTTTTAAAATTAGATTCCTTTCTATGCTAAGAGTTAGGAACTTAGAATTCAGCAGCGTGTTGAAAAGTAAGAAGTGTATTGTTGCCAGAAAAAAAAGTAATCTAACATTTAGAAGCAGAAGAAAGGAAGAAACTATGAATTATCACATAATAACTAAAACAGAGGACTTCATGAGATATGTTTTTCAATAGTTTTTCCTTTGTAAAGAACACTGGTAAAGCACTTAATCTATCTGTGTCTCTGAATTAATGAAACAAGCGTAATCATGTTGTCACCTATTTCTAGAACGTTGGATCAGGATTAACAAGATAATGTGTAAATTGCTTTGAGAATCTCAGATGAAGGTCACTGAGTAACAAAGTAGTTAGCTAAGTACTGATTACAATACACCCACACATGCAAACATATACACGCACTTCTAACATATTCTGACATGTACGCATGTGTCGTAATGGCTTCCACCTGTCCATGTGTTATCTAGAGCAGAGTTTCTCAACCTTGGCTCTATTGACATTTTGGGGCAGATAATTTGTTGTGGGGGCCATCCTGTGCCTTGTAGGATGTTTAGCAACATCCCTGGTCTATCCACTAGAGGCCAGTGGCATCCCTCACTCCAGTTGTGACAATGAAAGTGTCTCCAAACATTGTTAAATGTCCCCTGGAGGGCAAAATCACCTATGCTCTAGAACTACTATTTAGAGGCTGAGAGAGAACCAATGTGAGGGAGTTCGAATATGAGAAAATTCATAAATTAGGCTAAAAGAAGGCTTTCAAATTAAGAAGAGAATAAAAAACTTTTTTTAAGGTGATAGTTTAAAGGAGACTTTTTTTTTGAACTTGATAAGCTGACCCAGAAATTTATATAGGAGACAAAAAGGACAAGAATAATTAAGATAATATTGAATGAAATTGGTCAGGGAATTGCCCTTTTGATTAGTTGCTGTATTAATTAAGGCATTGTGCTATTCAAACAGGAATAGACAAATAGACCAATGAAACCTGACAGAGAGCCTAGAAACAAACATAAGACACCCCTAACATTTGTGGGATCTGGGGCAAAAGTGCACATGGTGGCCCATATACCATATGTTTAAATATTTAATCAAGCTAGCAAACAATTAAAAGAAATATGTTTTATCTTTTTACCTAGACATATACACATTTACAATGACCTGGAAGGCAAGGTTTAAATGTATAATTCTTGGATTCCTGGAGTCCTATGCCAGAATGTGACAGTAAAGGAAAAGCAGGTCTCTGACTCCAGCTCCTGACCTTTAGTCTCATCCCATCCTCCTCCCATTCTCGAAGGTCTCAGGCAGACATATGTGTTGACACTAGAGCCCTAGCCTATACATCCAAGCTCTTTCCACAAACCCCCCAAAACAGCCTCCACATGGCCAGCCCTCATCCTAATTGGTGGTATGGTCCCCCCAAGGAGGAAGCAGATTGTGCAGCCCCTATAAGTAGGCACAGAGTTGTTTGGGCAGGAAATTCTGGGATTCAGGATTCCTATCACTAGGTAGGTTTAAAACTGGGACATGGGCTCTGGGTGGGCATGTTCTCTGCCTGGCCACTTCCTCTCACGGTGGGAAGGGATATGGCTGGAAGAGAACCAGAGCAGACACTTTGAAGAATGGATCCTAAGCCAGAGACTTCTCTTCTTGGAGTCTATGTGTGGTTTTGCATGAACATGTATGGAAATGTTTTTATACGACAGAGTCTTACAAACCAGTGGGGAAAGACAGGAGCATTCAATAAACAGGATTGGGATAATCGGTTATCCACATAGAAAAAATAAAATTATAGCTTTTCTCTATAGCAGCACAAAATACATTCAAGCTCTATTGAATGCCAAAATATTGAAAGCAAAGCCTTAAATCTTTCTTTTTTTGGGTATAAGAGAATAACTATGATTGCAGGAAGGGTAACATCTTAAACCACAGAGAAAAGTCAGACCGATACAAGAAGAAAATTATCACCATGGGTTCGTAATTGATATCCTGTTGAGAAATTTAAGGAAATGTTCAGTTATTTTGCAAACATTCACTAGAATTAGGTTCAGAGCCTCAATTCAAAGAACTCTTAATTTGTTTTAATGAACAATGTAACTGTCGTGGCCACCCTGCTCAGGTGAGATTGAGTGTCTCCCCTCCCTGCAAAAATTCGGTTTAGATGTCAGGCTGACAAGCCACACAAGCTCCAAGAGGCTATGAAAAATTGTGCTACTCACATAATGAAGCTTTCTGGGGATAGCAGGACAGTGCCAAAGCAGATTAACCCAAAAGCTCAGTCTAATCATGAGAAAAACATCAGACAAATCCTAATAGAGTGACCTTCTGTAATATATCTGACCAACACTCCTCAAAACTGTCAAGATCATCAAAACAAAGAACGTCTGAGAAACTAGGAGGCTAGGGGAGCCTAAGGAAATACGACAACTTAATGTAATGTGGTACCTGGATGGGATCCTGGAACAGAAGAAGGACATTAGGTGAAAACTAAGGAAATCTGACTAAAGAATGGACTTTAGCTAATAATACTGTTCCAATATTGGTTTAGTAATTGTAACAAATATACTGTCATACTAATTAAGGTGTTAACAATAGGAGGAAGTGGTTGGAAAACATACGGGAATTTTCTATATTTTATACTATCTTCACAATTTTCTGTAAATCTAAAACTATTCTAAAAGTAAAGTTGTTAAAAAAACTTTATTAAAGCTTTATTTTAGAAAACTGGAACCAATGGGTCAATAAAAGAAAATACAGTCCCCACATAGGGATTATTCTTATAAGGAAACTTGACATGCGAAAAAGGTGGTTTCAAAAATCAGTGGGGGAAATATGACTTCTCAAGTAATATTACTGGGGCAATAGGTTTATACATACTGAAAACTTAAAAATAAATTCTTATTCTCTGTATACATGTAGAATAATACATAAAGGGAACAGATTGATGAAAATTAATGAGGATTTAAAGCTAATTTAATGAGGGTTTAAATCTAAAAACTTCAATTTCATAAAAAATAAAGTAAACAAAAGGAAAAGACAGTCATTCACCAGGACAAGATATATACAATTAAAACAAGTGTCAAAGGATTACAAGTAAGAATAGGTAAAGAAATTCTACAGATTAATAAGCAGAAGTCCAATAACTCAATAGGAAAATAAATGGGAAAAAGATATAAACAGGCAATTCGTAGAAGAAATTAAAAATAATCATTGTCATTAATAATCAAGGAAATGCAAACTTAAATCATGAAGTGTTAATTACCCATCCAGCAGATTGCCTAGGATTGCAAGGAAATTTCAAATATCAACTGGTGCAAAGAATGAGGATAAATGGAAATTACCAATAATTCTGGTCGGAATGGAAATTGGTGTGACTACTTTCAAGTGTCACTTGGCAATGTGTAGTGAAGATGAAGATATGCACATAGCACTAGGTATCTGCTGTACCCAAATTCTCACCTAAGTGCACAAGGAGTCAGGAATAAGCCTTTTCATTGCAGTATCATTTGTAATAAGGAAACATCACAAAGGTTCTCAATGTACATCAGCAGAGGAAATGCAAATCCTTTACGGTACAGTCTTACGAGGAAATTTTTTGCATTCATTATAAATGAATGAAATATGTGTATTAGTATGTTATATTTTGAACATATATTGTTAAGGGAAATAAAATTGCAGAAACATATATGAACATGAACAAATAACAAACCAATTTTAAATCATATTTATCTAGTCATGAAGACAGATCCCTAAAATTTTTCACTGGCAAGTTTTTATTAATTTAGTTTGAATAACAACAGAAAACTCAAAAAGGTTTACTAAGTAATTTTTGATAATTTACATTTACTGACTAAAATTAGTAGAATTTTACTTTGTATCGATACTTGCAAAAATACACTGTCATTTGGCAAAAATTGAGAAAATGAGAAAATTTAGAATTAAACTTTTGTTCAACGTCTACTTCATATGATGCCTATATTCTTAAGTTTATGAAGTGTATATCTTCAGAAAAACTACATTTGTCAAACAACATTTTACATGAAGAAAAGGACTGTTCTGTTTTGTTTTGATTTGATTTCTGAAATCTCTGCCCTGTGCACAGTTTCTAGAGCACAAGTAATCATTCCAGAATTGTTGAAGAAGAGAGCGAGTGGTACGTGTCAGTTACCGTAATACAAATACCTAACAGCCAAGTGTTATGCCCTGGCGGCTATAACGCAAGGTTCTTGGTCATATTAACATTATTGCCATGCACTGAATTATTTAACATTAAGAAATATTCTACTTATAGTTCAATATAAAATTTCAAACCATATTTTTTATAATACCCATGCTGTTTTCTGTTACTATTTATCTTCTGTAAATTAGACTAATATTATCTATAATCACAAATAAGTATATACCATTAAATATAATATATATCAGTAGTTCTTAACTGGGGGTAACTTTGCACTCCAGAGAACATTTGACAAAGTCCAGATATATCCTTGGTTGTCACAAATGGAGGACGCTTGCTATTGGCATCTAGAGGGTAGAGGTCAGCGATGCTGCTAAACATCCTATGATGCACAGGACAGCTCCTCACAAAAGAGACTTATCTGGACTAAAATGTCAATAGTGCTGTTTTTTCAGAACCCTGATTTATATTGAATGAAGGAGGAAAGACATTCAAAGATGAACCGGTAAGCTAGTTCTTCAAAGTGAGCAAAAGTGTAACGGAATAAGAATCTCCTAGAATGAGAGATTCCAATGCATGTTAAAGGCTGGCATGCTTTGTTCGTTTTGCTTCTTTCCCTCAGTGATGGCTGGTGGAGGTGCCACTGTCCTCTTCACTATGCTTTGAGGGACTGGAAGTGGGGCAGATCCTGGCTGAGGGCAAGCCCTTATCTCTGCAGTAATTAGAAAGAAGGAGCTTTTGCCCAGAATAGAGAATTTGAAGGGGAAGCTTAAAGAATTTGACTCAAAAGAGAGTTAAAACTCTTCATCTCTTGGCTCTATAACCTATAACATCACACAGTTAAATAAAGGAGGTGCAAGTACATAGCTACCAACATTAGGAAATAATCCGCCAGTGGAGATCTCAGCTTGCAGGAAAACACAACAAGACCAGATCCTGCTTCCACAGAGTGTGTGAGGACTGTACATGTACTTTTCCCTCATCTATTTGAACATGAGCAAAACCCATTAAATAAGCATGCGAAGGCAGTGAAAATAGCTTTAGTAAATAGCACCAGATGAACGGAGAAGGAAAATAATTTAAACTAATTGTGAAGACCAATGGCAAGACTTTAAGTGTATTAAAGGCCAAATAATAAATTATGTTTGGCTGACTTTGCATATTTTTCCATAGCCTATGCAAATAATAATTGAAATTATGCTAATTTAATATGTCGTGGCACTCTTAACTTAATCTTAACCATAAGGGCAAGAGGAAAATGCTGAAAACTTGTTTATCACTAACCCCAGCTGACATTGATTCTGAATTAAATTAATTTTTCCACCTTTAAGAAATTGGTGAGACAAACATCAAATATGTCTTCTGTAGGAGGAAGGTTAAAAGCATTATTATGACTGTGAAATAAAATATCCACATCCACAATACGTAAGTCCATGCACGTCCCCTAGAACCATGCCTGTTGCACAATAAACAGTAGGTGTGAGCTACTATTTTTATTAACGCGAGGTCCCAACACAACTTTGACTCTAATAAGTATTTTGTGACTAACCAAATGAAGGAAGCATAAGTGCAGTGTTCTCAGACCAGAAGTCCTCATGTTGCTGATTCTGAACATTAGGGAAAAATATCTAGGGGAAAACCCATCTACTTCTAAGAGGAATATATTCTCCTGAGATATCAGACCAGTAACAGCAATGCACAGTTATCGTTCTTTGTGTTCAGCTGATGTTCTTCAAGCAACCCCTCTTCAGAGTTGGAAAAAGAATAAGCAATCTGAAGAGGAACAGAAATCTGGGTGAGAAAAATCAGTGGGACTTGCCACCTTCCAGAAAGAACAGATGGGATGACAGTTTTTAGCCATGTTGAGACAAGTGAAGGGAGGCATGGACTGTTGATGCGAATCAGTTGAACATCGTATGGAATTCCACAGAAAGAGTAGCTCAGTTGGAAAGTATTTGTTCTGCTGATGATAACATCAATAACATAAAACCAGCCTGGGACCTATAAGAATAAAACCGTAGAATCTTATTAAAGCTCATAAAATGAGATCTGAACAAATGTGGTACAAAAAAATGCGTATTGAATATAATCACAAATCAGTTGGTAGCAATAAATGCTGAGAGCATAAAGATGTTACAGGTAAGTAGCATCTAGAACACATGTAACATGCATGACAATGTAATTCACATTGTATTAAAATTTGTTAGAAATTTTTTTTTATTTTAAAGATTGGCACTGAGCTAACATCTGTTGCCAATCTTCCTCTTTTTTTTCTTCTCCCCAAAGCCCCCCAGTACATAGTTGTATATTCTAGTTGTGAGTGCCTCTAATTGTGCCATGAGGGACGCTGCCTCAGCACGGCTTGAGCAGCGGTACCGTGTCCACGCCCAGGATCCGAACTGGCAAAACCCTGGGCCGCTGAAGTAGGGTGTGTGAACTTAACCACTTGGCCACAGCATCAGCGCTGAGACGTTTTTAGAATTTTGAAACATATGAGGTTATTTTGAACTATCTTTCTGCTATTAGCTACTAATTTACTAATTCTTTTTGCATTGTGGTCAGAAAACATTGTCTAAAATTGATTGTTGTAATTTATCGAGATTGTTTTGTGAACTAGTTCATGACCAATTAATTTGAAAAAGAAGGGGAGAGATGGGATATGGTTACAAATACAGTAGACAAAATAACAAGGACCATGTTAAAAACTTTATTCCAATAATTTTGAAAACTAAGTTGAAAGTCACTCATAATAAAATTTTTGAAAATTTGAATTGATTCATAATATCAAAGCATTATTAACATTTAAAATCTACCTCCTAAACAAAAATCTAGATGGATGGAGCCGGGACAGATGAACAGATATGTGATAAAGCAAGTAGAATAAAATGTTAACGATAGAATCTAGGTGGTAGGTAAAGTGGTGTCATTAAAATTCTTTCAACTTTGCTGTTTATTTGAGAATTTTAATAATGAAATGTTGAGGAAATTTCTATATATTGATGTAGTTAATTTCTCTCAAGTCTTGGAAGAAAGACAATCCATATCTAATATAAATAATTCCAGAGAATAGGAAGAATGGGAAAGATACTCAACTCACATAATAAGAGTAGCATAACTTTGATAATAAAATTAAACAAAGTCAAAAAAAGAAAAAAATTATAGACCAATGTTGTATATGAACATTGCTGCAAAACAAGAGCTTTCTGACACTGGGGGCAGGGGAATGCTTCTTAAATAAATTGCATAGAATATAGCCATAAAGGGCAAAAAGGGTGAAAAACACAAACGCTAAAGGAAGAAACACATACATTTTACTATATTAAAGTTAACAATTCGGTTTAAAGATAATCTACCATGAAAAAATAAAAACAAAAAACAAAAAATCTGCCAACCATAAGAAGGACTATTATTTAAACTCAAGAATTACTATAAATCAAGAAAAAGAAATACTGGAAAATTAGGGAAAATATGTTTACAGTCAATTCAAAGAATATGAAATTGCAAGGACTAATAAATATGTGAAAAAATGCTCAACCTCACAACAAATTAGGGAAGTGTTAAAGTAGTGTTAAGATAAAATTTCTGTGAGAATGGCAAGAATTGAAATATCTAACAATAAATATTGAAAGATGTGAGCAAATGGGAACTTTTATATATTGCCGTTGGGAGTATAAATTAATGCAACCACTACAGAAAGCAACCAGGCAATCCTCGGAACATTGGAGATGTCCATACTGTAGAACTGAGCAATTTCAATTACACTGACGTTCTCTAGAGAAACTCGTACGTGTGCACAGTGAGTCATGTACAAGGATATTACTAGGAAGAAAATATATTGTCCATTATTAGGGGAATCCATAAAATTGTCTTTTAAAATAAAACAATGCTATAGAGAAATTAAAATGAATAAACTAGATCTACACATATTACTAAGAAAAATATATTGTAAAAATATACCTATAGAATAATGAGTTATATAAAACTTTTAAAACACTCTAAACACAGTACTATAAATTGTTTATACATACATACAAATGTAGAAAAAGTGAAGTCATGGATAGATGGGAATGATACATACCAAATAGAGGCTAGTTCTTACTTCTGGTGGCAATATTGAGTTAGGGGGGCTTTAGTTGTTATCTGGAATATTTATTTCTTCGGGGAAAAATATATGGAACAAATATTACAAATGGTTGTTAATTTTTAAAATTTGCATGGTGGGTCCATGGGATGGTGGATATAGTGTTTTGTTACTATTATTTTCTATACCTTTCTATATGTTTGAAGTATTTCATAATTAAATATTAAAAAGAGATAAAAACAATTGATATCTATTATATATATTCTAAAGACTGTGATGTTCATTCTCTAGATAAAATATTCAGAGTCAAGCCAGTCAGATATCAGACACCTGCGCTACAGTTGTGGCCTTTTGCTCTGCCCTCACGCCACTCCACCTCACCTCCCCTGGCCCCACTTCCACCCCAGCTCATTTCAAGACTTTCTTTTCCTGAGTGATGTTTTGTTGTTCTTCTGTGGGCTTTTATTATAGAGTATTCTCAGAAACAGCTCAGGAGGTGAACTCTTATATTAATGTCATTAAGGATGGGATCTTCTCTATCACCAAGGTAAGAAGACGCAGGACTCCATGGATAGGATCTTAAAGGTACTGTAATATATTTAGCTTCAGCTGATTTTCCCTACACTCTTTCTTCCTCTATTTTTTAAAAATAATTCTCTTCGATTATAATATGTATAATCCAATTGAAACCTTTCTTGGAAGGAAGTCCAGGGTAAAAGTTCAAAAAGAAACAGATTGAAAGAAATTATCAAGAGGATTCCAAAAAGGAGTTGAGTCCCCAATCCTCTTGCATAAAAGCTGCGATCCATATGGGCAAAACCATATTTTATAAACAATGATAAAATAGTAAGGACTATTTTAAGGTGCTTCTTAAAAACTAAATGCCTGTATTATATCTTGCAATCCTAATAGTTAAGCACTATTATTGTGATATTTTATAGACAGTGAAACTGGGGATTAAAAAGTTAAACAGTCAGTCAAAGTAAATGCAACTAGAAAATAGTAATAGTCAAGCCCGGGTATTTCTTACTCCAAAATCAGGCTCTTAACTCCTATTTTTTACTTGTCTAATATTAAGTTAGAAAATGGTACTCTGGCAAATAACCTAAATGCAAAGATTTTTTGATAATATTGTACAAAAATCTTCCTGTTGCATGCTTTTTAGTCTCTCTTCACCTTATTTCCCCTTCCCCAGGCTTTTACAACTCCACTCAAACATTCAAAACAACAATTTGGTCATACCTTCTTTAAAATCAACTGATCAATGATCTTTTCATATCAAAGATCTTTGTGCACTCATATTTATCCAAAAAGTGAAAATGTGGACTAAATGGTCTTTGTTGATTTTGATTTTTTTTTCTCTAAGAGTGACAGGAATATTTATTACAATGATGCATTTTCATGAAGAACTTGTGGAACCCATCGCAAGATCTTGCTTTAAAATAATTCTTTGTACGTTGGGTTGAATCAGCCCACAGCTAATGCTCACCTCTGAATGAAAGGGAATAACTGATTTTCCAACTCTTCAGAGAATTCTTGTGCATATTCTTATAGGAATTCAGAACGATACTTGAGAGACAGAGGGCACAATTAAATCGTCATTTGTTATGTTTTTCTAAGGAAATAAAAGGAGGAATTAGAAAACATCAACAGGAAGTTTTTGGAAAATCTGCTAATTCACAAGCTGACATTTTTCCATGGAGAAGCTTTGGAAGTTAGGCTGGCGATGATTGCGTTGATAATTCAGATATTTTTGCTTCGCCTCTTAGGAGGCACTTAATCAGACTCTAATAATAATAAGGAACAATGTGAAAATCCCTTGAGAACATGCAGTTATGGTGTGATGCATCTTTCAATTCACACGCTGACATTCTGAGTGCTTTAAAAAGGTACTCCATCAGCCATTCAGATAGTAGGAATGAAAAACAGGTGGATTCTGAAGAATAAAAATAGAAAGAGACAAATGAGGATCAATATCACTTGTGTGCATGTTTAGAGTATCACATCCGTCTCTTCAGTTCACCAAAGTTCAGGTGTAGCTGGAAAGTGATATCTGTGCCTCTAAGAGCCAATCTGTCAACAGCATCTTCCATCCCTACCTCCATCTCCAGATTTTTTTTTTTTTTTACCATAATTTACTGCTTGTAGTGAGAAGCCTTAGAATGATGTAAGGAATAAATATTTACAACTACTCCCACAAAACTCTTACCGCCTCAATAATGCAAAATATCACCAACACTGAAGAGGTGTTGAGGGCATGCCTGGCCAACTTGTGTGGCCAGGGACACTTTAGGAATTCCACTGGATCTGAGATTTTAAAAGGACCCAACTCCATACAAAGCAAAGTTTGTTCTTTTTTAATGCTGAGTAATATCCCATAGTATAAATGTATCAGTTTGTTCAACCACTCACACTTTGAAGGACGTTTGAGTTGTCTCCAATTTTTGACTGTTACTCATAAGCTGCTATAAACTTTTGTATATAGGTTTTTGTATGAACATACATTTTCATTTCTCAGGGATAAATGTCCAGGATTGCAATTGCTGGGTCACATGGAAGTTTCATGTTCAGTTTTTCTTCAAGAAACTGTCAATCTGTTTTCCAGTCTAGTTGTACCATTTATATTCCCGCCAGCACTATCTGAATGATTCAGTTTCTCCACGTCTTCACCAGCATTTGGTGTTATCGCTATTCTTTATTTTAGCCATTCTGACAGGTGTGTAGTAGTTTTAATTTGCCTTTACCTAATGGATAATGATGTTGAATATCTTTTCATGTGTTTAGTTAACATCTGTATATGCTCTTCTGTGAAATGTATCTTCATATCTTTTGTCTATTTTCCAATTGGATTGTTTGTTTCCTGAGTTTTAAGAGTTCTTTACGTATTATCAATATTAGTCCCTGAGGTTTGCAAATATTTTCTCTCATTCTGTAGCTGGCTTTTTCATCCTCTTAATGGGATCCTTTGCTGAACAAAAGTTTTAAATTTTGATGTCCAATTTATTAACTTTGCTGTAATGGACTATCCTTTCAATGTCAAGTCTGAGAACTCTTTGCCAAGCCCTAGATCCTGAAGATTTTCTTTTTTTCTCCTAAAAGTTTTATGATTTTATGTTTTACATTTTATATTATGATTCATTTTGAGTTAATTTTTGTATAATGTATGAGACTTAAAGTTTTTTTTTAGTTTTTGCTTTTGTCTGTGAATGTCCACCTCTCCAGCACCATTTGCTGAAAAGGCTCTTTCCTCCATTGAATTGATTTTGTTAAAAATCAGTTAGGCATCTTTATGTAGGACCATTTCAGGGTTTTCTATTCTGTGTCAATTATATATGTCTATGTCTTTGCCAATACCATGCAGTCTTGATTACTGTATATATATAATAAGTCTTAAAATTGGGTAGACTATTTAGTCTGGCTCTGTTTTGACACTCAAAAATCTGTTTAAAGCCTACTTTAAACTTCCTTGAATGCTCTTATTGGATATATAGAACCACCTAAGTACTGCTTCAATATCCATAATGTTTGGAGAATAGATTCAGAGGAAGTTGAATAAGATACCATAGCATAATATTGCAACTAGTACTTGAGTGTTTAGTTATCATCCCTGATTTCTATATAAGTTTTTCTGGGAGACAGACCAAGGAATACTAGGTAAGAATATCTCTCTCTGAGGGCAAGCCCCATAGCTGAGTGGTTAAGTTTGCATGCTCCACTTTGGCAGCACAGGGTTTGCTGGTTCGGATCCTGGGCACAGACCTATGCACCACTCATCAAGCCATGCTGTGGTGGCATGCCATGTAGAAGAACTAGAATGACTTACAACTAGGATATAAACTATGTACTAGGGCTTTGGGGAGAAAGAAAAAAGAAGATTGGCAACAGATATTAGCTCAGGGCCAATCTTCCTTGCCAAAAAAAAAAACCTAAAAAAAAGTACTCTTTCTTGCAAACTTGCTTCATATTTTGTAAAGCATTTGGCTAATGTCAGATTTTAAAAGGCAAGTTACTAGAAATGCTCAAAAACACCTTAAGGAATTGTATATAGTTTCGTTTCTTTGTTTATATTCTTCAGTCAAATGAATATACGAAGTTAAAGAAAATAGATGCAGGAAATGGAATGTAAATAGTAGCCAGTGAGATTTCTCTCTCCATGAGAAGACTGAGGTTCTTTATAACCTTCACGGTTCTGGCTTTAAGAAAAACAGGGAAGTAAATATAATTAGCACTAGCCTTCAGAAATACATTAACTACAAAGCTGGCTTTAACTCAAAATATAAATTATCTAGCACATTAAATCTCACATATAGTCTCGAATACATTTGCAATAATAAGAGGATGTCAAGTTTCAGTTCTGATGATGGATTCTGGCTCTGTTCAAATTCTAAGGAGGACCCATGGGTAGTATCTGTATGCAGGAGGATGAGGGCATTCCAGAGCAACTTACCAGATTCCCAAAGGACAGAACTCCTCACTCCCAGTGGACTCCCAGCTCTGACCAGGAGCAATTACTCTCTCAGCTGAGATAGAGATTAAAAGTTTATGGAAAGGAATGTCAAAGACTGTAGTCAAAAATGACTTCCCAGACTCTGAGGAATAACCTGTCATTATTCATTATTCATTTAACGTTTGTTAGATGAACCACCCAAAAATCCCTGTGGCTGTGAAGAAAAAATATTCCTGCCAGACTACAGCTTCTGTCAGACCTGCCTTCTCAGGGTGAACTTACTTTTGGGTTGAATTATTCTCTGAACTATTTTTCTGAGATTTTAAATCTCCACATATGCTAATTCTTTTTACATATAAACAAAGAAACAAAAAAAGAGTTATATTTGTCCCAACTTACTTTCAAATATGGCCATAAAATCTTGACTGTTGAATTAAAATAATAACTTAATAACATGCCAAACAATTTAGGACATGACTATTAAGTAGCTATCATAGCATTGAAATTGAAGGAAAAACAGAAAGGATATTCTTACACATATTTGTATGTTCCGGAATCACTTCATCTTATAGAGGCATTATATTTTAAACTAGAAATGCAAGTATGACCGCTGTCCTCAGCTTCACATTTGGATGGTTCAAGTGCCCATTAGTTACTTCTTGATTCATAAGTGCTGAATAAATGTCAAACTCAACAAATTCAAAATTGCATTCATGAAGTAGGCCTCTCTACTTCCCAATACCACCATAGAGGCTCCTCATCCAATATTTACTCTCTTACTTAAGAGCTGCATTTTACACCAGTGATTAAAATTGGAGATTGAAGAACCATCTAATTAACTTAACTTGTCTTGATTCCAAACTTACTAGGGGAAAAAAAGAATTATAATTAAATTTGACTCTTGTGGAGACTTCCACTTTTGCCAAGATGCAACATTAGGAACAGAATTTACCCTTCTCCCTAAAACAACTAAAAAACATGAAAAATTATATGAAACAACAGTTTTTGGACATTGGACATCAGGCAACACAGGACAGTGATCTCTGAAAGAGAGGAGATAATTGAGTCCTACGATTGCTCCAACTTACAGCATAGGGAGCATTTCCAAGCAGATCCTGGTGTTCACCTGAGTTGAATAGATGGAGCAGAGAGAGGAGGACAAGTGGCTATAGTTTGCAGGGTGGAGGTCTGGAGAGGACAGAAATGCACAGATAGAGAGATCTCCAGAAATCTTGTCCACTGTTATGCTGAATACTCGTTAATATATGTCTGTCAGGAAACTACCTGAGGGTAGGAAAAGAACCACTCAAAACTACTAGATGGGGAAGTTCCAAGGGCTCACATAAGGCTAGGAATCATTCATGTTCCCACCAGCCAGAGTGGAAAACTTCAGAATTAATGGAGCATGAAGTACAATACTCAGAAGGATTTTACATCAGTGGTAGGACAAATGTAGCCCTAGACTAAAGGTCATTTTGGTTTCCCCCAATAAATCTTAAGAGCAAGTCTTGAAAGGATCAAACTGTTTCCAAATAACTTAACTGTGAGCCAGAATAACACTCCAGCATCTTTTTGGGAATAAAAATTTATTTAGCATTAAATAAAGTAAAATCAGCAATGTCAGCCCCTCAATTGAAAAAAAAAAAACAGGTATGAAAATAAGAAGGAAAATACGACTCTTAGAAGAGAAAAATCAAACAATAGGCATAGAGGCAAAAATGACATAGATGATAGAATTAGTATACAAGAATATCAAAACTTATTAAAACTATATTACGTATGTTTAAGAAGGTAGATAAAAAAATGAGTATGCTAAGTAGTGACAGGAAAAATATAAAAGACCCAAATCAAAGAGATGAAAATATGCTTTATGGAATTAACAGAAGATTAAACACTGCAGAAGAAAGGATTAGTGAACCTAAAGATGTAGCAATAGAAACTTTCTAAAATTAAACACAGAGAAAAAATTGACTGGAAAAAAATTTTCAGAGATTCAATGTACAATTTAAAGTGATCAAATATGTGTATAATTATAGTTCCTGAAGAAAAAGGAAGCAGAGAGAAAACATTTCAAGGAATAATGGAAGAAAGTTTTCCAAATTTAATTTAAAAAATGCTGCAAATGCATTAATGCTTAATAAACCCTAAACACATAAAACATAAAGAAAACTACATCATTACCTCACAATTAAGTTACATAAAACCAGTAATAAACGAAAATCATAAGAGTAGCCAAAAAAAAAATACACATTACACACAGAACAATAAAGTTAGTAATGAAAGCACATTTCTTATCAAAAAGAATGTAAGCCAAGGGCTGGCCTGGCAGTATGACAATTAAGTTCACGTGCTCCTCTTCAGTGTCCTGGGGTTTGCTTGTTTGGATCCTGGCCACAGACTGTTGCACTACTTATCAAGCCATGCTGTGACAAGTGTCCCACATATAAAATAGAGGAAGATGGGCAAGGATTTTAGCTCAGGGCCAATCTTCCTCATCAAAAAGAAGAGGATTGGTGGTGGATGTTAGCTCAGGGCTAATCTTCCTCAAAAAAAAAAAAAGAAGAAAAGAATATAAACCAGAAGACCATGGAAAATCTTTAAACTCCTAAGAGACAAACACTGTTTTTCTAGAATTCTAATCTAGAATTTTATTTCCAGTGAAAATATCTCTCAAAAATGAAGGCAAAAGAAAGATTTTCTTTTTGGACTTACATAAGCTGAAAGAGTGAAAATTATATCAAACAGAAATTGAAATACAAAAGGAATGAACAATGTGGGGAAATATAAAAGACTTTTTGATTTTTTTGTATTTTCAAATTTCTTTAAAAGATAATTTACTGTTTAATTAAAAAATAATATCAATACATTTTGAGGTTTATGATATATATAGAAATAAAATGTATGACCACAATAGCACAAAGTTATGAGGAGGGTTATAGGTGAGAACATTTGTAAGAGTCTTATCCATGAAGTGATATAATATTACTTGAAGTAAATTGTGATAATTTAAGGATATATACTATAAACCCTCAAGCAACCACAAAAATTACAGTAAATGTGAACAAATGAAATAAAATGAAGTCATAAAATATAGTGAAGTAATCCAAAAGAAGGCAGTACAAGAGGAAAACAAAACATAGAACAAAATAAATATAAAACAAATAGTAAGATGGTAGATTTAAATGCAACAATACCAATAATTGCATTAAATATAAATGGCCTAAACATCTAAATTAAAAGGTAGAATCTGTCATATTTGATTAAAACAGAAGAAAGCAAGATCTAATTATATTTTGCCTACAAGAAACCCACTTTAAATATAAAAACACAAGAGGTTAAAAAGGAAAGGATGGAAACAAATACCCCATGCTAAAACTGATTTTAAAAAGTTGTAATAGTTACATTAATATCAGTATATTTCAGAATGAAGAATATTAACCTTGATAGAGCATTACAAAGTGATAAAGGCATACCTTCTTATAAAGAGCGCATAGCAACCTTAAATGTTTACACACCAACCAAATAACAGAGCTTCAAAAAACATAAAGCAAAACCTGATAAAAATGCAAAGAGAGTTGACAAATCCACAATTATAGGTAAAGATTTCAATGTTCCACTTTCAATAATTGATAGAAAAAGTATACAGAAAACCAGGAAGGATATAGAATAATTGAAAAACGCTATCAACTAACTTAACCCAACTGACGCTTTAGAACGGTCCACCCAAAAACAGCAGAATACATATTCTTTTCACAGGCACACAGAAT
Organism: Equus asinus; assembly: GCF_041296235.1. NCBI lineage: Eukaryota > Metazoa > Chordata > Mammalia > Perissodactyla > Equidae > Equus > Equus asinus. Next base: position 178,715,342 of record NC_091790.1, read on the forward strand.
ATTTACCAAGATAAACTATAGTCTTTCCTAAACAAATCTCAATAAATTTAGGAGAATTCAAATTCTATAGACTCTTCCAAACAATTGAAGACAAGAAAATACGTCCTAACTCATTCTCTGAAGCCAAAATTACTCTAATACCAAAACCTGACCAAAAAGAACATAAAAAAAGAAAGCTACAGACCAATGTCCCTCCTTAACATAGATGCAAAAATTCTCAACAAAATTTTAATAAATAAAATCTAACAATATATAAGAAGTATAATATATCATGCTCAAAGTTTGTTTAATTCAGTGTAATTTAACATATTAACAAACTAAAAAACAAAACCATAAGATCATCTCAAAAGATGGAGCAAAAGCACTGGACAAATGCCAACATCCACTCCTGATAAAGATTCTCATTCTCAGCAAATTAGCTACAGAAGAGTTTCCTCAATCTGATAAGAGGCTCTGAAATTGCACAGCTAACATTCATAATTAATGGTTGAAAAAATGCTTTGCCACTAAGAGAAGAAGAAAGACAAGGATATCTTAAGGCAGAACAAGAAATAAAAATGGAAATGAAGAAATATCACTGACTTTATTCACAAGAAGATATAATTGTTTATGTAGAAAATCTCATGAAATCTACAAAAAAGCAGCTAAAACTAATAAGTCAGCTTAGCAAAGGTGCTGAATACAAAATAAAAAGATATTGTATTTCTAAATCCTGGCAACTATCAATCAGAAATTGAAGCTAAAAAACAATAACACTTAAAATAGCATCAAAAAATGAAATATCATAGCATCAAAAAAATGGAAAACTTAGGGATAAATATATTTAAAGATGAACAGGACTGTACGCTGAAAACCGTATAAGGTTACTCAGAAAAATTAAAGAATGCTAAAATAGAGAGACATAGTGTGTTCATGGGTCAGGAGACTCAAAATTTTTAAGATGCTAATTCTTCCCAAGTTGTTTTATTAAGTATGATTAGAATTCACTGGGTTCCTGTTCTGGTCTCAAAATTTTTCCCTTCTGGTACACAATCTAATTGAAATTGTCGAAGGTGGTAAAAGTCCATGAACTCCCTCAAGAAGTGTGAGGGAAGGAAGGATCCTGGAAGCTAGTCTGGAAGCCCAATATCTAAAATATACAAAATTGTTTGAGGAATTGGATTCTTCAAACTAGAAACAGATTTCCTGGCAGTCATATTTAGATGGATCAAACATACTGTCTTTAAAACATCTCTCTCCTTCTGTCCCAAGCTTTTCATGAAAATTCTCTCCCACTCTCAGGATGACTTGGAGTTTGAAAGCCATTGCATGAAATATAAGGTACGTCATTTTTAAACTTTATTAGAAAATTTCTTCCTAGGCCTTAGAATACGGAGTAGACGTAGAATCTCTTCTATTTGTAGTTTCTTTATGTAGGAGCACCGTAAGCCGCCACTATCCTTAGAAACTCTAATAAACACAGTATCTGACCCTCCTGAAGAGTCCAAGGGTGTTTGCAGCTCTTAAAAAAGGAAGACAATGTATCAAGAAAAAAAAAGTGTGCTAAGTAAAAAAGGATAGAATGAAGCAATTAGAATAAATAAGAAAAATAATGGCAATGCTGGCTATTATGTGGATGCAAGAACACATCAATTTTCTTTGAAGGAAGGAGAGGCTACGTGACATTCCTGATTTTTTGGTAATCTTCAGTATGTACTTTCTAAAGAACAATAACCACAAAGACAGAGTCTGACTCAGTGGCCCAGCCATAGACTTACTGCTGAGGGGAGGTCAGAGGGTAAGCTCAGCTCAGCAGGCATAGGGAGCCACAGCTGTCGAAATTCATCAACAACCCTGTACACAATGCTCCAGGGACCCCTGTCAACACGGCAGGGCGGGGTGGTTCGAACTCTCTAAAAATCCCTGAAGTGAAAACTAATGATGAGAATCATTTAATAGAGTGAAAGACTCATTCGATACCTGCGTGCCACATTATTTCAATAAGATAATTGAACTTGTTTTTAGTATTGCATACAGTGTCTAAATTTTCCCATGTTTTCTTTGTGTGCTGAATTCTGTAAATGGAGATCTATTACTTTAAATGCACACGTTGTTCACAGTTTCACCTCCAGTGTTCTCTCACAACAAAGGAGTAAATGGGTAAAAATTAAATGATCCTCTGGAAATCTCTGCTTAGGTGTTATAAACTAGGAGTAAGCTTTCTAACCTAAATCTAAGGTTTCAATGAGATTCTGGCTGAGTCTTCTGAAGGAGGAGTTTGACCAAAGCTGGTGACTGTGTGTGGGCAATTGCTTCTGTGTGATGTGCTAAAGAATAATAATAATACAACGGTAATAAGAATGCTGTCTAATATTGAGCTTTTACTATGGCCAGTGTTTTATGCATATTAACTCATTGAATCCTCATAACCCTAGAAGATATTCTGCTGCCATCAGTGGCCCATTTTCAGATGAGGAAACTGCAGCATACACAGGTCGAACACATCTGAGGATAGGATAGTCAGTGGTGGAGCAGGGATTCCGTCTGGGGAGTCAGCCTCCAGATCTATGTTCACAAGGACTGCTCAAGACAGACAATGGTTTGGGTCTCCATTTGAACCAGGCTCAATTTGCTCAATTTGCTCTATTCTCTGGCTATAGGTTACATCGCTATGTTTGCCATGAATTAATTAATATACTGACTCTTTTGGATATAAGATGGGAGCTTCATGCTGCCTCTCCCTTGCACTTAACAAGGAACTCTGCCGTAGACTAGACTGATGGCAAGGAATGTTTAGGCACAGGTGGGTCTGAGGTACTTTCCTCCCAAGACTCCTAGGACCCCAGAGAGGAGCAGAGGGCATCCAAAGTCCCCTAAGCCTTGAAGTGGTGGCTCAGTAGGGCTTGTGGCTGTGTTGAAGGTATGCTAATTTCAGGGACGTGAGATGTGTGAGCCAGGGAGCATGAGTAGGTCTTGGAATCAGAAATGAATCATAAAACCAATGGGAATTGTACGTTTCAGAAGAGCGTACATCTCCGTGGAAGCCAACATGGACAATTGCTAATCACGAAGACCAGATGCATCTCACTTATCCAGTGAGTTTCATCTGTAAGATTCACAGAACTTAGATAAATACTGCAAGAAGGGAATAAGAGAGGGGATCTAAAAAATGAAAACCTGAGTTAACTGAGTTCAACTCTGAAATCAGTTAAAACACTGAAATAACTAAATTGACTTTGATTTAGTTAAGTTAAGGGTTCTGCTGCCAAAAAAAATGGGGGCTTGAGAGCTAAATTAAAACTTCTTTCAACTTGGACCTCATGCTTTTCCTGGATTTTAATTCTAGTTGTTTTTTTTTCAACCCATGTTTACTAATTTGGCTACTCAGCATTTCTTATTGTGTCACACATCTTTCTTGAATTATTTTCCTTCTTCCTTTGATTAACCTACCTTCGCAAGCTTTGGTTAGTGGTAAGCTCTCTTAGTTTTATTTGGTTTGAAAATTCCTTAATTTCCTTTCATTCTTGAAACATACATTTTCTAGATATACAATTGTGGCTTGACAGGTCCTTGTTTTAGCACTTGTATGTACTTAACTGTTTCCAATTGTTCTTGAGAAGGTAGTCTTGGTCTGATTGTGGTTCCTTATGTGTACTCTCTCTCTTCTGTGTTCTACTATCTCACTATCACATAGGTGAGTATAGATTTCTTTCTTTTTTTTTTAAATCCTGCTTTAGATTCCTTATGCTTCCCGAAAATCTTGATTTCTTTTATTAGTGTTGGAAAATTGTCACCCATTGTATCTTCAATGTTTGTGTCTTCCTCATTCTTTTCGTTATCTACTCTTGGAATGCTGATTAAACATACGTTACATTTTTTTTATTCTAGCTTGTATTTTTCTTAACCTTCCTTGTAGAGTTTCATTTTTATGTCTATCTCTGTGCCATGTTCTAAGCAATTTTTTGGAATATATCATAAAGTTCACACACTTTCTTTTCTGGTTTGTATGGATGCTATTTAACCTATTCATTAAGCTTTTAATTTAAATTATACTTTTCACATCTAAAATTTGTATTGGATACCTTTTCATATCAATCTGATCACTTTTCAAGGTCTCTTGTTCCTTAATGTATTTGCTTTATATGTTGCCATAACAAACTACCAAAAATTTAGTGGCTTAAGACAATACTCATTTTTATCTTAAAGTTTTGTAGATTAACAGATTTGTCCAAAACAAGTCTCACAGGACTAAAATCAAGGTGTCTCCAGGGCTGCATTCCTTACTGGAAACTCTTAAGGAGAATCTCCTTCTAGGTTTATCACACTGCTGGCAGAATTCAGTTCCTTGCAACTGTAGGACTGAGGCCTCTGTTTCTTTGCTGGGTTTCAACCAAGGGTCATTCTCAGCTTCTAGAGGCTACCTGCGTTTCCTGGCTTGTGACCTCTTTCATCTTCAAAGCCAGCAAGAGTGGGTCCAATCCTTCCCAGGCTTCAAATCCCTCTGACGTCCCATTCTGTCTCATCTCACCCAGCTGACTCTTCTGCCTTCCTCTGCTGCTTTTAAGGACTCATATGATCACATGGGCTCACCTGGATAACCCAGGATAATCTCCCTGTTTTAAGGTCTGCTGATTAATATACTTAATTATATCTGCAAAATCCCTTCACAGCAGTACCTAGATTAGTGTTTGATTGAATAATCAAATCTTAGGGGGGGACATTTTTAGAATTCTGCCTATCATACTTATTATATTTCCAACACCATCTTTTATATTTTCAAACATTATGCTTCCTCATTATATTCTGTATTTGATAATTAGAATATCTGCTGTCTTCATAGTTTGATTCTGTTTCTTTTGATTATGTTGGCTCTTGCACAATATGCTTCATGTCTTGGCAGAATTTTCGAGTTTTGATTATAACCTTAGCAATTCTTTGAACTCCAGGTTGAAGAAGATGTTCCTTCATTTTTCCAGGTACTTGGGAATACTACGACCCAGGATTGTTTTAAAATAAAGTTTCAGTTTAAGCACCCCCAACCACACACACGCTGGTATTGAGACTTTAGACACCTAACTTGCGTGGTTATGAATTTTCAAGGGAGATTCTACTGCTCCACTCAGTGCGTAGGTCAAAATGTTAAAATTCCCTTGATGTTTCCCTCTCTAGGCAGGTTTTTGTCCTAGCTCACATTTCATTGAGAATATAGTCCTTTGAGATCCTAACGCTACATAGTTTTCCATTGAACCCCTAACTTGCCTGGGTCCCACCTTTGTCTCCCATCCCTTGTACTCTGTATACCTATTAAAGGAAAATTTCAAGATCCCTAGGGCTTAGCAGTTGTCACTTTCTATCTTTGCTTAGTCTCTGGATTATTGCTGGTGCTTCACCATCTTTCTCTTTTGAGGACTTCCATCATTTTCCTGCCGACTACAGTAACATATGTTATATAATATTTTTAATTATTTGGCCTCAAGAAGATCTCCCCTCTCCCGCCCCTAGATCTGTACCACTATGCTATCATTATGAAAAGCCCCTTTATTTCTTGTTTCAAACCCCATGTCTTTTTCTTCCTAGACAAATGAAGATCACCATGGTTGGAAAAACCTTTTGTTTTCTCCTTTAGTTATATGCTGTTTCTAGTGTTTACTCCTGTACTAGTCTGATCTCACCCCTGCAATGGGGACCTCTATTTTTGATATTTGCAATCCCAAAACTTACCCAGTAAATTTTCACTTTGACTAAAGTGCTTCATTTGGGAGTAACATGGCTGATGCTGCCCTGGAGTAACAATTTTAACTATTTTCCTTTTATATTAAGTTAGAGTAATAAAACTGACCCAGTTTGTTTGGGTTTACTCTTTCATTGTTAGTACAACCCTTCTCCCTCCTAAAAATAAAAACATTTATTTTGGTAAAATCGACACAGTCCAGCAAAAACAACAGCCCTTCATTAACTAAACAAAAAAATTTTGAAACAAAAGTGACATCACAAAGATTCTTATCAGATATTGAGCCATTGCAGGCATATAGTAGTATATTTAATAATGATCTTTTACATATAATAATATGTACTATACATGTCAAGATGCAATTAATGTGCTATGATATTGTTTTATCAATTTTTGCTAGTGAGTTTAATTAATAATATTGGGCTAAAAGTGTGCCTCCCTACCTCCCAGGCTGAAAAGGAGAGAACAAAGCCTTGGATACCAAGAAGGTAAAAACAGTGCTCACATTTGAAAGGAAGGAAGTCTGAATTCCCGAGATGCTGACACGTACAGTAGCAGCTGGAGTGAGTGAAGGATACACATATGCCAGGGGAGCCCTCCAAGCACTTGCATGAACAGACAGTAAATAGGCACTTAGTGAAATTGCTACTATTATCTAGACAAGACCCAATTCTAAGCAAGATACTGGGATTTAAAGTGACAAAGATTTCTGGTTAACCTTTAAGTAAGGATCAAGATAATAACAAAAACACTATCTACCACAGAGTGGGAGGACAAAGATTTGTTTGATCATCTATTGAGGTTGCCTTTTGGAAACTTTCAAAGGCAGTATGCAACTCTCAAACTAAAAGAGCCTGAGAACTTTGATGGAATTGGGACAAATGTGCAATGGATGAGTTAAATCATTTTTGATATTTCAGCTAAACATAAAGATGTAGCAAGAGAACTATGTGGCTCACTTAAACAAATTTTGACTAACTATTATTTTTCCTATACTCAGTTGGCAGCTGTTGGAAGTAATCCATTAAAATGATTCAAGCTGAAATGTTTATATTATTTTCTTGAGGGCAAAACTTACTCATTATAGTTTGAAAAGTCATTTGATTTTTTCATAATGAAAATGTATTCATCATATAATATAATTCGGCAGTGATAAATTGAAGGACTAGGAAGAAAGCAGAAATGTAATAAATACTATGGATCGTAAACAAATGTGTAATATATGCTAGGGAAGGGAATAAGAGAACAGAGTGAACACAGACGATATATACAAGCAGCAATATTATATTTTATGGTTTAAATGGACAAATTTTTCCAAGAAAAAACTGATTAACTTTGCACTGACCAATTAATGAATAGACAAATAGTAAGCACGGACAATCTATCATACAAATTTTAAAGAAATGTATTCTTTTTTTAAAAAAAGCCTCTTTAGTATATTTAATTTGCAAGAATAACTTTATAAATAATGTCACTTGCAAGAAAACTAAACCAGATCTGATGAATTCTATGGAAATTAAAAATAGCAAAGGTTTTTTTGAACCTTGTCTTTCATTTTATTATTATTATTTTTTTGCTGAGGAAGAGTAGCACTGAGCTAACATCTGTGCCAATCTTCCTCACTTTATATGTGGGTCACTGCCTCAGCATGGCTGAGGAGTGGTGTAGGTCCCTGCCTGAGATCTGAACCTGCAAACCTGGGCTGCTGAAGCAGAGCACATGAACTTAACCACTAAGCCATGGAGCCAGCCCCTCTTGCATTTTATTTTCAACATGAGAATTGCTGTGTTTTAACTTTTCCATCTTTTCCTAACTGCACATTTTTGTTGTTGCTGTTGTTTTTGATTGCTATTTTTTTCCCATTAGCCTAATTTTGGAATGCCAGTAGGCCTTACTCTTTCACATCCTGAGTGCCAGGAGACTATTCTCTTCCTACTTTTGTTTGAATGTTCAGTTCTTTTTTCTTTTTGATTTGCCCATAAGTAATTTATTTTTCTCTTTTGTAAATATATCAACAGTTTTAAGTTATTTTTTATTTTCCATCTAGCATTTCATTTCAGTGTTGACATAAGGGAGTTATGTGACGTTTTTCTGTCTGTATACATAGTGACAATTCATTTAAATTTCTGAATCTCTTCTTTCTACATATGATGTTATATATTTCTGAAATAAGATGACACTTAAGCAAAATTGTTATACATATACATAAATGGGTTAATAGTTTTATAGTGTTTAGCTTTCTTTCCTAACTATACTGCGCTAATAGTGCAAATCATAGCAAGTTTTATCCATAGCTTTACAAAATGCATTTCTCAGCGCACTGAGATCATGGAAGTATGAATTACATTACTCTAACCATGGAGTCAACTAGAAATTAATCCTTATCTATGAGTTTTCTGTTGTTTAGTGGATTCAGCTATAATTTTGGAGCTACTAATTCAATTTCAATTTTCACACTACATGTATGTATCAAGAATAATCTGATTAGGATTTTTTAAATGAGGGAATGCACATTTTATTTAGATTAAACTTTTATTTTGCACCACCGGATGACCACAGATTTGGTTTTCCAGAAAATTCCCTTGCACAATACTACAGAAATGAGTTATCCAAGTACCTAATTAATTTGTGTATTTTTTAATTTTTAGCTTCAAGGGAAGTTTCTCAAATAATAAATTGACATTTGAAATGTTACACAGAACCCAAAGTGTAAGATGAAGCAAATAACCAATTCTCTTTGAAGGTCAAGTTATAAATGATTCTTATGATGAAGCAAGATGCATATGGTCCATGAGCAAGATATCCACCATGGGCTTCTCATTGAAAGCACATAGATGTTCTTTGGTTGCATCTCAAAAGAAATGTAGACTCTGAGTTATGACGGCAGGTTTTAGATGTTCACTGGACTGCAGCAGCCACACCAGGTTTCATTTAAATGTCAGCAGCTTTCCAGAGCCAAATTTTGCAGTGAATTCTTAATGGTTCCCAAAACTCACCACAGGATAGTCAGAGTATTTGTGCTTTTCATGTCATGGTCTGATTAATAAGTGAAGGAGCCCAAGAAGGGTAAGTGTTGAGGTCAAACATGGGCACGATCCAGGTGAATATGCCAAGCATCACCACAGCAACACCCACAATATTAATGCCAAGTCCAGCTTTAACCTTCAACAGGAAAGAGCATAAATGTCAGTCTCCTAAAAAGAAAATCTACGAGAGAATTGAAATATTGTTTCAGGAGGCATATGTTAGATTTACATGCGCCCAACGATTAGTATAAATCATTGATTTCATAAAACAAGGAATTCTTCCATTCATGTCAAAAGAGAATTTTGTCCCCAACTAAATGCCATTGAGCTGGAAAGTCTCAGAGAAGTTCCTCTTAGGAATATACTGAAGTCATTCTAATGTGAGAAAAATCCTCTTAAAAATCTGCCATTCATGGGGCTGGCCCCGTGGCTGAGTGGTTAAGTTCGCGCGCTCCGCTGCAGGCGGCTCAGTGTTTCGTTAGTTCGAATCCTGGGCGCGGACATGGCACTGCTCATCAGACCACGCAGAGGCAGCGTCCCACATGCCACAACTAGAAGAACCCACAACGAAGAATACACAACTATGTACCGGGGGGCTTTGGGGAGAAAAAGGAAAAAATAAAATCTTAAAAAAAAAAAAAAATCTGCCATTCATGTTAAATCAGGATTTGAGTTTCATGGCTTTGTACTTCAGTCACTATGTAATAAATGGATCCTTCGTATTCACTCATATTACTGTTAGTTTACCCTTTGGTATTCTTTTATTGAGATTTAATAATGCCACTTCTATTCATCTTTCTTAGAGTTCCCATTTTTCTAGCTCTGATATCAGCATTTTGGTGTCCATGAAACATCTCAAAGTTGCTTTCTATCCATTAAAACAGAGATCAGCACACTAATGCCCATGAACTGTTTTTGTAAATAAAGTTTTATGGGACCACAACCATGCCCATTTCTTTACGTTATTGTTGGCTGCTTTCAAGACACAATGGCAGAATTGAGAAGTTGTGACAGAGGCCATCGGCTCACAGAGTTTCAAATATTTACTATCTGGTTTTTTACAGAGAAAACTTGCTGATCTCTGCATTCTCTGTATTAAAACATAGAGACCCAAAGCAAAAGGGGAATACCTAGCAATTAATATAGAAGCCTCCTTTTCTGTCCATGCAAGCCACTCATTTATTCCAGAATCCTGTTTTCATTTTTTTAAACTCACATATATTGGACATTGCTTATATTATATTATGGACATTTTCTTTACCAAAAGGATATTACACAACTTTTGCATAGAGTCATTTCTACAATTTTTACATTTCACGGGTTTAAGGACAGCAATCTACGTGGAAGGAAGGGAGCTGGGACTTTTCTGGAAACTGCGTTTGCGTAGCAAACTCCCTGAGTTTACTTTGATTATATTCTTGTTTGCTTTGGTTTGGAAGTTGATGATCAAGATTGTGGGGAGACTAGAATATTCTCAAACTAGTTCTTGACTACCACTACTTTTGTATTTGACAAAAAATATGCACGTTTTGTCACCTAAATTTTCTATTATTGCTTGCTTGTGCTTTCATTTCAGATGCCATTATTAGAATCAGAACAAGAAAGATGACTTTTGATCATCAGGCACTGAGTGCAATGTCTTATTCAGAGCAAACATCAGTTGCGTAAATATTTGTGATAGCAAACCACAGTACTTGATTGCTAAATTTCATTAACCTTATTACCTCCTGTTGCTTAGGTCAAGTTGGATCCTGATCTTCACATCTAAATCAAGCATATTCTATGCTCTTTTCCTTCTTCTAGGGCATTACTGATGCATTCAATATCTCTGCATCTGTGACTGTAAATTTAATGACATGTTCACTTCTGGTTATTACTCAAAAACAATTCTATGACCTGTCATGCACTCACCTTCAGAAACAGAACTCAAGCCTGGCTTTTCTTGGCAGTTGGTTAGTGTGTAAAAGAGGAGATAACCCAAGACATCACAAAAAAAGTCTGTTGGACCAACAGTATTCTTTCAGCTCACTTACCATGTCAATAACTTTTAGATGGCCATATGAAAAAACAATAGCGTTGGGTGGATTTGCTACTGGAAGGAGAAATGCAAATGAAGTACACAGAGTAGAAGGTAGCAAAATGTAAAGAGGGTTCACGTGAATGGCTTCAGCCTGTAGGAAAAGATAAAAGAAGTCTAAGGAACATTTTGAGGTGGCACCAAGCATCAGAATGAGCAAAATTATTACAATAAGCTTTCCTAGAAGCAGATTGAAACCTAAAGACATAAAATTATACACAGAAATGCAGTTATAACTTGAAGAATATTTTCCAGAAAATTTGTCTTCCTCTTATTCCTTTTCATATGGTTATTGGTGCCCATTTAAGTATTATAACTGTTATTTTTAGAAAGTAAAATATCATTTATTCCAGAAAGTAAATAAAAACAGCAACCACTTATTATTTATCTAGTGCTAGGTGCTGTGCTAAGTTACATATATATATGCTTATATATGTGTTTATATATAATATATATATAAAATTTTATATATGATATAATATATAATATAATAAACTTAATATATTTACATACATAACTTAATTTTCAGACAATGACCTTATGAGATGGCTACTATAACCCCAAATAACAGATGAGGAAACTGAGGCCCAGATGAGGAAACTGAGGCCCAGAGAGGCTAAACTAACTTGTCCAAACACACAGCTGGCCAGCAGTAGAACTTCAGTAGGGTCTCAGGTCCCTCTGGCTCCAAAGCTTCTCATCAAACTATTAACGTTACTGCCTCTGTGACATACATTTTAGAATTTGTTTGGGAATCATCACAGAAGAAGAGTTACTACTATTCTTAATTCATCATATAATGTTCTAATTGCTCCATGTTGAGAAATAAAGAACAGAAAAAACCAAAATGTTTTACCAATATGAACTGCCTATGTTTCTTTTCTAATTTGAAGCAGCAGTTCAAGAATGCCAACATATGCCCCTGAACGAGCGGCAGAACAATGCTAGAGGGGCAATTCTTCTTAATTTAAAGTACTTTCCTCTCACCAAACCCATCTGTCCCAATAAGAAAAACATTTTACTTCGAGCTATTTCTTGTAATTGCTAGCTAGGTGGGAGAAGAAGGAAGGCAGTCTTTCCCTCTCTCTTCTTGCAAATCCGCTTCTTACTTATCATTTTAAAATTCCTCCCTGGGCAGTGGAGAACTGTGTCTAAGACATTTAAGCTTGAAGCCTGAAGTATAATCCTAGATTTTCATTCACTTGCAAATCACTTATATGAACCCTTCTCAGCAATTCAGGAATAACCTTCTGGAGGGAGACATGTCAGCGTTAGAGATCTAAACGCTAAAGTTGCCAGGAAACACTGAATCCCAAAGTCTTACAGCTGCAAAGGTTCTAGGCTGACTCTCATTTATCTGCCCATGAAAAATCTGGGTGGAGAGAAGGTAAGTGGTTCACTTAAGATTGTTCTGCTTGAACATGGAAGAAAATAATTCTTCTGAGTTGAGGTGTCCTAAAAAAGCATCAATACAAATCAAACCACTCTGTAAGTTACCTCCTGGGGGACCATTCAAGCCAAAAATGACTCCACACCACAATATGAGAACAAGCAAAGTAGAACCCTATTCTTTAAATGAAGACTATAAATGAGATAAATGAGATACTCACCAATGGCGATAATATTGGGAGAAGGAGGGTAATGGTAGCTGGATTGCTGGCTACCTCTGTTAACGATGTGACTATCAAGGAAGACAGCAGAATTATCAGCCATAGTGGTAATGACCCTAGAGGAGATAATTTATTTCCTATCCACTTAGATAGTCCCGATATCTAAAAAAAAAAGAATTTGCAATATTTGTTATTCATGAATAATTCATTTTAATCAAACACAATTTAAATATATAAAAAGCATTATTTGCTCTAAGAACTCAACTTCTTAAATATAATTTTAATCTCATATTTTTCTGTAGTTTGGTAGATCTAGGTGGCTTTGACATAGGGAAATACTCAATTATTTTTATTTAAACATACCAACGTGCTTTAGGAAATCTGAATTGTCTTCTCCCAATTTTCAATTAAATTTTCTCTAATATATGTGGGTATTTTAGTCATGTAGTACTATAGGACTTTATGAAAAGAGCAGCTCTTCTGGTCTACCTCTCTCCACTCCTAAGTTGTGTTCCCCAGAGGCAATAGCTTTCAACCCCTGTTAGCTATTTATAGCTATGTTTAGGTATTCAAAGCAATTTTTCAAAATTATAGTTTTTCCTAGTTTTCACATTTATACATTATCTACTGACTTCCTAATATATGACACCATCCACCATAAACATATTTCCTGTGCCTCCATTCCCTTATACCCATCTATTAACATTTTTGGTTAAATCAATATTTAAAGTTTACCATTATGATTAATATTGTTCATACCTGAGTCTCTTAGTGTACTGTGACTGCATTTAGCTTTTTGTTTTACTGTTTTTTTGTTTGTCTGTCTGCTTTTCCAGGGAATCATTGCCTCAATCTTTTGTTTGCTTGATTTTCTAAGTACTTATCACTAATTCTTCAGCATACTCTCTAGTAAAATTGGAAAATTCCCCATGAGTAGACAAACATATTAGGTAATTGTTCTTTCTCATTTTCTCTCATGAAGTTGTCCATTATGGAATATTCCCTCCTTTGGCTCCATGTGGACTAGCTAATCTTTAGATCTACTCTGCTGTTGTTTTGAAACCTCTCTTCACTGGGGTACCATGAATTCCTTCCCTACCCTCTTATATGGGAATCCTTTCTTGTTAACTCCTTTGTGTTGGTGAAACATATTCTTCCATAGCTTCCTGAGAACTGATATATGGGAAGTAAATTTTTTTACTGTCTGCATGTCTGAAAACCTCTTTATTTTCTTTTCACACTGTTTTGATAGTTTAGCCTTTGCAGAATTCTAGACTTGAAATAATAATCACTCAGCAGTTCCAAGCCATTGCTCCATTTCCTGTGGCTTCCAGTTGAGTTCTTTAGAAGCCTGATGACATTCTGATCTTTGATTCATTGATCATCATACAGAAAGATTGGCTGCACTCAGATTGGCAGATATGTTATTCTATTTTTCTCCCCAAATGGAAGGGGAAATCCTCCATTTGTGAGAAGATTTCAGTGAGCTAGTGCATGTGTGAATCTTCAAGCTCATGACAAACTAGGATTGTTATCAGTAAAGCTCTAATTACAAGCTGTATGCTGTCAGATGAAAAGTTGGCAAGAACATCCCCAAATGTGGATGCCAGATATTACGTATGTTATTTGCGGTTTTGACTTACATTTTGTTTGTTTGTTTTTGTTTTGACTTTTAGATGGAAAAAGACTGTCTGCTATTTAAGTCACATTAGCACAAATTCATCCTAGAATATAACAACATATACTCTAAGAATGGATTTTGTTTATGTCTGACTAGATGCAGCTGGAAAAGATTACACCACATATCGGTCCCCCTCCCTGGAAGCCACTGGGATCATATCATCACACCGAAGTTTCCAAAATTCTACGTGAACTGCTTGGATATTGAGCACTCAATAGCTTTCTCAGTCCAGAATCTCAAAGTCTTTGGTTCTAAGGAATTTCTTGCATTATTTTTTGGAAATATTCTTATATTTATTCTTTTTTCTTTTCTCTTTCTGAAACTCTTATTAGTTGGCTGTTGGACATTTTGGATTGATACTCTAATTTTCTTCTCTCTCTCTCTTTTTCATTTACCTTCTCTTCATCTTTTTGTCCTACTTTCTGAGATAGGTTCAAACTTCATCTTCTAACCATGCTACTGAATTTTTAAATTTCTGTTACAATATTTCTTATCTTCAGTGACTCTTTCTTATTTTCTGTTTATTCCTTTTTCCAAAAAAGTAAGATTTTATTTTAGTTTTGTGTCTTTGATGTTTCTAACATCTCTTTGAGCCAGCGATGACAAATTTTGAAAGTTTTCTTTTGCTTCATGCATTTCCTTCCTTTTTCTGTGTTCCTTTTGTTTTTGTTCTCATTTTTTTCTTACTGATTATCATAGCAGAGACTTTCCCAATTGTCTGGTGATCCTGGACTGCGTATTCATGTTTAAAAGGGAGGCAATAAAATGATGATTGGAGGCTCTTCGTGTCTAGGCAAGGATTACTGAGAGGCAGACTTTACTACAGGAAACTAAGCTATGAGCTAGTATCTCGTTGATTCAATTTTGTGAAAGAGTAAATCTAAATTTTCTACCAGGAAGGAGAAAGAGCAGTTGCCTGTTTATTCAGGACTAGAGAGAGTATCTGGGAAGCTCACAGCTCCTTTGGCACTTTTTAAACCATCCTGCATTTTTAGTCTTGTTTTTTTTCCCCTGCTTTCGGTTAATCTGCTGCTTCCAATTTCTAAACTCTTCCAGGATCCTGTGGATGAATGAGTTTCTTTCCAGTTGGCTCTTCCTTTTGCAGGCCCATGTATTTTATCTTTCTCTACTTGTTCTACTACACAAAGTCAGTTACCCCTCAAACATCCTCTTTCTATCTTCTAAATTTTATCATTATCTCTTGTATGTCATCATTCCTGCTGTATAGTCTTTATCTTTGTGAACAGATACTCTTGTTCTATTATTGCCATTAGTAGAGATCAGAGAAAAATAGTGTTAATCCTCCACGTTTAACCTAGGAGAGAAATTTTGAGGGATGTGTGAAAAAGGAAGAGGAGTTATTGACTGACAAGAATTGAAAAGTGACTACCAGCTCACGAGAGTTTAGTCATGTTAAAACAAAATAGGGGCATTCAAGAGAGAGGGAATTCTAACAAGGTGAATGCTTTAGAAGTTGCTTTCTCATGATTCCCCACTAGAAGGGTTATCTATTTCTGGACATTTGCTAAACTAATTACAATTTGGAACAAAATTTTTAAAAGTTAACTGTCTCTAAATCTTTGTAAAACCAGTTTCTAAGGGCATATTTGTCCACAGTCATAGTTTTGAAGCTCATGGCTGCAGTCTGACCGCTTAGGGCTAGGGTTACAGCGCGCATCCCATAGAAGTCTGATTGTGCGCACTAGGATTTTCACAGCAAACTAGACCTCCTCCACGGCTTCCTTAATTCTTCTAATGACAGAGCCTAGTTCGTCACACTAAGTCCATACCTTTTTGTTTCCTTAGATTTTGTTATTCTAGGGTCTGGCCAAAGCTTTTAAAACTACTTTGAGTGTCTAGGGTCAAATCCAGACAGATATTCTGGGAAGGAGAGATGAACAAAGTTCACATCAATGCTCAGAATTACCAATTCTGATTTACTCACAGTTCAAATTAGCAGACATAGGAATGCAAGTTATTTATTCTGAGAAACCAGATCTCATGACTGCTTAACTAGTAGAAAAGTGCATTTGTCTTATATTTCTGTCATTTATATTTGAGCACTCTATAAGGTGAGCCAAATCTAGACCTAAAATGACTTGTAAGTGGCACACAGAATTTAGACAATTTCTAAAACTTTCACCTATTACTAAATCCTATTGCTGAAAGCTCAGTATCCAAATGCCATACAGACAAATTGACAATAAAGTCAGAAGAAGGAAGAGAACAGAGCAGATAGTTATTTGTCTTGAGAAGTATAAAAACTTAACTTCCCATAAACTAAAAGGCTGGACACACCTCCCTTGTCATCCTTTTTCATTTGATGACTGAATAAGGAAATGGAACAGCCATGTACTTTGAGTGTTTCACAGAAGGATATGAAATCCAGAAATAAGAGTTTTTTAATTATTCAAAGAGTAAAGGATTTTCATGGACTTTTTGGAGAAGGTACTTTTCTTCCAGCAGCCCTACAATGACCAGGGTAATTTCAAGGGACAAGAGCTTCCTAAGACTTCTACTTTATATCAACTGGATGGATAGGCCAAAGAAATAACCAACTTTATTCCTCATGGTGGTTTTATTTCTCCTTAAAATTAGGTACAATACAATATTAGACACGATTATGTGAAATTCTATCTGGACTTCATTCAAGAAACATGTATTAAGTACCTTTAATGCTCCTATTATTTCGCATTCTCCTTCCTTGGCAACATTAGGACCAGGATACATTGAAGAGAACTCTGAGAGCTACTCAAATTCATCATGAAATAAGGTAAAGGTATGAACAAACAAAGAGAATATGTTTTACTAGGATTCACTGTGCATATGATTTTTATGTAAGTTTCTCTTACTAAGCTAGTCTTCTAATACTATTTTGTGGATTAAGAATTCCAATCTTCTTTGCTTTATTCCTTTTGACATGCTGGGACATCATAGAAGATGATGTTTTATGCTTGCAGTCTGTAAAAATTCTTGAACTCTGAACTCACTCTGTGTGGTATACTTACTGCATGGCTATTGAATTCTGCATCATTAAAATGATGGGATGAAGTTGAATATGCCAAAAGCTTGAGTGTCTCTGTGTTCTTCTTTGGAACAGTCTAGTTAATTTTTAAATATCTTAGACACAGTATTACCTCACAGCCATCTGCCAAGGCAAACCCTCCACCAACAAGAATCGCTATATCCCAGGGCATGAATGACTGGAATTCTTTCCAAGTAATCAGTGGAGAGTAATCAAAAGCAACTGGAAAACAAAAGTTCCACAGTTACACATTGCTTAAAATATGACAGTATGACATATTTTAAAAAAATTATCCTAAATAGCCATCTTACAAGAAGTTTTTAATATTCCTATGTTATTTTTAGATAGGGGACTTGATCTGGACTTTGGGTAGTTTCCACCTGGCCTAGGAGGAACATTATATTATAAAAAAGGAAAAAATACCGTAACTTGGAAAAATCCTTTGGATCATATTATAGAATAAATTTAGATAAGTTATAACCTTGTAATTTATAATGCTATTCCTTCATTCCACTAACACCTTTGCCTACTATGAGTAACACAGTGCATTGGGCAATACTATTCTTTGCTATGCAAAATGTTTGTAATATTCCATTGGTTCTATTATGTCAGTGTAGCATTATAATTATTATTCACTAATATTTATTTGATTTTTTTTTCAAATCACAAGAGGGGTCATAATAGATTCATTAGGATTCCAGTTTAAAATAATACAAAATTCAGATTAAATAATTTAAATATCATTCATGAGACCCTTGAAATGCTCATTGAGCAGTTATCATAAAGATTTCTCTTGATATTTGGGTCCTGATGGCTTCATTGATTTGTTGAGAAATAAGGTCATCCATGAACACATTCTGCCCGTTTAACATTTGTGTGTAACAGACAGCCTTCCGCACGGTGAGATTTTAATGTTACTATTAAGCGTCCTTCCTATCTCTTTCCCCTAAAAGTAAACCAAACCTACCCTCACTGTTGACTAAAATTTTTCTATTTCTTACTTGGATTAAGACCACATATGCTGTTAAAATGCAGACATCTCTGAAAAGTACCTCCCATTTAAAATGTAACCTATTATGTTTTATATGTCCTTTTTAAGCCTAGTATAAATGAATTTATCAGGGAGAATAGGAGTTGAAGAATGAGAAGAGAAAGACTGGTGGATAGAGGCAAGGCTTTTTCTGAGGGGGCATTCAGATGTGGGAGCCAGGGAAGTTAAGCCAAGCATCACTTCCTCAATACTTGCCCATGTCAGGCCTTTGGGCTTTGACTGCAATAATCAGAATCTTCAGGGTCCCATAGGAATCAACGCTCTGTTTTCCACTGTCTCCTTATAACATATTTTCAGATGTTCTAGTCTCAAGTGAAGAATATTTGAGGCATTTATAGGAATAAAGGCATTTATGTCTATGCTTTGCTATTACATAAATAATGTCCTAGAAATCTGACCCATTAGTCATTTACCAATTCTGATGCAAGGGGTCAGGTGGACCACCCAATTGCATGAATCCCAGCAAAAAGAAAAGAAAAGAAAAGAAAAACCAGTAACAACAAAAACCCCACAAGGGGCTGGCCTGGTGGTATAGTGGTTAAGTCCCTGCGCCCTGCTTCGGTGGCCTGGGGTTTGCAGGCTCGGATCCTGAGTGCGGACCTAGCACCGCTCATCAAGCCACGCTGTGGCGGCATCCCACATAAAGTGGAGGAAGACTGGCACAGATGGTAGCTCAGTGACAATCTTCCTCAAGCAAAAAGAGGAAGATTTGCAACAGATGTTAGCTCAGGGCCAATCTTCCTCACACACACACGAAAATAAATAAAAGAAAACCCACAACTTGAGCCAGCCCTGAGGGTCTAGTGGTTAAAGTTCTGTGTGCTCAGTTTTGGCAGCCTGGGTTTGGTTCCTGGGTGTGGAATCACACCACATATCTGTCAGAGGCCATGTTGTGGTGATGGCTTTTATAGAAGAACCAGAAGAATTCACAATGATGTATTGAGACCTTTGCGGGGCAAAAGAAAGAAAAAAGAGGAAGACTGGCAACAGATGTTAGCTTAGGGCAAATCTTCCATAAAAACAAACCAACAAACCATGCTAAGTTAAAGCCTTAAAAAAAACCCACAAGTCTACTCTACTAGGCTCTTTCAAAACAATTTTAAGTCATTTGTCTCACATTCACAACACAAGAATCTAACTACCAAAACATGCTGTGTTAGCATAAAGCATAGATGTGGGTGAATCCTATGCTTAAGAATATGTGTGTGTGTTGGGGACAGGGAGTGTATGCTCATGTAACCAGGCATGCTTCTTTGCCTATGTCTTATAAAGACAATGAATGCTCCCATTAAATACCTTTTCTTTCAATCATGACACTGGGTTATAACTAGCGTGGGGTGGATTTGCATGCTCTCCAGGACTACTATGTAAGGTTGTGAATACTCTTCCCCTTGAAACTCCTCACCACTTTAGACCTCACCATTTATTACCAAGAGCTCATCATGAAGTAATGACTTCCATGTTCTTGTTCCTATGTTTGTCAAGAGTAAATTCAATTCTGATTTTGGCAGGGGAATGGGGCTTATCATAGACCAAACAGATTCACTGGGAGCAGCTTCCTAATGATGGTGCATAAAGAAATCTACTTCTTGCTTCTGCAAAGTAAGATGACCCCCCTTGTAGGCAGATGGTGCGTGCTGGCTGAATAGGAGCTGCAGGGTACAAACAGGGGTTATGTCAACATGTCCATTCCTTTTGTTCTAGGTGCTAATCGAAATCAATGGCATTTTGTATTTTTTGCTCTTCTATCAAATTCATTCAGAATTATAAATAATACTCAACTAATTTCTCCTGTAGGTGTAGTCTTAGTCAATGTCTTAGCTGGGATAAGAAAGAATAGGAGTCCTACAAGTAAGGCAACGGTTGAATCTGTAACAAAACCGAGATACCTGAAAAGGAACAAATGTGTATGTTAAAAAATGCCATCAAGAATTTGCGTGAACCAAACACCAATTGATTCAGGTATAGGTATAGGTTATTTATTTCGGATAATCTGCTCTAAAACCTATGGATTTCTAACTAAATGGTGTAACTTAGTGGAACCAAAAATCTCAGACCATGCTCCCATTGTTTTCAGATGTCTCCGTATTTCCAAAACCATGTATACACATGCTGACACACTGGGCCAACGTGGCAAATTCCCTCTTAGGTAAAGCTTACAGATGTGGTAAATAATTTCTTCTTTGAATTATTTCTTTTAATCATATTGGCAGAGAATTTAGGTTGAAACAATTGCTAGACTACGCAAAGTCCTTCATAATTGTTTTATAACATCCTACTTTTGAATCGTGTCAAGGCATGGATGTTTCTAGGGTCATCTGAAACTCTTCTGTAAATTGTGAAAAGGAATTTATCTGTTTTTCTAAGATATAACATCTGCTTCTGTGATTATAGGACCTAGCCACACCACACAAATGAAGTCAACCCATTTAATACTTTCCACCCTGTGAAACTCAATCAAGAATATTAATTGTTAGAATGGATTATGAGATACTCATAAATGATCACTGTAAAAAATTAAGAGTGATTTAGGAACAGATGGGGTCTTAGAATCACCAGGACATTCCAGAAAGTGAGGTAGGTTTTCAGAAGCCTCGACAGTTAAGAAGCACCTGGAGATCAGCTATGAATGAACCAGGCATAAACAATTTGAATGCACTTTTAAAAGTCAGCATATTAACTAGTGACTCTTTGTAGTCTGAGAAGAACTATGTATACCCTAAAGGTTGTTTTGCTTCTATGTAACTCAGCAATGCCCATGTACTATAGAAACTCTCTCCTCCTGTAATTTACTTGAACAATCTAAATAATCAAGCAAATGCATTATTTTATTCAATCTGACAATTTTATTAAGCAGTCTGTTTTCCCTAAATATGAATTTTCTTTGTTTCCTTGTTGAGTAAAAAGCTACCTCGGTGTAATTTATTCAACAAACTTAACCAATATTTATTATTTTATTGTTCCCTATTTCTTTTATTTCACTTGCAATTTTTGGGTGGATTTTTGCCAAATTAGGTCAGGCATCATGTAATCTGATTTTGTTTTATATGAAAAGACACATTGACTTCAGTCCAAGTTCAAACAGATGGAATGGAAACATTAGGTGGTAGATATAAATCTTGATACATCATTCTAGCTTTGGAAATTCTAAATGCTTAAAACCTCTACATTACAGTATATTCTACAGAATATATAATTTAAGTAAAATCAAGCCATAAATACTGAAATAATTTCTTTCAAAAGGCTTTTAAAACTATTATTTTATTAGTTTATTTTAATTTTATTTTTAGTTTATTATGAACTGTTAGGTTATCTCAATATTACAAAATATGAAACTGATACAAATTTTATTTTCTTTGGCAATTTATAAATTTATAAAAAGGAGGAAGAATTTTGTTGTTGTTGTTGGTATAGGTCCTATTACAAAACTACAAAGTACTAATCAAACAAACAATAGTTTGTTTCAAATAGCTTACTTTGAATAACTGAATGTTGCCTTTTGTTTAGACTTCTTAAAATGAAAAGTTTTAGTCCCAAAAGAAATAAAAAGTATATAGAACTGAAGCTGATCCTTTGAAACATGCCGCCACATTACACTGCTATGCTTGTGCGCTCCCTAGGAATTTGCACACAGACTTTGCACCTTTAAAATATGTTGGCAATGCCTATATAACCAGAAGGCTCTGATTCGACAAGAAAGAAATTTCTTTATTCCATGTGGGCAGAATATATTTCACCCAAACAATTTTGGTTTCTGCCCCAAAATACATGGATTCTTGCTGGGGTATGTGAGATAGGAAGTCCAAATTAGAGATCTGCTGAATTTAGGAACCAGACTGGTTCAGTGAAAGATAGATTGGGAACACAAATCTCAACACCCAAGTATTTATATTGACATGTAGGATGGTCCTTAATTTAGAAAATTATGCTACAATCTTCCCCCTCACTTCCCATGACTCAGCAATGACTGCTGGTGTATAAGACACTGAAAGATAAAATTAACTCTGACCCAGCTTCTAACATTAGTTTATAAAGTCGGTCTTATTACTTATTCAGGAATTCCTCATCTATAAAATAGGGGCAGGAATGGATTGACAGTGAACTAATAAAAAATGGACATAAATAGAGAAAAAGGCTATTGAACCAAATAAATAATCCTCCATAGATGTAAAAAAATTAAGTTGGCAAAAATCACAGAACGTGAGTTCATATCAGGTTATGAAAAAGCATTGAGTGGCATTTATTTCACAAAATAAACATTTATTATCATGCTTCCTATAGGGGGAAATGCAGCACTCTTATGAGTTCCATTTTACAGATGAAGAAACTGAGAGGTGGATGACTTGCCCAAAGTAAGCGGAAGAGCCAGGAGTGGAATCCAAGCCATGTGGCCCCAGAGTCTATACTCCCCACCACCAGAGAATCTGGCTTTCCTGCAGGCTATATTTCTAATTTTGTAAGGAGGGAAATAGCTTCGTCTAAAGGAGCCTGATTTTTAGGTACAGGAGAGTTTGGTTATCTTGTCTGCAACCCTCTCCTAGATTTCATTCCTTATCAATTGTTTTCCTGAAAAGATTAGAATTAAAAAATCTTTTCAATGGAAAGGGAGAAAAAAATCTCACACAATCTTTCAGAGTTATAGGAACCACTTAGGAGAAAGGCCAAGGAGAAAACAGGAAGAGCTGAGGAACATAACACGTGACACTTACTCTGAGAAAAGCACAGACCAGCCAGAAATGAAGCCGGGATCTCGGCTAAACCACAGCAGGGCCATTACCAAGAAGAGGACCAAGGTCACAATTTCTTGAGACCTGTGGGAAAATGCCAATCCTTTCGTTTATTTTCTCAGTCTGGACATTTGTAGAAACTCGCTGAGCTATTGTCAGGGGTAATCTTAGAAGACTGTAAACATTGTAAAACCCGGATGTGTCAACACCGTAATTGGAAAGAATCAGCGAGATCAGAGGAGGACGTTACTCCTCTGTGGGTCTTTCAGCTTCTTGTCAATCTACCCGGTAAATCTGAGTTAGACGAGATATGTGTTTTGTCATGATGAGTTATATTCACAAAGGTTAGAACATTCAGCACCCTTACCAAATGTTGTCAATGCACGACAGATGATTACGTGCTTATTTGCCTGTAAATAAACCCTTGAAGTATAAGCAGCATACCTCTGTGTGTGTGTGTGTGTGTGTGTGTGTGAATCTTACCTTATTGGCCCAAGTTTTTGGTATTCTTGTTTAATCACCTCGGCACAAGCCTTTTGTCTGAATGTTTTGGTCTTGCCACATTTGAACATCTCCTTAACACTGAAAAGAATAATTAAACATGTTAGGCAAAGGATTCTCCCTTTACGGAAGATAATTTGTGTGAAAGTTTCATAAAACATGAAAATATGACTCTCCCTAATAACAGACATCTGTGCCTTTCGCCTTTACCTCCATCTCCTTCTTCGAATGTTCTCTCCTCTTTTTTCTGTTTTTGACTGATTTGCACATTTTTCAATGCTTAATTTCTCTTCCATATTTTCCACAACATCTTCTACTTATCTCTTCCTTTTCCAAGTCCTTTTGCACCATTAGAATTTTGCCATGTTCCACTCATCTTTAATTTAACACTTTATTATATACCTGATTGTTATATATTTTAATATGTAGATTGCATATCTTGATTGTTAACTGTTGCATATGTCTAAGTTTTATCTCATCACTTATACAACAAGTTATTCGAGGGAAGGGGCAGTGTCCTAGATGTTTTCTTTGGCTTGGACTCTCTAAACACTGGTATACACAGTAATTATTGACTCATTATTGACTCAAAGGCACTATTAACTCAATAGTACCTTTGTCAAATTTAGGAGACATTTGTCAGATGTATCATTTTGCACAAAATATGCTAAACTTGAGTTATACACTAGGGCAGGGAAGTCACATACACTAATCATGGACAGAGTCCAATCTATGTCTATTCTCAGAACTAAATCAACTCTATTACATTTTTTTCAAGTTTTCCACCCCTTATGTCCTAATAGCACCCACTAGATAATTTTCCAAATTGTTTCTAACAGTAACTGCCAGTCTCTATTTCCTTTAGCTGCTGATTTTAGTGACCCTTTTCTCCTATGACTAATTTTTCTGTCTTGAAGTCCAGGGTCTTCAAAACCTTGAAGAACTTTTGTGAAGCACTGCTCTAGACTGAGATCTATGGGGAAAAAAGTCCCTCCAGAAGAAGAAACAAATGGAAAAATGGCTAGATTCTTAGGGACTATCTCTTGGAATGTCTATGAGTGGCTCAGTTGGATTACATTATTTGTAGGTATAGAAAGCACTTCTGAGTGTAGAGCCAAAGGAAATGAAATCTGGATGTCGAAGAGATACCTGCACTCACGTGTTCATTGCTGTATTATTCACAACAGCCAAGATATGGAAACAACTCAAATGTCCATTGACAGACAAGTGGATAAAGAAAAGTGGTATACACAAACAATGAAGTATTATTCAACCTTCAACAAGAAGGAAATCCTGCCGTTTGTGAGAACATGAATGGACCTGGAGGACGTCGTGCTAAGTGAAATAAGCCAGACACAGAAAAGCAAACACTGCATGATCTCACTTACACGTAGAATCTAAAATAGTCAAACACATAGAAGCAAAAGGTAAAAGGAAGGTTGCCAGGCACTTGGGAGAGTGGAAAATGGGGAGGTGTTGGGCAAAGGATTCAAAGTTTCAGTTATGCAACAGAAACTCTGGAGATCTCCTGTACAAAATAGAGCCCAGGATTAACAATACTGTATTGTATACTTAAAAATTTGCTAAGAGGATAGATCTTATATTAAGAGTTCTTATTACATAAATAAATAAAGAGGATGGTAGGAAACTACTGGATTTTGGATAAGTTTATGGCATTGATATTGATGATGGTTTCACGAGTATATACTTATTCCCAAATGCATCAAGTTTTGTATACACTAAATATCTACAGCTTTTTGTATGTCAATCATACCTCAATAAAGCGGTTTTAAAAAAAAGAAAGAAAGCAAACAGGGGCATTCCTTCTGAAAAATTGCTGGGGTAAACATGGATATTTATGAGGGAGTAAATAGGAAGACTGGGGTGGTGTGAGGGTAGCTTTCACACAGACAAATTTTATTTATTTTTTCTGTAACTCAGCTACTCAAATTTGTCTGGACTGTTATTCTCTTTGAAGGAGCAGAGTTTCCTCAATTCTTAAGTCATCCATCCTACACATTCATAATCACTCTCCTGCACACACTCCAACCACTGAACATAATTAGACGGATGCTGTTGCATTTAAAATCAGTGAGGTAATATTTAATCTTTATAGTCTCAGTTAAGTTACTGACTAGCACCAGTCTTGAAATTTTATCCCTTCTCACAATATAAACACTACTATTATAAGAAACTAACCTGTGGGACACTTTGAGAATCATCTGTAGAATAGGAAAGTAGAGTTAAAAAAAGGATGAGTCTCCTTAGAAACTGTTTTCCACCCAGTAGACTGCATCTGTACTTTGTCACTTTGGTGGGGGATAATAAATAGTTAAGCCAAAGCCAAATTGGCTTTGCTACAAATGAAGGTTAATGCCTTCACAAAGGAACTGATGAAGCAGATGACAATGCATCAACCTCGCCATTTAACTAAGTTCGGTGGCACTGACAGATGAGCTTTTCTTCCAGATAGGTAGGGGTCATTTATAATGCGTGAGTTAACTGTGTTAACGCCAACACACTAATCAGAATGTATGGTAGCCTGCCAGGGGAGTGGCTGATAATTTCTGTTTGTCTATCTCAAACCTCTGGAGGTGAATACCCTGGTAGACTTTAAAGGACACTGAAAAATTAGCTGGAGCATGAAGCTATGCAATGTCTACCCAAGAGTGGACAGCAAGGGGACTGTTGAAACATGCCACTGATGATGATTTATGGACTTTGCCTAATGCACACACTTCACAGGATTCTTTTCCTTGTAGAAAACACATTTCAATACATCTTCCCTTTATCTTCCTAATTTCTCCTTTTTAAGTGTTGGGCAATCTTAAAATAATGACAGTGCTTGCATATATATTTTATAAAATCATTATATATAGCAAAAACGGAGAAAACAACAGTGGGTCTGTGACTGGATGCTTTCTCCACTGGTGTGGGAGAAACCTGCATCCTGCATTGTTGCCTGTACTATTGAACAGACCCCCAAAGGCTTGGATTTCCAGGAAGGGGCATTTAGTACGCAGCTGGCCTCTTCCCACTGATGCCCACCTGCTGAAGTCAGTGACATTCCACACATTTGCTTTGGCAGGAAGACTGCCACACTCTGCTCCCACAATCTGGACCAATAGATTTTTTAAAAAATCCTCAGTACCATCTCCCCACTACTAACAAAATTGTAGCAGTTCTAGAGAAGAACCAGGAAGAGGAACGGAGAGGGAAGAACACAAGTCCTTATCTGACCAGGCTTGGAACATTCAGGCCAAGGCACGGACAACCACCAGATCTCACTGCTTTGCTTTTCAAAGGAAGTACCTGACTGCAGCCTCACCTGCTTGGTGGGTCACGTGCTGTTTTACTCATAGGGGCTTGAAATCATTTAAATAAAGCCTTATAAAAATTATTTGAACTGTTGTTTTTCAGGAAAAAGTCCCGAAGGTTTAATAGACAGCCTTTCCGCCTTTCTTTTTGGAGTATTGTTGTTTGTGTTGAATACGTAATGCTGCAGTTTAGATTCTGCTGTGGAGCCCTGCCTGATTTTAAATGCTGGCCGTCATTGAAGTCATGTAACTCACTGGTGCTTATGAACCACCAGCTTCAGTCCTAGCCAAGGTAATATCTGCATATTTGCCTAGAATATATATGTTTGACATTTTAGCAGCTCTTTATTGATCAGTATTTCTTTCCTTGACTTCTACACTTTCAACTGGGGCCCAGACGTGTTAGAATTACAGCGTTGGAAGCCAGCTGACTGATCCTCTAGTTAAAGTCTGTCATTTTACAGTTGAAGACACTGAGACTGAGAATGGATCAAGCCTCACAAAGATCACTCACCTGGCTTGTGAGAAGCCACAACTGTATCCCTGGTCTCCTCATTCCTGATCCAATATTCTTTCCATAGAGAATACTCTCAGACTTTGATTTTAGTTTTTCAAGGATGTGTCAACTTTCGTGTTAAGATGAAGCAGGAAATCTTGCATGTTACAGTTTAAAGTAACTTGGTAACCTGAGGGAATCCCCACATTAAACTACGAGGAGGGGCAAAATTTCTTAAGATTCCACTTTAACAATTTGTACAGGGTCCTCATCATGGTGAGCTCCTTATGTCCTCCGGATCTATCAATACCTTATTGGCTTAGGATTCAAAGGAGACCAAGATAGACTTGCTTTCTACAAACTCTCTTCCACAGGCAACATTGCTTAGGTGTTATTCTAGCTTATCCTTAAAATATGTGTTCTTAGGTGTCAGTTTTGTAGGGAAGAGAAATGCAGGAATGCAACATGCATGAAATAGGTCAAAGAACGTTGGGTGAGGACTAAGAACTTGGAACCTAGACACCTTTGTTTATCTGATTAACATGGAATATTTACTTACTTGAATCCTAGGAAAAGCCACTGAAGCCAGATCCAGGACAAGAGTAGAATAATAATAGCAGCTGGGAAGGTGAGCATAAACCATGATCCAAAGTTGATGCAACGACAGTCAGGGTAGCGTCTGTGTGAAAATATGGAAAAGTGTTCACAGGAGTACAAGTGGCATCTTCTCTGATGGTCATTGCTAAGCAGCAGTTCACATATTTGCTGTGCTACCAGCCAAGAAGGAAGATATGGGACATACTCACCATTACACATAGTAGTTACTTTTCTCCTTGAAAATAAAATAAGGGGAAAGGCTTAAGCTTGTTTCCCCTCAAATTATTAGACTTGGATTACAGGTCAATGACCTAAGTTAGTCTGTTCAGCCTAAAGACATTTGGAAATGCTACTTGGATTAGGGTCAAAATAATCCCCCCAAACCACTTTCATTTTTCACCATCTGTGCCTCGTATCTTGAAATCAAGCTGCGTCGTTCTCCCCACCTACTATGGAGAATCCTGTGAGATTTGTTTGGCTAAAGATGGGCTTTTCAGCATTTTTGCCTGGAGGTATAGTTCATTTAGGAAAATGAAAGCCTGAAAAAGCTAACCTCTGTTTTTCCATTTTGTTTTCGTTTTTTTCTTCAGTAGTAAGAAGTATATAAACAACCACCAGGACTATGGTCTCCATCATCATCACCATTAGGCTTACATCTAGAGCGAACATTTTGAATGCTAATGAAATGGTTGGCATACTCTAAGTAAGGGATTAGTTTCATTGTGGTGTTCCTTTTTCTACTTCCTCATACCCTCTAAGTGAAGTGACTGCAAGTGTCTGCCTGATGCAAATGAAGATTTCTTATATTGTGAACTATGCTAATTACATTTAATTCTGAATAGAATCCTTTTCTTTCACTTAACACTGTGTCTTGGGGGTAGAGTGGTGAATTAGATGGACGTAGTCCAGGCTCTTATAAAGTTTACATTTAAGTGAGGAACACAGGCAATAAATAGGTAAGCATATAACAAATCAGAAAATAAAACAGAAAAATGTAATTAAAAGTTATTAGGAGGAGGGAGAAATTTTACACAGGGTGGCCAAGGAAGGTGATATTTGAGGTGAGATCTAGATTGCAAGAAGGGCTAGTTTATGTAAATAACTGGGAAACAGTATTCCAGACAGAAGAAATAGCAAGTACAAAGGCCCTGAGGTAGGAGTGAGTTTGGAATGTTTGGGGATCATACAGAAGGCCAGGGAGGCTGTAGGTAGTGACCTAAAGTTATAGTGACATGAAATAGAGTCCAAGGAGCACCCAATAGATGTCAGATCATATATTACCTTGTGGGCCATCAGAAGTAATTTGGATTTTAGTACAAATGCAATTAGGAATAAGTGGAACATTGTAAATTAGTGATGTGATCTAATTTAAAGTCCACGTAAATTTGTGATTTACATAAAACATGTTGGCTAGGTGGCTTCTCAAGATTGAAGACAATAAGAGTGGAAGCCAGGATGTGATAGACTGAGCTCCAAGATGACTCCCAAGATTCCTGCCCCAGGTACATATGCCTTGTACAACCCTCTCTCCTCTGTGTGCATAGAACTTGTGCATATGATGAGATTTCACTCCTGCAATTAGGCTCTTTTATGGCAAAAATGAAAGGATTTTGCAGAGGTAATCAAAGTCCCCAGCAATTGACTTTGAATTAATCAAAAGGAAGATTATCTTGAGAGGACCTGACTTAATCAGGTGAGTCCTTAAAAGAGAGACTTTCCTGCTGGCCTAAAGAAGTAAGCTTCCATGTTGTCAAAGGAAGGGACTACATGACAAGGATCTACAGGTAGCCTCTAGGAACTTAGAGGGATCCCGTGCCAATAGTCAGCAATAAAATGGGCACCTCAGTAATTCAACCTCAGGGAACTAATTTCTGCCAACAACTTGAATGAGTTTGGAATAGGATGCTGAGCACCTGTGGAGATCTCAGGACTGCTTGTCACCTTGATTTCAGCCTGGTGAGATCCTGCACAAAGGACCTAGATAACCTGTGCCTAGACTCCTGACAGACAGAAATTAGGAGATAATAAATTTGTGCTATTTTAAGCCACTAAATTGATGGTAATTTATAACAAAGCAAGAGAAGACAAATACACAGGGGAATCTATTAGAAGACAAAAGAAGTTTTGCAGAGGAATAGAGTAGAGAGTAGAGTAGATTTTAGCTTAAATTAGATTGGTGGCAGTGAAGATGAAGAGAAGGCAATAGATTTTAAATATATTTGGGACAAATGTGGGAAACCCGGAAAAGGTGCCATTTATTGAAATTAAGTCTGAGAGGAGAACAGGTTGGCAGAGGGTAATGGAGTGGCAGATTAAGAATGTTGCTGTAGGCCTGTTAATTTGAGATGTCCCTTAGTTTTCCAAGTGGCCATGTTGGATAGCCACTTGGATAAATGAGTCTGGAATTGAGAGGAGAGGGCAGGTTAGAGATGTAAAACTGGTAGTTATCCACATATAGGTGATATTATAAACCATGGAAATGAGTGTGATAATTTCAGGAGGAAATGCAGATAAGAGGAAGAGAGAATTCACCCTGGACTCTAAGTTTTAGAGGTCAAGCAGAGGTGTAGGAATGAGGGATCTAAGTACATTTAATTCTAACAAAAATCCTGTGAGGAAGGCACTATATTTCCATTTTACACAGGAAGACACTGAGTCTGAGAAGGTTCAGTGGATTGCTCAAGGTCACAGACTGCACAGTCAAGCTGGGTTTTTAACCCAGGAAGAGTGTTTAAAACACAATCTCTTTTCATCAAAGCATAGTGTCTTCAACTCCAGCTCCCAGGTAAAAATAGAAAATTCTGTACATATTGCAAAATATCCATAAACTAGAATACAAACTTTTTGTTTTAAGGACATTTTAGAACACTACAGGAATGATTGCATGGTAACAGAGACGTGATTTGACCTAAAGCATACAAGAGTGCTGATGCTGAAACTTAGGAAGATACTGATGCTGCAATCCTTATGCCCAACTACAAAATGATGAATAACTTTAACAGTAATGAAAGACACAGAAATGGTCTCAAAAGAATGGATGTAGTTGTAGAAATTTGCAGCCTTGTAACACGTTTTGGCCACTAAGAACACTGTAAGTTAGTGTCCACACTGATTACAGTTCTTTTGATTAATGACTGCTTTGATTATTTCTGAGTCAAAGCCACTTTTCAGTTTTGTATTTGTGTATTTCCAGAAGTTTCTTTCCAAATATTAACTACTTGTTATTTATGAGCCAGGCTTAGATTTCGAACAACAACGACAGCAAAAGTAGAAGCAGCAACAACAATGACTAGCTTATTGACAATTTTCTATGTACCAGGCTGTCTGCTAAGAGCCACAAGGCATTATGCCATTTGATCCTCACAGTAATGTTGTAAGTTCTAGTATTGCCCCCATTTTTCAGATAAAGAAATTGATGCTTACGGAAGTTAATATACAGCAAAATTGAAATCTGAAGCAAGGTCTGAGTCCAAACTCTGTAATATCCAAATTTCTTCTTTGATGCTTGCCAGAGAAATTATTTCTGAGAAATGCATGTTGCTCATCTACACAGGGGACAATTGTGGTAACTCTTGAAGGTGACTTTTTCTGGGTAACTGGTTCGCCTTCTCCCTCTGGAATTAGCCCGGAAGAGAGATTATAGAGGTGGTCTTTGAATTTAGGGCACCTGGAAACACATGTCTTTTACCACTTCTTGTTTTGTGGACCTCTTGTAGATATTACTGAACACATAATTAGTAACAGTGACTGTGCTAGTCATTGATAATACAACTTCCTTCCAAGCTGCTCTGGACACCCACAGATTTCACAGCTGACACCCACGAGCTGAACAATATTCTTTGATAATCAGTAAGCTATGAAATTTTACTTGTGATAATCTTCCATTCTTACTCTGGTAGATTTGCTTTTTGTATTTAACTGATAGCTGTTGTGTTCATTAGATGATACTGATGCATCAAAACTACTCTGCTATGAAAGCAGTAATTGTCCCTCATAATATTGCCCTTAATAACTTTATTTTAATATCAAAGCATTATTTAGTTATTTAGATGATTCCCAAGAACAATCAGCACTTCATTTATGAAAGTCTTCATACCGTTCATCTCAACCAATGTTTATTGATCGCCTACTTGTGCCTCTTGTGGGCTAAAATAAGTATAAGATCGTGCTTCATTCAGCCTTTACAGCTTGCAATCATCAGAGGTGGTGGTGTGCATGTGTGTGGATAAGACGAGTTTATAAAATGTGAATATAGTTTATGATAAGAGGAGATGGGAATGGCAGTTTAGGAGAAACTGAACAGAATTTCAAACGATATAGCAACTACACATGTAGAAAAAGAAGCTGACAGAATTGGTGGGTCTTTCATGAACCAGAGTAGGAAGAAATGGGTTAATTCAGGGTGGTATTTATTAACAATAGCGTTAGGAAAGGCGGAGATCTGGTGATGACTGGAGGAATACATCAGTGGAGGAGAAGGGCATAAGGGTCACGTAGAGAGCATTGATGAAGCAGGATTTACCTAATGAAGAGCCAATAAAAATCTAAAGCATCTGTAAGACTGTTACAGGAGGTAAGTAAAACATAAGATACTTCCTGAATGCCCTATTCCAAGCATTAGTCAGACTAATGGTGAATTAATCACAGGGGAGTCAGAATTTAGGTGGCACGGGTACTAGCTTCAAAGATTAAGAATGCAAGAAATTTCATTCTTTATAGTTGAGTTAAATAATTAGCTTGGTCTTGTTAGTATTATTCTAAAAATCACCTTCCAAGCTATCCATCAGCTCGTGACAACAAGAGAAAGGTTCAGTCTAACTAGCCAAATATTCAGCTTTGCAACTATTTCAGATAATACTTATTATGAATGCATGTTTATATTTTATAAAAAGAAAATGCAACATATGAATGTGAATACCGATGTGGTCCTTATTTGTTACTGGCAGCAAACTTGCTTTTTTAGAATTTTGCCAACATGGCACCTTCACATATGGTCTGTGAGGCAATGAGGCTGCAGAGTGGAAAATGTACCAGGCCACTTGCCTTCACCTGGAAGTTTCCACTGACTAGTGATCCTCTCTTAAGTTCTCTGAGCCTTGGTTCCTCATCTGTGAAATGAGGGAGTCATATACATAATCTGACATTTCTCTGTCTTCACTTGTTCTATTCTTCCCTCTCATTATCACTCAGGAGGATGTCCTTCTTTTCCAAGACTAACATTTCTACTCTTGTTTCTAATTTCATTCTGCTTCCGCTTGACTCTAAGCCAATCAATGTTCTCTCTCCTTTTTTCCCCCAAACCTCACATATCTCTGTGATTTCTACACTCTAGATTTTTAATTTCTGTGTTCATATATATAGCCCCAAATTTATAACAAACTTGAACAATGCATCTGCAAATGCCTGCTGGAAATCTCCTTGTGGAGGGGCTCTTCGCAGGCTATTTAAATATATTCAAAATCAACTTATTAATTTCTCCATGAATCTGCCATGTCTTCTCTAGAAGTTCATGGCATCACTATGCAGCTGTATTGGCAAAAACTCCCAGAGTTTCCTTAACCCCTCCTTACTCTTAAACCCTCACGCGTAATTACTCACCACCTTCTGGCTGGCTGTGCAGTCTCTTCAGTCTAAATCTTCCAATCGCTTCACCGCTAGCCTTGTTCTGCCCCTCATCATTTGTCAGCACTTTCGTAATGGACTCCTAATTGGTCTCCTGTCCCCAGACTCTCAGAATGCCAATCAATCTTTGCACTGCTTTTCTAAGCTGTGCAAAAACATGCACAGACTATTCTACTCTCGCTCTTGAAAACCTGTCATAGACTTTTTGTGTTTTGATTTTATGAATTATTTGCATTCATTTTCTCCATAAGCATGGTGTTTCTCTCTTTTAAGATTGGACCACGTTGTATGGACAAATTTTCTCTAGTGACCAAGGGGTGCTGCACACACCTACAGTCCCCTTTTAGATGCATGTCCAGCTATGTTTCTAGGGAGGTAATTTTTTATGGAGATGGACTTTGGGGTCTGACTGCTTTTGGTTTGGTCCTCAATCTGCTAAGCTGAACCTCAACTTTCTCAACTCTGATAATAATAGTAACCAACACTTACTGAGCACATGCTCTGTGCTAGGCACTTTTTATAGTGCCAGTTATTTTATGTAAAACTCTAAACAACTCTCTGAGAGAGGGATCTTATTATTGCCCTTATTTTTCCGGCAAGGTAACCAGCTTAAAGAGATGAAAGAATTTCTCAAATTCACCTAGCTTGTAACAGGAGAGCTGGAATTTGAACACAGACATTTTGACCCCAGAGGCTATGCTGTTAATCGCCATTATATTCCACCTCCACAGCAAGGATATACAAGATACGTGTACACTATGATGTATGTAAATTATCTGGCAAGGGCTCAATACATGTCGCTTTACCTTCTCCCTAAATGTCAAAAAACAAATGTTATTATGTTTTTAAAATTTTCATGGTTTTCACATATGTACGTTTTGTCTAGACAACCAGATGGAATCTTGTTCCTGGCAGGTTTTATTTTTTGCATTCTCCAAAAGAATTCAAAACAGTGCCTTGCACATTGTCAGTTCTCAACAAATGTTTGTTGATTGACTGAGTGAATGAATGAAAGTCTGTTTTGATTTGCACTGAATAAAATTTAGCTTTCTCAGAATTCATTGTTCTTATTTTCTTTGTGTAAAAAAAAGAGAACAAAAGATGTATATATATGCATATATAAACATTTTATATATATGAGATAGATAGATAGATAGGGAAAGGCTTTGAACTGTGTACTCCAATCTCTTCCTCCCATTATTTGTAAGATGGCACCTTTCTCTAAACATCAGTGGTGGGAAATCATTGACTCTCAGGTTTCATGCATTTCTTTGTTGCTGGGTGAGACCCAAAATGAAATTGTAAAAATTGATTATTGGTATTGCTCAAAAAGATGGCAAACAGTGTCACGAGGGAAAAATTGACATTATTGTAGTGGATTTGAAAATAAAGGACGATTTCTTTCTAGCTCCAAACATCTGGACAAAGAATATAATTTTTTTGTGCAGTTTTAAGTTCCTGGGACTTTTTCTGATGAAATTGAATGCATTTCGTTCCATTCTTGCTTTCAGATGCTGTTGTAGTTTTTAGGGCTATAATTTAAGAAAAATGTTATTAAATATCTAGCTTATTTAATAATATCAGTTATATTTTTCACATGAGTTGTTTTCCCCCTTCTATGCCACTGTTTTCTATTAAGAGGGGATGCTTTGAGTTTTTTTTTCAAGTTTGCATTTAATTCCTAATGTTAAAAAAATCTTTTGAAGAAAAAACACCACTAAATTTCAAGTACATTTTAAGAATTTCCTAAATTTAAAGAGCATTTTGGCCAAATTCCCCTGATTAGGAAAATTAGAAGATTAGCCAATTAGAGAAAATAGTAACTGAAACATCTTGTTCAAAGAGCTACAATGCTCTCAATCTGTCATCGCAAATGGATTAATGCATTCAAAGAGTCAAGGGAACAGTTAAATAAAAGAAAGAAAATTTGGCTGATACTT
Source organism: Equus asinus (assembly GCF_041296235.1). Taxonomy (NCBI): domain Eukaryota; kingdom Metazoa; phylum Chordata; class Mammalia; order Perissodactyla; family Equidae; genus Equus; species Equus asinus. The sequence continues at coordinate 178,750,722 of NC_091790.1, forward strand.
TGTGCAAGAACACAAAGATCAAGGGTGAACTCGATATGGATTACTTTGACAACAACATGTAATTTCATGGGAATGGTGGAAACCAGCAGTTCTTTAACACCAACAAGGATAAAACCATAAAAGTTTGCTGTAAATTTTAGAAAAAGAGATTTACAGAAAGGACGAAGATGTGGAATCTCTTTCCTTGGGAAATTCATGAGAAAGGATAGAAGTCCAGCTTTCAGAAAGGGATCAAGTATATTTCCTGTCTTAGCGGATACATATGAGGGGGTACGTTGGATGAACACTCTCTGGCACTGTGAATTTCAGAAGCCTCCCACTTATAAACCAATGTCTTTCAAAGCTTCCAGTGTAAGTTTGTTGGAGTGTGCATAATGGATGTGTACTCATAGAAACAACAAGTACACCTAGAGGTCTGTCTTATATCATCCCTAAACTGTGATACTAGTGTTTTTTTGTACACAGGTTCTTGTTCTTTCTAGAATGAAGAGTGACTTGTTTTGAGTCTTGGATTTCTTGGAAAAGCTATGCATGCGCAAAATCTTGCAAATAATTTTAAAAAGTTCCTGCAGTCTGTGAATCTGCTTCCTAGGGAGTAGCTTTCCAGCCTCTGAACTGTAATTTTTCTGTGAAAAGGAACGAAATTCTGTTCCAGGGCATTCTTAATGCTGCACACCTTCCTGGAGCTCTGACAATTATCTGTGCTGTTAGTTGAAAATATACCTTGGGTGTAGAGCCAGTTTGAGCTCTCACATGAGTCGTGAACTTTCAAAGATTCTTTTCTAATTTGGACTTGCAGGCTATTGTTTCAATAGTTCTTACACAGTGCTAAGTATTTTTACATCGTTTACTTCATTTGAGTCTCACAATAATCATATGAATTGTGACTATTTTAGATCTGAAAAATTAAGTCTTGGGAGTGTAATGTACGTTTTTATTGTTCAAATTTACAAAGTGAAAATTGTGGAATTTTTAGCCCAAGTGTTCTGACTGTGTCCACAGATTCCCCATTTTCTGCAACGGATGATATCACCGTTCCAAACTTGCACTTAGGATCATATATCTGTCCTTACAATACTTATTACTGCCATTTCTTATAACTGCCCAATCCTTCAAATCTGTTTAAATTCCAAAGCCAAACCTTTTGTAATTAGCACCTTTGTTCACCACTCATCATTCAAGTTCAAACGCCAATCCTCAAACCCTACATAAATTATCCCACGCAAATAATCCCTTTTCATTTTGCAGTCTTATTTGTAGTGAAAAATGTTTTCCTTATTTGATTAGAGTTTTCAGCCAGGGGTTATCTCTTCTGAGCTGACCTGGGGACTCTGTAGGGACCTCTTAATTCACTCTGTGCTACATATTTAGCCCCAGTATAAGAGAAGGTCTCTATAACTAAAGATGTCCTGATGGAGAACAACAGAGAGTTAACTCAATATAGCATCTCTGTCCTTGGATTCTCTGAATCAGGTGAGAATAATTCTTATAAGTTGTATGCTGTCCATCTATTAAACTAGCAATCCAGTAATGTTACTTACATATTGAAATGCTCAGCGAAGATCAAGTTGGTGGAGGTACCAGTGATGGTTGTCAGTCCACCAATGGTGGAAGAGTAAGCAATGCACAAGCACATAAGTTTACACATCATGTGGTCCTTCTCTGTTCGATATTTGTTTCCTGTGCCTGCGTTCTGTTCAACAAGAAAATGTAATATGAGAACAGCTCTATTTGTGTTCATAACAAGCAGTAATAGCATTTGTTGTAGACTGAATGTTTGTGTCCCCCTCAAATTCATATGTCGAAGTTCTAACCTCCAGTGTTACGGTATTTGGAGATGGGGCCTTTGGGAGGTAATTAGGGTTAGATGAGATAATGATGGCGGGGTCCTGGTCTGATGGGATTAGTGCTCTTATAAGAGGAGACACCAGAGAGCTTGATTTCTCTCTCCACCATGTGAGAACACAGCAAGAAGGCAGCTGTCTGAAACCGAAGGAGAGAGTCCTCACCAGACAATGATCCTGCTGGTACTTCTACGTTGGATTTCCAGTCTCCAGAACTGTGAGAAATGAATTCCTGTTTTTTAAGCTACCCAGTCGACGGTATTTTGTTATGGCAGCCTAATTTTATAGCATTTATCTTTCCATCAATAGAAATATAACCATAAAAATATTTAACCTGAAACCACCAAATTATTTTACCAACATAATTTCATTCATTTGCTCAACCTTTTTTCTTATTCCTGAACCAACTCTTCCCCCTCTTCTTCCCTTCTCACCACCACTCCCAAGTCTTTCAACTGGTTTTCTATTGAACTGGCAGTGCATTGTCAGTGAGTTCTTCAACTTCTTTTTTGGGGTGTGTCCCTACCTTGGTGCCTTAACCGATGGTCCCCTGAGGATACTACTTCTGAAATTGAGTATTTTCAACCCCATATCCTTCAGTATTGAGAGATGGAGTCATTGTCCTCCTTGCAACTCACGACCACTTAGAGAATGTTAATCCTCTACTCAAATGAAAACAAATCCATTTTTTAAAGGCTCCTGTAATTTGGGTATCTCTTTCTCCACTCTTTTGAACGTGATATTCTGATCTCTTGGTTACCTATTGATTTCACTTAAGATGACATTTGCATCTGGCATGCAACATTCCTCCATCCTCCAAATTCTGTCAGCATCAGGATAACTATAACATGTTCATGAATGACCCATCAAATATCCCGTCCTCAAAGAATTTTTCTCTTATTTCCAGAGACTTTCAAATCTGCTCTACCTCAGTCACTCTCTCCCATAGTTACACCCTGGACAGCAGCACATCCTTAAATGGTTCCATCTGGGAAATCACGATCTCAAATGTGTTTTGTTTACAAATAGGACTTGCTAGAGGGCAAGCCAAAAGCAACTTCATTCTCTCTCTTACCCACGACCCATAAAAACACACTCTGTTGATCTGACTTTTGCTGCCCCTTGGGTGAAATCTGGGGCTGAATCTATAGCTTTTCTGGTCACTTCATTTAATAAATAGTCTTTTGGTCATTTTTAGTAGGAAAAAAGCAAAGACGTCAGTAATTGAAAGCAACAGTACTTCATTTAATAGCAAAAGTCCCAACTTTATTTAAAATTAAACCTTCTCTTCTCGCCTAGATCAGCCTGCTTAAAAGCCCATAGCTGGAAGGGGGTTTATGGGTTTGGCTTTTTCTCTCTCTTTCAGCTCCAAATCCTTTCACCACTTGCTAGTCTGCTCCTAAACCCTCCATATTTGGAGTGGCAGAGGATGGACAGGATCAGGAGAGGAGTGGTAGGGATTAGCAGAGGTCTTACGTGACTGGCATAATTAAAATATGACATCAGTACTCTTTAGGCACCGTGGCTGTCCAAAATGACTCCATCTGGAAGGCGCTTTTATGGATTCTTAAGAGTCCTATCATCCAAATAGGAACATTGGATTGCTGCTCCTTCTAAGTAGTTAATGCATCTCTTCCACTTCTTCTGACACACTTGTGGTTTCAGCACATGATGGTCCCTCCAGTCACTTTATGCTGAGGTCAACTAGCCCTGTCAAGAAGCCCTCTTGGGGAAAGCAGCTTTTCAAATGACCCCAAATACCACTCCTTCCATGTGTTCCCTCCATCCTTTACATGGAAACAGGTATCTCTGCCCTGTTAGGAGTGAAAGCGCAGCTGAAACTCCATGACGTAAGGAGATTCAGCCATGACCTTTCACTTTCAAGCTTTTCAAGAGTGTGTCAAACACGAGTCCACGGATCTCTTCTAAGTCTAGGGGACAGATTTGCAAGTTCCCCAAGTAGTGGTTTCTCCACATCCATCTCACCATCAAGAGGCAAATGGGAGGTCTTCCCTTCTCTCCTCCTTGGTTGTGCAGGCTGGAGGGAGGTTGGGAAAATATTCCAACTTTCTCCAAAGGTGGGCTACATCTCAGCCGTCTCATTTTCAACACTACGTTTGAGTCTAAAATTGTTTTTTGTCATTTCCTTTGCAAATCTTGTGTAAGTGGAATACGGAAATACTTATGGTATGTGCTTGATATCATAGTTCTTCAGGGATGAAACAGTCTCATTCTACCACCCTATTAACCAAGAAGTCTGCTCCTGCAGCGCAGCTTCTTTTTCCAACTTTGCTGCTGCATTGCTTCTATCCCCGCTTCAACTCCACTGGCAAGTCGAGGTCATGGAAGCACCTAGGTATTCCCAGTAGATTGGTCCTCTCCTTTCTTCACTTCCTTTCTTATCCAGTTTAGATTCCATGGTAAGCCAACTCAGTAACTTTCTTTTTAAACCACTTTATTGAGGTACGATTGACATGTACAAAGCTGTACCTATTTAATGTATACCACTCGGTGAGTTTGGGGATAAGCACACACCCATGAAACCATCACCACCATCAATAGCTTTCTTAACAAAACCCTAAACTCTGTTTCTTGTCTCTCTTTGAATGGTAGTTATTTAGCAAAATTTCAGCTTTGAATGAACCCAATCATTTACTTTCTTTGTGCCATGTCTGCCCCTGAGTAGCCAAGTACTGTTGGTGAAATTATGAACATAGTGGAGGAGATTGGATCCCCTACGTCCATGATCACAAACTTCGACTGCTGTGTCCTTGCTGTCCCTCTACCCTACTATGTTTCCCTGACCAAATTGCTCTGCCTGTCTCCACAGGAAAACTTAAATCCCTCCCTGTTCTCTTTACACCCCCCCCCAACGCTCCCACCAGCTCTCCACAGGTAGCTTTGCCTCCTGTTCCACAGGTAAAATAGAAGCTGGCAGACAGAAGTCTCACTGTCAAATGTAGAACCCTACTTGCCTCTGTTCTACCTTCTTCTCCAACTTGACGTATGTAATAGACTAAATGTCTCTCCTCCAACTTCTTGTTTCTGGACCCCAAACCCTCAGAACTTCTCAGAAACCCTATAGAATAGACCTTACTGGAATTTTCCCAACAACGTTTAACCATTTGCAAATCATCTTTACAAAAAAGAGGAATTTCTTAACCCTCCTTCCAATTAAACTACTGCCCAACCTCACCTCCATTTTCATAGCCAAACTACTCAAAAGAGTTGTCTACATTCACTGACTCCATTTTCTTAACCACTCCAATCCGGCTTCTGTCTCCCGAATCCACTCAAGATGCACTTGCTCTGATTATCAATAACCTCCATATCACTAAACCCAATAGATACTTTTCAGTATCAATTTTGTAGACCTCTCAGCAGCACCTAAAAAACTTAATCACTCCTTTCTGCTGGAAAATTCTTCTGTGGGCTTCTGTGATGTCTTGCTTTCCTGGTTTTTCTTCTACATCTCTGCCTGTTCCTCTATTTCCTTTGCCAGTTTGTTTTCCTTTAACCTTCCTTAAAACTAGAATTTCTTGAAACTTCGTCATAAGCAGTTGTCTCTTCTCACAGTAATATTTCTCCTTAGGAAATCTCACATATTTTCACTGATTTAATGAATATAGATATACCAGACCACCAAACTCCTGTCTTCAGCCCAGACTTCTCCTTTTAGGCCTATATTTCCAATTATCTGCTCAACATAATTTGAATGTCTTAAATAAAAGATGCTCCAGTCCCCAAAGTTCAAAATCAAACTCGTGACTTCCTTCCTCAAATGTAGTCCTTCAGGATCACCTATATAAGATAACACCATTACCATCATCATCCTTACGAACACTTACTGTGTGCTTACTAGGTAATAAGCACTGTTTTAGGTTAAAATCAAATAAACGCTTTAGTTCATGTTATTCTTACAACACAATGAGGTTAGTACTGTTATTACCCACTTTGTATGTCTTGAGACACATAGAGGTTAAGTGGTTTGCCCAAAGTCACAGAACCTGGGAATGGTAGACTTGGATCTTGAAAGCATGTAGAGCTTATACCCTTGGCCACTATACTATATTGCTTGCCCTTGAAATCACCTCTTCCTCATCTCACCTTATCTATTTAAATATTGCTGAACTCTGTTTGGTTTTCTTCATCTCCCTAGCCTTGGTCTAAGTCAACATTATCTCTGGTTTGAGTTACTGTAATAGCCTTCTTATGGGTCTCCTAGAATCAATTCTTGCTTATTTCACTGCAGCATTAAAAAAAAAAAAAACTAGATGTATTTAAGAAATATACAAACAGAAAAACTACCCTGTTCCACGCAGATAAGCATGCTGTCTCACATTGGCACTGAAAGATCTTTTTGAGAAACTATAATAGGAAAAAATTTCTACTCACTAAAAGCCATCATGGAAGTAGGAATGGCATTTAACCTGGCAGGGTCAAGTGCACTGGATTGTAATTTGTGTTTTACTTTCTAATTAACTTAAAGGTTAGCTCCCAGGGGTATCTATTCTTCATCCTAAATAAGTTAATCTACAAATGTCTCCTTTTGATTTATATTTCCTTCATGGAAATGATTTGTATTTTCCTTATGATAAAGGTTTCCATTGAAAATTTGAAAAAGAAATGATATATAAATAAAATAGCAAAATAAGTTCTAAAATTCTTAGGAGTGATGCAGAGTGATAACTGAAATTTAGAGTTTAAATATTAACTACTTTAGTATAGGAAAGACTTCAAACACAAACCAGAAACTGATGCATAATTTGGATATTATTAAACTGATGATAAGAATGGAAACTGAAAGCTGTAATGTGTATGTAATTTTTCATGCCACATTAAAACTTCCAAAAATAGAAACGAAGAAAAAATTGGATTTTATATAAAAGCCTAACTACAATTATATGCATATCTATAAAACAATTATTAAAATACATTGGCAGATATAAAATAAAAAATCAAAATAGGAAAATGTTAATATATTTGCCATACTTTATCTCTTACAGGTTTCCCACACTTTTTCCTATATAAAGACCTTCAAAATATATATTAGTGCTACTGCACATAAGGTAATGTTTGTACAAATATCATGGACAATGTAGAAACACATTAAAAATTCAAGGTAAATTCAAATTATACAGTAAATGGTAACACTAATATATCATAATAGTACTAAGTGGAAGTATTTGGAGGTTGGATGGGGTGCACCACTTGTGTTAGCTAGCCAGTAAATATGAGCCCCACGCTGTCAACTCTATTGTTATTTTTGCTTAAGGCATGTAATTGTTGGGCTGAACTCGTTGAAAAGATGATGCTGTAGTAAGTGGTAAAGATTGAGGACCAGAGGGACAGTAGTAGAGGGCAATGGGCAGAAAAATAGAGCTCTTAAGAAAGTTTGAAATGAGCCTCTAATTGAGCCAACTAGTGGTACAACAACTACAAAAGGAAGTAGGTGAGGAGACCTTAGCGGATTAGTCTTCTGCCCAAGACAGTAGTTTCAATCTGAGAACAAGAGTTTGACCCTAGCGCAAGAGAGATTGGAATAAGTCATCTGGGACAGAAAGCAGGACCCAGGCCCTGAGGGCAGGTGCTTGCAGATATCAAGACAACCAAATAATCACTATCTTTTCCCAAAAGTGGAGGAGGAATTTGGTGTGTATGTGGAGGGGACATTTTTTCCTGAGAGTTTGGGAGAGAAAACAAAAATAATTCCAAAGCAAAGACAGGAAGAGGAGCAAAGCAGCTAGAGAGGTGAGGCTGGAGACAGTCAGGGATGAAGAGGCCAGAGAAACCTCCTGTGTTGAGGTGACCAAAGGGCATCGCCATGGATATATGGTGAATGGGAAAGTGTTTGTTTTACGTATTTCATGGCAGGAGACTTATGTGAAATTAAAGATACAGAATGATGAAATTTAAATGAAAAATATATCCCCATACATATATGTGCCTACAAACAGACTAAAATGAAAAGTGTCAAAATATTAACAATGGAAATAATGGGGTATCTGCTATCTTCTTGATATTTTTGCATCTTCCACAATCATAAAGAAGTTTTTTTATATATAAAATAATCACAGATTATTAGAGCAGACAAGTATTTAGAGATTATCTTGTCCAAAGACCTCATTTTTCAGAAGAGCAAAATGAGTCTCAAATGTATCATAGCTGGTCACTGCAGAATTGAAACCAGAATCTATGTATGTGGGTTCCCTCTGAGTGATTTCCCTTGTACCATCTTGCCTTCCAGAACACTTTTGACTTATGTGAGTTTTTAAACCTACATCTAACACTTTACGTTTAATTACATTACATTTCATATTGCTTTTTACCATAGCAATAGTAACCTACCGTGTTTTTATTCAATCCCGCTTCTGCCCGCCCTGCATGTGTTATTTCACACAAATGTATGACATCCTAGACCTCGTAAGTATGCCTTCCACAAATTCTTCCAAAGTGACTGAAAAAGTTTTGTCTAGGACATGACCAAATTCAGAATCCTATGACAACATCATGTGGGTGATCCTGAGGGGACATTTCAGAACAGAAATCCTGCAGGTCCAGATATGACTCACTATTGCCACCTGGTGGCAGTGACTGCAGATTCCAAGGGCATGTTGCACATTTCCTGGCTCTTTTGCTAAAAAGGCATCCACGAATCAGCATGGACTAAACCAGTGGTCTCCACCGCACTGTACAAATAATTCATTCGGGTGAATGTGGCATGAAAACATTAGGGTTTCTATTTATAGTTAAACAATTATGCAAGGCTAATTGCACAAAATATTAGTTCCTGCTGACCATTTTCTGTTTGCCGAAGACAGCCAGTTTAAAATCTTCCAGCTCTTTTTGTATATTTATTTGCACTTACTTTAATAATATTCATATGATACCATATCTCGATCTCTCGGGCGCAGGCATTACAATTAAATTTCCTCTATGTTAGAGTATGAGAATTTTTCTTTCTTTCACAGACTCGTCTGCTGAACACACTCATACATTCGTGTCTCCATCACTCTTCCATTAGGGCTATATCATAATTTTGCTTAGAGCAGAGTCCAATGTTCAGAATGTTGTCTAGAGATCTACTAACAGTTGAGCAATATGATTTATATTAGTTTTCCTGTTTTGTACTCTTTCCTCCCCCCTCATTACTTGCTTAGTTTTCCAAATACTTAACAGTAAATCAGCCCCAAATATTCCATGGTTATTTAAATCTTCTCTCCGAAAAATCAAATGATAGATACCTAATCTACATCAAATATTCTACCAATTTCATTGTCTTGGAGACATCTCTTCCAGAGCCTTCCTACCTGTCCTAAAGATAGTCATTTTTTTCTCTAGATGGGCAAAGAGCTGTTTGGACGTTAGTGTACCCTCTCAATTCATCAATAGTTTGACTGGGTATGGATTTCTAGGTTGGAAATAAATGTTACTCAGAATTTTGAAGTCATTTTTTTTCCTACTGTCTCTGAGTTTCCAGTGTTGCTGTAGAGAATTCTTCAGCCATTCATATTCTTTATCCTTTTTAATGAATCAGATTTTCCCTCTTTCTGGAAACTTTTAGGGTATCCATAGTATTCTGAAATTTCACAGACCTTCCCTATGCAGGTCTCTTTCAAGTCTTGTGCTGGCACCCAGTGGGACTTACACTCATAAAAATTACGCTCTTCCGTTATGGAAATTTTCTTGACGTTTTGATGTAGTCTTTTCCAGTTTTCACTATTCTTTTTCTGAAACTCCTATTATTTCCTTATCTTGTTTCTTCCTATTTTTTCTACTAAACTTTCCATTTATGGTATATTTCTATATCTTTATACTATGTTTTATATTTGTATATTTATTTTCATATTTTATTCATACATTTTATTTTTTCTCTTCTTGTTCCTCTTTCATAGAATGCCGTTCATATTTCACAAATGCAATTTCTTTGTTTACATATTTGAATATACTAATGATAGTTTCTTTCTCCTGTGTTTTCATCTTCTTGCACAGTCTCTGTTTCCTGCAAGGTTCTGTTTTCTTTGTATTTGTTTGGGACCCTCTCTTCATGCCTGTGGCTTTCTTCAGATATCCAGGAATTTTGGGTTGTTTGCTCATAGAAAAGGCAGTGAAATGATGGTTGGAAACTCTGTGTGTGTGCTTTGGGATTTGTTGTTGACGGTAGACTTCACTGCAGTATGATCTGACTGGGCTTTTTTTGGGAGAAAACCCAATGCTATGTATTTTCATCTTTTCTCTCATGCTGATTGCATTCCCCACAGAAGCAGCTCCTGCTCTCCTGCCTGCTGACATCTGGAGGGTAGAGACCTGGCTCCAGGGATCAGGAGGGGAGAAAGCAGGGATCTCACTGTTCAGGGTATAAACAGCTACTCACTGCCACTGTTTTCACTGTGAACCCTCCCCTGCCTCTGAATGGTGTCTGGTGCTCCTTCCCCTCAGCTTTACTGTGGCTGAAGAGAACACTTCTGTTGGGTGGAGGGGGAGCAGTTGCATCCATGTGGAGTTGGAGAAGAAATTTGGGACTTTAACTCTTTCTTAAGCAATTTTTTATTTACTCCCATTTTTAAACATTTTAAAAACTTTGAGAGCTGCTGCTGTGTAAATTGTATTGTTTATTGTCTTTCCTCACTGCTGACTTAGGATTCTACTTTCATTGCATGACTGAGTCACTTCCTACCCATTCTTTTATGTTCCATCTTCCAAAATGATTTTGCTGTTATCTCCTCTTTTGACATCTATATAATTGTGACTTTATGACTTAAAAAGTCCCTTTGTTTTTGTTTTAATGGAGATTCAGGATAGAGTGGAAGTAAGTGGACCTCTTCAATCTGCCATCTTATTGGAAGATGCAATATTTCTCTTTCTAAATTAAAAAAATTAATTAATTAATCTTAATAATTAGTGCATGGATTGACGTTGGTGCTTTCATGCCACATACACTGGTGGATGATGTAGGTGAAAGGGGAGGGAAAGTAAAATCTCCATAGTGTGCAGAGGGCTTGACAGTGGGGCCCTCTCGCCACTGTTTTTCCTCAGCATATTGAGTTTACATGTGATTGGTTAAGTAGATAACAGGTAATGCTTTCTAGTTTTAATTAAGCCAGCCCTCCCATAACGTGCACATGGCTTTAAATAATTTCTGTAGAAGATGATTTGTATAAAAAGACCCCAGGATGAAGATAATACATAAGTAAACAGCAAGAAAGTGTAAGAAGGATCCTTGTCTTACTCCTGATGTGAGGTCTTCATGAAGATCTGATGAAGATCTAATCAGTCAGAACCTGAACAACTCAGAGGAGCTGGTAATGAAATTGAAGTCATCAACAACACTCCTTGAAATGGGATTTATATCTGCTGTTGTTAATAAAGAGCTATGTTGCATATTGTGAACTGGGATATTAATTTACAGAGTAATAGTATGATGAATAGAAAGATATTTAAAATTTAGCACTCAAAACATGACAACTCCATAAAATATTCTATTTTTTCAGCAATGTGGAAAATCAGGATTAAATCCAGGATTCTTTTTACAAAATGTTATTATCATAAATGTTAAATATTTAGAAGCTTCCTTTGTAATTTCTTAGTGAAGACCAGAAAAATAAAAATGTACATGACATTGGGAAAAATTTTGTTGTTTTTATAGTGGTAAAAATGACTGCTATAAATAATATAGCAGATTTCTCTAGCCAGCCACATGACAAATCAGATTCCCTAATAAACAAAATGCTATTTAAAATATTAAAAATCACCTTTTAAATGTATCACTCAACTATGTAAAAGTAAGGAATCTGGCTTGATGACAAATAAAGTAAAAATGGGAATCTTAAGTTAGTGACTAGGCAGCTGTTTGGCTGGAGGCTTATTATTATTTATTTATTTTTTAAGATTTATTTACTTATTATTATTATTCTGTTGCAAGGAGAGCTCGGGATGGAAGATAATGCCTAAGGCCCACCTGTGTGGGGAAATGTATAGGAAAACACTCCTACAACTTGTATCCTTTGCAGAAGTAGACATCAAGGAAATGTCATGCTGACTTAAGAGAAAACATAATGTCCCCTGAAAACTCCTAACCGCAAGAAATTTTTTTTGCCTAAATTGGTATTACCTGTGTGTCTAAAGAAAACCAGTAATATAACTGAAAGCCCTTCCAGGCAGCTAAAATCCAGGACTTAAGGAATTCTCATACAAGTCTTAAGGAAAATTAATATTTCACTATTTAAAAGCACAGAACACACAAGAAAATAAGGCAACAAAAGTGAGAACCAGCAGAAAACAAAAATAGGCCAAACAGAGAGATCCACAAGAACCTCACACACTGGAGTTTTAAACACAGAATACAAGTAAATTTATTATGATTATCAAAATTAGAGAAGAGGTTGAAAATATAAGTAAGGAGAAAGAAACTATAAAAATTAACAAATCTTAAAAAGGGAGAAATAAAATTTATAGGAATCAAAATTTAAATAACTGAGTTGAAAAACTCAGTGGGTGGGTTAAACAACAAAACAGACATAGCTGAAGGGAGAATTAATGAACTGGAAGATAGATCTGAAGTTATTATTCATAACGTAGTTCAGCAGGAGGCAGAGAAGGAAAATGAAAAGAGATGTTAAGAAGCGTAGAAGGTGTGGAAAGTTTAAAATGTTTAACTGGAGACCCAGAGGAAATAATGGCTGAGAATTCTCAAGAATTGTTGGAAAAAAACAATAACAGATTCAAGACACACACACGCACACACAGGAATCTTTAAAGTAACCAGAAGATTGCCTCACAAAGTAATGATAATTTGACTGTTAGCTTATTTCTCAACATCAAAAAAAGTCAAAAGACAATAGAAATAGATCTCAATGAGCAAAGAAAAAATAATGGTCAATATAGAACTCTATAACCACAAAAATACATTTTGGGAATTATAAAGACTTTCATATCAAACAAAATTGAGAGTTTACCACCAAAAGGAATTCTCTGAAGCACACTCAAGATATATTCAGACAGAAGGAGCATGACCCCAGGTGGAAGGTCTGACAGACAGGAAATAATGATGAGCAAAGATTTTAATAAATATGTTCATCATCCTACAAAACGTTGATTTAGAAAATTATACAATTTATAGGGAAATAATAGACTAGAACTAAGAAATTGCAAAAGAGTAGCATGTAAATAGGAAGAGATGGTCTAGTTGAAATGTCCTAAGGTCTTTGTCCTGTTCAAGAGGGAGGAAATAAATAGATTATCTTCTAGATTTTTATAAATCAAGCATACATGGTGTTATAGTCTGAATTGTGTCCCCCTCCCCCAAATTCATATATTGAAGCTCTAATACCCAAGGTGACTATATTTAGAGATAGGGACTTCAAGGAGGCAATTAAGATTAAATGAGGTCACAAGGAGGGGAGGCCCTAATCTGATAGGACCTGTGTCCTTATAAGAAGAGGAAGAGAGACTGGAGATCTCTTTTTTCTGTGGTCATGCACAGAGGAAAGGCCACATGAAGACACAGTGAGAAGGTAAGTTGACTACAAGCCAGGAAAAAAGGCCTCACTAGAAATCTACCCTGATGGCAATTTGATCTTGGACTTCCAGCCTCCAGAACTGAGAGAAAATACATTTCTGTTGTTTAAACCACACATCTGTGGTCTTTTGTTATGGAGCTCTAGCTGACTAGTACTCATGGTAATTTGGTCAAGACAGTTTAAATTATAGACACAGCATAAAACATCAATACAAGTTTGAATGTCTGTGTTTGTGTGTATATGTGTAGGATAAGATAAAAAAGAAAGAAAAAATAAAGTAACTGCATAAGAATGCAGAAAACAGTGTTGGAAGGCATATTTTGGAAAAATAGAAGTCTGGCATCAAAAATTATTCTAAACTTATTAAATCACAAAAAGTTCAAGCGCATCAAACTTGTCAGGCAAAAATTTTCAACCTGGATAAGAATACAAAAGCCAGCAATATGCTTTTTACAAGAGCCACATGTAAAATATAAGGACATAGAAGTATTGAAAGGGAAAGGATAGAAGAAATGCCAGGTAAATGCTAGCCTAAAGGAATCTTGTGTTGCTGCAGTGTCATCAGACAAATAAATACTAAGACCAAAAACCATCTCTCTAGATGAAAGGGGCACTGCAAAGTGGTAAAAGCATGAAATAACCAGGAATATATAAACATTCTAAACTGGTAGGGAAATAATAACATAATCTAAATAATCTAAAAATACATAGAAATCAAAAGTGACAGAACTATCAGGAGAAATAGACATATCCATATGATAAAAGGAGATTTTAACAAAAGTTTCCTTAATTGCTAGGTTAAGCAGACAAAAACTTGGTTAGATCACAGAAGATTTGAAAAGCACAAGCAGCAAACTTGATTTAACAGACTTTTGGAAAATATTGCACCCAATAAGCTGAGAATATACAGTCCTTTTTAAGCACAATGAAATGTTTATATGTGCTAGCCCATAAATCAGCCTCAAGCATCGTTGAAAAACTGGCGTCGTACAGGCCAGATTCTGACCATGGTAAAATTAAGTTAGAAATAAAAAACAAAATAAAAAATAGCTACAAAAACCTGATTTATTTCAAATTTTAAAACATACTTCTAAGCAGCTCATGGATGAAAGAATCTAACATAATGGAAATGGGGAAACACAGAGAGCTGAAAAATATGGGATACAGCTATAGTAATGGAAGAAAATTCATCTCCTTATATCCTTGCTTTGGAAGAGAAGAAAAGCTCAAAATTAGTGAGATATATATCTAATTTAGAAAGTTAGCAAAAGAGCAGCAGAATAAATGCAAAGATAAAGTGGAACAAAGCAATAAAGAGAGGAAATTAATAAAGCAGAGTACACATGAAATAAAGAGAATCAAAGAGCCGAAAGTTGTTTTTTAACATGACTTACAAAATAAACATATTTTTGGAAAGGTTATTCAAAGAAAGTTTAAAAGCACAAGTGAGGAATGAAAAGAGATATAACTGTAGATACTAGAGATATTATTATAAGTACTGTAGAAATTCAATAGGTAATAAGTGGATATTATAAACAACCACATGCTACTAAATTTTAGATAGAATGCATCAATTCCTAGAAAAATGTAACTAACTCGAGGAAAAATAAAAAATTTGAATAATCTTGGGGCCGGCCCAGTGGCCCAGCAGCTAATTTTTCATGTTTTACTTCTGGGTGGCCTGGGTTTTTCCCGTTGGGATCCCAGGTGCGGACACGGCACCGCTTGGCAAAAGCCATGCTTGGGTAGGCATCCCACACATAAAGTAGAGGAAGATGGGCATGGATGTTAGCTCAGGACCAGTCTTCCTCAGCAAAAAGAGGAGGATTGGCAGTAGTTAGCTCAGGGCTAATCTTCCTCAGGAAAAAAAATTTTTTTGAATAATCTTAAAGCCAGGAAAATAATGGAATAATTTCTAAGTATATATGCCTTTGGCTTTCTCCTTTCCTTTTCCTGCTAGCTGGAGTTAAGAATGTATAGACAGAGATGAAGCAGCCATCTTGAACCATAGGCGGCAGTCAAGTGTGGAGGATGGCAGAACAAAGATAGAAAGAGTCAGGGTTGTCATGGTTGTGGAGCCACCATACCAGCCTATTTCTATTTTGCTGAAATTGTTGCTATTTCGGGTCTTTGTTGTTATGAACAAACCCATACCTTACTGAATATAAGCAGTCACACTGAAAAGAAAATAAGAAGATGGTTAAGGCAAAATTTTGGGCTGTAGCTAATTGGATAAGGGGGTGGAGGTGATTGCAAGAGGAAAGGAGGTGGAATCAGAAGAGTTCACAGAGAGTTCTAAAAATTATGCTCTATTTCTTAAGCTGGGATGTGGTATGTACCATATTATTCATTTTATTACTCTTTAAGCTTTTCAGTTACGTTTTATGCATATATATGCATAAAATATTTCATAACCAAAATATATTAAAAATAATTTGAAACAGGAGAAATGTATCCCTTTTTTAGGAAATACGATTGGAAGCTGCATAGAAGAACACTGCTGAGGAATTGAAGACACAAAATACAAGAATAAATTATATAGCGTGGGAGGCTTACTGTACAGTTAGAGGAAAGTACAGATGCTTCTAACATGGCTGAACTTATGTTATCTGCTAGATAACATTTCAATAATATAACATGAAAAATTACATTTTGGTGATTCAAAAATGAAAGATATGTGGGAGAAAAGATATCAACAGTCAATCATTTTCTTAACCACAAAATATTTTGTGGAAACACAGCTAAGTATAGCCATGAATGGAGCGAGGGCTTTGACTGCAATAAAGATTGAAATCTAGGGGCTGGCCTTGTGGCCTAGTGGTTAAATTCAGCACGCTCTGCTTCAGTGGCCCAGGTTTGGTTCCTGGGTGTGGACCTACACCACTTGCCAGTGGCCGTGCTGTGCTGGCAACCCATATACAAAATAGAGGAAAATTGGCACAGATGTTAGCTCAGCACGAATCTTTTTCAGGAAAAAAAAAAAAAGATTGAAATGTGGAGTGAGGTCATGTTCACAGGTTGATGCTGTGATTCCTTTTTTTAAAAAAAATGTTAAATAAATTCTTTATTCAGAAGTGAGTTACCTCACCAACTGTTGTTATCGACTTCTTTCTTCTATCAGAAAATATTCCTGGCAGAATTTCAGACGGATTAGGTTTTTACCTGCTTGTCTATTGCCAGGCATTTACCTTCACTCTGGTCTAGACTATTTGTGGGGAATATTGGGTGCTCATTACATAGCAGAAATTTCACCTTTCGTTCTGCTATGATACCATTGGTAATGAGGCTTGCAAATCCTCAGTTGAATGGAATGAGTTCTCATAAATAGGACAGTGAGCAGAATAGTTATGATTTCTTTCAAAAGTTCAACTTCATCTTGTGTTCCCAGAGGCCCAGGAAACAGTCAAGTGAAAAAAGACCAAGTAAAGGGTACAAATTTTCAGCTATAAAGTAAATAAGGTCTGAGGATCCAATGCAAACATGGTAATGACAGCTGACAACACTGCACCGCATAACCGACGTTTGCCGAGACTAGGACTCACATTTATGGAGGTATAATTGACAAAACTGTAAGACATTTAAAGCGTACATTGTAGTGATCCAACAAATTATGCATTACAAAAAGATTACCCCCACCCAGCCAGTTAACACATCCATCACCTCACACATCTACTTCTTTCTTCTTGGGGAGACATTCAAGTCCCACTTCCATAACTGATCTCAACCATCCAACAGTATTATCAACTGTAGTCGCCAAGTTTTACATCCGATCCTCAGGATTTACTCATGTCATAGCCACAAGCTTGTACTCTTTTACCAACCTCTCCCTATTTACCCCGCCCCTCAGCCTCTGGCAACCACTTTTCTATTCTTTGTTTCTATGAGTTTTCCATTTTCCTTTTCTTAGATTTCATATATAAATGATACCATGCAATATTTGTTTTTCTCTATCTGGCTTAAGTCACTTAGCATAATGCCCACAATGCTCATTCATATTATCTCAAATGGCAAGATTTCCTTCTTTCTCGTAGCTGAATACTATTCCATTGTATACATGTATGACACATCTTCTTTATCCGTTCATCCACTGACGAACGCTTAAGTTGTTTCCATATCTTGGCTATTGTGAATGATGCTGCAATGAACATGATGTGCAGATACCTCTTTGAGATCCTATTTTCATTTCCTTCAGATATATACTCTGAAGTGGAATTGCTGGATCCTATGGTACTTCTATTTTTAATTTTTTGAGGAATCTCCATACTGTTTTCCATAGTGGCTCTACCGTTTACATTCCCACCAACAGTGTACGAGGGTTCCCTTTTCTCCACATCCTCACCAACACTTGTTATCTCTGGTCTTTTTGGTGCTGCTGTGAGTCCTAAAGGGTGTGTGGTAACCTCTCTTTCTCTGATCACCCTTCTATAAACGACAGGGTTTAGCTGGACGAGTGAAAGGAGACACCTAGTTGTGTCAGGTGAGGACTGAGCAGCACTAACAATTGGCTTTCCCACCCAATTTCTAGGAGAAGAGAAGAGTAATCAAGGAGAATGAGCTTTTGTTTGTAGCATCTATCTGATCTAATCTAAAATATCTTTTTTTGTATTCGATCTAGGGATGAGATATTCTAGAAATGGTATCTCCTTACTTGGCATAATTAATGCCCCTAGTCCCTGACATTATGAACCCTGCTTATTACTGTTTTATGGTTCTTTGAATTCTTGGAGAACATTAAACAGTGTTGTCTTATAGAATTTGATTTTGAATTATAAGGATTTTTGCCCCCAAACTAAACAACACCTAATTGAAAGCAAGATTCAATTTGTTCAAGGAAGTTTTCATTTGAACTTTTCCCTTTGGTGAACTACAAATTATGTAAAATAAGTGGAAAACAATTATCTCAGATCTTTCATTAAAAGCTTACTGATTTTCCAATTCCTTTCATTTAGGATGCCTAGAGGATTAGAAATTGAGCTAGGATAAAAATCTGGGGTATCTCTTTGAATAATACTAGTGCTTGTAAGGAAGGGAAAAATCTAGCAACTTGATTCTTCTTTTGGTATCTAAGAATTGATCTTTGGATACCTGGAACTCATCTCTCATGGAAATAACATGAGAGGTGATTTGTCTCTCAATTGCCCCACTAGAATTGACAAACATATCCCCCCCTCCGACCCCCGTCAGTGTCCATTTTGGGTCTTCCTTTCTTCTTATTCCTTTTCTTCTCTAAAAGTATTTCAGCTACTTTTGCAGTTTTGCAGGGTTTATGGGCTAAGAACCTACCCATCATTTTTATTCTAGGCACAAGCAGGGAGCTCTGCTAATGTCTGGGCTGTGGACTATGGTGAGAAGGGAACTCGGTGAGTCACGGAAAACATCTCTTTTTTAGGTACGCAGCATAGGAATATGACTCTTAGATATGAGTACTCCTTGATTAGTTCCTGGAATCTGAATGACTCCTAAATATCCATCATCTTCAAAACCAACATACAATCATCACCATTATCATCAGCAGCAGGAGCAATGGCAAAATTATCTTGATTATCATCTATATCAGAACTTCATAGTTCTACTAATAAGAATTTTAGGGCTGATAAATTTTAGTTCCAAACTCTTATTTTACACCAAAAATGAAATGAGAAAACAATCCCGAGAAAGAAGAACACAGCTAGAGGTATCACATTCCCTGATTTCAAACTATATTATAAAGTTATGATGGCAGTATGATACTGGCATAAAAGCAGACACATAGACCGATGAAACAGAATCAAGAGCCTAGAAATAAACTCTCATATATATGGTCAACTAATATTTGACAAGAAGCCAAGAATACTCAATGGAGAAAAATAATCTCTTCAATAAATGGTGTTGGGAAAGCTGGATAACCACATGCAGAAGAGTAAAGCTGGACCCCTATCTTACATCACTCACAAAAATTAACTTGAAGTAGATTACAGGCAAAGATAAGAACTGAAACCATAAAACTCTTAGAAAAAAACATACAGAAAAAGCTCCTTGACATTGATCTTGGCAATAATTATTTTAGATATGAGGCCAAAAACACAAAACAAAAAATTAAATAAGTGATATTACATCAAACTGAAAAGTGTCTGCACAGCAAAAGAAACAATCAGAAAAATGACAAGGCAGCCTATGGAATGGGAGAAAATATTTGCAAGTCATTTATTTGATAAGGGGTTAATATCCAAAATATATAAAGAACTCATACAACTCAACAGCAAAAATAATCCAATTTAAAAATGGGCAGAGGAATTGAAGAAATATTTTTCCAAAGGAGACCTACAAATGGTCAACAGTTACATGAAAGGGTGTTCAACATCACTAATCATGAGGGAAATGCAAATCAAACCACAATGAGTTATCACCTCAGACCTGTTAGAATGATTATCATTATAAATGCATTATGCTAAGTGACGTAAGCCAGACGGAGAAAGACAAATACTGAATAGTATCATTTATATGTGAAATCTAAAGGAGGCAAACTCACAGACACAGAGTAGAGTGGTGGCTACTAGGGACTGTGGGCAGGAGAAATGAGAAGTTATTGATCAGAGGCTAGAAACATCCCATTATAGAATAAGTTCTGGGATCTAATGTACAGCATGGTGATTATAATTAATACTACTTCTATATACTTAAAAGTTGCTAAGAGAGTGGATTTTAAATGTTCTCACCACAAAATGAAATGGTAATTATGTAACATGATGGAGGTGTTGGCTAATGACATGGTAGTAATCATTTTGCAATATATCTGTGTTGAATCAATATGCTGTGTGTCAATTATATCTCAATAAAGCTGAAAAAATGAAATTAATCTGATCCATATCTTTATCTTGCAAACTTTTCAGTTTGCTTCTTTTCTTGTTATAGTTTATGTACAGAATGAGTTATCTTAATCTAATTATCATTATTTGAGAAAAACATTACTGAATTTATTCATTCACTCAGCAAACATTGACAAAAATGCTTACTCTATGGCAGTCACTATTCTAGATATTTGAGATACAGATAAACAAATGGACAAAAAATTCCAGCCTCTGTGAATTTTAGATTTTAGTGGAGAAAACAGAGAATAAACAAAACAAATAAAAATGAATTAAATTATATAGTTTGTGAGAAGGTAACACATGCTTTGGGAAAAAAAAAGAGCACGTTCAAGGGAGATTAAGAAGAGGGATATATTAGTTGCAGTGGAAAAAGGTGGTCAGGGAGAAAGCAATATTTAGTAAATGTTAAATGTATATTTCTTAATCAATATTACTGTGATTGCTAAATTTAGAATTTACTTGGTGGTAATTTGTAATTTTCTTCTACTCATTGGGAACTTTTTGCTTACTATATGCTAAACTTTATCAGTATGTACGTTATTGCTTTTAGAGAGAAATACATAATTCTAAAAAATGAAGTAAACATTGATCATTTTGGACTGATTTAATTGCATTAGCAAAGAGATTTTAATTAAATTTAGGAAAAATTCTTAATTTTTTACTAAACAAATGGTGATTCAAATGTATAAAATTTTAGTAATTTCACTAGAAATCAAATTTATTTGTTTAGTAGGAACATGGCAAAATGGTACAAATTACAAAAAAAAATCTAAGCCCTTTCTTTTTCCTCTTCTTTGAAATTTATTCTAAACTATTGGCCCTCGAAGGCAGTACTATTTGGATCTTTTTTGACTAGTAGTTCAAATTCAAAGTCAAACCATGCAGGATTTATTTTAAGAAGAAAGCAGAAGACCAAAAATTTATATTTAGGAATATAAATAGTCCTTCCATTTTATTGCTAGATTAAGTAGGTATAGATTCTTCCACACAATTAATGTTAAATTATCTAGTTTAAACCTGTCAAAGAACAGGTACAATTTATTATAACACAAACTATACAATATGTTTATTACTGAGGAGAGATTTATAAATGTTAAAAATCAAAACAGACCTTGAATCTACAATGTGTAAAATACTGTCATGCTGTCTCTTCTTATAAAGAACACCTTTGTAGGGCAAAAAGTTATCCATTAATTTTTCTTTTACATAAAGCTGAATTTTTATGCTTTGAGTCCTAGAAAGACCATAGATTCATTGTTCAAAGGACTTTCTCTCTTCTCCCAAACTCAGATCTCCATCTTCATTTCCTAAAAATGTCCCCAAATTATCTTACTTTTCCCCAGTGAAAACTTACTCTTGTCTCTGTGTTCCCCATCTCAATCAGTGGCATCACAATCTACATTTACCTAGGTCACTGTAGCAGAGGCATCTTCTACACTCTTCTCTCTCATCCCCAAAGTCTGATTAATCAAAAAGTCCAGGTAGGTCCATACCCTCCACCCCTTGCTTTGTCGCTACAGTAAGCTCCTCAATGAGCTGAATTGACCATGCTGCCCTCTGACTTAGAAATTCTATTTCCCCTAAGAAAAGCTCTAAACTCCTCTGCATGTCATGGACAGCTATTTTTAACCTGGCGCAACCTATCCAAACGTTTCACTTTTCACGACTCAGCCTTAGGACCTGCACTGGAGATGTTTCCTGTCAAAACCACTGATCTCTATATATTTGGGTCTTTGAATTCACGGCATTCTCTGATTGGAATATCTCTTCCTTTTTCACTCACTCATTAATTAATATGGTAAATATCTATTGAATATCTACCCTGTGCCAGAGCAATGGAATGTGCTGGGGGATTACATGGTGGACAAAGGACAAAGGAGACATGGTCCCTGCTTGCACGGAGTCTGCACTCTTCTGATTGCACATGCCATCTTCCTTTCAGACTCAACTCTCCTTTACCTCATACTCCTCCCCGGCAAAATGCCCAGATTGAGCTAGTTGCTCCGCTTCTGAAGGACTGGGCTTCCGTGTGTGCCTTTATTGTGGTTTCGTCACACATTTTTAAAGTCCATTTCCTCACTAGACTCTGAGCTGCTTACAGTAAGGAGCGGGTCTTTTCATCAATAGACTTTCCCATAATACCTAGGACAGTGTTGGATGTTAAATTAATTTGAAGGACCTTGACCCCAAATTTAGGCACATGCCAGAAAACTGGGTTTCTAAAGATGATTGCAAGAAAGTTACTGAGTACAAGTATATTCTGTTTAGGCTTGTCAATTTTCATAACAGTTTTTAAAGGCTGTTTCTAATGTATTCTTCTGTAATATACCTGGCATACCATTAATTTTCTAGGTTTTAAAAGAATTACTTCTATCTCTAAAGATGATAATGTTATAAATAAATATTTGATTGTCATCTTTAAAACTCTTAATATATACCATAGCTAATGGCTCAAAACTTATCTTTGTATTCATTTTCTCTTTACACAGAAATCACTCTTTCCTTGAAGACTTCTGTAAATAACAAGAGGGTTTTCTTTTCCCTACTGAGTTGTATACTAATGCCGCGTAGCCTGAGGAAGGAACATATGCCCCACTCTCCTATTCCTAATGCCATGGTTACTGTAAAACTATTTCTATGCAGGATTATTTTCCAGCGGTCTTGAGAGCTATTGCTCCCAACACAATCTAGTATAGTATTTTTATATTGATTTATTCTGTGGAAATGAATTCTATGGGATAGTTTACAAAAGTCTCCTTCCTTCCTTTAATAGCTCGATTGGCTACAACTCCTCCGTTTGTACTTGACAGTAGCAACTCATGAACTGCATTGAATTTTTTAGTGGCAATGGGGACAATAAAGATAACTGTAATTGCGTGAATAGGAGTTGCTTTAAGTTCATAACCTGGAATAAATGAGGAAGCCCTAATGCAAAGGCAGCAGGATTTTAATAAGAAAATGAAACAGTATTCTGAGACTAGAATTACATTTCTTTAAACTACATATGTTAACTGCCATCACTATGAACCTAGTAAAAGAAAATGATGCTAATTTTCCAAGCCTGAAATGTTTCCTATTGGGATGTTGATTTCAGTCTATCCATGAAGGCTTATCAAACCGTTACACCACGCTTTGACTTAGGCAAGCAAAGTAATTTATAGACAAGGAAGCAAGTAACAGATTTTAAAATGTATTCGTGTCTAACTGCAGATCTAATATAATTTCATGTATAATTATTTAGAAAGAATCAAATTTAATGTACCTGTTCCACCTCCATCTTGCTTGAATTTTTTTCTGTATCATTACTGTGTCTGAAAAATAAATTGACCCAGTTTATAATTTTATTAAAATGTAATTTGGAAAATCTTAATCAAAATGTCAATATTCTTTACCCTGGAACTGGTTTTGTTTTCTCTTTGCTCTCATTTGTTTCCTCTCCATTAACACTTTCTGCAAAACATTAAATAAAAGAAAAATAATTTAAATAAAAGGTTATCAGTGTGTATGTATGTGTGTGTTTGTATGTGAGGAAGGAAGCATTACTAGAAACTGAAAATAAATAAATTCACCTGTATTGACATAACATTCATCTTAATAAAGTATTTCATAAACATAAACATCTCCCCCACATTTTTTCACTGTATCAGAGCCAGAAATAACCACAGTAAAATGTGATGCTATTTCTAAATAGAATGTAGGAATTAAAGATTCCCAATATTATGCAGGAAAGTCATTTCAGCATGAAAGAGTAATCTGGGGGTCTACTGATAAAGACATGAGACAAATAGAGAGTTCCACCAGACTGGCTGGAGGATAGAAAGGGCATTTTTTCCCCTTTTGCCAGATAATGTAAATTCAACCATTAATTTAAGGTAAAATATTTGATTAATGTAATTCCCTTGTATAAATGTTGGGAAATATAGAAAGAAAAATGTTAACTCACATCATGCACATATGGACAGTTAATTCAAAATATAACCCAGAATTCTTGGGCCTGGCTGGGTGGCAAAATGGTTAAGTTCACACACTCTGCTTTGAAGGTCCAGGGTTCGCAGGTTTGGACCTAGCACTGCTTGTCAAGCCATGCTGTGGTGGCATCCCACATAAAATAGAGGAAGATTGGGACAGATGCTGGCTCAGCAACAATCTTCCTCAAGCAAAAAGGGGAAGGTTGGCAACAGATGTTAGCTCAAGGCCAATCTTCCTCACAAAAAAAAAAGAAAAAATATGTATAATGCAGAATTCTTGATTTTATGTCTGTTGCCCACATAACTAAACCCCACTGCAGCCATATCAACATGTGATACCATCAATTTCCAGGCCATTGTTGGTTGATCCATTGAAATAAGTCATCTGAGTGGCCTCGACCTCTGCTTCAGCACTCATGATCTGCTGTGACACAGCCTCTGCGATGGGCATCACCATGGCAGCAGTTGAGGTGTTGCTAAGCCACATAGATAGGAAGGCGGTACTGCTCATGAACCCCAATGTCAGCCTGAAATGAGAAGGCCTTTAGTACGAGCTGTGCTCTCTAGTTTAACTAGCTCTCTAGTAGCTATCTGTAAAGGAGTGGGAACTCATTTTTTCAAAACATAGAACGTTAAGTTTCCTCCTAGATTACCAGCTCTGAGGATAGTCATAGCCAGGTAGAAATCAAAGTGACACATGTAAGAGTGGAGTTCTTATGAGATTTGTCTCCCAGAAACCACAAGAATCTCGTCTCTTCAAACAGAAAAATGATTAAACATAACCACACTGCAAGTTGGGAGATGGTATAACAGCTTATAATATTACAGCAATATTTGAATGCCCTTATGATGACATTTACCTTAAAATACTACAAAGACGAGGTGGAAACCACTTTTGAATTTAGGATCCCTTTTTCTTTCTTCAATCTTTTGGTCATATCTCTGTTTATTACTATGTATGCCAAGAATTCACAGGGCAAGGAGAGAGATTAAAATTTATAAATCTGCTTTTTACTTGTTCACTACTCTGGTTCAGTAGATCGTGGGTGGAGGAAATGGTTAAAATTGCTAGCTACCATGAGGTTCCAGAATTTTCTGTAGATTCTATTATTTAGGCTCTCCTGAATCTGACATTCCTGGCTGTTGTCGAGAACTGGATATATTGCATTGTCTTTTCTTATAAATAGAGTAGTTCTTCTCCCTGAAAAATAACATACCTAAGACTATTGGATTTTAAGCTATGTCTATAAACTTTCCTAATTGCTTGGGAGACAACATGATCTATTTTGAGTAGGAGGCCCCACAAAATCATTCAGGAGCATATCTTTCCATATGGAGTCATTTATGAAATTCTCTGACTCCCTTTTAAAATCGATCACAAGAAAAATTCCACACTATACGTTTCAATTTCAGATGAGATGGGTGTTTTCTATGTGTAAAACAAAACTTTTTAGAAATCTGTTTAAGAAACAATTAATAATAATAAATAATAAATAATAACAATTAATAATAATAAATAATAAATAATAAACAATTAATAATAATAAATAATAAATAATAATGATAAAAAACGAGGAACACTTTTAACTTAAAGCACTGGCAAGATGTAAAATCTTCCAGTAAAAAACCCCCTTGGGATCAGGTAAAGTTTCTGCATGGTGAAAATGCCTTAAATTGAAAAATCCACTTAGCGATATAATGGGCAGGATTCTTGTTCCACTGTGCCATGCACTACCCCATCTCCTGGGGTCAGTGAGCAGATGGTCAAGGAAAAGACACACATTTCTATAGCACCCCAAGAGGCACAGAACACCACTTTAGTTTAAGAGCAAAATGCCCTTAATACATACATGTCATAAAATTTTTAAGTAGTAAAAAATTTTAAAAATTTTGTCTCATCTGACAATTTCTTTTGTATTTAACAAAATGATTTGCTCTGTAAATGATAATCACAGATGTGGTTACACCCTAGGATGAATTAGGAAACCAAATTCAGTACAATTTTCTTATTTTCAAAGAAAATTTTCTTATTTTCAACCTTCTCAGACTTTAAAACATAATACCATTATGCAAATAATTGTGACACTGGAAATTTTTAAGTTCATATCTATGTTCTTAACCAGAGCTGGAATTAAAGCTAAAATAGCCAATTAATTTAATGGGAAAAAAACATTCATTTCAGTGGGGGAAAATCAGTCAAATGAGTGATTTCACATTCTATAGATGAAACTTCTTAATAGATCCTTTCACTTTGTAACAGTTCATTTAAAAAGAAAAATGTTCACCTTGGAATTTTTCTGCACACATTTGTATTTTGTCAGTAATGTCTTTGTCTTTGGTTCTTAACATCCTCCCTGATGATCAAGGATGCTCTCGAACAAGTCTTGAATGTGTAATCAGCCAAATAAACAAGATAGAACTGAAATCTACTCTGAAGTCTATCAATCTTGTCTGTTGAGGTTAAAGGCTTCTCTCAGCTTTGACTCCTATGGTGCATAAAGGTGAGAGAGTTGTGTGCACTTTTTCCAATCTCCCTGTAGTTAGACCCACAGTGAAAGGAAAGTTGTTGTTTTTCCTCCTGCAACTCAAGTACACTTTATATCGCTTTCACGTTTGCAGAGAAAAAAAAGTCATGAATTGTACTGAGCTACAAATGATTGCCTGGATGTGCATTACTTATTTGGTTGTTTGCTCTGTACAAAAATATGGTCTGTTCAGAATGTAAACCTGGAACAGTAAATGCGGTACTTACCATGCTGGGTTCACACCCACCATCATCACCATTCTCAGAGCAATCCTTCTGTGCAAATTCCATTTTTCTATTGATGTTGCTAAACAGATGACTCCAATTAGCAGTAGGTGAAAATCTTTGAAATAAGAAGATGCCACCTGAAATTACAATTAAATCCATGTTTTTTATGTTGGTGGGGAAAAATAACGTTGCACAAGAAAGACATTATTTTGCCGCTCTTAACTTTGACCTTCAACTACATAATCTTTATATTTTGTTGAGAGGAATGTACTTGTGTTTGAATACAAATTTAAATATGTTCTTCACTCTTACCCAGAAATAGTAGTGTTAAGGAAAAATACACAGAAAAAAAAGGGCCCAGGGTACTGAATTTTTCAATAGCTGAGTAACATCAGCCAAGTGCCTTCCATGCCTTAATTTCTCCATCTGTAAAATGGGATTAATTGGTTTATATTCCTATGGTAGAATAGCAATGACTGTGGTTTGGGAAAGTCCTGAGTCAAGCCTCCAACTTACCAGTATCTTCATTACCACCCATTACGCCATAACTACAGAGTCACTCCTTCATATTTTGAATGGTTTACCTTCAAGATTTACTTACTACAAAATAAATACCCTTGAATAGGGGCCAATACTTTAAATCAATTTTAGCTAATGCCATTCAGAGATTAATAGAGGGTACAGAAAATTTGGGCAACCATTTGCACCAACATTTACCAAAGAATGCTCTGAAGTATATTAGCTACATCATCCTTTTCTCAAAAAAAAAAAAAAAAAAAAAGACTTTGTAGTCAAATGAATTTAGAAAATCTAGAGTTTTGAAATACTAGACTTTTCTTTCCTGTAAGCCTCCTCAAAACCTTTAAATACCAACATATACTGCCACTCTCAAAGAGTTGGATTCCATATACTACATATTTTTCAAACTTATTTAATCATAGAAGCCTTATTTAATTTTTAGGTGGAGTACCTCATGGGACTGATATTCAATAGCTGTAACTTTATGAAATGATTGGCTAAACTAAATCACAATGCTGTGCTGAAAGGAGAGGATTATAAGAGGAAATATTCCTTTAAAAAATCAAATAATGTCCAGCAAAAGAAATGGAAGAGTTGGAACAAAACCATTCTAATGTTATGAAACCAGGAAGGAATAGGAAAATCAATTTTGATGATGATTTTGCTCTTTTTAATTATATCTGTATTTTTAATATAACTTAACTAAGCTTGGTTTCATTTCCAAAAGGTAAAAATTGAAAATTACCTTTGGAATTAAAAGCGAACGAGTGGACATCTTTATGTTTTATGAAAAGTTAATTTATTATGCTTTTAAAAGTCTACATGATTGTTGAATCTTATGGGTTCAATCTCTACCTCTATGTGTCTAAAATAATATCTGGC
Organism: Equus asinus; assembly: GCF_041296235.1. Lineage (NCBI taxonomy): Eukaryota > Metazoa > Chordata > Mammalia > Perissodactyla > Equidae > Equus > Equus asinus. The sequence goes on from NC_091790.1 coordinate 178,779,054, forward strand.
ACACAGTAAGTATTCAATATATATTTGTTGAATGAATGTTGAAGACACCAAAATCTTTACATCTAGACAGATAGGTCTTCTGAGTTCCAGACTGGTGTATCCAACTGGACATTTCTATTTGAATTTCCCACAAATATCTAAAAACTCAACATGCCCAAACTAACATTTATCTACTCACTCTGCATCCTTCAAACATAGTCTTCCTCTTGTAGCCCCTTTTGTGATGAATGACACTTCCATCTATTCAATTGCCCATGCCAGAAACCTGAGGGTCAGCCATGATTTGTTTTTCACTTCCAATGTATGTGTATTGGCCGCCAAGTCCTATTATTTCTATTCCTTTATATCTTTTAAATGTGTCTACTTTTCTCTCTTCACATATTAGTGCCTTTATTAAGCTCCTCATTGTTTCTCACCTGGTTACTGTGTGATCTGTCTTTTTCTAATCCACCTCTTACCATTATCATAGTTATTTTTCTAAAATGTAAATCTGATCACATCATTGTCCCTCCTATCCTCCTTCCATGGACCCCATGTCTTTTGAGACCAAATCCAGTCTTCTCAACATGTCTTACAAGACTCTTCATCATTTGGTCCCATCTCACCTCTCCAGCTTAGACTTTCAGTGCTCTACCAATTTCCCCTTATATGTGTAGTCCCCCAAACAAAGAAATGCTTTAGCACCTGCTTGTCATTTAACCTGGAATGATCCTCTTCTCTCACCTTGGCTACTCTCTAATCTTCCTTCATAGATGAATTCAAATGTCAATTCTTCCAAGATGCCTTCCCTGACCACTGTAAGCTTGGTTGGATGGTACTTTCTTTTGTTATAGCACCTCTTAACCTATATAGTGATTATTTCTTTACTTAACTGTACCCTTCATTTGACTACACACGTTTTGAAGCCACAGATGTGTCTTATTTATCATTGTATTTATAGGCTTAGTACACACTTGGCATGTTTTGGCACGCAATATATGTTGAATTAATAAATCCCTAGACTCAAGGAGCTTATAAGTTATTAGATGAGGAAAAACAAGTAAACAAAAAGCGCAATAACATATCATAGGTGCATGAGAGCCACCTCTTCAGTAGAGTTGAAGTTCAAAGGGTTAAGTGACCACTTTTTTCCTAGAGGAATTGGGAAAGTCTTCTTATAGGACTCAATACTCGAGTTGGTATTGAAAGGTGAATAGACATGTGAATTTTCCTCTGTCCTTATCTCTTTTGCAATTTTGTTCATGGAAATAAGCCTCAATGACCCTATTTCACCAATAGTCTGAGAATTAAATGAGAGAATAAATGCAGAATTACTTTAAAAATACAAAGGAACACATAGAAGCAAGCCATTATGAGTAAAAGATTAAATACAGAAAGAACTTCAGGACCCCAAAATAGTCCTGTTATAATCTCTCTAGATTATACCAGCAGTTGGCAGACTTTGAAAGGGTCAGAAAGGGTCAGCAAATATTTTAGACTTTGTGAGCCTTATGGTTTCTATCACAGCTACTCAGCTTGTCTTTGTAGCACAAAAGTAGCCAAAGACAATATGTAAATGAAAGAGCATGACTGTGTGTGTTTCCAATAAAACTCTATTTGAAAAATTTCATAGTAGACTGGATTTGGCCCTCAGACTCACAGTTTGCAAATCCCTTAATAGACTATGCAAACAAACTATGGCTTGCAGCCCAATTGTCTAAATAAAATTAGTTGTTAAACCTAGGGAGGAATTTTCACATTCCCTGTTTTCCATTGTATTACCCATTCTTTGGTTTTCATCAGTTAACGTATTTGTAAAAGAACGCAAGCAGATGTGTTTGTTTATAGCCTACTTGTATAGGAGGTAATAAGAGAAGGTGCTATTGGTTTGTAAAATTATGCTAATAAATAAAACTATTTTCAAGGCAAACTTGATATGTCAAGTAAAATTTCTAATGAAATTTGAAATCTATTGTCAAGATCAAGGTAGTTATATTTCTGTCTCAAAATGGCTTTTCATCAAAAAACATGATAAAAACTCCAACTTTTGTAATCAGAACACCTGAGTTCTCTCTTAGCCATGTAATTTACCAGCTCAACAGCCTTTCTACAAGTCAATATACTTATCTATAAAAGTTAAATAATACTTCGCATCAAATTTGTGAGTTAAATGAGATTTTTAAAAAAGCGTTTTGTCAGTTATGATGTATATGATTATAAAGCCTATATTTCGTTTTTTTTTTTTTTTAAGATTTTATTTTTTCCTTTTTCTCCCCAAAGCCCCCCCCGGTACATAGTTGTGTATTCTTCGTTGTGGGTTCTTCTAGTTGTGGCATGTGGGATGCTGCCTCAGCGTGGTCTGATGAGCAGTGCCATGTCCGCGCCCAGGATTCGAACCAACGAAACACTGGGCCGCCTGCAGCGGAGCGCGCGAACTTAGCCACTCGGCCACGGGGCCAGCCCCCTTTTTTTTTTTTTTAAAGATTTTATTTTTTCCTTATATTTCGTTATTTTTTTTTAAATCTTTACTTATGTTATATTGCTAAATCCAATGGTCAATTTCCAGTGTTCATATTAGTTGACGTATTAACAAATTTGACACATTTAATCATTGCTTCATCTTTAAAACATTTGCTTCACTTGGATTCCAAGACCCCACACTCTCCTGGCCTTCCTCCTACATCAAGAACCTATCCTTCTCAGTCTTCTCTGATAGTACTTTCTCTTCTTGCCAATCTCTTAATGTTGTAGTTCTCCAGAACTCAGCTCTTTGTCCTCTTTGGCTTTTCCATCTTCACTCACTCCCTAAATGATCCCAACAAGTCTTAGGGCTTTAAGTACCATCTATATGTTGATGATTCTCAAATCTGTATTTCTAGCTCAGCTCTCTCTCATGCATGCTGGATTCATTTGTATCTAACTGCCCACTTAACATGTTCACTTAAATATCAAATAGGTATTTCAAACTTAATGTTCAATACTGAACTCCAGGTCTCAGCCTTTCTCCTACTCTGCCCATAGTCGTCCCCATTTCAGTTGATGGCAGTGCCATTTTTCCAGTTGGCAGGTCAAAAAGCTGTGAGGCAGCCTTGACTCCTTTCTATCACATATGCCATATCAAATTATTCAGGAAATTTTGTTGGTTTTACCTTAACAATATATCAAGAATATATTCACTATGCCTGGTCTGAATTACCCTGGTCTCTCAGCTGAATTACTGCAATAACCTACCATCTATTCCCTCCTTTCTACCTTGTTTCTCAACCCAATGACCCAAGTTATCCTTTTAAAATAAAAGGTAAATCAATCATGTCACTCTTCTACTCAAAACTTTCTAGGAGGTCTCACTTCTTTCAGAGTTAAAACCTTACAATGACCTACTTTGGCCCTAGATGGTCCAGTCTCTCTTCACATTGTCTCTGACATCATTTTCTATCATTCACCCCTTGGCTTCTCTGCTCCAGTGACACTGCAGACATATACCTGCTTTAAGGTCTTTGCACTGGGTATTTCCCCTTCGGCAATGATTGTTCCCCAGATACCCAAATGACTAACTCCCTCAGCTCCTGTAAATGTTTTTACAGGTATTGACACTTCATTGAGGTCTATTCGGATCATCTTAGTTAAAACTGCAACTCTCTCCTGGTCCTCATTATCCTGTTGCATTTTTTCCATAGCACTAATCTCCTTCTATCTCACTATACAATTTATCTGTTCATTGAGGTATATTGTTTATTGTCTCTTTTCTCCTAGGAAGACACTTTGTCTGGTTTTTTGTGTGTGTGTGTGTGAGCAAGATTGGCCCTGAGCTAACATCTGTTGCCAATCTTCCTCCATTTTATGTGGGATGCCACCACAGCATGGCTTGACCAGTTGTGCTAGATCTGTGCCTGGGATCCTGAACCTGTGAACACCATGCCATCGAATTGGAGCATGTGAACTTAACCACTATGCCATCAGGTGGCCCCCATTTTGTCCATTTTTATTCACTGATGTATTCCCAAGTGCCTGGCAGAGTCTTAGCACATAAATATTTATTGAACGGCTGAGTAAATATGTAGTATAACATAAATATGTGTGCATGTGTATCTTCACTTTATATATGTAAAATTTACATGTAAATATATTTTCAATAATAATAATAATACCTGCTTTGGAATATCCAATTGGGCACACTATTTAGTATTTCAGATTTTATTCAAAAGATAGGAGAGAAATTCAATATTTGTTGATATTCTTCAATACAACAATGTGCTCAGTAAGATGTAGGTATTGAGCATTGGCTTAACAAATAATTAGTGAAGCTAAAACTATGATGGCCAAAGAGAAAGATGTGTAGGGCAACGAACTTAGATGAGGATTCTAATGACACCATATTCTCCTCAATGACAGAGCTGAGATTGCAAGATGCTGCGGTAGGCTGGAATGATAGTTTAACACTGTCAAACAAACGTTATATAAAAACTCATAAGAATATTTGACACTTAGTATGTATCTCTGTTTCATACATATTATTTGATTTGATTGTTATGACAACCCTTGAATTGTGTTGCATTATCATTCTCTAAGGAAGACAAAGAAAGGTTTATTAAGGTTCATGATCAGGATCATTAAAGTAGTTAGTGGTGAATATCAGGGTTTAAGCTCACGTCGTCTGAGCTTCTCCAGCCCTTTCTCTGCAGCTTTGGTCAGCTATTTCCAAGTAAAAGGTCAGTTACTTTGTCTCAAAATAGGATCACAAGACTGAAAAACAGTTCTCTCCACTAAAAGTCCTAAGGACTTTGATTTGTTGTGAGATCTCATTAAGTTTAATAGGTGAAGAAAGTCACATCAAGTTTAAAACAAATTTAGGCTGAAATAGCAGAGGGGAGAGCATAGACTCATTTAGCTTTGCAACAGTCAGAATGTTTCTAGAGTGATCTATTCTCTTTTGTCAATGTGCAACTAATAATCATATTAATGAACATAGAATGAGTGCTTACTATGGGACAGACATTAGTTACATTTATTAACAATTTAATTCCAAAGTCTCATTGACAAACTAGAGGTATTTCCAGGAAGAGAAAAGAAGGTGGTGGTGGTGAAGGAGGTAGGGGTGACAGGGTTGAAAAAAGGAGCTGAGGTCTGGAAACCACAGAGACTGAAGGTGGGAAGACTTAAGGAAGCAATGATGTTTACTTTCAAATCCAAGCAACACCATAATGGGGAAGAAAAATGAAGTTTATTTGTGGAATCTCAAATATTAGAGAAAAGTTTAAAGAATCAAAGTGACTTAATTTCAGACTTGGGCTCAATAAAGCTGAATTGCTTAAGTGGTGAAGTTATTCAAAAATGGCATGGATTTCCTTGTGGGATATTCTAGGCCCACACACAGGAAGCCTTAGATACTTCCTGAGTGATCTGATCTGTAAGAGACATTGTGGAAGGAAATCCCTTCCCAGGATGAAATGACCCAGAAGAACTCCCTTCCTAGTCTAACATTTTATGACTGTTAAATTAGTCTGAGGCTGACACCTTGGAGGATAAAGGACTCTTGAATAGGTATCAGCAGCCTGAGTAAGACGACTGCCATTGGTACTGAGAACCTTATTGCCTCTAGTCAAGACTTCGCATCCTGAAAAGAGGCAGAGATGTTTCTTTGGCAGCTTCCACAAAGTCAGGCTTACCTAGGCACCATATTCCTCCTGTCTCCCTCTAACCCCTTTGCTACAGAAATGCCCCATGACTCCAGTTAATCTTGTTTCTAGCTCAGCCTCTATAAAAGTCAATTCAGAAGAGACAAAGATGTGAGTGTTAAACTTAATCATCTCTGGAGGTAGGACCACCCAAGCCAGCAGGACGGGAGTTAATACATTGACATCCTATTTTGGAGAAATTGCCAACCCCTTCTTTGAATATTTCCTCTATTGAGAGCCTTCTAGCATGTTGCAGCATTCGAGAAAGTTCTTGAATTTTAGACTCCAGATTCTCTGGGACAACAAATCTTCAGCCTGGGAATGAAAGGAACTAAAGTACAGCCCTGGCTACACTCTTTTCCAAATCAATGGTGCTTAGAAAGAAAAGAGTCAAGGTTATGACGGAGGGGAAAATGTAGTAAGAGGAGCAGAGAGGATCTGAAATGCAAAAAGATGGACTTGAACTCCAAAATGGGGAAGAATGGCATGAAAATAAGAAAGGGAGTAGCTTCTCTCGCAGAAAAAAAATCTCTACCCACATTACAAGACAGATGAACCCCATGATAGCAATATTGGACCTTGGCAGAAGATAGCCGTCCAAAGGGGATAAATTGCATGGACTGGCATCATATACTTGACATCTTTCCTGAGAATGTTTCAGCTGTGGTTTAGGCAGTTGTGTGCCGGGTGGCTGGAGGCTGCATGGAGATCGACATTCTGGTTTCAATGCATTTCATGCTTTTAATGGGAAATTGAATCCATTTTCTTCAGTTGGGTACCTTTAGATTGTATGAAGGTAAGAAAGACCTCTCAGCATGAATAAGCTCCTCTCAGCAAGAACAAAATAGAAATACATGTGGAAGTTAATTTGGCTTTATCTTTTGAAATGGCATGTTTCTGGAAAAGAAAACAGGGAAGCCTTTTCTTCATTAAGAACATAAATTGCTTTCCCAACACTGTGTGAGACCTAATTCTGCTGAATAGAAAAAGCTTGTGAAGGATGTGAAAGAGTTGGCCTTTTTGCTGAGAGGGAGGCACCAGGCATAAACGTCAGCCTGGGAAGATTGGACACGCATTTCTCCTGCTGACGCGCATGACTCAAGAAGCCACAGTCTGTGTCCTGTTTTTGTTACACATGCAGAATTGTAGAGAAGAGAAACAACTGGAAGTTTGGAACTTATGTAGAAGCCTTATCAACAAGATTATTGCCCCCCTTTAAATATAACTTTTCTCAGTGAAAATATCAACACAAAATGTCGTCTAATTACAACAAACATTTGCAAGAGAGCTTACCGTCTTAGAAGGGATGATCCCAAACAATGGGAACATTAACCCAGGTAGCAAGGCTGTGACGGAGAGAGGCAAAGCTTCTGTAAGCCAAAATATGGCAACAACAAAGAGTACGTAGGCACATTCTGCTTCCTGGAAAGAACAAAGGCAAAAGCACAACGTGAAATAATGAGGCTGGGAAGTCATCGTTCAAATCACAACCACATTTGCTGCATGGAGTTTTGTCACAGGGAAAGCAAGCAGAAACTCTGAAGGCCTCTGCACCTTTGAGTTGGGCTGTAAATAATCACGTGTTAGGGATTCTAAGAGGCAAAATTTAATACACATGAAAAAAACGAAGACATAAAAATACCTTCATCCACTAAGTTTCCTTTACATTTCTTGTGAAAGAGGTAATTGCGGATAGTCAACTTTCTGTGCTCATATCGGTGTATACGGATATTTGTGCTCACCTTCCTTTGGCTTATAAAATGCACTCCCAGTTCTGCTGGAAATACAGAAATAGCCATTTCTGCCTTCCCCCTGGGGCAGGCCACACCTGGTTTTTAACTGTATTCCTTGGTGCCTGGTTGGGTGGGACCTATGCACACCGGCCTTCCTCTCCTTCTACTAAAAAGGGGAAATCAACCGAGAAGAAAATTTTTGCTGTACTTTGTTTCAGAGAATGAAGGACAGTGTCCAAGTTATGTGGCATGGAGGAGAGTGAAGTAGCTCCTAAATGACATGGATCTGGAGATGAAGAGCCTTTGCCTTATTTTTTGGAAAGACAGCTGAGCTCCTGGGGGGACACAGGGAGACTCAACATGACTGAGACTCTTAACAGAATCTGTTGCTTTGCTAGGTACAAATGGTTTCTGTTTTATGGGTTTCTGTTTTATGGCATTGTAAAGAAAGAGTTGAAATTTATCATTATATTTGGCTTATATAAATAATTTTTCAAATTAATTTTTAATTAATTTTTTTAGCCCTAGAACATCTGCCACCAATCCTCCTCTTTTTTTTCGCTGAGGAAGATTGGCACTGAGCTAACATCCACGTCCATCTCCGTCTACTTTATATGTGGGACACCTACCACAGCATGGCTTGACAAGCGGTGCATAGGTCCACACCTGGGATCCAAACCTGCAAACCGGGGGCCACCAAAGTGGGACTTTCGAACTTAACCACTGAGCCACCAGATAGGCCCCTTAGATACATAATTTTGATATGAAGTCACTTGGAATGTACTATGTTATCAACAAAGGTTAGTATCTATTATATGGTTTGATTTTGGCCTCACATTGTTTAATTTCTGCAAATTCCAAGCAGCATTTGAGAAATGTACAAAACTGCTGAGTGTAATGAAGTCTTTTATTTTATTTATTTATTTTTTGTGAGGAAGATTGGCCCTGAGCCAACATCTGTTGCCAATCTTCCTCTTTTTTGCCTGAGGGAGATTGTCACTGAGCTAACATTTGTGCCCATCTTCCTCTATTTTATGTGGGATGCTGCCACAGCATGGCTTGACAAAGAGTGCTAGGTCTATGCCTGGGATCCTGGGCCAACAAAGCAGAGCTCACGAACTTAACCACTACACCAGTGGGCAGGCCCCTAATGAGGTCTTTTACTTAATGTTTTCTCAGGGCAATAAAATTTCTGGCTCTCCTGCCCTCTGAATCACCCACCTCAGGGGGAGTCCTCAGGGTGGGATGCACTCACCCAGCATCCTTGAACTTTCAGTGGGTTTCTGAGAAATCCCTAACAAGCTAGGATTATGTCATATCTTTATTGTGTCATCTTTTTAAAGGAGAAAGAATCAAGGTATTCTAATGTTGACAGTTTTATAGAAAGTCTGCCTCAATAATCCTGACAAACAGTAAAACAGTGAGACAGAGCTGAGCCTTAACTGAATCTTCCTCACTTAGTCTGGAGAGAATTTGTGAATACTAGCTTAATTTAAAATGCCAGTGCAGGAGAAAGACCAGGCCTGCATTTTCTCTTAGTTAGAACACATGGGTAGCCCAAAAGCTCCTCCTTATGACTTTGTGTTTTCTATCATACTTGCAAGAACCTAGATTTCAAAGATAAAATGGACCCTTTCACTATCTTGCTCTTTAGCTACAACCGATGCTCTCTGGGGCCTCCCTCTCCTCCTGTGACTTTACCTTTCCAATCTGCCCCTCCGCCTCCACCCTACTTCTTGCGGTACAGACAAGGCTGTTACCAAAACAGATCATCTTCCAAGAATCCACTTTGATTTTGTCACTCCTTTGCATACAGTCAGATTAAGGGACCAGCCACCCTGACGATTATATGGAGCACCAATCTATAAGGGACTGCTAAAACACCAAAAAAAAAAAAAAAAAGAATATATGGTGCCAGTTAATTCTGTTTACCACACATAACCCCTGCCATAGTGTTGGAGTTGCTATGCATTTGAACTTGACTGAGCATTGCCCAATTGCTATTTAAAATAGTTGTATCAGTTTATATTGCCACCAGCTGTGTGAGAAAGTTCACTTCACCAGCAGTTTGTATATAGGACTAATTTATTTATTTGACAACCTGATGGTATGAAAAGTTCTTCTTAATTTAATTTGCATTTGGTTGAATACCATTGAAGTATTTTTTCATGGTTATTGAACATAATTGTTTCTCTCCCGCAAATTACCTTATTTATAGTCTTTTTCCATTTTTCTGTTGTGTTGTTTGCTTCTTTTCTTCATGAATTTGTGGAGTTATTTGTAGATTTTTAATAATATTTCTTTATAAGTTATATATTTGCAAATATTTTTCTTCATCTCTGCCTCGTCTATGAAATATGCTTTATTGTATTTTTGGTTGACAAGAGGATTTTAATTTTAATGCAGTTATTTTAAAATTCTTTATTACATTTTGTGCTTTTTCTACCTTGTATGAGAAGTTCTTCCTATATTTTATATTCCTGTATTTTTTTCTAAAGTTTAATAATTTTCAAGTGTAGGGGCTTAATTTATTTTTATAGGAATCAGATACTTAATTCTTCCTAAATGGATAGTCAAAATGTCCTAGCTTTTTGTATTGGATAGTTCATCTTTTTCCTACTAATTCATGTTGCTCTTGTATATATACATATATTATAAATATATATATCTCACATTTTCTTTATGCATCCATCCATCATTGGACATTTAGATTGGTTCCATATTTTGACTATTGTGAATAATGCTGCAATGATCATGGGAGTACAAATACTTCTTCAAGATCCTGATTTCAATTCTTTTGGAGACATAAGCATAAGTGGGATTGCCAGATCATATATTATTTTAATTTTTATAAGTTCTATTTTTAGTATTTTGAGGAACCTCCATACTGTTTTCTATAGTGACTGTACCATTTTACCTTCTCACTAACAATATACAAGGGTTCCAATTTCTCCACATCATTGCCATCACTTTTTGTCTTTTTTTTTTTATAAAAGCCATCTTAATAGGTGTGAGGTGATAGCACTTTGTGGCTTTGATTTATGTTTCCCTGATGATTAGTGATGTTGAACACCTTTTCATATACCTGTTGGTCATTTGCATGTCATCTTTGGAGAAATGTCCATTCAAGTCCTTTGCCTATTGAGTATTCTTGGCACCCCTATTGAAGATGAGTTGACCATATATGCATGGGTTTATTTCTAAGCTCTCCATTCTGTTCCATTGGTCTATATGTCTTTATGCCAATACAGTACTGTTTTAATTATTGTAGCTTTGTAATGTATTTTGAGATCAGGAAGCGTCATGCCTCAAGCTTTGTTCTCTTTGCTCAAATTCCTTTGGTTATTCAGGGTCTTTTGTAGTTCTACGTGAATTTTAGGATTGTTTTATCTATTTCTGTACAAAATGCCATTGGGTGGGGCCGGCCCGGTGGCGCAGCAGTTAAGTGCCCACATTCTGCTTTGGCAGCCGGGGCTGTGCCAGCTCGGATCCCGGGTGCAGACATGGCACTGCTCGGCAAGCCATGCTGTGGTAGGCATCCCACATATAAAGTAGAGGAAGATGGGCATGGATGTTAGCTCAGGGCCAGTCTTCCTCAGCAAAAAGAGGAGGATTGGCAGCGGCTAACTCAGGGCTAAACTTCCTCAAAAAAAAAAAAAAAATGCCATTGAGATTTTGATGGTGGTAGCACTGAATCTGTAGATCGCTTTGGTAGCATGGACATTTTAGCAATGTTAAGTCTTCCAATCCACGAACTTTGGATATCGTTCCATTTATTTGTATCTCTTTAATTTCTTTCATCAATGTTTTATTATTTTAAAGTTTTCAGTGTAGAAGGGGGAACTCCATGGTTAAGTTTGTTCCTAAGTATTTTCTTCTCTTTGATGCTATTGTAAATGGGATTGTTTTCTTAATTTTTCTTTTTGGCTAATTAGTTGTTAGCGTATAGAAACAACTGATTTTTGACATTGACTTTGTATCCTGCAACTTTACTAAATTTATTTATTAGTTCTAACAGTTTTATGTGGTAGTATCCTAAAAGGTAGTATTTAGGATTTTCTACATATGAGATGATGTTATATACACACAGAGATAATTTTACTCCTTCCTTTCCAATATGATGCTTTTTATTTCTTTTTCCTGACTAATTTCTCTGGCTAGGTCTTCCAATACTCTGGTGAATAGAAGTGGTGAGAGTGGGCATCCTTGTCTTATTCTTGGTCTTAGAGGAAAAGCTTTCAGTTTTTCACCTTGAGTATGATGTTAGCTGTGGGCTTGTCATATGCATCCTTTATTACGTTGCAGTTCATTCCTTCTATACCTAATTGGCTGAGAGCTTTTGTCACGAAGCGGTGTTGAATTTTGTCAAATGGTTTGTCTGTGTCTATTGAGATAATAATGTGGCTTTTTCATCCTTCGTTTTGTTAATGTGGTGCACACATTAAAACTGATTTGTGCAAACTGAATAATCCTTGCATCCCAGGGACAAATCCCACTTGAACATGCCGTATGATCTTATTAATGTGAAAATGAATTCAGTCTAATAGAATTTTCTCGAGGATTTTTATGTGTATGTTCATCAGGACTATGGGCCTATAATTTTTTTTGTAATAGTGCCTTGGTCTGGCTTTGCTATAGGGTAATGTTGGCCTCATAAAACCAGTTTGGAAGTGTTCCCTCATCTTCAGCTTTTTGGAAGAGTTTGAAAAGGACTGGGGTTGATTCATCTTTAAATATTTGGTAGAATTCACCAAATGCAGGACAATGCAAATCTAATCATCTAGCTGGATGAGGTAGCTTGGGTCAGGTCCTGGCTGAAAGGCTGGGCAGTGTCTGCTTCCTGTGAATACCATCACAGACAGTGGTCAGTCTAGCTTTTTTCATAGCTTCAAGAAAACCACTCTCCAGCCCATAGAGTGTGGCACTGAACTTGATCCTAACCCCAGAACAATGTGGGAGCACTTTAGATCACAGTTCTCACCATTGCTCCACTTGTTTGCTTCTCTGGCGCATCTGGTCTACAGAAATAATCATTTGCTTTGTGTGTAGAGTGGAGAAGAGGGTGAAGGTGTGGGTGGTCCTACTTTCATAAACTTCATTTAAACTGCTGATCATAGGCGTTATGGATAGAAAAACTTATTTAAAAGGTGAAGATATGTGCCAAGTCAAGCAAATCTGTTTTTCTGACTTATAACTAAGTAAGAGGATAGAAAAATAACATTTATGAATGCCTACTACATGCCAGATACAATACTTGGTGTTCTACATGATTTATCTTATTTAGTCCCCATCAGAATTCTATGAGGCACGTCTCGCAGTTCCATGTTGAACAAAGGATCAATAATGACACTGCTAGTGTGCGGTAGAGTTGGGATTCATTCCAAGTATAAACTCCATGAGAGCATATCTTATTTCCTTTACTGCTCTACCCTCAGCACTTAAAACAGTACCTGCAGAAAATAAGCACTCAGTAATATTTGCTGAATGAACGAAGTTTTTCTTTTCTGTGTTCTTTCTACAATTATTTTTATTCATGTATCTTGATGCCTATATAAAACACTCCATCACTATCCTAGGCATAAAATTCTTTAGTATAGGAATCTCTTTTCTTTGCCCAGCTCTCTTTTCTGTTTTCCCTCCTACTTGCCTGGCACTGGATCTCTGGACCCTCTCCCCAGTGGGTGAACATCTCCACATTTTCCCCTGAGCTCTTCTCTCTCTTGCTAACAAGCCGGAATCAGAACTAAAAGTTTTATCTGCACAGGCTACTTCCCAATAGTGACATTCTCCCACTTCCCAAGGCCCCATTTAACGATGTCATCATATAATATCTTGTCTTAACCACCTTGCCTAAGTGCAGCCAGGGCCCTTGTTGCAGAGGTAGAAACGGCAAAAGACGCTATGACTAAGCGGTTTGGATAATGGTTCCCCCCGCCCAAAGTTCTGACTGTCAAATTATCTCAGAAAATGTGGCTGATTATGTTTAAAAATCACCTTTGTTCTCTTTTAAATTATAGCTCTAGATGGAATTGAAATATAAATTAGGCTTTAAAATACAGTTTTTTTCACCCCTTCTCCCCCTTTTTTAAAGACACACTGACTGATATTAGGGAGTAATTTGGCTGATGAATTAGTACATATGTGGGTACGATCTCTCAGCTCAGCTTGAGAAAAGTGGGACCAATCACAGACTGCACTCACTGCAATTGATTTTCTAAAGAGAACACAAAGCAATTAAGAAAGGAGAAAAATGATGCATTCTAAATCTGTGTGCTACAAGCAAAACACTATTATTATTTGACAGAGCCTGTAAAGGGCTTCGAATGGTTCGTCATATACCTTCCCCTCCCGCTGCAGTGATTTCTCAAGACTCAATCCATATTAATTGCAAAGCTTAAAATGACTCAAAATATCCTCATCTTGGAACATGGAGAGTAAGAAAGAGCTCAGCTATAAAGTCAAGGAAAAATAAATAACATTTGTTGTTAGTTTTTAGGCCAAATGGATAGCAAGGAAAGTCAATTGGTGGCTCCACTATGCCAATTACTGGGGAATTTTTAACTCCTTCTTTTCATTTAACCTTTGCAAATAATTAGCAATGGAGATGTACTGTGTTCACACCTCACGCTCACAGTGGAACTGGAAATAGCCACAGAGGTCATTTAGCTCTCCAACTTGACTATGCGTTAGGGTGTGATCAAAATGCAGTCCATGGATTGGCTTCTTTAGGATCCTGACGAGTTTGTTAAGCATGCATCCTGGACTTCACATCCAGAGGTTGTGATTTTATGCAAGTACCTCACATGAATCTGGAGCAGCCGATCCACAGATAACATTTAAAACTCTTTTAAGAGTCTTGTTCATTTTGCAGATGAGGAAATGGACCAGTGGGGAGATTGACAAAATTACTTGTGAAGCTTTTCAGAAGACGCTAGATAAGTCAAGACAGACAAAGCTATGCAGTGGCAGAACTCCCTAAATCTCAGGAGCTTAAAACAACCCAAATTTAATTTTTGCTCACACTATTTGTCCATCACGGGTTGCGGTGACTCTGCAATCTAGGCAGAGTGAGACCTCATCTCAACATGCACTTTTGTCATCACAAATGCAGGAGTGGTGGAGTAAGGCAAACTGTGCACAAGCTTTCAAAGATGCGCTGTAAATACCGTTAAAGAAGCAATGTTGTCAACGGGCTTGCGAGTTAGACAGGCTTGTATTTAAGTCCTCCCACACTCTGATAGACTGTGTGACTCTGGGTCAATTGCTTAACCTCTCTGAGTCTTGTTTGCTCATCTGTAAAATGGGCATAGTATTGACTGTTTCTAATGATTGTTTTGAGGCTTATAGAGGACATTTGCATTTATTATTGCTATCAAACAAGGTTTAAAAACCTATCATGGAGGGAAAAGAATTTCTTTGTGGAAGAAATACCCTCCTGTTACACCAACATTCTTGTTCTGTCCTGTAGTCACTCTTTTCACTCTATTTTAAATTCCATCCTTTCCTCACCGTTTTTCTCCTGCATCCTATCCTTTCTACAAGATCTGGCTTGTCTCTCATCCTTCTGCCATGAGAGATCATCAATCCGTCCATTCAGCATAGTTATCAACTATCTGCTACGTGACTGGCACTGTGTTTGATGCTGAGGAAACAGAAATTAAACAATATGTTCCAGGTTCTTGAATTATTTACAGTCTAGAGGGGGAGGCAAAGATAAAAGCGAAATGGAAAACGTACTCTAATGGGGGCCAATGTATCCATGAGGCAATAAGAACACTGAGGATATTCTCAGTTTGTATCATAGCCAGAGCTGCCTTTCCCAAGAAGGACAGGGCAAGGGGAGAGGGCATTCCAGAAAGAGGAGACAGCATATGCAAAGTCAGAGAGGCAAGAATAGTCACCGTTATTCTAGGGACTGCAAATAGTGAAATATTGCTGATGTGGAAAATGTGAACGTGGGAGATAGGTATTGGTGGCTTTGGGGTAGGTTGTTAGGACAAATAAATGGCAAAATCTTAAAGACCTTAAATATCCAGCAGTGCATACATGCGTGGTTTAGATATTTTTTCCCCTGTAGGCAAAAGGGAGCCACTGAAGAAGTTTGACCAGGGGTATAATAGGACCAGGTTGGCATTTTTAAAATAGTACTCTGGCAGGAGACTTTAAGGGAAAGAGTGGGGAAAAAAGAAAAAATGTGTGAGGGAAAAAAATGAAAGAAAGAGACGAAGACAGCCTCAAGGAAAGCAGTGCCAGTAGGAATGGAGAGGGGGAAGCAGATGGCGGGGTGGGGGTTTGGGGGGAGGCAAATGTAGGAGATAAAGCAACATAGATTGAATGGTGGGAGCTTAGGAATATCCAAGCATCTGAGATGACATGCAGGTTGCAGGCTTGGAAACAGAGTGAAGGGTGGCAGATTCTCTGAGATAAAATAGATGGAGCAGCAGGTCCTGAACAAGTGGGGCAGTGTGGTGGGGGAAGGGAGGGGCTGGAGGATGATGAGTCCCTAGAGGTTTATCCACCTTTTAATTCCATGTCTATAACACAAACGATTTGTTTAAATCATTTGGCATGTATTTATATACAACCTTATTTTGTGATTAATGTTTGCCATAGTATGTATTGACTTTTCAGCAATTGTGCAGCTACTTGAAAGCAGAAACATTAATTTAAACTTCTCCTGATATCCCACAGTTCACTTGGCACAACACTTTGGGCTTACCAAGTTCTCATACCATTTTCATGAAATAAAGATATATCAAATTGGGATTCCCTGGTTTTGCTTATCTACCACATTACTGTTAGCATGATTTCTCTTTATTCTTTTCTTTTTCTTGCCCTCCATCATTTTGATGCTCTTTTCTGTCTAAAATGTTCACTTTCTTGGAGTTTATAGCATTTCCCCCTTATCTTAAATCCCTACAATATTTTAAACCAACATTTAAAACAATGTCAATTGTTTCTATTAATATGTTTAGTTATTTGAAAATTCTTTATGTTTTCTTGGAATATCTCCCCTTCTTCTTTTTTCACAGTAGTCTTCTTAAATTCTCTCCCATTCATTTTAATTTTGTTTTCCAGACTTTCCAACCTACCCCTTTCGTCCTTCCAGTAAATCCTCTATTCGTCTAAAGTTTACATTTCTTCTCAAACATTGTATTTCTTCCATCTATTTAGTTTATTTAGATTTAGAACCATAAGTCTTTCATTATGTATAATTTCTTTTATTTATTAAAATTTCTATCCTGACTTTGAAATTCATGATGTATAAAATGAATATATTGCGAAGGAGACATAGGCAGCACATGACAGCTGCAGAAATAGAGCTGGCGCTGAAAGCCATATTTCCCCCCTCCATAATCCGTGCTGTTCTCGTGCACTGATGCTCTGCTGTGTTGATTCCCAGTCTCTTCTCTTTTCAAATCTTTCTTGGTGTAAAATATTTTCCGGAGAAATCCAGAAGTAGCTGAGAGAAAATTGAAATCTGGTCTTGGTTTTACAATCAATCAACTAGGAACTACTGCTCAATATCTGTGTGGCTGGTTCTCTGTCTCTTTTTCTCAAAAAGTGGTCCTAACTAATGGATAAACTAGATGGAGGGAGACATATCTCGAAGAAATGCACTCATAAACAGGAAATATTACTGTTCAATTTTCTCCTCTTACTACTCCTCAAACAAACTTGGCCTTCTTTTTATCTTTTTGTTTCATTAATGGAAATACAAAGAAAAGCCAAGAACTGGAAAAGTAAGAAAGGAAATAGAACATATTGAGAAGAGTAAAAAATTAACAAGATGCTATAAATAGTCATAAAAGAATAATGTTGCACAGAGAATATCCCCGGAACTATGGCATGTAGCCGGGGACAATTTTAACAAGTTTTTATCTGGGAATATGTAAGACATTTCCTCTCCAAAATGAGACAAATTCAGTGCAATGATTAATTTCATTCAAATATTTATGTAAATAGCAATTACATTACAGGGTTGTTTTACTGATCACTAACTACTAACTGGGGAAGGACTAAGACTATCTTTATGTCTATGTGACAACTAAAAAGGCAACATTTCTGATGATTCAGTATAAGTCAATAAGAAAACAGGATTTCACTGGCAAAGTGGCATTTATGTCAATGTATTAGGAATATATTTACTACCACTGTGGAAGCTATAAAGACAGATATTCAGTTGTGGTTGAGATCACTGGCTCTAGAGTCAGACAGATGTTGATTGGAAACATCTGTATTGCCACATTTTGGCAAGCTATCTACTTGTTTCTGTCTCTATCTCTAATCAGTAAAATTGGACTAAAAATAATACCTAACTCATAAGGACTAAATTTGAGCTTTTGTTTGACTTATGCTCATGAGTTTCTGGGGTGAGGTATATTCTCCTTTATTATAAAATATAATTTCCATGAAAACATTGAAAAACAGAGACCTAAGGTCTCTTTCAACTAGAAGATATTAAGATGCCACCATGATACCACAACTTAGTGAGCATTTGGGTACAGATATGAAGGGAATGGGTACCATACCCTGACAAGCTGACATGACCAGCCCGTACAACTGGGACTCTAGGACATTCAGCAAATGACACACATAAAAAAATATTGCTAATTCAGTTCTCATAGGCCCATCTCCAGTGGTTAGAATAACTGCAACTTTCTACTTTAAAGGCATTGAGTAGCATGAGGTCAATTGAGGCAATGGGCTAAGGTACACCTCTTCCATAGTTTAACCTATGTAAAGCATTATCACAGAGAAAACTGCTTGAGATGTTGATAAATGATTACCAAGGCACACTTTATGTAACTCTTCAAAATAGAGGATAAATCTTCAAAAATACAAAATATAGAAAAGACGATAACAAAACTGCTGCTAAAGCATGAATTCTGAGTTGAGAGAACCCAAGTTCAAATCTAGCTTCCATAGCTTCTATATGTCCTTTCTTGAGTCACACGACTCTGAGAATCAGTTTCCTCAAATGTAAAACAAGAGTGATAGCACTTATGTGATTGTCTTATTAGTTTGTAATGAAGGTTAAATAAGATAATTTGGGTAAAGAAGCTGGCAGAATGTCTGGAACAGAAGCATGCTCTGCAAGGTGAATTTCTTTTCCTTCCCCTTGAATATTACATTGAAAAATCACTTAAGGTCTCTCATCTTTGATGCCACATTTTTGACTCAAGATAGAATTAAGCCAAGGATTAAGGCCTTAGTATAAGGTCTTAAGTATAAGGGTTAAGTATATAGAAATAACTCAAAAACCAGTCGAAAAATGAAAAAAAAACAGTCAATAATTCATTGTTTGCTGGTTCTGTATCACATAGATTTATTCTGTTTTTATAAAGCAAAATTGACTTTTTCTTTTGCTTCAATTCTTTAGTTATTCTATTACTGTGTGTTTAGAAGCATAGGGCTCTCCAGTTTGGTAAACTGAAACTTACAATAAATTGATTTGCATCCATGTCAAAGTAAGCCTCTACTCAAATTTTATGCCCTCCAAAGGCCCATATTCTATGAAAAAAAGTTCTGCTGTCATTGTAAAGAGCAGTTAAAATAATATTCTTTGAGTTTAATTAGCTGTTGATTGAATGATTGAATATGCATTTAAAGTAACCCAAAAAATGAAATCATGTTATTGTACTAGGAAAAAAATCTTCCTATTACCGTTAATTGAGTTTTAACAAATGAATTGATTACAGGGAAAGGAAAGAGGAACACAGTCCATCAAATGCAACCTGATGCCAGGTCCCTGGTTTCCCCACAGACCTAATGTACCCTTGTTGTGGCACCTTGGAAAAAAATTAATGACTGTATTTCTTAGCAAGAATACACCTTCTGGTTAATGAATCATGCAGTAAACCCGTTGCTTTTTATTTATTTACTCGTTTCCTCTTTCAAAGGGTTTATTATATTCAGTTTATCTGAAAATTACAGAAGATAGTCAGAGTACCATGCATTTATGTTGAAGAAGCAGCACAGAGGATATGCAATCATGGCCTAAGTTTGTCTTGACTAATTTCTTATTTACGCTGACGTAAGTAAGGACTTATGCAGAGACTAACCCAGAAATATTGAAACATGGCAGATGTGCAGGTATGAACCAGGAAGTGCTTATGGTACAATTCAGCTAAGTCTAAGGGACTTGAAGGACAAGGGGAGTTGGAAAGAGAAGGTCATCATGCATGCTAGATGGAGCAACAAGTCTTCAAAGGGGGCTGGGGGTGGGCATTCAGATTAGAACCCTGTGTCTGTGGCTCAAATTTGTCGTCTAGTGGTTGCCAGAGACTCCTAAAGGAGTGCTCAGAAGTAGCTGGAGTGGGAAAGGCAGAGAGGAGAGGGGAGGATTAGTCACACAGAATTTGCAAAACAAAACCAACCAACCCAAAAACAACAGACCTCTGTTTTCACTAGAAATTCTGCAAGACTTTGGGGGCTCGGAACAATGTTTGATCAAAAGGGGTGGGGAGGCCTTCCCTCCCTCCATGGAGTTCAATGAGGCCTCAATGCAAGGAGAGGCACAGCCCTGGAGGCTGTAGCTGGGTAGTGGCCCCAGGCAGGATACAACCCACAGCTGCGGGCAGCAGAGGCCAGTCCCCTCATCAGCTTTGCAGGAAGAGGAGACCTTAGCAGAGTCAAAAAGGCCTTTAAATTAGCTCACCTGAATTTGCCTCAGAGATTCCCACATCAGGTTCTGACTTCTGAGGGAGGCTGGAGGACCCACCGTTTCATAATTACTGGGGTTCTATTTCAACCCAGATGGTGTAACCTTGATTAATACTTGTTAGAGAAGAAAATCAGAAAAGTTTTCTTCTATTCAGAGACAAGGTATCATGGGGTGGGGAGAATTGTACCAGCTATAGAGTCAACACAGTTGGGGAAACTCACACTGCCCCACTTACAATATGCCAGCCACTGCTCCAAGTCAGAGCCTGAGGGGCGCTTACTCACTTAATCCTCGCAACAAGCCCGTTACTATCCCAATCTTACACAACAGAAAACAGAAGTACAGAAAGGGTAAGTGACTTGCCCAGGTCCCATAGATTGTAAGTGGTAAGTCTGGGACCTAAACCAGAGAGCCTGGCTCCGGTGCTTGTCCTCTTACCAGCAAGTGACACTCACCATGCCTGGCACAGAGACGGTGCTCACTAAATGTTTGCTGATTTAAACAATTTACCAAGGGATTAAAAACGCATTGAGTCTATCATTCTGACTTAATAGACTGACTACACTTAAAAGCAAATGGAAAAATGCTTACACATGCACCAAAAACAAATAAAATCTGGAATCATCAGAACATGGTACAATAACTTATTAGATTTTATGATTAACCAAGGAAAATTACTTTATTGTTTCAATGTCTTCTTATCCCATGAGGAAACTAAATTTCCAGGAGGTTCTGTGACCCATACCAAGTTGTATAGCTGACAAGTAAATTAGTCTGTGCTCAACCCTGGAACTCCCCATTGTTCTTCTAGCTCTTTCCTCCAGTGTCACGTAGTCTCAGGGGAAGGGATTGATAACTTGAATGACAAGATCTCAACAGTTGTGCATCTTTTGTCCTTCCTCTCATCTAGTTGACAGGTAAAGAACAATTCTGATTGCATATACTATTTAATTATTTTAGTTAATTATACTGAGAATCAACCAACACTAACCATTAAAAAGGAGAAAAATGGACCAAACACAACGTCTAACCATCCTGACTTCAAGCCCAAAGCATCACCACCTATTTAGCTCTGAACCACACAATTACACAGCAGCAATAAAAGATAAGTACATTAGGAAATCCATCAGCCTGTTCTCCAGGCTCACTCACCTTGGTGCGGAGGATGATAGGCAGGGGCAGTAAAACCAACAGAGTGAAAGCTATGAGGAGAAACTTGCGATAAACCAAAATATAGCTGAAGAGTTTCATTGTCCTGAGCAGGTGGCTTCAATAGTCTTCTCAAAATAAGGCAGATGTTAAATAACCAACCTGGATTAATATTTCTCCAGCTCATGATCCTCATTCACTGCCCTAGACTGACCAACATGAGTTAAAATTAAATCTCCATCTTTATTGTTTTACTATCACAATTAACATGGAGAGATAAGCCCAAGAGTGCTTTCCAGAAATCAAAGACTATTTGCTTGCACGGCTTTTGAAAGATGAAACTGTTCTTTCCTTATGTTCTTAGTTCACATTAACTGGAATTTAGACTGCCCAAGTTTAAGAGAAGGGAAAATGTTGAGGTTGGTTGAATTTGCCCACAATGAGGCCTTTCTACTTCATTTGATGTCCTTTGACTTCAGGCTCCCTAACTGGAATAGTTACTACACTTGCTTGGCAGCTTGAGCAAGTTTCTATCCGGTGCCTCCGGTGTCTTTTCTAAGGAAGCCAAATTTTCAGCGTTGGAATTAAACTAGTAACTCCAATTTCAGTGTATGGCAGTGTGAAAGGGAAGGTTTTTGGTACAGAGGGATTTTTTGGGGGGCTTGTCAAATAACAGATTGAGGCAGGCTTCTAGACTGCCTATGTGAAGTTTGGCTCAGTGAAGAGCCTCTGACCGCTCCCGTTCGGAAATCCTCTGCCCTCATTCAAAAGATAAGTAACACTGCTTTTGAATTGAGTAGCAGTTTTCTCTCCAGTACCGCACTCAATTGCACAATGATTTCTTCACTGTTTGAAAGCAAAGTTCTGTGTATTTCTTGGTCCCTCTTGCCTTTTTTGATAGGAAATTGAAAGTTACCATAAAGTCTTACATAAGCCCTCCCCTTTAAGACTTTTTTCAGATTGAGTTGATACTATTGTTCTGATACTGACTAGGTATTTACAAGGGAATCTTCATAAAGATGAGTCATTAAGGCCATCCAAGGGGGGTGTGTGCGCGTGTGCGTGTGCACATGCATGTGTGAAGATGGGAACTGTTCTAACTCCTCAGGGCTGGGGACTATTTAGTTTGTTTTCATTGTGTTGTAAATTAATCATCCAAAAACCTCAACTAAGCACCTACTATGCACCGAGGCCTAACTCTAAAGAAAATACTTTCCCCTGTAAAATGTATAGTCAATTTCTCTGGGCACAAATAACTTTACTTTCATATAATCTATTGTTAGCATTTAGACTTTATTTCTAATACCCATCAAGGAAATTAATTCTTTATCCAACACTCGCTGTGTTTTTAATGTAAATGAGAAATCATTTTTTTCCTCTAAAAATCTAAATTTCTAAAGATATATCACATATAGTGATTCTAGAAAATCAGAATAATAAACAGAAGAAATAGTCTCCAAATCAGAAAGGTGTATTGTATCTTGAATTTCTCAGATGAAAGAAAGAGAAGATAATTATAAGTAATAGTAATAGTGAGCAATAATTAGTAGGCCTCAATAATAAATAATGATTTTTGTCATTTTATCACACATAAAAGGAGCTGAGTTACTTAAAGCAGTTTCAATACTTATTTATTTCTATATAGCAGTTCATTGCATGCTTTCTTTTTTTTCCTATTTTTTAAAGAAATTACTTCTGTTCTCAGATTTCCCTACGCCACCTGCTGAGACCATTTGAGTCTCACTTTCCCACCATCTGAGAGGATTTACTCTGTGAGGTGACACCAAAAATGAAAAGGCATTTGTATGACATTTAATGGAAATGAAGGCCTCGACACGCAGGGAACGATGGCTCTCAAACTGGACACGGGCTAAAGGAAAAAGCACTTGACGTTTGTCAGGGCCTCGTTCCTGTGCCTTATTTTCTCTCTTCCGGTACCCACTTCTTGCCCAATGAAGGTTTGCAGGGCCCTCCTGTTAGGGCCTGGGGCTCTAGCCAGCTCGTCTTCTGTGGGTGCCCCTTTTTACAAAACAGTTCCACTTTTTCTGTAAGTCCAGTCAATCTTCTATTCTTCAGCAGTTTTCTCTCCACTGTCAGAGAGAGAAAAGGTCTGACAAAATTATTCACACTAAACATGAATGACTGATATGAGCTGCATACCTTGGCAAGAGTCACCAGGAAATAAAACATAACAAGAGACTTTGGACCCCTTGGAAATGTATTTTAGGGTGTCCTTCAAATCACATCACATGGTTAACTCATTCCATTATTGTCAGATTTCACCTCTTCTTTGTACGGAAAAACAGAAATCTCTCTTAATCATGATTGTGCTACGTTTTATCTATCCACCCTAAAATGAATCACACCATTGTGTAATCACAGATTAGTTCCTTTAAAACTTGTTCTTTATAAATATAAAAATATTGCAAATATTCTTCATTCAGTCAGTTACCTACTAAGTGCCAGGGAGCATTTACTCACCACCTCATTTAATCTTCAAAACCCAATACAAGGTATTGGTAATGTATGCACTGTTATAATTATTGCTCTGTTATAGATTTGGAAACTAAAATTCAGAGGCCAAGTAAAATGTCCCAGGTCCTAAGTGGTATAACAACGATTTAAATCCAGTTCTTTCTGACTCCTAAGGCAATGCTTTTTTTTATTCTATGCCATGTGTCTACCATAATGACTATTACTCTGATGCTAAGCACTAAATCATCAAATCTCACATTTGTATACAGACACATGGTTTGGTTGGCTCAGGGACTATGTCCATTGAGCCTTATGATTGGACATAACCTATGTGAAACTCAGGTTCAGGCATAAAGGGTAAAAAGGTTCCTTCTTTGCATATTCTGGTTACCTTCATTAAGAACCTAGATTGTTCAGGATGCTTAAACTGTGTAGAAAATCAACATGAGGGGAGTGGCAACGAGCTTTTAAGTGGCCTTCCCACTTGCTTCTCTCAGGCTTGTTTTCTGCCTGTCTTGCTCTTATGCCACATTCACTCCCTAATGTGTGCTTTTCTTCAGCCTTTCCCTCTTCCAGGAAGATGCTTCCCTTCTCTGTGTTTAAATCCCACCCATCCTTGAAGATTGACCTTGTGGAGTCATCTCAAATCCGCTGCTTTCTATAAATCTATCCTGACAATTCCTGACTTTCCATGCACCCAGTTCTGGAGGCTCCTTGGTTCAACTGCATCCTAATAATCTGGAGCACAGGACAAAAGTGCGGACTCCCTGCCCTGTGGGGGCAAAATGTGACATCATGCATAGTTGTCTCCCTACAAGTTTTTATATGCACTAACATTTGCGAATCTTTGACTTAGTATCTGTAAGATACATTTTGGCCCGGAGTAAACTGACTTAAATTAATCACTATTTTAATAGTGAATGTAAATCTTAAATCCTCAATAAGATTGCTAACTCTTTGAGTACAGGCGACATTAATTTACTTCCCTTATGTCCCTAGCAAAGCGTTAGACAAAAATGAATACTCAGGAGGTTTCTCTAAATTTACCTATAAATATAAATAAATGAGAACCAATTAGCCTCATTGCTTATATAGGATGGTTTACAAGAGCAGTTACTCAATGGAGTATTTAGGTTTGCAAAGAGATATGGCTTGTTCGATGGGGGGGTATCTGTTCCATTGCAAATATACCCATAAAGACTTAGATGAGAAAGTGTATAGACTCAGTATATACTTTAACTAGGGAAACAAAAGTCAAAATGCTTTTACTGTTGATGAAAGCAGCCAAGCACATTTGTATATAAAAAGACACCGCATGGGGCCGGCCTGGTGGCGCAGCGGTAAAGTTCGCACATTCTGCTTCTCGGCGGCCCCGGGTTCGCTGGTTCGGATCCCAGGTGCGGACACGGCCCTGCTTGGCGAAGGCCATGCTGTGGTAGGCGTCCCACATATAAAGCAGAGGAAGATGGGCACGGATGTTAGCTCAGGGCCAGTCTTCCTCAGCAAAAAGAGCAGGATTCGTAGCAGTTAACTCAGGGCTACTCTTCCTCAAAAAAAAGAAAAGACACTGCATTTGCTTCAGTTATGTGTTCCTATTTTCATACTTTGAATTCTTAGAATTCAAAGTGCATGCCAGTTTTAGTCGATTGCTATTGTTGAGACTATCAGACTCAAGGAATGCAAGTCAGATTTTCTTCTGACAGTCATTTGTTTCTAAGTCTTGATTAGTCCCTAATTCTGAAACTCACTCATGGTGCCTTCCCATTTATATATTCTGGCTACCTTCATAAATACCATAACTTCCAGACACTGCACTGTCAAGGGTTTACTCTCTAAGTGCCACATGTAAGCTGTGCTGCCAAAGCTTTTTAGATACTATGAAAACTAAGATCACTTTTTCCCTCCTAACTGGCATCTAACAGTCATTTACCTTGGCACTTTTTTCAATTTCTTCATGTTCACTTTTGTATTCCTTTAGGATAATGAATACTCCTGATGAAAGCAAAATATTTAAATAATGCATATGGTGAAATTTCCGGGTCCACATCAATACCTCTATCAGTTTTTATTTTCATTTCCTAATATAAGGGATAAAGTCACGGGCTAGGGTAGGATACTCTATCCCAGAGACTCCAGATTCATGCACAAGTCCCTAAACACCTAAATTGGTATCATTTATTAACCACAACTTCAATAATCATTCCTCCAATGCCGTGAAGTAAATGACTGACTGAACAGAATAAGATTGAACTGTGCCCCACAAGGTAAGGACCTAAACTCCTGTGAGCTGAGAAGCAAAGCAAGAACTGAGAAGCAAACGAGCAGGACCTCCTTCTGGCAAAAACAGCAGCTGCAGAAGACCCAGCCACACCCTCAACCAGGACGGGAGGACAGCTTTTCTCTTGATCGAGCTTGACCATGTCTTCATTTTGGACTTTCTGGGAGATGAAAGGGGAAAATTCAGGGGTAGAAGAAGCAAGTAGGGATGTTGGGAAGAAAGGAAGGAGAGAAAGAGCATTCTGGAATACTTAGCATACCGTTAGAAAAGGACGTTGAATAAAGCTACCCGAACACGCCTAGAACTCTGTTTACTACTGCTCCCTGCTTGTCGCTCACTCCCCTGCCCAGGCACTTTATGTAATATTCATATTCCAGCAGTCTTCACACATGACACTATTATAATCCTCGTGAGAAGTTTCTGGGTATTCAGAGGTGAATCCGGGACTCCTGGATGTAGTCTTTATTGTCAGCTCCTGGATGAGAAAGCAGACCAGAGTTTAAGGTACTCTGAGAGGATGGATATGACTCCAGGACTCTTAGAAATGGAAGCCAAGGATCCACAGAAATAGATCATATAGAACTACCATATGATCCCCGCTGGTCCAAGGGTTCACTTGTCTTATAAAGTCAGAAGGATTTCATCTAGTTCAAATCAGGCAGTCAGAAACTGCTTTTGCGTGTAGCTAGAGAGACAAATTAAAAAAAAACCAGTGAGGTGAAAATTTTCCTTTGGTAATCTGAGTTCTGCTGTGAATTCACTGTTGCTCACAGCCAAATGTGTCCATTTTCCTCTCTCAGAAAAAAAACAAATGATATTTTTCCCAGCAAAAATATTGTCCCTTTGAGCTTGGAACATCTCCTGTCTTAGATGACAATAAAAAGATAAAGTGCTAACATAGTTCCTAATGGGGTTTTCATTTTAAGTCTACTAAGTGGCATTGACACAATCCAGCTTACTGTCAACCTGACCCATCTTCTTTGGAAGTGATTTTTTTACCTAAGTATAGAATATTTCACAATATGTCATTAACATGAATACAGGAAGTTAGCCAGACTACCCCCAGCAGTAATTTTCTGTTGGCATAGCTACAGCATTCACCGCTTTTTAACCACTTGGCTTCTTTTATTATTTGAGTTTGGCGGTTTTTGGTTCAAAATGGTTGCTTATAGAGTGAATGCATTGTTTAAAGAAAGAAATGTGTACCTTGTGACTACGTATGATCTTATGAAGAAACACACCAACATTTATTCAGACAAGTTAGTTATGCTTACATTTTTTCCCATTTTCTTTTTTCTTTTTCTTTTTTTTTTGAGGAAGATTAGCCCTGAGCTAACTGCTGCCCATTCTCCTCTTTTCGCTGAGAAAGACTGGCCCTGAGCTAACATCCACGCCCATCTTCCTCTACTTTATATGTGGGATGCCTACCACAGCATGGTGTGCCAAGCAGTGCCATGTCCGCACCTGGAATCCAAACCGGCTAACCCAGGGCCGCCGAGAAGCGGAATGTGGGCACTTAACCGTGGTGCCACCAGCTGGCCCCCCATGTTCTTTACCACAGATTCACAGAAATATATTTTCAGAACAATATTTTCTTCTCAGTTTATATGACTGTATAATTAAACCGTATTAATCGACAGATCATTAGGACATGGTTTAATTGTACTTTCACCTGGATAAACATGATATAAAATAGAGGTGAGGAGTACTTTGAACTCTGGGAGGTTTTAAAAGAACTGAGGCTAATAAAATGGACCCAAATAAAAATCCTTCTAGTGAGTGAATAACATACTGTGCCTTCACAATGGAGTTTGCCATTGTCATCGAATGGGGAAGACAGTGTGCACATAGCAAAGAACTCCTAGTGGCTTAGTAGGGCAAAAGACAAGTGCTATGGGAGGGCAATTAATTCTGACTCTTCTGTTATTTTTCATAGCAATCTTCATTTTCATAGTCCCTAAAATAACGAACTATAAATCCTTGTGGCAAGAGTCTTGACCTCATGTGGTTTTCTCTACTTTTGGAGAATCACAATATCTCTGATTTGGAAAATTGTTCTAGGTCCCATGAAATGTTGGTGCTCAAAGGCCCATTCTTTCTCACTCCATTCTTATATACCTCTAATGATGGATGACTCATCCCTCATTCCATATTTAAACATCCCCTCTCCTCTCTGTTAGATTTTTTTTCCCCTGACATTGAGCCAAAATTTGTCTTCCTATAGCTTCCATCTACTGTTTTAATTCTGATTTCTGGAATCTTCAGGGGAAAAAAATCAAGCTGTTCTTCCACGTGACAGCCTTTATGTATTTGAAGACTCCTCTTATCCTTTTGCTTCAACTATTCCTCACATACTCAAATTTTAAGTCTCTTCACTCTCCTGGGCACTCACCTCATATTAGGAACATGAATAAATTTTTTCTATACCCCTAACCTAGTTCCTGAGTTCAAAGCTCTATTGCAGATGCTGTTTGGCAGAGAGAAACAGGATGGGACCATCACCAGCCTGGTTCTTGATGTGGTTCTTGTAGTAATGAAGGCTGCATTATCCCACTAAGTGGCTGAAACATTTTGAGCTTACTATCCAATAAACATTGAAAATATTTTTCTATGTGCTATAGTTAGGTAATCTCTATCTTGTCGTCCTGATAAATATGGCAAAGTTTTCCTATTAATTTCCATCTTGTTAGATTCTCACACATGCTTTAAATTGCCATGACTTCTTCATTCATCACATACATGCTATACACATATTTAATGATAGTGTCCTCCATATTTTTATCCAAAAACCATTGATAATACATTCAACAGGTTCCCTTCTCCAGATACCTTCCTTCAAGTTGACACTCTTGCACTGAAAGCAGCTTTTGGATACTATCAGTAACTCTGGTCTACTGAATCGTGTCCTTTTAGTAGTCATTCTAAAATCGGGATTGACATCTCACTCACTGATGTACAGTTAATAGCAATGACTTTTGTCTTTTTGACAATCAGGATGGTATTTTCCTGTCTCTTGTCTTTGAGCACAAATCCATATCTCCTATAACATTTTTGAAATCTACGGTCCCAGAAATTTAGATTACACATCTGGTTATGTCTACCCTTCTACTCCCCTTGGCTAGTGTAAATGCCAAAAAGGACATTAACAGTTTTTTCTAAGGCATAAGTTACTTTCAACTTCACTAGTCAATTCTTCCTCTGTAATGTGAAATATGCATTTGCCTGAATAAGAAGTGTTAGTAATTATACTTATTGTATCATTTATTTCTCCAAAGAAAGAAGGATTATCTATCAATAATTATCCAAAAATTAGAAATGTTCATATTTTCTAGAAAAGAAATGTTATCAGTATATGTGTGAATGCGTACATATAATTCTGTAAACAGACACCCTGGAAACCACATGTGGAATTCATGTAAACCTAGTAGTATTGAAAATCACTAGCATAGCTCCTCATGGCCACTCTTTCCTCTCTTTTCTCCTGTAGGGATATTATGTATTGGGCAGACTCAGCATCAGCCACTCAGGGATCTTGGCAGAGGCTGCTGGGGAAATAGAGAACCTGGACTGGGAAATACCAAGACTGAGAGAGTGAAAGGACCTCAGACTTTCCCCTCAGGGAAAGGAGGCATCACCTGAAATTATAAAGACCCAAGGAAAAAAGAATCAAATTACTGATGGCTGGTATTTTGTATTTGTCATATCACTGATTTCCAACCACAATCTCATTTTTCCAGATGAGGCTCTAAGAGGTTAAGTAGCTTGCTTGAGGTCACTCAAATGCAGTCCAGATCCAGATCTCTCTGATTTCAAAGCTGGTACTGTCTCCCTCCAGCTCACTACTAGTTCTAGCTTCATATGGACACCGTAATTGGGTGCCAACTAGTGAGGAAAGCACAGAGCACAATTCTCCAAAAGTGACAATAGCTAAAGACAGAGAGGCTAGAGTCACATCTGAGTAGCCTCTCTTGTTTGCTATTTCTGGAGAGAATGTGGCAGACAGGGTGCAGCCACTGGGAGAAGGGGTCTACATAACACCCTGGCCAATTGCACTTGGGTCAAGGCAGCTGTCCGGCCCAGGTAATTTGTTCTTGAATTAGGAACAGTGAGTGGGGTGTAAATGCTTTAATTTAGAAAACTTGGCAGAGATTTGGGAGGGGGTGGGGTAGTGGCAGCTTAGTGTCCATGAAGGTGCCTGGTGGTGACCTGAAGGGCCAGCATATCAGGCTTATGTCTAGGGTGACAAATTGTACCAGTTTTCCCAGGATTGAGGGACTTGGGACTTTCAGTGCTAAAATTAGGAGACTCCCTGGGAAACTAGAATGCATGGTCACTCTGTTGCGACATCAAGAAGGCTCCTAGTCCCTGTTCACCCAGAGATCTGAACACTATATTGACTCTGTCCTCTCATTCCCACCCCTCATTCCATCCATCACTGAGGCCTCTTCATTTTACCTTTCACAATGCTCTCAAATCTCTCTTGTCTCCCTCATCTCCATGAGCACTGCTCTTTGTTCAGACTCTCACCACCTTTTTATTACTGGCTTCCTATTTGGTCTCTGTCTCCATTCCTGACACCTTCCACAGTGATGTGTCCTCCACAATGCCACCAGAGGGCGGTCCCAAAATGAATCTGACCACACTATGCTTCTGTTCAGACATATCAATGGCTCTCCACTCTGCAAAAAAGAATGTCCAATATCCATACATAATTTCAAGGGCCCTACAGAATATAATGCCAATCTATATTTTCAGCCTTATCTTTCTACACTTCCTTGCTTCACATTTGATGCTTTTTTATAAAGCAGTTCCCCAACAAATTATCTACAGTCTCCCCCTGATAAAAACTCTTTTATACCTCCAAGACTCAGCATCTGATTTTCATTCTACTTGGGCATTATTCTAAGCTTTGACCATGTACAAAATTTGTCTTTCAATGGTCAATTTAATCTCTCTCAACTTCAAGATTCTCTCCATATCTAAAACATTCAAGGCAGGTCTCTGCTATTTCCCCATCCCCCACTTTCATAAAAGATTATTGCTTGATTTTCATCTTTTATTGTGACACTCCCTCGGTCTGACAGCCTCATGGTAACTCTTTTCATCTTAACTTTTCTGGCTAATTCCTGTTGGCCTAGTTAATGTATCATTATGATAGCCAATAGGTTAACTTTTTCACATTGGGAGAAGCACTCCAGTTGTTTACTAAGTAGATAGGTTCTCAAAATATGTAATGTACCTGGATAGTTACTACCAGTTTGAAAGTTCCTTTCACTCTTCAACTCTTTCAAGACCTTAGCTATAACCTCCTATCATCTTTCCTCGTTGCCTGATTACTTCTCTGTGGGCATCCTACAGGTAAATAAATGTACTTTTGTAGGCTTCATTATTCTCCCTTTAAAAATCAAGGATTTATATTATACTATCTCACATCTCTTTTGGCTCTTACATTCTATGTTTCCAGGACTGACTTATATTCAAAGAACTTCTTTTCAATACATATATTAAAATGTTCCTTTAAAAAGATATGGACTTCTCAAAAATTTCTAGAAAAACCTAGAGATTTCTAACCTTTGAGGCAATGTTTATCGTAAAAATGAAAAAAATACTATTAAAAATATAAAAGAAGTTGTCCTAAGTCATCCAAACAAGCAGTCTAGAGATTTCTACCTAAAACAGTTTTTAACACAACCTACTGCCATGGAGAGCCTCAAGAAATCCAGTCTACATAGTATAAAGGAAACTGTAAGATGATTCTACACAGAATCACTCATCTTCTCACAGACCCAGGAGCTTGACGTGATCACTCTTCCTGGAAGATATTTTCATAGACATTGAATAAACTGTTTCTCAGAACTGGCTTCATTGCCGCATGTTTTCACTAATTGTCTGGTGGCCAGTACTTCTGAGAATGTGCACTTTGAACTTGGGTGAAAGTCACCACTAGTCGAGACTAGCTTGGAAGCAAGGAAAATTGAGGCAAAAGTACAAATACCCTGATGAGGATGCCAGGACAATCCAACGGGGAAAGAAGAGTCTTTTCAATAAATAGTATTGGGTCAAGAGGATATCCACATGCAAAAAAGAGGAATTTTGACCCCCACCTCACACCGTATACAAAAATTAACTCAAAATGAATCAAAGAACTAAAAGTAAAAGCTAAAACTATAAAACTCTTAGAGGAAACATATGTTTAAATCTTGGTGATCTTGGATTTGCCATTTTTTAAATTGTTTGTTTGTTGGTTTTAATCTAGTTTTTTTAATTGAGATATAATTGGCATAACATTATATTAATTTCAGGTGTGCAACATAATGGTTCAATATTTCTATGTACTGAGAAACGGTCAGCATAATAAACCTAGTTAACATCCATCATCACACATAATTACAAATTTTTTTCTTGTGATGAGAAGTTTTAAGATTACTGTCTTAGCAACTTTCAAATATACAATACAATATTACTAACTCTAGTCACCATGCTGTACATTATGTCCTTATGACTTATAACTGGAAGTTTGTTCTTTTTGACCACTTTCACCCATTTTGTCCACCCCCTACCTCACTGGCATGGGTTTTTTAAGATATGATACGAAAAACTCAAGAGACCAAAGAAAAACTAGACAAATTGAACTTCATCGAAATTAAAAATTTTTGTGCTCCAACAATACTATCAAGAAAGCGAAAAGACATCTCACAGAATGAGAGAAAATGTTTGTAAATCACATATCTGATAAGTTTCTACTCTCTAGAATACATACAAACTATTACAACTCAACAATAAAAAGACAAATAGCAATTTTTTAAAAAATGAGCAAACAATTTGAAGAGACATTTCTGTAAGAAAATACAAAAATGACCAATATGCATACAAAAAGATGCTCAAGATCATGGGCCACCAAAGAAATGCAAATCAAAACCATAATAGAATATCACTTCATACCTACTAGGATGGCTGTAATAAAAAAAGACAGACAATAACAAATGTTGACAATCGTGTAGAGAAGTCGAACGCTATACATGGAACGTAAAATTATGCAGCTGCTTTGGAAAACAGTTTGGAAGGTCCTCAAGAACTTAAACATAGAGCTATATGAGCCAGCAATTCTACATTTAGGTATATACCTAAGAGAAGTGAAGACATGTCTGCATGCAAAAACTTACACATGAATGTTCACAGCAACATTTTTCATAATATGTTCAAAAAGTGGCAATAGCCCAAATGTCCATTAGATGATGAATGGATAAACAAAGTGTGGTATGTCCATGTGATGGAATGTTATTTAGCCATAAAAAGGAATGAAATTCTGGTACATGCTACAACATGGATAAACCTTGAAAACATTATGCTAAGTAAAAGAAGCCAGACATAAAAGGCCACATATTGAATGACGACACATACGTGGAATGCCCAAGATAGGCAAATCCATAGAAACAGAAAGTAGATTAATGGTTGCCAGGGGTTGGGGAAAGGGGGGGATGGAGGGTTACTGCTAATGGGTATAAGATTTCTTTTTTAGTTATGAAAATATTCTGGAATTAGTGGCGATCGTTGCACAACTTTGTGAATATACAAATCACTGTATTGTATACGTTGAGTGAACATTATAGCACATGAATCATCTAAATTTAAGAAAAGGTAAAACTACTCAAGATTACAAAATAAATGTGAAATTATTCGAAAAGTACAAAACACTTCATCAGCAGGTTTCAAACTTTTAGTCTCAGTACTCTTACACAAAATTTATTTTCTCCTACCCTATTAGAAAATAAAACTGAGAAAAATTTGAAATTTTTACCAATTTGTTTTAACCAAAAATAATAATCCCATTATATGCTAACATAAACAGCATATTTTAAGAAACAAATTCACTTTTCAAAAAAATTTGTGAGAATAATGGTATTGTTTTACATTTTTTGCCAATATCTTCAGAGACTGAAAGCAGTTGGATTCTACATCTAATCTATGACCACGACATATATCATGCTGCTTCTGGAAAACTCTACTGTATACTTGTAAGAGAATGAGAGAGGAAAAAGCAAATAATGTCTTTGTCTTATTATGAAAATATTTTTGACCTTACAGACCCTCTGAAAGAGTCTTAGGGACCCATAGAGGTCCCCGAACCACATTTTGGGATGCACTGAACTAAACAAATATGAGATACGGTATGTTATCAGGAAGGATAGGGATTCTTATGAGGTCTTATGAGGGAGTCAGCAGTGTCCATTAAATTTGATGTTAATAAAAAGAAATCTTCATACTCAAAGACTGCTATTAAATAAGAAAATTATAATTGCTAAATTCTAGAACACAGACTGCTCTGTGTTATGATAATCACAGATATCACTACAGATTGAGGTAGCCAGGGGGGTAGAATAACCATATGTTTTTTGTTCAAACCTGGACACTTTGGAGAATAAAAGAGATGTTGTTAATAATTACCCAGGGATTGTCCCAAATAAATTGCATCATGTGGCCCCCTTAGCCAGGACAGAAACTGAGTTAAGCTGAGACTAAAAATAAAGATTTTGGATACTTGGCAGGTCTTGGGAGAGAGTTCTGGTTGGAGGGAATTACATGGTGAAAAGAATGGAGGCTGACCTGAGTGGATTAGTTCATGGTATAGAAGACTTTTAGAAATCCTGAGAGCTCACAGAATCTGAAGATTAACTAAGAATTTTACTGAGAATTGTTTAAAAAAGAGACGACAGATCCAAAATGGAGTCGTTTGTGCTAAGCCCCATGTCACCAAACTGAGATTAAATAACCAACCTAATTGCAGTTTCAACTTAAACCAGTCATTCTGGGAGGCTGGCCCCGTGGCTGAGTGGTTAAGTTCCCGTGCTCTGCTTCGCAGGCCCAGGGTTTCACTGGTTCGGATCCTGGGTGGGACATGGCAATGCTTGTCAGACCATGCTGACGCAGCGTCCAACATGCCACGACTAGAAGGACCCACAACTAAAATATACAATTATGTACTGGAGGGATTTGGGGAGGAAAAGAAAAAAAAAAAAGAAAAAAAAAAAAAAGATTGGCAACAGTTTTAGCTCAGGTGCCAATCTTTAAAAAAAAAAAAAAACCCCACTCATTCTGGAATTACCTGGTTAACACTAGTGAGGTAATCCCCTGATAGATCCCTGCTGTCCCCCAAAGGAAGGTGACCTTGCCTGAAACAATCAGCTCTTTGCTAAAATAACTTACTTGCCCTGCCTCTGTCTGCCTACAAAAGTCTTTCATTTTACACAACTCTTAGGAGCTCCTTTCTGTCTGCTAGATGGAATTCTGCCTGATTCATGAATCATTGAATAAAGCCAATAAGATCTTTAAAATTTACTCAGTTGAATTTTGTTTTTTACATATTTGGTGGCAGCAGTGGGATCCAAAGGAAACTTCTGACAGCTTCAGGAACAACAAGAAACACAGGCATTGGTACGCGTGAACGTTTTGAGTTCTCTGTCTTTCTCACCATTTCTGAGGGCCATGGGTAAGTTCCCCTTTGTTATGAGACCCACTCTCTTTTCATCAGACTCTGGATCTAATTGACTTTCCAGTCCAGGGTTTACCGGCTCACCTTGAGCTGGCAGATGGTCTCACTTGGAAACTTGGTTCGTCTGCAGTCCCCACTGGTGGGGTCTGCCAGTTCAGTTGGTAGTTCTATTGGTGGTGGGCACCCAAGGCCTCTTTTTTTTTTCTTGCCAACTTGTAGTAACATCTCTTTGGTTACTGCTGACATAGTTAATGTGCACATGGTTTTGTGTAGGTAAAAGGTATTGCTAATGAGAATCTTGGAAGCCAAAAGGCCACAAAATTTCTGGGCATGGGTGAAGCACTTAAAAGCTGTTACAGTGTTTGCCACATAACTCTAAGACTCCTGCGTTAGGAGAAGTTGATCATGGAACAGGTTAGTTGACACTAGGTCACCTGCCAACCTCAAGAACATTTCCATGCAGTGAGGTACCCTGTAAAACACCACACAATCCCCAACCCAGTGGCATATCCATCTTAGGTATCAGTTTGACTCAAAAAGACCCCAAAACTCAAAGTCAGCAAAAGACATGAGATTCTTAAATTCCAAAGAGTCGAGCGTGCCACCTTCTGGCACACCTGTTTATCTTATAGCTAAGAACTATAGTCCCAGAAGCTGTAGCTATATATAAAAATGGCAAAATATTACTATAAACTACTTAGAATTACAATGACCATTATGGAGAATGTTCCAATTAGACAAGATTATTCATTTAGGAAGTACACTTGAAAGCAAGGGTTCCCAAATCACATAAACAGAGTGGGACACCTACTTTAATTGGTATGCAGAAGCTTCCAAAAGCCTTCAAGATTCCAAAATAGCTTCATTGAAAAATTCATTGCAAAAGGCTAGTGAAAAATTAAAGACACAAGACATATGTAAAACAAAAGACAATAAGACCAACATGACTCCTACTGCTCTCCTCTATCCTCCTTTACCTACATTCTCACATTCTACTAATTCTCTAATTGCCCTGCCTTTCCATGCTGAAGAGATCGTCAAGCCTTTACCTTTTAAAATAAGACCACTTGAGGCCATAGGTGATCCTCTTCAGGTATCCTTCATTCCTTGGTCAAAGACCAAATTAGTTAAAGAATTCCTTAAACCCAGGGAGGATCCCCAAAGGTTTTCTAAAGAATTTAGAGTCCTTATCAAGACCTATGACCCAGGGGTGCCAGATCTCTATCAGCTTGCACACATGTTGGTAGGACCTGGTGAAGCCCCAAAATGGATATAGGAAGTAGAATGATGCCACCCCAAGGATGATATTTGAGATTCTTGATCTTCAACACAGGCCGCTATGGACAAGAAAAAGCTTGCAAAATCGCAACTGATCTTTTAAAAAGCTATTCCTATAGTCTTCCCATCCTATACTGATTGGTCTATTATTCAAACAGGCAAACAAAAAAATATTACTCTGTGGCAGACTTTATAGTCCATCTGGAAACTCTCTTCCTACAGCAGTCTGGGTTCCATACAATAAGTGATGTCGCCCAATCTACTCTAACTGTCCTATTTGTAAATGTATTATCTCTCGAGATTAGTGGATTGATAAAAAGACAGAACATAGAATGGGAGGCCACCAGTCTGAATGAACCTGTGACAATAGCTAAGCACTTTGAAAGGACTTTGGGACAAGACTATAAACAAAAGTCTGCCTTTAACCTATTAGCCTTACAGCTACAACAGCTCCAAGGCCAGGCACCTAAAATAACACCTCGGCCTCCTACATTACACCTTTCTGGGAGTCCCTCATCAAAACACTGGACCAAAGGTCCATGTGTTATTTGTAATCGACTGGGACACTGGTAAAAAGATTGTCCTCAAAGGCCTTGTACAAAACGTTCAACATCAACTCAAATGCCCCCATATCGGTCCCTCCCAGAACTGACGGTATTCCAAGGGATCTTCCAGTAAACTGCTACCAGTAACCCCCTTAAACAGTCAAGGGGAAATGAAAATTAAAATCAATGGAAAATCTTGCCAAATTCTGGTAGATACTGGAGCTACACTCTCTGCTTTAAATCCCACTCTCATAGGACAACAAATCCCTTAGAGAGAAAAAAAGTTTCCATAGTGGGGTTATCTAGTAAAAGGTCCCATAGTCGTTTCAATCAGTGCAAATGACTATGGGACCTTTTACTGAAAAACATCCTTTTTCCTATGTGGCACATCCCCAGTCAATCAATTAAGTTGAGATCTCCTTTCTAAATTAAAAGAACTATTATTTGTGCCTCCAATGGAGACCTCGCGTCACAATTTCCTGACTGTCCTGAACCGGATCTTTTATGTTCCTTACAATCTGTCCTTGATATACAAAAAGAAGAATTCCAGCAAAAGATCCCTAATTAAACCAAGGTGCCCAAAACTCTGTGGGCTACTTCTAACACTGGTATTGAGAAAATAAAAAGTACAGAACCTGTAGAAATTCAGAAAGATATAACTAAACCTCTTCTTAAATGGCCTCAGTATAGGTTAAAGCCTGAAACCATACAAGGTCTCTCATCAATAGTAGAAGACCTGATCGCCCAGGGGCTAATCATTTCCTGTACCAGTCCCCGTAACCTGCTGATCTTGCCAGTCCAGAAACCTAACAGACAGGGATAGCGATTTGTCCGGGACTTGAGAGTTATTAACAAGATAGCAATTCCCCATTTCCCCGTTGTTCCAATCCTGAACACTCTTTCATCACAAATTCCACCAGACACAAAAGAATTCACTGTTGTGGACCTATATTCAGCCTTTAACATCCCTGTTTAGATCCCAAGAGCCAATATCTCTTTGCCATTCTGTAGAACAATCAGTAACATACTGGGACAGTCATGCCTAAAGAGTTCACTGAGGTCGTTCCTCGTTTCTCCCAAGTGCCCCACCAAGATTTAAGTACTCTCCAGTTCCCTGGGAAATTGCCCTCTCTACGGTATGTAGATGAGCTCTTGCTATGTTCAGTTACCAAACAGGTGTCCATAAAGGATTCCATTTATTTGCTGTAACAGTTGGTTGGAAAAGGACGTAAAGTCTCTAAGGAAAAATTACAATGATCTCTAGACACTGTTCATTATCTAGGTCATAAACTAAGTGCTAAAGGAATTCAGCTATCACCAACACAAATTAAGCCAATCCAAGAATTCCTTAAACCTATAACTAAGCGACAGCTTTGTGGATTCCTAGGCCTGGCTGGCTATTGCTGACTATGGATTCCTAATTTTTCTCTATTGGCCTCCTTAGTCTATGAACTTAGTAAAATTTCAGTTCCTGAACTCCTTCCATGGGAAGATAAATATGAGCAATCCTTTATAAGACAAAAACAAGCACTGCAAGAACTGCCTGCCCTAGGGCTACCTAACTATTCAAAATCTTTTACCTTATTTGTGCGTGAAAGAGATAACCGAGCTCTGGGAATGCGCACTCAAGAAAATGGCAATAAACATAGGCCTACTGCCTATTACAGCATACAATTGATTCAGTTGCTGTAAGCTTATAGCTTCAGCTGCAAAGTTAGTAGAAGCCTCAGTGGATTTAACTCTGGCAAATGACATTTATTTACAAACTCCACACACTGTGCAAAGTCTTCTTAATGCTGAATTGACTCAACATTTCTCTGCCAGTAGACTAACCTCCTGTGAGATCCTTCTGCTTTCACCGCCTAATCCGCATCTTAAATGTTGCAAGGTTCTTAATCCTGCTACCTTACTGCCCCTGCCTGACATAGGCAAGCCCCATGACAGCAAAGTAATAGGGTCCCATTTTGTGACATGGCATCCTGATTTATGAGACGCCTCTTTGACTAATCCTAATCTAATTTCGTTTGCTGATGGGTTATACTGTAAAAATGAAAGAGGAAATTTCCAAGCTGGCTATGATGTTACTGCCCAATATGAACTACTTGAGAGGAGAAACTACCCATAAGCTAAATCAGCCCCAAAAGCAGAGCTCCAGGCCCTACCAGAGCATGCCAGTTATCAAAAGGACAAATTGTTAAAATTTATACTGATAGCCAGTATGCTTTTGGGATCATCCTTGATTTGGAGATGTTATGGAAGCAAAGGGGTTTTCTTAAATCCACTGGAATCCCAATCAAAAATGGACAAGAAATAAACAAGCTTCTTACCACTATTGTGTTACCTTCTGAAATTGTCATTATCAAAATTGAGGCCCACACTGAAAAGACTGAATCTGAGTATCAGGCAAATACCCTGGTTGATTCTCAAGCAAAGGCAGCAGCAACAGAATCAATAAAGGTTGTGGCACATGTGAATGAAATCCATCTGCTTTGGCAAAAAAAAGACTCCTTGTTGCCAGACTTTTGCCACCTCATGTCCTTGCAACATGGCAACAGTCTGCTCCTGAATCAGAGAAAATTAAGATGGGCAAATAATGGCTGTAAATTCAATGAACAACAGGGTGTATGGGAAACCCAAGATGGCCACTTTGTTCTTCCCAGCTCCCTAGCAAACCACAGTTTTCTGTTTCCATATTCCTCCACCCACAGTGGTGCAATTAAGATAACTCATATCATAAATAAACATTGATGGAGAGACTTCTATAAAATTGGGAAAACAGTTTACAACCAGTGTCTGACCTGCCAGGTCCATAATCTTGGGAAAATTATTTTTGATCCCAGAGCATACAACCTGGATAGGTGAGGCCAATGTCTAAATAAGTAATTTCTGCAACAAGACAAGTATTAAAACATAGTATGCAAGACAATTGTGGGGAAACAGAGAGGAAAACGCATAACTCTGCCAAGGGAGGTTGTGGGGAATAAAGGTGAGGGTGAGTTAAGACATGAAGGAGGAATGGTATTTACTAGACAGACAGAAGTGGAATTAGGGGCATTCCAAGCAAGGAATATAGCACTAAAAACAATGGCACATAGAGGGTCTTGCATGTTCTTTGGTGCGGCTGGATCATAATATCTGTGCAGGAAGGATGGGAGAGCAAGAGGCTGGAAAAGTTGATGGAACCTAAATGATGATGGACCTTGAATGCCAGGTTAAAGAATCTGGACTTTGTTCATGTGAAGAAGTTTAAATAGGGGAGTGAAATTATCAGGTTTATCTTTTGGAAGGATTACTCTGAGGTTATTGGAGCCAAGAAAAAGAAGCTGACTTTACTGAAAGGATATTGGGTGATTCATGAAGTCCCTGGGAGAGCTGAGGAACCGGGTTCAAAGTTACTTTGAAGAATGACACCCCAAATCACGTTCAGAACTGGCTCTATAGGAGATGACCATCTGAGACACTGCTGCCTCTGGATGCTACAGTGACTCTGTTGTCAAAACCAGACTTACTGCCACAAATCTTACCAGCAAAATGGAATCTTACCAGCAAAATGGAATCCCCCTTCCTCCATTTACTCACTCCAGAATCCAAGTATTGCACGGGAGAGCCTCATTATAGAGCCTAGGCCTCAGGCCTATGGCCTTGCCACCAAGCAGCCAGAGAAGGTAGATTCTGGATTCTACCTTAAGAAGGCAGATTCCATGTTGTTGGAAATTCACCAAGCATAAGAAGCCTGGCCCCAAGGTGCTGGGTTGTCATGGCAGATGGACACCTCATTTGGCAGTAGAGTCAATGACAAGTTGGAAGCAGACAATCTTGAGAAGAGTTCAAAATATTTTGTAATAGTTCAGGTGATCCATGAACTCTGATGCCAGTAGTGGGAATGGAAAAGAGAAATCAAAACTAAATATGTGAACTTTTAGGAGGTGGAATCTATTAAACCAGAAGACAGATTGGATAAGGGATTTGAGAAATAAAGGGCCTTGGGGAACTGGCCTTGAGGGACAGGGAAAATGCTAATTTTAACCAGCATTGGGAAAAAAGAAGGGCAATTATATTAAATTATGTTAAAGGATGGTAAATGTGAAAATAGGGGAATATATATTTTGACATTTAAAGAGTTTGCTTTTAGTGATCTAGAAATTCACTTTTTGGATATTTCATTTTTGAACAGTACTGACCAAATGAGATGCTCATGTATTTATAAAACCCTTGATTGTGTTCAAAGAATTGAGATGCTCACTCAAACCCAAAACTATTTGACTTCTCTGGAATATAAATGTATTATATTTTTGCAAATTTAAGAGACAGATAGAGAGAAACATTAAAAAGCTGACATTTTTGGCAAGTCATCAGATGTTACTTTTCCTGGCATTTAGTTCTATCTAGTTAGTGGTTTACCTATTTAAATACATAGCTTGTGTCCCAATTTAATATCTATAGAGAACATTTCTCTCCAAAACAATTTGTGGTGATAGCTACTATAATCTTACCAATCTGAACTATGAGGAAAAGTGACAAGAAAGAAGAATTACTGTTTGTTCCACGTCTCCCATGAATCTTTTCCACTTGAGTAAGCACTCTGTCAATTTCTTGGACGCGTCACTGTGGGGAGGCAGTGGCTCTGATCTGGCCCCACCAGCAAAATGGCAGCCAGTGAACATGCTCCTGGGCCATATGGAGGCAACCTTGGCAGGCACAGTTTTCCTCCTGGCCAGATACATGGAAAGAATGAGGCCCTGTAGCAGTACAAAGACCTTTCTAGACATTGACTGCATCCTCAGAGCTCCCACAGGTTCCTTGGGACCTTTGTTCAACAAACCAAAGCTCTTTCCTTTTCATCAGTGGAATTCAGGCAGTGAGAAGCTTCTCTGTTTTTACATTTGGGTTTAGGGCATGTAAGCATTTATTTCCCTCGGAAGCAGTTGCTAAGTAAATAGCGTCCCTCCAGCTCTGAACAAAGATCTATCTTCATACATTCCTTTCATCCAGATAGTTCTGCCTAGCTACTGCAATATGGCCTGAAAAATCTGCCTTTCATCTTTTGATTTCGTTGTTCTTATAAAAACAAACAACAAATCACAAAGTACTCCTGACATCTTTGTACCATCATAAAACTTTGTACTGTCATAAAACAAGTGATTGTAGATTTATCAGAATAATCTTTACTTGGCTGAATACAATATATATAATCTAATAAAGAAAATATTAGCTGTGATGTAATGGAAAGAGGCTCAGGGTTGGAGTCATTAGCTTCAGGTTCTAATCTTGGTTCTGCAGATTGAGTTCAAGGTATGTGAACTTGGGCAAGTCAACTAGCATCTTTGAACATTATGTAAGAGACAGGACTGTCTCAAGGACATTGAGACATATGTGATAATATTTTGTTAACCCGTGAGAGATGCACAAACAGAAATGTCGCTGACGCAGCCCACGAACAGAATGGATATGATGTACACAGGACCCAGTTTAGCATACAAGGTCTTGGATAATCTGGCCAGACTGAGGAAACACTCTCCTCTTTCACCCTCCATCATCTCCCCTAACTCACCGTTCTTCAGCCACCCACTGACCATGCATTTCATGTCAGGGCTTTTCACAGTGCTTCTCTCAGCCAGCAATTCTCTGCATTCCATTCCTGCTTCTGCTGACCACTTCCTGCCCATCTTTCAAGTGTCAGCCCTAAATATCTGTTCTTCTATAAACCTTCCTGGTCCCCCAAAGTGAGCTGGGTCTATCCTGACTAGATACTAATAGTTCCTGGGCTTCTGCTTTATAGTATTTCTCAGAATTGTAATTTAGCAGTTGTTTCTACAATTAATGAGATAATGTCAGTATTTACCACTACACTGTAATTTCTATCAAAGCAGGGATGATTTCTGTCTGGTTACTGAGAACTAGCTCTTAGGTCTTTGGAGAGTGCCTGGAATATAGAAAGCACTCTAGATTTACCTGGATGTTGTTAAAAAGTACTGTTGTCCAGGCATTACCTCAGACCATTTAAAATAGTATCTCTCAATGAGAGCCCAGGATCATAATTTCTTGAAAGGTCTCTCCGGTCATTCTATCATCAAGCCATTTTGTGAGCCACTAATTACTATACTGTGTCCTTATCATCTGTTGACGTGTCTATCTCTTCCAGGAGGCTCAGACCTTTGAAATAAGACTTTGAACTAAGACTTTGTCTTGTTCATTGGCCTATTCTCTGGATCTAGGATAGAATTGAGTATTTCTGTGAGTACTCAAAATATGTTTTTGAATGAATGGTTAGATGAATGTATATCATAGAAAGAGAAATACGTACATGTCAACACTTTTACGTCAGATATGTGTTGAAAAGGGAAAATGTTAACTAAGACAATTATTTCTAAGTATTACACCAAGGTATTCTCTACTGAGTGAGAAAAATCTATCATAACCTATTGTTGACAAAATTCCAGATGCTTTTTTCACTCTTGGACAGTACAACAGTATTTCAAGTCATATAGAAAGCTTTCCAAAAGTATTTGGTTGTGAGAGAGAAACTAGATTGAGAACTATTGTGAATTGAAGCTGACACATGTACAAGTTCTGTATATAC
The DNA here is from genome assembly GCF_041296235.1 of Equus asinus. Taxonomy (NCBI): domain Eukaryota; kingdom Metazoa; phylum Chordata; class Mammalia; order Perissodactyla; family Equidae; genus Equus; species Equus asinus. The sequence goes on from NC_091790.1 coordinate 178,822,903, forward strand.
ACAAAAGGCTAAAGTATGCTAGTAGAAGAATCCTTGTGTTTTCTTTTTAGCACTAAATCTAGAGCAGCTGAACAGGATAGTGTTTGGAGGAAAAAAAAGGAAGGAAGTTCAGTTTTTCCAAAATTCAATTGCCAAGAACTACACTCATTTAATCAGGGGGCTTCTGGTCAAAGTACAAATAAATAGGTTAATATGTGGGGCATTCTACTTGCCTGCAAGACTTAGAGCTTTCTATATTTTAGAGTAGGAGCCCATGAACTTCTTGAATGCATATCTATGGGCATGTACACTTTTTCCTAGGAAAATAGAATATAACTTTCTTCAAATTCTCAAGAGTCCAGCATCCAAAAAAGGTCGCCACCAGAGGGAGTTTGGGGCCACTACTGACCACTTTGGCAATAGCCCAGTGTGGGCCAGGAAACCTGATGAGGTCTTCTGACCCAAACAAAGCAGACCTGAAACTCTACAGCCTTGTCCGCACTCTCCAGTTCAGCCACACAGTGACCTTGAGGATTATCTTCCTTTCCTGTCTTTATTTTACAGTTTTTAGTATCCATTCAGTTTAAATTTACTTTATTTAATTTAAACGTCCCAGAATATTCATCATCCCAACATTCTCCTCTTCATCTTCATATCTTCATCAGCATTTATTTCCTGACAACTTATTTAGTCTCTTCTTCAAGCTTGCTTCTTTTGGATTATGCTCATCATATACGCATAATGTTTCAGATTGTGGCCTACAACAAGACCCCAAGGAACACTGGTTTTTGATGGGCAGATAGGATAAGAACTTGTGAAAAAGGAGATAGATCCATCAGAGAGATAGGAGAAGAACCATAGAGACCAACAGAGGGTCAAAGACAGCATGAGCTACAAAAGGTTTAGTCCTTAGATGTGGTCTTGGATGGAAGTCATGGCTGACATCACATGACAGCACTTTCCAGGGGTTGTGAAGATACAAATCAGACTGCAGTAGGTTGAAGGGTGAGTGTGAAATGAGCCAGTGGAGCCAATGAGATGGCAATCTCTGCAAAGAAGGAAAGAGGGAGGCACAGGGCTTCAGGTTACTTATTATTTGGACAGAAAGACCTATATATGCTGAAGGAAAGGATGCAATGAAGAAGAACATTTTCGAAGCAAGAAGGGATATTTGATGGAACAAATTTGATCTCAACATGAGAAAAAAGTCTATTTTTGGTGTTTTGTTTGTATTTAATTGTATAGTCTCTTTGAAGATGAGCTGTTTATTCATCTTAGTAGAGTTATATATAACAAAGTGCTGTCTCCATAAAGCATAGGTCCAGGAAATCAATATTAAGCTTATATTGAGAAAATAAAGATTCCTTATTATTCACCTCAAAAATATCTCTGTATCCTTACCTCAACGCTCCTCCCCTTTAATGCTAGTGGGAGACATATGTGTTCTCCTTTTTTATTTTTTTGAGGAAGATTAGCCCTGAGCTAACTACTGCCCGTGCTCTTCTTTTTGCTGAGGAAGACTGGCCCTGCGCTAACATCCAGGCCCATCTTCCTCTACTTTATATGTGGGACGCCTACCACAGCATGGCTTTTGCCAAGCTGTGCCATGTCTGCACCTGGGATCCCAACCGGCGAATCCTGGGCCACTGAGAAGGAGAATGTGTGCACTTAACCGCTGTGCCACCGGGCTGGCCCCCATTGTCCTTTCTAAAGCAAACACTCGCACCACTGGTCTTAGTCTCACAGGTTTTATGCCTTTGATGGGGTTCAGGGTAGGGTGCCCCAAGATGTTCCACTCTTGCATGCAGATTATTTTGAGCTCAGAAGGCTCAGGAGCATTTGAGCTTCCCCCAAATTGCCTAAAAGAATTTAAGATAGAAGGGCATGTCCCAGGAAGGAACAATCACCATAGATGACTCTAGGTGTGGAAGCCGGGAAGTCATCTAGCAAAGGCCATTTTATCCAAAGTTCTCTCTCTGTCTGTAAATGGCCCAGCAAACTTTTGTTTACCAAATATTAACTCTTCATCTTCCTGTATATTGCCATCTCCCACTTTGAAGTCTCAGAACTCTACCTTCTTTTCCTTAGTCCTGAAAGACATATATACCTCATTTTGCCAGAGTGTCTTTGGAATTCTTCATGCTTATATGAATTCCCCATGTATATGTATTAAACCTTGTTTGATTTTCTTCTGCTGACCTGCCTTATGTCATTTTAATTATTCGACCAGCCAAAGAACCAGAAGGGGAAAAGGAGGGGGAATTCTCCCTTTTCCCCTACACCCTCTTTCCAGCATTTCTAATCTCTCTCTAGATACATATATATTTTATTCATCGCTGTGTCCCCCAAACCTTAAGCTAACCTTTAAAATCAACAATCTACTGTTCTTAATCCTTTCTCTCTAAACTTTTCAAAAGAGTATCTTTGTTACCAAACCAGATTTATTTCTGCCCACTGCCTGGAAAGCCAAACACCAAGATGAGGAGATTGTAGTGGAGAAAGGATTTAATCACAAGGCAGGAAGGTGAGGAAGTGAGAGAATGAGTCTCAAATCTGCTTCCCCAAAAATGAGGACTCAGGGATATTTTTGGGGTAGGGGGGCAAGGTGGTCTGAAATGTGGAGATAGATGATTGGAAGTGAGGAAAGGTGAGGTGATTGATGATCTGTGCAAGCATATTCAGACTTCATGGCTCTTCATAGGATGCATGCTCACAAAATGGCAGTGTTGGCGTGATCTAAGGGTGGAGTTTTTAGCCTCTTGATGTTAAAAGGTCACTTTTCAGATAACCGTGTGGGCCCAATTGATGGGCTGGTGATCTCAAACAGCCTGAAGTGGACAAGGGGATTTAATTCCTGAAAACAGCTCAAACATCCATTACCATGGTGACCCAGACTCCAGGGAGATGTTATCCATAGGAACCTACTGGGAGTCAGATAGCATATTGCCTAAAAAGCACAGTTAACAATAGGCAGGGGAACAACTAACAACTATAATCAGTAATTGCAAAAAGGAAAAAAAACTTTAGTTACTAGCTACTTAATCATCAGTGGCTAACTGTTTGCTGGTTTCAATCCCCCTCTATTCTTTGGTCATTCCTCATTCTTGAGGGATTTGGGGCAATGACCAATCTAGCTACTTCCTGTTGAATTGGGGCATAGATCTGGGTTAAAGGAATGAAACTGTTTGGCACTCATTTGGAAATATTCTCTTGTTCCCAGTTTCAGGTTGACATTTTGCATTATTAGAATTTTTGTACTTTGCTCAACAGTTTTGGAACAACATCTAAAGGTACGTTTTATAATCAAGTATCCAACCAGAAGAATAAGAAGTGTAGCCAACCCAAATTTTAACAGTCCCTGAAAAATAGACCTAATCTCAGTGGGGCCTCCATCTGATCTCCAGGTAGGGGCAGACCTCTGGTCTTAGTTCCTGATAGTCTTTTGTTTTATTGGATATGCATCAGAGACTGGATCAACACCCTTCACCCTGATGTTTCAGTTGTCATTGGTGATAGCTATCATAGACTGTCTGCCCAGGTGTCATCACTTAAGAAACTCAAAAGAAGAAAGTTATCAACTCATAGCAGTTGGGAGGCACCATAAAATGTACAGAGCATGTCTGGTTTATTTAATCAGAGGTCATTCAAAGTTACAATATGGTTTCTTTTCTGCAATATGTCTTCCCTGATGTCAACCTTGTATTGAGCCAGTATCATTTTTTACTCTTTTTCCTGAATTTCTACTTACTTATCAACCACCCACCACCCACCTGTCCCAAACCCCCAACAATCTGGTCTTTGTTCTCACTACTTGCCTTTGCATGTCTCCTCACCTGCCAGTGACGAGAAAGAATTCACACCTTATGCCTCCTCTGCCTCTCTGCCTGCTCACTTGCCAGACTCTGGAGCCAAGTCTCACTTCCTGCTTACTTTGCCCCATGGAATTCCTTCTCTGTTTTCCATTACCATTGTTTCTAACTTTGGCTCTTGCATGCAGTAAGTATTCACAGCTGTATAACCCACGGTGCAGAAGGCAAGGGTATCACACTTGCAAAGAATTACTACAGTGTATTGTAGTGGTGAGCAGAGGTCCTGCAGTATTGTGGTAAGAAATATATTATATATATTTACATACATATTTATGGTAAGAAATATATATATTTGGTTTCTGACACAGAGCTCCTACAACTCTTAGAATTTCCTAAGTGATGAGAGTGCCCAATGTATCTTTTGTTATGTTAATGATGGACTTTTGGCCATACCTAAGGATGAGGACTGGTTGCCAGGGGAACCAACCATGTGGTTAGAGGGTCAGAACCTTCAGTCCCACCTCCCAACTTTGGGGAGGGGTGAGGGGGGGAAGGTTGAATCCATTTGCTGATGGCCAATGATTTAATCAATCCGGACTATGTAATGAAGCTTCCTTAAAAAGGATGGGGTTCAGAGAGCTCCTGGATTGGTGAACATGTAGAGATTTGGGGAGAGAGCATGGAAGCTCCATACCCTTTCCCCATACCTTGCCTTATGTATCACTTCCACCTGGCTGTTCTTGAGTTATATCTCTTTGCAATAAACAAGCAATCTAGTGAGTTGCATGTTTCTGTCAGTTCTGTGAGCCA